>NC_138344.1:76241588-77621088 GCF_046562875.1 Panthera onca
AAAAAAAAAAAATCCTTGGCTCACAATTTCTTCCCTTGAGTATTTTGTAGCTCTTCCCCTCTGTCTGTTGGTGTGGAGAAATCTATGGACGGCTTGATTTTATTCCCCCTTACAAGTGTCTTGTTCTTTTTTATATTACTGACCAAAAGATTCCTTCTTTATCTTTAAAGTCCAAGTAATTTACTTGGCCATGTGACAATATTGAGTTTTCTGGTCAGTTTTTTTTTTCTTCCTGCATGAAATGTGCCCTCACATGTATAGATTCAAGTGGTATTTTTTCGTTTTTTAAATCTCAAGAAAGCCTTTTTGAATTATATCTTGAACTTAGCTTCTGTTCCTTTGTTTTGATTTTATTTTTCAGCTACTGCAGTTATGCATCATTTAGATATCTATTTCCTGTCTTCTAGAATGCATTTTTCTCTCTAATCTTTTAAAATCCTTTCTTTGATTTTGCATGATTTTCTTCCTCTTTGCTCAGCTATTTTGGGGGGAGCTTTTATATGTATTTTTGTGTTTATGAATTATATGTGTCCCCTAGTTTTAATGAAGATAGAGAATGTGGTCTTTTTCTCATTAAAAAAAAATTTTTTTTGTTAATTCTGAGCAATTTCCAAAGAGAGGTGGTGTCTTATGAAACCACATTTATAGAAGAAGGCCCTCTAAGTATTCATATTAAAATCAGTAACAAGATAAGCCTACCCTCCATAACCACTGCTATTTAAAGTTTTACGGCAGATCTGTGTACACAGTGGAGTGAGAAAAAATGTCACAAAGATTGAAAAGGAAAAACTAAATGGTCATTACTCACAAATGCATGATTTTCTACACAGAAAACCCAAACTAATTCATTTATAAATTATTAAAATTAATAAGAATATAAAAGAAGCTAGATAAAATACCAAAAAAATTTTCAGTTTCATGTCTGTACCACAAAAACAACAGTAAAAAATGCAATTCAGAAAGTTTACAATAGCAGAAAAATATATAAGGTGCCTAGGAATAAGTCTTAAAAAATATAAAGGGACCAAAGACCTGTATGGAGAAAATCATAAAACTCTATAGAACCACAGTAAAGAGACCTAAGTAAAAGGGAGTCCTATGATCTTCATGGTTAAATGACTCAATATAAAGAGGTCAAACCTGCCCACATTGTGCTAAAGATTTAATATTATTAAAGTCATAGGCATGCCTGGAGATTAGAAGGAACTTGATAAATTAATACTAAAATGCAAATGGAGGCGAAAAGGGTCAATTAGAGCCAAGGCAGTCCTGAAGAAGAAATGAAAAGGGAAGGGTCTTGCCCTACAAATTATCAAGATATTACGAATTTACAGCAACATAGTACAATGTGATACTGACATAGGGATAGACAATATCCAACAGAGACTGGAAACATGCCTATGTATATAAATTTGTTAGATGACATTTCAATTCCAGACAGATTAAGACTTACATGTGAAAGGACAACTCTTTCAAAACTTAGAAGATAGCACAGAAGAATATCTATATGACTTTAAAATAAGGAATGACTTCCTAAATAAGATGTAACTATTAACTATAAAAGAAAAGATAATAAGTGCAACCACATTAAAATTTTAAAAGCTCCACTCATCAAATGACATCATTAAAAGAGTTAAACAGTAAGGCACAAAACAGGGGAAGATCTTTGCAACACATTTAGCCAATAGGGCTTTTTCCAATAAATCAATAGAAAGAACAATCCACATAACAACATGGAAAAAGCAAATCACAGAAGACTACACACGGTATGTAAGCATTTTTGATAAAGCTCTAAAACAAACAAAAGAAAACAAAAAAATCTGTTTAGGGTGACATAGGTTTGGGATACAACATTTTTTTCAAGAAAGGGAAAATAATAAGAAATGCAAATCAATATAGCAGTTACCTCTAAGAAGAGGAGATAGAAAGGGATAGAAGTGGGAGCATATAGATAAATAAATTCAATAGTATGGATCATTTTTAAGTTCTTTATTTGTATAATGCTTCCTGATACTTACAAGTGTTTAAAGAAATCCTTAAAGATTTTTTGTATGCTTTATATCTTAAGTATATATTACTTATATCCTTCTTAAAATCAACCATATATAGATTTTTTTTTTCCTTCGGAGACAGAGAGACAGTGCACACCAGTGGGTAAGAGGGGCAGAGGAAGGCAGAGACAGAGAATCAAGTAGGTCTCACACTTAGCACAGAGCCGGCATGGGGCTCGATCCCATGATTCTGAGATCATGACCTGAGCTGAATTCAAGAGTCAGATGCTTAACCAACCGAGCTACCTAGGCACCCCAAAATCAACTATATTTTTGAATTATAATGTGTATACAGAAAAATGCATAAATCATTAAGTGTATAGGTCAGTAAGTTACAACAAAGTGATCACATACATATAACTACCACCGAGGTTAAGAAACAGAACATTATTACCACAAACCAAAAGCCTTTTTCTTATTGCCCTTACTTCCTGCCCAAACAACCAATCTCAAAGATTCTTCTGTATGTATGCAATCGTATATAAAATATATATACCCTAAAGAATTTTAAGCAAGGAGAGCATGTTTCTGCTGAAATCAACTATTTCTAGGAAAACTTTTCATTTTCAACCAGGTAAGAAATTGTATATAATGAAGAAGGAGAGGATACCTACCCTGCCTGCATATCAAACTACTATACCCTACTAGTCAGAGGAATGGTAAAAGATAATAGTTAGAGTCCCCTAACATTTCCTGAGAAACCATGATTGTAGTTTGGTGTCGGGAAAATCCTGAGATTAGGTCTAAAGCCTTTCCTGCTTGAGAGCTCATCAATGTTTGAACACAACTATACTATGTCCCCCGATCTTCTCTTTTCTGAGCTGTCTATGCTCTAGTTTCTTTAGCCATTCTTTATGCAAGTTCCATTTTTTATAGAACCTTACCATCTGGGTGTTTTCCTCTGGGCATATGGCAAATTGAAAATGTCTGTCTCAAAAACATGATGCCAAGAACTGAATCCAATATATCAGCTGTGCCCACTGCAGAATCCACTGGGACAGTTACCTTTTTGGCATTATGTGGTATTAATGTAGCATAAACTTACATTAACCCTATTTTTATACCAGTCTTTCTTATATCCATGTTTGGCCTTGTCTCATTACATGATTGTCTGTCTTTGACAGTCACCTCCTAGGGTTTCTGTTTGGGAGATAAATCGGCATTGAATCCTAAATGTATATGGTGACTGCTATCCAATTCAAAAAAAATTAATCCCATGTATTATTTTGTTTTCACAAAGTCCCCTGAGAAAGGGCAAGAATTATTATTTCCATTCAAAAATTAGAGAAACTAAAAATCAGGAACATAGGCAACTTGCCCCAAATTTGGTTTATTAAGTGATAGATCCTACTCTTGAGCCAACATGTTTTGGATCCAGGGTTCTCTTCATTGAATGATACTGTCTTTCTTACACTAGATTGTTTTAGACTGATTAAACTTAGCTTTTAAAATCTCATTAACTATAAAGACCTAGAATGGAAAAATGTGTCCTGAGAATCACCAAAATCAATCACTTTCATAAGTAAGTGCTAACAATATTGGTGATCCCAAGAATCATGCAGAGAGAATTACAAGAGACATTTTGATAGCATAAGTCACACAACACACGTGTCATGGAAAATAATTAGATCATCTTGGCTTCAATTTAGGAAATTGTCAAAGTTTTCACAACCCTCTTAACTTGTAATGCAACTCACATGCTGATGTTTCTATCCATTGCAAATAAAGTAGACTCAGATTAGGCAATCTAGTTTGGGTTTACTGGAAGAAAGCCTGAAAAGTCACGCAACAGATTCCTCAGAGGCAGTTTTACAAGGAAAATGTGGGACAGGAGCAATGCTTTGAGGCTCGGTTAAAGGGCAAGTCTGTCTACAAGAAATGTAACAAATCAGACATTTCATATATCTCAATTTGGCACCTTTACAATAGATATACATTGAAAGATTGCAATGATCTTTGCGACTTTACCAGTCATCAGGGAACTAAAGGTTATGATAGGTGGTTCTTCAAATTAAAGAAATTTAACTCAAAAACTAAATAGGACTAATTGAAAAGAAGCTTAATGTACTAAGATGGGCAACAAATAAAAACTACAAAGATCCTCCCAATATACCTGGATAAAAGTGATGTAAAGAGAGGACAGAAGACCAGTGGAATCCTAAGGTCCAGAAAACAAACAAGAAACTAAAATACACTGGGATAGTTCCATATAGCTCTGAGCTCTAAGTTCCAATAGCTCGAATATATTACACTGTCCTTGTTCATCAAAAATGAGCCTGCATAGTAAGTAGTGTAAGCATTATATAATTGAGTAAGAATTGGCATAGACAGTCATGGATGGTATCAGATCTGTATTCAAAAAGTGACTTCTGGCAGCTGTAATTACTGAAAGAACAAACAACTGAAGGCAGTTTGGAAACTTTTATCTCAGAAAGACTGACCAGGTCCTACACCAAGGAAACAGCCTGTCCTGTGAGGCCGCCTACCTTTGCCAGCAGCGCTCATTCATTGCAATTCTCCTCTTCCAAGTTTTTTTTTTTTTCCCTAGTATTATCAGCAAGTCTATAAGCCCGATTTTCAAGTTTATAACTTCTTTTTTAAAAACCTTAAGAGGCTAAACAGAGATAACAACATATGTTGTCTTAACCCAAACCTCCTCCAGTAGGCACAATGGCTAAATATAAAATTAGGCTTGAAACTCCATCAAATCTAGCTTCACAAAACAGATCTGACATTTTGCTCCTAGAAAAATGGATTACTTCATCTTGTTTTTACATTTTGCAAATTCTCATTAAAAAGCAGAAACAGAAATATTTTGATTAGCTCCCTAAAAATGAGAATTTTCCGTTACTGAACGTGTTCTCATTCTCATGGCTAGAAAGAGTGGTCCAAGAGAACAAGAATACAAGTTTGGATGCACCAGCTCCATTCTCGCTGAGTTTCCTACTTGGTTCGAAACGTAAATACACTCCAGCTTATTAACTCAAGCCCTCCCTGTACATGTTTTCATATGCCTAGAGGAAACCAGCAGAGTCAGGACTCAGCCAGGACTTACATCTGTGAGGTCGAAGCAATTCACATACACTGAGCATTCAGAGAAGGCCGAGGGATCTATGTCCCCATCAATGCCAGGAGCACTGGCAGATTCTGTTTAGCACCAGTAGGACTGCCTGGACCCCTGAGAAGTCCCACTTCATTAAGACATTAGGTCCTAACATACCGAGGAAAGCTTCCTAAATTCATATGTATTGAGAGTGAAATGAGGATTTCCTCCCTGAGACATGCTGAAAACCGCTTTCAACTCCCTTTTGTGTACAGCAGCCTGCACTGCGTAGTGTCAGCCCAGCCTCGCTAACTCGGTTAGAGGGAGGGCCAATAACAACACTCAGCTGATTATAAAAGAAAGGGAAAAGACTGAACGATTATAGAATTCTTATAATGTGCATAGTGTTATTATGGCACCCTGCCCAGGGCTCATCAAAGATAAATGAGGTTTGAAGAGTGGATTTTTTTTTTTATGTTAAACTTAATAGACATTCCCTTTCTTTCTTTCTTTCTTTCTTTTTTTTTAAACTGGCAAGGGAATGGAAAAGACATCAAAGCAGTTTTCCTATAAATCTATACGAAAATGAATTTCAGAGTCAACTTTTCTGCTTTTATTACTTACGGTGTTTTTATTTTTTTGGAAGCTGAAAGGGAACATAATTCAGTGCCTTTCAAATTGCTTTGGAGAAATATAATAAATCCAATATATATGGAAAAGTTTATAGGGTTTGGGTTTTATTTTTTTGCTAAATATATACAACTCTGAGATCTTTCTCTGATATTAAGATTGTTTCCAAAAAATTTTCTTCCAAGTTTTTTCATACATATTTCTCTAGATTTCCTAGACATTTAGTAATTTGTAATTCTGAAGCCCAATGACAAGATACAAGGTTTAGTACTTTGACCATGTGAAGCTGTTGCCTTTTCTAAGCTGCTACTCCTAAAATCCTCATCCAGGCTTTAAAAGACAATAGCAATCTCACATTTTTGTTTCTATGGCTAAGAATTTTGATGGAAATAGGAAGGGGGAGAGTGTCCATTAATATTGCAACATCAGTCTCTGAATGTGCTCCTTGTGTGTGAAATTATATTTTTATGACACTTCTCTGGTTTTCTTTGAATCAGCTCGATTGAAAATCATCTTGAACCCAATTTTTATCCAGTAACTGCCTCTCAATACACATTACTCTTGTAAGTGTTAAAGATTTGTTGGTTCAGCTTTTCAGGCAAGGCTATTTGAATGCACGAGGGGGTTGCCAGAGAGTTCTTATGGCTACGTCAAAGTTAAACAAATCCAAAGTTGCTGAGTTCCATCAGCGTTTAAATCTCCATTGCAAAACCAGTGCTTTAAGAGGAAGTTCAAAGTTCACAGTCCAAAAAAGGAACTTAGCACTAGTGACATAGTGGTTAGATCCAAATTAATAAGTCAAAGTGTTTGTGGATTTGAAGAAAAGTTTCTTTGAGCGAAAGGTAGCTTCAGAGCCTAGATAAATCTTCTGAATGCTAGGGAAGGATCCTAATTGCTCCTCTGACTGTCTGAACACTGGGTTCATCATTTTATAAATGGCTCACCATGAAAAAAAAAAAGGAAATACCAGTTACGAGACACATAGAATTAATACCTGAAATCATCAGCTTTCCTTTATCTGTTGGACCCAAGAGGATTCTGTGTGTGCTGATTGGAGGAACCATGGGTCAGAGACAAACATTTTCCCAACTGTTCTTCATTTACCTGAATTGCAATTGCCTTACTGAGCGAGAGGTAGGAAATAATAGACATGGGTAAGAACATAGTAAAGAACTCCAGTGCTTTATATCAGACACCAAATCATTAGCATAAGACAGATACCTTTAAATAGGTGTTAAAGAATTGAAAAACATGTATCCTTTTGAAAGTCTACCTTTCTTAAGTGTGCAGAAAAAGTTGGCAGCCATTCAATGGTGTGAATGGTAGTGAAACTATCCCAGATTTAGAACACATATGGCTGCATATATGGCTCACAGGACCCTTCCTAGTGGACTAGACCAATGTTTCTCAACCTTGGCTAAACATTGGAACTGCCTAGGGATGTTGTGACCCAATGGTTCAGTGTTGGAGAGGGGTATATTTTTAAAACTCTCGTGCATAAAGAACTAAACAGATTGGAAATAGTATAGAAAAATTTCAAATTTTTTTATTGTTTATTTATTTACTTTGAGAGAGAGAGAGAGTAGGGAAGGGGCAGGGAGAGAGGGAGGGAGAGAATTCCAAGCAGGCTCCGCTGATGCAGGGTTCAGTCTCACAAACTGGAGACCATGACCTGAGGCAAAATCAAGAGTTGGACGTTTAACTGACTGAGCCACCCAGGCACCCAAAAACTTCAATTTTTTCACATTTAAAATATAATGTGTACAGGCTCCTACCACTTCACCACACAAAATAGCATCCCTCTGAAAGAATGGATGGTTTTCCCAAGTGCATGGAAATAGTGATTGCAGTAGTAATCTGGTAAAGAGTAGGAGAATTTCTCCTTTTCATATAATCTCCACCGCATGTAGCAATGTTATGAAATTTAATCCACTAAATTAGATAGGCAGAGAAAAGACATTGCCTTAATTGTGTCTATAGCTCCCTTCAGGACAACATCGTCTGGTTAATAGGAAAAAATAGGTATTTAGTAGAAGTTTAAGCTCAGTTTGATTCAATAATCAAAGTAGTCTTCTCAGATAGTATTGTCTTTCTTGAACAAAACCAAAAAGCACTTAATTTCACAAATGTCCTCCTTATTCCCTGCTTCTTTGCCCAAGATGCTGATTGAGAATATATGGTATGCAGCCTGTGTCCTACTGACATGAGACAAGGGTGGAGGGAAACTCTAGTATCATATAGTTCCCAAGACTACATGGATAGCATCATCTAGCCTCTGGAAGGATAGCCATGTCTACTGTTCATTAGCTACCCTACTTGTTTTGTGCTCACCCCTGGCTAGTGACTACTTTGATGTGGCTTTGGTCAACTCCCTCATGCTGACTTGGCTTCCATCCATCCTTGATTTCTGTAGGTTCTTGGGAATGTGCCGCATGGCCCATCCAAACTTACAGCTTCATAATCCACCCTTATCCTCTTCTGATGGTTCAACTCACTCTGCCATACTTTTTAGAAGGAAGCAATCCTTCCATCTCTTCATTTTCTTCCCGGATAATACGATAATTTGATATTAAAGGTATGTTGGAATAAAATAGAATAGCATTCAAATATACTCAATACTTGGAAGACTCTAATTTCATTACTTGGCTGCAAGCTTTCCTCACTCATCACTCACTTTGTCCTCTCTTGCTTTTTTTTTTTTAACTTCTCTCTCTTCTTTCCCTAGAAGTCTGAGGATATAAAAGCTAGTTAGAGTTTTTCCCATCGGTTAGGTAAAGAAGCAAAAACAGATTGCATCAGCTCTTGTTTTTCCTACTTCCAGGGTCAAAGCACCATGTCAGGAAAAACCCACAAGAGATTTGCCTGCTTGAAACCCCAGTCTATTATAAGAGGAGTGAAAGCTTTTTGAAGGAAAGTGAACAAAGTTAGAAATGCACCACAAGTTACCATATAGTTGACCCATCTGGATATTTAAAATTATCTATTTAGACATGGGGGTGGGAATTGATAGTTATTTTCTAAAAATACTCTTTGGGGCAGGGGAGAAGCAGAATTTGTAAAATTGGACACAAAAATTAAATGAATAGAATTTTCAAGCCTATATTTCTTAAAATGCTAAACAGCTAGAAAAAAACCCTATGGTTGCTTATTTATGTAATTTAAAAGTGCAGTTTTCTAAAAATATCATACTCATTCAATTTTTCAGAGACCATAACACTTTTGGCAGAAATGCATTTAAAATTTTAATAAAATAGGCATATAATAATGTGTGTGTGTATGTGTATGTGTGTGTGTGTGTGTGTGTGTATGTGTGTGTGGTGTTTGCGAAGAAAGCGAAGGAATTAATCCTGGCTGAAAATAAGGAAGTTAAGACTACAATATCACTCAATGAGTCAACATCAAGGTTCAAATGAAAACTCTTTATGTATTTACTTATTTAAAATCACCCCAGGGTGCAGACTCAAGCAGTAAGAATTAATTAGACTCTACAAAATAGAACACTGATGACCAAGAACAATTCAAATCAACTAAAGATGAATTTCTAAATCTCTCTCATTTGTTATCCTAAAAATTGTATACATCTATCCAAGCAGCACAAGCAGCTAATGTTTTTTATTCTACATGTTCTTTAGGCCACTTTTTGTGGCTCTGGTCTATGCTTTAATTTCTCCAGTTATAATTTAGAAATTCTGAGAAAATACTTTCTCCCTAGCTCCCTCATTGAACCTACAAAGTGGAATTATTGACAAGGACAATACATTATTTGCCTTTGATCTTTTGCTGATAAAAATCATTATATATATATGTCATATATAGATATAATATATATACAATGTCCACATATCATTATATATATATATAATATATATATATGTATAGATATCATGTATATAATGTCCACATATTTTTTAATGGCTTGAGTTTGTGAATCTCCCAAAGTAGTTCCTAAATGCCAAGAGTTTGCTTAACTACATGACAAGTTCTGGTTTATTTATAGCCCTATGCTAAAAAAATATATTTTTAAAAATATATATAACTGCTACAAAAATCTCATGAAGCCACCAAATGTCTCTGTTTATCACTGATAGTGCCTCATATGAAGAATAAGTTGGGGCACCTGGGGGGCTCAGTCAGTTAAGCATCTGACTCTTGATTTCAGCTCTGGTTGTGATCTCATGGTTCATGGAATAGAGCCCAGTATGGGCTCTGTGCTGACAGTGCAGAGCCTGTTCGGGATTCTCTTTCTCTCTCTCTCTCTCTCTCTCTGCCCCTCCCCTGCTCTCTCTCTCTCTCTCTCTCTCTCTCTCTTTCTTTCAAAATAAATAAATAAACATTTTTTTTTAAAAAAAGAATAAGTTGTGTTCATTGTGAGACTGGATTTTGATGTATCCAGCCCCTCTATCATTCACCAGAAACCTACCCTAAGGAAAAGGAGTCTGAGGAAAAGAAAACCAAGGAGTCTGAGGAAAAGAAATGCATGACCCACAAGATACACTATTTCCAAATGATTCAGTGGCATTTCCCAAGCATGCTGCCATTTGCCACATTCAGTTAAAAAGGCATGGACAATGGTATCTATCTGCCACCAAAAAGGATATTTAGGTTCAACTTTGTGATGAATGATTCAATCATCAGTTGATAAAGCAGAGGAGGACCTGAGGGGGAGGTAGAGACAGCTTCTCCATCCTCAGATAATTAGGTTTGGTCAACAACCACTGAAAGAATGGATTTGGATGGGTCAGATGTTCCCACACAGCAGGAGGGAGTGTGAATACAAGGCCCAGAGGTCCTTTCAACAACTATTTCTCACTATTCTTATTATCTCATTAATTCTGGCAATTTCCTTATGAGGCTTGCATGTGGTATTATTAGATCTATTTTACTGGAGGAAAAACCCTAGGAAAGGTGAAGTGAAATTATGTGTTTGAGGTGAATGAGTCATCAGCCAGGCCTGGAATGAGCCACCTATGCACTTTTCACACTAATGTTAGTGTCTGTGGTCTCTCTGATAACAGAAGTTGAGCTCTAGACCTAGTTTTCTCCAAGTTGATCTATTTTTTTCAAAAATACTAATGTATTAGAAATTAGTCACAAATGAGCAAACATCATGCATGGCTCCCTAAACCAATTAACATGTCAGGTCTAATTTACTGTTAGACAAATAATTTGAAATATTTGCAAAAGAGCAGCATGAGAATTTATTCTCTGCAATTAGGCAGAGATTTCAGTAAATTCTTGATATTCCTTGAGGGAGCTCACAACCAAGAAAGAACCGCCATATTTTTCTGCCTCAGGTTGTGTAAGGAGAGGACAATGATGGGAAGCTCCACAGTTTCCAAATCCTAGTATTAGGACACAAACACACCATCAGGTTGATAAGCAAACCAGTGGATCAAGAGAATTACCTAACCTGGTCATAAAGATCAGCAGAGATAGAAGGTGAAAAACCTTCAAATGTGAGGTCCCAGAGATGGCAAAATGTTTTTCTTGGGTCTTAAACAAGTTTCTTCTACTACAGTTACAGCCTATTTCTGAATCCTATGAAATGGAATCACTAAGGAATCGATAATTTCACATACAGTTCCTGAAAATACTAACCAAATTATTCCCAGCATAAATAATCTCAAATTCTTTTCAATTCCTTCACCAAGGGTATTTACCAATCATTTTATCATTTTGATGTTAGGAAATCTGAAGAATATATTATAGTCTATATCTGTATGATTGTGGACTATATAGTCTTTCTACTATTTGCCTGTATGGCTTCCTGGGCCTGAATAGGTAGTCAGCTAAAGGTCAGACATCTTTCTTACCATTCTTTTATAGTGTCTAAAGTGGTTGTCCTATTTATTTTGGGTAAGGCATGAGAATATCTTGTTAAAATGAAAATGTTATCTAGAATGAGTGAAAAGCTCAGCTATTACCCAGAAATTATTATCTACTATTTAGATAATTATCTAGTTAAAAGACTTATTTAGAGATTTACAATATTTAATTAACTCTAGTAACATTTTGGGCTCCTAAAGTCTGAAACACTGAACAAGGATATTTTAAGGGAGGTCGAAGAAGATTCGGCACACCCACATGGAAATTTCCAGGAGGCTTGAATGAGTGCCACTGTACCTATTATGACTGCACCCAAAAGGAGACCAAAGACCAATGAAAGAGGGATAGAAAGATTTTGAAAATAATCTCACTTCTTTATACTTTTGCCTAAAGTTGGTAGTAGGTGTTATATATCCTTAACTGAAAGAGTGAATTACACATTGTAGACAGTGAAGATGGGATTCATTGTTCTCTGCAGTTTTCTTCATTCTAGTTCCAAGGTTTTTTAAATTGTACAGGTAAAGGAAAAGGAGCCAGATTCTTTCCCCTTTTATTTTTTGTCCTCTCTTTCCTCACCCATTTCCTCCATCTCAATAATTTCCTGTTGTCTCCACTTCCAAATCCACAATACCCCTTGCCAAACACACATACTTATAACTTTATCTTCTCTGACACACAAGTTAGTCTAGGAGATTTACATTTCTTGTCAGAAAAATAGGGCGACACTGTGAGAGGCTACCAACTTCAAAACCCGAAGCCCAAGTCCTCAAACTGAAGAAAAGAGAACACACTTAAAAACAAAAGGAAACGAAATGAAACGAAAGAACAGTATAAACTGGCATCACTCTTAGTTTAAACCTCATCTCTTATCTCCCTATTCCTTTCTTTCCTTATTGTCAGTGCTACGTAGTTACAGAGAACAGGGTTTCTAGAGTAATTTGGACTATGAACCCAACAGTTTCAAAGGTAAAGCAAGAAACATTTCAAGACAAACATAGTGAGCTTCCTGTTTGCTATTCTTCCAGCCATCTAAGACATTCAGACTCAGGAATCTAAGCGCCAGCCACGTGCTTAGCCCAATGCCCTATGATTGTGCACTGAGCGGGGCCACTCATTAACCGGCCTTCTGCTAAGTAGCCATGTATGAGGAGGGCCATCAGGCTGATAATTCTCAGTTCCTGTTTCTTGATGACAGTTCACCTTGGGCATTTTGTTAACTACACCAGAGAATAACACACAAAACAATGATCGAATATACTCAGAAACAAAAGCCAAATCCAATGTGTTCTGAATAAAGATGTACTATTAATGTCAATGTTATCCTGAACTTTCTAGGCGCCCAGTGAGTGTTTCTGATACTTTCTCCTTTGTCTCTTTTGCATTATTTACACTTTATCAAGCGCCAAGCCAGTGCTAGTTACGAATAGACCCTCACAGGGAATTGAGTGGCAGCCGTGTAAGGAACTGACATCACTATAGCATGGAAAATATTTAATAACTCAGTTAATGGCTAATAAAGGAAAGCATAGATAGAACAGATAAATCATATTGCATTGAAGGATGAGCTTTTAAACGGCCATTTTTCATTAGTTTCCTTTCTCATAAGGGCTCATCATAAATTTAATCTGGAGGGGAAAAAAAAGAAGCCCCAATGACCGTCACCATCTTAGTGGATTCCTAATAATGAGAAAAAAATTATCAAAAGCAGTAGGCCGCTGCTGCTTCCCCTAAGTGCCCAGTAAAGATAGTTCAAGTATAGACATTCCATACTAGCATTTGTTCTGCCCAAAAGCTTGGAGTCATTTTTTAACTTTTCTTCTCAGGCCAGATGCAGTTCATCAAGAGAGTCTGTTGGCCCCAGCTTTAGAATATACCCAGAATGTGGACATAATATCGATATATTGTGAATATATGTATGTTAAACCCATGTACGGTTACACATGCATAGATATGCATGCATATAAGGTGGATGTATTCTGAACCCAGGGCTTCCTATTTAATATAATTGATTGTATTTGTAAAAACATTATTCTGAGAAATAGTCCACAGGCTTCACCAGATGCCCCAAGAGGACCATGGCACAAAACTTTTTAAGATCCTCTGATTTAGAAGATCTGGAGCCAGTATGTTACTGGGACTCTACAGAAAGCTAATGTTCAGACAATAACGATCACCACCTAAGCTGTGAAGGAAGGCCTTTTGGATACTCATTAGGATATGAGTCTTAAGATTTTAATGCTAACAATCTTACTATCTATTTCACCACTTCCCTTAAGACTTTCTTTCTTTGCTACACATTCTTAAGTATTCTTAAAATCATTTCTCATTCTGTAAGTTTTCTGGGGGTATTATTCATTTCTAATATAGCCATGACCCTAACTTCAGAACATGCCTAAGAACCTGAAACAGACTTTGACACCATTGCGATTACTTATGTAAAAGGAAACTAGACAGACAATCCCAAGCGCAGAAAACTAGCCTTCGGTCCCTTGGGCTCATAGGTCTAAAGTTGGAAAGAAAATTAAAGTGATTTTGTGTATCTTATGCAAGATGGCAATCACCATATTTACTTTTTGTGTATGTGAGAAAACCTTCTATGTGGGGTGTCTGACCGCTCTCACCATAGCTACATGGAACGCTGTTAGCATTCCTTACCAGAAATGAGCTTCCTACAGCCCTTCCATATCCAAAGAAACCTGAAATTCCCTTCAGAAATTTTTCAAAGGCTACTCAGAACAGGGCCTGTTTTCTGCACGTGTGTGTGTGTGTTTCAGCTGTTAACCCTTTCTAGCCTTAGCTTATTTCCACACAAGCTTACTGTTCTCAACCCTGCCCTCTTTTTTAATTGATTGCACATTTTGTGCTGCTTGCTTGCTTACACTTGCTTAAGTGGTCTTATCAGTTCAATCTTTTCAGTTTAATTTCTACTTTTGACACATATCTTCTACATTTAACTTTTTTCCCATATTTTTTGAGCAGCATTCAGCAGGATGTGTGCGGATGTGTACATTTGTATGTATGAGCTATAAGCAGCTAAGGCCCCTGAATAATCTAGAAATTACAGATAGTTTAGATGCTACATCTTAGAAAATGATTTCTTGGCACCCTATAGTGGATGAGAAGGCAGACTGGTGGTTTGTCTTGTCCATCATGTGGTTTAATTATATAAAAAGTTTCAATATCATTAGGTAGCTTTGAAGTAGCTCCAATTTAGGCGTGCATAGATGTGACATATATTAAATGGAACACATTTAATGAAAAATTTAAGTAGAGGCCGTGGCCACACCTATAATGAAGATGGCCAGAAATTTTCATTCTAACCTTTTTTGTTAAGCTAATGTCAGACTCTATAAAGAGTCCTAACTTGAAGAAAAATCTTTCCTGTTCTTTTTTTGGCTAAAGATGATGACATTTTGAAAAATTTGATAAAAATTAGTTCAGCAAGAACTGAACTAATAGTTCAATCACTGAATAGAAGCAAAAACCATCTTCTGATAGTAAACTCAGGAGCCAGTCAAATGTCAACTGACCCAAATGGCTGAAAATAAAATGTCAGAATTAGTAGCCTTTGATGAAAACGTGGCGCTTTAACTAGCGATCAAGAACAGGACTTTTAGGGGTGACTGTAGCCATTGTATGTACTGGAAAGTGCACTCCAGAAATCAGAGAAGCATATGTGCATTTCTCCTTCTGCAAAGGAGAGACTTATTCAAAAACCACATACCTCTGGGCTCTTCGTCTTCCTCCTTCCAATGGACCCATCTTCAGGCCCATTAATATGGCAAGCTCCCATCATCAAGAGTGTGTGCTACAGGCTGTGAACACCCAGTCACCAATACCAAACACACACACACACACACACACACACAGCCCCTGCCACCCCCGCCGCGCCCCCAACACGCACACACAGCCAGCGCATGCTCTTTTTTACTAATTAGATGTCACTTGTTAACTTGTTCACGGACTTCCTTACTATTTTTCCTGAGGACAGTTAGTGTCTTTGGCTCTTGTGTGGTTCAAGTTCAGCCTTAAGGGTTGCAAATCTGGCTGAATAATCTAGTTTCTCCTAGGATGATTCTTGGCTCTTCTTATTTCTACCTAAAATACAAAACAAACAAACAGAAAAAACCTCATGCTAAAATCAATTGGTTCTGAAAGGATATTAATCTCTTTCTTCTAAAGCCAGTCACATTTTCACTCTCCCTATATCTTATTCTGGGTTTTACATTTTTTGTAAAAAAGACCAAATGCAGACTACTCAGCTTTATTGTCTTCAAAGCCCAATTAAATTACTGTTATTTTTCTCCTATCTAAAGAGTGTTACATTAAACCCACTTATACTAAGGGCCACAGTGTTCATCAGGCTGTATATGTTCTTAGACGTTGAAAATTCACTTACAGTTTTGAAAAACTGGTCATCCTTTCAATACTCTTGAAGGACAGTGCACTTTAAAAACTCATCAAAATCTGCTTATAACTTGAATTTTACCACATTTACCTTCATTGTGAATATCTTCATCTTCATTTATCTTCATTGTGAATATTAACATTAGTACACTTGATTATTGTGAAGCAAGACCCAGCTGGGCTTAGTTTATAAGCACTTCGTGACACTAAAGATAAAGGCATCATTTCCTACTTCTCCTCTGTTCTGCTCACTTTGTAAGCTAAGGATTCTCAGATGGTTTGGTCTCAGGATTCCCGAATATCCTTAAAAATTATGGACAATTCTAAAGTCCTTTTCTTATGTTGATTATATCTATCAGTGTTCCTCATATATGTAATTAAAACTCAACAAATTTAAGATCATTTATTTATTAATAGCTTAAAATAACAATAAACCCATTATTTGTTAACACAAACAACATACTTTAATGAAATATTACCATATTTTCCAAAAGAAAAAATTAGTGAGAAGATGAGCATCGTTTTATATTTTTGCAATTTTTTAAATCTCCTTAACGTCTGTTAATAAAAGACAGCTGGAGGGAAAAAAGAGACGCGTGGGAAACAAACCACAAGAGACTCTTAACTATAGAGAACAAACTGAGGATTGATGGAGGGAGCTGGGTGGGGGGATGGGCTAGATGGGTGATGGGTATTAAAAAAAGGCACTTGTTATGATGAGCACTGGGTGTTGTATACAAGTGATGAATCACTGAATTCTACTCCTGAAACCAATATTGCGCTGTATGTTACCTAACTAAAATTTAAATTAAAAAAAAGTAAAAATAAAATACAGCTGGAATCTCATATCTGCTTCTGCATTTAATCTGTTAAATTAATAAATTCAAATTATTAAGTCATTAAAATTATTAATTCATTCATTAAAATTAAATTAAAATCGATTTTAAAAATCTGTGAAACACTTCATGTTGCTTTTTCTACTTTCTAAAAAGTAGAAAAGACAAATAACATTACAAAAACATAGGTGTGACCATGAGGACCTCCTGACGGGGTCTTGGGGCTATCCCAAGAGCCCCCAGACCACACTTTGAAAGCTGCTATTTGTTCTAATTAGAAGTAAAGGCTAAATAGAGGGGGGAAAAGTAGTGGAGATTGTCATTGCAGAACAGCTTACTGTAGCTAACTGAGAGAGGACAAAGAGATGGAACACATTTGGTGGCGATTAGCTGGCAGAGTCATGCGGAGGTATTTTTATTGAGCTCAATTATAAACAGGGTTGGGAAACTTATTTGATGTAAGGGATGGGTCGTATGGGGTGGTGGAATGCTCTAGGAAATTTAAGTCCGTCCTTTCTTTCTTCTCTGCATATCTGTAGAGAATGATCACCACCTTCTACAGGCAAAGGCTATCCTGCCTGAAAGAGTTCCATTTTACCAAATCATAGTACTAGATTATTTTCGTAGGGATATGATTATACTTGTCTCTCAGTGCCAAGCGTCACTCTACCCCTTTGTTCCAGACCATAGTGGGAAGAAATACTTGTTGTGCATAGTAAACACAAAATCAAAGCAACAACACAAAGCGAAGCAAGCAGTCAACACATTGACACACAAAGCCCTTTTATAACCTTGCTTCAAGAGAAGAAAACTCTGGAGCATCATTAAGTGTCATTAATTTCCATTCAACAAATTTCAACTTGACATCATAATTTTCTATGGCCTTATTTCTCCAGTTGATGCTTCATTTTTTGCTATGGAAACAGAAAACACCTAAATAAACCTACCCACAACAGAAATCAGATGTTTTTCTGGGAAAAGGTACCATGGCCTTTTCCTCACCCTTTGATCTTTTCTCTTTATAGGCTTCTGGTTCCAGGGAGGCAGTGGCAGTGGGGAGAGTGATACTTTCCGAATTTGGAGATGAGGAGAGGGCCCCACTTGTAAAGTGGGGCCTGCTTTGGGTAAGGGGATACAGCTCTCTTTTCATAGCTACTCAAAGGTCATAGGAAACTTAGGACATGTCCTCAAAGTCCACTTTCTGGTCCTGGTTTTTTAATAATGTATTTAGAAATGAGTTTCTCAACTGAAACAATGATTACACACAAAAAAAAACATTTTTCTAGGGTCTTCATAAATGGAGGAGCAGTAGTTACTTAAAATTGTTTTTAATTATTAAAATCGTGTGTGTGTGTGTGTGTGTGTGTGTGTGTGTGTGTGTAAGAAAAAGAGAGAAGAAAAATGGATGATTTTGTTGCCAGGATTAAGAAGCTATATCCAAAAATATTGTCTGGACTAACTTACGAAGACCATATTATGATTTGGGCTAAGAAAAGCCAATCTTTGGTTGAATAGCCTAAAGTAATAAATTGCATTTGAAGGACTTTAGATTTCTGCACAAACTTTTCAACCAGATCTAATTGGAAGTGCTACTCACATAGCCAAGGGCATTCTGAAAAACAGAGCAGTGGATTAACACCATTTTTAAAAGTCAAGAAGTCTTTTCTCCTCTTAAAGGAGAGTTTTCCAGACATTATCTTCAATTGCTAAACATTTTAAAGAAAGTCTCCTCTCTCTCTCTCTTTCTCTGTCTCTTTCTCTCTCTCTCTCTCCCTTGGTCCTACACTCTCCCTCCCTCCTTCTACCCCCATTCCTTCCCTTCCTGCCCCTCTTTCTCTCTCCATTTCTCTCTCTCAGTCCTCAACCCCACTCAAGCCATGAATGAGTGTTATACTGGAAGCAAAAGTTATATAGTAAATGACTTATCAGTCAGCTGTGTCCTAGATATTGTTGATGAAGGAAGCAGGAATTTGCGAACTAAGCTGGTTCCCAGTTAAATAAGAAAATGTTTAAATGCGTATCTGAATCTTTTGTTAAACTAGATAGAGGTAAGGATTACAGAATATATGACTACAAAAAAATCTTTTCATCCTTTTTTCTAACCTACAAACTTTTCTTATGTAGCAACACTTGATTTGCCAATTTATCTGCATAATCTGAGTTAATAATTAGCAAAGTAGGCATGACTACATTCAAAATGACCACCTTAGAGATATTTTTTCATATATATATATATAATTTATTGTTAAGTTAGCTAACATACAGTGTATATAGTATACTCTTGGCTTCCGGAGTAGATTCCCATGATTCATCACTTACATACTATACCCAGGGCTCATCCCAACAAGTGCCCTCCTCAATACCCATCACTCATTTTCCCCATCCCCCCAACCCCCCACCCCCATCAAGCCTCAGTTTGTTCAGATAGAGATATTTAAATGAGGGATAGCTAAAACTTCTTTAAACTTTCTTCTTATTCTCTCTCATTCCCACCCACTGCTACATCCTCTTCAAATACTGGTATGGATCCAACAGGTGTCTTATGAAAATAAGAGCCTGGGTAAGACATCAGCAGTTTCAAGTTAGCAAAGTAAAGTTTGAAAATGAGAAGTAATACATAAAAGCGAAAGTTTGTCTTCCAGCATTTTGTGTTTTCCCTTCATAATATTTGCATCGTGTGCAGAGGATTTGCAAAATAGAAACCTGAATATTTTGATTAATCACACAAAATATAAGAGATGGCAGAGCTTGCCAGAGGAAAACTGAATATATGAAACATTCAAAATGTGTGGCAAAAAAACCCCAAATATTGATGTATCCTCAATATTCTCAGCACGTATAGATTTTGAATGAACATTTTATTTTCTTGTCAGTGATTCAGAATTTCCACTGCTTCTGTTGAGCAATGAGAGAAAATCATGCCAACTGGGAGAAAGCTTTATTTTAAGGTTGAAGGCATGAAATAAGCACTAAGAAGACAATTGTACACCTGTTTTCAAGAGTAAAAAGGCATCTCAAATCTGCTTTGCTTTTGAAAATTTGGCCAAGGAGTGTATTTCAAAGGCCCAATAGCCCATAACATTATTCCCAGGGCTCTGTGCTCTCTGCCTAATTGGGAGTCTACACATTTGCATAAGCATGATACTTCATGATTAATGCATAAGACCCAGCATGGAGCCCAGTATCAATCCGTCTGTGGAGGCTTTCCCCTCACTGAAAACAATCATTGTTCCCAAAATATAATCCATCAAACTTGTAGGTATGACTGCATTGTAGAATATCAGGCTACTTAAATGCCATGACAAAACCTTTACAGGATTGTAAACCTCTTCTGTGTAAGAAAGATGTTTTATTTTAAGATGCCCATGGCACTGCTGCCTTGGGACTATCTCTGATGCCAGAAAGGGTGTATTTGCAAAATGAAGTGTCAGGCCCATTGGCTTTTTCATATTTGGCCCAGGCACTGAATATAAAGGGGAGACTGTAAAAATAAACACCTCATGGGACTAGGTGGAGTTTCTGACTTCAGCTCAGGTTGTGATCTCATGGTTCATGAGTTTGAGCCCCACATCAGGTTCTCTGCTGTCAGCATGGATCCTACTTGGAATCCTCTATCTCCCTCTCCCTCAATCCCTCCCCTAGTCTCTTTCTCTCTCAAAAATAAACAACAGCAGAGATGACATCTAGCATGAGTACCCCACAAAGGTGAGGGGAAACTTAGTGATAATGCTAGAAGACATTGAACGTCAAGACTGAAGTCAATTCTATGTGAGACAGCCTACCCCCCAATTAAGGAGTACAGCTCTCGGAGTATGGTTAGGTGTTCCAAATGGTGTTGCCTGTACTCTTCCCTGCAGGCTGGATTGCTTCATTAAGCAGGAACGCATTCCCATGGGGGGAAATAGGAACATGACGTTTGCCAACAGATCTCAATGTTCTGTTGGAATAAATGTAAAAGAACCTTTGAGAGAACGCTTTCCAAAAATATCAGAGATGGAGTTCTTTAATTATTAAAGAATTAATATATGGTTATGAGAAAAAATACAAACCATTTGGAATGCTGTGAAGTTAGAAACAGTCTGACATCTCCCTGTGTTCCCATGCAACTTTCCAGCTATGATCTCTTGAAGGAGGTTTATATTCTTCCAGTTTTATTTTATAGGCACATGAATGGGTTTGTGTGTATGTCTGTGTGTGTGTGTGTGTATGTGTGTGTACCTTTACAAGCTTTGGGATAAAATCATACTATACATCCCTAATATGACTTCTTTTTCTGCTTCAAAATAGCTCACAAACTTTTCCCACAAAGTATATTCATACTTACCTCATTCTCTTTAATAATTTCATGGTATCAGGTTGTGTGGATTAACAAAACACAAAGATTCTCCTAACATCAAGTTTGTTTTTTTAAATCACTATAAGCAATGCCACATTTTAAATAGCTAATACCGCAAGGACAAACACTGTCTTGGTCACTGCTGTATCCCTGGTATTTAATATAGAATGCACATAGTAAGTGTTCAATAAATATGTGTTTAATATATAAATGAAATACACAAGGAAATTTCCAGTCTTCCTTTATGGGCTATATGAGTTTGAAGTTTGTATAGAAAGTGCAATTTACCTCCAACAAGATTGTACCATTTTATACTTACACGAAGTATATCAGTTACTGTATACAATTTTGCAAACGATGGGATTGTAGACTTGTTTAATTTTTCTTAATGTGATTACTAAGAAAGTGTGTTGTATTATTTAAATTGCATTTCATTAATTTTGAAGAATGTTAGGACTATTCTTGAGGTTGTTAATTATTTATATTTTTCCCTTTGACTATTTGTTTATATACTTTGACGATTTTTCTTTTGGATTGTTTGTTAATCTTTTTCACACTGATTTTAATATGCTCTTCTGTCTGTTGAAAGATTCAATCCTTTTGCTTGATACATTTTATAAATTTTTTTTGCTCAGTAAAAAAAAAAAAATTTGTCATTTGGCTCTCTCCATTCATTCATCCATCAATCTACTTATCTTACCTAACAGAAAAATTTTAATGTTTATGCTCAGGGGCGCCTGGGTGACTCAGTCAGTTCAGCGACCAGCTTTAGCTCAGGTCATGATCTAAGGGCTCGTGAGTTCGAGCCCTACATCAGGCTTTGTGCTGACACCTCAGAGCCTGGAGCCTGCTTTGGATTCTGTCTCCCTCTCCCTGTCCCTCCCCACTTTCACTCTGTCTCTCAAAAATAAATGAACATAAAAAAATTAATATTTATGCTAAAAATATATATCAGTTATTTTCCTTTATAGTTGCTGGCTCTATTCTTAGGAGAGCTTTTGCCACTCAAAGTATAAAAATGAATTTTCTCATGTGCCCTTTTAATAGTTATAATTTCATTTATATGTTATGTTTTTTACTAATTTGGAATTTATTTTTATATAATGAGAGGTGGAGGGATCTGGATTTATTTAAATTTGTGTAACACAAGTAGTTAATTATCCTATTACTTTATACTAAGAAGTGGATACCTTTAAAAATTTGAAATGTCAACTGCATCATATGCCAAATTCCCCTAAGTACATGAGTTTATTTTGCTCTTCCTGTTTTGGTTCATCGTCAACAGGCTTGTTTCTGCATCAGAGCCATACTGATTTCATTACTGTAACATTCATGGTACATTTTATTCTTGGATACAGTTAGACTGCCCACATTACTTTTCTTTTTTTTCCTCAGTATTCACCCAATTTTGTATTTTAGAATTATTTCGTCAGAATCAAAAAACAAAAAATAAAATTAAACATTGTGGCATTTGGATGAGAATATAGGGTTTTGGCAGATGAATTTACAAAAGATTCATATCTTTGCAATGTTAAGCTTGCTAGCCAAAAAATAAGATATACCATTTCATGTCTTCCGTTTGCTTTCTATGCCCTAGTCAGTGTTCTAAAGTTCTGTTCATGCAGATTTGCACATTTTCAAAAGATTCCTCTGGTTTTATTTTTCTCCTTGCTTTCGTGACTAAGATATTTTCTTTCATATTTATTATTTTTAAAATAAAAGGCTAATTATTTTATAGATTAATTTTGTAACCAGGCAATTTATTAAATATTCATATTGTGTCTAATAGCTTTTCAGCTGATTCTTTGGGGCTATATAAGTACATTAACATAAGAAACAAATTTGTCTCCCTCTTTGGAAAATGTACACCTGTTATTTCACTCCCTTGTCCTCCTTCGACATATTGATATGATAAATGACTTTGAGATGAGCCCCAGTTACTCATGATTTATTACTTATAAAACTATTCATTAAAATCCGTTTTTATTTTAATATTTTATATAACATTTTATTTAGAAGTTTTGCATTGACCTTCATTAATAAAACCAGTTTGTCATTGCCTTTTTATGCTGTTTGTCAAATGGTGTGATCACTTTGAGCAGGCTTTATAAAAATAACTCAAATGCTTATCTTCTGTATCTGTCAGATTCCAAGAAGAAGCGCAAAAAGCATTCAGGATATTTCAAGCAGAGAGGGAGTTAAAACAGGAAGCAAGTCTCAAAATATTTGGTAGGGCTGGAAGAGCAAGATCTCATCCTGAGAAGCAGGAAGCTTCCTACCGGAAGCAGCTGCAGCCCCTGAAGGAGAAATATCCATGTATTTGTTGGGGCCACTGCTGCCTTTGGATTTCCCATCACTGCCACTCTGGAGCATGCTTGCATCAGCCCTGGACCTGCCACCATGGCCAGAGGGAGAACTTGGCTTCTCCATTCCACTCCCTTCCTGATCTTACATTAGTGCCTCCAACTGGCAGTATTAACCAGAACCCTGCTAGCAAAAGCTCTGCTTCTCGATGCTTGAAATACAGAAGAAAATACAGATGGTCAGATAAGAGGCTGGATACCAATAAATAATAGCTGGCATACCCTTTTCTCAATTTTCTGCAATCATGTAGATAACATTGGAATTATCTACTTCTTGAAGGTTTGAAAAAAATTAACTGTGAAACCCTTTGGACTAGTACTTTTGTAGGAAATTTGATATCCTTAATTCCTTTCCATGGATAGATTTTTTTTTCTGCGTCTTTTCATGATAAATTGAGTAAATCATATTTTCTTACAAAATCATCCATTTCAGTAGGTTTTCACACTTATTTGCATAGATTATGTGCTTTGTAATTTATTTTATGTTTTTCTGCATCAGTGGTTATTTCTCCTTATTTTTTTATAGTAGGCAGATTGGTGCCCTGTCTCTCTGCCCCCTTCCTGGAAGCCCACGCCCTAATCCCCAGAATTTTTGACTATGTCGTGTTACATGGCAAAGAGACTTTTCAGAGAGGAGAAGGCTGAAGACCTTGAGAAGGAGAGATTTTCTTGGATTATCCTGGTGGACACAATCAAAGCACAGAAACCCTTAAAAGCAGAGAACTTTCTCTGATGGGAGTCAGAAAATGTGGCAGAAGGAATGTGGCAGGAAGAACATAAGAGAAATCAGAGGTATGAGAAGGATTTGATGCACTATTGCTGGTTTGGTTTGAAGATGGAGGGACAAGTGGACAAGGAAGGCAGGAAACCTGGAGGAGCTGAGAGAGGCTCCCCACTGACAGCAGGCAAAGAAACAGTAACCTCAGCCCTACAACCACAAGGAACTGAACTTTGCCAACACTTAAATGATCTTGGAACACACTCTTCCCCAAGCCTCTGAATGAGAGCATAGGTTGACTGGCCTCTTTATATCACCTTTTTGAGCCCTGCACCAGGGGAACCAGATGATCATCTAAGCCCACCTGTGCTTCTGACCTACAGAATTGAAAGATACTAAATTTGTGTTGTTTTAAACCGCATTGAGGTAATTTGGAAAAGCTGCAATTGAAAACGGACACATCTTTAATTGTATATATATTTGTGTTTCTCCTATTTTGTTTCTTGATTACTTTAGACAGTCTTACCTAGTTTTTGGTTTGGTTTCAATTTTGCAAAGATGCAGCTCTTGTATTTATTCATTGATTCTGCCACTATTTTTTCCAGTTCAATAATTTCTGAGAAATTGTTTCAAACTTCGCATCGCATACAAATAGAATCGTATCCTATGTATCCTGCCATGATTTGCTTTGTTCCACCTCAAAATTATGTTCCTGAGATTTATCCATGTTCTTGTAATAGATGCAGTTTCTTCCTTTACACAGGTTTCTAGCATTCAGTGGAATGCATCCACAAAGAATTCACCCATTCTATACCTGAGTGGTATTTGGGCTATTTCCAGTGTTTGTTCGTTTTTACTTCTACAAATTGTACTGCTACAAACATTCTTATTCTATGTCCTGGAGCTCACGTATTATCATTTTCTCTAGGGTGTATCAAGGAAGCAGGGTAGCTGGAATTATTTACGAAATAATACAAACTGTTTTCCAAGATGGCTGTACAAATTTATATTCCCACCAGCAATGTCTAAGAGTTCTGATTGTTTTAAGCCTTTGTCAGCACTATCTTTAAGGTGTCTTTTAATAAACAGAAGTCCCTGGTTTTACTTGAGTCCAATTTACCATTTTTCCCCTTTAGGTTGTACCCTTTTTTATGTCTTGTGTAAGAACTCCTTCTTTACTGGAGATATCACAATTATTCTCCTCTCTTTCCTTTTTAAAATTTAATAATTTTGTCACTTTATGTGGTGGTATTTAATCCACTTGAAATTTATTTTGGCATAAGCATAAGGTTGGAGTCCAATTTCTTTCTTTTTTGATGTCTAGCCAATTATCCTAGCACTATTGAAAACTCCATTCTAGCATAGATTGAAAGTCCATTCCTCATTATTGACCTGCAATCCAACTCTGTCATAAATCATGTTTCATTATATAAATTGGTATATTTAGGGATTATCTACTATGTTATACTTGTATATTTGTTCCTCCTGTGCCAGCATCACGTGGCCATAATTATTCTAGATAATTATAGCTCTAGTAAGGCAAGTCTCTTCATCTTGTTCTTTGGGAGTGTTTGGCTACATTTACCCTTTGTTCTTTGATATAAATTTTAAATTCCTTGGCAAGTTCCATATATAAATGAGTGTAGACACACATATATGTGCACAAACACATTCACACGAAATTCCCATTTTTAATAGAGTAACATTAAATATATGGATCAGATTGATGATTTATCCTTGACGGAAATTTCCATTTTCTGGATTTAAAAACCAAGGATTTTGTTTGTTGTTTGTTCATTTTTGTAGAGAAGGGGGCTATTCTTGAAATTCAATAATCTCCCCTAGGATATGTGTTTATGTCTGACAACAGTTATGTCTGACGACAGTTTTTCCTGGTATAGATAAACACATTTTTGATGTACAGGATCACTTTTTTTTTTTTTTTTTTTTTTTTTTGCATTTCACGGGATTTTTCTATCACATCTTTGAAAATAAACCATTTTCTTCCTATGTTATTCTCCACTTCAGAGAATACCTATTACTGACGCATATAATCCTCAATTTCTGTCCCCCATTTATACTATAGCCCCTTTTGATATTATTTCTTTATCTTTTCTGCTCTTAATAAGACAAAAGTCTTAATTTTCTAAGCAATTTCCCCATGTAACTGATTTGATTGGCAACATGTTGATTCTATACTGCTCTATATCTTGTTTTTTTCTTTTTTTAGTTTACTTATTTATTTTGAGACAGAGACCAGGGGTGGGGCAGAGAAAGAGGGAGAGAGAGAGAATCCCAAGCTGGCTCTGCACTGTGAGTGCCGGGCCCAATGCCAGGCTTAAACTCACAAACCGCGAGATCGTGACCTGAGTCTAAGCTGAGAGTAGATTGCATAACCAACTGAGCCACCCAGGCACCCCTATACTACTTTATCTCTAATTTATAATCTAATCCAGTAATGTAGCTATTTTTACTCAAGATCTTTTTTTAATTTCCAAACTATCTTCCAAATGTTAATCTTTTTACTCTTTTCCCTTGTGTATTTAAATCACCTTAAATTTGGCAGTTCCCAGCATTTGCTGTGGAAAATTTTCTTGCTTTCTGTAACACATGTTCATCTGGGATGGTCTTGTTACCTGCAATAATTATATATTTTCTCTTTTCTGTAGGTTTTCTTTTTTTAATAGTTGCATGTTGTTTCTTTCACCATGCACATATTTGTTCAAAACTTTCATAATAGCTATTGATCGTGCTTCCCCAACACCTCTTACTCTGCTCTTGAAATGTGTAGTGCTCTGCTCCAGGAGTGGGCTGTGATTATTTTAAACCAATTAGAGCCTTCCCATTTCGTCTGTCAGAGTTATTGGTCACAGGGATAGGTCTGGTAATTGACACTGAACCCAATTTGTGCCAATTAGTTCTGAGAAAAATGTTTCCTGGAGGTTTCATATCTAGAATGTTTCTCATAATTCTGAGAAAGCTACTAGACACCAGCCATCCCCCATCTGATGAAGAATTGTGTTTATGTGAAGTCTGGAATGACTGCAGCCATTTTGCTGCTAAGAGGGAAGATTTATAGCTGACACGGTAAAAGCAAAGTTGTCTTTGATGACAGGGTTGAACCCCAGAAACAAATCCAGAAGTCTAGCCCATCTCTGGACTTTTCAGTTAATGAGCCAATACATTATCTTGATTGTTTTAATCCTTTAGAAACAGAGTTTCTACCATTTACAACATGAGGTGTCCAAATTGATGTAACTGTTCCTTGTAGGGAAGTGGATAAATTAGCCTTGCATCTGTCCCCACCTGCTCTTGGTCCTACCAAGGACTCTATTGGTTAAACTCAAAGGCTCTAAGTGATGGTCTGTGTCCTATATACTACTTTGTATTGTCGGGTTTTTTTTAAAAAAATTCTGGACTTGTTTTTTGTGTATGTCTGCATATGTTTTTATTGGCTATTATATATCCTGTATGAAATGTGTATAGTCTTAAGGTAATGTTATTTGTCATCCTCCCCACTCAGTTAGAGAAAAAACAAATGCCTTCATCTAATCCATGACTGAGCTCAGTTGAGACTGGATTTCAGTTCTAGTAAGCCTCAATCTACCTCTCTTACATCTGCCCCCACAGTCCTGGAGTATATAGCCTTCTAGAGATATGGACTGAAAGCCTCGGATTAGGGCCCTCTTCAACATATCCTGAACCCTGATTTTTTCTCTCCTCGAGGCTATGAAACTGTCAGCAACTCCACATTATTTTTCAGCACATTTTTGCTTTGCTTCAATAGTTATAACCCAAGTAGCTTAAGAATTTAGCACGTTCCAAAAACAAACAAGCAAAGAACACCAAGCGTCGGGCTTACTTCTCTGTGCTTTTCTTAACTCTAGGAACTTGGACCCTCAAGTCCTGGCTGCTTTGACAGCTCTGAAATCTGATTCTTATCTCTCCAGCCCTACATGGTTGCCAAAGCTTTGCCAGCGTCTGTGTCTCTTCGCAAGAGCTACCCCAGATTCTCAAGCATGCAAACCTAACACCAAGAATCAGCTTATTTCCAGAAGGGACAAATAAAACAGAAGATGCCAGTTCCCTTCTCTCTGTAATCATGGTCCCTCAAATATTGGCTGGTTCTCACTACCTCCTACAAACACTTGTTCATTGTATTGTATCTGATTCTCTAGTTATTCTCACTGGGTTCAGGCCAGCTACTCTCTCACATCTGGAAGTGCAAGTCTCAAGTCTGCACTTCACACAATCTCTACTTTTGCCTCATTTATTTTTCCAGCCTTATCTCCCACTACTCTTGGCTTTGGCAACACATCTAAAAATTCAGGGGCGCCTAGGTGGCTCCGTCAGTTGAGCACCTGACTTCAGCTCAGGTCATGATCTCACGGTTCGTGGGTTTGAGCCTCGTGTCGGGCTCTGGGCTGACAGCTCAGAGCCTGGAGCCTGCTTCGGATTCTGTGTGTGTTTCTCTCTCTGCTCTTCCCCCACTCATGCTCTGTCTCTCTCGCAAAAAAAAAAAAAAAAAAAAAAAAAAAACATAATTTTTTTTTTAAATTTAGAACACGTAATCATGCAAGTTTCAAGCTAAAAGAAAAAGATTGCCTGACTCAAGTGTCTCACTTTCCAAGTGAGGAAACTGAGGCCCCACAAGATTACGTGGCATATCTCAGACCACATAACACAATTGGTACTCAAGCCCAAGTATGCTTATCCCTGTACAGGATCTAGCAGAGCAAGGTGAAGAGCAAAGCAGAAGAACTGAGAATAGCAAGCTTATGTTCATGCTTCATATCAAGAAGAAATATTTCAATCCCTTTTCCCAGTGAGTCAGCTCTGTTGTTTTCTAACATACACCTCTACTGACACCACACTTGTCTTCTAGCATAAACTATGATTTTTTCCCCAGTTATTAATTATAACTGTCATTCCTGAGCACAGAGCCAGAGGTAATCATCATGCTGAAAACTAAGCTGCTTCTTACACCAAGAATGAGGAAATCTGGGGAAACATCTATAAACCACCCTCTGACCTATTTTAGTCAAAGAAACCTGTATCTCTCATATTTGATAGCCAAGCCTGTAGGGCTACCAGAGAATGGTCATATAATTTATTGTCTAGATGGGACACTTTCTGAGAGAGGATGCTATTAATAATTACACCAGGACAACAGCATAAACCAATACTGATGTGGGCACCCAAGTCACCAGATAATTTATCTCTGACTTGCAAAACCAGTTCTTTTCTAATCCTTCCTTAAGGGTTCCAATCACTTTCATATGCAGAAAGGAAATATTCGTTGTCAGAGAATGCATGCCTTTAAATTAATAGGCTTTAGTGTTTAGAGAAGTTTTATGTTTACAGGGAAAAAAAATGAGCAAAAAATACAGAGAATTCCCATAGACTCCCTGATCCTCCAGTTTGTTTTCCCTTATTATTAACAACTTGCATTAGTGTGGTACATTTGTTATCATTGATGAACCAATAATGACATATTTTTTAAAAAATCCATAGTTGACATTATAATTTATTGTTTGTGTTTGTACAGTCTACGAGTTTTTGTAAATGTATAATGCCAGGCATCAACCATTACAGTGCCATACAGAATAGTTTCCCTGCCCTAAAAATCCCCTGTATTCCATTTATTCATCCTCTTTCCTTCCCCTAAGCTCCTGGCAACCCCTCATGTTTTTATAATCTCCATAATTTTGCCTTTTCCAGAATGTCATGTACTTGGAATCGCATAGTATGTAGCCTTTTCAGATTGGCGTCTCTCCAATCATTGCTTTTGAAATATTAAATCTTTGGTGTTAAGTGGGATCTCATCATCATAGAGAGGGTAGAGGATATTTTGAATGAGATCATAGGATTTAAAGATTTCTGTGCAACAACCTAGGGAGAGAGGAGTCATTTTCTAAACAAAACAAAACAAAACAAAAAAAGACAAAATAAATGAGATAAAAAGACCAGCCACAAACCAGGAGGCATTTTTAATCCTTACATCTAAAAACAGATTAGAATCCAAAATATATAAAAGCTTCTATGAATCAATAAGGAAAAAACAATTAACTCAATAGAAAAATGGGCAAAGATGTTAGGAAACACACAAAAAATCATGACTCGTTGATAAAATATTTAAAAATTTCCAACTTCACTAAAAATCAAGAATATAAGTTTTCAACAGTGAAACACGATTTCACATCATTAAGTTGACAAAATGAATAGCCTATTAATACTGTGAAAATAAGCACACTGAAATATGGAAATTTTGGGAAGAGTGCAAATTGGTACCACCATGTTGGTGAGCATTTTGGAATTCCCTTTTGAGTTTGTTGATGCTCACACCTTAAGACCCAGAAGTTACTCTCTTAGATACCTACCTCAAAGTCTCTCAAATATGGGAAAGGAGACAGGTAAAGGGTGCTTACTGCAACAATGTTTGTGACAGAAAAAAGCGTAAACACCCAAGTTGCTATCAATTAGGAAAGGCAATGTAGCGTATTTATGTGATGAAACACTAAGCAGGAGTGTAAATGAATTAATGAAATCCTCACATCATGATGTTGAAATGGAAAAAAAAAAAAACAAATTGCCAATTAACATATATGGTATAATGCCACCCAATCCCAACACAAAGACATATGTTTTTAAACCCAAATAATAGTATTTATTATAAAAGGCATTAAAAGGTATAAAAACATTTGGGAATAATAATAATAATCCCTCAGAATAATCTTGGAATAAGGAGACAAAAGGAATGAGACTGAAAACCTTAGACATAAATATTACATCGTATTAATTGATGTATTTAAATATGGAGATGTGAGATGAATTTTGCAAAATAGGAAGCTATTTAAGCTGGTGGTTGATAGATATCTATTATATTATTCTCTATATATTTGTTATTAATTTGGTAGTCTCATATGTAAACATTTAAAAGGTTTTGAAAAACCTAACCTCTTTTTCCCTTATCTCCCCTCCTAGAGCTGCTAATTAAGGGAAAATTTCCTTGCACAATGGGACACACAAAGAGAACATGGAATATTATTTGGAAAAACAACAGTCATGAGATTTCAAGTCCTAGCTCTTCTACTTGCTGAACGTGAAGCCCTTGATCAAGTCATTCCCTTCCTCATCTGTAAAATGGGGGAATAATCCTACTCGTATAAGTATCTACTGCAGAATTTTGGAAGAATCAAATAAAAAGGTAAGTGAGAAAACATTTGGTAAACTAAAAGTCAGACATAAACATTAACTTCCACTATTGCTATTGCACGATAGGATTAAATCGCTGAGTTGCACTTTTTTATTTCTTCTGCCTGGGTTCTGGTGAAGTGTTTATGACTGAAGATGTAACAAAAATAAATAACGGAATAAAGAAAAATGAAATAAAAAGGAATATATAAATCACAAACCATAAATATAACATTAATATGTGTTACATATAGTATACACAATACATAATATGGTACATGTAGTATAATAGATATATATGTAATATAAATAAAATTATCAAAATTATTTTTAACATTTCAGACAGGATATAGGTTCTCTCACATTTACCCTGCAAAAATTGCCAAATATTGTCAATATGTAACATACAAAATAACATACTTTTCTGGATCTTTGGAAAAGAAACACAAAATATTTTCTGTCTTTAATTAGGTTCTATATATTTTTAATTGAAAATAGTAATACACGGGAATGCAAGCTGGTGCAGCCACTCTGGAGAACAGTATGGAGGTTCCTCAAAAAATTAAAAATAGAACTAGCCTACAACACAGCAATTCCACTACTAGGTCTTTATCCAAGGGATACAGGTGTGCTGTTTCGAAGGGACACATGCACCCCCATGTTTATAGCACACTATCAACAGTAGCCAAAGTATGGAAAGAGCCCAAATGTCTGTCGATGGATGAATGGGTAAAGAAAATGTGGTATATATATACAATGGAGTATTACTTGGCAATCAAAAAGAATGAAATCTTGCCATTTGCAACTACGTGGCTGGAACTGGAGGGTATTGTGCAAAGTGAAATTAGTCAGAGAAAGACAAAAATCCTATGACTTCACTCATATGAGGACTTTAAGAGACAAAACAGATGAACATAAAGGAAGGGAAACAAAAATAATATAAAAACAGGGAGGGGACAAAACAGAAGAGACTCATAAGTATGGAGAACAAACTGAGGGTTACTGGAGGGGTTGTGGGAGGGGGGATGGGCTAAATGGGTAAGGGGCACTAAGGAATCTACTCCGGAAATCATTGTTGCACTATGTGCTAACTAATTTGGATGTAAATTTTTTAAAAAATAAAATTAATTTAAAAAAAGAAAAAGAAAAAGTATGATGCTGAACAAGGAGATAAATCAACAAGCAAAAAAAAAAATGTACAATGCTATGAATGAAAGATTCTGAAGATAAGTACTTAGGTACAATTCACAAAATAAAATCTGTTATCTGGGCATTATTGCCATGAACCTACACTATACATTTCGGATATACTCCAGTATTTTGCATTTTGCAATATAGCCTTTTAAATTTTGTTATTCGTTTTTTCTTGTTTCATTATACACTTTTTAATGAATGTCCCTCTTTTATATTTTGTGATTTTTGTCTTTTATGGCAAAATTGCCTGACAACCAGTTCGTTAAGCACCAAAAACATTTGAGGCAAAAATGCTTGCAGAGCAAAGACGTTGATGGCAAAACTACTTGCAACCAGTTTCAACATATGAATTTTGGGGACACAAACATTCAGTCTATAGAACATCCTTCGGGGTTCCCCGGGGGGATCAGTCGGTAAAGCCTCCAACTTCAGCTCAAATCAAGATCTCGCGTTTCACGTGTTCAAGCCCCCACATGGCTCAGATCCTGGTGCCTGCTTTGGATTCTGTGTCTCCCTCTCTCTCTGCCCCTCCCAGTTCATGTTCTGTCTCTCTCTCAAAAATAAATAAAACAGAAAGAAGAAAGAAAGAAAGAAAGAAAGAAAGAAAGAAAATAGTAATACAAGGGGTGCTTGGGTGGCTCAGTCTGTTGAGCCTCTGACTCCTTGTTTAGGCCCAGGTCATGATCTCATGATTTAGTGAGTTTGAACCCTGCATCCAGCTCCATACTGACAGAGTGGAACCTGCTTGGGATTCTCTCTCTGCTCTTCCCCTGCTCATGCTCTCTCTCTCTCTCTCTCTCAAAATAAATAAACTTGAAAAGAAATTTATAAAATAGTATTTCAAAAATTTTATTTCTGAAAATGTTTTCAGCTATGATTAGATTTTCATTGTTTATATTCACAAGGCATGCCATGGTATAACATTTTGAAAATATAAATAAATACAAATAAGAAAAGTAAAATAATCTAAAATTACAATTATACCTTGCATAACTTCAGATAGGAGTTGTGGTCCAAAATAAGAGTTGTAGTAGTAGAAATTAAAAAAAACAAAAACTCAACTGATTAAACAGGAATCATTGAAAGAGCAAGGCTTTAGCACCATATTCACTTGCATTTACCTCATTTATTTTTCTTCACATAACCACTTTCCACTGCTTCCTTTCTGGCATCCTCTAGGGCAACGATGTCAAAAAGTAGACATGTAAACTCTTGGGATGCCTATGATCATTCCCTGGGGTGTGGGAAGAAAACACGAGATTGTTCTATTTTTTACCTAAAGCTAGAGAGAAGTTGAGTTTTACTTTTATGTAATATACAAATTTATTCTGTACCCTTTCTTGGTCTGCACATCAGATGTTCAAACATCATGTCAGATTGGCAAGAGAATCTTGCAGAAAGAGCGCGTGTTTTACAACATGGAAGGGTAAACGTTGTGGTACTGACATTTTTATTTACTTTCAACTTAACACAAGCATCATAGTACTTAACAAGTGGATTTCTATATCATATTATCTTATTTAACAAAAGTAGGTCTCACCATATGATGCAGGGTTTAAAAGGATTACTGCAGAAAACAAAAACCAGCAAAGATTAAGAGTAATCCTAAAAATTCGAGCACTAGCAAACCTCAAGCAAACAGAAGCACAAACCATTCCCTGTTTCCAGAACAAGGTCTTTGTCAGTTGCATTAGAAGGTATAAAGAAAGAACACCTAATCACATCTGACAGAAATTCAGAAAGAAAATTTCAAAATTATAAAGACTCTCTGAAATACGGATTTATACCCATATCTTCCCAAAGTATATATTATGCCTTGAGATCCTGGTTAATTATAGTAGAAAATAGCATAACAGAAAAATAGTGTCTTGTTTTTCAATTTTATGGCATCCTTTCTTATTTATGTTTTTGTGCATGCTTTATGATGTATACAGTACTTGAATCCAGTGTGCCACATTTATGACATAAGTCACAAACAGACAGACAACTTTTGGCGGGGGGGGCGGTGTGAAGTCAAGAGTTTTATTCTGCTGTGGTATGATCAAAAGTGTTTCAGGATAATTACACTTAACTAGTCCTCTTGACTTGCATTTTTTCCAACCTATCTTGCACACTACCAAGAGTGTGCTTTTTCAAATCAAAATAAATGAATTATCTATTTTGTGTCCATGATATGCCAGACCCTGTGATGATGGGTACTCGACAAATATTTACTGCGTGGAGGAAAGAATGAATTGGCAGTGAGGGAGTGTGAGAGGTGAAGAGATGAGTTTTGGAGTCTCAATAATTTGTATATTGGTTCTAGCAATAAGCAAGAATAGGTCTCAATGACATGAGCACAGTGGAAATTAAATAAATGTTTATTTTTAATCCATCTTAAGGTGGGGCATTATTTGAGTTAGAATTGCTGATTTGGGAGTGAAAATGGAAATCAATAAAGCAGTGAATAACATTTATTGGGAACCCATTGTGCTGAAGTGGACTCAAACACAAGAAGAGTAAGATTTTAAAATATGCATTTAAAAGACTGCATTTTCTTCCTACATTGCCCTATTCTTTTCTTCCTATTCTCCCAATAAATTGGCTGGTCTGACTTTTATAACAATAATGCACTATTTCCTACTTACCACCTAGTTCACTATTGTTTTTCTTGTTTTTGCCTGCCAATTCATTTATTATTCATTCAGTAGTGGTTTAAGAAAGAAGAAAACAAAATCCTTCCTGTTATGGAGCTCAAAATCCTGTGGTTTAGATGATAGTCATTAGAGGTAGTAAAATTAAAACCCAGTGTTGTAACTGTCTTGATCTTAAAAGGGGGCCTTCCTTAAGTATTCAGATCCATGTCAATGGAAACTTTATTCAACAGCTATATATTATTTCCCTTAATCTGTTGATGTTCACTTAGCCACTGACTCAACAAATATAGACTGAGTACTTGCTACATGCCTAAACTGTTTAGACGCTGGAGACAAAGCAGGGACTAGAACAGAGCTTCATCCTCATGGACCCTATCTTCTGGTGGGGAAGCAAACAAACAGTGTCAGGGAGATATGACTGGGAAGTAAAAACTCTTGCCATTCTTCTAAGTTTATTTTCTTCTTTGTTTCTAGTTGATCTGTCTTCTAACCATATTCCACTCTATGTTTTTCCCATTTTTTATCAATTAAGTATTTAAAAGATTAGCTGATAACAGTTCTAACTATTCCTAATATTGTTTGATTTTTATAAAGTCTCTGCCATAATAAAAACTACAAAGGGCAGGGGTGCCTGGGTGGCTCAGTCGGTTAAGCGTCCGACTTCAGCTCAGGTCACGATCTCATGGTCCGTGAGTTCGAGCCCCGCGTCAGGCTCTGGGCTGATGGCTCAGAGCCTGGAGCCTGCTTCCGATTCTGTGTCTCCCTCTGTCTCTGCCCCTCCCGTTCATGCTCTGTCTCTCTCTGTCTCAAAAATAAAATAAACGTTAAAAAAAAAATTAAAAAAAAAAAAAAACCTACAAAGGGCAGAAATTCCAGGTACTATTCTCGGGCCCTAGGGATATTTTAATGTATTTGCTTTTGTTAGAGCAATTCACAAAGAGGTTGGTAGCAGGCTGACCAGTTATTTTAAGAGGATAACACACTGAGTGATAGTTTGGGTTCCTTGGTCAACAGCTCATAAAGTTTGGCAGGTTACCACGGATTTTTTAAAAATATGAGTGACTGTACATTTACCTGGTTCTCATTTTTTTTTATTTTAACCATTTATGAGGAAAATCACTCAGTGTCACTCAAACATTCTCTCCCCTAATCCAGGTGAAAACACAACATACAATTTTGCATGTATTCCTCTTTCATTTGACTCTTTCATTTGACGCATTTAGGGTTTTACATCAGGTCTAACACTTCAACACATCTACTATATTTGACAAAGGGACAGAAAACTAGAAGCTATGACAGTTTCTACATCTGCTCTAAAAAGGTTTTAGTATCACAATATATCTAAAATATGAAAAATGCTATTCACACTCGCTATCTTTCATATTGCTTAAGTTGAAATCCCAGGCCTATAGCTTACTAGCAACATGACTTGGGCACGTTGCTTTCCTCAACTTCCTTATCTGCAATATGAGGAAGATAAGAGTATCCACCCGTAAGTATTGAATAAATCAGTGCATGTAAGGGCTGTGAAAAGTGTCTGATATGTAGTAATTGTAGTGTAAACATTACCTAGTTGACCAGAATGCATGAGCAGTAAGGGCCTGAGATTTTATTTGTACTTTTTTCACTGATGTATCTCCAATACTATAACAGTGCCTGGCACAGAGTAGAAGTTTAATAAATATTTGTTGAATAAATGAATGGCAAAACATAGTGCACTTAGACATTTGGACACACTTATCTGATGTGTGTAGTTGTGGTTCTGTCCCTCAGATGTAAATGAAGGCTGCTCAGTGTGACAGCTGAAGATTCCCAAGACAGAGAGGAAAACAGAGCAGAAAGGAAAGTGTGAAGGCTAAAGAGAAACACTGAGTCTCTCTCCTCCCCAGCTCTCTTGGAAGAGTGAAATAAATGCCTTGGAACACTGGGAAGTAGGGAGACCAGGAGAACAGACTCTAACTCCACACATGGTGAGTCTATGCCTATTCTTGCCAAGAGTCCAAAACAAACATTGGAAATGACCTAAGCTGACTGTGGGTTCCTGCAACATAAGAAATGTGTCAAGTATAGCCCAAGAAAATCATATTGAGAGACATCAGCATTTTGGTGCTGTCCCACCTCTCCTTTGAACACTAAGCTTCTCCACCCACCAGTACCTCTGCTCCCCAGCACCTGACCACGGTTCTTCTCCTTGATGAACTCAAGATTCTCCTGTGTTCTACCACTCTACACAATGAAAATCCACCTGCCCTTCATCTTATTATACTGAGATTTTCCTCCACTTTCCAACCCACTCAGAGAATCTTACAAGCTACCAGACAAAGTAGACATGAGTGACAACAAGTTTCTGGTGGTTGTAAAGGACTCCATCTCTGTTGAGTTGGCTCATGTCAGTGATGAAAGGCTGGGAGTGAGGTTTGAACACAGAGGAGGTGCTCTATGAACCCAGGGAGTCCTTCTTCGGCTCACAAAGCACACTGCACTTCCAATAATCCAGCCTTCTTAAACCATACAAGCCTGCTTCTGAGTATGCCCAGATCAGAAGGATCTGGACCTCTGTCAGGAGGCCAGAATACAGTTCAGATGAGGCCTGTTGAAGAACAGAGAGAACAGCACATGTATTTAAAGTGGACCTATCAGAAATACAGTGTGCCATCTGAGACAGTTGGTCTTCCTATGGAGGGACAGTCAATTTTCTGAGCAAAATTTACATAGAATCTGGTGATTACAAGTCAGCTCTCTCAGTTGAATTTGTATTCATAATAAAAAAAAATACAGGTAAACTATTTGCTGCAACTTCTAATCCTAAGGGCAAATACTGTTGCTGAGATGCTCGCATTACTTCATCCCCACATCCAGAATGGATTAGGCACATGTGCCTGGAATTAAGAACACTGTGAGCTTAGGACAGGATTCTAGCTCAAAGGCAGCAAATTCTTGGAATTTAAATTCAGAGAATTCTATTCTCTCCAGTAGATGGGAGAATCCCCACAACCATACACTGAAAAGGTCACACTCACTAGGAGACATTTCTAATCATCAGGAGACCTTTGTGAAGCACTTTTTATCCCCGTTTTTCAGAGAAAGAAATGGTGGCTCCAAAAGTTAACTTACTACTAATTGAAACCACAACCTACTAGCTCAGTGCACGGTCACATCATAAACATCCCTCCTATCTAATTCAGATGATATGAGGATAAAGCAAGATAACACCGGTAAGAACACTTGGAAAATTAAACTTCTCTATACCCATGAGAAGCGTTATTATGTACAAACTTTTCTTGGATGGGAATAGACATTAAAATCTTGGCCATGTGCAAAATTGTTCTTAATTTAGGAAGTTGTTCAACCCTGTTTTTAGCCCCAGGATTCTATGCTTCTATGTATGAAGAGGAAAATGAAATATAGTCATGCAAGAGGCTATTTCTTTAATTTTCTGGATTGTCACATTCATTCAGCATGAAATTTTCTACAGAAAGTCAATTTTGGAAAGTTCCAAACTTAATTAGATCTTGCAGTTGTGATCTTCATTATAATTATCAAATACTGAAGAGCTAATAAAGGATCAACCTCTGGGCTGCAGAATAACCTAATCTATTCATACCTCAGTGAAGTCCTGAATTAGAACTGGGGGCTGATGAACTCCAGTGCACTGGCCAACCAACCATAGTTAGCAAATTGGAATACACAAGTGAGCCTTGATCAGACCAAGATGAATACACGATATGTAAAATAATCCAATAAAGTTTATCAATAATATAAGGGCGATTCAGATGAGACATACAGTGGTGTAGCAAGTCTAATTAAGAGCATTTCTATGATAAACTGAAGCCCCATCTCCTGCTATCATGCAATTATTCATTTGAGTCTATTGTTACTAGAACAATGAGCAGTGAGCATCTTCCTTATTAGTGATCCTTCTTCCTGATACTTGCAATTTAACCAAATAATATAGCACCCTTTTAACATTCCAAAGGGTATTTCAATACCCAGACATTTTCCTTAATGTAGATTCTGTCGGAGACAGAGTGGTGAATTCCGGATCATTTGTTTTGTTTTATGTTCTATTTTGTCTATTTTTTTAAGATTGCTGCAGATACTTTTCAGAAGCATTTCGGTAACTTTTCTTGGCTAACACCATCTTATAAATTAATTTTACCACAAAAGAGCCATGATTCCAGCAGTACCACAAACTTCATTAACTCCTTCAGGTCCTTAGCACCTTGATTTGGTATCACCTTTACAGTTACCTCTCAGACTCTTTTTGGTTTCCCAAATTCTTAATGTTTAAGAACCAAGGGAGTTACTCAAAAATTTCACAGAAAGCATTCTAATTTGACTAAATGTATTAATGTCCAGAATCTGGAAACAGATTCTAATTTGGGGTGAAATTTTGAAGGTGGGAAAGAGGCTGGGGAAAAAAAACACAAACATTTTAAAATTTACCTTTTCTTCTTTAGAGATATAAACTTTACATTTAGAAAGACTATTTAAGTCCTTTGAATAAGCCATTTAGTTGTGCGTATACCAAATGTTTTCTAGCTGTAATACAAGTAAACTGAAGTATCTTTAATATAGTAGACTAAGATGTTTATGTTGCTTGCATTTGTCTGTTTGTTGGACGTATTCTTTTTTGTTTGGGAAAATCACTGAAAAGTTGCTTGCAGGAGCTAAAGACAGAAGAAAATACTGAAAAGGCTTTCTAAGAAAATTTCAGATGTTCAACAAGCAGTAGTACTTTGGGCCCAAGAAACAAAATTAGGTCTCAGATACGGGAGGAGGACTGTTTTCCCATTTCCCTACAAAATCCCACCATATATAACAACTTGAGGAATAGCAGCTTTGAAAAAGAGGAATAAAACATTGTTGGCATAGACACTGGCAATCTCATGAAAGCTGCATCAAGAATGGCAAAATAAATAAATAAAGCTGCTTCTGCTACTTCGAGGGAAGATGACTTTGCTCTAGGTCAGATTTAGTAAGAGTGGAAGAACATGGCAGATCCCTAAGGTGACAGCCACACTGGTTTCCAAGCAAACAGTGAAGGGCAAACATGGGAACTTACTTAAAAGGTGAAATTTGTTGGTAGGAAATGCTAAAATCAGCCAGTATTTCTATTTGGGTTTTAAAGTAATTGTAAATGGGCTCTAAATGTTAATTGTAATCTTAACGTATAATGATATGCTCGTTTCATCAATGATTGCAAACCAGATTTCCTAGCCAAACTTTATATTTACTAGGATAAATTCCAAAAGATGGCTAAAACATTAGGCCAAAACATTTTTTTTAATCCAGTATCAATTTCTCCCAAAGTGTGAATTTCAAACTATAGTTTAAATGCTTCTCAGAAATAAAAAATAAATAAATAAATAAATAAATAAATAAATAAATAAAATTTTTCAGAGAATATGCCTTTCATTAATTTAAAGGTATTTTACTCCTCTTATGAATAGGCCATTTAAACAATTTGGGGGTTTTTTGTTTTGTTTTTTGGTTTTTGTCTTGTTTTGTTTTGTTTTAATTCAGCCAAACCAATATTCTGGCAATTTCTTGAACTGAACTAACATCTTTTACTCTTGCTGGAAAGGTTTTTCCATTGCTTCCTTGTATACCCACTCCTATTTAAGACCACACTTTAAAATTCCAATTCAGGGGCTCCTGGGTTTCTCAGTCAATTAAGTGTCTTAAGTCTTGGTTTTGGCTCAAGCCATAATCTCATGGTTTGTGAGATTGAGACCCATGCCAGGCTCTGAGCTGCTCCTCTCTATCCCTCCCCCAGGAATATGCATGTGTTCCTGCGCTCTCTCTCTCTCAAATTAACAAACGTTAAAAATAAAATAAAACAAAATTCTACCAATTCAATTAAAAAAAACCCAGGACCAACTGATAATAAATTTCTTTTGTCTCCTTATAACTCATTCATTTATTTATTCAGTATATATTTAGCAAGGATGACAATGTGCCAAGCACTCATTAGACACACGCTTATGCTTTTGGATTGTCAGTTATCTTGTTATGTGTCTGATTTTATCCCTTTCAACTAGATAATAAACTATCAGGAAAGGGACAGTACTTTACCTATCTTTGCTACTGTTTTAGTACCCAAGTTCTTGGACACAGGAGGCATTCAACAAAGTAGGCTGGATTTGACTCAGATTTCAGTCTTTAGAAAAAAGCAAATGGTAACTGAATTATATTTCTTTAACAAGGGCTAGAAGACAGTACTTACCATTGACTGAGCGCCTCTTGTGTATCAAGGTCTTTTCATAAATGGTCTCTAACCCTTATGGCAGTCCACCAAGATAAAATTTCAGTAGCCCCAATATATCCATGAGGGAAAAGATATTGTGAGAAAAGACATTACCGTGGGCTTCTCTTCTGGCCAGTTATAGAACTGACTCTGAAATCCAGGCCTAGGTGATTCTTTAAAAACCAAGAGGATTCTTTCTCAACTAGGGAGAGATTCTGTCTCTGAAGTTGTCACCATGACAGTTTCCTTTATAGATAAGCCAAAGGAAATACATCTTAATATCATTCAGAAAATGTCGTATTTGTCCAGTTCTTTCTGTTCTTTTGTATTTTTATGTTCCCTTAGCTACAATTCCAATGAGATATATACCTTTTAGAAAGAAAACCACTAAACAATAAATATAACTCTCAGGCTACGAAATAAAACTGCTGAATACAACAAAAATGTTAATAAACCAAAAACGTTCTTTAATCAGTGAATACATGCTAAATAGTGGAGAGTTTTCTATATTGCTTTGACATAAATTTATTCAAGACTACCATACATATCAAAATATTGTACCTAGGTTATAATGACTGGATTTGTTATAATTGTTTTGAAGCTACAAAAACATAGGAGAGCATTTTGTATAATCAACACATAGACATTGAAAAGAAGTGAGATGCTAAATTGATTTTCAAAGCAGCTGCTGCTCTTCATATATAATACAGTAATAAGATGAAGACTAAAGATTAAGTAAAGAATTTTGCCAATTTAAAATAATTCTTCATTATTTGTGGTGAAACATTTGTAATTCAGATCATTATTTTTAATGAATTTCTTTATAAATGGAAACTTTTCAAATGATTTCTCTAGCTTTGGCCAATACCTGCAGAAACTTGACCATAAGGCCTTCAATGCCTCATAAGATCCAAAAAGAAAGACATATCCAATTAAGGGTTAGTATCCAATATCTATAAACAATTAATCAAACTCAATACCTAAAAAACAAATAATCCAATTAAAAAATGGGCAAAAGACATGAATAGACATTTTTCCAAGAAGACATTCAGATGGCTAACAGACACATGAAAAGATGTTCAACATCACAAATCATCAGGGAAATACACACCAAAACCACAATGAGATATTACCTCACACTTGTCAGAATGGCTAATTTTAACAACACAAGAAACAACAGATGTTGGTGAGGATGTGGAGAAAGGGGAGCCCTCTTACGCTGTTCGTGGGAATGCAAACTGGTGCAGCCACTTTGGAAAACAGTATGGAAATGCCTGAAAAGGTTAAAAATAGAACTACCCTATGATGCAGCAATTGCCCTACTAGGTATTTACCCAAAGGATACAAAAATACTGATTTGAAGGGGCATATGCACCCTGATATCTATAGCAGCATATCAATAATAGCCAAATTATGCAAAGAGCCCAAATGACTATCAACTGATGAATGGATAAAGATGTGGTATATATATATACAATGGAATATTACTCAGCCATAACAAAGAATGGAATCTTGCCATTTGCAACTACATGGATGGAGCTAGAGTGTATTATGCTAAGCGAAGTGTGTCAGTCAGAGGAAGTCAAATACTGTATGATGTCACTCATATGAAATTTAAGAAACAGAGCAGACGAACATAGGGAAATGGGGAAGAAAGAGAGAGGGAGGCAAACCATAACAGACTGTTAACTATAAGAACAAACTGAGGGTTGATGGAGGCAAGGTGGGCAGGGGATGGGCTAAATGGGAGATAGGTATTAAGGAGAGAACTTGTTGGGATGAGCATTGAGTGTTATATGTAAGTGATGAATCACTAAATTCTTTTTTTTTTCATTTTTTAATGTTTTTTATTTATTTTTGAGAGAGAGCAGGAGTGGGAAAGGAGCAGAGAGAGGAGGAAACAGAATCAGAAGCAGGCTCCAGGCTCTGAGCTGTCAGCACATAGCCCAATGCAGGGTTCGAACTCACAAACTGTGAGATCATGACCTGAGCCAAAGTCGGATGCTTAACCGACTGAGCCACTCAGGCACCAGCCCCCCCCCCTTTTTTTTAATTTTTTAATGTTTTTGCTAAATCCGAATCCTAAAACCAATACTACACTACATGTTAACTAACTAGAATTTAAATAAAAACTTGAAATAAACAAAAAGATGCAAGAAGAGATGGGCTGTATCAGGTAAATGTTTGGTTAAGGGAAAAGGAAATAATCTGTAGTCCCCAAACACAGCATCTAGGGAGGCACAGAGATCTTGTCTCTATTTGAATAGGCTTTGCTACTCAAAGACTCTGACTCAATGGGTAAAACTAGAAAATAAGTACATCAAGGTCAATGATCCCAAAATAGGGGAATAAGACAGTGGCATATTAGACTAATCTGGGGATATTGGAACCATTTTACTAAGAACTAAGAATATCTCTCCAGAGATTTTGGTACACCCACTTCCCTGACAGTAGCTATTTATTGTCATAGTGATTCACTATTCTTAACCCTCTGGTATGTTACAGATGAAAAAATTATAGCTGATAATTATTAGTCTAGTCACTAGGGAAATGTGTAGCCTGATGAGTGGTATGGGTAATAGCATCCAGGTTGCAGAAAATGATGCTGATTTGAAATAGATCTATATCCTTAGTACATTCCTTAAGAAGGAGGACTTGGTCGGGAGCCTGGGTGGCTCAGTCAGTTAAGCATCCAACTTCAGCTCAGGTCATGATCTCATGGTTTGTGCTTCAAGCCCCGTGTTGGGCTCTGTACTGACAGCTGAGAGCCGGGAGCCTGCTTCAGATTCTGTCTCTGTCTCTCTCTGTCCCTCGCCTACTTGCACTCTGTCTCTCTTTCTCTCTCAAAAATAAACATTAAAAAAAAAGAAGAAGGAGGAGGAGGAATTGGCAAAAATAACAGGACACCAGACCCAGAATGAGAGGGTTCAAGCAAGGATCAATTCCCAGAAGTTTGTGTCTCAAGAAACAAATGGTATTAGAAGAAAGACTGAGGGTCAGAGGCTTTTACCACAGACTCAGGACAATATGGAATTTCCATTTTACTAAATGTTGAAAAGGGGCCCTATAATGCATTTCTGGACTTAGTTGTAGAGAATTACATATAAGCAATTCTGTAAACTGGGATAACTGAGAAGGACTGGGAACGGCAGAAACTTAGAGATAAACAATATAAAGTCTTGATTATGAATCATTACTGCAACAACCCAGAATTTCTGGGCAGTAAAGTCTAATTGTAAAAATGTATGATAGGCAAGAAAAAAACGTTTGCTGTCACTGCTTCTATGTAGAACTTCCCTGGAGGTCCCAGACACTACAAAAAGATAAGGTAAAATGGAAATAATTATCAGATTTCAAAAGAAAAACAAAATTATTGTTTACAGGCATTATAATTTTCTATACAGGAAATCAGAGAGACTATGGAGATAAATGGTGAGAATTAATAAGAGAATTCAACAATGATACTAGATACAAGATAAACACACAAAGAACAGCTGTGTTCCTGCATGCCCACAACAATCAATAAAGAATATTCCATTAATTAAAGAAACAATAACCATTAGGTATGTAGAGGAAAAAATAACAACAAATGTGGAAAACATGTATGGAAGAAATTGGTTCAAGATGACAGACCTAAATAAATGGAGCTATTTACATACGCTATCATAAACGTGCCAAGTCTTCGCGAATTAATCTCAAAATTCAATCAAAAATTCCAAAAAGGGATGCAATAGATTTTGAAGAGCACAGAAAAGCCAAGAAATGTTTAAGGAAGAATAATATTAGAGACAGTTGAGGATTCATTTTACCATATGAAAGGACTTACCAAAAGCCACAATAATTTGACAAGGTAGTTTTGGCACAGATGTAGACAAATAAGCCAACAACACAGAAATTGCACCAAAACAATCAAACTGTACAGAGTTGAATAGTGCTCCCCCAAAATCCATGTCCACCCAGAACCTCAGAATAACAGCTAGCAGATGTAAATAGTCAAAATGAGGTCATACTGAACTGGGCTGGGCCCTAAGCCAATGGGTAGTGTCCTTATCAGAACGTCATGTGAGGACAGGAGACAGGAGACAATGCCATGGGATGATGAGGCAGAGATCAGAGTGATGCATCTACAAGGCAAGGGATGCCATGATTGCTAGCAACCACCAGAAGCTAGGAAGAAGCAAGGATGTATCCTCCCTTAGAACCTTCAGAGAGAACATGGCCCTCCCAACCCTTGATTTAAGACTTCTCACCCCCACCGTTGAGACAATATATTTCTGTTGTTTTAAGCCACACAGTTTGTGGTAATTTGTTTTGGCAGCCCGAGGTAACTAATACACAAGCAAACACATATACCAGAGATTTAGACAGGGCTGCCACATTCCATAGCCCCAGGTGACACCATTTACATTATATTCCGTATGCTCTAGGATTGTAACTTTCACATGGAATATGATGTGAATGGTGCCCCCTGGAGTTGTACAGAGCAACAGCTCTCATTCTCTCTCTCTCTCTCTCTCTCTTTAGAAAGAGAGTGAGGGAGAGGGTCAAAGGGAGAGAGAGAGAAATCTTAAGCAGGGTCCGTGCTCAGTGCGGAGCCTAAGGCAGCGCTTGATCCAGCAACCCTGGGATCATGACCTGAGACGAAATCAAGAGTCAGATGCCCAACCGACTGACCCACCCAGGTGCCCCAACAGCTCGCTATATAGGAGAGAAGAGGTAGTACAAATTAATGTGAAAAAGGTTACCTTTTCAATGATATGTGCCAGAACTGAGGGCTTTTCATGTGGAAAAAGATAAAGGAAGAATCTAGTCTCACTCTATACAAAAAAACTAATTCTAGATAAATGGATGGTCTAGATAAGGAAATTAAAAAATTAAATTTTAAAAGAAAATATTACAATAGCTTTATAGCATTGGGGTTGAGAATTATTTCTCAAACAAAACACAGGGAAATCCAAAACATTGTTTTGATAAGTTTGACTATATTGAAATTGAAAATTTTGGTGTGACAAATGACATCATGAACGAAGTGAAAACAGAAGCAACAGAAGACATTTGCATTATATATTCCTTATGAAAGAGTATATCCAAAATATTGAAAGAACTCCTATAAATCAATAAGAAAAAGGGGTGCCTGGGTGGCTCAGTCAGCTAAGCGTCCGACTTCAGCTCAGGTCACGATCTCGCAGTCCGTGAGTTCGAGCCCCGCGTCGGGCTCTGTCCTGACAGCTCAGAGCCTGGAGCCTGTTTCAGATTCTGTGTCTCCCTCTCTCTGACCCTCCCCCGTTCATGCTCTGTCTCTCTCTGTCTCAAAAATAAATAAACATTTAAAAAAAAAAAAAAGAAAAGGTAAACAGGATAAATGAATCAAAAGAAAAAAATCAGCAAAATGTATGAACAGATAAGTGGAGAAAAGACACCCTATTTATGAAAAAATGTTAAACATTTTTGTGTTCAGTAGAACTACCTTATGATCCAGTAATCCCACTACTGGGTATTTACCCAAAAAATACAAAAACACTAATTCAAAAGATTACACGTACCTTTATGTTTATTGCAGCACTATTTACAATAGCAAAATTATAGAAGCAGCCCAAGTGTCCATAGACAGATGAATGGATAAAGAAGATGTGGCATATGCATACATATATCTATTTCAGCCATAAAAAAGAATGAAATCTTGCCATTTGCTACAACACAGATGGGGCTAGAGAGTATAATACTAAACGAAATAAATCAGTCAGAGAAAGAAAACAATCACATGATTTCACTCGTATATGGAATTTAAGAACAAAACAAAAGAGCAAAGGGAAAAAAAGAGAGAAAGAGAAACAAACCAAGAAACAAACTCTTAACTCTGGAGAACAAATTGAGGGTTACCAGAGTGAAAGTGGGTGGAGAGATGGGTCAAATAGGTGAAGGAAATTAAAGAGTACACTTATCATGATGAACACTGAGTAATGTATAGAATTGTTGAATCGCTATATTGTGCAACTGAAACTAATATAACACTATATGTTAACCATAGTTATGCTGGAACTATGCTGGAATTAAAAAAACTAAAAAAAATAATAAATTTTTATGTTTAAATATTTAAATACATGAAATTCTGGGGCACCTGGGTGGCTCAGTTGGTTAAGCATGTGGCTCTTGAGGTGCCTGGGTCGCTCAGTCGGTTAAGCATCCGACTTCGGCTCAGGTCATGATCTCACAGCTCATGGGTTGGAGCTCCACATTGGGTTCTGTGCTGACAGCTCAGAGCCTGGAGCCTGCTTCAGATTCTGTGTCTCCCTCTGTCTCTGCCCCTCCCCCACTCATGCTCTGTCTCTTTCTCAAAAATAAACAGTTAAAAAAAATATTTTTAATTTAAAAAAACAAAAAAAAGCATGTGGCTCTTAATTTCGGCTCACGTCGTGATCTCACAGTTTGTGAGTTCGAGCCAGAAGTCGGGCTCTTCACTGACAACAGATGGCCTGCTTGGGGCCCTCCCTCTTCCTCTCTTTCTATCCCTCCCCCACTTGCGAGTGCACATGCTCTCTCCCTCTCTCTGCCTCTTTTTCTCTGTCTCAAAATAAATTTAAGATATAATAGAGGTGCCTGGGTGGCTCAGTCGGTTGAGCGTCCCACTTCACTCAGATCATGATCTTGCAGTTTGTGGGATGGAGCCCGCCTCGGGCTCTGTGCTGACAGCTCAGAGCCTGGAACCTACTGCACATTCTGTGTCTCCCTCTCTCTCTGCCCCTCTCTGCTTGCACGCTCTCTCTCTTTCTCTCTCTCAAAAATAAATAAACATTAAAAAATTATTTAACATGTAATAAATAAATACATAAATAAACAGTAAGTAAATAAATAAAATTCTATTTTATACCCTGAAGATTAAGAATAATTAAGAGGTCTGAAAACACTAATAATTTGCTAGAATATGGACACATGCAAATTCTCATATATTGTTAGTGTATGCTGTTTGCACCACTACAACAATTTGTAAGGCCATTCGGCAATACCTGGTAAAGTTAAAGATGTACATTACCTATAATCAGCAAATCCACTTTTAGGGGATCCTCGAGAAATTTGACCAGGGGGATAAGGAATCATGTAGAAGGAATTCATCGCATGCCATTTGTACTGGGAAAATACTGTAAACAATCTAAGTGACCATCCATAGGGAAATGGATAAGTTTATAATAGAATATTTATGTAGTGCATGCTTATGTAATCATTATATATTTATAAGTGAGCTCAAACTACATTTACGTGGAAAAAAACTAATGATATTGAGTTTTTAAGGATACTGTAAAAAATACACGCTATATAGCATCACCATATAAAATATTAAATCTTACAAAATAATACTAAACATTGAAAAAATATGTGCTGTTTTTGATAAATACATGTGTTTTAATGATGTAAAAATTGACTGGAAGGATACATACTAACTTCAAGATAATATTCACTCATTAGGAAGAAGAGCAAGGAAGGAAATGGGGTACCGTTAATCAAATATGTGATTCTTTGATTGTATTTTTAAAATCTAAAGAAAATACAAAAAATATTAACATTTATAAACTCTGGTTTTATGTAGCACATGGATATCCGGTATATCATTTTCACATTTTGTAGTATGGTTGTAATATTTGGTAAACAAAGTAGAGACAAAGAAGGAAAGGAAAAGGAGAAGGAGAGCGGGGGCAAGAGGAAAAGGAGGGTGGAAGATGGATGGGGGTCTTTGGACACAGACAGCCCTGCAAACTAACTAGCAGGCAGCGTGGCGTAGTAGAAGGAGCTTGTCTGTGGGTTCAGGTATACTTAATTGTAGCTTCTTTCAACTTGGACACGTTAACTATTCTAAGACTCCATTTACCCACCTATAAAATGGATAGATTAAAATGTAACTGAATATGTTCTGTGAAGACTAAGTTAGGGGAGGTATGTAAAATGCCCTATGTAGTGCCCACTACACAAGAGTGCTCCATGAATAATAGTCTCCTCTCTTTTCTTCTAAGCAGTGGGAAACAATAAACTCTGTGCAGAAAGTATAGTGCCTTAACTCACTGGATGGAATTGAATTCCTCCTTCTGATGTGGTATTTTTTTTTCCATCTCAGTAAAAGTAATTTCGAAAAGAGATTAAATGCCCTTGGCATGAACAAAGATGCAGACTATAGAGAAAATTGTAGGGCTTCAGTTTCCACCGAAGTATCCATTATAAAGGTAGGTGAGGAAGTTCCCATGGCTCTGCATTTAAGTTCAAGTCACTTATTTAAGGAGATCATGGCACAGGTCCTTCACCCTTGGTTGTTAATGACCTTACTTTGAAGTACTGAATGGAACGCGCAGTAGGGTCAATTGCAGACTCAATGACAAGAATTAAAGCACAAAGCTCCCTAATGAGATCTGTGCTTATTCCTTGTGGTTTAAGGAACACTGTGGTTAATGGTTTACAGCCTACAGGGTCAAACCCCTTGCAGAAGCAGAGTTAACTTAGGCATTCCCTGGGCTGTATAAACAACACTGTAGTACAAAGCTTGACCCTCCTTTTATCATGCCAGGAAATTCTTGGAAGGTAGTCACGGTCTGATATTTATAGTTCCGTAAGTATTTGACTCTGAAAAGTCTCTAATTCTGGAAAATGGCCACTGGTCAGTTGTTAATGCACAAGTGGTAGGGAAAAAGTCACCCACCCCTTAGAAGGAGAGAGAGAGGGCAAAGGGAACAAACAGCTTGTGAGGCTAAACGTGTGGCAAGTATGATGTCTACCTATAGAGGAAGTGCATGTATGCCAAACTCCTATTCGTGTATCTCCACACATAAAAAATAAAATGGTAAAACAAATGCTTAGACATTTAGAATTTTTTTTAATTTACCTTTGTATAAAAAAAATTTTGTCATATAGTATTTCTCAAAATAATAGAATAAAAGAGTCTAAATTTACATGGGCTTCTGTTCATAAACTTACTTTCTTGAGCTCTTAGGACTGAAAGGAACCTTGAGAGGTCCTTTCATCCATTTCTCTCTTCTTTGCCCTAACAGGGATCTTGAGGGCAAGCCGGGCAATTGTTTATCTTATTGTTTAAAAAAAAAGGAAAAAACAAAGATTTTCTTTTAAACTTCTTCAGATATACATATTTCCATGTCTAAAAAAAAAAAAAATCTCCATTCTGAAATTCATTACTTCCCTTTCTAAAGGATTTTTTAAATTAAGCATAAAGAATCATCTAAGATACCTAATAACTGAATCAGAGGTAGTGGTTTCATACATTTTCCAAACATCTTGTCTCCAAGGTAACCTGTTCCTTCCTGACAGGCTGGAGGGCTAGAGAGAAGTGAGAAGATGGAAACATGATGAAGTCACATCCAAGGATGAGGTGGCCACTGGCTGATGGATCGATTCTGACAAGAATAAAACAATTCATAGAAATCAATGTCACCGGCCCGCAGGTGCATCTCAGAATTGCTGCTGCACTGGAGATGAGTTGCAAACACTGCATTCTTTCATCAGTCATATACTACCTTTTAAACCTGAACTCCATAAGAGGTGGGGCAGAGGGGATGGGGGTGGGTGGGAGAAGCCACGCAGAGATCTTCAGCAGGTTATTCTGGCCTACAAAATCCAGGCAGGTGATGAAGAAATCAGAGGCACCTTGATGGAAATAACTGACATCTTGCCAGGAGTCTCTGGTATTACTCAAGAAAATGTGGAATCTCTTTTCCAAACGTATTTTAAAATATCCAACTGTGCAGGGATGCTTTCACCCAGGAAGAGGCCCAAGTTTGAACAGCAGTTGACTGGTTATTATAGGACTGTTCAAGGTGGAAACCACCCCACACCTGGCCTGGTGTCATACATTCTGCACTTTCGGTGAGTTAAAAGACCCAGGCAGGGTATCTGACTGCCTGGGGTTTGTAATAGAATGAAACTCAATTCTCAGCCCAGTGGAACCTAGCAATTAATGAGTTTACACATGTTGGCCCTTTCCTGCTTCAGGTCAGCTTCCACTACAACCTCTGTGTCTCCTTCCTAACCGTTTTCCTACCTACACTACCAACAACAACGTGAAGACACAATGCTCCCAATCTGAGGGAGCTGGGGCATCCTGGAGAGAACTGGCCTACAGAGGCAAATACTCAATAATTCCAGCTCATGTTTCCTGAGTAGCCACTACATATCTACGTACTGGCCACTAGGCCACATGCCAACATTTGCATAAGATCCTAATGAGGGAGTATTATCATTATTTCCATTTTAAAAAGAAGGAAACAGAGACTTAGGGAAGCTAATTTTGTTGAAGGATATGCAGTGGATAAGAAGAGCTGGGAATCCAACCTTGGGATATTACCTTGAAGTTCATGCTCTTAATACCATCCATATTCTACTGCCTAAATTTAATAAGACTTTGCCACTAGCTAGATGTGGAAACTTGGGCCAAACTTTCTCTGAATCTTGACCTTTTTATGCATAAAATAGAATAATTATCCTTTCTTCCTTTTTCAAAAGAATTTTAAGAAGTCTATGTGGGACACCAGGGCTACTTACTGGAATTTATAAGTGAACAAAAGAAAGGTAGAAATACTTTAAAAAGAAAGATGAGCGATAAGAGGTAGAGGGTGATAAAGATGTCTTTGTTATGTTATGAGATGGCTTTGGAAAGCCCTAGCTCACCTAGGGGTGGAGGTTGGCTACCAGAGGAACCAACCAAGTGATTAAAGGATTGGAACTTTCAGTCCCATCCTCATGACCTCCAAGGAGAAAGGGGCTGGAGGTTGAATCAATTGCCAATGGCCAACGATTGAATTAATCTTGCCTATGTAATAAAGCTTCCATAAAATCCCAAAAGGACAGGGTGCAGAGAAAGCTTCTGGCTGGTGAACAGGTGGAAGTGCTGGGAGAGTGGTCCACCTGAAAAGGGCATGGAAACTGAGCCCTTTTCCCATAACTTGTCCTGTGCATCTCTCCTGTCTGTTCCTGAGTTATAGCATAAACCTATGTTCTAGTAAGTAAAATGACTATCAGAGTTCTGTAATTTGCTCTAGCAAATTAATCAAACACAGTGTGGGGGTGGTTGGAACGTCTGATCTATAGTGAGTGGGTGAGAAGCGCAGGTGACAACCTGGGCTTATGACTGGCATCTAACGTGGGGGTGGGGCAGTCTGGTGAGACTGAGCCCTCAAACTGTGTAATCTGATGCCATTTCTGAGTAGATAGTGTCAGAACTGAGTTGAATTGTAGGACACCCAGCAGGTGTCCACAGCATTTATTGGTGTGGAGAAGTGCCCCTCAACCATATATCCACGTAGGAATTGGGTCCAAGTGGTGAGGGAGCATAAGGCAAGCTGACACCCAACAAACCACCCCACCCCCAAGGTGGGATAGGAGTGATATTCCTCAGGCATTCCTGACTGCCCAAGAACAAAGGAAAGGGGAACACAAATGACTAATCTGATAATCTCAATCAGTTTACAAATATCTCAACAGCCCAATCTCCAGGAACTCCCTAGTGACTTAATGATAATGCTTTGCTAGAGGGAAAAACAACCCTAGCTTGACAACAGCTTGGCCTCCAGTAATCTGTGAGTCTTCTTTAGCATATAGAAATCCCTTTAAGAAACTTCCTCTTGATTTTACCTCCCCCAACCTCACAGTATATAAGTAGTCACTCTTCATAAACACAGTGCAGCTCATTCTGCCCACTAGTCCTGTCCCCATGCCTTAATAAAATCACCTTTTTGTACAAAGATGTCTTTAAGAATTCTTTCTTGGCCATCAGCTCTGAACCCCCACGAACACCCCAAAACCTCATCACAAGGAGCACAGAAGACCATTCCTAGTAATAGGGATGCCATATGCAAAAGCCCTCAAAACAAGAAGTCAGTGTAAGAATCTCAAGTAGGAAAGTGAGGAGCATGAGGCCGGAGGTTTCTGGAGGTTATTCTGGGGAGTTTGGATTCAATTCTATCTTATTTTATTAATTCGAAAGATATTTATCTATTGCCTAAATTTATCAATACAAACAAGATTCCTAGAAACACTAAAGAAAAGTGCCTGATGTAGAAACCTAGAGATATAGAAATCGATTGAGGATGAGTGTGAAAATGCTTTGGGAAAGCTGAAGTTTTAAACCAATTTAAGTTTATGACTGTGAGCCTTTTTTGGGAAAGGGAGTGTTTGTTTTGCTTTTGTTTTGTTTCCTTTTCACCCTTCTCTCTTTCCTTGAATGAAATACACAGACTGAGGTGGCTGGTAGTAAGGCACATTATTCGCTGATACTAAGGCACATTATTCCAAGAAGGAGCCCTGAAGGCATTGTAGAGCCCTAATGCCAGGTTCCTAGACCTTCATTAATTCATCCAACAAAGTTTTTTTAAATGTGTGGCAGTCACCCACACCAATTGGCCTTGCATTCCTTGCTAATGGTAGCCTGATATTTTGTGACAGTATATTCTCTGTCCTTAACAGTGTACTTATTTGCATAATTCCCAGCCTCCTTCCCATATAGGGAAAACCATATGACCCAGTTCTGCACAACAAGATGCAAATGGAAGGTTTTGGTGGGAAAGGGGGCTTACCTAATATAAAAGTGCCTTGCAGACCTCCACTACAGGGGGCATAACTGACTAAAGCCCCATCTGCTACACTCTCAAATTTATATCAGTGTTTCCCAGGAGTCCATGCTATCCTTGGCTGCTCCCAGAAACCATGACTGAGTGTGGCACAGACATTCCTAGGAGACCAGAGACTCCTGATGGGTGATTCTGGCAAAGGGCTCCCGGACAGTCTTGCCAAACTGAATTATAGTCTAAGACACACCCATCCAACTTTCCTTCTCTGTCTCTTTCACTCCCTTCAGACTTGTATAGTTATTGTAATCTGACAACTCTCCTCACACTTTTTCCCACTTTATCTTACAGGCGTTTCATGGAGAATACTTTCTTGGCATCTGCTTCTCACAGGACCCAAACTAACACAGATGATATGTAATGTATGTTATGTGATAAGAAAAATCTCCAGGATATATTGTTAAGTGAAAAAAAAATCAAGGTTCAGAACCATATGTAAAATGTATTACCTCCTGTGTTAAAATGAAGAGGAAATAAGAATAAGAATGTGTATTTGTTTTGGTATGCAAATATAATGGTTATTTATGATGGTGGGTTAGAGTGGGACCTGGAAAACAGATGGAAAATGGAGAGGAGAGGGAGAGATTCCCTATCTTATACATTTTTGCTTTTTAACTAAGTGAAGATATTATGTACATTTTTTCTTAAAAATAAAAGATTCAGTGTCTTAAGAAACTAATACAGATTTTCTGGGTTCTGGTTGCTCTGGAACGTGTGACACATATTCTTAATAAGGCAATTTAAGAGTTGGAATAGCTTTTCATAAGCTATAAGAAGACATCAATTACTCAACGCAGTTGCATGCTAGAGCCCCAAAGCAGTAACACTCCTTGAGAAGCTGAGAAAACTATTTAACACCCTTCTAACAGGATTCTGCCACCACTCACAGTACACACAGCCACATCAACAGAGCCTCTATTCAGAATCCGAAGTTAACATCTTCTGAATCGATCCCTACTTAAGTTTAAATATGTGGCCATGTAACCTTCCATTCTAATCCACAAATCCTAAAGATGACAGGTCCCACAATGACCTGGATTAATTTCCACTCGAGGAGGTGGTTGCTTAACAAGAAGCAATGCCATTTCCCCTGCTGGGCACATGACCAAGAACTGTAAGATGGGCTTTCTCATCCACCTCAAACTAGTTTGCAAGATTATGATGCTTGTCATAATAAGAATGGATGTCATAAGAATGGATGTCAAATTGTTGATAAAAATGCTTTCTTAATAGGTTTGATAAAATTTTTATGAAGGATTGATAAATATTCAGCGGTTGACAGTTTGGGAGGGAAAAAAAGTGTTTATGGTCTTTTGTGCCATTTCATATTAGGATTGACAGGAAAAAGTATTTGATTGGGGGAGAAGGGGTAGATAACTTATATTGTCAAGCTTAAATCTTTCAAGATTTTAGTACTTCATCTAACATATTTGGGAAAAGAGACTGCAGGTGATTTTAAGAGTAATGGTATAGGCAATTTAGACTATTACAATTATTCTTTTTTCCAACCCTCTAAAAATTATCGGTCATGTCTCCAACATGAATTCTGTATATTATAAAGTAGCTGTGTTCTGTAAAGAAAATTTTACCATCTGGGACCCATTTCCCTATTAACTCTGGTGAGATCTTTAGAAATTTTTTTGAGGATAGTATTGGGAATAAAGGGACTCTTTATCGAGCTCCTACTATGTTCTAGGCCCTGTGTTAAAACCTTCACATATATAATATACAAATTTCATGACTACTCTATGAGCTAGGTATTATTTTTCCTTTTTCTATAGATGAAGTTCTGAAATCAAGTAACTCAGATGGGGAAGAACAAGGAGTCAAACCCAGAGCAGTCTGGCTGCAAAGCCCATGCTCTTTCCCCTGTATGAACTTATGCCTGTGCCTTACAGCACAGACAAGGGGCATATATTCCTCAAAGTACCTGCCACAAAACATATGACCGGAAGTTGTTAGCTTCCTTGGTATTTGTGTTTTATTCTGTAGGCACATGATCCACCCATCTGCCCAGAAGTTATCCTAACAATTACATTTTTGTCCATCTCAGTTGGATTTGTAGGGGACCCAGGGAAGCCTAGCAGGTGAATGCACTCTTCCAAGTCATTCCGGTCATAGTTTCCAGCCCGATTAGAACGAGTACCACTGAGTCTCATTCTTTGAGGTGATGCCTCCACACTTTGAGGTGAAGGAAGACGGCCAGAGTCAGTATTTGCCCTGCAGGAAGACTTTCTCCAACACCAGAAAACAAATGTGCCATGGGCAAGATTGTTCAGCACACCTTGGGGGCACCACCATGGCCCAGCTCTGGTCAACATCCACCAGGGCTTCAAGGAAAACTGAGTTCAGGGGCGCCTGGGTGGCTCAGTCCATTGAGTGACCGACTTCAGCTCAGGTCATGATATCACAGTTTGTGAGTTTGAGCCCTGCATCGGACTCCGTGCTGGCAGCTCGGATCCTGGAGCCTGCTTCACATTCTGTGTCTCCCTCTCTCTCTGATCCTCCCCCATTCATGCTCTGTCTCTCTCTGTCTCAGAAATAAATAAACATTAAAAAAAAAAAAAACTGAGTTCATATGACATTAATAAGAACTGCAGAGAGTTAAAAACATAGGAATAAAAATACCTTGGAATTCTTATGTTGGGACAATGGGTACCAATATATGGTATTTTACTTACAATTTTATTTTACTACATAGCACATTGCTACATGGCAGTAAAAACGAAAACCCAATACATAAGATGTGTTCAAAATGAAAATCAAATACACTGCTGATTATTTTTTGTATATCCTCTTATCTTACACTTTGTCATCACGTAGAAAGACATCTCCTTCATACCGTATCCATTATTTTGCATCTTTTCACCGAGTGATCTTTGCGATTTTGCTGATGAGTGCATAAAAATTGCGCCAGTCAAGGTTGCCAGTTGTAAGCAACAGAAATCTTTCTGATTGAAACAGACGACATTGATACCAAGTCAAATGGGTATAATAATGAGTATATTTTCAGAATTGAAATGGCCCGAGCACCAGGCATAGAACCGTCACCACAGGGAGTTATTCTGCAAGTTCGGTGTGAAGCTGCTTGGCTCAAGTCCCACTGCTGGGGGCTTGTGGCCATGGCTTCCTCGGTTGACGTCCCTGAGGCTGCCCCCCACCATGCGTCCTCCAGAAACATTGCCTCTGCCGCCCCTGCAGGAAGAATGAGCTGCCACCTCGATCCCCACCCTCATCAGAATGGACTCCGCAGCCCTGCTCCTTCACAGCCTTCCTCTAGAAAGTCTTCGGCAGTTGATTCAGAATGGGAGAGCCTAAGCCCCGTGCCCACATCATAATCAAAGGAAGCTCTCTCGAAACCACAAAAAGCCACAGCCCCTTACTGGTGAGGATCTTTCCTCCAAACTATTATTTTAAGTCAGTGTCACCAGGAACATACTGATTTCAAGTCAGGAACCACCTGTATATGTTAAAGGCCAGAAAGAAGGAAAATGATACTTCTTTTGTTGAGTCTAATATTTGGCCCTACAGGGACACTAATGCTGCACAACAGTGTCCCCCTTGTAAAATCTCTCCAATAATGATCACAATTTTATCTCCTTCCAACTTTCTAAAGTGGGGTGATGAGGAAATGCAAGTCCCCACCAGCTCAACAGCAAAACGTATAATTCAGCATTTCCCATCACGTGCTTTGGCATCAACAAAACAGGCAAAGTTGGGCAAATAGAGAGAGGTGACCTTGCTTGTTTAAGGTGGCATTGTGTCTGCAACACACATGAAAGCATCCAGATTGGAGGCAGGCAGGTCGTAGACCAGTGTGCTGATCACCTAGCAACTTAATAGAAATGCTAGAAATGCAAATTCCTGAGACCCACCCTGGACCTGAAGAATGGAATCAGAAACTGAGGGGTAGGGGAGTGGGCCCCAACAATCTACAGAGATTTCCAGGTAATTCTAATACAGGTTTAAGTTTCAGGAGCGGGTTGTGTAGAGAAAAGCAGCCACGGTTCAGCTTTTATCCTCTGTGTGGCAGTCTCTGTGCACCCAACGCCCCTCAGAAGAAGACAGAGGAGGACTCCTTGCCCCCCAAAGCAGCCACAGGTAATCACAGCCCCTTGGATAAGCTTGTCCTACCCAGGGCTCGCAGTAACCTGCCAAAGTAATACCTGAGGCCAATTTAGCTTTCCCCCAAGCTCTTGAAAGTTTTGCTGTGACTTTAACTCTGACATACCTATTTAAGAAAGGGGTGTTCGAGGCATGTCTATTTCCACACCCACATACATAACTGTGTCCATCAGTAAAACCACCTGCAGGGCATAGCTGTCCAAGGGAAGTGAAAGATTTGCCTCCATTAAGTTTGCTCACTGTGTTGCAACTATATTTTTGGACTTCCCTTATCACAGCGTGACGTCCATTTGCACAACCGCATTTTTCCAGTGACTGAAAAGTGATCGCCGCAGCTTGGCAGCCTACAGTGCAGCACGATCGTCTATTTCTCACAGCACTCCATCCTGGACGTTCCCATTGAGCACAGAGCCTTTGAAGTCCATGGTGCATATAATTCAGCTGACAGTGGATTGGATTGGAGTCCATCTAAATAAAGCCCAAGCCTGAGCAGGCATCACAATATCTCCCCCATAATTGGCAAGCACTATTATTCTACTGAACTATTTTTTTTTAAGAGAGACATTTTCTTGGCTACATATTTTATCGACTTTTCCTGTAATGAATTTCTCCTTACTTTTGAAGATGTGTTGTTTTTTATGAGTCAAAATCTTCTTCCACTCTAACAAGCTCTCAAACTTTGCCTCAGTTTATGTTTACCTATTTGCCCACTGAAAAAACAAGGGAATATTTTAAAGAATTTCTCAGGCTTTTTGACCTGCGAAGATGGCTTTGGTTTCCCTTGAGTATTTCCATCTAATTTGCTTAAATCCTTTTTAAATTGGGGTTCATTTACTTAATGTTCAACGTCTGCATTGACTTCCTGAAGCTAATTTCAGAAGACAGGGGAGGTTCCAGGAGAGAGCTTCTTCTCTGAATGGTCCTATAAAAATGAGAGAGGAGGGGAGGGAAATTTGGAAACACGGAGACCAGGGATACTAATTTATTGTAGTGGTAATGTGGCAAACACTGAAATAGTCACAATAATAACCCATAGCTTTCTACTTCTTCCCCTCATGGACCCTAACTTAGGATATGAAACATTCTGCCTAATGTTAGTATGTTTAACTCTGTGTTGCAATATAAGTAAACCTAGCCTAAGAAACACCTGGGGTAATTTAATAATAAAGCAGGACACAGAGGATGCTAACAGTTGGCACTAGGGCATAAAAACACAGAGAATATAAAATGTAATAGCAATTTCAAAATGTAATACAATTGCATGAAAATGCAATTAAATCAGGTTGGATAAATAGCTTCCAGGATATAATAGCAAGAAGAGAGAGTTCATTTCAATGAAGTGAAAATGGCAAAAAACTGAATAAATAATTTAAAGCTGGAAATGAAAAAAGTTCCGTGTGGAGTTTAGGAGACAATTGAGCTCATCTGACCTTGTGCAAGTTGGTTAACCTCCTGAGGCTTTAGTTTCCTTATTAGGAGAAGGAGGGGATGGGAGGGAGGGTTAGACTACGTGATCTCAAAGGTCTATTCAAGTTCTAAATTCCCCTCCTGGGCATGGGAGGGAATGGAAATGTAGGGCATCAACACAACTACATTAGTGGGTCTGAGAAAAAAAAATGCACTTACACAAACAGTGAATTTGGGTTTTATATGAAGCATTGATTTTATCTGCTGGGATCTCTTTGTTATTCTTTATGAAAATAAAAGATAAGAACAAATGCCTACAATGGTTGAATTTTCATGTTTCCATCTTAGTCGGGCTATAGTTTTCCCTCATTGGGGTAACAAAAAAGGCAGTCTGCATACAAATAAAACAGCTCATGTGGATAATGCTACGCTGAAGTTTCCGGCTAGATCACTCTGTTCCCTTTTTGCCCTTCTGCCACTTTTCATTCACCTGATCCTCCAGGGTAGAAAAGTTAACTGGGTGCTAATCAGCACATAGGGAAAGGGGAAGCATGCATTATCATAACCTGCATGGATCATGGATCATGGGTCAAGCAAACAAGGACTCCAGTGAGAATTGTTAGAGATTTAATTCACTTAACTACAAAGACAGGATGAGGGAAAGCAATGCCCTCGTGCAACGTATAGACACTAGTCACTCAAGAGACCGAGGGAGAATGTTGTGTTTATAATGCTTATTTATAAGTCCACTGGATATGAGAAAAAACAGAGGTGCCTTTTTTGCTCACATTATGCTTTAATAGAAATAAAGTAATCAGTACTTTGTTCTTCATTTTCAGTTGAGGATATATTTTCTACCCGCTCTACTCGCAAGTAGCTAATCAGGAAACATGAAATTTAAACCCAGTCTTTGTAAATGAAAGGCTGTTGACTACATCCAATGGCTTAATGCTTAAATTTCTGTTTGAAAAAGCATCTATTTGCCAGTTATGTGATGATTCTAACTGTTGAACCTCTTTAATAGCATTGATAATTTCTCCTTTGTAGAAGAAAGACACAGGGTGTACCGGTGATGTATGTCACAGCAACACTATAGTGAAGAGATCAGATGATGAACCTTGAAATCAGGCTACCTAGGTTTGAATCTGAGTCTGTCACCAGCTAGACCTCAAGAACTGACTTTAGTGCCCACCTGCTTGGACTCATCCACCTTTATCCCACATTTTCCCTTAAGCTCTTCTTTCCAGCTTATATCTCAATTCAGGCAAATGCAAATTGAAACCAGCCCTTAAGCGATAGTGACTGCCCAGACAAGACCTCCAGCCAGCCCAGACCACCCAGACCAGTTTGAGCTTAACCCCAACTCTCTCCTGCCCAGATGGATCATGGAGTGACCTCTAGAATGACTGACAACTACCTTTGCTTTATTATAACACTAAAATCTCTGCCCAAGAAGGAGCACGAATTTCATTTACATAATGTACGATGTGTGTATAGGCATGTTTCCTTAAGGCACATGTGTGACCTTATACCTGACTCTACATATGATGACAAGGCATCTCTATCTAAATATTCATCCTAACCCTAAATGGAAGGAACCCACCCACCCTTGCTCCAGGGTTCATAGCTTTGGAAGTTATTCTCCTTTTTTGTTGCAAATAAAGTTTTTGTTTTTTTGTTTTTGTGGGGTGCCTGGGTGACTGGGTTGAGCATCCTCCTCTTGATTTCAGCTCAGGTCATGATCACAGGGTTGTGGGATCAAGCCCCACATTAGGCTCCATGCTGAGGGTGGACTCTGCCTAAGATTTTCTGTCTCCCTCTACCCTGCTCGTGCAGTCTCTCTCTCTCTCTCTAAATTAAAAAAAAAAAAAAAAAAGTTTTCTTGTGTGACAACTCACCCTGGTGCGGTTTCTGATTCACCAAAGAGAGAACTCACACTGGTTTAGATACAGGTCCACTACTTCCTTTGTACTACGTGACGCAGGCAACACAGCTGGGTATTAGGATCCCTAAATGTAAAGATAGCAATGACAACAATAGCACTTTTTTCATGAACTTATTTTGGTGATTAAATGAACTACTAGAGGTCAAGTGTTTGGAGTAGTGCCTGGAACATAGTTAAGTACCTGTGTGAGCAAGCATCACAGGAAGGAGGCTTCAGGAGGAGCCACTGATAGCAATTAAGAATAGTCCCATATCTTAATTCCAAGACTCATATAGTTCTGACTTATGTGCAAAAGTCATAATTACAAAATATCTGTCTGATATATTGTCCTTCTAGGTAAATACTCCCCATCCCCAGTTGTATTTTGGATTAGTTGAAAAGGAGTTTGAAAAGGAATCCTGTGAGCATATATTATGAGCTATTTTTGGTGTTTTTTTTTTTTTTTTTTTTTTTTTTTTTTTTTTTTTTATGGGAGCCAGACTGGGGAAATTATAATACATTCCAGGTCACTTGAGCTTGCCTGCTTCCTTTCAGGATGCAATAACATACGCAGGTTACCAAAGATAATAGGAGTTAAGCTTACAGGAATACAAGGAAAGAATGTAGCTCAGGAAGATGTCTAGCTTTAGAAAACAGACCTTATGAAGACCTGAATCATCATTCGGAATAGAACAACTCCATAGGAGTCTCCTTTCCTCATGACTCAGCTTCTCTAGCTCCAATTTCTCTCCTTCCACTTGTTTCCACTACTATTTGAAAATCTTCACAAAATATGATTAGTTTAGTTAGATTTTGTTTTTTTATTTGTGTGCTTTGTTTTTGTGGGAGAAGATGCATCCATTGGATGGAGTTTCTTTTTTTTTATGTTTTTATTTGTTTTTGAGAGAGAAAGAGGGAGAGAGAGAGAGAGAGAGAGAAAGACAGAGCACAGAGTGGGAAGGGGGCAGAGAGAGACAGAGACACAGAATCCGAAGTAAGCTCCAGACTGAGTTGTCAGCACAGAGCCCAACGCGGGGCTTGAGCTCACAAGCTGAGAGATAATGATCTGAGCCAAAGTCAGATGCTTAACCGATTGAGCCACCCAGGAGTCCCAAGACTTTATCTTTTGAGGGTTTTACTTGTGCTCATCTCAGGATCAAGTTTCACAGGGATTCAAAATAAGCATAACTCATGGGATTTGTCTCACTTGGAAAGCCAGAAATTTACACACATGAAGACATCCACTATTATAACACTGAATTTGTAATTTATAATTATATTATGAGTAAGTATCAGCATGAATGACATGGTTTGAGAATTCTCTAGGACAGTGGTTTTCAGTCTTGACTCTAGCTTAGGATCACCCGAAAAGCTTTTTAACCATGATGGCAGCAGGAACATATGATTTAATTGATGTGAGGCAGTTCCAGGCATTAGTGTGTTTATTAAATGTGAACATTGACCAGAGTTCCCCAGGATTCTAATATGCAACCAGCACTGAGTGAAGTAGAGGGGAGTCATGTGAGCTGGGAGAGTCTGAGAGACTGAGAAAAGGTTTTAGGAAAGACCCTGAAAGGATTCTATGGACATAAAAAAGGGCAGTTTATTCTAAGACAAAGGAAGTTTCAGCAAAATTGAGCATCATGTTGTGAGAAGTGATTTGTTTTGTGACGATGTGAGGTAGTTATGGTGCAGCAGGGGTATGAAGAAACATAAACAACAAAATGAGGATTCGGAGTTTAACAAACAAACCAGGGAGACTAAAGGGGAGATAGCAGAGGAAAAGCCAACAGTACTCTGGAACTGATTAGGTATAGTTCCAGAAGGAACTGAAGGACTGGGACATCATCAATTCACTTTTGCTTTGAAGATTATGAAACATTTTTTCATGTTGAGGGATTCTCTGATTCCACCCAAAGCTCAGAAAAATATAGCAATTTAATGTTTGCCTCTATGCCTAGGGTATCTAGTTAATGTTTGGCCACAGTGTCTCCTTTTGTGGGTGGGTTCTATTCTGCAACAGTGTATATATCCAGTCTATGAACCCTTTAATATTGGAGACTCAGGAAATAAAAAATAAATTATAGTTATTTCTTATCTTTCAAGTTCATCCAGAATGAGCAATATCTGTACTATACATCATGTGCAAGGACATAGTCTTTCTTGAAGCTTTCTGTGTCATTTATAATTGAACTTCTGTTTGGGTGGCTTTTGGTCTAGGTGCAATATCAGAAGACAGCAATCTCATCTTTATGAAAACCTTGAAATTGTACGATAGAGGGGAAGTAGCGATGGATTTAAATCAAGTTCTCTCATCAAATAACTGTCTGGACTTCAAGCCAGTCAGTTAACCTTTTGGGACTTCAATTTCCTCATCTGTAAAATCGGGAAAGTGACCCGGATGATGTCTAACATTCCTTCTAACTCTAAAATTCTATGATTCATTTGCTCCCCTAAATTCTCTTTCACTGGGTGGTTAAAGGTTTTGAAAATAAATATTCTTTGGCTTATCTACTTGTCTTAACATTTTTTTTAATATCCAAGAATTTCTTTTTTCTTTATATTTAACAGATGTAAAAGCAAATATTGTATGAGTTTACTCAAAGTATCCAATGGACAGGGTGAGATCAGAGTTGATCTTAAAACTTTCCAAGTAAATAACCAATTGTGTTGCTGCTGCCATTGTTCAAATCTCATCAATATCTCTTTTTCTGATACAGTCAGGAGCTAAGAGTAGATGTTCCAGAAATGCCATCCCCCCTAATTTTCCATTTAAGTTTTCCCTGTGTCTTTTCCCTGCCAAGTATTTTCAGGGTTCCATGAAAACAAAAATATTGCCTTCATTCAAATAGAAGGAATTCTTGATACTCATTGCCTGGATCATGATAATGAAAAGGATAAAAGGCAGAGACTGGAGTTGACAGGACAGAGTGCAGAGATCATTCAGAAATGTTTACAATAACTATAATATAGTGTGGTTATGGCGTTCTTCCTGTATAACTGACAAAATGACTTTGGGCCCTTGAAAGTTTAATAGTGTGACATTGTAATTTTCAATAAGAAATATATGTTTGACAGAGCTCCCAAATCCCTTGGAATTTCCTAAGTGATGAGAATGATAAAGATTCCTTTTGTTATGTTAATGACGTGTCTTTTGGCCTGCTAAAGATGCAGGCTTGTTGCCAGGAGAACCACCAGGTAATTAGAAGGTTGGAAGTTTTCAGTCCTACCTCCCACTCCGACCTCCCCCGAACTCTGAGAAGGGAAGGGAGTAGGATTAGAGATTGAGTTCAACCACCAATGGCCAATGATTTAGTCAATTGTACCTATGTACTGAAGCCTTCATAAAAAACCAAAAGGACAGGGTTTGGTGATCTTCCAGGTTGGTAAACATGTGGACATTTGGGTAAAGTGGCAGAGGACATGGGAGCTCCAAGCCCTTTCTATGAAGCTTACTCTACATTTTCATCTGTCTGTTGATTCATATCCTTTGTAATAAACTTATAATCTATTAAATAAAATGTTTACTTGAATTCTGTGAGCCACTCTAGCTCATTAATTGAACCCAAATGGGGGGGGGGGGGTCATGGGAAACTCCAATCCGTAGCTATTTGGTCAGAAGCACAGAGGATAACCTGGGCTTGCATTTGGCATCTGAGTTGGGAGGACAGTCCTATGGAATTGAGATCTTAACCCATGGAATCTGATACTATCTTCTCAGAAAATGTCAGAATTGGGTTGAATTGTGGGACACAATGCTGTCTGGAGAATTGTTGGATGTGTGGATACCTTACACATATACACACACGTGTGTACACACACACACACACACTGAAATAGGTAATCAGAACCACTGTACGTAGTAATGACAAGTTAGGTCATGCTGAGTTAAGCAAGCCCATAATCAACAACAAAGGTTTATTTCTTGCTCAGTCTACATCGACTCTGCACACCCAGGCTAACAAAGTAGCTCCTATACCAAATATTACTGAGTACAGTGCTGGAGCAGAGCAAATAAATGCTCAGCTCCAAAGTGACACACAGCATTTCCCTTTACAATGCATTGTCCAGAAATAGTCACGTGGACACTACATCCACAAGGGCTCAGGAAGGACAATCCTATAACCTTAGAGATAACATTTACATACTAATCTTCTAGAGGAATCTAAAGTTTTGAATCACTGGAAGTCCTATCCTGGTGCCCAGAATAGTTCTGATATGTTAAATAAATGAATGTTAACACACCAAGATCTTAGATTCTATCTCTTTGAGAATCATTTGTGTTTATCACTATGTTATCATGCCCATGGATAAGAAGTGCTGAATAAAACAGAGAGAGGCCAGATGGTGACAGATTGGCTTTAACCAATATTCAAAAAAAAAAAAAATCCAAGTTCTTAACCCACCTTGCAAACGTATTATCCAGTTAGCACTGCTGCATGCAATGAACAGCACATTTGAGTTGCCGTACTTTTAGAATAAATCCATGCAAAAACTTACTAGGAAAAAATAGGTACTATCTTAGTAGGCATCATTATTTGTTATTTCACACATCCTATGATCCAGACTTTATATTTTGTAGAATGGAAAAACAGTAAGATGTGAAACCTCCCTTTCTGAGGTGGTCTCCAATATAGAAAATACAGACAACTGTTTGTCTTTTGCATTTAACCCACAACACACAAGGACCCAGATAAATTTTGTTTCATGTAGTGTTGAAAGAGTAAAAGTTGAAGGGTAACCATGCAAATGATCTAATCAATGTGATTAATATAGAGATTTGTGCTATTTCAAACTTACAAAATCCATATTGCAATCACAATTTAGCTGGACTACTTTTCTTCATTGATGAACTGTGGATTAATTGCCCCTTCTCTTTTTCGTTTTGCATGGTCTTCCTTTTTCCTGTAAGGAAATGGCCCAGGCTAGAAGAAACTATATGTATGGCTGGCTCCAGTGCTTTCTCTTTAAAGCTCCCTATATTCTATCTGGTCTGTTGCTCTTCCTGTCCTCTTTTCCTTCAGTTCTAATGAGGCCCCAGGGATTCTAACTGGCTTCAGACAAAGGTGGTTTCTGACAAGGAGTACTGAGCTCTAGATACTCTCTGTTCATCTTCAATCCAACATGCAATCAAAGACAGAAACCCAAGTTAACATTGGAATAGTTCACAATTCCAATTCCTGCACACTTTTCTAGCTTTAAACTATACTGGTTTCAAATCATGACACCTCAGGGGCTGAGATCCGTAGTCCTTTCTAGAACCTATCTTATTTCCTTCTCTTCCTACCTCCTTCCTTTCCACCGTTCACTTTAACCTTTCTCTTTGTAAAAATATTTGGTTACAATTGATACATGCACATAATATATGCAACGTAAATATATAATTAAGCAAAGTAATGAAATAAATATTCATGAACTCAACACAATAGTTAAAAGTAGAATATTATCAACCTCACTATATTACCTGTGGGCTCCTCTCACCACAACCCCATTTTCTGCCATTCACCACTATCATGTATTCTGTGTATTGTTCTATTGCTTTTATTTGTAGCTTTACTACATACATAACTAACCCTAAGTCAATGGTTTTCCAACTGCAGGTTATGACTATGAAATCAAAATAATGGGTCACTACCAGAATTTGGTTTTAATGATATATAATACAATGGAATGGAAATCACCAGAGTACACTGGACATGGTAGGGGTAAGTAATATGTGTACTTGTGTGTGCATGTTGGTGTGTGAAGTCATTTCTTACAGTGGTCCATGGATCACAGTGTCAAATAGATTCCTTCCTTTGGCCAGTTGTCAAATAGTTTTAAAAACATTCCCGTATGGGGCGCCTGGGTGGCGCAGTCGGTTAAGCGTCCGACTTCAGCCAGGTCACGATCTCGCGGTCCGTGAGTTCGAGCCCCGCGTCAGGCTCTGGGCTGATGGCTCCGAGCCTGGAGCCTGTTTCCGATTCTGTGTCTCCCTCTCTCTCTGCCCCTCCCCCGTTCATGCTCTGTCTCTCTCTGTCCCAAATATAAATAAAAAACGTTGAAAAAAAATTAAAAAAAAAAAAAAAAAAACATTCCCGTAAACACTCTATTATCAGTTCTGTTTGTTTTGAGCTTTATAAACATTGAAAAATATTGTATGTACATGTTCTTTACTGACTTGTTCTTTATGGTCTAGGATTCATTTATGTTGATTCATTTTTACTGCCAAATAATATTCTATTGTAGGACTGTGATGTAATTTATTTATACAGCCTCCTGTCACTTGTCGTTTGGGTTGTCGCCAATATTCCATTATAACATAAAGTGCTGTTGTGAATATTCTTGTGATATCCTGATGCATTTGTAGAATCGTTTCTGTAGAGAATATATCTGGAAGTGGAAGTGTTAGATCTTGGGTATGTGCATGATGTTACATATGATGATGCAGAAATATTTTCTAAAGTGATTTTTTTCCTCTGTGCACCTTCTCCTCTTCTACTCCCGTAGGCACCCAGAAAATACCATCATGTTCTAGAATTCACAGCGCTGTACTTATACTCTGAACCTACTCTGACCCTAAAAGTTTTTTTTTCCCAATGCCTTATCTGCTGCACATGAACGGCATTTTCCTACCTGAGTCACGAATCACTCTCTTGGAGATCAATTTTTTTGTATGCCGATGGAGGCCTCAGCAGCTCTGAGCTGGAGAAGTCTCTTCCTTAACTATGATACATTTGATTCTCAGGAAGAGTATTATACAACTAGCTGCCATTAAGTCAAGCCTTGTCCCTAAATTCACTTGATTTCCCTAGTATTTGTCAAGAAATGAGAAGGGTGTGAGATTTTACCTGACTTACAAAATAATGAGATACTCTGCCATAGTTTCATGGATGCTGGCAGAAGACATGAGAATCCTGGCTCATAAACAAAGGTGTCTATTACTCACAAACTTGTAGTAGCCAGAATATCAGCATTTTCCTGCACCAGTTCCCAAGCCCCAATTCCCAAAGGGCAACATGAAGAGGGCCAGGCAGCCCTGTACAGGCAGTGGGTGCCTCAAACTCTTATACTGGGTGTAGATAGCATAAGCACGGCTGTCCATTGTTCCAGAGTGATATACTATCTCCTATCTTCCAGGGCTGAAAGTAACCCTACCCTTTGCTCCAAAGAGGGACACTATGTCTATTGTCCATGGAGGTTCACTATACAAACATTCTTGAAAAGATAGTACAGAAAAAGACAGTAGAGATACTGATCATAAGACATGCAAACATAAGGGAGATCCGTGGAGAATCGTCCCTCAACAGTATACTATAGAGAAATTCAGGTCCACACGTCTTTGGAGAAAGACATCAACTTGTCTGCATCAAATTACTATCATCCAATTTTAAGAGGGACGTTTCTATTTCATTTATTTTCTTCCGAATCCTCTCTGTATTAGGATACTATAGGTTATGCTGCAATAACAAACACCTCCCCAAATCTCAGGGGTTTAGTATAATACATTTTATTTCTCATGTTAGTCTGCACAAGGCTCTGTCCCATAACATCACCCAAAGTGATAGAACACTACCTTCTTGTGGATCCAACATGTACAGACTCATCTCTTCAATTGCCCTGGCATCAGAAGAGAGAAAGACTCATGCGTAGGCCTTTTACTGCCTATTCTTGTACGTGTCACATTTTGTTAGCCCAGACTGTTCCCATGGTCGTATCTAATAGCAAGGGTGTTAGGAAATGTAGGAAAACTGATGGAATACTGGGTGAACATTCCTTTCTCAGCCACGCTTTATTTGGGTTTCCAAACATTTTCCTGTTTTCTGTTTTAGGGGCAATTCTAATCCATGTCTTAGCTTAAATTACCAGATCTGCTTTGTGCAGATTCTATAAGAATCTTTTTGATGATATACTCACTCGGTACTCCAGGACACGAAACCACAATCCTAGCCCTATGCATTTTTATTAAATGAATTTTATACTTGTCATTCTTTACAACTGGCCAAATATACCTTCCATCAAAGGAAAAGGAAGTTTACCTCCTCAAAATCTGAGTTTCTTCTCGGTTTGATCCCTTACTGTGTGCCAGATATTAAGCTAGGCTTTAGGAATAAAGAGATTAAAAAATAAAAGTGAAAACCAGGACTCTGAGAGTCCACGGGAGCAGTGGAGACAGACAAGTATAAGCCAATACTGTAAAACAATAGTGTGTGATTGTTGCTCTGGCTGAGGTGTGCACAGGGTACTTTGGTGCTCAAACCAGGAGGTACGTAGCCCAGATCAGGGAGTTTTGAGAAGATCCTCTGATTCTCCAGGAAACAACTGAAGTCAATCTTGAAGGACAGGTAATAGACAGTTATACTTAATGGAAAAAAAGGTGGCTGGAAAGTCCGTCTGGAAATAGAGAATTGGCTCAAGGGCAGAGGCATGAGAGAACACGGCTGTTTTTAAAATGCAAATACTTCGGTATGACTGGGAGCAGGTGAGTATTAGGTGAGTATTAGGAGCTTATAAGAGATGCAAATGGACAAAAGAGTCAGAACAGATTCTGCATGAACACAATGGGGGAACTACTGAAGGATTTTAAGCATGATGGGAATTTTGTATTAGAAAGATCACTCTGACAGTAAGCTGAGGGATTAGAAGTAAGTGAGACTGAGTCAGTAGAAGTGATAGGAGGATTTTATAATATTCTAGACATTGGTGGCAGTGTGGATCGAGAGGACAAAGTGGATACCTGTGATGTTAAGTAGATACAATATCAGAACATGGTAATGAAATGGATGTTGGGGATGTGAAAGTAAGAGACTTAAGTGTGACTCCAAATTTCCAAGATTAGGTAGAAGAAATGCAAATTTTAGTTTGAAAATAGTTTCGTCTTTGATTGGCGGCTATAGAACATCCTGCCATATAGTTTGGTGTGGAGTTCAGCTGAGGCCGTGGATGTAGACATCGTCCCAGAGTCAGGCAGATGAGGAAATGAGAGAGAAAGGATATCGGAATGTGACAACATCCTAACTGAGGAAAACCACAGTAAAGCTGTGTCTACCAATAGTATATGCAAGTTCCTTGTGCACTTATGAGTTAAACAATATAAAATTTTCTTTTTTTTTTTAATTTTTTTTTACGTTTATTTATTTTTGAGACAGAGAGAGAGCATGAACGGGGGAGGGTCAGAGAGCAAGGGAGACACAGAATCTGAAACAGGCTCCAGGCTCTGAGCTGTCAGCATAGAGCCCGACGCGGGGCTCGAACTCACAGACTGTGAGATCATGACCTGAGCCGAAGTTGGTCGCCCAACCGACTGAGCCACCCAGGCGCCCCAACAATATAAAATTTTCAAAAAAGAATTACCAAAATACTTTCAAGATGTTTCACCTCACCAACTTTCACCTCCTAAGTACATTCAGCATGAATTCCATGATGAAGAAACTCACAAACTTAAAGTAAATGGCAAACTGAAAGCCCTGTTAGTCACCGGCAAACACTAAATATGTTTTATACTTCCAAAGCTCTTGAATTCTCTGGTGCACGGTTGGAATAATCATGACAAACCTCACAGAAGTCCCAGGAGGTAGGAAATGAGCGTGGCAGTACTCTGTAGCATTCTTGTAAATAAGAACACACGCTCATCCATCCACAAAACCATTCTGCGTCAGACTGCCGCAGGTTATAGGGTGGTTGAACAAAGGATATCCCAGTTTTCTACCTGTCCCGGCACAAAGAGATTGGCATTGGATGTGACTGCTGTTGAACCAACTGGAGTCAGGAAATCTTGCACAGAGTAACAGCCTTGGGATATTTGAACTTTGCCAAGGAGCTCAAAGCACATCTGAGTCATTGACTCACTAACACCAGGAAGTCCTTGTGGGATAGGAAATGGTTTGTATACAATTTTGAAAGATCTGAAGCCTTCAAGTCAGCAAGTTAGTGGCCAAGCCTAAATCCCAGTAAAGTCCGCTCTTACTAAACCCAAATACTTGGCAATATCAGAGAAGTACCTAGAGGGATCTTGGAAGGTGCGTGCTTTAGAAACTGCCCCCCCCCCCACAATGAGCTCAGTTGCACCCCCCATTTGTGTGATACAAACCCAATTGACTCACCATCCAAAAGCTCTCAGAGAGGTGACCCCATGAGCATTACTTTCCTCTTTCTTTTATCCTCTCTTGAACTGCTGCTGCTCCTTTTAACCTGGTTCCAAGCCAGAGACCTTGCTGTTTTTGCTGGAGGTGGAAAATGAGTAAGGAAGAGTGATAATTCCCATCAACAAGTATTTCGGGACATTCACTTGTTGATTTGGCATGGCACCTCTTGACATTGAGCTTCCACTTTACTACAGTGGGGATTATGATCACACTGCCCTGCCCCCCAAGCTATATTCTGTGGTTATGTAAAGACTAATCAAGCATTTAAGCTCAATTGCCTCATGGAGTTCACAGCTTTTGATAGAATAGAACATTCTCTTTCAAAGAAAGAAAGAAAGAAAGAAAGAAAGAAAGAAAGAAAGAAAGAAAGAAAGAAACATCACTTCTTGAAAAACAGGAGAGTGGAAATTCTATCACTTCTTACCTGTTTCTACTCAGGGCTGAGCTGTTCTTGCAAGAATCTTTTCCATTGTGCTTTTACATATTGTATTATGTGCCATCAAATCCTGTTTTAATGCAACATATTGATTCTCTTATAGGCTAGGGTATTATCGTCTTAAAGAGATTCAAAGTAAATGATTAAACGTAGTTTATGCATTGCAGTCACCAGCAATTTAGCATTTCTCTTCTGATTGGTGTTTTAATGTCTGGCTGCTCAAGCGATGGGGGATAGAACACCTTGCACTCATGGCTATGAAATGAAAGTAATAGACACCCTAAAGGCTCTCACTGTTCCCACCCCAAACCTTTCCACAAAAAGCTAACTTACATTAATTTTGGAAATACCATAGGCTTGGCTCACCTGGGTGCCTTAGTCGGTTGAGCATCTGACTCTTTTTTATTTTTTTTCCAACTAGGAATTGAGCGTTAACAAATACCAGCATCCTTTGCATTTGATAATACATGGTCATTTTTTTTTTTTACCTCGCTAGTCGATGTGCACATGCATGCACACGCATGCACACACACACACACAACATCTTCACCTATAAAGTTTTCTGTTGTTGTACAGTGTCTGACTCTTGATTTCAGCTCAGATCATGATCCCAGGGTCATGGGATGGAGCCCTGTGTAGGGCTCTGTGCTGAGTGTGGAGGCGGCCTAAGATTCTCTCCCTCTCTCTCCTGCTTGCGCTCTCTCTCTTTCTAAAAAAGAAACAAATACTGTAGGCTTAGTTCTTTCAGGATAGGTTTATTTCACCTCTGTTTAACTGAGAAAGCAAAGAGGAGAAAGTGAAACACCCTTTATTTACTCAATTAACTTTAGCGGCAATGACCAGGGTCATGCTGATGTTCAGCAACCTTCAACATATTTTCAGTCAGAGCACACCTTGTCTGTGGTTTTAGGAGGCACAGCGCTGAGGGAAACCATTGTGGTAAGAATGGGATTTCCTTACTGGCATCAATGTATAAAACCAGTGTTCGTACCGCAGAAAAATACTGACTGGAGAAGATCTAGGAAGGCAGAAGATATCAGAAGCGCTGCTGACTGACTTATTTGGAAAGAATGTGGTCTGAACCAGCCCTTACACGGAAGGCACTGTTGCCTGTTCTTTGCAAGATACAAAACCCTAAAGGAGCAGCTCTCTGTGGAAATGGTTGGACACTGCTTGCCTGACATGGGTCCTTGAGACCAGCTATGTAATTCAGCTGGATCTGAGGTTTCTTCATGTCAGTCACTCCCGGGCCACCAGCATCTATCAGATTTGCCAGAAAGCGCAGTAATGGAGAAAGAAATAGAATCGATGGCATATAGATTATAAAGGTTGAATATCAGAAGACAACACCACAAAGAAAACAAGAAGGATGTGGAAAGAGGTGTTTATTGACTGCAGGAGTGTGTGTCTTTTCGACTCATTTGGAACTCTCCCAAAGGAATCCCATGAGGGGACACTTGCGAAGAGTACACTGTGTCTCTTCCAAGGATGTTTCTTGAGAATCATACAACTCAGTGTCTTAGTTCACATTGAGAAACATAAGATTTGGCCAAAATCACTCAGTTTGCCCTTTGCAGAGCTGGGGGGCCAAGCTCCAAGCTGACCATCCACTGAGCCTCCCCTTTCACAATGATGGTTCCATTTCAGCACTGTGCTGTTTGCCTGGAGGCCAAACTCTGTTTTTCAAAATATGTGGCCCATTTTAGATATTTTAAGGCAAATACAAGCACAAAATCAGAATGGTGAAGTGAAGGAGATAAAGAATAGTTTGAAAAAGATTGTTGCTGAATGAGCAGGGGGTTTAAGAGTATGAGGCAGGAAGGGTCAACCATTTCTAAGAAAAAGATATGCCCTTTTTAGTGGGCAGGGTGGGGACTGTGACAGAGTGAGGAGAACAGTGAAGACTAAGTTGGCATGTGGCAGCCCAACACAAGAAATGAGGCTTTCCTCCTACAAGATGAGTATGTTGTTCAGGGGGAATTTGGGAAGAGAACTCTAAGGAAGAAGGAGAAAGTGATAATTTCTTGGACTAAACATTCTGAAGTAGCATGGCTCGGTATAGGCAAAGGCTATCTGCTCTTATTTATTTTGTAAATGTTTATTTATTTTGAAAGAGAGAGAGAGTGGGGGAGGGGCAGAGAGAGAGGGAAAGAGACAGAGAATCTCCAGCAGCCTCCATGCTGTCAGCTCAGAGCCCCACATGGGGCTTGATCTCATGAACCATGAGATCATGATCAGAGCTGAAATCAAGAGTCAGATGCTCAACTGACTGAGCTGCCCAGGTGCCCCGGGCTATCTGCTTTTAAATGTAGGTTTTGCTATTATTCAGGTATGGTAAAGGCTACAGATCAGGAGGTGGCTGCCTTTGAAACAACAGTTTGTTACTTACAGTTCCCATGAGGAAGGGCATGCCATACTGTGCAGGGTTACACCAGGATGCTCCAAGGTCAGTCAGCAGAGGGAAGCAAGAGGAAAACGTGGGCATGAGCCTTTGTTCTGGTTTATGAGGGAAGAAATGGGCAAGAGTAGTTTGAATAATTTTAGTGGGCTCTGGGCTATAGTGATTGTCTCTAGTTATCTGGTACATGGCCCTGGGCGCCTGGAGTAGACAGTAGTGGCCTGGAGTGTAAAAGCCTGATTGGTAGGACAGAAAGGACCCTTAGCAGATGAGTTGTTTCCCATCTCTAGGAATTGGCTACAAGGTTAGCTAAGCTCCAGATGTCAAAGTATCAGAAATATAGAAAACAAAACAATTACCTAAGGGTGATATCCCTAATTTGGAGAAGGAAAGAGACTTCTGATGACATACCAATAAGTGATATCCCTGTGGAAAGAAAGTGTTTGACCTTTGGGGCGCCAGGGTGGCTTAGTCGGTTGAGCATCCAGCTCTTCACCTCGGCCCAGGTCATGATCTCATGATTCGTGAGTTTGAGCCTCACATCAGGCTCTGTGCTGATGGTGTGGACCCTGCTTGGGATTCTGTCTCTCCTTCTCTCTTCTCTTCTCCCTCTTGTTCTCTCTCTCTCTCTCTCTCTCTCTCTCTCTCTCTCTCTCTCAAAATAAGTCAATAAACTTTTTTTAAAAAGTACATAGAAAGTGTTTGATCTAATTGGACATACTTTGAGGGGTGATAGTATCCAAGAGTGTGAAGGCAATCCTGAGAATGAAAAACATTGCCCCAGGTGGGGTAGGATTAGTCATCTGTAGAATGTCCCCAAAAAGAAGTGGCATGGATATTCTGAAGAGCGTCATGAGCACAGAAGGAAATGGACCCACAATAGGAAATGACAAACTATGTACGAAATTGTAGCTCTCTCTAAACAGTAAGTGGTCACCCTCTACAAGTGGCACCCTTGAGTGCTGGCTTGGGACAGTTAGGATCACCACCATTCCATTTGTCCCAGGGTTATGGCCAGAAAAGCAGAGCCTCCAAAGACAACCTTGCTGGTTGGTGAAGGTGGAATCTGCATAAGCCACATGCAACAGGCTGATTACATCTCAGCTTGTGCTGGTGGGTTTACAGCAATATTCTCTGGGCCCTGTTCAAAGAATTTTACTCGTACAGCTTTGAGCTGTTAAGGAAAATTGACTCTTCTATTTATTTTTTGACCAAATCATGAGAAGAAGCTCAGGGGAGGGAGTGTTTGAAAATAAGTAAGTCTGGACCGCAAGAAACTTATTCTCTCTGCTCCTCCCCTCCAATGCACGTTTCAAACAGACACTCTTCCTGAAGAGAGTTTGTGGCGACAGGATCCCTCCAGATTCAAATCTAGATATGAACACTGGAGCACAGTAGTTGAGAAAGTGGCTTTCAACTGCCTGGTGAATGAGAAGGGTGACCAAGGAAACACAACAATGAGTCTACTCCCAAATCAGAAAAACTATTGACTTTACATTTATTATTTTAGCGGCTTGGAGAAAGTACAAACTACAAAGTGATTTGTAGTCAGATTTCCAAAGTACCTCTAGAAGTTACAGTGGTGTAAGATAAGGCAGCGTTTGAGACTGGAACGATCTGGGTAGGCAGGTTTTAAGGCTGAATGGGTAGAGGCAGACAGGGTAAGGACAGTCCTAGGGACTGACTGATGGACTTTGAGTTCTGGTCCATTCAACTCAATCCTTACCTGGAATACCCCCCTCCTCCATTAGAAAAATCCTCCTTCCACCTCCCCCCCCCCCCCCCCCAACTGGAGTCTGGCTACACTAAACAGATAAAGCAGCCGCTGGATACCAAGAACCACTAGGTGGCATTTGTGATTTATTACTTTCGAAGCTGAGATTTTAAAATGTCTCTGCCGATCCTGTGCTTAGACTGAACAAGACATTTAACATTCCAAAGCATTTCATTCAAGAAATGCATAGTTCATTCTCTTTATCCTGCTCAGAAGGGATGGGGGCGGGGTGACTGATTTGAGAAGCTGAATTTCAGATCATCTACATTCTTCTGCAGGTCCTCTCTGACCCCACACCATCAGCTTACATAAGTAATTACTTGTCTACAATTAAGCTGTAAATAATGCAATCACTCCATTCTTGTCCCGTCACTCCAGTCCCAACCACAACAAATAGTGCTAATCACATACTTATTCAAGTGTGTAATTATTCACAGTTAAACTTCTGTCACTTTCACCCTGTTTGGAAACAGCAGAACACAACCTGTAATTAGCAAATGTGGCTCCAGGCACTTTTGCTTGGGAGTACGCCAGGGATTCAGCACCTAGGCGCTCCTTTGATCTGGAAGCTGGCAAGGCACCTCACCCTGAGGCCAGAGTGCTATCAGCACTCTGCAAGTCACCGAGATCAATGAATATGTCAAAGGCATCTATCCCAAATCACAGATTACTTCCCTTTCTCACTGTGGTTTCTGCCTTTAGTATATATTTCATAGGCTCTCCTTTTCTTTTTGAACCCTTTGACTTCAGTTTAAAGGGTTACCAATAAGATCTGCCATTCCCCGTGTTTTCAACTCAGGTTAAAAATGAAAGACCCGGAAGTCCTGCTTGATGGTCCCTGTTCTTTCTTAACTTTGCAGTTTCCTTGAACACAAGCACAAGGGAGGAGGGATGACCTTTGCTGCCTTGCCTGGACCACAAGGAAGAAGAAACCAAAGACTTTTGTCCCCGTGTATACCACTTTTCTCCAAACCCCAGCTAAACCATCCAGCATACGGGTATCCTGGTTACAAGGGAGACCAAGTAAACCTCAGATGTTTCAGAGCAAATCCATTGTATTTTGTCAGAGGAACAACTTGGTAGCACAGACCCTTCCCGGGGGAGGGGGGAGGGGCCTAATAATGTCCCGCTGGCTAGAAAACAGAACGTGGTAGCCAACTTCTTTCTCCATAAGAAATTGAGATATGACGTATGCCTTTGCAAAAAAGTATATTGGGCCCATAGAAAGGAATGGTGAGGCATGAAGGTTCAGACTGTACATCTATGAATTACACTTGTGTTCGCATGTTATATTAAGAGTGTGACCCTTTGCTTGTTTGAGGAAAGGTTATTTTACCTTCATTAAGACTCCAGTGCCAATTACCTAAGGAAAATAAGTTTGCATATCTAGCCTGGGAATATCTTCGTTGCCTGACATACTCCATTAAGACAGAGGTTTTTCACTTCAACCTACCAGGAGTATTCTTCCTAGCAGACAGATAAAAGGAATTGCAGTTCCGTTCTTTGCATGTAAATGCAAGCCATCCTTCAGTTCTAACCATAACAAAGCCAGTTTTAAAAGTACTATTCAGAGATCTCAAAGGGAAGAACACCTATGTGAGCTTCTCAATCAGAGAAGACTGTTCTCACAGAATGGAAGATCAAGTGTGAACAACGTAGGGGTGCTGCCTAGCCAGCTAACTTAACCAAATGAGCCAAATTAGCCCTGGCAAACAGTGTGGTGACAGATGTGTGAGCCAGATTGCCATGATGTTTTTATTTTATAATTTTTAAAAGATGAAATACTATGACTGCTTCTATGTGAGCGAAGTGGAACGCTACTGAGTAGTTATCTGATGATTTTGATTAATCCAGACTGACAAGCAATCTGGAGGATTAGTTTAAAAAAAAAAACAAACAAACAAGCCAAAAAGACTCCTGTTTTCTCCAGTGGCGGTGGTCTTTAACAGAGCTTCGGTGATAATAGTATTGAGGATTTTGAAAGCTGCACTTGATTTAGCCCAGGTAGACACAAACAAGACTCTCGACAAACTGATCTTTAAAAGATCTTAATACACAGTCCACTAACATAGTGAGAGTGTGACAGAAACACCAGCACCATGGATTTGTACATGTGAGTGTACAAGTGAGTGTAGAGATGCCTCACCCGCCCTGCTCTGTTCTGCTACCTGGGCGGGCTGAAACACTTTTTGCAAACTCAGTTCCATGCTGACTCCAGGGTACAATTATGGCATTTAGTTAAGAAACTGCTCTCTGCTTTCAGGTACGTATGTACAGCTCAGCAGAGAACTAGAACCCAAATAGGCATTGCTAGGCAGACCACATTGCCGGTCCGTCTACTTTCTTCCATTCCCTATGGCCACCATCTTAGTCCAGGCCATTCAGGCTCTCCAACTGGTCTCTGTATTTGGACTCTAGCATTCTGTGTAGTGCTTGCTTGCCATAACAGGGACACTGATTTTATTTTATTTATTTTTTTAATTTTTACTTTTTTAAAGTTTATTTATTTATTTTTGAGAGACGGAGAGCAGGAGAGGGGCAGATTGAGAGGGAGAGAGAGAATCCCAAGCAGGTTCCATGCTGTTAGCACAGAGCCCGACACAGGGATTGAGCTCACGAGCTATAAAATCACGACCTGAGCCAAAATCAAGAGCCGGGAGCTTAACCCACACAGCCTGGTGCCCACAGTGTCCCCTGGTGCCCCAGGGACACTGATTTTAAAACATAAATCTGATCACATCATACTCTGATTCAAATTCTCCAGTGCCTTCCCATTGCACTAGAATGTTCCTTGTAAAGAGTTTTAAGGCTCCACTGACCCTGTTCCTGTCTGATTCTCCATCTTCCTTTTGTATTCCACTCCCTTGCCAGCCTCACCAGTCTTTCAGCTGTTTGAGGACTCCTGGAGTCTTGCACACCTCATACCTTCCACTGGGTTGGTCTTTCCAAATAGCCTCAGCTTACAGGACTGGCCCTTTGTGACCATCCTCTGTAAGACCTGTTGTCCCCTTGGCCTCCTCAGTCTCAGCTCTGTGGTTGATTCTTTTCATGACAGATCACCATTTGTAATTAGTCTATGCATCTGCTTATTAAATATTGACACCCATAGCATGTAAGCTGAAGGGCAGAGTCCATGACTATCTCATTCACTACTTGATTGCCAGTGCCTAGCCTAGTGCCCACTGCATAGCAGATCATCCCGGAATTGTTTGTCAAGCAAATGAACAGATAGAATTTAATCACTGCAAAGACCAAAGCCTGTAACGTGGAAACTGCCTTTTGAGAGTTCTTTGAGTAATTGCAAGTAAACAGAAGCAGTGAGTAACACTTTTTTCCCTACATTTTATTTTGAAAATTGTCAAATATACACATGAAAGAGAACATCCTCCGGATTCTACCATTCACATTTCATTATGCTTACTTTATAGCATAATCTATTTGTTGTATCCGTTGCTCTATCCATACTTAGAACCATCTCATTTTTGTCACCTTTCAAAGCAAATTGCAGACACCAATACACTTCCTCCTGACACTTCAGCATACATATTGTTAACTAAAATTCAATATTTGTTTAAGGTTTTTCTTTTGGCATACAGTTCATAGATCATGAAATGTGTAACTCTTAGAGACTTTCACAAATTTTTAATAAATGCACACATTGCCCAAATTGCTATCCAGATGAAAATAGTATCCATGCCTCTTTTTTTTCTTTTTAAATTTTATTTATTTATTTTGAGAGAGAGAGAGAGAGCATGAGCAGGAAGGGTTAGAGAGAGAGAGGGAGAGAGGATCCCAAGCAGGCTCTGTGCTATCAGCGTGGAACCTTATGTGGGGCTCTAACCCACAAACCACAAAATCATGACCTGAGCCTATATCAAGATCAGTCGCCTGGGTGGCTCAGTGAGTTAACATCCGACTTCTGCTCATATCTTGATGTTGTGGTCTGTGAGTTCAAGCCCTGCAGCAGGCTCTGTGCTGACAGCTCAGAGCCTGGAGCCTGCTTCAGATTCTGTGTCTCCCTCTCTCTCTCTCTCTCTCTCTGCCCCTCCCCTCCTCTCAAAAATAAATAAACATTAAATAAACAAGCAAACAAACATAAGAAAAAAATTAAGAGTCAGTTGCTTAACTGGCTGAGCCACCCAGGTGCCTCATGTATCTTCTTATGCCAAGTTCTCAAATATTTTGTTTATATTCTATAGAGTTGTTGGTGTTTTTATTACTGAAGTGTATGATTTTTTTATATGCCCTGGATATGGAGTCCTTTGTCAGATATGCTTTGCAAACATTTTCTCCCTGTCTGTGGCTTGCCTATTTATTGTCTTAAGTGAGTTTTTAAATAACCAGATGAGAAGTTGTTAACTTGATGTAGTCAAAGTTACTCACTTTTGATGATTATTGTTTTCTGTGACCTAAGAAACCTTTTTCTACCCCCAATTCATGAAGATGTTCTCCTATGTGTTTCTCTAGACTTAACCTTTAGTTATGCTCCATCTTGAATTAATTTTTGTGTATGCTGTAAGATAGGGATGGGGGTTCCTGGGTTTTTTTGTTTTTTTTTTTTCCATAGGGATGCCCATTTGTTCCAGCGACATTTATTAAAAAGATTTTCCTTTTCTAATTGGTTTGCTTTGGCATCTTCATCAAAAATCAAATTACTCTCTAGGAATGGGTTAATTTCTGAGTACTCTATTCTGTTCCATTGATCTACATGTTGATGCCAGTACTATTCTTGATTACTGTAGCCTTATAGTAAATCTTGAAATCAGACAATTTAGGTCTTACTTTGCTCTTTTTTTTTTTTTAATGACTGTTTTGATTGTTCTAGGTCATTTGCATTTCCATATCAATTTTAGAGTCAGTTTGTCAATTTCTACAAAACTGCAGGGATGTGGATTAAAATTATATTGAACTGTGGCTAACACTTCTTTGATGCAATTTTAAGATCCCTGAAAGCCAGCCCCTTGACCAGTCCTCTCTTGCACATTGGGGGGTGGGTCCAGTCAATTCTCCATTAGAATTTATTTGTTTGGGTAAAGATGTTGTGTCATTGGTTTTCCTCTGCTACAAATAATAATCAGTATTTTTAAGTGCATTTAAGAGCATTATATTCATAATCTTATTAAATCCACAGAAACTGAAGAAGTCTTTAAGTGAGAAGTTATTTTGTCCAAATTACATGTGAGATGCCTGAGGCTCAAGGAATTTAAATAATGTGTCCAAGATCAGAGAGCTAGTAAGAGAGACTTTGAATTCAGATGCCTCTTACTCTGAAGTTTAAATGTTCCGGGAAACTGAATTTTATTATCCTTTCTTACCCATTTTCATATGAGTGAGGGGTTTTGTATCAGCTGGGATCCAGATATTAAATGATAGTAAGATGAGACAAGGTTATTTGGTGATAGTGAAAAAAGCAGAGATCTTCAGGACAGAGCCTGTGTGGCTTTGTCTTGGGATATCCAGGGTCAGAGGATGCCATTAGGGACGGGGAACCTGGAGCGGGAAGGACCTTGAGGAGACGGAAGGCAGACAGCCTTTCTCCCAAATTGGCCAAGGGAGGCCCAGACTAGAGGTGACCATCTAAAAACAGCCTGTTCTAATGCCTTTAGCTGCCTGGGAATATTTATATCTTGAGAAACTCACATGTGATACACTTGGCAATAGCTGCAGGGCACTGGTTCCTCCTCCTCCCCTCAGATGCTCTCAGGGCAGCAGAGAGAACACAGAGATTCACAAATGAGCTTTCTTTGTAGGGCACTGGCTGCTTTGAAATTCTTCATTAAATCTTTTTCACAAATAAATTGCCCAATGTCCATGGGGAATATTTCCATCTTTTAATCATATGCAGTTTGAATTGACTCTAGAGTTACAGTGTGCAGGGGCTGGTATGGAGGGCCTTGGCAAGGGGGGGGGGGCAGACCTTCAGAAGCCCAGCCCTTGTGATTTCTCTTGAATGTAAGTAACAAAAGAAGGGCTCAAAGGGAGCGATTGGGGTAAGCTTCTATTTTGTGATGTGTTTAGCACCTGTCACAACTACGGATTTTTGCAACCGTGAAAGTTAATTATGCATCTTACTTATTGGTTTGGTACTGGTTCCAGAAGTGAAATCGTGAGCTTTGATTTTCCTCTCATAGGCTGGTGAGCCATTCTAGATTAATAGTTTAAATAAAATGTCAAGTATCTGATTGCCATGGAAACATTAATGCAAAGTGGACCCTGTAGCACTCCGTGCTGTAGAATTACAACGATATGAATTACCTTAGTCTCAAGACACCTTCTGAAACGGCCAGAGCTGCATCCCTGAAAAATGAGTCATTTGTGCACAAAGCAAGAAATAGTGTGAAAAGCTCCCACTCAGTCATGTCACCATACACATACTTACGAGTTGGACAAACATCAGTTTCTTTCAAAGGGCAGACACAGGTAATACAGGCAGAACTCACTGCGGTGTGCTCATTGCTTACTGTGGAGGAACCTGTGAGTATCGATAGGGTGCCAGCTCTAGTGATCTTCAAGCCTGGTGAGAGGGAGTGTCTCAAGGGGTGCCAGTCACCTGGGGTCAAGCTCAGGAACACGCAGCAGGCACTTTGGGGCCAGCTCCAGGACCTCTCCGTGGAACACATGTTCCAACTGCCTCCCCCAGCCTGATTATCAGAGCACTGCTGATTATGTTATGCAAATCATGGGAGATGGATTTCACATTTCCCCCAGCCAGGCTTCACACAGCTTTGCATTTATTATCCCCCTTTAAAAATACAGAGTCCTCGGAGAAGGGGAATGGCTCATTTTATTTGTTCACCAGCAGAGTTGGCACAGACCTGTCAAGCAATCATCCTGGGCTGTGATCTGCAAAGCTGCCCTTTGTTGTTCGATTCCCCCACCCCCTAGATTGTTTACAAGACACACACAGACATCTGCACGCCTCAAAACAAGTTATTTCCTGATTCGGCAAAACTTGTCAGCCTGGGTGATGAAAATGTTACAGCATTTGCTGACAAGCCATCAGATAAACCTGGAGTTACGTCCCCAGCACCTTGTCCTCATTCACATCTCAGGATGGTAAACACTTAGCAGGTCCTGGTTCTAGATGATTGTGAAATCAACCATCTGCCCCTAAGCATTTCTGATATTGCCTCCCAATCATAGGTGCTGGTCCATCACCAGAAAAACAATGACTACATTTCCCTCCTTTTGGAAACAGAGGATTAAGCTTGCTTGTTTTTGCTATATTACTAATAAGACCTAAAAATCAAGTCTGGGCCTCTTGATTTTTAGATGAAAGTCTAGCCTCCACGATGGAAATATATCTGAACCACATATCCATGGTAAGATGTTTCCCTCAGTTCCTACTGTGGCTGCACAAACCAAGAAAACAGTGTGGCTTTCCATTAACCTCTCTTCCCTCCTACACTCTCCCTCATTCTGCCTTCAGCTCCCACCCCAGGGAGGAACGAATATAATCTCTGCAAAATGAGCAACTGGAAATTAATGGGGCAGAGATCAGCTGACATATCCAATTCCTCCAGAAGAATTTGTATGATGATTTCCCCTGATTTACAAGATACAGCCCAGCAATAGTATGAGCTCATCAAAGTGGGGAGAAATAGCCTCTTGTCACAACTTGGTAAGAGCTCCACAGATCTTCGTCGAGTGGGAATAAAACTCTGTGGCTCTAGAAGGTTTATTAAATCAGAGATTTATAATTCAGCTTTGCAAATAGCTACTCGCCACCCACCTCTGGTGAATCATGACTCATTCGAGACAGGTGGTGCAGAATACCGATATATATGTGTATACGTGTACACATATCATAGATGTACATGGACATATATATGTGTGTGTATGTTTTAACAATCATTGTCAACAACTGAATTGCCAATAAATGTGTAAAGCACTAGGACTTGTAGATTAATCTAAACTGATAGCCGATGATAACAGCAGCTAATATAGGTTGAACCCCTTCATGAACCAGGAGATTTGTAGATGTCATATTGTTACACAAACTCTGAAACATTGATGTTATCTCCCTTTTTCAGATGAGAAAACCAGGACAGAGACTCTGATTTTACCTGACTAGTCTGGTTATAATGGGATGCAATTGGGATTCAAATACAGGTCTGTGCTGACTCACAGTCCATGCTGTTACACATCAATAAGGAACTTTATCGCTTTCAGGGGCAGCAAACTTAATGCAAAATGGCTCACACAGTAAAGCGAATTTATTGTCTCATATACCAAAAAAGCCAGAGGTTGGCTCTAGTGGAGGCTTGCTCCTGCAGTTCAAATAATATCACCATGAGTGTAATTTCTTACACTCTATCCACCCTTATTTTTCATATAAGGGGGTTCCATTGGGCACAGCAGCTCCATCACTTTCACGGGATACCAAAATGCCTCCCCATTGGCTCTAGATGACACATCTTCAACATGCCAGCCAGAAAAGAAAGACAGATTCTTAACTCTCAGAGAAGAGAGAAGCTTCTTTAAAAAAAAAAATTTTTTTTTTTTTTTTTAGTTTATTGTTTTGAGAGAGACAGAGCACGAGCAGGGGAGCGGCAGAGAGAGAGGGAGACACAGAATCCAAAGCAGGCTCCAGGCTCTGAGCTGTCAGCACAGCGCCCTAGGCGAGGCTCCAACTTACCAGCCGTGAGATCATGACCTGAGCGGAAGTCGGATGCTTAACCGACTGAGCCACCCAGGTGCCCCCAGAGAAGCTTCTTTTCCTGAATATCAATAAACATCTTCTATTAAGTCATTGAGTATGATAAGATTACATTTCCATCCTTGAACCAATCCCTTGGCCAAGGGAAGTGGACCAATCAGGGCACACATCTGGAGTTGGGGGTGGGTCAATCCCACTCAAACCACCAGGACAAGAATGAGGAGGAGAGATGTTTTGTCCTCTAAACTAGTTCAAAACAACAACAGTAACGACAACAAATTTTTTGCTTATATGTCAATTAAGGAATATGTAATGGCGATAAGAAACAAAAGATATGCCTATACAAGAGATTTAAGAGCATATACAAGGCAGTATTCAGACAGGGTTAGTAAGCAAAAATTATTTGGCAGATAAGAAATAAACAAGGGTAGAGTCCCAGAACAGAAAGTTTGAGTGGTTTTCTTATCCTTGTGGTTGGTTTGTTGTGTTTTGTTCTTCAGGAGGAAATAGCACAGAGTTGGAAGAGAAAAACAGAGAAATCAGCCATCTGAGGGTGTGGGTTGGGGGAGAAGGAACCATGTGTATACTCTTTTGGGTATAGCAGTGAGAAATTATTTTGGTGAGATTACTAGATAGATAGCAAAAAGGCTGAGCAACAGAGGCTTTCTGATAATATAAAATATCAAACTGCTGCACACTTTTAGACTGAAAATTAACACGGGAAAATGCTATCTGAGGAAAGATGGTCAATATAAGGAGCAGACAAGCAGAAGGAAGTTGAACCAGTGCCCAGGATGTGAGGACATCATCTCAAAAAACATGTTTTGCACAAACTAGACCATGTGTCAGGTTGTGTACAAGGCACAAAACTAAGAGAGAGGACACAATAATGAATTAACTGTAGAACCTGTCCTCAGGTTGCTCACGGTCTTAAAGTGTAGGGAAATATGTAGATATCAATTACAATCCAACCTGGTAGATAGTGTGTGGAGATAAGAGAAAAGTACCATGAGTGCACAACAAGAACAACTGACTTAACCTAGAGAAACTGAGTAGTCCATCCTTGGGCTGGTTCTTAGAGAAGCAACAATAGCCTAAATTAAGATGGCAGCCTCAGGATGTGAGTGATGTGTCCTAGTGAAGCTATATTTGCAACCTATGTTGGGAGAAAGACAACCTGGTTTTTACAAGAAGAAGAAGGAGAGGGAGAGGGAGGAGGGAGAGGGGGAAGGAGAGGAAGAAAGGGAGGAGGAGGAGGAGGAGGGGGGAGAAGGAGAAAGGGAGGGAGGGAGAAGGGAAGGAAGAGAAGAAAACAGAATTTTTTTCTTGCTTGATTGCACTCCTTTGTCCTGGGGTTTAACAGTCCAAACCTTTCTTTTTCCTGTTTTGAAACTTTTCAATAGGTTTGGCCTTAAAATGTCACCAACAGTAGTAGGAAATGGTAAGGAATAAAATAACATTTACAGTTAAAGTTAGCAAGGGAATGTGGTTGATTCAGGATATTGTAATAGAAGGTAGTTTGTGCCCATTTCATATTTTTCAGCCCTCAGTCTGTGCCATGTGGTAATTCTTGATATCATGTGTGATATTACCTAGAAAAAGGAACACCTTTTAAAAACTGAAACGTTGATTTGGGACTAGGGAGGGAATGCATTAATATCAATTAATGATATTATTTTGCCACTAATTGATACTCTGCCAAGACACTAATGTATGCATATTAGACAGAGAAGGGGAGGATGACAAACAGTTGTTTTGACCTTGTACAAAAAAACATTATAGGGGCGCCTGGGTGGCGCAGTCGGTTAAGCGTCCGACTTCAGCCAGGTCACGATCTCGCGGTCCGTGAGTTCGAGCCCCGCGTCAGGCTCTGGGCTGATGGCTCGGAGCCTGGAGCCTGTTTCCGATTCTGTGTCTCCCTCTCTCTCTGCCCCTCCCCCGTTCATGCTCTGTCTCTCTCTGTCCCAAAAATAAATAAAAAACGTTGAAAAAAAAATTAAAAAAAAAAACATTATAAAGAAACAATTTCAGACATCAATAGTTTCAACGGAGAATTTTTCTCTGTTATGATTGAAAAATGTCACTTTGTCTGGAAAGTGGATCAGAGGTGAGGAGTAGAGGGCCAGCAACAATTTTGCCTGAGATGTGTCATTCCCTAGCTCTGGAGTTTCTTGGGTGCCTATAACAATTCTTTCACTATAAGGTATTATTAAGAGACACATATACTGTGTTTATATCCTACTGAACCCATCACTTATTAATATAGCATTAAAGCAGTACCAATTATACTGTTTCATCTTGCATGTTGCGGTTGGCATTGCAAACTTTCTGTTCCCTTCCTTCTGCAACTCACTTTTGTTCAATTATTCATTGAAATAGGCTCCCCAGAAATTTGGGAGAAATTAAATGTTATATCCACATTCATACCAAATTAATTAATCATGATTAATGTTCCTACGATGAATACAAAAGGAATTAATCATGATTAGCAACATATTGAAATGTGCAACTCAGAATTTGAAGTTTCCCCTGATCAGAATGTACCACAGAAGCCTTGAAAGGGCGTCCGTAGGTTTCTGCTTCTTTGTCCTTTCTTCTATTCTTATAGCTATTCTAAATCATTGACTAAGGCCTGGGGAAGAGTGTGTCAACAAATAAAAGTGGATGGTGAGTTTTTTGCTCCTGGGATTCAGGAGTAACTAACTCTTGTATAAAAATGACAATCATAAGGCTTTAGACTAGGGATTGGCACACGATGGCCTGTGAGCCAAATCTGGTCCTCTGTGTTTCTTTGTCTGTCATTTATGTATTGTCTGTGGCTGCTTAGGTACTACTATGGCAGAGTAGAACAGTTGTAACAGAGACACCATAGGGCCCAAAAAGCTGAAACATTTACTCTGGCTTTTTACAGAAAAACCACAATTAGCCACACCCTGCCTTCGATGGGCATCAGGGAAAAGATTTCTCACTTACGGGTTTTGATGATCCCAACTATTTGAGGGTAAGGACATTTAAGTGGTTCTAAATGAAACTCCCTTGAATTTAGTGACTCTGAATTTGCCTTCCAGGCCAAGTTGGTAGCATAGTGCTTGGCATAAAACAGGTCTTCACAGTGTTGTGGTTGAGTGAATGAATGAATGAATGAATGAGTGAATGCTTTACTCCATAGATCTTGACCAAGGAGTTCATTCTATCTTAATACCTGACTTTCATACCTACAAAAAAGGGAGAGATTTTTGCTGATGCTATAATTTACAACATGTTTTGAGATTAGATACAATTATGTAAGATGCTGTACAGTTTTACAGCATCTACTTTTGTATTAGTTATTTAGTAAACACGTGTAGTGACAACCATGTGCTGAGCATATGTGCTTTTGTAAATATTAAGTCATTTAATCCTCATACACCCCTGGCTATAGAGTTTCAGATAAGAAAAGGGAAGCGCAGAGATGAGCAGTAACTCCATCCAAGTGACACAGGTATTAAGCAGGGACCGTAGCTTCAGAATCTGGCTTTTCTCCACCATGCAAAGCTGCATTGCATTTCGTGTAAGAAGATGCATTACTTTTTAATGACTGAGTCCTCTTCTTTGAGTAATGAAACAAATGCTTTGATCTCCTCTGGTTTCCTTTGTCTCTTCTCCATTGAAAGGGACCTACTGAGGATGATATTTTAGTACTTGGTGCCTCCAAATCTCCAAAAGTACATATGGATGCAATAGCTCCTTTTCGTAACCTGGCCAATTCAGGTCAAAAGAAATCCTCCAGAAAATACTTAACTCTTCAGGAAACTCATATTCTAGTCAGTCCTGATGTATAGAATTCAAAATTAGATAGGTAGAATTTCAGATGTTCATTCACTTATCCATTTGATTCACTTTAAAATCAGTTAGAAGGATTGAGTTAAACGGAGAAAACATAGAAATATGTGATTCCCTGTATTAGCCAATTCTCATAGCATCAGAGAATGACAAAATCAAGCAGGAAAGAAAATTTCTGAGAGGATAGTAGGTGATTTATGGATGTGACTCCTGAGAAACCAGGCTCTGATAACCAGTGGGAATTTGAGAATCAGGGACAGGCTAATTTACTGATACCACAGCTGTCTGGGTAGGAACACCATCTCAGGCTCTACTGTTCCTGGCCACTTCTGATTGCCCTGATTGACTTGTAGGAATATTACTGCATTTGTTGTAAATATTTTCTCAATTATCTGTGTGTGTGTGTGTGTGTGTGTGTGTTTGTAACATTTGATCCTTAATTGGATCCTGAATTATTTTATTTATTCATTTTTTAATATGAAATTTATTGTCAAATTGGTTTCCATACAACACCCAGTGCTCATCCCAACAGGTGCCCTCCTCAATGCCCATCACCCACTTTCCCCTCCCCCCATCCCCCATCAACCCTCAGTTTATTCACAGTTTTTAGAGTCTCTTATGGTTTACCTCCCTCCCTCTCCTTTTTTTTCCCCTTCCCCTCCCCCATGGTCTTCTGTTAAGTTTCTCAGGATCCACATAAGAGTGAAAACATATGGTATCTGTCTTTCTCTGTATGACTTACTTCACTTAGCATAACACTCTCCAGTTCCATCCATGTTGCTACAAAAGGCTATATTTCATTCCTTCTCATTGCAAAGTAGTATTCCATTGTATATATAAACCACAATTTCTTTATCCATTCATCAGTTGATGGACATTTAGCCTCTTTCCATAATTTGGCTATTGTTGAAAGTGCTGCTATAAACATTGGGGTACAAGTGCCCCTATCCATGTGTTTTATATCATTCTCTCAAGATTTAAAGGCTTAGAGGGGTTAGAGGTACATATTTTAGCTGCCAGAGGTGAAGATAGAGACTATCCGACTTCCTGTTATCAGATTTCACTGGGAGGTCTTAAAAATCAGAAGAGTGCTCAGATGCTGGGTAGTCAACACATATACACATATATATATATATATCCATTTAGATATCTCCAGTAGCAATCCCATCCTGACCACTTAGTGCTCTATATTTTTCCTATTAATAAGGTAACCCTCAAGAGACTGTTCCTAAATTTCTTGAAAGTAACTAAACAATTATTATTATTTTTTAAATGGTGGTTGCAGTTTCAAAAAACATTTTCTTAGTTGATGTGTCAGTTCTGGAGTTTGAGATATTTTAAGCCTTTTTTTAAAATTTATTTTTTCCTTTTTTTTTTTGTTTTGTTTTTAACATTTATTTATTTTTGTGACAGGGAGAGACAGAGCATGAACAGGGGAGGGTCAGAGAGAGGGAGACACAGAATCTGAAACAGGCTCCAGGCTCCAAGCTGTCAGCACAGAGCCCGACGCGGGGCTCAAACTCACGGACCGCGAGATCATGATCTGAGCTGAAGTCGGCCGCTTAACTGACTGAGCCACCCAGGCGCCCCAACCTTTTTTTTTTTTTTTTTTTTTTTTTTAAAGAAAGAGAGTGTGTTAACCTCACATGGATTAATCATCATAAATCAATGGGAATCAAAGATCTTGTCTTAAAATGGTTCTTTACATTCAGAGAAAAGTCTTGAATCCATTGCTTTATTTTATGGAGAACAAACATTCATTCAGTATCAAGTATCAAAGGGCAAGGAACTCAAGAAGGGAACTCAGAAGCCTCATAGAAGTCTAACTCAAGCTCTTTTTTTTTTTAATTTTTTTTTAATGTTTATTTATTTTTGAGACATAGAGAGACAGAGCATGAACGGGGGAGGAGCAGAGAGAGAGGGAGACACAGAATCGGAAGCAGGCTCCAGGCTCTGAGCCATTAGCCCAGAGCCCGACACGGGGCTCGAACTCACGGACCACAAGATCGTGACCTGAGCTGAAGTCGGACTGCCTAACCGACTGAGCCACCCAGGCGCCCCTAACTCAAACTCTTCATGAATGTTTTAAAAACTGCTTTCCAAGTGTATATCTGACTCCACTTTTTGTATTTATAATAGTATTATATATTGCTATTTCTTTTATGTATTCAAAGAAAATTCCTCGAGCTTCTGCTAAGTGCCAAGTAATGTGCAGACAGAATAACTACTGGTGGCCATACTATGGAATCAGAAAGCAGCACTCTTACAAAAAACATGTTTTAGAATATGCATCTTATTTTGATCAAATAAAGAATTCAGAAATTTGATAGGTTGCTAGAATAATGACCCTTAATGAATCGTACTCTTTGTAGGCTTTTTGTTGCCCCTTCTATCAAGATGGGAGGGAGGGAGGTGGAAAGAAAGATGAAATAGGATAGGGGGCTAAGACATTAAAAAAGAGGTGGCATCGATTTACCAACCCTGAACCAAATCTGTTATTTTTGTTGATCAGAAAGTGTCAAAAATGATGAAATGCAAATTCTGGAGCCCAGATCTTGATAGGCCCTACTGCTTCCTCTCTTACTATCTTAGAGTCCAAAACCTATACCAGACTGTGAAGAAGACCAGTTTTGCCCACTGGAGAATGAGTCGCCACTTGGAGGCCAAATGACATGTCCCAGCCAACGGTCAGCACCAACTGCCAGACTTGTGAGAGAGGCCATCTTGGACCCTCTAGCCCCAGTCAAGCTGCCAAATGACCACAGCCATATGAATGACAGCAGCAGAAAAAATGCCCATCCTTCCCTCAGAATTGTGAGAAACGATAAAATATTGTTTTCTTAAGTCACTAAGTATATGGATGGTTTGTTAAGCAGCAATAGGTAACCAGAAGGGGAAATATTTATTAAATACCCATTAGCACAAAATTTATTGCTCTTAGATTCAGACTGTCTGACCAGATCTAATTTATTCATACTCACCTATTGGCCATTTCCCAAAATTGAGTAGAATTCACTTACTTGATAAAATTAACTATTTCTGATTAAAATGATACTGGAAATTCCTGTTTTCTCTTTCTGTATTTACCCCTTTTTCTTGGAAAATAAGGTAGACTTTTACATAGTCCTTATAGATACTTAGAGAAAAAAATATATGTTCATTTTTCCTAATTTTCTATCATTATAATTCCAGGGAAGAAAAAATATAGATAGAAATGGAATTGGACAAAACCTTAAGAATGACATTATTATAATTTCAAATGTTAGTAGAAAGAATACTTGTGACTCTTTGTGCCAGGCCCTGCTTGTATATTCCACGTTTATACCTTGCCCAATTCAAGTCACAAATACCTATAAAGAACTGGGATTTTAATAAAAGCCAAAAGGTTCATTTATCAAAGAAGGGTTTTTATGATCTGCTAAGTGATTTGTACGACAACCACACACAAATGCAAAAGAAAAAAAAATAAAAATACAAAAACAAACAAACAAAACACTTTTCTACATAGCTCCTTCAAAATATCTATACCCGATAACTGTGTCCCCGTCTCCAAAGCAGGCAAACAAAACTGGCTTCTAGGGTAGCATCTCCAATCCTTTCTCCTTGAGTTTGTGCTGGAAATGAATTCTATATATTCTGGAGCACTTGGCAGAGTGGGAATGAGCATGAGAAAGCATCAGAATTATCCCCTTCCATGTGGAAGCAAAAATGATTTTGTTTCCTGTAGGTAAAACATTGGAGACTTCTTTTCTGTTTATGCCTTTCTTCATTTTGAAGCTGAACCGTGGCTGCCTTCTGCTCTGCTTCGGAAAGAAGATTAGGACATCTACACAAACAAGCTCTTGTGGTCAGCAAGGTACATGTAAAGAGTGTTCCCTACTGTCACTGCATGGGATCAACCCAAAATAGCAATTTGCCCCCTGCACTTACGTCTGACAGGTAAAAGCTTATTAAACAGTGCCTCAAATTGTCTCTTGGAAGTTAGGCTCATTTTTCTAAAATTGAAAAGAGCCACCCAATCTTGCCTTATCACATAGCAAATTGATAGGCATATTGAGATCACACTTTTTTCCTCTTCAGCTGTGAACACCTAAAGTTCATCACATTTTCATCTGGTGGTTATTAGAAATTGGCAAGACAATCAAAAATAATTTGAAAAAGCTACATTATGAAAAGAGAACCTCAATTTTAAGCATGATCTTTGAGAATTTGAGTTGTTGACTTGAATTGCATCTCAGAATTTAATACATCCAGCCCCAAGGTAAATACTGTTAAGCAAGCTTGAACTAAGCTTAACAGAGTTTAACATGCTCAGTTATAATGTTTGCTTAAGAAGAATTATTTCTAGCTCTTCTTACAGATATGTATTTGCTACAACTCTTTAGAGCTTTGCTTTTCAGATGCAATCCCTATGCTTGGATAAAGTGTTCATTATTTTATCTGGGAGGGAGTGTGTGTGCTTTTGCCTTTACTATCAGGATAACTGCACAAATATTTTGCCTCAATCTATGTGAATCATATTTAATAGAATGAGTTCATCTTTTAAAATATAAGTATTTATGATAAGTCACAGCTCATTGGATCCATCCAAGCAACAGTAACTTATGGTCACCATATGTATCAAAATGACCAGAAGGAAACTTTGAGTTATCTTCAAGTACATAATATGTCATTCTACATGTAATATGGACCAGATGCTCTCTATCTTCTCAGAGGATAGAGTAGTATGCAATGAGCTTACACACTTTTATTTTTTTTTTTAATGTGTTTTTTTTTTTTTTTTGAGAGAGAGAGAGAGAGAGAGGAGAACACAAGCAGGGTGGAGGCAGAGAGAGAGAGAGAGAAAGACACAGAATCCGAAGCAGTCTCCAGGCCCCGAACTGTCAGCATAGAGCCTGACACGGGGCTTGAACTCACAGACTGCAAGATCATGACCTGACTTGAAATCGGACGCTTAACTGATTGAACCACCCAGGCACCCCAAGCTCACCCTCTTTTAAAGGAATTCAAATTAGACTTTCCTCCTGATGAGTTGTTGAGTATTAGAATTAATTGATGAGGGAAACTAACTATATGATGTCTTTCATAATAGAATGCAATCTGCTTTGCTGTGTCTTTCACTATCTCTCTGCCTATTTAGTCTTACTGTTCAATAGTAATCAAAAGTTCGTTGAGAGAGACACTACTTAGGAAGGATTGCTTGAAGAATGTGAAGTTTATTATGAAGAAGTTTTTCCAGATTATCCAGTTTCCTTGGGATCAAGTAGGTTGAAATGAGGTAGGTACTTGAAGCGTGGACAGTTTCCAACACCCTCTGCCCCTATAGAATTATTTTGCTAAATTATACTTTGCTATGGTGATATCACAATGCATAAGAAATTGGTCTCACAGTAATGTCCATGGCGAGAATGCTGTCAAGGTAATTGTTTTCTGCTCTATATAGTCTACTCTTTATGAGGGTCCATGAGAGATATGACTCCCAAGTCTTAGTAACCAGGGAGGTTCCACCTTATGTAGTGATTACTATTTGTTGAATAAACAACTGTGATTGTGTAAATCCCATTTTATGGTGACAACCATACAAAAAACCTACATCTAATTGCATGGTATACCCATGTTCAGACACTAAATACATTTCAGCAAATTTTCCAGCTTATTTTCATATCTCTATCCATATCATTCTTTATTTCTTACCCTAGCTTTTAAATTGTACATTTTATAATATTAATGACAATAATAATATTTATAGTAATAACAACTTTCATTTATTGTGTACTTACTATATGCAAGGATGTAGGCTAAAATCTCTCACTACTTTACTTCTTACAAAATTCTAGCACTAATCATTATTCCCTTTTTTATACATAAGGGAGGAAACAGTCTGCACATTTTAGCATTTCTTCTCACCATTAAAGGAAGAATTGACATTTCTTTAAAGATAGGCTCTCAGGGAACTCCTGGGTGATTCAGTAGGTTAAGCATCCATCTCTTGATTTCACCTCAGGTCATGATCTCATGGTTCATGAGACTGAGCTCCGTGTTGGGCTCTGTGCTGAGTATGGAGCCTGCTTAAGATTCTCTCTCCCTCTCTCTGACCCTTCCCTGCTTGCGTTCTCCTTCTCTCTTTCTCTTTCTCTCTCTCTGTCTCTCTCAAAATAAGTAAATAAACTTTTTTTTTTAATTTTTTTTTTAACATTTTTTTATTTATTTTTGAGACAGAGAGAGAGAGAGAGAGAGCATGAACAGGGGAGGGTCAGAGAGAGAGGGAGACACAGAATCCGAAACAGGCTCCAGGCTCTTAGCTGTCAGCACAGAGCCTGACGCGGGGCTCGAACCCACAGACTGAGAGATCATGACCTGAGCCGAAGTCGGACGCTCAACCGACTGAGCCACCCAGGCGCCCCAATAAACTTTTTTTTTTAAATGATAGGCTATCAGTAGTAAAAACAACAACAAAAAACATGTGGAGGGCAAGGGCAGAGTCTAGGTACCAACCACTGTCATAAATGCCTTATATGGGTTATCTTAATTAAAATCAGGAAAACTCTACATCATAGCTACCATAATAAGTACTAGTACAAGCACTCCTTATTAATAATAAAAACTATTATTATTTTCATTATACCGATGAGGAAACTGATGGAGAGAGAGAGTAAGTCACTTTCTAAGATCCAAGGTCAGTGTAGAGCTGGGATATGAAGCCAGGTCGTTCAACTCCAGACTCTTAAGAGGATAAATATGACATCATCATGCTTATATTTTACATATCCTTGTGAACCACTTAAATGCATTCTGGAAGAAGTGAGGGGTATTCATATTTAAGTACCTATATGTATATTTACACATACACACGTATGTGCCATTTTCAACTTTCCTCTGTGGAAGTGATCTTACTCAGTGCTAAGATAAAAAGGGTTTCTCTACAGAATGGAATAAGTAGCTCTGTCTGCAGTCTGGGGGGAAGGGCTAGATAACTCTTAAAAATTCCTTTCTGCCCCAATTCAACTGGGTTAAATGCTCCTCAAGGGCAGAGACTGTGCAAATGTGCTTTGAGCTGTAATAAACCTAAACCACTCTTTCCCTACTTGTTAGTGCCCCTTGGCTTTTCACAAGTCCCAAAGCTGGACAACTTTCATGTTCCTGATGTGTCTCTTCATTAACCAAGAATGACTTCATTTCCTTTGTAATGAACTCTGCTCTGCTCTTAGGACACACCCATCAGTAACTTCACTGTGTGAGGGCTCTTAACAGCTCTGTTTTCAGGTTCTGAACTTTTGCCCTATAGATGAAGCTTTTGGCCCAAGGATGCTCTGGGGCTCCTGGTTCTTGTTGACCTGAATGATGTGAGTAAGATTCTCTGCTTGCAAATCTGGGCCAGGTGAAGACAGACATGTAAGTTAGTAAAGTCTGAATTAATTAGTACTCTGGGTTGCAAGTAAATCCCAACCAGGTTAAGACAAAAATGGGATATATTTTGAACTCACCAATATCATAGAACATCCAAAGTGAACGAATTTGGGTTTTTGGTGATTTCATTCCCAAGTTCTTCGGCCCTTCTTACAAGCTTAAGCAGATACTCGGCAAACAGCAACGGACCAGAATTGTTTATCAAAAGAGAGAAGGGATTGGGGCGCCTGGATGGCTCACTTGGTTAAGTGTCCAACTTTTAGCTCAGGTCACAATTTCACACTGCGTGAGTTTGAGCCCCACTTCGAGCTCTGTGCTGACAGCTCAGAGCCTGGAACCTGCTTTGGATTCTGTGTCTCCTTCTCTCTCTCTGCCCCCTCCCCTGCTTGTGCTCTGTCTCTCTCTCAAAAATAAATAAACATTTTTTAAAAAGAGGGGATTTTGTTTTATGTTTCTTTATTTTTTTGTATGAAAAACATAGTGAGAGTTAATAAATCAAGTTCATAGCAGTACTTTTAGGATTCAGGTATTGGGCAAGAATAGAAATGGATTCCTTAGGGTAAACTATTATGATTTGATCCTGGTTCTATGGAATCTGCCACATCACAAGTAAATAAAATGTTTAACTCACCTTTGTGGATATTTCCTCTCTATCACCTGCAGGGACGCAGTCAAGAAACGTGTCTTTGAAGTGGTATTTCTCAACCCTGGAGAAGGAGCTAGCTCTTCTGGAAAATCAGCAATTCTCCTCAAGCATAGGCTTCTCCATTAAATGAGGAAGTCAAGAAGTGTGTGCTCTGCCAGCACCTGGGCTGAATTTCCCCAAGGGGACTGATACACTAACTTGGAGTCATGTGCTTTATGACTGTAAGGATAAAGATTGTTCTTCTCCACTCTGTTCTCTGTGAAAGACTTGATAATGCCTATTCATGCCACCATATAAAGCTTACAAGTTCACATGGGGATGACTGTTTACCACGAAGGGCAGTATAGTATATATGTACTACAGTGGTTAAGAGCAGGGACTGTGGACTCCGATTGCCTGGGTTCACCTCTTAGCTCTATTGCTAACTCCCTGTGTGATGGTAGCAGGTTTCTTAAGTCCTTTGTACCTCTCTTTCCTCTTAGCAGTATTCACCTCATAGAGACAAAAGAATTAAATCTGCGTAGCAGGCATAAAATCCTTAGAAGTGTAGTAAGTGCCACAGTTGTGTTAGCTGCTACTATCATCAGTAAGCCTTCACACAAACATCCTTTGAATTCTGACCTCATTTTCCATTCTCACTGCTTTTACCTCCTGCGGATGTTCATCACCTCACCTATCCATCTAGGATAATTGCTTCAAAACTGGTCTCTCTCTATCCCTCCTCCTTTTGAATCAGTCTTCCATGCAGATTCCTTGGTAATCTTTCTAAAATGCCACTTTCCACTTCTTGCAGTCCAAAATCACTTTCTCCAGGGTAGAGTTTACATGTATTTGTCTGATACTGAAGACCCTCTACAGTTTTTCCCTTGCCTCCTTGTCAGCTTATGTTTGCAATGATTTCTTCTTTTCACTGCACCAGAGAAGTGGCTGTGTCTTTTGGGGTGGATGTAAGGGAGAAGGGGGAACCAGCTGAAAGGAAGAGGCACAAAATGAATATTCTTAATTTCTGTTTAATACATCAGTGTTTGCGGGGCTGGGTCTAAACAAGGACTGGCTACATTAATATTGAAGCCTGAGGCCGGGCCACTCCTGTGCAATTGAAGAAGTCTCTGTGCACGGTGGGGCCGCAGTCACCTTGAGACGTGTACCATGCTCTTAAACTACCCTGGGTCGTGAAAAGCTGGGCTCAATGGCGTGTGATGGGTCAGCAGTTTTACTGAATGCTTTCTTGCAGAGTGAGAGGTAACCGCATTAGCTGCAGTTATAACTTGGCCCATGTATTTCATTAATGTAATACAATTTTATAGCTTTAAGAAATATTAAACAAGAATGAAGGCAAGCACTACATTCCTAATAGGTTTACAACATCTCTTTTTCTTACTCCTCCTTCACCCTGCCTACTGGAAGTCAAAATTATTTTCTCTTCTTTTGGTGAAGCACAGTGGATTCATTTCCAACCTGTATTCTGCTGTAGTTTCTGATGGAGCCTGTGCATCGGGAGAGGCAAAGATACTGATATTATATTGATCTCATTTCTCATCTGCAAAACGTGTGAGTGCTCTGTATTGCATCTGTGTGTGTTTCAGTTACATTTTTGAAATTTTCATAGTTGGCAGGGGCTCCTCTCTATGCTTCTTGCTTGTCTTATTCTGCTCCCCATGAAACTGATCAGGTTGCCAAGTTCTTACTGACATCAAAGCAGGCTCTGGGCTCAGATCATCTCTGTGGGATGCAGAGGAAGAGGAGAAATAGCTCTTGCCCAGAGATCACCTCTCTGACCAAATTCTTAGTAAATTCTGGAGCTTATCTGACAGTTTTTTCACTGGCCAGCCTCCTAGTGAGGTCAAATATTACAGCTGACGTCAACCGGCTTGTGGCCAGGTGCTGGACAGTGCTGGGCAAAATCTCGGGGCAACAGATCCACCCCCTTGGATCTTGATTTTTATAGTTCCGTTTTGCGTGGTGTTCTTTGAAATAGCAGTAAAAACAGTAAACAGATTACAAAGCACAAGCCACCCATGCGTACATTCCTTTCTCCTGAACCCAAATGAGTACAGCGCCAACCCTAACAAAGGTTAATTAATAGCACAACAGAGATTCTGATTAAAAAAAAAAAAATTCTTCTTCCTACAGGCTGCAGAACTAGATGCTTGCCAGTCCTGTGTTCCTTAGCCGTATATTTCTTTGTGCTTATTCTTCACATCTGTGCAAAAACTCTTGATTATTTTCATACCTTCCATTCAGGGATAGATGAAAATCTGAGGCTGGCAAAAATGGAAGTGAATGACTTTAATTTCGGCATCCAGGACTTCCCCACACTTGGATACATCCCTATGAATTTTGGATTTCTCCCTTAGAAAATCTTCTGGTTTTCTAGGCCCACCAGTGAGAAACAAAAAAGCCTTGTGCTGCTAAACATATCTTTTAAAATCCCACCTAAATATGTACGACTTCTCATCCCCACAGATCCTTACCAACTGATGGGTCATCATTGGTGATGATGAGCTTGTGTTTAAGGAGAGCTACTTGGGAAAGCTTGCTCTATGTGAGGTATGTTGTGAGAGATATTTCTGGTTACTAGTTTTATGCAGGGGATACACTCAAACACACATAGACAGGAAGATCATATTTAGACCTAATGTAAACCTGTGTATATACAACCAAGCACAGTGAGCAAGGTGACCAAGAACCTTGTAGGATTTGGATTTCCTATGAGAGCAATCAGGCATTTATCCAAAGTCTACTCATGACCTGATGTATTTTCTCCTTTCAAGTGGAAGCAGAGAGCTCACCATGTCTGGAAACTCTGCTTGCAATCTTTCCATCATGGATATTCTCCTTGGCTACATTGTAGAGATGAAAAAATAGAAATTTTACCTTGCTTACTCAGCAGACCCTCTGGTGTCTGTTTCTGGTATGATCAGCCCATCAATAATGCTTTAAAATATTAGAAAACACCATTAAGTTACATCATCTCATGGTTTTATATTTTTATTATATCTCAGGGATCACCTATTCAGTTTGTTTATCTTATAGCTTAGAGAAATATGAGTCTGTGAGTGGAGCAGCAAGCTTAGAACGAAGATCTGCCCACTCCCTGTACCACACTCACTTACTTTAGGAAAGTTATGAATGCAAACTATTCTCGTGAAAATTTTCGTAAATCCCCCTTCAAGTTATTTTTAACTCTTTGAGTGGAAAGTTCTGGGCAATTTAATGTTGCATGACTAATTTACTTCTCTTACATGTTTGTGAAACATTTTAGAAAATAGTGTGAGTAAAATAAAGCAAAGCAATGGAGCCAGTTACTGCACTTAACAACAGAAATGTAACCACCCCTTCATGATTTCATTGTTAATGCTTTATCCTTGGTCTTTCAAATGTGCCATGGCTATCACATGCATAAAATTGCAAAACTGCCTTATTCTTTTCCACATGAACTGATCTGTTAAAAACTAACTAGATACTGTGCAGTGTGGCTCAGCTTTTTATGTGAGAAATAATGTTCATAATTACAGTTAGTCCTAAACACTTTAGTTGTTCTTATTAGCTATCTTTCTCTTCTACCCTATCCCCAAACTAACTGTAATTAGGTTACTCTCCACACTCTCTCAGATCACTTCTGGTGCTAAGATCTAGGTTATGTGGTATTCTTTGAATGGTCTTTCTTTTCCTAACCCTAAGTTCTATGTATCCTCAAGTTGAAGATCAAATTCTACCTCTCCCCCATTAATTCTTCTGTCTAGAAGTTATGCTTTTCTTTCCTTTAATTTAAACCCCTAAGAACATACAATTTATACCACAAAATTCTTTGCTTAATTATCTCCAATCTGATATAAATTGCTGATTTATGTTCATGTAGCTAAAATTTGCACTTAGACTGTAACGATTTTCATGCAAAGATTATATGTCTTCTCTACTCCTACATCACCCAGCACTATAAAGCAGAAATAGATGCCCAGTAAGTGTTTGCTTTTCCTGAGCCTATGACTGATTAAGGGTTTATGTGATACACTTTGCTACTCAAAGTGTAGTCCACAGACCAACAGCATCAGTATTCCCTGGGAGCTTGTTAGAAATTCAGAATCTTAGACGCCATTTTGGATCTGCTGATTTTAAAAATTCTGCAATTTGTGAAGTCAGAGGAGCAACAGTTTAGGGAGAAGGACTTCCCACTGAGTTCTGGCCAACAGGATGCAGATGCACAGCTCTTCTGGCCCACTACTGGTGTATGTTCACAGACAGAAGTGATTCTTCAACATCTGTGGTCATCAGCCCCTTGGAGAATCTGGTGAAAGCTTCAGACCCTCTTTCAAGAAAAATGAATATAAATACACACATAATATTTGACATGTAATTTGTGAGTTTCAGAATCCATTAAGCTTATAAAGAGATTCCTTAGGGAACAAGGAATTGATACTGTGTTAAAAGTCCCTTTTAGGAGTGTAGTATATGAAAGACAAGGATCATTTATCCGCTGAAGTGCCTGGTTTTGTGTTGTATATTTACTCTTGGAAAGCAAGGCAGGTCTAATTGGCCTTCCCCTAAGGGGGAACAGTCTGTGGTATTTGCACTAAGGGTTGGGATAGATAATAATAATCACATGCAATGTTTCTGCAGGTGGCATGATCAATATTAGTGTGTAAAAGCTAATTTAACCATGAAAGAAGCCTTCATGTAATAGATTTCATTCATCTCAGTAACAGAGTAAGCTTTGATTTAAGTAATCAAGATTGTCTTTCTACCTAATTGTGTACTTAAGTTTTTTTAAAAATTTTTCTCTTTTTGCCTTTCTTTTAATCCAAGCAAAGAGCCATATGCTTTTCATGTATTTTTTAAGCCCTTTGGGGTGATGATCTGAATTGCTCTTAATTATCAATTAAATTTCCTCCAAGTAGATTGTTAAAAGTTTAGGTGAGCCCAATTAGTGAGAACCTCACTCTATCAGCAAGAGTGAGGGTGGTTATTTTAAGTCTTCTTTATTATATGAAAAAAAAAAAGGATCAGATATCTCAGATCAATGTTAAGTGGGGATTATGGAAATGGATGCTAAAAATAAAAGACATAAATTAAAAAGGTATGACTGGGAAAGTCAAAGAAGTGGGCTCTCCTTTTGATATTGAGTCTTGCCAGATTCCAGTAATATTACTTTGAAAATATGTCCCCAAATTTATGGCCATATATATATATATATATATATATATATATATATATATATATTTAAAAACTATACTGTTTGATATTCTTTACTAGTGCTTTTCTCTTGAGAGAAATAATATCTAAACCTGTGTCAAAGGAAATTTATATTTGCCAGCCAGTAACATGTGAAATTGGGGATATGCTATTTTATTTCTACAGGGCATCTGTGAAGATATACAGTCTGACTGATACTGTTCTATCAGTGAAATCCTAAAAGCAGTGACCAAGAAAACTTGGTGGTAAAGTACTCAAAATTTCTCAGAATAGATTATGCCATAAGGAAAACTAATAATTGAGTAAAGAAGAGAATTCTCACTAGCCACAGAAGAAATTTTGGAGTTAGTACCTGGGTTGGCCAGCAATAACAAGGTATATCAGATTACTTCTTTAATTATTAATCTTCAAAGCAAGTCTTAGACTATTTCACATTCTTTCTTATTGAGGTAGTAAGTGAAAATCAGGGCTGAAAAGAAACAAAAACTGAATTCCACTTAATTTGATTCAATTGTATACATTTGTAGAGTACCTAATATATGTCAGGCACACTTCTTGGTTAGTGGAGGAAAGGAGAATTAGAAGGAGAAAGGGTTAGGGGTTGGTACAATTAATGAGACATGCTATCTATTCTTAAGAATTTTGCCATCCAGTTGGGCAACATATACACTAGGGATTAAATAACTGATATCTTCTGGAATTGTTCACCACTGGGAGGCTAAAAAAACTAAAAAAGGAGGATGCATTACTGTCTGCTTTCAATTTGTTAAGCCTTTTATTACATTTTCTCTCCGTATTTCACTGAATTTTTATAAGGATAAAAATCTTGTTAAAGAAGTGAAACTGTATACAATACCACTCATACATCAGCAGGAGCTAAGAGATCATTTGAACAGCTGGTTTCCATGGAGCCCCTTCGATCATGTCACCCAGGCCGTCACATCTTCAAGAATGGAGGCCTTGGTGAAATGAGCGAGACTGGGAGTTAGATCAGCAGCTTCTGGTATGCATTCCAAAGACGGTTTTTGAGATGGTTTTGTAAAAACTCAACCAAAAAAGGTTCGCCTTGGTGAATTTCTGAATCAGGTGAAGTTTACATTTGGTGTGTTCCCAATGGTAGTCGTGTTCTAAAATATAGTTAGTACAGTTAAAACGGAGAGGAGGAGAATGATGTATCAATAACCTTCTTTCCATTCTTTTTCTTAATTTGCCTAACACTTTATTTGTATTTATTTTTTATTTTAGAGAGAGAGAGAGAGGGGGGCAGAGGGAGAACGAGAGAGATAAACTTAAGCAGGCTCCATGCCCAAAGCGGAGCCCAACATGGGGCACGATCTCATGACCTTAAAAGATCATGACCTGAGCTGAAATCAAGAGTCGGCCACTTAACCGATGGAGCCATCCAGGCACCCCTGCCTAACACTTTAAAATTAGGAAGCACTTACATGAAACTTAACATTGATCAATCCCATTTCTTGTTGCTCTTTCCTTAATGGAAAGAGAAGTGTTGTATACTGTCATAGTCAGATACTTAAGAAAACATCTGGGTTAAGAGTTACAAGTGAGATAATGTGACCTGACTTGCTTGAGATGAGGTCATTTCTTTTAAGGTTTATTTATTTATTTTGTGGAGGGGGTGGGGAAGGGCAGAGAAAGAGGAAGAGAGAGATAGAACCCCAACCAGGCTCCTCACTGTCAGCACAGAGCCTGTCACAGGGCTCTTAACTCACAAACCACAAGGTCATGACCTAAGCCAAAATCAAGAGTCGGACACTTAACTGATTGAGGCACCCAGGTGCCCAGAGATGAGGACATTTTTTTACATTTGTATCATAGCAGCTTAAGAGTTGTCACATGCCAAAACCAAAGGCAAATGATCATTTGATTTCCCACTTGTTTTCAGAGGGCAGTTGGTTCCCAAGAAAGGAATGATGTTACAAAAGATCCCTGGCTTTTGCCTAAACTGCACAATATCTTCTTAGACATCACTGAGATAAAGTGGGATTTGAAGAGAGTAATGATCACAGTGATGGCAGTGATGATGGTATCTATGATGATGATAATGCTCACTACTTTGAAGTCAATATCATGAAGCAGAATTATAACAGGTATAGCCTCTCTCATAGAAATTCTCAATTGTTTATATCTCTGGGACATGCTATTACTAAAAGCAACAATGGCCCTATAGGCAGAAGCCCTGATAAACATTAGGGCAAAGTTAATAAAAGTTTGCTAGTAGGAATTCAGTATATTCCAACTCTTTTTACTTCCCCTGGGGAAACTAGGCTTGGAATCAAGGAAGGAGGGGGAAATTTAAGGGTAAAATAGACAAATAGCCAGAAAGGGATGTGAATGGCTCAATGGTAAATGTGGGCTACAGATGAATTAATGACAAATGTACATGGTAAAATCTAAAATGAAGAGAAAAGGCTGGTCATTTTTGGTAACTCTATATAAATCTGTAGGTAAGCATTATGGCCTTTAGTTAATTTCTATGATTAAAACATAAAATACTGTCTAGAGCTGGAAGGCATCTTAGAAATCATTTAGACTCTCATTTTATAAAGGCCAGCATTTAAAGCCCAGAGAAGTTAAATAACTTGATGACTGTCATGTGGTCAGTGGCTGAGTTGGAGCAAGAATATATGCCCAATTTCCCTGTGACAGCTTTGAGAGGAAAGTGGGTTTTCACAGAGGCTTCCACTCTGTGAATAGATTAAGCAGAATGTGACAGATGGACTGTGTTTACTGCTGCTCCCATCAAAATGTACAATTATTGAGATGTTACATGGTGTAAGATTTAACATTTACTTGTCAACATCTATTTTTTTTTTACTCATTGTTTATTATGTTGCTTGGAGAATGCTAAACATTTTGCAAACAATACAATTTACTTTCCTGAAAGGTTATATAATCAAGTAAAACCACTAACTGGAGTTTAGAACTGCAGTTAAACTTTATTTTCAAACAAATTACTTTCTCATTTTGGATGACTTGCTTTTTACAAGCCACATAGAGGGCTGGGGGAAAAAGTCTGTTGTCTCATTGTAGTTTGTGTTTCGGGTTCTGTTACCCCAGCATGAATTCTGAAACCTGGATCTGTTTCCTCCCCCACCCTGGAAGATTCTCATGAAGTTAGTGTGAGTCTGAATATATAGTTTCTCTTTTGAGATGATATAGTTGGCTTAAATGCCTTTAAACTTGTGTTTTCAGGTTTACATCTCTTTTATTTCTAAACATACTTGTTCTTTTTGTTTTATCCTCCATGCTCTTGGCCGTAGAACAAAATTACTGCTGTTGCTGTCAGACCAATTAAGCATCTGGCTAGATTCTGTGAAATTCTTTTATTCTTTTTTAAAACCTCAGTAAGTTTTATTCATTCATTCATTCACTCACTCACTCATTCATTCATTCATTCATTCATTTATTCATTCATTCATTCGATTGTTCAATTTAGTAATTTAAGCACTGGCTTTATGTCAGGACCAGTGTTATTTCTGGGATTGTGAAATACGAATGAGAAAATGTATCCTACCTGAGGAGGCTCAAAAGTTGGTGACGTAAAAGGTCATTTCAAAAGGACATGTAATTGCTTTTTATATGATTTACGTCATAAGGTCTCATACATACTGTAAGTATCGTTAGAGTCCCTTAATCATTAGGATTTATCAGTCATGTTTTTCTATCAGATTCTTAACCTATTTTTTTTCTAGATTGTAATCATCAGAATATATACTCTTCCATGAGTTTCTACTTAGCCCTAGAAAAATATATCTATATTTCCTCATAAAAAGATCCCAAGGTCCACAGGGCATTGGTCCCAGGTCTTTAATGCATGAGAAGAAAGTATATGATATTAATTTGATTACACTATCAAAGTCTTATTTTGTGAAGCATCTTTTAGCTTCTTTTGGGATGGTGTTAATATATTCATAATGTATTCTGAATAAGAAATCCATTGTGCTGAGAAAGGGGATTAAAAAAATACATTTTCTTATACATTTCATTTTTTGTAATAGATCTCAACCAGACAAAACTGAGAGGCTCAAGGTTGGGAGAGGATTAACTCATAATAAGTGCCGCTGCTCTGTAAGCTTCGTCTTCTTCTTTTTTTTTTTTAATGTTTATTTATTTTTGAGAGAGAGAGACAGACAGAGCATGAGCAGGGGAGGGGCAGAGAGAGAGGGAGACACAGAACCTGAAGCAGGTCCAGGCTCTGAGCTGTCAGCACAGAGCCTGACATGGGGATGGAACTCACGAACTGTGAGATCATGACCTGAGCTGAAGTCAGACCCTTAAACCATTGAGACACCCAGGCACTCCATTCTCTTTGAGCTTCTACTTCTTGTCTGAGATGTGAAATCCTGATAATGTGTATATAGTGAGAAGAGGGAGTTTCCTATTGATTGAAATACTGTGGCAACCAAAGATTTCCAAACAAACAAACAACCAGATAAGTTAGTTGTTATCCACATTGAGGTTTGCATTTCTTTTCTTTATTTATGAGAGGACAAAAAAAAAAAAATAGTTCCTACAACACATGGTCAGTTACTCATGTTTGTAAGAATAAAATTACTTAATAATTAAATTCAGGATCTAAGGGATTCAACTGATGAAGAAAAAGAAAAAAAAAATCATTCAGGGCATTCTAGTAGGTTTAATTATAATTTAATTCTAAATAAGAATGAGGAGATTCAGGAATTAAGATTTTGAGGGAAGAAACTTGTTATCAAGGGACTTGTAATTTTAAGGAGGCAGGGAGTGAAGATTTATGTAAAATCTAGACTTTGGTTTGAAATTCAATTATTGTAAAAGGAGTTTGAACACATAATTTTTATGTATGATTCCCTGGCAAACAATTTTTATGTATGATTCCATACACATACATATATATGTATATGGAATAGGTATGTGTGTGTGTGTATGTGTGTGTGTGTGTATTTATATACACACATATATATGAAGTCTGCACCAAAACTTGGATCCTGCAATGTGTACCATGAATTTTAGACAAGACAGTATGATTGAAGAGGTAATGAACTATAATACCAAGAAGTGGAATCTCTCTTGGGAAGCAAAAAAGCATCAGGAGACCTCTTAGTTTCATGTGTTAGCAAAGTAAAGCCTATAAGTGGTCCTTGGCAGGAGTTTACATAAGCTAATGAATAAGAAAAATGAAAGCTTATACTTCATTAGGCTGACAAGAAATCAATCACATTTGCTCAACCAGTAAGTTAGATTTAAATGCTAAGGAGTTCCCTACAAATGCCCGAATCTGATCTATTTTTGTGCATAGGTCAAACAGGTATCTGTAGTTACTACTCACAATGTCAGTGCCTTGGAGTTCATGGAAAAGCACATTCAAAAGCAGCCTATTCACTGTTTTGAAAATCTGTGTTGTGCACATCTTGGTCATTCTTTGAATGTTTATAGCAACAGCTCAATTGCTGCTTGGCTTCTTTGGCTCTATTACTATCAGTTTCAAGGAAATGTTATCTTCCTAAACACAATGTAAAGAGAAATATAGTATGTTAAAAATATAATATAGTACATTACACAACATTGGGTTGGCTGTTGTTTTGTCTCCCTGGCCTCATTACAACTAGCACGGATTAAATGTTTCTAATCCTTCCTCACTTATTTTAGTAATATCTCTGAAAGGCAGTTAATTGTATATATTATCTCTCACTTTAAGATAAATCAAAACGTAGATGACTTCCAGTAACATTTAAGATGGGGCTGTTCTGAAGTTTTTTCTTAGGTCTGTGAGCCAAGCCACATAATGGATATTGAAAGTCAAGTTTGGACAAAGTAGTATGGTAGGAAGAACCCCCAGAATACGTATCAGCCCCCATTCTAAAGGACATCTGCCATTTGTCTACTTCTAGAACAAGCCATGTAACCTTGGGTAAATTATTTAATCTCAACCTGTTATCAGTTTCCTCATCTGCAAAGTCATTGGCTCCTTTGACATATGTTCTTTAAATAATATGTTTTAAAAGGTTCTTTTCTAACTCTAAAATTTTATGGATCCATATCATTACATTACTTTCCTAACTAAAAAGAATTCCTTAATAAAAGAATGATAATTTAAGGACCAGGAAAACCTTGATGGGACAGAGAAAGAGTATACTGAACTTATTAGCAATACTAGAATAATGAGCCTGAATTTTTCCATGGTGTTTGCCAAGAATTTTTAAGATGATATAATTAGAAAACTAAAAAACCTCTTTTAACTCTGATTTCTGTAGGAAACCACAATCATAAACAAATAAACCTGATTCCAGGATTATTTGTGCTTTAAGTAGAGGATTTGTTCTGAATACAAATGAATTATTACAAGAGGTGTAAGCTGGCAAGAAATGTCAACTGTAAAATATCCTCATGTGTATAAACTTAGTCCAAGATGATAAAATGCACAGTGGATTCTAATCTCTCCTATGATGAATATTCTGTTTTCTCCCCCTTCTAGATACATCTTTGCACTTTTCAACACTTTATTCATTAAATGTTAATAGAATACTAATTACGTGCAAGACTCAGCAGAGACATGAATGCTGTCTTTAAGGAGATATATTGCTACATGTATTTGCTCACTAGATTTTGTTGACTTATAGACTGATGGTTGGAAATAATCCTCTAGAAGAAAACTTGTTTGGAAGTGACTTCTTGTAGATACTTTAATTTGTTAATTTTGTGTTAAATTCAGTATGAGGAGACTTCGAAAACTTATTAGGGTGCCAGAAGATCTACTTGAGAATAAAATTTAGAAAGCCACTACACTATTTTTCTGCCATGGAAAATGTGTCCTTAGGATAACTCAGAAGAAAATATGACTGCTATTGTCTTAAAATATTCCACAAGAAGTCATTTATGATAAAATATAGTACTGTGTATTTCTGACAGTGAATCTATTTCCTTGACCAGGTAGCTTCTTTTTAAAATTTAATACTATTCCAATTTGTTCCATTCTAAGAGAAATATAACACAATTGCTTAGTAACTCACCTGCCTCGGCCTTCTAAAGTTACCAAGTTATTGCCAACCATCTCTTCTGCAAGCTCAGTCTGTTTACCTTTCCTAACTAGGACTTTTAATCCTGAATTATTAGCCAATTTTGATGAAGAATGTCTTAGGAAATTTCTATGCTGATGAGTTTTTTTTTAAAAAAAAAAACACCATATGTTATTGAAAGACAAAATAAATAAGTGTGGGTGAGGGCAGTAGGCAAAAACAAGAAAGGCTGTTTACTCACAAGCTGTTCCACAGGTAAGTGCTAGAAGAGAGACTGGGTGCACCACTGCTGGACGTGAGGTAGTTCAAGAAGGCAACTGGAGCCATTGGTCCCACATGTGCTGAAAATGTAGTCTAGATTCTAGAAGTTGTGTGCAGGCTTCTCACTGTGATTAAATTTCTTAGGCATGTCTCACCATCCCACTCACTCAGTGGGGTAGGAATATATTTTTGATTGGGGTTTCCCTCATCAATTGTTCCAAAGACAATAGGAATGCAGGAAAATGGAACATGGTAGAATTTTGATGTAAATTCCTTCTATTCCCAAATACGAATATTCACTGTCACTTAAGCCAAATGTATGCTGGAAGGGTGTTCCTTCATTTAGGACTTATTTATCAAAACAATAAACACCATCTAAAAAACCCAGAATGCGACAGCTTCCACATTTGGAGATGTTCCGATGAAGTAGATATATTTCACACTGGTGTTTTTAAGATTTACTTGTTCAAATCTTTATTCTGTTATGAAACACTGTTTCAGAAAGATAAACTCTTGTTACCACAATAAAGAGAAGGTGAACGTTTTGTGTGAGTGGTCTGTTTTATATTTCAGGCCTTCGCTTTGGTGACGAGAGTGGTTGTCTCTTTTGTCACCCATGAGTGTGACTCAAAGCTGATTCTTGGTGGCCACTGGCTAGTGTGACCATGTAATGGATGTTCCAGTTTGCAGGGAAACCCAGGTTATGTGCTTTATAACACTGCTAATTATTCATAGCTCACCGTTTGACTTGTGGCCCGGCATGGACAATAAATTATATAGTCATTGATTAACAGTTTCTTTCTCCATCCCAACTGTGAAGGCCTCTTTTATGAGGCCAGATAGATTACTGAGAAACGAGGAGAACATTCATCACAGGTGATTTCATTTTTACCTAGGTTCTGACCACCAGCATTATCCTCCTCTTTGCCAGGCATCAGGTTAAGCTGAGTTCTGATACAGAGCACACACTTGGGGTTGGATCTTTTCACTGGCAACATTCTTGATTGGAGAGAATGAAAAGAGATAGAACAGAAATATGGTAAACAGAAAGTAGAGAGAGTGGGAGAAGAGCAGATGAGGGAAGGATTTGAAAGAAGGAAATGAAGTTAAGAATAGAGCACTCAAGAAGTACATGAATAGGCATCCTATGAAGAAGGTGAATGGCACTGCTGCTTCTCCAATGTTTCTTTCACTGCTATTTCTCTGGTGGCATTCATCCTCACACATCCCCAATCAGATAGTGCCTGCCCCAACATTGTGTAAACTTCCGCACGATCTTTGTTTTGGCACTAGTGTGCTTATTTACTTCTTGGTCCCTTCTCTTGTTTAAATTCTTCTTCAGATTCTATTTATTCATTTCTCTGCCTTCGTGAGGGTCAATAGAATAAATTCCCATAATGATTAAATGACTTAAAACACCTTTTCCAGTAAACTTACTTTGTTAACAGAGACCTTTGAGGGCATTTTAACCTACTCAAGAATGTGTTATATGGAGGGCTATGGCAGAGAATAAGGAGAAAAAGTTATTTTGGATCAGTGGACCATTGATTCTTTAATTCATACCCAAAGGCCTCTGCCTACTGCACATTATCACAAGATGTGAGCCCTGCCTCTGTGTTTCTTTACAGTCTTATGACTGATACTTGCTAGTATTGTTGGCTTTTGAAAGTAGGGTATTTCTTTTTGAAAACATAGATGATTTAAATTGTTACTATCTGCATCCATGTGTAAAAGCCACTCCTACTCCCCACTCTGTCTAGCTTTGGAAAATGCAATTACTCTTCCCAATGTGTACCTAGATAATAATATTCATTAATATCTAAAGAATATCAGAACAGAGTACAGCTCAGTTTGTATCACTGTAAGTTTTATTGTGGAAATATCTTAATGCAGTAGCTTATATATTAATGTACAGGAAAATTTTCTTTTTCAATTATGTTCTCTGAACATAAGAACATTAAATTTTTCTTTTCAGATTCTTTTTCAGTCATTTCTGGATTATAATATGCCTTAATGAGTGCTAAAAACAGCTCTTTTTTATAGAAGCTTTATATCAACATGAACTTTTCCCCAATTAGATTTATGGATGTGGAATGGATTACTAAGAAGCAAGCTTAGCTGAGGAACTTGGCTGAGGAACAGAAAACCTGATTTCCAGTCACAATTCTGTTATGTGTTTTCCTATGTGATCACTAACTAATCTTCAACAAACAAAATGAAATAAAATAAAATAAAATAATAAAATAAAACAAAATAAAACAAAATAAAATAAAATAAAATAAAATAAAATAAAATAAAATAATAAAATAAAATAAAACAAAATAAAATAAAAATAAAGCCTACTTTGCCTGGTCACTTCTCCACCTACTGGTGTCATTTCCTTTTGTGTCTTCCTATGTGTTTTGTAATGAACCTATCAGAAACTTTTATTATATCAAGTGTTATAATGTACTCTAATCTTTGGTCTCCTTTTATGTTTCCTCCAAAGTCAGGACAAGATTTATTTCTTTTTCATTTTAATAAACCAAGACTTATCCCAATTCCAAGCATATGGCAGGCACATAAAGTTTATTGAATTAAAGAATGAAAATCATAGATAATATAACCAGTCTCTGCTATGAATTTCTGGGTTCATTTAAAGATAGGGAATGATTTAACTTCCTCTGGCCCTTTCTAATTCATAAGACATACCTCATAAAAGAGGTCTTGCCTTCTTTAACTGGGCTTCTCTAACTCCTTTGTCTAAAGTTACCCCTTTCTACCGCTCTCCCATGTGATTTTCTCTTCCTTTACTGTCTTTTATTAACTTCATGGTTTACTTTTTTCCTTCCCCACTGGAATGTTAGCTCTATTAGGCAGGTACCTTATCTGTCTTGTTCCACCTAGAATCTGTTGTGCCTTATAAAGAGGCACATAGACACTCAATAAATTCTTGAGTGAATAATGGACTTCCATATGTGGCAATGGGGAGACTCTTACTCAGCAAATGTAAATGCCCTATATTTTTGTGTGACAAAATTACTGCTGCTTTTATTATCATTAACCTACTCTAAACTTCTCCTTGTTTTTAACAAGAGAATATATGCTAAAGGAAAAAAAAAGAATCTTATTTGGTGCCAATTTTTATCTTATTTAGTTTTGTATCTATCTTTCTTTCTTTTTTTTTTTTTTTTTGAAAAGATTGTAAATATATGAGACTTTTAAAATGCAACTTCTTATTTTCCTGAAATTTCTCAGGTTCCTTTTCGGGGAACTAAGGGATATTTCTTGAATCCCAAGTTTTTTTCAAAGTTGGAAGATAGTATTTAATATAAAAAATATGTAGGTCCTTGTTTCACGAACTAAATATATGTTCATTTTTATTTGGTATGAGGATTTCAACTTGATACTTAATTGTTATGTTGGATTGTGGCTTGAAGGTAGCTTAGGGAATAATACATGGGTGTAGGTGATTTTATGTTTCCTTAGGGTTGATTTTTTGTGAATCTGAATGTGGCTGCCTACATAATTTATAGAATCATAATTGTGTGGTCTGGTCCTAAAAGGAGATTTTCAGTGTTGGGCTTTGATGACCCGTGTGTTTTAATAACATTAGTGTAAAAACTTACCATCATAGATGTGTGTTGGTTTGATGCTGCCATCAAGCAGTGTTTGACTCAGTCATTTCTCATGTTTATTTTCACATCTAAAGAATGATGATGTTGTTGAGAAATATATGAACATGAATATCACAATTATATTCACATAATTTTATAAGAGATTTGATCATCTGCATGCTTAGGAAGAGAGCCACCATGTGTGTTTGGGCATAATGTGGACTTTGAGCCATGTCTACACAGGGCACTTTTGTATTTTGTGGCATTATTTAATTTTATATAGTCATTTTACAAGCTACTAGCAATAAGCCAACTCCAGTGTCTCCTCCCCCAAAATAAGAGCTTGTAGAAAGCTTTTAAGTATAAATTTGATTAGCAGTCAGTTGCTTTAAATTTAAACAGGAAACTTTATCCTACCATGCTTTACCATATCATTCAGCAAGAAAAACATTTAAGACCAAAGTAGGAAAAAAAGGGTAGAGCCTGGTTTCAACCAATCATATGTCTCTGAGTCAGCTGCAATGCCCCCAACTGTGCGCTTGTTTAATGCAAAAAGGAAAAAGTCTTAAAGAGATATACTAAAAGATTGTACAGTGGGTGCTACACAGCCCGTTTCCCACTTTCTACGTCTTAATTTCTCAATTGAGCTATGTGGAACATATAACATCAATTGGCCTTTTAAAATTTTATTATGTCAATGGTGGATATTGCTTGAAAGTCAGGCCTCTGTAATGAACAATGGTTTAGGACATAAAGAGTGTAATCCAAGCACACTTTAACTTACCTTCTCAGATTCGGGATTATTTTTGAGAGCTGCTAATCTAAGTAGGTACCAAACAGGTTAAAATATTAACACATTGCACATTTAAATATTATTATTGCCAATGTTGCTGAATAATGTGTCATATTCTTCATGCACACTAAAAGTTAATGGACGATCATAGATTTGGCCTTAATTGTCAGGTATTCAGCATACATGTTGTCAGAACTTTAGGTAAATATATTTATATTTAAAATTAGCTTTTTTTTGTCTTTAAGAGAAATACAAAGAAAATTATTCTTGAGTGATACTGTACACTACAATGTAAGGGTATTTATAGGAATCAGTGTTTTTTAAATTAGTGGATATTCACATTAAGAATGTATACAAAGTAATTTTTGTTTTTACTTTTTATTTCAAAGTCGAACAAAATAAAATTTATGACATTTTATAAAAGATAAAAGTGGTAAAATCAGTTTTCTCTTAGCTTTTATTATTATCTTTCTTGGTTATGCCGAAAGCCAGGACACAAAAATTCCAAATATGTAGAACCTGAAATAACTTTATCAATTTAGAAATGAAATTTGTGAAGAGGTCAAGAAAAATATTCTTTGTTCAAAATTTTGGAATGATAGAAGTAAAACAAGCTTACCTATTACCCCTTCAATTTCATCAGTATACAACCCATTCTAGGCTTAAATGTCAGGGGGAAGGGTGTGCAATATGGGATTATTTATGTTTATTTTTCAGATACTTTCTTTGATCTTTATACTAAGACAAGAGGCAAAGCATCCCTAAATGTTAATTTTGTCCCTCTGATATTTTAAGTTCAATATTACTCAAGTCAAGCCATATTATAAACAAAAGAAAATTTCATTCGTTTCTTGTTTGAAGGTTTTCCTATAAAGGTTTTTCTAAAACCAGTGTAAAATTAATAGCAGTACGTACGTTTGAAGGAATCCAACTTAGGGGCTAGATTTTGAAAGTAGAATTTTTTTGTTTGATACTTTAGAAAATCTACAATGTGGGATATATGTTTTAAATTTTCGTATTGTTGAATTTAAATGAATTCTGCTACTTTAAAGGAGTATAATGAGATAGTGGCACTCTGTGGGGTAAAATGCAAATGCAAAGTAGCATTGTTATCTTCAGCTTTGTTGTATGTATCCAGAAGATCATCTTCAGGTCTTCTCGCCCATGGTGTGGAGTGGCTGTTTCTCTCAATATGCCAGGCCCATACTTCATATTGTTCATGTATATGCAATTTTCCCTAGTGAATGTTCACATCATTTTTCACACAGAGAAGTCAGAGAAAACTGACAGCAAGAAAAATAAAGTTGGATCATTCTTTTCATGTACATTTCTATGGTATGGCTTTTCTGTTTTATTAACATAATAAAATATGTTTTCTTATATTATGTAGTAACCAACTTGACATATAATTTTAATATATTTAATAAATGAAAATTAAAAAAAATTCCTAATTAGTTCAGTAAACATAGGTCTTTGGATTGAAATGCTGTTATCCTCTTAAGCCTCAGAAGTAAAAAATGTATTTTTCATGAATCAAAGAGTGTTTCTAAACTTTACATTGAGAATTTCCAGCTTGAATACCCAAAGACTGAGACGGAAAAGTGTTCTGAATCACATATAAAGCAATTCCTTCAAAATCACCTCCTCTTTTTAAAAGCATGGTTGAAATTTCACTGAGTTAAAAAATATGTTTTCCCTTTAGATTTAGCTCTTAAAAATATTTGGTATATGATAATCCTTTACTCAGGGTCACTATCTGTAATTCGTTTTTACTGCACTTATTGTAGACTGTTTAGAATTCCATATTGTTATATAAATTACTTTTGAAACTACATTATGTTTCAGAACTATCTTTGTTGGCAATGATAATAAGAGATGGTCACTATATTACATTCATGCCATTAGGAAATAATTTTAAAGTGATTTTTATATATCTAGATTATAGAATATTCATTTTCTTTTTCTATCTTCTTAATGAATATAATCACCCACCAAAAATTCTTAAGATGATTACTGTTGCTTATTACACACCAGAAATAGTAATAAGCTTAAATAAACTAGGCTTCATAGTTTAATTTGAGAATAACTCATTTCCTTTTTTCCCCATTAACTATATACCCATAGACTTATTTTTATTCAGAGACCTTTTCTTACCATTTGAAAAACAGTGCACTTTGAATATTTATCATAATATTCAATTTAATGCTTTAAAGATCATAGCAAGCAAAATTCTCTGAGATTACTTGCCAATATTTCAATTTAATGAGAATAAAAAACTGCTTATAAAAATCTTGTTGTTTTCAAATGTCAAGAGTTATTAACAATGCCTTGTTTATGTTTGTAGATATGTTTTCTCCCTTCCTCATGTTCCTAATGTTTGTTTCTTTTCCAATTACAATTGGGTCTTAGGAAACATTTTAATGACAGCAAATAGACTTTCCTTCTACCCTGGAGAGCTAGGCTCTTATGTACTATGTTATGCTGAGTATCATTTTGGCTAACCTCTATATAGTGTTTGATACATGCTTTACAGTGAATAACTCTTGCCCAGAGTGGAAAAGCAATTTTGTGTCCTTGAGTTTCCATTTTGGATGCTTTTCAAAAACATCTTTAGATCATATAAATTTGGTAATCAGATTTCTACCAAACTAGTAACATATTATGTCTGTAATAAACTAAACACATTTTAGCAGAAACAAACAAACAAACAAACATTGAACCATGTTTTAAATCTTTGCCTGTATACCAAATCATATGCATAATGATGATTACTTCTTACCCAAATTTGGAAACTAAACTTAAGAGCCAATTTCAGCAAAGGTATTGATTGTTCAAATTAGATGGGGTAATGAGTGTTTTAAAAATATTTTTTTCATTAGAGTTTTAAATATCCCACAACCAGTAGCTATGACTGAAATGACGGGTATTTTGAGGATTTATAAGCTCACTTAATACTAATTGAAGTGCCATTTTTTCCTGTGGGATTGTTCAAATTACCCTTCACTTTCTGGTTTTACACTGGTGTGGAAACCTGACCAGAACTTTTAAATTCTAATAGGGATTTTTAACTGCCCAAGAGCTACCTTTGAATACGTAGTGTATGTTAAAATACTCACAAAGAATAAACAGTTATGTCTGCTGTGCAATTCTCCCCATTATTGAAATTGGGTAAATCATTTTCATAGCTTAAGGAAAGAATATTAAATTTGATACTGGTTCTGCCATTTTCAAGGAGTTATTTTAAAGAAAAAAAATGAAATTGATGCAATGTCAAAGCACTTTGTTAACTTTAGGGTAAGTTATAATCTTGTTGTAAAAGTGTGGGAATCTGCTGACTTATTAAGACCTTAAATTGTCTATTTAAAGAGTAAATACACTCTGTGGAATGCAGTATGGATAAAATTATTTCACAAAATATACCCCACAAAGACTGACAAAAATTCCTCTCATTTTCCTTATTGTATAACTTACCTTTGACCATTTACAATCTTTTAATACCATGATTTTTATTTGCTTTCTTACAATTCTTCAACTAAGGAAGAGAGGCATACCTCAGAATTCTTTGATTAGCTTTTAAGAATCCTTTCTTAGAAGTAGATACTTATTACCTTAACAGTTTTCCAAATGAAATTTCTTTTTACTTTAAATAATGCATTTGCACTAAATCTTTTAAATATAAAGGTCTGTGGTGTTTTTTTTTTATTATGTGTTAACTTTTATAAATACAAAACAATAATAAATTTAAAAATAATTTACAGGGAAATTATTTATTTGAAATGTAAAACACTAAGCACTAAACACACAAAAACTTGCTGAGATGTTAGTCAGATTTTGTTAATGTTCAACATAGTATAATTATTGATGAGCTTCTAATTCTTCATTACTTGTTCTTTTATTTATGTGATAAAGCAGCAGTATTTTAGACAAGTTTATGAAAGATTTAAATGAAATAAGACTTAATCTGATAAAGTTGTCAGTTCAATGAACTACTATCTCAAATAAAGTCATTAATTGCCAGTGTTCATTTAATTTCATCAGGTCTTTTTTTTTTTTTTTTTTTTTTAATTTTTTTTTTCAACGTTTTTTATTTATTTTTGGGACAGAGAGAGACAGAGCATGAACGGGGGAGGGGCAGAGAGAGAGGGAGACACAGAATCTGAAACAGGCTCCAGGCTCCGAGCCATCAGCCCAGAGCCTGACGCGGGGCTCGAACTCACGGACCGCGAGATCGTGACCTGGCTGAAGTCGGACGCTTAACCGACTGCGCCACCCAGGCGCCCCTCATCAGGTCTTTTTATCCATTGTAAGTTTTTCTGTAATAAACTTTTAGAATATTGTAAGAGTTCATTTTCTCTCATTTACTCATTGAAGTTTATGGGCAAAGAAAAATAATTTAAAAAGTATTTTCCTTAAGTGTTCATAAACATTCTCCTGTACCTGTAATTAGAATTCTAATTTTACTTCATTAATAAGCCAAGATTAAAAATTCACATCTTTATATAATCATTTTTTCTACTCTGATTAATTTAGGAAATTGTAGCTGTTTGTCAATATAAGTATTTCTTTTAATAATTTAATAAAAATCTGTTGTAATACCTTTATAGGATCACCCAGATGGAAGGGTAACAAATAAATGGGTATGAGAAAATATTTAATGTCTCTTTTTGTTTGTATTGTATGTAGGCATTTGATCTAAGTTTTCAAATTTAGGTCTTTATCTTAGGTTCCTTCATGTTCATGTATTTTATAAAGTGTATTCACAAAATTTACTAGCCTTTGATTTCCCTTTATTTTTAGAGGCAATTGATATTTATTGAAAATCTCGTCTCCTTGAGGTTTAATTTACATACTGAGAGTTAGGTATTTAAAACAAACATCGCATTTAACTTTTATATCCTGAGGTAATTGTGATCTCCATGTTGTACATATGATATCGACATCTACAAAATGTTCAGTAAGAGCAGAAGTGAAACTAAGATTTAAATCTCTATTTGTCTACTCTAAGGCCCTTTTCCTCTGTATCATGCATTGTTTGGATTTATATTGTCTAGTTAATGTTCTTTAGTTAAAACTTCTGATAATAAAACTTAACTTCTTAAGAGTCACAAACATTTTTCCTAATAATGAAAATAAGCACACTGATATCTACTGCTTTTTGTCTTTTTCCCAAAGGTTTATTTATTTTTGAGAGAGAGAGAGAGAGAACACAAGTGGGGAAGAGGCAGAGAGAGAGGGAGACACAGAATCTGAACAGGCTTTAGGCTCTGAGCTGTCGGCACAGAACCAGACAGGGGTTCTAACCCACGAACCATGAGGTCATGACCTGGGCTGAAGTCGGAAGCTTAACTGGGCCACCCAGGCACCCCTGACATTTATTGCTTTTATTTTGAGATTAAAGAATCATATCTATAATTCTTAAATTCTTAACCATGTTTCATTTTAGATATCATTTATTCTGGAGAAGGGATTTCAATCCATATTAGGATACACAAACTATACTTTTTGCCTACAGCCTAGATTCTGCTTTAGGGAAGAATAAAAATTGGAGGATCTAATAAAATGATTTATGTGTCTTTTCATTTTGGAGAGCAAGGTGCAGGCAATAATTGTTTTGAGATTTAAATAGTTGTAATTTGCCTAGTAGGACATGCTATTGATTGATAATTATTATTTTGAGAGAACAGAATAATTATCCTATGACTGAATGGCCACACTAATCCTAAAATTTTGGTTATCACTCTAAAGTGTAAGGCAAACAGAATGTTTATAAGAAGCATTTTCAGTGATTATATACTTTTGCTTTTCCTGAAGACCTAAGAAAATAAATATATTATTAATAGTGAATATATAAAGGTTACTTCCTAACAGGAAAACAGCACCATTTGATGAAAAAGTTAGGAAACATTAATTCTAATTTTTAGAAATTAAAAAAAAAAACCCACTTGGTATAAGGGATGTGATATCAAAATAATCCTTTTAAAATAGTTCAGCATTTCTAGGACTTAGAATTTTAAGTGTTGCAATTATCCTACAAAGAAATAAGTATCTCTGGATTTGTTAAATGTGATGATCAAGTTGGCTATGACAGAGTTAATTGGATTCTCACAACTGTTTTGATAAATAAGGAAAGATGAAGTATATAAAGAATGCATTTGACTGTCGAGAAGACTGGAAAAAAATGATAAACTATTAATGATAAGTTATACCAGATATGGATATTGCCATATATTTTTAACTTTCCTGCATCTCAGAAAGATAAAGGACAACAAGTGACAGACTGAGAATTATTATTGCAGAATTTTTAAAAATTTCCTTTAGATCTTACTTATAAATGTCATTTCTAAATTTTTTATAACACATAACTTTTTATTTATAAGAACATATTAATAATTATTTTTAAACAATAATCTTTATAATTTAGTACAATAAATTTAGTATAATAAATTTTAAAAATATGACAAAATGTTTCTTATAAATAAATACTTGAAAATTTAGATCACCAACAGAACTGTCAAGAAACAAAGTATTAGTACTCTCATGAATCTTGAAAGAAATTGAGATATAAATTCCATATGAGGTCATTTATTTTTCCAGATAGGTACTATTTATTCAAGTTAATATTAATGTGAATTAATTTTCTTTTGGTTTTAAAATGTACACTTTCTAAATAAATTTTAAACACATTCTGAATATACACTATTAATTTACTTTCTTCCCCACAGGTTTACAAGATAAACTACCCATGTCAATATTTTTAGACTTTGCATCATTTGCATTTGCATGTGCATATCATGTGCATTCTTCAATAGTTTGAAAAAACTTGTATCTTTCAATTGAAAAATACACCAAGTGAGAAAACTTTAACTTCTAAGAACAAAGCTGACCAACAATAGCACTTAGAAATAGCTTTGAACCTGTAGTAAATCGCATCTTGTGAGCACTCAAAATGAAATAATACGAATTTTCTCTAGGCCCACAAAAGTAATCATGCATTGGACAGATAAAGAGATACACATCTATCCCAAGTAATTCCATATATCTCTGCCATGTCATTCCAACTGCTTAAGTGTGTTATTCCCATAAAAATGCTTTAGTTCTCAAAAACTTATGGCTTTATTTCTCCACTTTTCAAAGTATCCCAAAGAGGCAACATGTGCTGTGACAGCCCTAAAAATACAATGTAAATGGAAACATCCTTACTAGTGTGTTTTGCTTTATATTAAAGTTATGGTTCTGAGTTTCAAACTATTTAAACATTTTGGAAACAAAACACAACTTGTGTTAAAGTCACTTACTATTTAATATATTCTAATAAACTTTCTTTATAATTTTAATTTATAAATTTGAAATCTTTATGTTCTCAGTATAATGGGATAAATCCTCAATTTACTAATTTTAGCTTAGTGGAGCGAGACTCAACAGTTTATATTCTTCCATTTTCTAGGATACAGGGATAAAATTAATACCTATACCTTCCAATATTGTGAGAATTAAAGAATAAAAGTATATTATGTATATTACAGAAGATAATATAAACATCAGTTATTATAATCTCACCACATATTGGGAAATCATTTATTAAAATACTTCTAATAATATTTGAGAGAAAAAATGTAGATACCTTTGTATTTAATTTTAGAAGCTCAACCTTTTAAATATACTTAATCATTAATGGTAATAGAGCTTGTGTTAATAAGGAAAATACCATAATGAATAAATGTTTTAACTGTAACTTTCTTTTTCTTAAACATTTGAAATGATATGGAGGCATGATAAGCTAATTAATTACACCAGTCTTACTATTTTACCACAGACAAGTGATGGCATTCATATTGTTAGTGAAAATAATGTACTCTCAATTCAAAATCACAATCAGTATATATACAGTATATGCAGAGAATATATAATCACAATTGAGAATTATAACTTACTATTCAGAAAAATGGGGATTTTGTATCTGTATTTTTTATTATCAACTTTGTGCTCTTGAATATAATACTGTGCTTAAAGTTTAAAAATTGGTGTAGGTACTTCTTCTCCATGATTTCTTCATGTCAGGATAAAACAGGATGCAAGTATGAATGAAAAAATAAAGAAAATAATCAAAAAGTGGGTGTGAATCTGTAAATATTTGATATAATAAAGATATAGGGGCAGTACTACCAATATAATAACATGTTTTTTCAATATCATTACATTTCACATGCCACTTCATTGGTAATTTAATTAGTGTTTATTTTTGCTTTTCACTTATAGGGAACCTATCAATATAGTATTAATTTGAAAATAATACCAAAGATATAACAAGCCCACAAAATGTGAAAATGCACAACAGAGATGATCTTATATTGTCATCAACCTCTGTATGCCGCAGCAATGTCAAGGCTTCAGAATGAGGTGTCCTTGGTTGGCTCAGGTCTCTGATTTGATTATTCTGCCACTCTTCAAAAGACTGGTTCTCCAGTGCTTTGCCTTCTTTCACTATTTCCCCCTATTTTTGTCTGAGCTATGTATTTAGAATACCTGACTTCGTTCACAATGAAAAAATCCACAAGAAAACTAATACCTAACAGATTCAATGGCTGTGTAGAAGATATTTATTTTAGCATGCTGATGATGACTGGATCCATCAGTACCCATTATTCTTTCCAGAAAGTTAAAAAAAAGGGTATCATTATAATCACCTATCCAACTTTTAATTATCTTTAATATCTAGAGAAAACTATTCTAACCAGTAAAAGTTAATGCATAAAATTAAATCCAGATGCGAAATAAATGATAAGTATAGTTTTTAAAGCTATTCAATTAACTAATCTTAAATGAACCAGTTCCTAAATAGGACAGACTGCAAGAAAACTTTTTTTAAAAAGTCCTAAGAAAAGGTATTAAATTTTCACTGAATTCTTATGTTCAGAAATAACTACAGTGATTATTTAAAGCTTTGAAATTTTAAGTGTGTTCTTAAGACAATGAACAATAGTTGTATTTTGCTATCTGCTAGAATGTGTAAAATGTTTCATGAGTCTGAATATAAAAATGAATTTTATAAAGTTCTCTAATTTAGATTAAGCCTTTGTAGTGTATATAGAAGTAACATTTTCTAGAATTTATGAAGTCAAACTTCAGAGGAAGTTCAACCACAAAGGTTTTTTCTCTACTGGCAAAGCAATGGGAAAATCTCATTGAAACTAATTGAGAATTTAGCTTTCCAAATAGTTTTTTATAGAACAAGTAACTTGAATGCAAATAGTCCTGATAATTGCCTCTATCCTCTATTTGATTGTTCATAAACATTCCCCCCCCACCCCGCAAGAAAACCACTACATACAATCTTGATGTTAAGATACAAATGTTAAATACTTGTAAGGGTTGTGTTACCTAAGTGGTGAATTTATTAATACTTTTTACTAAGGACTTGAACCCCACAAAAATTCTGTACAGAATTGACTGGGGAAGGTTATTACTTTTTATCCTAAGATATTTTTAGAAAATATGACTAGGCTTCAATTTATTAGATTCAAAATTGTTTTCTTTTCTGTTTTAAAATGAGATGTTAATTTGTACCCTGCTAAGATTTTTTAAAATTATAATTAGATTCTTGCCTATGCTTTAAATCCAAAAGTAATGGTTTATTTTACAATACAATTTCAGCATGGATTGGTCTCACTACAAGTATATGGTCTTCCCATAAACCGAGCCATTTGCAGCATTTATATCCTAATATAGGCAATGTAAAATATGTAAATAACCTAAAATAATAAAATCTATCCAAGATGTTTTGGTAAATATATCAAAATATTATTAATACATTACTTTTTATCTACTAAAGACTTGATATATATTAATATTTTTTAAAAATGATATTACAGGGGCGCCTGGGTGGCGCAGTCGGTTAAGCGTCCGACTTCAGCCAGGTCACGATCTCACGGTCCGTGAGTTCGAGCCCCGCGTCAGGCTCTGGGCTGATGGCTCGGAGCCTGGAGCCTGTTTCCGATTCTGTGTCTCCCTCTCTCTCTGTCCCTCCCCCGTTCATGCTCTGTCTCTCTCTGTCCCAAAAATAAATTAAAAAAAACGTTGAAAAAAAAAATTTAAAAAAAAAATGATATTACATTAAAAGTGTGGAAATTTTGAGAAGTCATTAGTTTGAAATTTAGGTTACAATAATTCCTTTCAAGAAAAAAATAAGATAATTACTCACCATCTTAATATTGGCAGAAACACTATTTTTGTTATTGATCAAAAGCTATAAAATTGTTTAAGCCAATGAATATCTTAGAAAATGCTTTAAGTTTTTGTAAGCCAGATCTCCCAAAACATTTTCCTAATAAAATCAGATTGGTAAAGTCAAAGACTTCATTATAATTTGAATGCTCTTTGTAGTTCAATAGGATTGGAATACTCAGTTGAGTCCTTAATCAAAAGCTTAGCATTTCTGCTCTAGCAGAAGGACAATTAAAAAATATATATGTGTGTGTGTGTGTGTGTGTGTACTTAGTATATTTTTCATCTACAAGGCAGTTTCTATTAAATGGGGACTGTACATTATTTAGTAACAGAAATAGAGACTATTTTACCCTAAAACATTTTCAACATAAATTATTATAAGGTCACAATTCAAGGGAAATATATATATTTTATACAACAATTTCAATCATAATGTGTAAATCACATTAAAGAAGATTGAGGCACTGTGGTTCAGAAGAGGCAAAATTTCTTCATTGCTATATATAAAGAAGTCAGTTATCTATATCAAATAATCTTTTTATTATCAACCATTTGAAAGTGTGATTTCACTTATTTTTTTGCGCTTTTCTTTGATACTGAATTAAAGCTGATACAAATTGGCCTTTAATTGTTTGGGGCAGTGGCCAAACTGATGTGATTGGGGAGGGGTAGAGAAGTGTAGTTTTTTTGTAAAAATTCTTTAATTATTTCATGGAGGTAAACATACTTGAATGCTAAATACCTGGCCTTTTCAAATAAATGCAGACCTACCTTGATTTTCACAGTAAGCCTCTATTAATTTCCATGAAACAATGTTTTCACAAATGTAAGGCAAAACAGATGTTAAATTACTTAAAAGAACTCATAATTTAAATAATTAAAACTAATTTGTGTTTAAAGCTATTTGCAGATTTATTAGAGAAACAAATACAAATATGCATTTCTACAGAACTGGTTTTTTTTCCAAAATGAGCTTAAAACTTGTTCCACAGTTTTTACTTGTTTATATATCTATGGTAACCCAAGTATTGGCTTCTGTACCACTTGTAATGAGACAATTGCCCTTCCATTGCAATTATAAAAAACTATTTAAAAAAAAATTCGGCACATACACGTTAAATATTTTTCCTTAAAAAAATAATCTAATCAAAATATTGAATACTTTAGATTTAAACAATATTTTATTTACAAATCTGATTTGATTACTTTATTAATTACACAAGGTAATGCTTCAATTTTCAAGAACAGTTTTTTTTTAATATATAGACCAGTGGAATGATATCTAGTAATATGTACTACACTTCATTTTTTTCAAAATTAACATGACAAGTTTTCTAATACTTTCATTTTTTTTGGAAAAAAATGTTATTTTATTGGGGCACATATCTGATGAAACAAAAAATAACATGCAGAATTCCAAAAATAATCTGTTAAAGTAATATGATACTTACCCTTTATGTAATAAGACATCTATGAACAACAGTGCATAACAATATTATGTATTCATGTTTATGAGAAACCAAGCAGGAGGCAAAATGAGTTCATTCTGCTTTCTAATCATGTGCAATTTCATATGGCTGTTTGCATCATTTAAATAAAGTGTGTACATTAAATTTCTAAGACTGCATTGCACCCAAAATTATTATGGATAGCCATGCTTGCCCTGTATTTAATGAGTGATGAATTTCTCCTACTAACAGAGTAACTGGTCTCAAATCGTGTCTGTGATGTAAATAGTATTAAATTATATTTTCATTTCTTTCAATTGCTGCCTTGGAAAGCAAAAATTCCCTTCTTGGAGAAGACTTACAGTAAGTAAAATTTACTTAAGGACTCAGTGAGGAATCAGCACGTGAATTAAGAATGCAATATAAGAATGGATTAAAAAAATGTGATTATCAGTACCTTTGTTGAAACCTATTACCACCATTAAAATTTCCAAGGAAAGATAGGGCCTGTAACATAGGGATTCCATTCATTGTTAAATTACTAAAATCTACCAATTTAATGCTTTCATACTGTTTATTTTTTTCCAATAGAAAAATAAATCTCATACATTAGAAGTGGTACACAAAAAACTGGGATAAAATTTATCAGATTCTTGATAGCACCATTTACACATTCTTAAAGTAAACATTAATATGCACTTTCTTAGAAAGCGATATAAATATATAATACAGGACTTGCTAACCTCTGTTAACCATCTGAATACGATGGAATAATCTATCTCTACTGTGCAGGTAGGCTGTGCATGGTGGTGTGGCAATATAATTTTAAAAGTTTGTTACAGATGTGATGGGAAGCTGGAAGGAGTCGAATAAGCAGAAAAAAGAGCTTAGATCTATTGTAAGCAATGAGTCGAAATGAGCCGTTACAGGTTAGAATTTATCTTTGTTTCTGATCATTCAATGAGAAAATGACTTCCACAGAAATAGATACATTTAACTGTTTCAGGAGTGGGGTGGGTGAGGTGAAGTAGGATTGAAAGTCCTACAGGTAATAGCAATAACTGGAAGTGCAGACGAAATTGGTCTTCAGTGCAAAGAGGAAGGCAGCCGTTTAAAAAGTCTAGGTGCAATGTTGTGGTGCTGAAAGAAAAGCTCCCAGTGATAAAGGAAAAAAAATAAAAACTGCAATGCAACTTCAAGCAGTAATTTTGTGGTGCTGAAAGGACAGCTCCCAGTGTTGAGGAAAAGATCTTGGATCTAGAATGAGGTGTCCAATCTGTATGATAAACAGCACACTGTGTCTCAGAGCGCCCATTCAATCTCAGTAAGTAAATGAAATATTGATTGAAAGTGACCCTGAAACAGAATGCATTAAAAAGACATAGAAAGCTGCAGAACTGAGGTAATTCGTATTCAGCATGTTCACCAGCCTCCCTATAGCAAAACAAGTCTATAAATAGTTGCATTTCATAAGATGTTTGGCCCTTGTATCATCAGTTTTCTCCATTTTGGATCAGTATAGCTGAACAGCCATTGTTACATGCCTACCTGTGGCAGTTTGAAGCCATACTAATTTTCTTGCAGTAAATTAAAGCATCACATCACAAATCAATTCTACATGGTCTATAAATTTCAGAGAATAACTTTTTAGACAGCATGAAGCTGATTTACACATAATGCACACAAACCCTTATCTGTTACCATAAATTAAAATGTAAATATCTTCAATTTAGCTTTCAGTTTTAACTAACATATAACCATGCCAACTAGCAAAAGTTTATAATTCCCATTTACAATTGAAATTGAACTGAGTGCATTTTCAGCAACACTAGCTAATAAAATACACATAATTGTTTAAATGGTTTGGCTTCAAAGTAACATTAATTCCAGATGAAATGCATGGGCTCCACAGTGGACTACTGGAATTTTGAAATAAAAGGTTGAAAATTTGCTAAGACTGAACAAAACATTTTAAAGACCCAACATTTGAAATGCTTCTAATACACATCCTAGATCACTTCCTTTCTCTTTTTCAACTAAGTGGGGCCCCAATCTTCGCCTTTGTTCACTGCTGACTCTGAGACAGCATGGTGAAAGAAATTTACATAGATATTATTTACTGTTAATGTATTATAAATGATCTGAGACTTGTGACATGCAAGGAAAAAATGAGACGGGAGACAAGTGATGCTACATGATGAACTAAGCACATTTATAATGATAAAATGAGTAAATATAATAGCGGCAATGCTAACCACTGATTCCACGAGATACACTATTTGTCAAAACTTACACAGCTACAGAGTATCGACGATAAATAGTCATTACCAATTAACACAGTTTACTACAGCTTTTCTCTTTCATTTAAACAAGCATATCATTCCCTTTTAAAATCATTCTCTAAATAAATATTTAGAGATAGAGAACTCTAAAATGAAATAACAGTCCAATGTTAAAAACTAAAAAAAAAATGAATCTACTCTTACAGTTTGACAGAAATGAATTATTAATAGTGGAAGGGGAAGGGATCAGGAAATAATTTCAAGTTCTCAATGTCCAAAAGTAAATTGCACAGTAAATCAATATGAAATGAAGAGTCCATATAGTTCAATGAACAAAAGGGAAAGTTCATGAGGACAAAGATCACAGTTCAGAGAGAGGCTGGACGAAATTCAGACATGGAGCATCACACTCATTGTTCTTTAATTGGTTGCACAGAAAGGAGCAGCTGGGATGCCATTTAGCTTGCTAGGATGGACGTAATCAATGGGTTGAAGTTGAGATGGAAGTAATTCTCTTTTGTAATTCAGTTGCTCAGCCAGATGATCCAGAGGTAGCCAGCATTTTATTTTTGTCCATTGAATTTAAGACTGCATGCACAGCATGAGGAGGTGCTTGGGGATGGATGCCCCTATGAGTGGCCTTGAGTGGGCAAACTCAGAGGTTAACAGATGGTGTGTCAAATGGCCTGGACAGTTGGCACTCAGGAGAGGTACAGAAGAGGGTGACAGTTGTTGGGTCTTGGGAACAAAGGCTTACTTTGAAATGACCTGTCAAAAAGCCTGACAAAGGTAGATCACACTACCTCTCAAGATAAACTGCCTCTTCTAAATAAGCATGCAGGAAATACTGTCTGGTTGGTGACATAAAAATGCTCCACAAAACATGCAAATTACCGAGTATTAGAAACTGCATTGGCTGCTAGCGCCATGCTGCAAAGACTCCATCATGGGAGCAAACAGCTAAATCACAGATAGCTTCACAGTAAAATCTACATTCACAATACTAATAGGTTTCTAGTGTTAACAAATTATACACAATTATAAGCTCTTAAAATGCAACATACTTATCAAGCAGTTGCAGATAATGAAACATTATCAGCTATCAATAATTTGTTGGCACTTTCACTTTTGTTTATAAAATTTCCAATACACTGTACCACAGTTATGTGTCTAAACAGTGAGGATGTTAATGGAGTAATGACTGTTCTACTGGCCAGGCGATGGGATCAGTAGTGAATTCAGTGCTTAAAAACAAATGTACAAACCTCTGAAGAGGTGGGACTCCATGTGAGAACTTTTGTTGAACTTACAAATGATGAAGAATGGGCCATGGCCAGCATGCAGCATTATTTCCATTGTCTAGTTCAGATGGAGAACAGGTGCTTTTATTGATCTGTAAACTTACCAATATAATTTTCCACAGTTTTAACCTTTTAAATATTTTACAGTGCTTTTATGCAACTATATTGCTTTTTGATCATTTTAAATTTAAAACTTATTTTCAAAATATTGTTTCCTACTTCACTGTGCCCTAAGCAGGAAGTAAGACTTACATGACAGTGCTTTGGCCTCACTCCATTTTAGGTCACTGACCCACCATACTCAACCTAACAGTAGTTAATTTAGTGTTATCTAGAACTAATACTGAAAACTATACGCATATCCCTGTCTACATTCAATCATTAAACTACAATAATGCTGGTAAAATGGCAGGCTTAAATCTTACACTAGAAACACCTCTGACAAATATACACAAGCAAAGTATAGAGAACAAAACAGATCAAGAAAAAATTCTTTCTATGAAACATCTGGTAAAACACATATTATTTACATATACACATTGTCAACATAGTCGCATTCATTTGCATAATTATATATTAATAACAGAAAAACTTCACTTCTGCAAAGTACAGTACATCCTTCTTGAAAATGGGGTAAAGGAGGGGTTAAAACAATCTGATGTACAATCGGGGCACTCAACCCACTTTCTGAGGATTGGCAGCCCGAACTCCTTGCTCATATGTGATCCTTTGTGTAATTAAATACTGAGCAGCCTGTGTTGCAGCTGGTGTTCCAGTAATGGTTACCTTCCGATTCCTTGTGCCAGGTACGAATTCTCCTTTTTTGGAGATCTGTATCCTTGCACCAGTCAACTCCTGGTATTCCACTAATGTTTTCCCTCCTTTGCCAAGTATTGCACCAACTAAGTTTTCTGGCACTGCTATTTCAACTACATCCTTTGATCCATCTGTGGATTTTTCTGTTCCTAGAATGGCACTGGCAGCTAGGGGAGAAGCAGCTCCAAAATATCCATTGGTTGCAGCAGTAGCAGCAGCCAGGCTACCTAATGCAAATGTCCCCGCCGTACCACCAGCTGTGCTGCCACTGGCTGAGGCTTCACTGGCATAGGTGGCCAACAAATTGGCTGCTGCTGCTGCTGGGTTGGCACTGGCAGCTGCTGCAGCCAAGGCCCCTGTTGCTGCCGCTTGACTGAGACCTAAACCTAATGTGTTGAGATTATATCCGTAGCTGGCTAAAGTATTAAGTGCAGAGGTGATGGCCACCAGGTCATTGCCTGTGAAGCCAGATAAAACTGCTGGAAAGGCTGCAACGCCAGCAAGGTTAGCATGTCCTAATAGCCCTGCGGCTGCTGCAGCGGTTGGTAACACTTCAGCAGTGTTTGCATAAGGAGATCCGGTTGGATTGGAATTTGCCACTGGACCTGTAACATTGGCATAACTGATATTGAGACAGCTGCCACTCTGTGGATCCTCTTGTATCTTCTGGATGATAAGTTCAACAGCTTTTCGGTTTTGTTCAGGTTCTCCACTCACAGTGACAACCCTCTCTTGCAAGTTGATCCCATCAGGTTTCTGGGAAAGCTGCACCCAAGCCCCTGACTGCTCCATTATAGCCTTCACAGTAGCACCTCCCTTCCCTATTATCAGACCTGCTGTGCTGTTGGGAACTATAATCTTTACCTGTAATTAAAAAAAATACGTATAAATAATACTTCTGTTTTGCGCATATACATTATATTACTTTGCTATCCTAGCAAAAGTAAAATAAGTGAAAATTAATTTAAACATAATTTATGAAAGACAGAAATAGCACAACTTCTAAAGTGACTTTTATCACATTTTAATACACTTAGCTTGTAAAATCAGAATTTTTAAAAGAAAATGCAATTTTCAGTTTAAAATTACTAAACAGAATTTTCCTTGAGATTTGTTGCATTTTGCAGTACAACTTCTAAGAAATTAGTATGTTTTAAAAAGAGGGTATCATAACTATACATCAATGGTAACATTTTTATATAGCTTCAAAATAAAAATAATGTGGATATTCTTCACCTATTGTAGCTTTAAGAATACCTTTGGTCTAAAACATATAAAAACAAAGAGTGCAGGATTATGATGCAAAGTTAGTAAAGATAAAAGTAGTAAAGTTCTAGCTTGAGTCCATTCAAAAAATTAATTTCATGTTCCTTATCACCTAGTAATTTTTGTGTTATTCAAAATTTACTTGTTTCATGACTAATATTTTCTGAAATCAATAATTACTAGTAGTATTTTGATTTTTCACCTAAACTGACACACAACATATAACTATAAAAATAACAAATATTTCTAAATAATTAATATAAAAAATTTCAGTCACTTTGAGGTAGGTCTTGAAGGCTATTTGAGAATATTACCTGGCTGTTCTACTTAAATTTGTAAAATGACTATTTTAGTTAGATACTTTTCTTTCTGGCAGTAATAGCTACATTTTAAAAAATAGGGCTTACAACCATATTATCAAAGGTGACTGAAAAATTACTGGAGTCACATGAATATTTACAATGATCCAATGTGACCATATGAAGTATAGGCATTTTAGCTAATTTGTATTGAAACATCCACCCACGAAACCCAGCCTAGTTTGATTTATTTAAGTACAATCAAATACTATTATAGAAAGTATAAAATCAGTAGGGTAGTTACCATAACCCCTGAAATTAAAATATAAATATTAAAATTTTTATTTTGGTGGCACAAAGATCCCCATGGTGTTGTTTTATGACTCCTTGGGTAGGTCAGAGACTGTGAGTGCTGTGTCGCTGACAAAGCGCTAAAGGAACCGCCTTCCCCGTTCTAGATATTAAAATGGGCAGGTTGAAATAATTTATTGAAAAATGAACAGGAATTAGTTGAGATATTCTATGAAATATTTCACCAGCTAGTTTTTAGCAAGTATTGCCATGCTCTCTTTAAGACAAATATTTTAAAGAAATAACAGCCATGCAATTTTGCTCTTGAAGGTAGCAGGCAGTGAAAGTATAAATTCAAATTCCAGACTGGGTCATCTCATAAATATGTTTACATGTATTAACACACATGTACATTCACGCACAACTTTTCTTTTCCACACCTATAACTGATAGGAACAGGATTTTGTTTCATTCCAGTTTGTGTGTAAAATAATTTCATTTTAAATGGAAACAACCTAAACTGTCTAGAAACATTGTTTAGAAATATCAAATATATCCTTCATATCCCCGATTAAGTGCATTGGATTTCAAGAGGTAGACAGAGAAATAATTTTTTAAAACATGTTAATTTGTTAATTTTGTTCACAGACCTTTTTTATAGAAACATATGTTTGAAATGCTATATAGTATGTTAGTATTATAATTAGAAAGTTAAACCATGATTACCCCTTATATTAATTACAAAGATGAATTAGAATCATCCTTCTATTTTACTGTGCACATGAAGTATTGAGAAAATGTACTTTTAAGGGTTTAAATATGTGAATGTTAAATATGATATTTTACAAATAAGTACTTCTTTTCAAAATCAGAACATTTTTTATACAGTTGAAAACATTTATATACTGGCAAAATGTAGTGTTTTAACATAATTTTTATGTTTTAACACAATTTTTGCAAAGAAAAATATATTAATTAACCAAAACTTTCAAAAGAACTGTTCTTCAATTAGCTTAAATTCTAATATCACTTTTGTTTTGCCCAGCGTGGTAATTACCTGCATGATTATACCCCAAGAAGAGACGAGCACATGAAAGTTTAACTATGGGAACTGTTCTACACACTGTCAATAAAAAGTAATGAAATATATAAATTTAAAATATCTTAAAATCACCTTACGCTTCTATGAGATGTGGAAAGGTAATACTAATTTCTACTACACTGCACACCAGTCCACCAGTCTTCTACTATATTTACTGTTCTATTCTTCCAAAAGAACTTGCAGATGTGTGCAAAGTACTTTCATTATTGCACATTAGTCTGTCCTTTCTTTTATTTGTCCCATTAGTCATTTTTCTTTCTTTTCAATATCCAAAGATGCTGAAATAATGCATAGTTCAGAAATGGTGTGTAAACTTTTCATAAAAGTAAACATCTTGCAAAATATCTGTCTCTTTGTGAACTGAAAAATGACACCATCCCATCTATCTTTATATTAAAGATATCCTTCTAATACAAATTAGACACACACACACACACACACACACACAAATAAAGTCATCTTTATGTAATAAGTACTATTCCCTGGATTTTAGTTTTAACTATTTGAAATTATCTTATATAAAATACTGTCAGCCATAATTGCTATTTTATCAAATAGTGATGTGGTCCCCAAATTTTGTTGGTAGAACTTACATCTGTCCACATATAACTTAATAAGGGTGTGTTATGATTTAAGAGAAAGTATTAATGATTGCATATTCATATTAGTAGTAGCACTCCTTAATTTTAGATAGTAATAATTCTATATAAGATTACTGATCTTAGAAATTAAATTAAAAAATTAAGGAAAATATAAATATAAAAAATTATTAAATTCCAAATAAAAAAAATATAAATACTGAATAGCCTAGCCAAAGGAACATGTCACCCAACTTTTGTTTTCGGCCCAAGAAAATGAAAAAGCTCTCATGGGGCTCCTGAGTGACTCAGTCAGTTAAACGTCTGACTCTTGGTTTTGGCTCAGATCATGATCTCATGGTTCATGAGTTTGAGCCCCACGTGGGGCTCTGCGCTGACAGTGCAGAGCCTGCTTGGGATTCTTTCTCTCTCTGTCCCTGTCTCCCTCTACCCCTCCCCTATATGCTCTCTCTTTCTCTCAAAATAAATAAATAAAATAAATACATACATACATACATAAAATTTTTAAAAGATGTGGAACCTTTAAAAAAAAACCTCTCAGATTTATACTTTTTTTCTTGAAGAATTAAAAAATATGTATGTATCTATTTGCACACTTAATATGGACACTAACAAGAAACACACTCTGAAAATGAGAAGTTGAGACAAAAAGAAAAATTAATCCATTTGCATAGTGTCTCAGAAAAGTAATGTTCTAGTGCCATTTTATGTGTCAGGCCAGAGCAAGAAGAAGTGAGGCACTAATATGGAAGCCTGGAGATCGCAGGCAACTGAATACTGGGTAGGGTAGGGAAGAGAAAAGGAGGGTGGAAAATTATGTAAGATGGTCTACTTGTTTATTTCTTAGATATGGGAATATAGCATTTACCAATGAAAAAGTCTGTGCATTGATAGCATTTGCAATACTGACTCACATATGTATATGCATACTTATCTCTAAATCTTTTTTTTAAATGTTTACTTTTTAGAGAGAGAGAGAGATAGGGCACGAGTGGGAGAGGAGCAGAGAGAGAGGGAGACACAGAATCCAAAGCAGGCTCCAGGCTCTGAGCTGTCAGCACAGAGCCTGATGGTGGCTCAAACTCACGAACTGCGAGATCACGACCTGAGCCAAGGTCGAATGCTGAACCCACTGAGCCACCGAGATGCCCTCTATACTTATTTCTAAAGAATTAAGAATAACAATAATAATAATAATAAAGCTGGGTCCTAGATAGCACACAAGTCATTTGGTGTAACATATACCAACTAAATCAGACATAATGTTGACAGTTATAAATCAGTTTTCAGAACTATACTCTAGAGTTGCTACCATCAATTCAATCTTTTATGGAATACTGAGTGGCCCAGGTCCTGTGTTGGGAGTTAGAGATAAAGGATATATATGACAGTGCTCCTACCTGTAAGGAAATTATAGATTAGTTGTAGAAAAAAAGATGTGTAAATGCAACAGTGCAGTGAAGTCTTAAAAGTGCTGGTATATATGAAGAGTACAAAGTAGACACAAAGCCTAACTGGAAGGAGAAGGAGTAAGTAAGAAAACCTCTGAGAGACAGTGATTATATTTATCTAAATGTCTTTCACATTTTTTGTACTATAAGAATCCTATTCTCAGATCTACCCTATGACCCAGAAATTGCACTGCTAGGAATTTACCCAAGGGATACAGGAGTGCTGATGCATAGGGGCCCTTGTACCCTAATGTTTATAGCAGCACTTTCAACAATAGCCAAATTGTGGAAAGAGCCTAAATGTCCATCAACTGATGAATGGATAAAAACATTGTGGTTTATATATACAACGGAATACTACATGGCAATGAGAAAGAATGAAATATGGCCTTTTGTAGCAATGTGGATGGAACGGGAGAGTGTTATGCCAAGTGAAATAAGTCATACAGAGAAAGACAGATACCATATGTTTTCACTCTTATGTGGATCCTGAGAAACTTAACAGAAGACCATGGGGGAGGCGAAGGAAAAAAAAAAAAAAAAAAAAGGTTAGAGAGGGAGGGAGCCAAAACATAAGAGACTTAAAAACTGAGAACAAACTGAGGGTTGATGGGGGGTGGGAGGGAGGGGAAGGTGGGTGATGGGTATTGAGGAGGGCACCTGTTGGGATGAGCACTGGGTGTTGTATGGAAACCAATTTGACAATAAATTTCATATTAAAAAAAGAATCCTATTCTCTATTATCAGACATTCCCATAAGGTTGCTCTCTGTTATCTCTGTGTTGGAGAGCTCCCATTCAAACCTAAACCTATTTGAATAGTAATCATGTGCTTAAGTATTGTTTTTAAAGAAAAAAATCTTTACTTAAATTTTCCCTATTCCTAGACTTATAATTATGTATTATCAAATAAACATGAGATAAGATTAACAATATGATTATACTAATTTTACTAGCATCAACTGCTTTTCAGGGGGAAAAAAAAAGTAATTAAGTGACTATTTCTCTATGTGCAGCCAAAGAAGAACCTGTATTGGAATCTAGTATCAAAACCACTAAATAGGTAGGTTTTAATGTTGATATGTTTCTGATTAAAAATAAATATTAAGACAAACAAATTTACTCCTTTGCCAAATAAGACCTGTAACTCATTATGGTTTTATAAAACAATGAGAGTGTCTGTAGTCACATTTCATCATCACGGCAGGAAAATTACCTATTTCATAAAGCCATACCTTAATATACATGCAAAACAAGGTCCATTATAATTTAAGATATCTCAATGAATAGTATGTACTATTTTATTTAGGGCTGCCATATTATATAGCACATATGCATGGACTTACATTTGTAAAGCAATGACTATCAACAGTGGATACTTTTCATTCATTCATTCATTCATTCATTCATTCACTCATCCATCCAACATCTGATCTTCCTTCTTCTGGCAACAGACCCCGTTTTCCTTTGGAGGCACCCTTTCTCATTCTTAGCACATGTGCTTCAGGTAAGGCTGACAACTTTCCAATGCTCTAGCAGTGGAAACACAACAAAGCCTGACACATCAAAATTCCCACACCCCTTAATTTGGGATTAAGAACATGATCCAGGATGGCCCAGTAAGAGTTAACCTGAGAATCTTGTAAAACTGATGGGACAGAGATAGTTGTATTTCCAATCTAGCAGAGCATAAGCCTGACAGTAGTATCTCGCCACCATATGGAAAGAGAAAAGGCTTGACTGAAAAATAAAGTTAACCGAGATAAAAGGAAACTCCAGAAATGGAGAGAGAAAATTTCTGACAGCATTCTGGCATCTGAATCTAACTATGTCTAAAGCCTGCCCAGATCAATGTAATTCCCTTTTTTAAGCCACTTTGAGTTGGATTTCTATAATTTAGAACAAGCCAACTGGTATATTAGAAACTTTTACGCTCTTACTATATCATATATTATTTGCCTATCTAAAAGAAATAATACATTTTGTTGTATGTCTTGATGCTTTAAAAATCAAGACATTACCAAGATATACCCTACATGATCTAAAAGAATAAATCTCTTTCATTTCCGTAATGTACACCTTTGGCTGCTGAGGCAGCATTTAGTAGTGTCCAATGAAGATGCATGTGTCATTTGGGGATCTATCTTGAATTGGTGACTAAAGTAAATTGAAAACATCTTTTCCTTTGATTATAGATTTTATACCGATTAATAACTGCCTTCTGAAAAGTGTGGATTTGACAAAATATGTACAGGATTGCTACATGAATACAAAATATTGAAATAAAAAAAAGCAACTCTTCTAACTTTCTAGTAGTCTGTTTAATCTTCCCACTTTTGATAATCAAATCAAAGGCAATACAGTTTTCATAAACATGCATAGTATCACTGTAAATGCCATGCTGTCTTTTCTTAGATATCTTCACCCTCTTTTTCCCCACCACTACCAACACCAGGTTTGAAACCCAGGAGCCATCTGTGCCTTTTCTTGCTCCCTAGATGTCTACATCCTGTTATGCACTATTGATTTTTTTTTCTCTCTGAAATGCTTCTTTTAAGACTGGTATGCTATGCTGAATCCAAACTTTACCTTCTAATTCTTGGATATACTCTATATTCATTGTTTTTCCATGTCTTTGCTTATTGTTTATTCATTTGTCCCAACTGACTGAAATGTTATATACCTATATTCCCACACTGTTCTTTACTTGAGAATGCATATTTTTGCCTCCTTAAATCTTATATGTCCTGTAAGAGCAGTTCAAATGCAATAGCGCTTGTAAACTCAATCCTGGTTCTCTAAAGAAGTGTCAAATACTTCTCTGTATTTCTTATTATGTTACTTATTCTATGCTGGCTTATATCAGCATGCAACAGATATTTATCTCTCTCACAAAATTATATTTTCCAGAAAGCCATTATCTTATTTAGTTTTGGATTATTTGCACTTAATTGACATGATCAGTTGGATAACTGTTTAAAAGATACAACCAAAAAGTAAAATATAGATTAATAAGAACCAAACAATAAACTATTTAAAAGATTCCATCATGGCCATGCAATTGTGTGTATGTGTGTATGTGTGTGTGTAAAAATAAGACATCCGGTTCTTAAAACAAGAATAACTTTACCACCTCTAAAATCCAAAATTCAAAGATTATCCTTTCAACTGGAACCATCATATATTAGTAATTCACCAAAATGATCAACACAAAGGGAAAGAGGAGAAGTGCTCGTTATGTGTTCTCTAGAACTTTTAGAAAACATGGAATTGTTCCTTTGGCCACATACATGTGAATCTACAAGAAAGGTGACATTATGGACATCAAGGGAATGGGCACTGTTCTATAAGGAATTCCCCACAAATGTTACCATGGCAAAACTGGAAGAGTCTACAATGTTACCCACGTACTGTTGGCACTGTTGTGCACAAACAAGGGCAAGATCCTTGCCAAGAGAATTAATGTACATATTGAGCATATAAACCACTCAAAGAGCCGAGATAGCTTCCTGAAGTGCATGAAGAAAAATGGTAAGAAAAAGAAGGTAGTCAAAGAGAAAGGTACTTGGGTTCACCTGAAGTGCCAGCCTGTCTCACCCAGAGAATCACACTTTTTGAGAACCAATGGAAAGGAGCCTGAGCTGCTGGAACCCATTCCCTGTCATTTCATGGGATGGTAAGTGTGAAAAAAAATACCTCAAGACTAAAAAAATATTCAAAGATTATATGGCAAACATACTAAAATACACAAAAAGATAAATGCATAGATGTTTTAATCTTACAAAATTACTGAAATCAGTGACACTCATAGATTTATGGTTACTAACATTATGAATGGATGTTGTACTGTGTCAAATGCTTTTTCTGCATCCGATGAAATGATCATATGGTTCTTATCCTTTCTTTTATTAATGTGGTGTATCACATTGATTGATTTGCAAATATTGAACCACACTTACATCCCAGGAATAAATCTCACTTGATCGCAGTTAAATGATTTTTTAATGTATTGTTGGATTTGGTTTGCTAGTATTTTGTGGAGGATTTTTCATCTATGTTCATCAGAGATATGGGATTGTAGTTTTCTTTTTTAGTGGAGTTTTTATCTGGTTTTGGTATCAGAGTAATGCTGACTTCATAGAATGAATGTATGTAAGTTTTTCTTCCTTTTCTATTTTTAGAATAGTTTAAGAACAGGTATTAACTCTTCTTTAAATGCTTGGTAGACTATGCCTGTGAAGCCATCTGGCCTTGGATTTCTGTTTGTTGGGAGGTTCTTATTTATTTATTTTTTTATTATACTGATTCAATTTCTTTGCTGGTTATTGGTCTATTCAAGTTTTCTATTTCTTCCTGTTTCAGTTTTGGTACTTTATACAAATGGTGTTGCAAAAAGTGGACATCAACATGCAAAAAAAAACTGGACCACTTTTTTACAGTTAAGTAAAAAACCACTTTTTTACATTTTATGTTAAAAATGGATTAATGACCTAAATGTGAGGTAAGAAACCATGTAAATCATACAGAAGAACACAGGCACTGTGTTCTCTGACATTGGCTGTAGCACTTTATTTCTAGGTATGTCTCTGGAGGCAAGGGAAACAAAACCAAAATAAACTACTGGGACCTCATCAAAATAAAAAGCTTCTGCATGGTAAGGAGAACAATCGACAAAACTGTAAGGCAAACTACAGAATGGGAGAAGGTATTTGCAAATGGCAAATATACTAACCTGGTTATACTAACCTGATAAAAGGTTAGTATCCAAAATATATAAATAACTCATAAAACTCAATTCCAATTTAAAAAAATGGACAGAAGACATAAACAGACAATTTTCCAAAGAAAAAACACAGATGGTCAACAGACACCTGAAAAGATGCTCAACATCTTTGATCATCAGGGAAATACAAATCAAAACTACAATGAAATATCACCTCAGGGTTCCTGGGTAGCTCAGTTGGTCAAGCATCTGACTCTTGATTTTGGCTCAGGTGATGATCTCAGGTTCCTGAGATCGGGCCCTGTGTCAAGCTCTTCGCTGACAGTGCAGTCTGCTTGGGATTCTCTCTCTCCCTCTCTCTCTGCCCCTCTCCCGCTCATGATCTCTCTCTCTCTCTCTCAAAATAAATAAATAAACTTAAGAAAAAAAGAAAGATAACCTCACACCTGGTTAGAATAGTTAAAATCAACAACACAAGAAACAATAGGTGTTGGCGAGAAAGAGGAGAAAGGGGAATCCTTTTGCACTGTTGGTGGTAATGAAAACTTGTGCAGCCACTGTAGAAAACAGTATGGAGGTTCCTCAAGAAGTTAAAAATAGAACTACCCTACAATCCAGCAATTGCACTACTATTTACCCAAAGAATACGAAAATACTAATTCAAAGGGATACATGCACCTCTATGTTCATAACAACATTATCTACAATAGCCAAATTATGGAAACAGCCCAAGTGTCCATCAACTGATGAATGGATAAAGAAGATGTATTATAGGTATTCAGCCATCAAAAAGAATGAAATCTTGCCATTTGCAACGACACGGATGGAGCTAGTGAGTATTACACTAAGCAAAATAAGTCAGAAGGACAAATACCATATGATTTCACTCATATACAGAATTTAAGAAATAAAACAAACAAGCAAAGGGAAAAAAAAAAAAAGAGATAGGGAGGCAAACCAAGAAACAGACTCTTAACTATAGAGAACAAACTGATGGTTACCAGAGGGGACGTTGAGTGAAACAGGTGATGGGGATTAAGGCATGTACTTGCTGTAATAAGCAAGCTGTATGGAAGTGATGAATCACCATATTGTATACCTAAAACTAATATTACACTGTATGTTAACAACTGAAATTTAAATAAAAACTTGAGAAAAAAATCACTAACATTATAAGAACTAAATGATTAAATATGCACTATATGCCTTTTCTTAAATGTTTATTGATATATATTATGTTTTTCCTATGATACTTCATAGTTTGTTACCCCTTACCCACTAAGGTTTTGTGGCTAGGCTTCCTTAGCCATCAAAATATAGTCAGATTGGTTCTAAAAGTCCAGAATACAAATATATTAGCATTTCCTTGATTATGTGATGAACTGGATCAATTAATAACATGACTCAAATGACAGTTTCTACTGAGTCACAATCACAATTCATAACTGGTGCAATTACCTCCTACCTCTTTGCCTTGGTTCAAGTAATTACATTTTTACCTCAGAATAATTAAAAGTTTATACTTCATTTTATATCTTCTTTCAAAGAGCCATACTCTATTTCCCCTTGCGGATACAAGATATGAGAGAGAATGACAGACAATACACCTCTTTTTGTGTATCCTTGGAAGAAGACAAAAACTGAATGATAATCCCCATGAAATTTCTAAAGGAAAATAAAGTTTAACTTAACTATATTTTTACTTAATACATTTTTTCACTTTGCCCCTTGAAGCATTATTCAAAGTTTGCTTGTTTGGGTTTTTTTTTTCTTTTCCTTTTGATGACTGCTGCCTATGTTAAAGACACATCACATCACATTCCAGACAGGGACACACTTAGGTATAAGAAAAATAGGAAAAATCATTTTTTATAGGAAAAGAAAAGCACTTTAAATGATTCCTATTGAGATGCTAAATGCTCTAGATATAATTACGTCAAAAAAGAAAAATACCAGAAGTCAAACAACTATAAAGAAACCATAAAAGTTGTAAATAATAAACTATTTTAGGGCAGCCTATTATTTACAAATGAAAATAACTTGCAGTATTGTCTTCTTAATGCTTACTAAACCATATTTTACTAAAATGAGGTTAAATTTCTTGAACTCCCACCTGTCAACATCATCTACATGTCAAATTATCAAAAACCTCTTAGAAATCATTATTATTATTACTATTATTATTTTAAACCATATCTTCTTAGACAAACTGTTTTAGAGTTTACATAATAAGATATATGTTCAGAGTTCTCAATTCCAATTAGTGAAAAAATGTACTTGAAATATTTGGGCTTTTAATATGAAAACTAATGCTTTTAATTTAATATTTTAAAAGCTGTAATGTCAATTTAAAAAGTGAAAAATAGCTATGAACATTAAAGGAGGGGTTGTGTTCACAGAAGTGGATGATGAAAAGGTATGAAAGATAAGGATAGAGGGAATCAAGAATTCTACTTTGGATATTTTAAGTTTGAAATCCTCATGAGACATCTAAGTGATGACAGCAAGTAGGTGATTAGCTATTGGTCTGGTGATCATAGGAAATTTGAGGTTATTTAAAGCAATAGAAATGGATAAGGTAATTTACGGGAAGGTAAAAGTGAAAAAACTCATTAAACAGTGAACAGTAAAGAACTTTGATAAGAAAATATAAACTGCTAAAATCAATCAGAGATATTTAAAATAGAGCAGCAAAATTAATCACTTAAAAAAAGTGAACCAAATGTACATGAGGTAATGGTCTAACTATTAATCTTTTTTTTTTTTTTAATTTTAATGTTTATTTACTTTTGAGAGAGAGTGCAAGCGAGTCAGGGAGGGGCAGAGAGATAGGGAGTCACAGAATCTAAAGCAGACTCCAGGCTCTGAGATGTCAACATAGAGTCTGACATGGAGCTTGAACTCACAAACCGTGAGTTCATGACCTGAGCTGAAGTTGGATGCTCAACCGACTGAGCCATTCAGGCACCCCTTAATCTCTTTCTTTTAAAAAATGTGTAGTAGTATATATTACCTCTTGGAAATCACTATGGAGAATACATTAAGTTATAAAATGAACATAAGCTTTGCCTTAGTGTCTATCTCTCCTTTTGTGATCCTTCTGGAAAATAATCCAGAACACGGAAAATATCATATACAAAGAACAGTGTACAGGCACTACATGGAATTATAAAATGATGTGGAAAACAACACAAAATTCTAAAATATATGTAAATGTGTATGTAGAGTTTGGATTAAGTAGTGTAAAATTATATGCAGGTAAAACTGAAATGAAGGGAATAACAGAGACTGAATTTCAGGTGACATTTTTTTCCCTCTACCTGGTAAACTTTGTCTTATTTTAGTATTTTAAAAGCAGAGTAATAAAAGGAAATAAAAAAGTTACTTCCAAATTAAACTGCTGAAAAAACAAATTATGTAAAAGTAGAATAAACAACATATTTAAAATAGTTTTAATACATTTCTTGGTACTCACTGCACAATTATTTATTCAGTGCCTATGGTGTGCCAGGTACTGGTGCAGATGTTGGGGATTTTATAGAAGTCAATAAAAAGAATTAGATCTCCCTTTTATGAAGTTTACAGTCAGGTAGCATCTATCATAAAGACTACTAAATATTTAAATTTATATTATACAAGTAGTTGAGAAATGATAGAAAGGAGACTTAGAAAATACTTTTAAATTTTAAAATAAGGAAACTTAAAGTCATAGTTTTAAATAAGAATCATGTAATTAAAATAAATACCTATCTAGGAAAACCAGAACGTTAATGTTAGAATTTAAAATTTTTTTTAATTCTGAATTTATTCATGGATTGATTTAATATGCTATGATATAACCAAACTAATTAGATATTTTCAGAAGTAAACATCTCAACTATGTTTGAAAAATCAGTCTCCACTTAAACTTCTGTAAATAGATGAATTTTAAAAACTTGCATAATTTGGACTTTTAATTTTGTTTTTTCAAATTTTTGATTAAGCCATTTTTACCATTAAAATTAAATGTTATTATTTAGTTGAAAAGCTTGATGTGCAATATTTTTTACCTGATTTAAGCTACTTTGAAGTCAAATACAGGTGCTTACAGGTATTTTATATTTACTAATCATCCTAATACAACACTGTTTATATTTGATTTTACCAACAATTTTTCTGAAGCCAGTACTTTTTTTTAAAGATAATACATGTTTTCATTTCAGTAACATACTAGTAAAGTTTGATAATTTACTATCACACATGACTATCGTTAAGAAAATGAATATTTCACAAATTATTCTTAATTAACACTGGAGATAAACAAATACTAACATAAAAGGCTACAGAAGAATGCCTGTAATTTAACAAACTGTATTATTAGTCACAAAACTAAGCCCTTTCCCTAAATATGGATTGAAGTAGTTCACTTCTAATATTTAATAAATCATAAATAAAAACATTAATTTTGTAACTTCTATTACTTGGCTCAAAACAAATTGCAGTTAGTTAATAAAATAGAGCATTTCCTTTTCCAAAATATTTTTAAAGAGTATCTTTAAAAAATGGTATCATCTAATACAAGAAAAAAACAATAGCTAAACCAAACACTTAATAAAATGAATTATAAAGGTATTAGGTTTAGAAGAAAAGATGAAAATGATCAACTTATTATCTCCTAGGATATTCCTTAATCAAAGATAAATTAGAAAAGTCAAAAATGAGAAATAATTATTTATTCTATAGTGAATAGGGTTCAAACTCTCTAATCTGGCAAAACTACTCTTATCTGAAAGAACATGCAAAGACATTCACATGCTTCCAATTTCTAAGCATTTTAAAAGGTAAAATATTGAAAATAAACTTGATAACTACCCCTTTTATATGGCTTTATTTGAAAGATTACAAAAAATTCTATTGAACTGTACGTGCGTGTGAGCGCGCACACACACACACAGAGCAAGAAGACTAATACACATTCCAGAGTACAGAGCATTAAATGCTTTGGTTATATAAATGCATGTATAATGTGCTGTCTTGAGAACACGCTGTGGTGTAAGAATTACTACAGCTATGACTGCAAGAAAAACGTTGATGAAATAAATAAAACACCTTTACCTAGTAGGTAGTTCAGAAAGACAGATAATTGCAAATCTGCCTACTCATGAGCCAATGCCCGAGTCATGTATGGGATGTAAAATAAACGACATTACAGAGTGACTATTTCATTCTTTTTCCCTGAAGTATACCACTTTTTTTCAATCTGAGTAACTGTAAAGCACTAGATTTTCCATAAACAGGAATATATCTTCATTTGAAATTGTACCTTCAAAAGGGACTTCAGAAGGTCACATAGGCTGGTATTTACCATAAGGTGTATTACGCAAACATAAATTAGGTGCTTTCAGTAGCAATTCTTAACTTGCTCTCAGGCAGATCCTCTGATTCCCACCATTGGGTGTTAAGAACACACTATCTACAGCATAGCAAACTAACTTAGAAGCTTGCAATGGAATGACTATGGTTAGAAGCATTCATTTAACCCCTTTCCATAATTTTTGTAATCTGTATATAAAGATATACAACGTAAGAGAACTCCTAATCATTCCTGGTAATCGTCAAGGACTATTAATGCTATGTGAAAAGATAATCACCCTTTGCATAATAAGTCTTCATAGATTTAAGTTGTACTAGTTATAGTTAGTAAACTCTTATTGTTTTCAATGCTAAACCTAACACCTACCCTTCAACTTTTGCACAAATCAAGTATTTTTTAATTTATTATTTTTCAAATATGTTATTTAATGAAAAAAGTCTTAATAAACTAAAGTCTGAGAGAAGAGACAGTGTAAGAATAGTACACAATCATTTTAGTCAACTAATATGCATTTTTCATATAGTAAACAGCTTCAGAAAACATTTCTCTAACTCTTTAAATATAGACACCCAATCTCATGCAAGATCTATTAAGTAAGTATCTCCACAGGTATTTCTGATGTAAAAGTAGGATTGAGAACCTTTGATGTATTAAGAAAAATATTACATATAGTACATAACTTGATATAACTTCAAAATATGAAAAAAAATGTCATTTCCTTTGTCATTTAATAAATGTCTCCTCTAGGCCTGAACCCTCTCTATGTAACCCTTCTGGAAACTCAATAAAGCATTCCATGACTAGAAAAAGGAAGAGTCAGGTAGCTCAAACAGATATATAATGATAAAGATGGTCCAGTCGTTCTCTTGGAAAATTCCCACTTTATATTCTTCAAAACACAGTATATACCACAACTGAAGTCATTTTCTCCATCTTGTTTTACATTCTCAGTTAACATTTTAAAAACAAAGTAGAGATATAAACAGAAAAAGTTAATCATGTTCATATTCCTCGTCATCACCCTATGATACATGCACACAAGATGTTTTCTATTAAACATAGGGCCATATGTTTCTTAGCAACTTAGTATTCTTTAGATAGTATATTATGAACACTATTCTTAGCCAATTTATGTGGCTCCAACTTATTATTTTTAATACCATCACCCCATAATATTCTGTAATACCATTATTTATTCAGTCATTCTCCTGTTAGAGGTCAGGTTGTTTCCCAACTTTGCCACTGCAAATAATACTATGATATACATCCTTGTCTCTATATTCCTAAATATTGGTGCATTAAGTTTTACTGGATAGATTCTCAAAAGCTGCAATATTATAGCACTTACATCAATATTGCATAAGAATGATTATTTCCTATATCCGTGCCAGTACTTTAAATTTATAAATGCACATACACACAGATTATTTGTTCCTGATCCATGTGCATTATTAACACACAGAATTTTATCTGTTGGTTAAAAAAAAAGTATAATTTTATGATGTTGATTCATCTTTCCCTGATGCCTAACATCCTTTTCTAAAATGGATTAAAATGACACTTAAATATTACTCTGGACCAGGCAGTGTTCTAAGTGCTTCTCATGTATTCATTCATTTAAGAATCATAACAAACCTATGAGCTAGGGCTCCGTTGTTAGTCACATTTTAACGATGAGAAACACACATGGCAAAGTTAAAGATGTTTCTTCAAATCAGAAAATAAGAAAGCAGGAAAGATTTGATTTGAAGCCAAAGATTATGATTCGAGAATCCAGTTCTCTTAATCCCTAAGTTATACTACCTTTCTTAATATATAATAAAACACAGTAAATTCTCATATGTACTTGGATTTCTGGAATTTCACTGATAAATTATACCTGTTTGTGTTAATATCACACTCCTTTTATTATGATAGCTTTATAGTAAATTTTAATACTGAGCCAAGTAAGCCGTCCCACACATATATTATTTTTTTGATAATCCTTTTATTAATAGTTTCCTGGTAATTCTTAGGCATTTCTTTTTCATATGAATATTAAAATCATTTTGCCTTTGCTTCTAGCTCCCACAATACCAAAAAAATTGGGGAGAAAATGAAAATTACATTTACATTTTAATTTAAAAACATTGCTATTTCTATATTAAATTTTCTCTTCCAAAATTATTTTAAGTCTATTCATTAAGGAAGCATTTTATGTACTTATATGAAAATTTTACATTCTCTTAATATGGATTCTATCCTTTTTTTGGTTCAATTTATTCTTGGAAAGTTTTACAGATTTTGATATGTATATGATATATACTAAGAAACTTCACTCATATAGTAGCAATTTTTTAATATCAGCAATTTTATAAACCTCATCCTAGTTGTAAGCACAACACATAAACTATAATGTGTAATAAATACAATTCCCTTAAAATAAAAATAATAAAATCACTTCTCTTAAAAAGAACATTTGTATTTCATTATTTTTCTGGAACTTTCTTAAATACACTTCTAATGAACACTACCCTGATATTACACACACGTGCACACACACACCAACTCACACACATATGCTGAAGGAAATGAAAATTTTTTGTTGGAGAATGATGACAATACCTGAGACAAGAGCCTGACTAGCTTTCAAACTGTGTTCTGAGTAAAACAGAAGTCTAATGAAGAAAGCTATGTCCCGTTAATTTAATATTCAATTTATTTATTCAATAAAGAAACACATAAATAGAACAAACTGGTGGTTGCCAGAAAGGAGGGGGTGGGCAGATAGATGGAATAGGTGAAGAGAATTAAGAGTTACAGACTTCAAATTATAAAATAATTAAGTCACAGAGATGCAAAGTACAGCATAGAGAATAGGATCGATAATACTGCAATAATATTGTGTGGTGACAGATGGTGACTACACTTTTCATGGCACTGTGTAATGTAGAGAATTGTCAAATCATCAATGTTGTGTACCTTAAACTAATATAACATTGTACCTCAACTATATTTAAAATATATTTTAATAAATTTATTAAAAAACAAATATTATTAAATAAATTAACTAAATTGCAACAAAAAATTTAAAGCATCCTTATTCAGGTGGTTTAGATCTTTAGAGAACTTATGTTCAAAATTTCATTTGAAGGGATTTTCAAAAATAAACTCATTTTTTCAAAATTTTTTAATGTTTATTTTTGAGAGAGAGAGAGTGTTTGTGAGTGGGGAAAGGGCAGAGAGAGAAGGAGACACAGAATCCGAAGCAGGATCCAGGCTCCGACCTGTCAGCTGAGAGCCTGATACGGGGCTCGAACCCACAAACTGTGAGATCATGAACTGAGCCGAAGTTGAACGCTTAACCAACTGAACCACCCAGGTGCTCCTAAAAATAAACTGATTTTTAAACATAGAGGCCGTAAGCCTATTTTTTCTCCTAAGACTAGTCATTCAACAAATATTAATTGAGAACCTATTATGTTGCAGGTTAGTGCTTCTGATACATGAGAGAATAAAACAAAGATCCCTGTTGTCATTCATCTTACTTTCTACGAAAGTGAGAGAGACGATGCACAGTGAGTATGACAATAAACAAATATGTGGTATTCTATGAAGGGATGGAAAAAATACAGCAAGACAAAGGGAATTAGGAGTACTAGAAGGAGGCCAGTCTGCAATATTACATAGGATGGTCAGTAGGCCTTATTGAGAAGGCGAATTTTGAAGTAAGACTTGAGGGCTCTGAAGGTGTTAGCCAAGTAAATCTCTGAGATAAAAGAATTTAAAGCAGAGAGAAAAGCAAGAACAAAATACTGAGGAGAGAGCACACCTATTGTCTGCAAGGAAAAACAAGCAGGTAAATTTGGCTGAGGCAGAGTAGTAAGCAGGTGAGGTAGGAAATGAAATGAAAGAGGTAATGTGACAAGGGTCAGATCTTGTAAGTTAATGGGTATCATTTTTGGGATTTCGGCTTTTACTGAGTGAAATAGGAAACTATCACAGATATAGGCAAAGGGGGAAAAAACCCCACCAAAACCTGACACATTTTTAAAAGGAATACAGACTTGGTATAGAACGAACTTTTGGATAGCAAGGGTAGAAAAGGTAGGAAATCCTATATGGAGGCTATTGCAGTAATACAGGCATGGACAGGATAGCAGTAGATGTAACGAGAAGTGATTAAGATTCTACCTCTATTTTAAAGGCAGAGTCACTATTATATCGTATAGAAACTGGATTTGGGTTATGGAAGAAAACAGGTGAGGGTGAATCTGAGATTTCTGGTTGGAGCAAGTGGATGTACAGCACTGCCTCTACTGAGATAGTAAAGGTTGGTAAAGATGGAGGAAGGTTAGGGTAGTTTTCTGGACTGATGAATTTAAAATGTCCATTAGATATGCAAGTGGAAATTGCTGGATGGGAATCTGGATACAGTCTATAGTTTCTTAGAGCGGAATTAAGAGATAAATATGAACCCAAGTTATGTGGGACCGGTATCATACAATTTTAGGGGACATCTTTGGGAAATATATTCAAAGTAATGAACTTAAAATTAGGTACGGTGCCTTGTAATAAGCTTGTAGAGGTGAGAAATCTTAAGGCTTAAGCTTCATTAGTTCATAGTAAAGCTGCCTCTCACTGACGACATAAATTTTGCAGATTGTTAACATATGAAAGCCATGGTATTAGATAAGGAGAAACAAAGTATAAACCCTAAAGAAGTCGTAAGACATGGAGATTTCCAACATTAAGTGGGGTGAGGAAAACTAGCAAAGAATTCTGAGACAAAGCACATGATATGATGCAGGGGTAAAATCCCAAGTGTGTAGTATCCTGGAAGGCAAGTAACGAAAGTTTAGCAAGGCAGTGGAAGTGACGAATTATGACAAATACTGCTAATAGGCCAAGTAACATGTGTACCGAGAATAGACAACTGGAATTAGCAGTGTGGTCATCACTGATGTCCTTGGCAAACACAGTTTTGGTGAAATGGTAGAGGCAAAAATCTTGCTGGAATGGACCTAAGAAAGAATGGGAAGGAAGAGACATATTGGAAAACAGAGAACAGAGAAAACAATTTGTGAATTTTGCTACAAAGGAGTATAAGAAGTGGGGCATTAGCTGGTCGGGAGAGTGGCATTAAAAGTTTTGTTTAGTCTTTTAAGATGGGGGAAAAAACAGATATAAGCATGCTGATGGGAATGATTCCATAGAGACAAAAAAGTGAAAGATAATAAAGGAGAGGGAAGGCAGAATTGCTGAAGAGATGTCTTCGAGTAAAGGAAAAAGGATGAGGTTTAATGTATAAGTGAGATTACTGGCTTTAGATAGGAGAAGGTAAGAGAATGTAGAATATGTGGGTATTATGTTTATGTTTAGTGTGAGTTTGTGCAAGTTTTCCTTTGCTTCAGTTTTCTCAGTGAAGCAGGAACTCAGATCATCTGTTGGGAGTGAGGATGGAGCAAGAGATATTGGAAGGTTTGATAGGGGAATTCTTAGAAAGCCCCAGGATCTGCCTCCTTGGTGCTACATTTTGTGTAATTCTCTCCATTTGAATGTGGGTGGAAACTGTGATTTGATTCTAATCAACAGAATGTGGCAAAATGATGGAATGTCACTACTGTGATTATATATTGTATAGTAAAGGAGGTGAGAAGTCACACATGTGATTCAGTTCAATATGTAAGATAGCACACATGGGACAAAGATTTTCCTGCTGGCTTTGCAAGATGTAAATAGCCATAGTGGAAAGTGCCTACTGTACTGAGGGTCATACTGCAGGGAACTTGGGCAGCCTCTTGTCGACAGACAGTAAGAAGTCAGGGCACTGACTTCAAGGAACTGGATGCTGCCATCAACCTGTATCAACTTAAAAGCAGATTAGACTTCAGTCAAGCTTCTAGATGAGAATGCACTCCATCCGATATTTTGATTGCAGTTTTGTGAGACCAGGAGCAGAGAACTCGGCGAAGCAGTGCCTAGACTCTTGACCTATGGAAACTACAAGATAATAAATGGGTGCTGTCTGAGCCACTGTGTAACTTGTTACACAGCAACAGAAAGCTAATACAGAGGTTGAAAGAAGAGAACATATGAAATAGCCATCTAGAGAGTAAAAAAGCAAATGGGCTTATGACTATTTGAGAATTAAGGATTCATTTGAGATCTACAGTCATGAATTTAAAGAAAGACCAGTGGGTTTCATCTGTGTTTTCCTGTAACCATAGCAAAGGTGCTATACATGAGTTACCTGTTTTCATTTGTTTTATTATATTTTGAGATATGATTTCAAATTCATCAGTAAACGAGTGTCCATAAAGCAGATGTTTCTGCAATTGTTATTTTTCCTTTTTCTTTTCATGAAATTTAAGAAGAATCCTAGGTGAGCTAACCACCAGGAATCTAAAATTAAGGCTGGAATTTAATTTTTGGCACCAATGACTGATTAACAAAACCATTTTGTTGAATTTTGAAGTGACTAAAAAATTTAGTATCAATAATTCAGAACTGATCAAACCTCTATTTTTTTATTTTGTTAAGATTTTAAAAAACACATTGCTTAAAGAATCTACTTCTATTTATTATATCTTTATATTTGCTTCATATTTAAAATTTCACCTGTTGGAAATTTCAAAGTTGCACTTTGCAATATGCAACACACACACACAAAAAAGTGTAAGTTATAAAACTATTAGCCCTTATAACTTTTCTTTCTCAATAGGGAAATAATAGCAAGATGATTTATCACTGGAGAATGCATGACTTAGTATTCTCACTAGAGGAGAAAATAACTGTAGTGTAGTTTACACTATCTTAAAAACCACACAGAGACTGATTACAGAAATATTTTGGAGTTAAAAAAGCAGGAACACTAGTATCTTAGAATCCTTTTTTAAAGATAAAACTCAGTTTTAATAAGCTGTATGCTGTTATTCACCATCTTAAAGAATACTCTTTCATATCACTTGAAAGATATTTCATAAAAAAATAAACATAACCTAACATTTAAGGTGAATATTACATTCTAGATACTGTACTATTTATTAACAATGAATTTCTTTCTTTCTTCAACCCTTTGAGGTGCTATAATTATCTGAATTGCACAAAAGGGGAAAGTGAAGCCTAATTTACTCAGCAAGTAAGTGGCAGAACAAGGATTTGATCATACACAATTTGGTGCTAGTCTTGACTTTTAACCACCATTCTGTAAGACTTCTCAATTTTCAGGGGGGAAATTATTATAGACCCACAACACTGCGGTTACAGTCTGCCAGTCTGACCTGTGGAAATAGTCTGATCTGTAGAAACATGAGGGTAGAAAATTAAAATTTAGTAGGTACTGAAACATGTAATCATTATTAAAAGAAAAGATTTTTAAATGTTGAAATTGCAATAAAACTTACTCTTTGGTGTATTTTCTGTGCTTTTTACTTTTGGATTTTCTGAATATTAATAGTCCCTTAGATCTTTTTATCACATTAGTTTGTAACATAGACAAACTATTTATTCTGAAAATAGACTCAATTATAACTCACTTAACTATTACGGATGAAATTAACACAGATAGTTGACTGGATGTATTTTACATTGGTTTATAAAAATTTACAAGGAAAAAGTTTATAGTTGGTTGCTTTTAACAGCAGAGGGTATCCTATTAGCTGCAACACATAAAAAAATTACTTATAGGTTTAAAAGTTCACTTTAATTATGAAGATTTTAAGATTATCACACTAGAACCCATTTTTCTATCTATATACCCTTAAAGATCTAAGCTAATCTAGTGGAGTTGAAACTATTGGGAAATACTGAGGGAGCACAATGAGTACAAACTACTAATAACATAAGAATGGACGATGACTAAAATTCCAATATTTAAGAATTCTGTTTTGTTCTTTTGTATCTTGCCTTATGTTATCCAGGAGATACTATGCTTGTTTGTATAAAAACAGAAGAGACCAGAATATAAATAAAATATATTTAACAGAGTATAGTAGACAAAGTACAAAACCGCAACGAATTATTATTTCAAATTAGGAAAATATTAGAATTGGTAGAGGTGGATATAGTAATATATCTGGAGGGTAAAAATATTAGTAAACTTCAATATATAAATGAGCCTTTAAAGAAATCAATTAATAAAAATTCACATGTTCATATAAAAAAAAAAAGAAAGTATAAATCTAACATCAAAGACAAAACTATTGAGATAGTTTTTCTTTCCAGATCCAGGACTTTTTACTTAACACACTGAGAAAAACCGTTAGTTTTGTTTGTATTGCTGTTGTTCTCATTTGTCTTTTGTTCGAAAAATAAAGAATGATAAAATACAAGAGAAACACTAGAAAAAAAAAGTCAGTTGTTCCAATAGTTTTCTATATCACATAAAGTTCATGTAAGAAATAAGGCATAGAGAGTGCAAATGTATAAACACCTTTTTAACTTCATGCATCAATATTACAAGCTTTGTTCTCACATTTATTTCATATCATTTCCTTCAAAGGGAAGTGCTGGGTTTCATCACTAGAGATGTGTATTATTTTAACCAATTTATTGGGGCTAAAATGTGAGTATTATAAAGTAGTTTTTTTTCTAAAGGGAATGCTACTGTATAAAATGAAAATCAAGCTCCTACTATAGAATAAAATAGCACTCTATGTTAGTTTTGCTTCCAGTTATTGTTTTAAAATTTTTCCTGAGGTTGCAAAAGTATTAGAATTAGCAAATGAGCAAAATTATTCTGATAGACTTAGATTAGATTACATGCAAAGGGCACACTTAATATAGTTAGCAAATATAGTTCAAAGTTAATAATTTATTAGTCAACTATATGAAAAATATATTAAAAAGATAAGCTTTCATTTAATATTTGAATAATCCCATAAGGCCTTGTATTAGTAAAAAAGTGGAAATATTAAAAAAATAACATCTCTCACCTAAATGAAGCTCAACTCAGACAAAATGAAAATGTGTTTAATCATTTTAATGAATATATTTTTCAACATTTGTCAAGTACATTAGGCTCTGGATTACATATAAATATTTTAGATGATTTACTTAAATGTGCCAAAAATAACTACATTTTTGAAAAATGACCTACAAATATTCAGTAGCAAAACAATCATCAAAAACATGTTTCATATTTCTAATTGCAAAGTGTGCCACTCCACCAAAGAAAACACTAGTATAAATTAGAAGAAAATACCATTTCCTGAGTTGTTAAACAGCATTAAAATTATCACAAACACCAATTTTCAGTTACTTTCAGATTGCTAGAAATGTTTTTCATTGAAAGTTGAAAATCGTTTACATAGTAAGACATGTCTAAAATAAAAAACAAATGAAAATGCATTCACTTTTAAAGATATACCTTTGCTCAATAAGTCATATTTATACATTTATTTTTTACATATATGACATTCTTAATATATATACCAATAATCCTAGGAAGAAACAGTAATGAAGATTATAAACAGTGACTCAGTAAAAAACCCACAGAGCTCCATTAAGCCATAATTTTAAGGGAAAAATCCAAAATTCTTGTAGTCTACCATGTGAATATATTTTTGTTATCTAAAGTAAAAAATGCATATAAAGGTTCAGGAATAATGGATATTTCTTTCTCAGGTTACTTGGAATCTGATCATGGTGCACATATGTGAATGAACGAATATATCCTTAACCCACCATTATCTTTTTCTCCAGTGTGCAGGCAATCACCCGTGAAAAGTATGGTGTAGATGACAGGATGATACTGTACCTGATTAGCTCTGGAGGTGGTCATGGGATCAGATGGAGAGGACTTGGTGGTAGTTGGGGAAGATGGCAATGTCTGGGAACAAAGCAGTTCAGGAGCAAATCAACCTTTAAAAGCCTTAAACTGATTATTTAAATAAAACAAAATAAAATAAAATGTAATATAACGAGAACAAAATCCTATGAACAAATTTTTCTCCTATTCATTCAAATTTAATGGAATTTAAGATCAATTAAGTAACTAATGCATGTAAATATGCATGCATAAGCATGTAAAAATAAATTCATGACTTGAAATCATGATGGTGACTGATAAAAATTCACATGAGTATTAAAGGTATCCTGACCATATTCATGAATAGTAGTCTCTTTTCTTTCCCTCTTGTTTGCTTGGGGGAAAAGAGATGTCAAACAAAAATTCAAGAAAGTCAATGAGTAAAACTGAAAGAGTTATTTTCCTATCAATGAATACAGTCGGGGATTGGAAGAAGTGGTGAAATGAAGTTTACTTTGGCATAAAAGCATCTACCTACTTAATATGTTGAACATCACCAACAAGTTGATTCCATATGAATTTAGGGATCCATACTTAAAAGCAACTAAATTTGTACTTCTGAGTTCTTAATATCAGATTATCTTCTAAAATATTAATTTTTAAGAAATTTAGAGCCCGTCTGAAAATGTAAACATTAACCTCATATTAATAAACAAGTAACTAATAGCATTTTAACAAATTGCTATAATATCTTTATCATTTATGTTAAAGACTAAAAATTTAATATAGATGTATTGTAGCATCATCAGCCTGTGGTGAAAATAAGCACAAAAATATTAGGAATCATATTTATTGTTCACTTCATTCCTAAACACTTATACATACTATATATAAAATATATAGTATGAGACCATAAAATACTTGTTGAACAATACATTAACATTTTTTAAAAACTTCAAGTCTAATGGAATAACCTTAAAGTGTAAGATGTCAAGCCTTTTTCTTTTTAAAAAATGTAATTTTACTTTTTTAGTGAACAGCATTGCTTAAGAAGCATCCTCGATAGATAATATTTCCCAATAGGTGAAATGGGGTAGTTTTATAGTATAGACATAATCCTTTGTGGACATTATGTTTTATATTAATACATATGCATCACAATTACTCAGATATGAGCAAAAGCATAACTTTAAAGGTTCAGCAGTGTCAGAAAAAAACAGATAAAATTACTTAACAAAATCATATTTCTTCATTTAAGATTTCAAAAGTTCTAATTTGGGTAGAACAAAGCAGTTGATCATAAAAAGAAAAAAATAGGAAATTCACAGGCTTCTGCTTAACTACTATTCTCCAGTAACAAAGTAAAGATTGGTTCTAACATCAAATCATGTTTTAAATAGTCCACTCCTCAAGTGATTCCTGGTTCTTCTAAGTTAAAACCTAAGATACTTTGAGGAAAACCAGACTTAATATTGAGTTATACCAAGGTTTTTTTTGTTAAATCATATTTAAAAAGGGGACAGGAACTACATTCAGAAATGAAACCTCATAAAAGAAGAAAATACATCTTCAAAACCTTTGTTTTCTGTTTTCGTTCCTTGTAATAAATTCCTGTCATTTCTCCAGAGAGACTTTCATTTTCAGTTATTAAAAATTGCTCTACTATTTTCTTTTCATGCAATACTATCCTGGAACATATATTATTGACATGATGCTACTATATGTTAAACAGTGAAAATTTTATTTTCCCATCTCTGGTTACAAGTGTTACTACAGAGAATTCTTGGGAGTAATTAACATACTTAAAAATCTGTTCTGTACTTATCTCAGATTAATTCTGAGGTTGCTGATGAAATAGATGTGAAATAAATCTAGAGGCCAATTCTGTCAAAACAGGTTAGAATTTAAGTTCATTAACATACAGAAGCACTAAGTATGTATTGGGTTCTTCTATTTCCATCAGGGTAAAATCAACCTGAAGTACCAGAGGTTCACTATGACATCCACCTTACCCTGGCTATGAAGTCTCAATAAGGTACTGAAACACTGCAAAGAACAATGTGGAAAAAGTAGTAATAGCAAGTGGCTCAGAATTTGTAGTCACTTCAATTAATATTAACTTCCATCAACTTATTCAATACCTTTTTTGTTGCTTGGCATATATATGAAATATTAGACATATATTATTAGTAACTGATACAATTCATAGTCATCAATATTGTCCTTAATAATTCTGATGCTATTTCTTTCTCATAGAAACAAAAACAGTAACTTTAAACTTTGGGAAAATATGAATGTGTTTAAATCATTAAAAGTTTGGTTATTAAACATCATCATCTGATAAGAAGTTAAAGTTTAGTATTTTAAATAAACAGGTGAAAATTATATAAGTTTGAGCTTGAAGGGATAAGATTGTCAAAATGTCACAATAAATCATCTCTAAATAGATTTTTTTCACTTAAATTTCTAAAATAATGTCATATAATGAAATAAACACATGATGAGTTTTGTAGCTACTATTCATAAAGATACTTTAAACACAAAAAGTCTCCTCCCTTTACAAATTTAACTTATAACAATAAAAAGATTCCAGGAAGTTTGCATTTTTGGTAGATTTTTTAGCTACAAAAAAATTGTTCTAACAAACAGATAAATGTATTAAAATAATACCTCTCATTTAAAATGTTTATTAATTAGATTAATGAAACAGCTTTAATAGTTTTCTCAACAAAAATAGAACCGAAGAATCCATAAGAAATATTTCAATTTCAACATAAATGTACAATACGTTTGTTTCCCTATTGTTTTATAAACAGTGTTCACTCCTACTTACTACACAGATTTAAAGTTTCATGGTTTCAGAGTTAAAAATCATTTAGTAAAATTCCTGTCACACATCATGAAGATGTAACTAACTGTATATCCATATAAGCAAAGTATGTTAAAATATTTGTTATAAATAACACTTACAAAGGACACTTCTTTCTCTATTTTTTGTTTCACATTTATCAAATAGTGATTGTGAGGGACAGTCATTTTTTAGCACAATTTTATCTTTCAAATGGAAAAATATAACATTTTTATTTACATGAATTGAGTAGCCATTTAAGAAGTCTGCTTTAAAGATTGGAGGCTGAATTACGTATTGCAGAAAATTTTAAAGTATTTGACAATTTCAAAACAGTGGATCCTTTGAAACAGTTTTCAAATATTCATGATTTAACAACAGACATTTAGTTAAGTGTAGATATAACTAGGTTTCTGGGAATAAGAACTAAAAAAGTGACTACAAATTGTAAAATGCATTCTTGTTAACAAGTGACAGTTTTGCTGGATCAGAAAATATTACTATAAATGAACTCTGTAATATATGCAGCTTACCTCCAAGCAAATCTACAGTAACAGACTGTCAAGAACCTCTGATAGTTATAGGTAAATTGAGAACAGCAATGAACAAGAAGTCTCAATTGTAATTCAAAACCTATTACTAGCTGAGTAGTATTACTCAAGTAGTCACCTTCCACCTGTGTTTCGAGTTCTGGTAAATAAATCTGTACAGTGCTCTATAAAAAATGGATAAAGTATGTGAATATGTAATTGTCATCTCTGGCTTTTCATCATGACAAGTTTCTTTCCTCCCTTCTTCCAATGTCTGAACAATCTGGAACCCCTCAGCTCTAATATAAATTCATATTGTCAAAGTTACACAGGTCTTTCAGAATTTATTCCTATTCCATAGCTTATTTTCCTCATAATTTGTTATTCCACACCATTATCCTTCTCTTCAATCATTCAATACCATGTATTTTACTTATCTTTCAACTTATGGTCTTTGTTATTTGAAAAAAATCATGATTTTCCAGAATGAACTCCTTATTTACTACAATTGACTATGTCTGAACTTTTTCCATTTTCCAAACCACCTTTTTTTTTTACATCTTCCTCTTCTTTTCATTATAGACAAAATTGTGACCTCCTACTCAGACCTCCTCCCCTGAATACCCTAAATGTTAACTTTCCCCTATTGCTGAGTCATCTCGTCCCCTCAATAATCTCATCTCCAATTTCTCTGCCTTTTCAAGCTCTTGTTTATTTTCTTTAACATCAGCCTCTTGAGTAGAGAGAGGGGTTACGTAAGTCTCCCTTATCTAACTTGTATTTTACTCCTTTGTATATCCAAAATTTCAAATCAGCATTTCTAACCTCCACACCATTTTTTCTCTTTACCTACCCAGCCACTATACTTTTAGGAAATAATATTAGTAGGAAATAATGATTGTGTTCTCACCATGTGATTAAAACTAACCTTTAAATCTCCAATAATCTCCTATTGAAATCTTTTTTTTTTTTATTTTTCTCTGGGTATTGGATCATTTTGAGCATCTTTCCTTATACTTTCCCTCCTTATTTTATCGTAGGGAATATTACTGATCTCCCTTTTATCTTTATGATTAATAGAGCACTTACTAGGAACCAGGTATAGTTCTACTCAGTTAATACAATACCCCTGTGAAATAGACTACTATTACTAACCCCATGTTATGAGTAAAGAAGTTGAGGTACAGAGAAGCAAAACAACTCACCCAAAGGTACAATAGCTGGTAAATTAAAGAGCCAGGAATTGAACCTGGGCACACTTGCTCCGGCTCCTATGGGCTTAACTACTACGTTACAATGCCTCTGACTTACTTTTTCTCTTGTTTCTTTATCTCATTTTTTGCTCCTTTTTTTCTCTACTACAATAAAGATGGTAAGTGAAATTATCACCTATGATGCAATTAATGATCTATATTTTCAGTTTTACATTCTCACCTGTGTTTCTATAAAAGACTACTTCAAGAGAAAAGCATACAACTTACAACTTATTGAATTTGCCTGCAACAAACAAAAATATTATTTCAAACAGTTGCCTACAATTCATTAATTGCTTTTTAGGCTTCACTATTCTGCTAGGCTCAAAACCATATATAATCATTTTTTATTCTTTTCTTACCATTTTGGAACTAGAACAAATCATTCTCAGAGGCTCACAGATTTTACTTTGACATTTCTTTTAACATCATGCATTTGCCTCAGCTTCACTACCAAACCAGAGTAGGTGTTCATCTTCTTAAAATATTGCCTAGTCTCTTAACTTCACCCTGACACAAGACATTCTACTTTAAATGAGGATCTCTTCTTGGATAAACTTATTCAAGATAATGAAATGTCCCCAAAGAGAGAAATCTACTAAATTTCATTTTATCATCATTACTCAAATTTGGAGGCCATATAGCTCAGTGTCAAGATCAATTATCAATTACATTTCCTTGGGTAAGTTATTAAATTTCTTTACTCATCAGCTTCCTTAAGTATAACATGGATTCTGTACTCCTTACCTGCCTGATAGGTTTTTGTGAAGATGGATAAAATATGATAATACATGTAAAGCGCATAACACAATGGCTGGCAGAGAAACAGAGTAAACACCGTATATGTCACTATTACATTGCTGATCCTTCATTCTTGACCACCAAACCTTTATTTATTTATTTTGCCTGACAAAGCTTAACATTCCTTGAATTTTTGAGTGTTACATGAAAGAAGTTTAAAAAATACTTTCTTATAAACCTTCAGACCTAAAGATCTGCATAGTAGATCACTCAGCTAATTGTCATAGTTCTCTTCTACCAACAGTTATACATACAGGCACCCCTTTTTAAGGGTCTGTCTGGATTTTCAGAACAGAAGAGAAAAAAATGCAGATGTGCCTCCTTTTGTTCTAACTTTTCAGAGAAATTAAAAAAGTTCCTTTGGGAAATACTATGAAGAAATCTATAGAATGTCCCTCGGCCAGACATCCAAGGCTCTCCATTATCTGGTCTCATCCTAACATTAATTTCCTCTAAACTCCAACACAAATGTTCCATTTCTGTCAAGAGAGTCACCTTACTATTCAACCATTATAGCTTTTTTCTCAAATCCATATTGTTTCACATGCCTAAAATAAGCTTTTTATCTTTCTTCTCCTCTAATTAGGAAATTCCTATAGAATCTTCAAGGTCTGGTTCAAATCCTCACCTGTATTATAAGACCAAATGTCATTCCACCCTATATTTCTTCCACATGCCTCTGAACTTTTATATATTTTATAGTACACTGTTTATGCTGCGATTTTGGTATATACAGTTTGACATTTTTATAAATCATTTTAATCATTTCTGATCTCTCACAAGCTAGTTTTAGAGAGCAAGGGCTACAATTTAATATATCTTGCAACTCAGTAAGAAGGCATTTAATAAATTCATGACTGAATGGATGAATAGTGAATACAATTATGTGCTATTTTTGCCAATTTTTCACGATAGAGGTAAAACTCTAAGTGAGATTCTTGATATCTTCACTTGATTTTTTTTAAATACAAGAAAATTCTCTAAATGCCTATAACCACTTTGTTCTTAATGTAGCTTTTCTTAAAAATGCATTTGAGCCAAAATGGAAAAGAATTGCTGAAAATTTGTAACAGACAAAAGGAGTTAACAAATGCTAACTGTATTACTGATTTGTGGTTTCTACCTTGTTTTAGGGTTTCTTATATTGACTTACTATGTATAAGCAACCATACTTGGAGAGGGATTTGAGGGGCTTAAAAAGAAGAAAAGTTGCAATAATCCTATGAGGGGAAAAGGTATATATAAAGCTCAAAACATAAAAAAGGTGGAAATGGAAAAATGTGTACCAACTACTCTGGACTAAAGACATGCTCCAGGAATGAGTTCAAAGCTTCTAGGCAAACAAGGTCTAAATTATTTGAAGATCGTTGAATGTCTCTGCTATTTGCGTGTCCTGAAAATAAGCAATAGGATGTTCTATGTTGTAATATATGTTTAATTTTGGTTTACTGGCTCTTTCTGCGTATCTGTTTCTTTGTATACTGACTTGTAAAATTAGCACAGTGGTTATTAGGTGCTTCATAAAAGTATCCTAATTAAGGTGATAGAACAGAGGTTACAATATTTTAATTATTCAATACACGTTAATCATTATTACTATTACCATTTGAATACATAAAGTATTGGAGTCCCTCTCTATTGGCAAATAAATATTTTTAAAATAAAACAACAACAACAAACATTTGAGAGGGAACAACACCTTAATATCTGAAGTTGGATGTAAGGCTGTTATCCTAGATTTCATCATTCCACTATATCAAAGGCCTGCAAGACCAGTTTGCATTATTTTCTTACAAAACTGTATTTGTCTGAGCATTCATTCAGTCAGTAAATGTAGGTTTCATTTGGGCAGAATATTCTGGTTCATGCAATTTATTCAGTTACCAACTATATCTAGATTACATAATTCAGAACACAATATTCTGTTAAAAGTCCATATATATGGTTTGAAATTGTAACTTTTAAAATGTTTGTTTAGAACTAACTGTGATTTCCTATTTTTAAATCCAAGTTACATATAAATTATACTCTTTTAGGAAGCAAACCTTAAAATTATCAATCATAAAAAACAACAGTCATGTAGTAATAAACATTCAGAAAGCTATAATTTTATATTCAACATGAACTCATTTCTGTGCAGAAGTTGTATTTTCTAGCTCTCTCATTTTTTAAAACTCTTAATTTTATTCTTTGCCCAATTTAACTAAAAGAAAATTCTAAAAGACGTTTTAAAGAAATTTTTTTAAAAATTAACTTCAGGACCGAATAAAGCCCAAAGAAGAGATAAATGTCAAAGGAAAGACCACCATTTTAAAAGAAATCTTACTGTGATTCTATGTATTAATGTATGCATATATAAAACTATCATATAAAAATATCATATGAAATATGATATATGAAATGTTTTTATATATTCTAGAGCAATTTATTTTGGACATATTATTTGACAATGGATAACCAGCATAATTTCTTCAGAAACAAAACTGTGGTCGTTTAAATTTATATACTTGACTTACTATTTAGCGAATAACCCAACAAAAAAATCTTACATTGCTAAAATAGGAAAACTTAAAACATAAAAAACTCTGTTGATCTATACTATCTTGGAAATATGTTTGATGGTTTCTCCAGATTTTTCAAGTAAATTTTTTAATTTTTACACTTACAAAGAAAGTGTTTAAGGATTAAATATATTGCCCTAATAGATTTAGTGTACTTGTTTGGTTAATTTTTTAAATGATACTCTATTTCATGTACATCACTTATTACATAAACATATTAAAATCAACAATAATTTTAATTCCATTAATATCTACCAGGCTTACAAATGAATGAAAATACACAAAAATCAATCAATCACTATTGTTTTTAACACTTATCATGATTTTAAATAACATTATCTGACCAAGGCAAGTAAATAAAAAAAGCAAACATTTTCAAATTCTGGTTTTCATCAATCTATACTGGTACTGGATATACGGGAGCCTTTAAATTTCATATTGCATAGAGAAAATTGCAATTTTAATGATTCATATTCCATTATTTGATACTAGCTATTATTATAAAAATAATAAATATTCATTCATATCATTGTCCTAAATATACTGCCAGTAATATCATACTACTAAAACTACATTGTATATTTTATTTTTTAAAAAATCAAGATGCTCACTCTTATCTATAAATGTTTGCACTTTTCTCACAGAAAGTATAAAAGAGAGTAGAAATAGGCTGGAGTAAGGCAGAAAGTCAATAAACCCTACTACACTTTAGTGGGAATTCTGTAAATTCTTAGCCCCAGGTGATTTTAACCCACAAGTCTTTAACTAAACTCATAGTTTTAGAATCTGGATACAGAGTCCTTGTATCTCTTTCAAGGTATCAGTTTTAAAAATATTCCTTGTATTCCCCTGGCATAGATAAGCTAAATTTCTAAACTATATATGGTTGGGAAGAAGAAAAAAACATCAACTGATGCGTAGAACTCTAAAATATTTACATTCTGCCATGCATACGTTAAAAGATACTTCCTTAAAAAGGGTAGAGAAATCAAAGTGACAGAGTATAAAATGAAATTTTATATGGAATAGCAGCTATCTGATGTAAACATGGCAAAAATTTGAACAGTAATCAACAGAAAGTTTAATGTTAGCCTATAATTTGAAAATATATTACCTAATTATTAATTCCTATGTTTGTGTATGATTAGTCAGCCTTACTTTTATCTATACGTTGTTAAAATTATAATATGTCAATAACACTGTTTGGCATAATATTTTTTTCAATCCAGAAACATGAAATTAATAAGATTTTGAGCTACATTTCAAATTTATTACAATGAACATAAAATGCTGTAAATTAAGTATTCTGTAAATTAATGAAGTTAATACATTTCTTTTGAAGGCAGAGTCTACTGATTGTATGATCACAAATTAAGCAGCTAATTATAAAGGGGCAAATGCAGAAACAATAATTATAATCATAAGGTAACAAATAAATTTGAGAATTTAAGAGTTTATGGGGAAGGATTCACCTATTTTAACATTAAAGAATGTCATTTTTCCCCTACAGCATGTCAGCCATTATTCAACCTTAAAAACTCACATTGTCTTTTATCAAATAAAATTTTTGTTACAGAAAAATCTCACACATTAAAAGTAAACATTGGCCTTTTATGACATATATAAAGACTACATGTTATACAGAACATAATAGCTGATTTGTAACAAAAGACTATTTGCTAAGTACAAAAATTTACTTATACATATTTGTTTATAAAAACTGTTATATATAACAAGTTAACAAAATAGGAGTTTATAAGTATACTGAAAACTACAAATATTACTAAAAATATGGTATTTGAAATCTTGAGGATATACTCTCACTTCAATTTTTATACTTTATTTAAAAAGTGATATAATTTTAAAGATTTAATCCCTATAAACTAAACAAATTTATGTCTATAAATTTTTAAAAGGTAATCACAAAAGTAATGAGCCATATAATTGCTCCTCAGTATAACACTAAAAAGTGATTTATTCAATCAATCAATAAATCAACTAGTCAATCTATGGAAGAGGCTCTGACTGACAGTCTTTAAGTAAATAAAATGACAACTTTGTTATGTATTAAGTATGCTTAGGAAAAAAACAAAACTTCATCTGCTAAGACTTTAAGCTTCCTTTATAAGGAATTCATACTATGCTGTGGATATTTCTCTTTGATTTCCCAACTAAACACTCACTTGTTTGATGCGATCTGGATTAACGGTGGTCTGGGGTTGTAGAATGCTGACTGGTTCTGTCTTGGCCACATTTTGGGGCATTTCACGAATTTTTTCTGCAATGAATCCATGAACTGCATTCAGTGCTTCAACTGTTCCCTGGATCAAACATACTCGTTCAGTAGTACCTGTGGATGAAAGATTAATTTTCAGAAAACTTTCTTTCTTATTTTGTATTTTTTTTTAAAAAAAGCCATGAAAAAGGATGATATGATGTAAAACGTAAAACTCTCAATTAAAAAGAAATGTTCAACTGAACCAAACAGAGGGAATACATACATATATACTCCTTTTTATCATTTTTACACTCATTCTTTCCTAATAGTCTCAAAAACGGCCTTTGGATTCCAGTAGAGCCAGAGATCCTAAGAAATTATGAGCCTATCATTCCTTCATTGACATAAAAAAAATACTTGCAGAGCGTTTATAAAAATACTTCGTGTAAATGCTAGTAACACACAGATGAAGATCTATGGACCCAGCTTTCGAAGAAGATATCTTAAGGGTAAAAAGCTAGCATCAGGTCAACAATTATACGATGGTATGATGTGAAAAATAATGGATGTATCTACATGGATGGCACAAACAGATGGTCTACAATGCAAAGAGCATTTAAACTGGTGGGGAGAGGAGGTCTTGGAAGGTTTACATGGCAGGTATATTTCTTCATTTCTACCATTCTTTATTCACTTACCCTGCTCTTCCTTTAATTATAACATCAACATTACCTGATATTTTATATTTGTTAATTTTTAACTTTTTCACTAGAATGCAAGCCCTCAGAGGACAATGGATTAGCTTGTTTTGTTTTGTGCTGTAGTTTCCCCACAGCCTTTAACACTCCCTGTGTATAACAGGTGCAAAATAAATATTTATTAGATGAACGAATCAGCACTGTCATTATTATGTAATTTTAATAAGACAGAATATCAGAATTAAGACCAAAATTTTAAAATAGTTCATGAAATTTGAAATTGATGAATAATTGATACAGATATAATTAATAGTGTTCTTTCCACTGCTAGTGAATAAATTTGGTTGGGTCCAATATAGATCTTACAACTCTATATTTTACAGATAAACCTTAAGGAAAAAAAATTCATTTTCAGACTATAAAAGTGAGCCTCATTATAGCAGCTTGGTATTAAATTGTAATCTTCTCAGCATCCCAACACAACACATAAAGTTACTTCTCAGAAGCATTTATTAAACAGTTAACAAAAAATATCAAAAGAATGATTATTTTTAAATTTCTAAAATATTGGGTTTTGAATAAACATGAAAACTTCCAAGTACCTGACACACTTCTTTTTGGTGTTACAGTTTAAAAATTCTAAGCCACTCTACAAAACATTTTTAAAGTACATTTGGAAGGACAAAATTGTGAAGCTACAAACATTAAAAAAAAAAAATCACAGGGAGATTATGTTGCTTTAAGGATTAACTGCCTCATAAACCATTTTTCTATGTTTCTAGTAGTTTTGAATTTTTAAAAGAATAGTAAAAGCTTATCATTCTTACTTCTAGTAAAAAGACTCATCACAAGAGTTTAAAGAATAATATTACAAGAATACACCTAAATTACAACTTCTTATTTTAAACAATGAAGATTCAAGTCTATGAAAAACTAAGTTTCTTAAGTTGTACAAAATATTTCAGTAGAGAGCAAGTGTGCCTCTCATTTGTAAGGATGTAGAAAATCTGAAAAACATAACGTGAGTTTGAAGGCTTAATATTTTTTTCTCCTGATCAGCTTTTCTCATCCTGTCAACCTAGATGTATCTCTGTGGTGGTTCTTGGGTAAAATGATCTAGTTTACAGGGATACTCTAGGGAAGTCTTGACAAGGTTGTATTAACTGTCTAATAAATAACTAGAAAGGATAATAATAACTGATCAATGTAGTTCATGCAAAGTGTTCTCATCTAAGTCGGGAGACAAAACAAAATAGATCCGATTATATTCCTGCTTTTGGAGACAAATACAGAGTGCTCCTTTGGGGATGCCAGATAGGAAAGGCTCAACCTCAATAGGAATTCTAAAAAACAACATGGTACTAAATAACTGAAGACATTATATAATCCATGTTGCCTTTAAAATTCTAATTTAATACACTACATATTATGTCAGACAATACAGTAACCCCAACAGAGTAACAACACTTTAGAGTGTACAGACTATCAGGTAGTAAATGGAAATCACTGAGCCATAAAGAAATACGATTGTCTAAAACTGAATTTCATATAGCATATAGGAGACAATTTGGAGATAGTTCATTGGTTCAAATTTGCAGTACATAATCTTTGAGAATTAAATATCACTACCATTAGTACTACAAAAGAAAAAAAAAAAAGAAGGAAAAAAAGGAGATTGTATATCCACCAATGGGAATTGCTGCAATCCTCAGAAGACATGCTGTCAAATTCTTCTCCTGAACCCTAATGGCCTTTTTACTCAGATAACACAAAACTATAATTTTTAGGAAAAAGTCACAAAGAGAGAAAACTGTCAGGTATATGACCAAACTGTGTAACAAAAATGCACCTATAAATCATTAAAGTTGCTGTTTTTGTCACTTTAAAGGCTTTCAGGCTCCATTAGTGTCTAAACTAAACTGCTAGTTATTTATCATTTTATTTGTTTAGCAGTAGCATTTACTACTCTTTGCAATAGACTAGCAACAGAAGCTGAAAAACAATTACATAAAAGTATATGCCCACATTTCTTATGATGTAAAGATACAGAAGTATAAGACACACTAATTTAAAAATGCACTTTTAAGGGAGAAGTTAGAAAAATTAACAAGTAGGATCAATGTCAAATACAGGCAGTGAAATTTAAAGTGGTTTCAGTTTTGATTTCACATACAATATCATATATTGAAAATGCATGCTTCTAAAATTAGGTACAATTTTCAAACAGATTCTATAGCAGAATTTTGATAGAATTTTAATAAAATATATTCATTCTGTGCTGTAACCTTGAATAAGTAAGTCACTTAAACTGTTCCTGGTCCTACCTACAGCATTCTATCACTTATGCAGTGGGCCCTCTTCCTTCTTACCTACCAAGTTCACGATTTCTTCAGGTATTAGAGTTCTTTCTTACATCATAATTTTTCCTTTGTTATTAAATCATTTCTATCAGCAGAAAAACATGTTATAATTTCTTCAATTTTTAAAGACTCCTCCTTTATGACAGAACTAAAAATTATTTGACAAAGTAAATAAAGTAACTAATTTAGGCAAAGATCATCAAATCATATGATGTAAGGTTAATGGGTAATTTTCAGTGGAAATGTTCAGGCAGTCACCAACTGTCCTCCCTGATAGCCATTAGCATGACTAAGAATGAGAAAGTGGGGGTGTCAGCGTGGCTTAATTGACTAAGCACCCAAGTCTTGATTTCTGTTCAGGTCATGATCCCAGGGTCATGGGATCAAGCCCTGCATCAGGCTCCACACTGAGCATGGAGCCTGCTTAAGATTCTGTCTTCCTTCCTCTCTCTCTGCCCCTCTACCACTCTCCCCAGCTCACTCCTGCTCTCTGTCTCTCAAAAAAACAAAAATAAAACCAAAAAGAATGTGAAAGTGAACCGTGCACTTCTTGATGTGAAGCAATACCAATGACACACAGGGCACTAATGATGAAGTACGTTTCCCAAAGTAGATGAACCTAAATCCAGTCAAACATACAACATTAGAGTTTACAAATAATATTGAAAGCAGAAAAAAAATGACACCATGAGGAATCAAAGATACAAATCAAGAATGTAGGACACTCAACAGGTCAATTGTTCTTGCCCCATCAATAAAAGAGGGACTTCCCTCTAGACTAAAAGTGCCTTATGAGATATAATGATCAAATGTAAATTAGAATTTGACTAATCTAGATTCAAACAACTTTTATTTTAAATAATTGTGACAATATAAGATCTAGGTATTAGATAGTATCAAGGAATTACTATTAATTTTAACAGGTATGATTATGACATCAGGTTGTGTAAAAAAACTGTCATTTTTCCTTTCTTTTTTTCTTTTTTTTAGATGCATATCAAAGCATATACAGATAAAATGATTGGGATTCACTTCAAAATATTAAACAGTAACAAAATGAGTAAATAAAATAAGTCTACAAAAATTTTGATATTGCTGATATATGTGAAGAGTGTAAGGGGGCTCACTGTACTATTCTTTTCTGTATGTTTGGAATTTTCAAAATAAAAGAAAAACATTTCAAAGGCTTCCTTGACTTCATTCATACTCCTCTCTCCAGTTATAGCTCAATTTTCTTATCCCTCAAAATTCCTTGAATGATCCCCTTTCTACTTCTTCACCACTTTCTTTTTACTTGAATCTATTCCAGTATGGCTTTTGTCCCTCACTCCATTCAAACCATTCATCACAGCTGTACCTGGGTAAATCCAATCTTCATGTCTTTATGTTGTTTGACCCATCAGCAGAATTTGACGCAGTTAACCAATCCATTCTGAAAACATTTCACTTAGCTTTCAGATTATCACACACTCCTGGGTCTTTATTTTATTCAGTTCATTCATTCATTTGACAAAAGTCTATTAACTCCCTACTAAATGTGAGGTACTATCCTAGAAGCTGAGTGACAGACGAATACTCCTGCTTTCAAGGAGTTCATATTCTAGTTCATGTAGACACTATACATAAAACAAATAACATATATATACAGAATACAAAATGAACTTGTGCTATGAAGAAAATCTGGAAACAATAATAACATGAGCAAAGATAAAAATTAAAGTATGAAAGGGACCTTGTCTGTCATGGTCACTACTATATCCTCAAGTGTCTAGAATAGTGCACAGTATACTGTAGATGCTTAAGAAGTCTTTTTTGAATAAATGAAAACCTTAGTCTAAATCTTCTCATCTGTATATTGAAAACATATGTGATTGATTTTAAGAACTTTTTATTAATAAAATGTCTACATTAAAGCAGTTACCCTCTTTGGGTTTAGAAGATCAGTAAATGTGTATAAAACTAGATAATTTGAGAAAATCATTTAAAAAATATAGTAAATTATAAATTATCATGTCCGTTAGAATAGGTCTAGTCTAGAATAATGGGCACATACTAATGATTTGATCCACATTATTTCCAATTGCCAACTATAATGAAAATTAGTGAACATTTTGTTTGGATGTAAGAAAATACTCCTACTAAGGATATAACTAGTGTCTTATAATGAAAATGCAAGTATATACTTCTTTAGAAAATATCAGTATCAATCTAAAATAATAAATTTGGTTGGATGTCAGTGAAACATCTCAAAATGAAAAATTAATATAAAAAATCTAGTAGATTACTAATAATTCTAGGACAATTTACTGACAATGACTTTGGTCTTGAAAAGGACTAAGAAAATGCAGGTGCCAATTAGCCTTGCAATAGGCAAAAATTGAGATTTAAAACAAAATATAACATATAGATAATTTTTACAGTAAGACAACAGCTACTTATATCATTGAGAAATTACTTATTTTAGACAGAATATATTCTGAATAAAGGTTTATTTCCTTTGGGGTGGCTGGGTGGCTCAGTTGGTTAAGTGTCTGACTTAGGCACAGGTCATGATCCTAGAGTTTGTGTGTTCTAGCTCCGCGTCAGGCTCTGTGCTGACAGCTCAGAGCCTGGAGCCTACTTCGGATTCTGTGTCTCCCTCTCTCTCTGCTCCTCCCCTGCTCACACTCTGTCTCTCTCTCTCTCTCTCTCTCTCTAAAATAAACCTTAAAAAAAAAGTTTATTTCTTTCATTATAAAATTTAATTTCTACTATTTTAAGAAATATCTCCCAATTTATTGTGTATTTCAAATATATTTAATGTTTCCATAATAACTTGGGAGTCAACTATATAATTCTGGGCAATAGTAAAGTGGTAATCTCAAGATTTCTTTGTGTATGTAAGTCAATTCATCCTAAAAAACAAAACAAATAAATAAAAAAAAAAAAAAGCAGAAACGGACTTAAATACAAAAAACAAACTGATAGTTGCCAGAGGAGAGAGAGGTAAAAGGATCGGCAAAATAGGTGAAGGGGATTAAAAGGTACAAACTTCCAGTTATTTATTTTTAAATAAGTCATAGAGAGGAAATGTACAGACTAGGGAATATAGCCAATGATATTGTATTAACACTGTATGGTGACACACGGTGACTACATTTGTTGTGATGAGCATTAGGTATTGTATAGAATTGCTGAATCACTATGTTGTACACCTGAAACTAATATAGCATTTTATGTCAACTGTATTTCAGTAATGAAAAACTAAAACAGAGAGTATAATTTTTTAAATGAATAAAGCAATTTTCAGGGATTATTTCATTAGTCTCAGTCTATACATGGTAATTTAATTAGTTGCAAGTTTTTGTGGTTTGAAAAAAAGCAGGAGCATTAGCTCATTAGGTTTCCTTAGATTAGATATTAAAAATAACCTATATTTATCACTAGTAACAACATGTATTATAAATTTTAGGTTAGACAACAAAATGTAAATTATTTTAAAGAATTAAAAAACAGTAATAGTAATCATAAATTTAACAGATTAAAACTGTTGAAAGATACCTGAAAATACATGCCTTTAACACATTACCTTTCAACAGATAATGTTACCATTTCTTTAATATGTATCTTCTACAATAATCTCTATATAAGAAACATCTATTCCTACTAATGCCTTTATAAATAGTTGATTTATATGCATTCCGTATTTATTGCTGTAATTACATCAGCAAAAGCCCCACTTAAGAGTATTTAAGGGTTTCGTAGGTATAGAAATAGAGTATTACCTTCTATTACCTTTCCTTTTGGCTTACTTTCTTTTCCATGTCCCTATACTCATTGGGAAGAGCTAATTTAACAAGCAATTTTACAATATGTATCTCAGAATATTACTGGAAGGTAAGTGCTTTAAACATTGATTATATGTAAATTTATAAACCATCTTATGATTTATATAAAAATATATATGTCATAATACATGTATTTAATATATTAGTGTATTGTATATTATATATTATATACTAACTCACTTAATGCTCACAATAACCAGGGCAGATAATATTATCTTGAAGCAGCTAGCCCAAGGACACACAACTAACAAATGCAGAGATGTAAGGTTTTGCCAAATACGGTATTATAACATATACTTTATATGTTACACCTTATATCCATTATAACATATACCTTCTGAAAATATAATGAAAGGCCAGGTCCCAAATTACATCCATTTAAGAAAGTCACATGTTTCAGCTTGGAAAAGTAATTTTCACCCAAATCTGACAATTTTTTACATACACTGAGTCACACCATTAATATCACTTCACAGATTTATTCCAAATCTGGCATAAAATGAAAGAAATGATTGACCCTTCTTGCAGAGAACTTACCACCATAGGAGATAGTTAATAATTGTGTGGACTATTTAGCAGATTTTTGAAAACAAGTTTTCAGATCAACAAAAGCACTTAGGAAAATTGCCATAAAAAGTTTGTCCAATTTGTAATTGCAGCTTTTATACCATTGTACAGTTATGCACATTTGATAATGCTTCCTCCTACCCTACAATTTCTAAGGAAAAAAATATACTACTTCAAGAAGAGGCATTTTTAAAAAAGGAAATCATAGGAATTGACATCTTATGATACGAAGTAATAATTGCTTTTCTTCTCCAGGTAATTAACTCTCCACATAATCATGTCTCTACTTCTAAACTGTAAAAATCTGAAAAGGGCCATTATAACATGCGTTAGTCCCAAACCAATGTAGCAAAGGCTTGATAATCTGTTTACAGAGCATGCTTCACCATTGATATATACTCAGTCAAGCCAAAGAATTACTCTACTTTTCAGAAAAATCTAAAAGTATAGAGTCTTCAAAGAACTTAAGATGAGAGAATGAATGAATGGGAATCAGAGTGGATGTCCAGCTTCTTATTTACTCATTCTCTTCCCAAGCATGCAAATGGCATGGTCATTTAGTTTTCAATAACTATTCTCACAAGGCAGCAACAAGATCATAGGAGACATTAACTTCTGAAGAACCCTGAGGTTTGAAAGCAGACATACCTGAAAATTCTAAGTAACAATTGCAATTGTTCTCATATATATTGTAACTCATTTCCAGTTTTTAAATTCTGAGGTCATGCAAAAATTTCTACCAACAGTTATAATTATGACTGACTAGTTATTCATCCATCCTTAGCATACATAGGTTTATGATTTTAAATTCAGACACGGCAATTCTAGTTTGGTCAGTATTATCACCTTTTAACTTCCATCATGGATTATAGGAATATAAAACTGCCATGACTAAATTTTATTAGAAGTTTTAATCATGTTTTTATATGTATATATAAAATAGACTTCCTGATTTTCTTTTCACTACCAAACCCTGTCACCATTTTTGACATTGATTTGTACTCTTAAATTTCTGCCAGAAGAAAAACTGCACTTAGAATTAATTTTCCTAGCTATTCCTTATGTACTAACAGGGATTAATTTGCAGAATTCTGTGGACCATGCTTGGAAGCTGGAAAACAGCTTGCAACAAACACGTGCTATCAAATTAAGCTCACAAACTCAGAAGCATGACCAGTGGTTAGCATGCATAGCTAATCAAAGTCATCTGAAGGTAAGGAAAGAAACATACCACTGGACATGAAGCACTGTAAAAAAATCTGAGGACTGATGTAAGCTGAGAGTAAAAAGATGAACATCCCTAGTGATAGTCCTGTTCCTAACATAGAAATTATCACTTTGAGATCCAATATAGATTAATGTTTTACCCAAGTCTAAGCAGTGACTTTATTCCACATTTGCTTGAAAAATAGTTATTTTGAAAATGACTCCATCTTTATTAGGAGCCAGCCTATAAATCAAATACAAAGACAAGACCCACATTTGCATAGGTTTTAAGAGTGAATTACTCAAGTTAGTGAATGATAACAAATGTCCTACTGTTGATCACATACACTATATCAAATGAATATACAGGAAGCATGAAGAATTGTGACCCATTAACTTGCTGGGGGAAGGAATATGGGAAGGTAAATTTGTAAAGTTTGGAAAAATGTTAAAAATTTCAAGGGTACATGTAATCCTTTAATACGGAGAATTATTTTAATAAAAAGTTATTAATTTAGGGCACAGTTTTAAATTGTGCTGAGATGATAAAAAATGGCAAAATATTTTATAATTGTGGTAAATTACATATAACATAAAATTGCCATTAAGCCATTTTTGATATTTATTTTTGAGAGAGAGACACACACACAGAGTGCAAGCAGGGAGCAGGCTAGGGGCAGAGAGAGAGAAAGACACAGAATCTGAAGCTGCTCTAGGCTCTGAGCTGTCAGCCCAGAGCCCAACATGGGGCTTGAACTCAAGAACCACGAGATCATGACCTGAGCTGAAGTTGGAACCACCCAGGTACCCCCCCATTTAAACCACTTTTAATTGCACAATTCATTGGCATTAATTATAGTCAGAAGCTTGTACAAATATCACCACTATTTCCAAATTTTCTTATCATCTCAAAGAGAAAGTGTGTAACTCTTAAGAAATAAATCCCCAATTCTTCTTCCCCACATCCCTTTAGTAACCTCTAATCTACTTTATGTTTTTATTAATTTTCCAATTCTAAATATTTCATGTAAGTAGAATCATACAGTATTTGCCCTTTTGTAGCTGGCTTATTTCACTTGGCATAGTACTTTTATCAGTTACGTTGTAGTATATATCAGAACTTATTCCCTTTCTATGGCTAAATAATTTTCCATTGTGTCTATATATTACATTTGTTCATTCATTCTTCTATCAATGGACACTGAGTTGTTTCCACCTTTTGGCTATTGTGAATAATGCTGCAATTAACATTAATGTACAAGTATCTACATAGGTATCCGTTTTCACCTCTTCTGCATATATATCTAGGAGTGGAATTGCTGGGCAGTATGGAAATTCTATTCTAGCTTTTTAAGGAGGAGCTAACCTGTTTTTCACAGGGCTGAACCATTTTACATTCCCAGCATCAATGTATGAGGACTCCAGTTTCCCCATTTCCTCACTAACAACTGTTTTATTTTTTAAAAATAAATAGCTATCACTGTAATATTGATTTGCATTTCCCTAATCACTAATGATGTTGATTATATTTTCATTGCTTATTGACCATTTGTATATTCTCTGTGGAGAAAGGCCTACTCACCCCCTTTTCCCATAATTTCGTTTTTGTCTTTTTGTTGTAGACTTTTAGTTTACATATTCTAGATAATAAAGCCTTATCATTTATATGATTTACAAACACCAGATATATATGTTTACTTCGGGACTGTCAATTACATGCCATTGTTCTGTATGTCTATCCCTATGTAAGCATCACAATGTTCTGATTACTGTAACTTTGCAGTAATGTTTGAAATAGGGAAGAGTGAATCCCCACACTTTTTCAAGATTGTTTTATATATTCTAGTCCTATTGAAATTCCATATGAATTTGAAGACTAGGTTTTCCATTTGTTTAAAAAAGGCTGTTAGAATTTTAATAGAGATTTAATTGAATTTGTAGATTACTCTGGGTAGTATTGGCATCTTTTTTTTTATTGATACCTTTTTTCTTTTTTTTATACCTTTTTCTTTTTTTATACCTTTTTTATTTTTTTATGTTAGCTATTTTTTTAAATTTTATTGTTTTTAATTTACATCCATATTAGTTAGCATATAGTGCAACAATGATTTCAGGAGTAGATTCCTTAATGCTCCTTACCCATTTAGCCCATCCCCCCTCCCACAACCCCTCTAGTGACCCTCTGTTTGTTCTCGATATTTAAGAGTCTCTTGTGTTTTGTTCCCCTCCCTGTTTTTATATTATTTTTGCTTCCCTTTCCTTATGTTCATCTGTTTTGTCTCTTGAAATCCTCATATGAGTGAAATCATTATCTGTCTTTCTCTAATTTCGCTTGGCACAATACCCTCTAGTTCCATCCACATAGTTGCAAATGGCAAGATTTCATTCTTTTTGATTGCCAAGTAATACTCCATTGTATATATATACCACTTCTTTATCCATTCATCTATCGGTGGACATTTGGGCTCTTTCCATGCTTTGGCTATTGTTGATGGTGCATTGGGGTGCATATGTCCCTTCAGAACAGCACACCAGTATGCCTTGGATAAATACCTAGTAGTCCAATTGCTGGGTCATAGGGTAGTTTTTAATTTTTAATTTTTTGAGGAACCTCCATACTGTTGTCTAGAGTAGATGCACCAGTTTGCATTCCCACCAGCAGTGCAAAAGAGATCCTCTCTCTCCGCATCCTCGCCAACATCTGTTGTTGCCTGAGTTGCTAATGTTAGCCATTCTGAAAGGTGTAAGGTGGTATCTCATTGTGGTTTTGATTTGTATTTCCCTAATGATGAGTGATGTCAAGCATTTTTTCATGTGCTGGTTGGCCATCCGGATGTCTTCTTTGGAGAAGTATCTATTCATGTCTTTTGCCCATTTCTCACTGGATTATTTGCTTTCGGGTATTGAGTTTGATAAGTTCTTTATAGATTTTGGATACTAACCCTTTATCTGATACATCGTTTACAAATATCTTCTCCCATTCTGTCGGTTGCCTTTTAGTTTTGCTGATAAATGTTTCCTTCGCTGTGCAGAAGCTTTTTATTTTGATGAGGTCTCAGTAGTTCATTTTGGCTTTTGTTTCCCTTGCCTCTGGAGACGTGTTGATAAGAAGTTGCTGCGGCCAAGATCAAAGAGGTTTTTGGCTACTTTCACCTCAAGGATTTTGAAGGCTTCCTGTCTTACTTCGAGGTCTTTCATCCATTTTGAGTTTATTTTTGTGTATGGTGTTCCAGGTTGATTCTTCTGCATGTCGCTGTCCAGTTTTCCCAGCACCACTTGCTGAAGAGACTGTCTTTATTCCATTGGATATTCTTTCCTGCTTTGTCAAAGATGAGTTGGCCATACGTTTGTGGGTCCATTTCTAGGTTGTCTATTCTGTTCCATTGTTAAAATGTCAATACTACCCAAAGCAACCTACATATTCAATGCAATCCCTATCAAAATAACACCAGCATTCTTCACAGAGCTAGAACAAATAATCCTAAAATTTGTATGCAACCAGAGAAGACCCTGAATATCCAAAGCAATCTTGAAAAACAAAACCAAAGCAGGAGACATCACAATCCCAGACTTCAAGCAATACTACAAAGCTGTAATCATCAAGACACTATAGTACTAGCACAAGAACAGACACTCAGATCAATAGTATTGGCATCTTAAAAATATTAAGTCTTCCTACCAATGAACATTGGATGTTTTTCCACTTATTTAGGTCTTTGGTCTTTCATCTCCTTAAATTCATTCCTAGGTATTTTATTCCTTTAGATGCTGTTGCACATGAAGTTGCTTTCTTAATTTCCTTTTGGGATTGTTCATTACTGGTGTATAAAAATACACTGATTTTTGTGTGTTGATTTTTATACCCTACAACTTGCTGAATTTGTTTATTAGCTCTAGTAGCTTTTTGTAGATTCTTTAGGTTTTTCTATATACATGAGATCATGTCATCTGTGAAGAGAGATAGTTTTACTTCCTCCTTTTTAATTTGGATACCTGTTAAAAACTTTCCTTGTTCAATCATCTGGCTAGAACTACCAGTACAATATTGAATAACAGTGTTGAAAGCAGGTATCCAGGTCTTGTTCTTGATCTTAGGGCTAAAGCTTTCTGAGTTTCATTACTGTGATATTATCAGTGGATTCCATAAAATTATTATGCTGAAAAAAATGACAATATTTTATCAAGAAAGGAAGTACAAATCTTCCACTAAAACATGCTGCTAATATGTACTCTCCCTGTGTGCATGGTAGTTTTACTATGACCATGATGCTGAGAGTAAGTAGCAAAATATCTTATGTAAATAGCTGCAGCATGCCACAACATATTTGGAGAAAAATGTGGCCTTGAGGCTGAAGGTGAGGCTCAGAAGTTTTTCAAAGTTCTTCAACTCAATTGCTAATTTTTTTTGTATTCTTTGATGTGAACAAACAATGGAATAAGGTGTCAATTCATTTTTTCATGATAGAGTATTAAAAAATTATAAGCTAAAGAACACTGGAATATATTAGAGTTATAAGGGCTAACGGTGAGATACGAAATAGGTAATACATCTAACACCTGTTTGACTGTAGCTCAAAACAGGGAGGTATTATTCAGATGAGTTTCTGTGGTATCATGAACTAAAATTAACTGACTTGCCCATTATACTCTTAATTTCATGTGTCCCAGAAAATAGTAAAACTGTATTTCCATAAGAATAATTTTCTATAATTCTAATTCCTGTTTCATATAAGCCTGTCTCCTATCTTTGTCTCTGTTATTCTGAATCACTTAAAGGTTATGAATAAGGTCTGTCAACTGAAGAAATCTCAGGCTAGATGTTACCTGCCCGTAACAGAGTGATTCCATGTCGCATATATTCATGCACTATCATAGGAATACATAACTCTCCGTAGACTTAAACCTCCTGATCCTTTGGATAGCCCTCTTGACTTCTAATCCACTTGAAGACAGATCTTTGGACTCCTGGTCACCCACAGGTCTCTGATCCATGTGAAGACAGAAGACTGGCTTTCTTTCCTCTGGCCTCCTTTCGTTTCGAAGGGATTCAGATCTTTAGTTTCCCATCCACTATGTAGTTTCTGGCCTCCTGCCCTTACTCATTAACTTACCCCTATAAATAAGTCCTCGTGTTTCCTTCAGTTAGTTCATTTGAGTCAACTGTTCCCCTGTCCAGTGGCTACGACACCTCAGTATCTCACTACTCTTGCTCCTCTCCCATGAAAGATCACCACATCATTTTAAGGAGCAGGAAACAAAGGTCAGTGGTATCAGACCTTTCAAATAATAAGCTGGACTAAACTTTAACTGCTCATCTTCCTATAAGAGATTTCTGTTCCTCATGTTCCTATATATCTAAGTTACCAGAAGTCTAAATCTCTCTAGTCATCACTTCGATTCTCATGCTCATAGTTTTCTCTATGTCTCCAGTCTGACCCAATTCCCTACCTTACTCTGTCCTTCTAAACCTCTTCATGGTGTCCTCTCTTACCTCAGTTTCAACATATGTTCCATATCCAAAACGTCTTTTATGAATGTTCCTTTTAGTTTCACCCCTTGATTATATTTGGCTGTTCCTTTAGTTCTTTATGTCCCACGGAGCACTCTCAACTGGGGCAGTTTTTATTCTGTCAAATCCCAGGTTACTTGGGGCCACAAACTATTTAGATATTTTCCTTGCTCCACTTCGTCACTCCCTTGCTGTCTTTGCCATTACAGTTTCTTTCAACGGTTTTGGAAACAAAGGCTGAACAGGAGGAGTACCAGGTACAGAGGTAGACCGTAAATCAGATGTTTAAGTTTTCAGTAAACAAGCAGAATGATAGGGATGTTGGTAAATTATAGCAATGGAGACAAATAGTAAACGGTATAGTATTATGTTATTTTACCTTTCCTCTCCATACAGTAGCCTTAGTTAACCATTTCTGCCTTATGGAAACACTTTCTTATTTTGGCTTCCTGGTTGCTATATTCTGCCTACGTTAACTAACTTAGTTCCATGGTTGTAAATATCATAAATATATATTATGACTTTACTCTCTCTGTACTGACACTTCCGGAGTCCAAGCCATCATCTCTAAACAGGACAGGCTGCTTCACTTCTCGCACCTCTATCAATCCACTCCTTGCTGAAAGTAATTTATTGGATACGCAAATGATGTGTAGTTTACCAGTTTAAACTAAGTGTACTCTCAGAGTTAAATCCAAATCTTTCACTCTGGCTTTCAAAACCCATCATGATTTGGCCTCTCATTCCTCATCTCATATTACTCTCCCTCTCTTTTTCTTCACTCCAGGGAGTTGGGTCTTTTTTAGTCACTGGAACATGCCAAGGCTTGTTCTCACTTAGGTCTTTTTTTCCTACTGACTTTTACCCTAGGTACACTTTTCCTCTGTCTTTTCCTATAGAGGCCCCTTTCTCACCTTAAGACCATGATTCTGTGATAGCTCATCAGAGAGATCTCACTGTTAACAAGCATAAAATAGCCTACTCTCAGTCCCTATCACTTTAGGCTTCTTTACTTTCTCCATTATTCTTACCACTTTCTGAAATTCTTGTTCCTTATAATTTACTTCACTGTCTGTCTCTTCTGATTAGAACAAAAGGATGAAGAGGGCAGAAACCCTGACTGTTTTGTTCTCAGCTATATCCCCAACCCAAAACTTAGCAGACTATTAATAATTATTCATTTAATGAATTAAAATTATGGCCTTGGATAATCACATTACAGCAAAAATTTTAACATGTTTATTTATTGTTGAGAGAGAGAGAGAGAGTGAGAGAGAAAGAGAGAGAAAGAAAAAAAATCTGAAGCAGGTTCCAGGCTCTGAGCTGTAAGCACAGAGCCCAACGCGGGGCTCAAACTCATGAACCATGAGATCATGCCCTGAGCAGAAGTCAGACACTTAACCAACTGAGCCACCCAGACACCCCTACAGTAAGATTATATTATATTACATTATATTACATTACATTATATTATATTATATTATATTATATTATATTATATTATATTATATTATATTAAATATCAACAGAGAATACAAGATATCTTCAAAAGAAGATATAAGAGGGGCGCCTGGGTGGCTCAGTCAGTTAGGCGTCGACTTCAACTCAGGTCACGATCTCACGGTCCGTGAGTTTGAGCCCCGTGTCGGGCTCTGGGCTGATGGCTCAGAGCCTGGAGCCTGCTTCCGATTCTGTGTCTCCCTCTCTCTCTGCCCCTCCCCCGTTCATGCTCTGTCTCTGTCTCAAAAATAAATAAACGTTAAAAAAAATTTAAAAAAAAGAAGATATAAGATATAAATATCAAAAGAAGAGAGAAAATATATACAGAGATAAGTATTAAACAGATGAACTATCAACAGGACCAGATACAGTGTATTACCAAGCTGAAATATCACAGAAACACAAATGAACATAACACAAATTTGATATTAGGAGTAAAACTGTCTGAAGACTTTATATTATAAAGAATCTTATTTCTGAATAAGACCTATGAAAGAACCCTGATGGATTAATCCTGGGGATATTTCAAGAAATTTTCTGTGAACTGATTTAAAAGGAATAAACATTTTGAAAATTTATCCAGTCATCTTATAAATTGCTCAAGCATATTTAAAATTAGAGACCAACAATCTAGAACGATACATAAAACAATGTGAATGTGTAAGATTTAACCAGTTGGTTTTTCTTCTGTGTCCAATTTCTAATAATGCAGTAGTGAAAGTCCCTACTGATAGGCAACTTTTAAGCTATAGATACTATTTTTTACCCGTAACTCAAAAAAGGAATATAATAAAGTCATATAGAAACTTTGTGGGTAACAGTAGTGTATAGCCTGTAAAAAAAAAAAAAAATTTACAAGGACTGTGACTGCTCTTAGTCTGGAGAAAATATACATGACTTTATGCACTCCTGTGTTCCTTAGACACCATGTTAGCAGAAGAAGTGTATACAACAAATCTATTCCAAGCTTGTTGAAAATTTGTTCTTTTATGAAAATCCAGTTAGGGCTTCCTTTCTATTGTATAGTCATATGTGCGTGTTATGCAGAAAAAATTGGTATGTGTGGCTTATAAAGTGTTACAAACATAGAAGAACATCACAGTCAATTCCAACATGATCTCAAAGTTCAGACCTAGAATTCTCAAAGTCCCAGTATTTGGCAATTCTATAGTACTATGGTAATACTATGTAACAGTTATACCACATAATTATCAATGTCTACTTGACTGTTTCAATTAAGTCCATCTCTGTTTTTAACTCTTTCCTTAGATGTTCTGCTTGTAGTCATCCTTTTACCTCAGTAAGTCCCCGTTTCTCTCTTAAATCTCTGGGCAATTATGTTTCCCAAAGTGTTACTGTGTTTCCATAGTCTAGGTTAAATGCTTTTATGTGTGTGCATCCACAGCACTCTGTACTTCCCCATAATAGCAATGATCCGATTACAGTTGCTGTTTTACTAGTCTGTCCCACTCACAAGAATGTGAGTTGTTAATACATTTGTATTGTTCATCTTTATACCCACAGCATCCTGGCATAAACCTATGTGTGTCAAATACTTAATAAATATTCATGATTCAAGAAGTGACTCAACGGAGATATAAATAGATGGTAGGTATTAGCTCAGTAAAGCTTTACTGAGTGGGTCTCAGTTAATCTGAATTCTAAATCATATGAAGGAAGAGTTCATAAGCAGATGCAAAGTAAGAAAGGACTATTCCAGGAAGAAAGAACTACATGTTTTAAGGTAAGGAAGTTTGAGAACAAAAGGTTTCTCAGAACTATGATGTCCATGTTAGTAGCTCTACAGAGTTGGGAGAAAAGCTCAAGTGGAATATGAAAAGAGATGAAGATGGAAAGAAAGAAAGAACCTGAATCATGTATTTATAAGAAAAACAGATATTATTATGAGTTGAATAATATGACTATATTGGTAAAAAGTTTTGAAGTTGCCACCTCAAGAAAGTTCAGGATTGGGAGAAGTATTTTTTAAAAGAAAAAAAAACAACATAATTGTGTTATACAATCACCTTTTTTAAAGATAAGTTGAAGGAAAAGATACAAGATTTTGTAAAGCATTAAAACCCCCAAATGCTAGTCTAGCACTTCTCTAACTAAATTTTACATAACACTTGCCCTACAATATGCTCCATGAAAGAAAAGGAATTTCTGGTCCAATACTTTTGAGGGGAAAAACTGCATATAATAATCTCTTCTCTGAATGATTCATAATACATACTAGCCTATTAAAAATATTAAGCCCTACAATTAAATACCCATTAAAATTTTTTTAGTATTTATTTTAGAGGGAGAGAGAGAGAGAACGAACCGAGGAGGGGCAGAGAGAGGGAGACACAGAATCTGAAGCAAGCTCCAGGCTCTGAGCTTTCAGCACTGAGCCCAACACAGTGTTTGAACCCACGAGTCATTAGATCATGACCTGAGCCAAAGTTGGAGGCTTAACCGACTGAGCCACCCAGGCACCCCAAACCCATTTAACTTTTTATAAATAAATTTATTTATCCATGACAACTGTTTATGTGTATGCCTGTTAACATCCTGCCCAAGCAAGCAATATTTTACAGAACATGCTCTCCAAAACTAAAATGTCACAAATCAATTCATATTTGAAGTGCTCACCTTGTAACTTAAAAAAAAGTGACAATCCACTATTATTTGTAAAACCTAAGGCCAAGATGTTAAAAAAGGAAGATATAATATCATCTTAATGGAAATAATCTCCATTATCATCATCTAGATATTGCTAAGATAATATTCTTACTTTGCTAGTATATCTAGGGCCAGAGAAAATAAAGAGGCCATAAAATGACATCTAGTTGTACAATTCTAGGAAAGAGGGGCTAGATGTTGGTTTAATTGCATATGAACAGGTATACAAATCCTATATGCAAATACATGTATGTATACAACACAATATTAAGGGCTGATGTATGCCAACTGTTATGATTGTTTTTTTTAAACTTTTTTTAATGTTTATTTTTGAGAGAGAAAGACGGAGCGTGAGCAGGGGAGGGGCGGAGAGAGAGGGAGACACAGAATCCAAAGCAGGCTCCAGGCTCCAAGCTGTCAACACAATAGGGCTCTGTGTTGACAGAAGGGGCTCTGTGGGGCCTGAACCCATGAACTGTGAGATCATGATCTCAGCCGAAGTCAGAGGCCTAACTGACAGCCGCCTGGGCCCCCCTGTTATGATTGTTTTAATGAAAACTTTATTGAAGTATGCTTAACTGAAGCGATCAATACATTTCTTTTGAATTCTGACTATAAGTAATTTTAAGTAAAAGGAAAGAGTGGCCAGATTACTCTGGCTTCCTATTAACACAGCCAGAAAGTTCATTTTTAAGTTATTATATTATTAAGAAAAAGACACTGGCATTAACGGTAAAGAATCGTGGTACTATCCTTTTTAGTATTGAGAGTTCTTCATTCTCAGTTTCAGTAAGCTTCCAGCAAAATTGAAACTATATTTGATATAGCAGATTTTAAAGTTTAAAGAGCAGAACAAAACATTCCATAGGCTGTTATAAAACTTTTCAGCTATTAAAGTAATCAAATCTTAACTTGAAGTGCTTATTTATTATGAATTCAAAGTATTCAGTCATTCTTTTCCCATGTGTCTCATTTATAAAAGTAAAAATAAGGGACAAACTCACATGGCCTGGAAGTTTATATCATTAAGTATTACAAGAGCTTTGTGAAAATATTTTAGATGGAAACAAAATGAGAAATTTAAGATAATTATAATATTAACAGCTCAGAGAAATAGTATCAACTACATCAATTTCTTCAATACTGCTAATATGATGAAAATGGTTTGTGTTTACTGTTATTCAACTTTAACAGAAACCAACCAGTTCCTCCCTCCTTTTTCTTCTCTTTTATCATTTCATATTTCTTTCATAGAGCCTGCTATTTGACTGAATTTTATTTGCTTTGCTAATTATGGATATTATATTAACTGTGTTCCATCTTAGAACAAGAGCCTTCTATATTCCCAAGTTTGTTGCTAACATGTCACAGAATGTAAAACCTATGGAGCCTTGGGGCCTTAACTTAAGCCTGTGGCACTAAAGATGCAGCTGTTCATTTGCAAGTAATCATCCCCGCTATTAAAGAAGTCATAGTAAAGCAAAATAAATAAATAAATAATAAATAAATAAATAAATAAATAAATAAAATCAAATTCATTTTATACCATCGTCATTGTATTTCAGTGCACAACAGTCAGCATTATATAGATTTTTTTTTTTACTTGCTAAGACCATATTTTCAAATGACAGTAATTTAGAATATCATTTACCCAAAAATGTAAACTTTATTACAAGTTATGCACATAATTGGCCTTGAAGGTAATGTTTCTAGAAATTAAAAAAAAAAATAGCATGTACAGTTAACTACACTGCAGAAACTGGAGAGTTAAGAATGTGTTAGCTCATTTAAAATTTTCCTATGCAGCAAAGTTCAAATATAAACAATTACATTTTGTAAATTAAATGGTTCTGACAACTATAACACTTCTAGCAAACTCTAAAAATCCCATCATTTCACCTTACTTGAAATATGATACATACAATGAAAATACTGTCGTCAGGTTTTGTGCTATCATTCTAGAATTAAAGATACATCATTTAGCTCTATATAAATAAAGTGATGTTAAACAATGTTCTTCCTAATTTTCCCCTTAACTGAAGAGCAATCACGGATTTATAAATCATATTTCTTGCCATGTGTGCTTAGTTTCCCTTAGTCTTCCATCAACAATGTATAAAAGTCTGTTTCCATACAGGCTCTCCAAAACAGTTTAACATATAATTTATTACATCTGTAGATATCAAAGTTAGAAAGCTAAGATTTAACGGGGCATCTGCAACATGTGATAAATGCTAGATTGATATCTACTACTTATTCCCTAATATATGAAGTGCTTTGAAAATCCTTCAAAAAAAGATAAACATCACCAAAAAAAAAATGAACAAAGTATATGAATGGCCATTTCATTCACTGTCTTATAACACACAAACACACACACACACACACACACACACACACACACACACACACACGTAAACACATCCTGACATTAAGATTATGCTGAAAGGGAAGCCAAAGGAATGAGTGAGGAAAGACTGATTTGCTAATCAAATGAAAAGATATTCCGTTCACTGTATTCAAAACAGCAAATCAAATAATCACATTCTACTATATAGCTCTAATTGGCAAATAATTGTAAAGGCTTGCTATGGATATGTAGAAATGGGTACTCTAGTATAAATAATCCTATTGGAATTACAGGTTGGCACACTCTTTCGGAGGGCAATTTATTTTTTAAATATAATTTATTGTCATATAGGCTAACATACAGTATGTAAAGTGTGCTCTTGGTTTTTGGGGTAGATTCCTGTGGTTCATCGCTTACGCACAACACCTAGTGCTCACCCCAACAAGTGCCCTTTTCAATGCCCATCACCTATTTTCCCCTCTCCCCCACCCCCCCAAACCACCCTCAGTTTGTTCTCTGTATTTAAGAGTCTCTTATGGTTTGTGGAAGGGAATTTAGCAACAAGTATCAAGAGTATTATGACCCAGCAATGTCTTTAAAAATTTTTTAAATTCACATGAAACAATTGGAAAAGTACACAGATGCAAATGCAGAGCTGTTCATGATAGAATAATTTTAACAACAGGAGTTTGGTTAAGTAAATTAGATTACTCATGATAAATTATAATTAAATTTATAATGAAGACCTTTATTTACTGGCATGGAAAGAGGTTCACGATTAATTAAATGGAAAAAAAATCAGACAACAGAATAGCAGGGACAACCAAAACATGGAGTGCCCTGGGCATGTTTGGCACTTATTTAATAACATGTTTTAAACAATTGTTTCAAGGCTTAATGAGAGTAATCTTTATATCGAAATTAAGGGATTACATAACATGAAATATTGTGTACCAGAACTTTCTTGAAGGCAGACTAGCCATTTAAAATCTAGATAAATGTGTAAGTTACTCATTACTATCAACAACTCATTACTTACATACTATGCATAACTCACTTGTAGAATGTCAGTTGAATTTTCTAATGTCAGGTGAATGTCAACTAGCTACCTCATGGTCCACAACAAAGCCTTTAACTATACAATGCAGCTTACATGTGGACATTACAAAAATATTCAAAGGTTTTGTTTCCATTAAATAGGCATCTATTTTAGTGGTAGTGGGACTGCTTACATTTTTTATACACATTATTTATATACACATATGGAAACCCAAGTTAACAAGTAACATATTTCCAAATTTTTCCAGTGATGTTTTACATATTAAACAAGGGTAAATGTAGTTTAAGGAGAGACACTTCAACATCCTGTCCTCCCTTGTTTCAAAATCACAGATGGCTATCTTCCTGGACCAGGTTTTCTGAAGAATTCCTGAGTAAGGACGATGGCCATTCTTACTAAAGTAGGCTCCCTTTTATCACATGCACCCTCTTTTACTCTAGTACTACATTACACTTTTGTTAAATATTACTTATGCTATTCATCATTTGTTCAATTCTTTCTTGTCCTTAAGGACAATGATCTTGTATGACTTTTTCCTGCTCTATCTCCAGTGCTCTGAAGTGCGCCCTATACACAGTGTCCAACAAATAACTGTTAAATGAACAAATGACAATGAATGGAATAGAAAAAGTAAAGCACAGCCGCAAACCCACAGCAAACAGAAGCTATTCAATCTCTTAGGTAGCAAACAGAAGGGAGGGTCGCTAGAGCAAGAGCTAGCGTAGTTCTTTGAAACATGTGTAGGAAGGGAAAGGGTAGAATTAATCCCTTGCATCTTCCCTTCCTCTCCTTGTGCTAAATAGAGAAATGGGTTTGTGATCCCAGGTGGCAGCAGTGACTACAGATACTCTGGCTTGAGAGGCAGAGAGTGCTTGACTAGACATACTCAAGTAAAACAGAGGACTACAGGCATACTGAAGGAACGTCTATAGTGAACCCTATCCAGAGAGGCTAACAGGCAAGTTCATATGTAAATCTACACATCACTACATATTCGAGAAAAACAACACTCTTAGAAATCTCATTCTCAGGCCAGTGCTATATTAGTAATACCTGAATAAACTCTACTCCTTCTTTAGCTAAACATGTTTCCAGGTTAGGATTTATGGCATGTTTGAATTAGGCTAGGTAATCTTTCAGAGCATAAAACTACTTCACTAGGTCTTAGAAGAAAAATTTGGATCTGGAGTTCATACAGGGAAGTAAATTCAACATCAGTAAGACAGACTTGGGGAAGAAATTTCCTTCAAGAAATCCAAAAACTTTTCATGCTTAACCAAGTAAGGCTCGCTACATTGCTGGATTTAAATCATAGTCCTCTTCATCTCTCATGAGTCCTCTAGTCCTCACTGATAAAGAAAATCTTGACCTGTTGCTGACCTCGAACCTGAATGGTCTCTGCAGACAGAAAGATAAATGACTGTCCTTTAGGGACTGTCAACATATCATATTTGGTATTAGAGAAATACCAAATAAAATAAAAATCCAAAATAATTTAATCAGTTGATAGTTATCTGAAATTTCCTGAATTTCATTTTTGTACTAATCCAAACAGGCTAGATTATTCATATAAAAAGATTACTTGACATGTTGCAAGAGGTTATTTGTATATATCAGTGATTTGAGATGCCTTAGAGTTCCAACTTAGTGTTGTGGTGAACATCCGAACTAGTAGTTCACGATGTTTTAACTGAATCCTGGTTGCCTTGTGCTAAAGTGAAAAGCATTAAATACGTAAAATCCCTTAAGTATTGATTTATAATAAGTTATGTCTGTCTTAATATTATAATAAACAAGGGCTTAGCACACATTTAACACTCAGATAAAGGGCACACCTACTTAACTGGGATGAATGAGAAAGAAAACCTCAGTGGAATATACTTATCAACTTGAAAAAAATAGATTAATGTCAAAACGAGGCTCTAAAAGGCATGTGTGAGGATTTATTTTTTTTTAAGTTTATTTATTTATTTTGGGAGAAAGAGAATGGGAGAGAGAGTGAATGGGGAAGGGGCAGAGAGAGAGAAGGAGAGAAAGAATCCCAAGTAGGCTCTATACTGTCAGCGCAGAGGCTGACTCAGGGCTTGAACCCAGGAACCATGAGATCATGACCTGAGCCGAAATCAAGAGTCAATGTTTGACTGAGCCACTCAGGGGCCCCTGTCTGATGACTTCTGCAAATTTTGTCACAGTGGCTAAGGGATCTGAATTGATAACTGAAGTACTTCTTGCTGTGCCCCCTTTTGTTCATGTTAGGCTGCTACTCTTTATAGTACTGTAGGTAAAGAAAGTCATCCTAGCTTGATTCAAATTTTTAGAGCGCATTTCTTAAGGATGTGACCCAAAATAAATATTGAAAGTAATAATAAAATAACAGTTGCTATAAAATCTTCCATTAACCATCATACTTCATTACTCTTTCATGAATTCTATCTTTTGGAAACATACATTTTTAAATAGCTTTGGTTCATATCATATTAAAATCATACTATGTTCTTTGCTTTGTCAGGACAAACTAATATTCTTTTTTTTTTTTTTTTTTTTTAGGTCAAACTAATTTTCTAAATAATCATGCAACACATTCAGCAAGAATGTTTCCTGATGTTTTTCCATTATACTACAGCCACATGTGCATCATACTAACCTCTACACCAGAAGACCCACAAACAAAACCAACACACAAATGTCTACCACCATAAATGTACTATCTTAGCAATACCACACAAAACATGTGATGAAAATCCATTCCTTTGATGGAAGAAATGAAGTTAGTGAAATGAATAACATTCTATCTGAAACAAGACCAAATAGTGATTTGTTCATATTAATGTAATAATAAGTTAATTAATAACTAACAGGGTACTGACTGGCAAGAAATAAAGTTGTTTCTTGGTTTCTCTTACATAGATGAATGTAGCATTCTTCCTTCTAAAAATAATATTTTGCTTTTTTTACTGAACATAAGTGAAATGGTCTTTAGGGCATATTATACACCTTTCCTAAGTATTTACAAATGGTGTATATGTTATAAAAATTTCTGTTGTTGAATCTTGGTACTCATCAAACACAAGTAGGATATAGGATTATTACATTCTTAGATCAAACCAACAATTAGAACCTTTCTAACCACACACCTTTTCACATCATTGTGAATGTTTATTTCCTGGATACAAGGAAATTTCTGAAGGATCTCAGCTAATAATATAAAATTATATATGTATGTGAATAAAAAAGAGTAAAGTGATATAATAATAAAAGGAGGTTAAAATTACAGAGGTCAAAGACACCTATTTTCTTTTAAAAAGCTTTCATAGGGGCGCCTGGGTGGCGCAGTCGGTTAAGCGTCCGACTTCAGCCAGGTCACGATCTCACGGTCCGTGAGTTCGAGCCCCGCGTCAGGCTCTGGGCTGATGGCTCGGAGCCTGGAGCCTGTTTCCGATTCTGTGTCTCCCTCTCTCTCTGCCCCTCCCCCGTTCATGCTCTGTCTCTCTCTGTCCCAAAAATAAATAAAAAACGTTGAAAAAAAAATTTAAAAAAAAAATAAAAAGCTTTCATATACTTGGCAGAAAGAAAATGAATACTGGAGGAGAGTGTCAGTAGTATTTAAAAGAAAAAAAAATGAATTAAGTATAAAGTGAAAACACCTAAAACAAGAGTCAGCATGAAGAAAAGTCTTCTGCTTTATCTATCTGAACACAAACTAATGGCAATATGAACTTGTGGACATAAAGGTTTGAAATACATTTCACTAAAAGTCTTTTGTTTCTTGCTGCTCACTCAACTTAAAAGACTACTTGTCAGCTATAGACTTATTTTACATTGTCATTAATGAGATTGTAAACCATTCTGACAAAATTACATTTTTAATTGTTCTTCTCACTACTTGATATTGAAGTATAATTAACATACAATGTTATATTACTTTCAGATAAACAACATAATGATTCAACAATCCATATATTACTCAATGCTCACCAATATAAGTGTAGTATTTTTTTAAATAAATGTAATTTCAAATAGCATTTCTTATTGATGTGTAATTATAAAAAGGACAAACCAGACTGATTACCATTGGTTCAGTGATTCAATAAACCTATTATATAAAGAAATAGAAAATCTAAAAGAAAACATCATACTATGTTGGAAATTTACTTTTAATTAACTTGATAATGTCCTCCTTAAGGAAAAGGTTTCAAGAAACTAGCATCCACCATGGTATCTGGCACATTTCAAATGTTCAATAAGTACTATTAAATCAAAGAGTAAAGGAAATTTCTCACTGGGATTTATTTTTATCTAAAAGAATGGTCTCTAATACCTATAATTCTGTGCAACATGTACAGCTAAGGTTTCCAGATGTACTGAAAGTATGGTAAACTCATATCCTTAATATTAAAAAAATGAAGTATTTTACATTATTTCATGATGTAGTAGAAAATATACTTAGGAAAAAAACCTCACATATATTTGTATACTTTCTTGGCCACATAAAAATCAATCAATAACTAAAACATAATACATCTATTCTGATTACATCTTCAAGTACATCTTATATTTTGATTCAATCATACTGAGTTTATAGATAGGGTATTAATTTAAAGAGGAGCTTCCCAAATTCTACTGATAGGTTTTTAAAGTGTGTGTTGGAGAGGAAAGGAAGGGAAGGACGAAGATAAAGACTGAGATTTGACTGACAGAGGCCTTCATAGTCTAGCAATGTAGTAAATATGGGACAGGTGCAAACATCATTAAACAAAATCGTTTATTGGCTCTCTGTACATTTAACTCAATGATGCACATCATGAATTCTTAGGAGAAATATAGTACTAGCACTTTTCAAACTTGCTAGACTGTAGAACACCTTTTCATGGGGGCTCTCATTCTGTTTCAATTACTGTTCCACAGGCTATAGTCTTGGCTGTGTAACATAAATACCCTTTAAAAAAGAATACACTGAAGTTTAAATGTGAATATATACTTTACTTCATATTCCTGGGAAGTTACTTATTCCAAAATTACACAAAATACTTAGTTAAGAATTCTTTTAAGGTCAAGTCCATGAGCTAATAAGCAGATTCAGTTCTATGATTTGAATTATCTAGGAATGGTTTTCACACTTTTTCACAGAAGTACTTCTAACTATAAAGGAGCAAAAAGTAAAAATTGGGACACTGAGGGAGAAAGTGATTCTGAGGAAAAAGAGTCTAAAGCAGAGATCAGCAGACTACAGCCTATAGGCCAAATACAGCTCACTGTCTGTTTTTGGTTTTGTTGTTGTTTTGAATACAGTTTTACTGAGATAGGATTACACTCATTTCTAGTTATCATCAACAACTGTAATAGGATATTAAAATATCTGTATTTCTATTGGTACTGATATCACAGATACCACTAATAATACTGTGGCTTGTGGCCTATATTTATAATTGACAGAAATCCTAAATTTCAGATAGAGGTTAATGAAAATAAACATGCAATTTTTTACAGACCAGGTTAAGAACATTTGTTTTAGAATACTGTGAAAAGATATCTGACACTTTTAAATAGGATATCAGAAACAGTAAGAAAAATGTAAAGCAACAAAGTAAAACATGACTAAAATTTTAAATAAATTAAAAACTAAAATTAAAAAAAGATTTAAAAATGATATTTTGCACAAAATTTATGAAATAATGCATAGCCATTAGTACAAGTTCTAAGATTACTCACTCTGCAATATTTCCTTAAATTTAAATAAAGCTAAAGCTAATATTTTGTGTGCAACAATTTATTACCCCTATTGCAAATGACTGATTTGTGCCTAGTAGTCAAAAAAATTCGCATGAGGAAATGAATATTTTGCTTGTCAAGATATCTTACTCACCATAACTACTATCAGACAACCAAAATATAGGCAATTAGTATACATTGATACATAAGTGTTATGAATGTTTATACAGGGGATAAATTACATAGATAATGACATATTTTTAAATGTCACTTCTTTTAAAGTGAAAATAAATAGCATGTATTAAGAAATTATTAAATAATCAGTGTTTTAAATTATGTGATATTAATTACATAAAATGGTATTACAGTCAAATTTCATCATATTGCTTAATTAAATGTCCATAATAAGGCCTTACGCATTATAAGGTGTTATAGTATGAACACAAAATTAAAGGGCATTTAACTTTTATGTTTTAAAACAATTAATATGACATAATGATAAATGCATTTATCCAATAGCAAAGTTCTTAAAATAGTGATTTTATTCTCTCTAGATATGTTATGATTTACAAAGCAAAAATATACACGTGTATAGTTCTTATCAGATTTTATTTGAAGAAGCATCAGACACACTACTTCCAATTTACATACTATAAGAAGACTTCAAATTTTAACTATTTTTTCCAATGTCTATTTGTTTTTGAGAGAGAGAGAGAGAGAGAGAGAGAGAGAGAGAGAGAGAGAGAGAGAACAAACAGGGGAGGGGGAGAAAGAGAGGGAGACACAGAATCCAAAACAGGCTCCGGGCTCTCAGCTGTCAGCACAGAGCCCAACGCGAGGCTCGAACTTACAAACCGCAAAGATCATGACCTGAGACAAAGTTGGCTGCTTAACCAACTGAGCCCCCCAGATGCCCCTAAAATTTTAAATACTAAATGATTTATATTTTCTCCTTCCAAGCTGATTTTACCTAGAACTAATTTTCAAGTGCATAAAAAATACTTATAAAATGTCTGTGTTTAATGTCTGCTGATCAGTAATGTCTACAGCTTTCCCTTTCCAGAAAAGTATATACAAAGCCTAAATATAACAGATTGGTCTAAACTTTCCATATGTAAGACCAAAAAAGACTCTGGGAAGATTATATAATGTTTTGTTGCACTTTGCCTTCTGTATTTTAGCAACTAACTGATCCTACATGTTCTTACAAGAGCAATTTAGCATTTAATTAAGAAGGACATTTTACTTTCATGTTTTAAAACATAACAGATTCATATTTCTCCTGGTGAAGTCTAATGAAAGATATTCAATTTAAAGATTTTATTTAAGGAATTTGTTAGAGAACTTAAAGTGAGTAATTTTCTAGAAATAAGATAATATAAAAAGGTCGTAAGTGCTACAATTGGCATTAAATTCTTGGAAACCAAGCAGGAATATGCTTAACTATTTGGCAAAACTTCAAAAAAATTACTAAAATATTAAGATAAATAATCTGATTTTTAAAATCATCTGGGAGCATGAATGAGAAAAGCTGTTGTCATGGAATGAGCAAGTGTAAATGGCAATAAATCCAGAAGAAAATGTCAAGTGCTTCTGAACAATGAATGAACACAAAATGTTGCTTGTAAAATAAACCACCACAATGGAAGAAAACTATAATGTTGTTTAAGATATTTTAAAATTTTCATTTCCCTTCCATAAACTTTACTTGTTAATAAGAAATCTGAAATTAACAAGAAGTAAAAATACTGATATATACTAGTATTGAAACAAATGAAAAGTATTCTCAAACATTAATTACAGTACTGGAAAGGAAACTACGATTAAAAGAAACTACAAATTTACCAGTTCTTATATTTGGTAAATTCAAATCCAAAACTATTAGATTCATAAAGTGTTATTAAATAAATTATACTTAAGTTATACTTACTATAGACATAATAGATAGCATTTGCCAGTAGCAAATTTTTTTGGAAGAGTTAATGCCATTATTAAAATGGCACAATATGATATTATTGCATTGCTTTTCATCAAAATATTCTAATAATTTATTAATATAATATTAAATAAAGAACTAAAGTGTTTAAAAGGATCTAAATTAGTAGTAATGCCAATCACTTATTTGTAAAATTCTAAGCAAAATAGCTTTAAATTTAAAAATTCATAGAATCAGGATCAGGTTAACATTATATACCTAACCATATTATATTATACCAAAATCATATAGCTAAAAGTTTATGTCATCAGTTTAAACATAGGCAACAATATATAGATCTGACTCTTGCATTATCTGAATTTTGTCAATATTAAAATAAAGTTTCATACACCAACTCTATTAAACACAGTTTTTCATGCATGATATCCGTGAGGGAAAACTGATATACATGTTTACAGATATACATACATGCATTCTCAGAGGTTAATATTTTGTACAACAACAAAATGTTTAGGTTAAATAAAAGACTGTAATTCTCCAAGAGACAAGCATTAACTTGTTACTTCAATATTAAGGAGTAAAATGCTTAAAATTATATTAGAGATTTATAAACAGATGACGTTTAAGATTCATTCCTTCATTCTGAATAAAGGAACATGTGTGTTCTTGTGACAGTTGATTAAGCAGTACCTTGCCTTTTTCTCTCAAGAGTATCAAATCATGAGCAATTCCAGGTATGGAATAGCTGAATCACTATATCGTACACCTGAAACTAAAATAACACTGGATGTCAACTAACAGGAATTTAAATAAAAACTTAAAAGTATCAAATCAAAATCAAAGCTTCCCCAGAAATAAACAGGTTTTATACTAGTTTACATAAAAGTTGCTTCAATTTATTTCTTACTCTTTTACCAGTTTAAGTCAAGTATTTCAAATGAGTTTTGTTGAAGAAAATTTATTCTATTAATTAAAAATAAATATGGGGGCACCTGGGTGGCTCTCAGAGCCTGGAGCCTGCTTCAGATAGTGTCTCCCTGTCTCTCTGCCCCTCCCCTGCTCGTGCTCTGTGTGTGTCTCTCTCTCTCAAAAATAAACATTAAGAAACATTAAAAAAAATATGAATTGGGAAAGAACACTGTAAGCTATACCAATTTCCCTTAATTATCAATCCTTTATTGTATCTTGCCCTTATCTTCAAAAGCAAACCCACATCCTATTTTCTTCATATATCATTTTACCCTAGGATATATACTATTTCATTATTTTTATGTTACTAATCTTTTACGTATGTCTAATAACTCCCCCCCCCCCCTTTATCTTAACCAACTATCTACTTATTCTTCTTTCCAATGTCTCTACAAACTTTTAAACAGTATTCCTCAAGTACTGACCCTCAAGGGGTCAATAAAGAGTAAAAATGGACAATATTTATTGCCTTTAAGCTATGAAAACAATTTCAAGAGAAACTCTCATTTAATTCCTCGTACTGTTCTTAGGTATTACCTTTGAAAACTGGCTGGTTCATAGAATCTCTGCTTTGGGTTCCGGTTCACACAGACTATGTATGATGTGTTAACTGGAACTGTGCATTATAAGGTCTGAGTTTATATTTATTTAAAGGAAAACTGTCCAACTCTAAAAGTTCCTAAAATCAGGTGGTGCTCCTCAAGAAATTTCCTGAAACACTGACTACGGAGAGTATTTCATTGTTATATGTGCATTACTCAAAACTGATAATAATTGTACATTATCAACTTTACTTTCTTTATGTTGATTAGATGAGGTCAATTGCCAGCCACAATTATTCTTTACAATATAGTCATCAAATATGTAAAAAGAAAGTCTAAGTTGTTATCTAACAGATGAATGGGCTCAAAGATTAGATGCAAACTTTTATGTTACTAATCTATACAGGTATCAGTATGTATTGGTACTTTTAACATGGTTTACATTTTTATAATAATATGTGATCATGAACATGCATCATCTTTCTATTAAAAGCATGATAAAGAATGAAATGATAATAAGAGAAAACAAGTACTGATTAAATTGTCATTTACTTTTCCATGACAATTACTGCAATGTTTTATCTGTAAAGAAAAACATTATGTTTGTTCCTTGGAACACTTTACAAAGTCTATACATTTCCCCTCTTACATTTACAAATTTCTACAAATTATGTTACTTGCTGTTTTAGCTTATTGAGGTATGTATACATGTGTACATAAAGTGAAAAGTCATCAATGTGTATCTTAAATTTTCAAAAACACATCCATGTAACCAACATCCAAATCCAGAAATAGAGCATTCAAAACGGTCCCACTGCACCCCACTGCAGCACTACCCGCTTTGCCCAAGACTAACCACTAACCTGACTGCCAATACCAGAGATTAGTTGTTTGATTCTGAGCTATATATAAATAGAATTATACAGCATTAACGGTGTTATGTCTGGTTTCTTTATCTCAATATCACATTTGTGAGACTCAGTCACATTTTATTTGTAGTTAACTCATTCTTATTGCTGTATAGTATCCCACTGTGTGAGCTTAAGACATTTTTACATTCTGCTGTTGATGAGTATTTGTGTACTTAGTTTCCAGTTCAGGGCTATTGCTGATAGTGTCATTGTGGAGAGTTTGTGCATCTTTTGGTGAATACAGGTGTTATGTTTCTGTTGGTACGTTGTAGCAACAGAATCGCTAAGCTATGTGGTTAAGTGTATGTTCAGCTTTACGTGCTCTCAAATGTTTTCACAGTGGGTAGTACCAATGGACACTACTTCTAGCAGTGTATGAGTTACAGTTAATCCATATGCTTGCCAACACGTCTTATGTCAGTCTTTTTCACTTTAGTCATTCTGGTAGATGTACAGTGATATCTTACTAATGGATTTGTCCTCTTTTAAGGAGTTTAGTGACCATTAGGATATTCTCTTTTGTGAAATTCCTATTCAGTTATTTGGCCCATTTTTTTTTTTTTTACTAGGTTATAGCTTTCTCTTACTGATTTGAAAGCATTTTGTACATACTGGAAATATAAGTCCTCATCAGATACTTGTATTGCAAATACATATCCTCATTTTTGGGCTTGTCTGTGTACTCTGTTGATGTCCACTGAAGAACAGAAACTCTTAATTTTAGTAATGTTCCAAATTTATCATTTTTCCATTATGGTTACAGCTTATGTCCTACTTTAGAAACATTTACTTACTTTAAGGTCATAAAGACATTGTGTTGTTTCCTAACACTTTTATTTTCTTATCACTGACATTTATATTAACAATCTATCTGCAATTGATTTTTGACAATGGTGTGAGGTGGGAGCCAAGATACATATTTTTCCCCCATTTGGCTACTCAACCTAGACTATATTTTCACAACTATACTACAGGGTTGCCTTTGTCATAAATGAACTATATAGTTTTTGTACCTGGTCTCTTTATTGAACAGATTTTTCTATTTTATTGGGCTACATCTACCCTTGCAGCAATACCACACTATCTCAATGGGTCTGGGTATCTGCCATCTAGTCATTTAGCTGTGTTTGTCTTTATTATGTTTTGAAAAAGTGAAGCCCACATCATTTTCACGGTCTGAGTCCTTGCATATTTAGAATAAAATCCAGAGTCCTTTCGAGGGCTTACAATGCCATTCATGTTCTGACCACTGCCTACTTCTCTGATTTAACCTCCCCTCCTGTCTACTGCCCCACTTCCTCCACCCTTTGTTCTCTATGTTGCAGCTACATTGGCCTTCTTGCAACACTAGCTTTTTTTGCTAGAATGCCCTTTTCCCAAACATCACCATCATTGTATGTTTTATTTCTTGATAAACACCACTCCTGAGACAGATCTTTGCTATCCAGTTTACCTACAAGACTTCCTTCTCCTTCTCAAATAATATTAGTAATTTGGGTGTTTATTGGTTTTCTTGGTCAGTAGAATATAAGCTTCATAGGAACAGGGATTTTTACAGGTCCTGTTTTATTGTTTTATTTCAAGTACCTAGGTATATAAGTGCTCATTAAATATTTGTTTAATGTGAAGCTGTATACTATGGTTAAAAGAAAACAAAATTATAAAAGTCAAGTAGACTAAAATGGAATATGTACCCAGATTGCTAATTAAGAATTTAACAGTTGTATTAGTTTTGTTATAAATATCAAATTTACTACTTGTCACTTTCAAAACTGAAATGCTACTTTCACTATTAATAATACAGGTCTGAAAATTTATGTATTGTTTAATGGCATAATTGTATGTAAATCACAACTCCATTTCAACAGAGACATCCTTTGAACTCAAAGTAGTTCAGTTTCCTCTTCCTCAATTTCAGAATAAATATGTATTTTTTATTAATTCTCAGGAGATACTTGTTGAAACAAGTATGCAAAATCTGGGCTGAACACAGATTGGAAAACACCAACTATTGTAGTTAAATACCACTTATAAAAGAGACTATCTAGTTAATTACACTCCCAAGTTTTAATCTCTATCAAAAACATGGCATAAATCCAATACAGTAATTTACATCAAATAGCTTTATTTCAAAGGTATAATAAATCATAATGTTATTTTGTAATGTTCTTTTTAAAAAAATTTTTAATGTTTATTTTTGAGAGAGCATGAGCGGGGGAGGGGCAGAAAGAGGGACAGAAGATCTGAAATGGGCTCCACATTGAAAGCAGAGAGCCCAATGTGGGGCTTGAACTCACAAACTGCGAGACCATGACCTGAGCCAAAGTCGGACACCTAACTGAGTGAGCCACCCAGGCACCCCTATAATCAAATATTCTTAAACACACTTATTCCAAATTGAAGAAAAATTTTATATAAAGATGCTATATCTGATAAAAATTTTCATTCAGTGGATCACTTTAGTTGTAATGAATAGAAAAAGAATTTTTTAAAACTCTATACTACTTATTTAACTAAATTTGGGCATTCACAAAATCTTAATAGTAGTATCATCAATAAAATTATAATTTTTCCAAATAACAATTAACATAATTGATAACAAATATTAAGAATCATTCATAATACTTTGCAAAACAAGATAATTAGTGATTTCTGTAAATATTTTTATGATTAAAAATTAAGTGAGTTTTCTTTGCAATTTCAAATTCTAACTGCAAAATATAGTCTAAAAGTTCTAAAACATAGACACCTAATATCCAAATCCACAAGTATTAATTGAAAATAAAATTTAAAAATAATTGAGTCAGGTAAAAATCATAACTCTCCACAAATAATTTTCAAAAAACAAAAATTAGACAAGAAATACAATGTATATTCTACAGAAAAAAATACACTATAAAACTGCATTGTTATCTTTGAGGGAAAGACTAAATTCATTCCCAATTACATCAAACCTAGAAATTTAAAAATAAATCCTACTGTAGTTGATCTTGGAAACTGAAAAGGTGATTTGAATGCTCATTAGAAAATTAGGCATAATTTCATATGTTTGAAAAAGGACATAGATGGGAATGTGTATTATCCTATCAAGTCTATATCTATAATAATTAGAATATTTTGGTATTTATCTGCCACCATCACCATAAAAAAAATGGGTCAGGAGAAAAAAAATATTCTGGAAAATAAAATATGTATATGATAAGATGTCATAAACAAATGGGAACCCAGATTATTCCTGTAAAAATGAAATTGAAAAAGCTGGTTTAGGAAGAAAAAAAGGTGGATTTGCAATTTATACCACAGAACATCTTACATCATGTATATTAAAGAGTTAAAGGTTTACCTTTTTAGAAAGTGATCTGGCAATACAATTTAGGAGATTTATTTTCATATTATTTGGCTCTCTAATCCTTCTTATAGGAATCTCTACAAAGAAATATTCAGAAATACAAATATTTATGGGTGAAGGAGTTCATAAACAAAGTAACAAAAACGCTCTGAACAACTTTAATTTTCAACAATAGATCAATAGTTGAAATATTATGTTAGATAGGATATTATGCAGCTAGTGATACATGAATAAAAAATAGTAATTTCCTGTGAGAATCACAATTAAGTATAGAGCGAAGGATAAAAAGATAAAGTTTGTGACAGGAGAAAGCAGTTAAAACTTTACCAGTATTTGTGTTGGAATTATGGGAGATTTTTGGTTTCCTGAAGTATGAAGCAATCATTCCACAATTTGTGAACCTTCTGAAGGATAAGAACAGACAGCATAAGCTAAGGCACATATGAGTATGTAGAGAGCAAGTGAGGATAAACAGTGAGAAGATCATAAATGTAGTAGCAAATGATGTGCATTAGAGAAAAAAAATAGGACAGATTAAGGATAGGTAAAATAGGGCTAATTTATAAGAGGTTCTGAAATAGAAACAAAAGATTTTAGATTTCATCTATGAGTTTTTAGATGACTGATGCCTTTCAAGTTTGCTTTAGAAAAATTAGTCTGTTAACACATATGCAAAAAATTAGGGAAGCCAAAGTCAAATAACTAAAGGAGGATAAGGAATGGTAACAAACTCCTAAAATGAAAAACTAAGATAAAATACATCTTCCTGATAGGTACTTTGGATTGCTTTTCTAGTGATGGTAACAGATTTGCAGGACTCAGTTTCTCTCCTCTTGGATCTCAATAATGGAGACTGGTAAAACCACAACCAGTCTTAGAAAATCATCCTATGATGAAGAAAAACAAAAGCTATATAACCTTGAGAGGAACAAATAATTATCTGGAAAATAACACAGGAAAACATATTTTCTAAAACAGGTAACAGAAGGGGAAATGTGTTTCTTAATTTACATTCCCATCAGCATGATCTTAGAAAGAAAAAAATTATGGTAAACTGCATGAATTAATGAATGGGTGAAATTTCTCTTGATATACATATCAATACATTCTCATTATTTGCTGTAGTTATCCATACAGTCACCACAAATAGGAAGATAGTGAACAATGAACTAGAATTCTTCAGGCAAATACAGGGCTTAGGTTTCTGTGAGCTTCCGGTCACACATTTTTATCAACCTTCAATATATAACCTTGTTTTAACACCGTTTCTACTTAGGAAACCTTATTTAGTATATATTGTTGATTCATAAACATTGAACTCAGGGCCAACACCCTCGTAAGTCATGCCTGAATAAAGATCATCCATCACATGTATTTTCTCTGCAGAGTACATCACAGCCTTCTTGCACTGAGAAACACTAGACCATTTAGACAGCACTCAGAGCTATGCTTGAGGCCATTTTAAACAGTGTAATCACCAGTAAAAAGCACAAAAATGTGAAAAACGTGGCATTAAACTGTAAAAAGTATACTTGTTTAGAGTATGAGAGTTGATATAAGAAGGCAAACCGTTGCCTTGTTTGACCTAAGCTGTGAATATGCGCGCCAGGTGACCTAAATTTTTTAGCATTGCATGCAAGTCTGCAAAAGATACTGAAAGTCCTGTGCGTATTAATGTTGGGTTTACAAATAAATTTAGCAGGTGGACAAATCTGTAAATATGGAATCCAGGAATAATGAGCACTGGCTGTATTTAATGGAATGAGAGTTGTATGACTTGAACTTAATTCCTATTCTTAAAATAGATACATAACCAGGAATAGGAAACAAATTTTCTCATCTAAAAAACTGGAAGCCCCTCCAAATTTATCTTTAGACTCTTCCACCTCAAACACTGAATAACTCTGACGTGCAACTTACACTCCCCTCTAATGAAATTTTCAAACAAGCTCAGAAAACGTTAAGGATAGAGCTCTCTGGTACAGAACCCTAAAATCTAACATTAGATTTGGTAAATATTATGCATATCAAAAAATAAAGAAATTGAATAAAGTGTGAACCCTAAGTAGTTCTGAGAAAAGTACTCAAAAATACTAATTTTTCAGAGAATAGGACTTGAAATTCAATGTCCATTTGAGATAGTTCAGCATTTCAGGTCACAAGCTGAAAAATATGTAGAAAAAGTCATAGGCCTTCTAAATTTCCTAAGGGTAGAATTTCAGTTCAAAACCGCCAAGATTGTATATTGCTTGTCTTACGATCAGCTTACTGGACTTATCATTCTAATATATAAACCCTAAGTTATCTATAAACTCAATGTTATACTTTTACATATACTATATTTACATACACATATACTAACATACATATACATAGTAATGTTAGCAAAATTAATACCAATATAAAAGAAAAAAATGATGTAAGGATTTAATAATTTATTTAACCAATTGTTTTTATGGAACATAAAGAAATGAAACAGACTCATGGTCTACATTTCAAAAACTGTTCTCCTTTGGCTTGGAATGTACATTTGGTTTTGTTGGCTGGCATTAAGTGATATGAGAATATAATTAGGTTGTTGCTTTTTCCTGTGCATCAGATTTGTCTTTTGTTTTTAAGTAGTCAGTATTTGCATAAATATTCCATTCCTTATAAATCATGACTTTCTATTTATTTGGTTTTTTTTTTTTTTGAGAGAGAGAGAGCACATGTGTGTGCAAGTGGGGGACGGGCAGAGAGAAAGAGAGAGAGAGAGAGAGAGAATCTTAATCAGGCTTCCATGCTCAGCACAGGGCTAGGTCCCACAACCCTAAGATCATGACCTGAGCCGAAATAAAGAGTCTGATGCTTAACTGACTGAGCCACCCAGTTACCCCATGACTTTTCTTTTTAATTTGCTCTTTATCTTACTCTTAAAAGGTAAGCAATCAAAGATAGAGTATGGAAATATTTATTTAAACACCTAGTAAGCAAAAGTAGGCATGTTAGAGCAGGGACTGGCAAACTTCTTCTACAATGGGTTAGAGAAAGTAAATATTTCAGGCTTTGTAGGCCAAAAAGTAAAATCAAGGATATTAGGTAGGTGCTATATAACAAGAGAGAAAACATGTCCACAATTCTGTATTCAATTTTTAACAGTATTGCTATTACTAACAACAGCAACAGCAGTGGAGAACAACAGACAGATCTAATAAAATTATTTTTGGGGAGGGAGGGGAATAACCTTTTTCTTAATCAGGGTTGAAAGTCAGTATTTCTATCAAATCACATGCATATGTTCATCTGCCAGTGTCAATCCAGAATGAGATTTTACATGTTTCATTTTTGAAAATGAAATGTCTTTTCATTCGGATAGGTACTGCCAAATACTGATATCAATCCAAGAGCGTATGATATTTGGGGGGCATATCCATTACTTAGGAGGCATTTATAGAATTCTAATAGATTTTTCTCTTAAAATTTGCTTTTAGCATGTCATTACATTACAGATTAATCATTGCCAATTCAAGATTAAGTGGAATCTCAATTGCACAGCTAAACAGATTTTGAAATATGGAAATCTCCTCTGCATTGCACTGAGGTCTGAAAAACGCTGCAGGAACTCTGGTTTGAACTCTGAAAACACAACTGCTGCAAATTTGTGTGAGAATGGAATCATCACTTCTTATTTTAATTCATGATAGCACAGAAGAAACACACCTGTGATCCAAAAGTTTAGTTATTGTAGGAATGACTTTATTGCAATTTATGTTTTGCACATTGTGTTGTTCTGCCATATAATCTTGGATTGAATTCCTTACAAACATTATCAACTCCGTATCAAGAGCTAATTCTCAAAGGTACTTAATAATGTCAGTAACAGTGGTTGAGGGTCAGAGTCATTTTTCTCATTCAGAAAAACTTCCACATTCGTCTGAGCTCAATAAACCTCAACAAACTTTATCACTGCTAAGTTATCAAACTGCTTAAGTAGTAAGACAAATTCATCTTTTATTTCTGACAAAAATTCATAGACAATGATGAAGTCTTATGGAAGTGAAGGAAACTGACCACTGAAACTACTGGTTTTATACACACAATAGATTTCTTTATACACACAATAGATTCCAATATATTCTACAAGGTGTTTGCTGATTTAATAATATAGTGAATAAACACAGGTTTCAACACATCTCCATATACTTGTATACATATTTTTGTATGTATACTTTGTATACTTGTATACATATTTTTACTACCATCAGTAATAACACATCTTACCACATTCTACTTAATGTTGCCATGAACTGATGTTTTCTCAACTTCTTTGAAAACAGTCTCACAGACTATTAACAGAAGTTTATACATCAATCCCAGTAATTCCTTGAATAAAAATTGCCATTAACTCCTTGAATAAAGTTTATTTTCTCTGGACAGGTTTTAACTTACTTACCATTGGAAATGCATCCTTTGCTTGGCTAAAAATTAGCTACTCATAAACTTACTTTGGTTGCAACCTCATTTCATTTTTAATTTTTGTGAATAAGATTCCATTTACATTCTGTTGCTTTTTTGTATATAGGGAATGTTGTGATGAGTACATAATCTGTTAATGTTAACATTTATTCTTTTAGCACAGCCACTATGTTATTGCATAAATAACACAATACTGTGTGACCTAATTTGTAACAAAATAATCCAAACCCATGGTGCCTTAATAGTCAAACACTTGAAGTTCACATTTCTCTTTTCTTCTTGCTTTGACATTATGGATATGCTTTGGTAAAAACAAGTAAGTGCTGGGGTATAGCAAACAATGCTGACTTATTACAGTGTAACTCTGATTTGCAGTGCACAGAGAAGCAGTGAGCAGTGATGAGAGCTCCACATGTGATTTCTGCTGCAACTACTCAACTGCCAGTGTAGTGCAAAAATAGCCACAGACAGTGCAGTGTGGATATGTTCTAATAAATTTGTATTTAAAACACTGAAATTTGAATTTCATATAATTTTCAAGTTTCTGAAATATCATTCTTTAAAAACAATTTTTAACCACTTAAAATTTTAAAACCATTCTTAGCTTGGAGGCTGGAGAAATAAGGGAGTGGGCCAGATTTGACTCACAGATTAAAATCTACCAAACCCTGGTACAAATAAAACATGTCTCCAAAAAAGGCTCTCTAAAACCTACTGATCACAGTTTAATTAGTCTGAACATGGTGTAAAAGCAGTCTGGATCTGGTGCCTACAGGATCAAATACCTTTAGAGAAAAGACAAGACTGTTTCTTGACTGGGGACTGTTAAGTCACATTGCAGAAAGACCTTCACCTGTATTCACTGGTGTTGTTAAAGCGGTTTAGAGTTCAAATGGACTAACATAACTCCATCATAAACATGACTCAAAGAACATGTGCCACTACAATTTCACTCATACTTAATATTAATAATATTAATCATTAAAATGTCACTAAAATGACATCACATATTTTACATCTGTCAAATCACAGAAAGATGCAGAGGGACTTCTTTGGTCAATTTACTAAAGCAGCCAACATGACCTAGTAGTCATAGGTCATCTTCTGGAATAATAATAAAGAATATCTCAGAGTATCCAACAAGTTCTTCAGGGTGTATTTAGAATACCTTTTCCCATGCAAAATGTGAAGGAATCAATGAAGTGAAATGTCTTTTTAAATGTGGTTTTATATAAATGGGGAAGCCAAGAAGACATCCAACGGCATAACTCAAGTAATCATTGAATAAAAAGTGAAAATTTGAAATGAGAGGAAGTAGCAAAAAAAACATAAAACAGAGAAATGTATCAATATTTACAGTGTAGAAGGTGTTATACAACCTTAGTAGTACATTAGTAATTATTTTGTTATCAGAAATATTACTATACTTACAAAATGCAATAAGCTGCAATTATGGCCACTTGTACTTCAAAGTATAATGCAGAAATAAAACAACAAAAAAATCATTTCACATAATTTTTGAAAAGATAAAATATTTACAAGAGTTAACACATACTTGATTTCAAAGAAATACATTCATAAGTAGTTTAATTTTGTTAAAAATTTCAACTCTTTTGCCAAAATACATTTGTCCAGGGCTATGTAATGAGAAAAACATCTGTCTGTTTTACATTAGCAATTATTGTACTTTTATTATCAGCCAACTTATTTTGTATTGGATGTCTCAGCTGCTAACATTAAAACAGATGTAGCCAATTCCTACAAGAGCTTTTTCCTGTAGTCAACAAATAACTTTGCTAACTTCTCCTCCATTTCTCATATAAAAAGGAAATTTCTTAGAACTTAAATGCCCTACTACTATATTTATAATGAAGAAAAAAAGCAAATGGGATTTAGGAAAAGACCTGTGACAATCTTTGTAAAAGCACTTCTGTCTTATCACACATTTACTAAATGACTATGACACACTTCACATTACAGTTACATACTTGAAAGTTATTTGTGAAATAATTAGAAAATGAAATCACATTTCCCATCATAGTATCATTTCTGCTTATTATTATAAGGCCTCATTTTCTCCTTCCTTCTCTTACTACCTTAATGATTTGCATCCATCAGTAAATACATATCTCATTAACAATCACCTGGGATCCAAGTATGATAGCTAATTCATAAAACTGTGCATTTCATAAACAATGACAGAATCATTAATGGGAATATATATGTAAAACAATCAGGAGGTTTTTTTGTTAAAAAAACACAGGTCCATGGGCTTCCATATTTTTTATTACTGGATTCACATGCAGTAACCAACTTCTAGTATTCAAGTGGTCTAAAGCTCTCTCTCAAATTCATTACAGCATATCCCCCTTACAGCCTCCTCTCTTAAATCTTCCCTCTTTGTTTCTGCAGTATTTTTGTCTGCAGTCTTTTTCTGCTTTGTATTCCATAAAGAAGACTGTGAATTTATTTGTTTTGGGGAGACTCAGGATTCATTTGAATATGATAGTATTATGGACAATACACATTCTTTAACTTGCGATTCTAAAATCCAAAGTGTTATTAAAGAAGTTTAAATTATAAGACAACATTCTTTCCACTTGGTAGTTTCAGTGTACATTATAATACATACTGGAGATTATTCTTTCTTTTTCTATTGTTTGTTTTTTAAGTTAAAGTTCAGTTAAAAAAAAAACACATGCTGACTGATTTGTGATGTACTCAATGGAAATCTTCTCAATATGCTAATAAATGAGAGAGTAAACTGACAGTATGGAGAAATCAACCCTAATATTGCTCAATAAACATTTCAAGTTTGTGAAGTGTTCAACATGAGAATAGATTTTTAACTCTGCAAACTAGGTGGGGTTTATTGATGACTAACGTGGTTCTGTTTTTCATCAATTACTAAATACCAAAAGTATAACAAATTTGGATCAGCTGCCTTTGTATTCAGTCATTCTTCTTACAGTTTCTAAGCTGGTGTTGCTTAGAAACCTATATAAACATTTCATGTCTTTTCAAAGGAGGAAATAAAAAATTCTTGGCATAATTTTTAAGCCGAGATAACTATAAAACCAAAAACACATATATTTATTTCAAAGTTCTAGTACTATTTACAAAATTCTAAATGAAAAAATATTTTCCTTATTTAAAAATTTGTTATTTTTCCCAGTCAACACTTACTGAGCATTTACTGCGGACACCATACTAAGTACTTTAGTCATAGAATTTCTTTAACCCTTGTGATAACTCTACAAAGTTAATCTGTATCTGTCCCTCTCTTACTGACAAGGGAAAAAAGAAATTGGTGCATTTTTAATATTAGAGTGGGAGAGAGCCAAAGCATAAGAGACTGTTAAAAACTGAGAACAAACTGAGGGTTGATGGGGGGTGGGAGGGAGGGCAGGGTGGGAGGGAGGGCAGGGTGGGTGATGGGTATTGAGGAGGGCACCTTTTGGGATGAGCACTGGGTGTTGTATGGAAACCAATTTGACAGTAAATTTCATATATTAAAAAAAAAAATAAAATAAAGAGATAAACAAGAAAAAAAAAATAAATAAATAAAAAAATAAAAATCAAAAAAAAAAAAAAAAAAAAAAATATTAGAAAAAAATACATGCTTAGTTTATTAGCAAATGAACTACATATAGTTACTCATATTCCTCTGTAATTAGTTACACTGTATCTACAACCTGAACCTAACACTAATATTGGATGGTGAAAATTGTATGTTTAAGGTTTGCCCTAAATTCAGAATCTAGAGGCACAGAACTAAAAGCAATTTGTCTTTATTTTTCAACAATACCTGCTATCTTCAAAAGACCTAAAATAATTTACAGGAAAATCTACTTTTAAGACAGTGCCCTTGCAAATGCATAACATAGATTTTATATTACCGAAGAATATTGGACAGTTAACATATGATTTCACTCCTATATGGAATTAAAAAACAAAACAAAACAAAACAAAACAAAACAAAACAAATGAGCAAAGGGAAAAATAAGAAAGAAAGAGAGACAGAGACAGACAAAACAAGAACCTTTTTTAAAAATCATTTGAGAGACAGTGAGCAGGGAGGGGGCTGAGAGAGAAAATCTTAAGCAGACTCCATGCTCAGCACGGAGCCCAATATGGGGCTCTATCCCATGACCCTGGAATCATGACCTGAGCCAAAATCAAGAGTGGCACATTCAACTGACTGAACCACCCAGGCGCCCCAAGAGACCCTTAACTGTAGAGAACAAACTGATGGTTACCAGAGGGGAGGTTGGTGGGGAGACTGGTTAAACAGGTGATGGGGATTAGGGAGTGTACTTGTGATGAGCACCGAGTGATTTATGGACTTGTTGAATCACTGTATGTACACCTGAAACTAATATAACATTGTATGTTAACCATAATGGAATTAAAATAAATTTTTTATTTTCCTTAAAAAGAAAAAAAGAAAAAGAAATCTGCAAACATATCAGCTACATTAAAAAGTGGCTAGTCATACCCAGAATGTGGCTATCCCAGATGCAGAGTCTGTACTAGAACCTTGGGAGGGCTTCATTTATTTGAAGTTCCTGGTTCACAGAGGAATCAGGTATGTTAAAATCTGATAGAGGGCATGGAGTGTTAACAGCTGTGCCATCCTAAAGAAAACTGTTTAAAACTCTGCATAGAAAAGGGGAATTCTATTCACTGGGTTAAGTCATGAGGTATGATGCTTACCCTGGAAAATAGCCCCCAATGTTTGTCACATTTTCAATGACTCTGGGGCCTGGCAGTGGGACAATTAGATAATCAAATCCCAGTCTGTGTGGAGTTCAATACTATGGCTGCAGACTGCACAACACCCATACTTCATGATCTATCTGTATGCCCATGGGAAAGAACCCTTTGAGGATGAACATTAAGAAAATCAACAAGCTGATCAGACATCCATTGTCTAGGTAGGAACCACAGCCACCTGGATACAGCATTGTCCAGAACATGGTTATTCATCTACAATTCAGAACAGGGCCAAAAAAACAAAGCCTAGTGATTCTAGCACACAAGGTCAAGGAAGCCTGAAAATCTGTCTAGAAAGACAGGTTCACAGTCAAGCAAAAAGGGAATTCTAATGCATACAGACAGGTGTACCATATCAGTCTAGTCCTGCTAGATAAACTATCTACATCCCTTCTCTCCTCTTCAGGATACTGCTGAGCACTGACTGTATTAGGTACCATTGTGATAAGCCACCTAGGGTTGAGTCTGGATCTTATAGTGTGGGTAAGATATAGGGAAAATCAGAAAAAGGGCAGTGATTACTAAAGGGATTGATCATGCTGCAGACAATGAATCACAAGGCTGCTGAAAGAAAGCAACAACCCTGTGCAAAAGTGAACAACTTAGACATAAGTGGGCTAGAGGTAGAGAGACGAAATAATTTCTCTCAGCTCTTATCCACACAGCATCCAGCCCAGAATGTAGCCATCACTTTCAACTTGACCACTGAAGAATCTAAACCTATGAACTTTCAGAAACTTCCTAGAAGCTACTGACTTTAGGAGTGAATAGGCAGTAGAATAAGATTAATTTTCTGGACGCTATTATGATTCCATTTAGTCTAATCTTACTGTGTAAAACTTGTGGTCTCCCTCTGCTACTTAAGAGAAGAGAAACTCTTTTGCATGTTTCTCAGATTATAGCTGATTATTCTAACTCTCTAGGTGATTGGTGATGAAAAACTGCATTCCCCTGGACTCCCTGCTGGCCAAAGTGGGGTATGTGTGACTGCCAACACCTCTTGCTACACTTGGATTAATGACATATTTAACTGGCTTGCCTATGGATAAGGAGCCTGGCTGAGGTCTATCCTCCAAAATGTGCTGATTACCCAATAAGCCCCTATAAGGACAATGAAGTGAAGTGTCTGATGAAGTGGTTAATGCTCTTGAGATTTGTTATCTGAATAGGTAAAGGCTGGGGACAGGAGTTGTATGGGAATGGCTCCATCATAATGGCCTGGAATCTATGAATGTATACTTACAGGCCACACAGGCAATGTCTTTAAATGCAGCTAATGTGCATCTTGGCAGAATGCTTTGTGATCTTTTTGGAACATGAGAAAATGGGAGGCTTGTGAGGAGCTGCTATGGGGCCACCCCCAACTCACCTCCCTATCTCTCAAGGAGGCTACCAGGAGACAGTTTCTCATAGCCTCACAGCTTCTGATGAGCTAGCTATAAGGTTTCCTACCTCACCCTGCCCGACTCTCAACCCCTTAGGGTATAGCTACAGACTAAAAAGTATTTAGCTGCAGTCTAGAACTGGCTCCTCAGTAATGGGATATTCCATTACTCATACTGCAGTCATCCAAAATCTTTTGTTTTCATGTTGTCCTTTCATTGTGTGAGACAAGGACCTGGGAATGTAGTATCTTTGGCTTCTCCTCCCTTTGTTGTCTATGTTAGTAATAAACTGAATCTAAAAGCAGCTGTTTTATGTTTACAGCCAATTTTGTAGTCTGGTGTTGGCCTTGCCCTTATCTGCGTACTGCATGCTTGAAAGAAATATAAACTATGGTATATTCATTCTGTTAAATACTATGAAACAGTATAAATGAGTGAAGGCATCAACATGGAAAGATTTACCAGTCATGCTGTTAAGAGAAAAAAAACCAAGTATAACATGTTTGTCTCAAGCTTATATATAAAAAAAAAAACAAACCTACAAATGGGTATACCTATGTATATATAGAAATTTGTTAGTAAAAATACATTTAAAATAATCAGAACAGATATACATCAAATATTTAACAGTTACCTCTGGGAGAAGACCAAAGGAGTAGGTAATAAGGCACTTGCACTATTTATTCTACATCAATATTACTTGAACTTTCAAAGTATTCATGAATTGCCCATGCAATCAAAAGAGATGATTAAAATGATTCTGAGTATATATTTATTGGTACCCATTAATAATTAAACTCTCTGTTGAGGGGGGGAAGTGGATAAACATAAAACAAAAAAAAAATATGAGCACTATGTGTAAGTAAATAAATATTAGAATCCAGACCTACCTCATCTAAATATCACTTCTCTAAACTTCAAGTCTGAATATCATAACAATAGCAACATTAGTAATAACAAAACCCAAAAACCTTTACTGAATATTTTATACCTGATAAGAACCAAGATTAAGCATTTATATGTACAAATTCTCCAAGACAGAAGCATCTGCCTTTGCTGGAAGGATACAGAAGCTAGAAGAGTATTTCTTACACAAACCAATCCCACATCTATCTTTAACTTCAAAAGAAAATCTTTCTACTCCTTTTTCTATATTCAAATGTGTGGAGATAACCCTTTCAGACTTCTCTTAATTAAATATACTTATTAATCAAATTTATTTCATACCATAGTCAACTATTAACTCAAAATCGATCATTTTAAGTTAAACGACAAGACTTCAAGGAGAAAACACAGGAAAAAACTTGCTGTTTGCAAAAGATTCTTAAGATACAAAAAGAAATATAAAAGACATTTATAAACTGAGCTTCATGAAAATTAAGTTTCTGCTCCTTGAAGGGCACAAATAAGTAAATGAAAAGGCAAGCTATAATGTGGAAAAGAATATTCAAAACACATATATTTGACAAAGAACTTGTATCCAGAATATGTAAAAAACTCCTGTAACTTAATAAGAAGAAAGTAATCCAATCCAATAAATATGGGCAAAAAAATTGAAGAGAAGAGATAGTGACAAAAGAAAATATAGCAATGGTCAATGAGCACAAGAAAACCTATTAGGGAAGTGCAAATTAAAACCACAATGTGATACAGATAGATACAATTTATAATTGCGAACATTTTAAAAGACTAACACTACCAAGTACTGGTGAGCATATGAACCATCTGAAATGCTCATATATTGACTGGTGGCAGGAATGTAAAATAGCACAACCTCTTTAGAATACTGGCAATTTCTTATGAAGTTTAATATTCCATACGATCTAGTTATTCTATTCCTAAGTATTTACTCAAGATAAATGAAAACATCTGTGTGCACAAAGATGTGAACTCAAATGTTCATAGCCATTTTATTCCTAATAGTCAAAAAATGAAAGCAACTTAAATGTCTGTCAATAGGTGAATGAAAAAAAAAAAAAAAAAGCTACATATTCAACCAGTGACTACTCCTCAACAAGAAACAGGAATAAATTATTTACACGTGCAACAAGAGGGATGAACTTCAAAAACATTATGCAAAACAAAAGCAGGCACAAGGCTACATAATGTAAGATTCCATTTACATTAAAACTCTAGAAACGTCAAATAAATCTATAGTGAGAGAAAACAGATAAGTGATTGTCACTGACAGGAAGGGATGTAGGTGTGAGACGGGCTTAGGCGACTTGGGAAGAGGAGGATGGTCTGGCAAAGGGCACAATGAAATTTTTGGCATGGTGGAAATATACCATTTCCATCATGACTGGGGTGGTAGTTACATCGACCTATGTTATATATATAAGGCACATATGCAGAGACTTTGAAATCATCCTCATACAACATGTTTTTAAGGCTTTCATACCCTTTGAGGTAGCAGGTATTTCTTTTTGATATCCATATATCATGTATCTACATACATTTGCTGAGAAATTACTTCAAACAGATTTTAATATTATGTTCAAACTCACTCATTATAGAATTATTTCAATTTTCTAGATAAATATTTACAAAAAATATTACTAAATAAAACATGAATTTTTTTTTAGATCACCTTTCATGCCATACGGTTCAGAAATCTTATTAGGATGTCTATTTCTTTTATGCTGGCTATTATATACAAACTACTGTTTAAGTAGATAACCTTGGTTTCTAACAAAATATGTATGATTCAGATATTGATTTTCCTACTCCAACTTTTCACACTTTAGATAGCCTATCAACAATATAAGAAGCCTTTCAAATGAAATCAGAACCACACTTTCTGAAATAAAGATGCGGCAAATATTTTGTTCAACTCCAAATACATTTGAACAAAGTTGGATGCTGTCTTAACTCTCATCTACTGTATGCAATCAGTAAAAAGTCTTTGGTGATTCTATTCTATTAGCATGTTTTCATTTATATTCTTTCCTTCCTTTCCATCTCTACTTACATTCCTATTTCAGGAGGCACTTATGGTTATTTTGTGGTAATGCAATGGCTAACCTGTTTGCAACCCACTGGTTGCATCCCACTGGCTTCAGTAGAGTCCTTCATGTTGCCAGTGGAATAATCTTTTAAAAATATCAGTATGTTGGGGCGCCTGGGTGGCTCAGTCAGTTAAGCATCCGACTTCAGCCCAGGTCGTGATCTCGCGGTCCATGAGTCCAAGCCCCGCGTCGGGCTCTGTGCTGACAGCTCAGAGCCTGGAGCTTGTTTCAGATTCTGTGTCTCCCTCTCTCTGACCCTTCCCCATTCATGCTCTGTCTCTGTCTCAAAAATAAATAAACGTTAAAAGAAATTAAAAATATCAATCTATTGATGAAAATCCCAGAATTAACATTATGAACAGACTATCAATATCTATAGGAAAAAGAAAAAAAAGAAAATAGAAAAAATATATATATAAGAAAAAATATACATAGCTTCTAATTCCTATCCACAATTCCTTCCTGGCCAGACCTAAATTCCAGTTGTAATGGTCTATTTGCAATTCTCTCAATCCTTCCTGTATTCAACTATTTGTGGCCTTGGTTCCTGCTAACTCCATTCATAACGAAATCCTTATCAGAAGATCTGTTTAAGTGTTAATTTTTTCTTTTCTATTTCCTATGTCATTTTCCCAACAAAATTAAATTTCTTCTCATTACTGTATGCTTTCTGAGATTAAGAATCCGATATTCTTGGGGTGCCTGGGTGACTCAGTTGGTTAAGCATCCAACTTCGGCTCAGGTCATGATCTCACAGTTCATGAGTTCTAGTGCCATGTTGGGCTCTGTGCTTACAGCTCAGAGCCTGGAGCTTGCTTCAGGGTCTGTGTCTCCCTCTCTCTCTGCCCCTCCCCCATTCATGTTTTGTCTCTCTCTCTCTCTCTCTCTAATAAACATTTTTTTAAAAAAAAAGAATACCTAGGGGCGCCTGGGTGGCTTGGTCGGTTAAGCGTCCGACTTCGGCTCAGGTCATGATCTCACGGTCCGTGAGTTCGAGCCCCGCGTCGGGCTCTGTGCTGACAGCTCAGAGCCTGGAGCCTGTTTCAGATTCTGTGTCTCCCTCTCTCTCTGCCCCTCCCCTGTTCATGCTCTGTCTCTGTCTCAAAAATAAATAAATGTTAAAAAAAAAATAAAAATAAAAAAAGAATGCCTTATTCTTTATTTTTGCATGTACAGAACCTGGAACGATGCTTAACATATAGTAAGAATGACAAATGTTCCTTTAAAATCTTGGTAGAATGGACTACTCACTAGGAGCAATGTAAATTTTCAAAATTTACTCAAACAAAAATTAAATAACCAAAGAAATGAAAAAGTCTGTCAAAAACTTATATTCAAATGAGCTCTGAGCTCAAATTGTTTTATGTGATCTTTCAAACTAAATGATTTTCAAACTTGAAACTTCAAACAATTTAATGCTATAAAAATTATTCCAGTCTATAGAGAAAAATATACCTGTAAATTCATTTTATTAATTAGCATAACCCTGATATTCCAAATGGAAAAGCAAGTCATACATTAAGCCAACCACACATAAATGAATCACGTTTATTAATATGAACATTTAAAAAATCTTTATAAAGTACTGGTAAATTAATCCAGTACTGTACTGAAAAACTGATATACTATAGTCAAATACAGTTTAATCCAGAAATGCAAGTGTGGGTTAATATTTGGTTGTATATAACTATAACACAAATATGTCAAAAAAGCAGGGAACAGGAAGATAATGAACAAATTACTTTTCTGTAATTAAAAAAATACCTATTCTAAACTAACAGTAAATATAATAATTAAGAAGAAAATATCTTGGACATTTGCATTAAAAATTGAAAGCAGCAATAAGACAGAAATAGAATCAAATGCATAAAGTTACTACTGTAAGCTAGAGAAAAAGTTACCATCACTTACGATTTCATGACTGTTTAGAAAATGAAGTAAATGCAATCATACTTAATGTAAAAGTTAATAAAATAGAAATTTAAAATAGTATCAAAATTTAAAAATTTTCCCATATGTGACAGGCTAAATAATGGCCTCTCAAATATCCATATCTTAATTCCTAGAACCTGTGAATGTTCTCTTATACAGAAAAGGGAACTTGCAGATGTAATTCAATTAAAGATCTTCAGATGGTGAGATTATTCTAGATTGTCCAAATGGGCCCTGAACATAATCAAAAGGATTCTTATAAGAGGGAGACAAGAAGGTCAAAGGAGGAAGTACATGTGATGACAGAAGCAAGACCTTGTAGTGATTCAAGGAAGGGTCATAAGTCAAGGAAAACAGGCAGCCTCCAGAAACCACAACAGGGAAGGAAAGTGATTCTCCCTTATGGCCTCCAAAGGAAACAGCCCTATCAACACTTTACTTTAGTCCAATAATTTTGGGCTTTTGGCAACCATAACTGAAGAGAACAAATCTTGTGCTGTTTTAAGACACAAAATTTGTGGTAATTGTCTAGTGACCACGGAAAACTAACACACTAAAGACCTACAAAAACCAGTTCAATACATAAATTAAAAAAAAAATTTAAAGGAGGAAATAGGAATGACTTTAAATTAAATAAACAACTAAGAATGATCTTAAATGAAATGTGTTGGACATCTGTATAGAAAAAGCTCTCCTGAGACAGAAAAGAAAAAGTAATCTCAGCTCATATCTGAAATCCTCTAAGAATATCTTATGCAAACAAGTCAACAGTTTTAACATAATTTCACTAACATAAAAAACAGGAATACCTTATTTGGAAAGGATATTTGCAAAATTATTCTAAATTCATTAGGAAAAAGAAATGGAATAATATACTAGAACAGTTGTTAAGATAAAGGATAATAAAATTAGGGAATTATTACCGTAGTGGATAACTCAAAACAAAAAGATACTATGAAACAATAATGAATAACATCAAATTAGTACAACAAAAGACCCAGAATAAACAACCCTTCTCCCCAAATCCCAGGAATACATAAAAATTTAGCATGAAAACAGTAAATGGTGATTACTTAAAAATTATATATCTAGCATAACTGGATTACTACTTAGAGAAAATACAGTGAGAACTTTTCTTCTGAAATATCTTAAAATAAATTCTACATAAATTAGAGAACTGCAAAGTAAAAAACTAGATCAAACCATAAGTAAGCATATATTTAACCTCAGAACGAAGAAAGTTATTTTCAGCACAGACATGAAAGGAAAATGGAAAATATCATAGAGCTGACTATATAAAAAATACTTAATTTTGTAGGTGAAAAACACCATAATTGTTTTACATAATTTTTTGATGGTGGGGGAGATGCAGATTGGGAGAAATGGGCCAAGATTTTAAATGCACATAATTATTGGGAATCAGAAAATCTGTTGAGAAATACACACAGACACACACCACCACCACCACCACCACTACTACTACTACTAGGAGTGTAAACTTACTTAAATCTTTCTGAAGTATATAAAAAAAACTTTTGAAGTATAGTTTGGCACTGAATCTATAAACATTTTATAATACTGCATGTCTCCTATGACTCAGTAAATCCATTATTCTATGCTTTGTAATTTATAAGAGAATAATCATAAGTGAACACAAAAACTTAAATACAGTACTATGCACTGTTATTTATAGCAAAAAAGACTGAAACAAGTATGTAATAAGAGACTAAATATATTATAACAAATACCTAAGGTGGAATATTCTGCAAACCTTAATCTTTTTAAGACCTTAAAAGAACTACACTTGTGAAGAATGAAGAATATATATCATCTAAATAATGCACAAGGTACAATATTAAGTGAAAAAAGATGAAAAGCTCTATATACAGTATAATCTCTATTTTATAAATAAATGTGCAGTAAGATTAGATGAAAGCACAGAAACATATTTATAAGAGCTATTTTTACCTTCAATAACTTCTCTAGTTCTTGAAAATAAGTAACTTTATATTCAGAAACATTTTAATTAGAACACAGGAAAATGGAATATCTCCAGTTGAGAAAGTTTTTCTTTTCCTTCTAAAAGTAATGAAAAGGTAATATATAAAAACACTTCATGGATTTGATTCTATGAAAACAGAAAATTCTTCATGTAAAAAGTACAGGAATCAGAATGAAGGCAATTGACAAAAGGGGAAAAACACAAGCATATGGCACAAACAGCTAATATTCCTATATTATTCACCCTATAACATATATTGTGTGGTAATGCCCAACAATATTCTAGCCTGAGAGGTCCAAGAGTAAACAAATTCAGAGTAGACACCTACCCTCATGGTTCTTTCATTCTCATTGGAAAGAACAAGTAATAAGTAAGCAATGAGTAACTCCAGACTGTGATAAGCGCCAGGATGACTTTAAAAGCCTGGCGGGGGCGGGGTGCGGGTAGGGGTGGGGGGAACACAGGCAATAACGTGACAGGATGTGAAAGGCATGAGAAGGAATCTTATGGTAGGAAGCTGGGAACAGCTCTTCTAAGTTGGTAATATTTGAGCTGAAACACAGCCCACCATTGAAGACTGGCTGAAGAGGGATCCAAAAAATGGAGAATCGCAAGTGCCAATTCCATGAGGCAAGAAAGAGGTTAGAAATAGCTGAAGTGTCTAGGACATAAAGGGCATGGAGGAGACTAATATAAGAATAAAAAAAAAATCTCAAAACCAAATAATTTGGGGATGTTTAGCTCTCTATAACTAATGTGGCCTTTCAAATCAATAAGGAAAATAACATCTCAAAATAAACAAGGCCAGAAATAATTCACAATTGAAAAACTACAACCTGTCAATATACACATTAAAATTTTAGTCTAGTGAGTAAGATATAATTTTCTACCATTCAAATTGGCAAGCCATCACAAATCATTATTTATATACAATGACAGTGAGGTAAGAAAATGATGAAAGGTTAATGTTATTTATACTAAGGAAAAAATAAAAATAGAGTGTAATTTAAATAAATTATGGTACATTTTTACCACAGAAAAGTCCAAGTCCATTGAATGATATTTTCAAGAACTACTTCATGTTTACTTATGTCTGATACTGTTGACAATACCCTTTCTAATCCATTCACAAATTCTATCAGTGCTCCTCTAAAATAAATCACCTCTCATTATTTCTACTGCCAAAAACTCTAATCCTAGACACCATAACTTCTTGAACTACTGCAAGAACTTCCTAATAATTACCTCTCCTAGACCCTCACTCCTTTTCCCTGTTTATCTTCCACACAGCAAGAGTAATGTCCTCAGTGCTAATCATCATAAAACTCAAATATCCAATGTCTTCACATTGTAACTATACTGTAATTGCAACTTCTTACTATGACCCATTTGATCTGGCCTGCATTATTTCAAAGACCTCACCTCCTGCTACACTCTCTCTTCTAACAATGTTCAACACACAACATTTATTTCTGTTTTTCAACATGCCAAACTCATTCATATCCAAAAACTTTGTCCTTGCTATTCCTGACAACCGGAATGTGATTTTCTTCCTCCTAATCATTTAGAGCTCAACTCAAATGTCCTGTCTTTGAGGTTTCCTTTTGATATCCTAGCTAAAGTATACTCCTCCTCAATATTTTTTTTTATCACATGCATTTATTTCCTTCATAATATTTTTTTAAGTTTATTTATTCATCTATTTATTTATTTAGAGAGAGAGAGAGAGTGCATGTGAGCAGGGGAGGGGCAGAGAGAAAGAGAGAGAATCCCAAGCAGGCTTCACGCTGTCAACACAGAGCCAGATGCGGAGCTTGAACTCATAAACCATGAAATCATGACCTGAGGCCAAACAAAGAGTTAGATGCTTAACTGATTGAGCCACCCAAGTACCCCTTTCCTTCATGGTATTTATGCGTATCTAAAATTACGTGTTTTTAGGGGCACCTGGGTGGCTCAGTCAGTTAAACATCGGACTTTGGCTCAGGTCACGATCTCATGGTTCATGAATTCCAGCCCCGTGTCAGGGTATGTGCTGACACCTCAGAGCCTGGAGCCTGCTTCGGATTCTGCATCTCCCTCTCTCTCTGCCCCTCCCCCCCTCCTCGTGCTCTGTCTCTCTGTCTCTATCTAAAATAAATAAACATTTAAATAAATAAATAAATAAATAAATAAATAAATAAATAAATAAATAAATTATGCTTATTTATTTAGTGTTATATGTTTCTCTCCCTCTTCACCAACAAGAATAAAAGCTCCGTAAGAGCCAAGACTTTCTGCATTCCCACCATGTAAGACAGTGCGTAGAACATTGTATCACTAAAAATTGATTGAATAAATGGAAGAGTAAAAATAATTAAATATTATACAAAAGAATGTTAATTATATTTAATGTACTAAGTGACATGTAAAGCATAAATATCATATAATGTCTAGGGTATAAAAGCAACATATGGTTAAGTTTATATAAATCTGGAAAATAGATAAAAAAACCTATACAGGTTTCAAAATGTATTTTTATATAGCAAAAACAAAATTAAACTAATTTGAAAACTTATCATTTCAAAGAAATAACTGAGATATGAGAATATAAAAAGATGACTACAAAATTAAAAGTTCTTATGTACACATTTGTATGTGTATAATGAAAGATCTGGATAAAGATGTATACATACTAAGTACATATTAAAAGAAACAGGAGAGGAATAAAGAAAATATCAGACCATACTGATCAAAATAAAATTATAAACTGAAAATAATATTTTTCAAAAACATTTAAAAGGTCATCTTATTTCTATATAAATACTAACACTCATTCAAATAATTTTACAAAACACTCTAAAAGATCAGAAAAGCACATATTCATATTTTATCAAGTCTGAAATGAGAGCATCTTCATAATGTAAATTACCAGAAACCAGTGATTATTTTCAAAGATTACAATGAGAAGAAGCAAAAGGGAAAATAAGTTTTCTGTAAGTTCCAGCACAGGAAGCACTAATATAGGCTGTAGTAAAGTTACTCCTCTTAGGAGGCCACTGTAACCCCTTACTAGGATAAATCGAGATCCACAGTGGGACTGGTAGTTGGGGTGAAGACTTTTCCAAGATTTCCAAAGAAGCTCATTTCCCATTTGTATTATTTATCTCTGAAAGATCTAGAAAGGGACTAATATAAAAAGAGAAGTAACCAAGACTTCTGCTACATTTTCAAGATGGCATATAACTATATGTATTTTTTTAATGGGATAGTTATAGCAAGAGCCTACACACCAGCATATATACTAGCATATTGGCAAGAAAATCTGTTTTAATATAATTAGTACAAAGCCAAGGGTTCTTAAGAGATTATTCAGAATTCACTTAAAGCACTTTTCTGGTAGTGTTAACACTAATAGGAGTATCATCAAGTTGGAACAATGCGTGATTCATTTTAACTGTGGCACTGGTCTGTGTTTTAGCAACCCATTCAATATTTTTAAGGCTTCAATACAAAGAATCAACTTCACAATTAGCTGAGTAAGCTTAGAAAGGATTTACTGAGACTATTCTCCATGGAAAGTACCAAGGTGAATATAATGTGGTTCCCATCCTCAAGAAAAATGTAATATAAACAGAAAGACAAATCTAGTACATGAATCTTGGCAAGTGATAAAATAATGAGCTAGAGTTTATCAATGGATATAGAATGGAGCTTACTGATTCAAGATACATCTCAAAAGCAAAATAATTAAGATGTGAAAATAAATAGGATGACATTCAAGTCAAAGGAGAGGAGAGAATGGTATTATTGTGACTCTCGGTCGCAAGGTATATACTGAAGTCATAAGCAAGAATGATTGACTTGGAAGGCAGAATGAGAATAGAGAACTAAATATCTCCTTTGGTTTCAGACATGCTGAATTTTGTCATAGCCTGCAGCAAAGGGGAAAACGTGGAGCTAGCATTTCAGAAACAAGCATAAAAAAGAAATATCAATTAATGGCCAATTTCCTTATTATGTGCATGTATATCTATAATATAAGTAAGGTATTTTGCCTAGGACATTACATAGGCTTACATATAAAATAAAGAACTAGGTTTTGATGAATTTTAATGTTTATAATATTTACTTTTTTAACATTTTACTTGACCCACCAAAAGAGGGTTTCTTAAAGTCCTATACAAAACCACACCTGAAAACCAGAAATAGCCATTAAAAGGAAAAGAAAACAGAATAATGAATATTTAAAAGAGAAGTACATTTCAGATGGTATAGTTAGAAAAACTATATGTTTTAGCATTAATTTTCCTATTTGATAACTGATCCATACGAGATGTTTCCTAAAAACTCTCCTGGATTTTAGCTTTGTCAATATGTTCACAAAAACTTAGAAAAATGGAATTTTGTTCTTCTTAATATCAAACTTTAATCATAGAGTAATATTCACCTTAAACTAAGTAAAAAATTCAATAATTAATTTTACTAATTTTGTAAGGTAAATAGATATTTGAATAACTGTAGTGATTAGAAAGTGGGATAATGAATAGAAATAAACAGTGTTTCTTGATATCTAAAATTGAAAATCAATCACTTGGCCATCTTTTATAGTTTATTCCTTCTTATGAAAACACACAAAAATCTATTGGTATAAGCAATATGACTGCAGACAAATAATCACATAAATTACAATTTCTGGCATCTATACTGCTTGAAATTCAACTAGTCTGGAGATCTGTCATATTTACTTTTTTTTTTTTTAAACTTTCAGCCTGAACCTGCTTGGAATACCTGGTTATCTTTACTTCTCATAGTTAAATCCGTCAATTGGAAAACTGGAATAAAATAAGGAAGAAAAACAAAACAAGGAAGAAATATTAGGAATGCAGGGAGAAATGGAGAAAACTGAATGAAAACCAGAACTGAAAGAATGAATGTGCCTAAGAACAGACAAAGAGCAATAACACTGGGAGACAAAAATCAAAGGCATAAAATATAATCCTTACCGCCTCAAATATTTTTTGAAATATGGACAGAAATAAATAAGAATGTAAATATTAATTACTCAACAATAATTTTACAAAGTTTAATCTCAGTGTTCAGAAGAGATTAATTTACCAAATAATATATGAAACACATAATAGAGACCAAGTGGCAAGGGGTTCACCAATAAGTCAGTGGCTATCTAAAAAATGCTCTCAATCTAGTCAGACAAATTTATAAGTAATACAATAACACTTCACACAAAGTATTTGTGAGAACACAGTAGACAGAAGTTATTCTAACTGCAGGCACCAACAGAGATTTCCCCTAAATTGGTCATCAAAGACTGGGAAGGATTCCACCAGGAGGAAAAAGTAGGAAGGACATTACAAACTCACAGTATAACCTAACACAAGGCACAGAAATATAGAAATGGATGAATGTTCACAGAAATTTCTAGAAATGCAAGCTGACCATTATGGCCATTTTCTTGTTTTCTCAGTTTCAGATAGGAACCAAAGCTGACAACAAAAGGTTCTAAGTACTATACCTGAGGTAACAGCTCATCTATGCAACATTTGGAAAAATGTGGCCAAAAATTGCTCAGGCATTGTTTAATCCATCACTCATATAAAAAATATAAGTATATACTGGAGGAGAGGAGCTTACATTGTTTGAGGAAGAAATAGAACAGCGACCCACTCATAGTTTGGCCTATGTCCCTTAGGATACAGGGCATTAAACGAATGATACAGGAACTGGACCTAGGCCTAAAAACATCTAAAGGCAAGAGGTTAAGATGCCCTTAGTCTGGGGCTACTACTTTAGAAATAGCCAATTTGAGAGTTTGAAGTAAAGAATTACATTTTCCAATGGGACATTTTCCAAGGACTCCTGGGAAAGGAATTGGCGTTGAGCCATTTTTAAAGGAATTCTACACAGAGGACTGCAAAGGGAACAAGATAACCCCAGAAGAAAGAGGTTCAACATAGACTAGAAAGTCAGAAACTAAGGATAGTAGTCAAAAGAAGACCAACAAAGGAAGTCTCAACTGTGTCAAGGAATTACAACTGGGGTGTCCCCCAACAGTGGGAGTCTGATAAATCCAGGAAAGCAAAAAAGTTAAACTTCCAACATGCCTTTATTGCCAATTAGTTCTTCATTTCTAACATTAAACTTTGGAAGACCCACCAGGAGCAGCATGAGAAGCTGGGAGAAAAACTAAGGCAAAATGAAATTAATACAAATGTCCACTAGTTGACATGTCTCTACTCAGGTTTGTAGGCCTTCTTTATTCCTTTTTAATCTTTAAAAATTCTTTTAAATGCTTATTTATTTTGACAGAGAGTGAGTGTGTTAAAGAGAACATGAATGGGGGAAGGGCAGACAGAGAGGCAGAGAGAATCCCAAGCAGGCTCCATGGTCAGCACAGAGCCCAATGCAGGTCTCTATCTCATGACTGTGCGATCATGACCCAAGCAGAAATCAAGAGTCAAAAGCTAAACCAACTGACCCCGGCACCCCAAGCCTTCTTTAAACAAAGCTGACATAAGCGAAAATTTTCACATTGGATGAGAATTTGGAATTTTAATTTCATAGCCTTCTTTTTAAAAAAAAAGTTATCTGAAAAGTTAGTATATTTTCAAATGCCAGGGAGTAAGCAAAGAAAGTATTGAAGAGAGAATGAAAAGAACAAGAGAAAGAAAAGAGCAAGAGGAAGAAGAACAAGAGCAGAGAAGAGATGGACACTTGAAAAGCATGTATCGAGAAGCAGAAAAGAAAATATTCAAGGTGGGATTTCAGGTGCCATGACAGGAAAGAATAAAGTAACTTTCCACTTGCACCCTGGTGAGTTCACCTCTTAATAAATCCATTAAGAGTGACAAATGGTGAGTAAAGTAGTCAATTATAAAAATGCCGTAATTTTGATCTGTTTATTATGGAGCTTAAAATCTATCCTATAAATACAGAATTAAACATTTTTTTAAGGAGTATGAATCATGTGTTATGAATTTGTTTAGGGAGAACTTACATCTATTTATAAAATGCTCACTGTTTCCTGAGTTGCAGAAACTCTTAAGTACTGAGTTAAAGAAGTTAAAGGCAGACTCCACTCTCAACGAGTTTACAGAGGAAACAGACAAGCACAAAGGCAGTAATAATACATGAGCTAACTGCTAGCATAGGAACGAGCAAAGCCCAGAGGACCATATATATACAAGGGTCATCTAACAGGAGTATAAGAGGTTAAGGATGAGTAGGAAATATCTTAGTTAAGGAGAAATCTGTAAAGGAAGACCTGAAGAATGAGGTTGAGTTACACAGATGATAGCGGTCTGGGGAAAAGGGGTGTGTGAGTAGTTGGAAAGAATGTTGCAAGCACACAAAGACCCAAAGAAGGCATGACATATTCTAAGAACTGCAAAGCACTTGGCATCAATTAATCAATATATGCAGTCTGCAAGGAAAGAAATGAGGTTGAGGACATAAAGAGGGAGTCAGATCACATGCACAGAATATAGATTTTATCATAAGATAAAAATGAGGTCCACTGAAGTTCTACTAACACTCATTTTTTATATACTGCCTATCCAGCATATGCAAAGCACTTTCACATATGTTTTACTGTTTTTCCTCACAACAACCCTGTGAGGTAGGTGTAATGATTTCCTATTAACAGATTAAAAAAAAAAACTTACAGTTATTAAACAATTTATACTTTATTTAAATAGCTACAAAGTGGCAGTCAGGATTCCAGGCCATGCTTCATAAAGTATATCACATGCGTGCACTTGAACGCGTGTACACACACACACACACACACACACACACACAAACACTTTTACCTATGTAAAACACTTTACCTATGACACATAGAAATTTCAGGGATTAAGCGAATTTTAGGTAATAAAGGTATGTTAACTTACTATTAAAGAGATTTGCGGCATAGTTCTTTATACAAATTTAGACTTTTAAATTTTCAACTAATTAAATGTACATGAGAAATATCTGCAAAATTCATAAAAAGTGGCTGGACTTAACTGATACGTAACACATGAATATCAAAGACTGAGGTAATTATATGAGTATTTTAACTTCATATAACTGGTGTGAGGTTCTTTGAAAAAAAAAATTCCTCACATTTGTTTCTATATAAATTCAAACTGCAAATATTATTCAATGGATATAAATTGTATTTTGGATGACAGAAGATAATGTCTGAATACTAAAGTTTATTAAATAAACTCAAATATTAACCATTTAGTATAAAAAGAATTGTCCACCTAATGTGAAATTACAAAATCATTTCCTCATTATTCACAATGAAACATCTGAAAGTGTTTCATTTTCCTATTACATGACAAGATTCTGCTCAAACAAATTTGATGAGACAAATAGTTTTTTAGACATCTGGGATGAATATAAAAATATGCCTTTAATTGAAAAGACAGAGGATGTTATTTTGTAAAACTGAGGAGAGCATATGAGAATTTTAAAATATGGTTTGAAACTCTATATGAAAATGTTCTTTAAAATTAGTTTAAATTAAGTAAAATCTACACCAAAAGTACATTTCCTTGCATTTTATTTTCTCATCAATTTCACTATTTCTTCAGCTGGTGCTGTATTTCTTTTTAAAGCTTCCAACTGAAAGCTATATGTTGTCAGAGAACATTATTGCCATAAGTCTAAGTACATATTATTAAGTATTAAAAATTCATTTTATCTACATACTTCTCTCATTTTTCTATTTCAAACAGAAGATTATAATGGGGGAAGATGGAAAAAATACAGGTTTCTTTAAGATTTAGTTAATCTTGATCTAGTATTTACTTCTGAATTCAAAAACTATTATATGAATATAAATTATATAATAAGCCCAACCACAATGCTGGTCCTGCAGAATAATATGAAAACCCTTCCCTTTGAGAAACAAACATTCAAACAGAGATAATAAGTATCTATAAGATACTTTACGCAATGAAGGTGATTTCTAAATAAACTAAACAAATGCTCCAAATATACATTTTAACTGAAATGCCAATATTTTCCTTTATTTTTGATTATACAAGTAGTACATGTTCATAAAATTCATAGAATACATAAGTATATTCAATAAAAATGAAAGTTTCCATCTAATTCCCTTTTCCAAATAACATACGTTGAAGTATTTTAAAGTATAAGATTCATTTGGCTAAAAACTGAATCTATTAAGTTGCTAAACTTACATCATCCACAGAAGGTCTAATATATAACAACTCTGTATAATTGAAAATTATATACTCAGATATGCACAACAGGTATAGTTTGCACTTTTCACCAAAACAGTATATAAAGCATATGGTCTATTCTGTCAAATATATTAACTTCAGTTATTAAGATAAATGAGATGAAGCAATACTTACAATTACACTGTTTGTAGAAAATTCAAAAGAACCAATTCTAGCAAATCAAATATTACATATACTGATAAAATACCTTCTTGCTAAAGATACATAAGTACATTATATTATGTCTAAACTATATTCTTTAAAATATGAATGTTTACTTCTTTAGTGCTTTGACTGCTGAAAGAAGTATTAAGTCTAAGTAAGAGGGAAAATCTCATTAAAAAGTTAGTTTTTGGTAATATTTAACTGCATTCCACTGTGAATGTAAAGCTTAGTTTTTAAAAAATTTACCAGATGCCTCTATGATGAACAGGTTGTTGAGAATTTTATTTATTCTCAAAAAAGTTTATTTCAAAACAGCGAGGTAATTCCACTAACAATTAGAGACAGTTAAAAATCTTTGTTGGAAATCAGACCTCTTCTTTTGACTCTAAAATACCATCACTCGGCATTTAATTAACACAAATAATATTCTAACTAGAACAAAGTCACTTGCACCAAAATATCTTGGTTACACAATGTAAGGTACATTCTATATACATAGAATTCTACCCCTGAGTTAAACAGAAAACATGTAAATAAAGGGTCTGTAGAAATAATTTCTTCCACCCACCTCATTTTACAAGTAAGTAAACTGTGGCCCAGAGAGGCTTTTATCTGCTTTCATTGAGAATCTATAGGCATAGAGATGTACACAAACATCATTTAAATTATGATGTAAGTTAAAGTTACCTAAAACAAATGACACTATATTTCATAAAATTAAGACTCTGTGAAGACTAAGAGATCCTAATTTCTCACCAGAGAAATGTCTACAGATGCACACACACACAAAAATAGATAGTAAGTCATATTATTGACTAGAAATTTTGCAAAACAATGAAATATAACAATCCATATCATATTGTTTAACAATAGACACAGGAGCTTCTAACGTTATTTTCCTATCCTATAAGGCATAAACATACCAAACTATTATTAAAGATAGCACTCTGGTAAACAGCTTTTACAAAAGGAAAAAGAAAATCATTAAATAATGAAATGGAAGAGAAAGACTAAAATACATTAAGTGAAATTTCAAATATTTACTGTTTCTTCTCTCCCAAGCTTTGTTTCAATACACTAAAAAAAAAAAAAAAAAAAAAAAAAAAAAAAAAAAAAATCAAACTCAAAGCTTCTAAAACAAAAAATCAAAACTAGGTTCATTATAAACTGGCTTTGTTGCAAAGCTTTCACCACAAGAATGAAAGTATTACAACTAAAACATAAAACACTATAAGGAAAGCTAATTAGGATGTTCCTGTTGAATTTTAAGTTGATTTGCTACTTTAAGAATACAGTTCTAAGATCTTATATAATATTGGTTTCGTTATTTGAAAATATTTAAAAACAAATTGATTCTTTTAAGCTTCATTAAAAGTGACGTATTTATGAAAGCACTTTAGTTTCATATGCTTTTAGAATAAAATAATTGCCAAGGAGTGCATCTATTTGTTTGTTATTCAATTCAGTACCAATCACAAATTAGATGACGTTAAAATAAAATTTAGAGCCAGGGAGAGCAGCACTAAGTTTAACTGACCTCAATACATTTTTAAATGATGCTTCCCAGTTATTTGTTATTCTCTCTTATTGGGTTTTCCAGTCTAGGACGGGTACACAAGAAACTTACAGTCTATGTAGTACTCCTAGTCAGTTTCACTCTGCAGATGGCACAGTGGAGAAATACCTTCTGTACAGGACCATGTACAATTTCTTCTGCAGCTGTCAGCACCTAGGGGAAAGTGCGCTGTTAAACAGTTGCTGCGTTCCACCTCAGAAGTGGCTGCAATTCGGTGGTGGGTGAAGTGACTCCTGTACATATATACAGGGATGAAAAGTACTATAGAAAATGAAAATATTTAACAACAAAAGTGGCTGTCTAAAAACTGTGCCACAGCAAAACAAAATACATCATTCAGTCACAAGAGCCCTACACAGATGGGCTACCGTTCATTTAAAAATTCGATGTTAAGAATGATTGAAGGAAAAAGTAGAAATACAATTATTCACACAACATAACTGTAAGTCAATGTTAAAACACATACGTAGAAAAATTAAACCCAAACACTGTATACAGTTTTATAACATTACTTTTATAGTAATTTACCTAAAACCAAGCAAATATATACAGTAAGATACTTCATTATGTTTAGCTAATTTAATGCTTTTACTTTAGATGACAATTCAAGGGGGGAAAAACAAAAGAGGTGAGATATCAGAATTGAAGCATCAGTGACATGAAAATATATTTAAAAGTAAGGAAACCCGTTCTGAAATTCTAAATTACTTTATATTTAAAAACCAATGTTGTGAAATAACTAGTCCTCAACAATTACCAATGGTTAAATTATTTTTCATATAATGGACCTTTAAAAGTGATCTCATGTAAAATAACAACTTTTCTTCTCCAAAGTCTCAAAGAGTTATAATCTAAATACAGTCTTCATCCTTAGCCCACATATCAATGAGTTAACTAAGTGTACAATAACTTTAGTTCATTAATAAGGAAAACTATTACCATCCTACTTTTACTACAACACCCTTTCTATGTAATTTATATTTGATGGAATTACAATATCAAGAAAAGATTATTCTCTGAGAAATATCACCGAATCAATCATGAAGCTGGAAGGCACTACCTTTCTAATTTTTTATCTCTAGGCAGAGCTACTCTGTTTACCCTGAAGAAGTAACAGTTCACATTACTTCAAAATACGCACAGTCATGAAACAGAATGAGGGTGCTCTGAAGCAAAGTCCAACAAATGTGACCATTAAAAAGTGTCCCATCCATCGAACTTCTGAATCTCACTTGCCATAACAGCATTTATGTATTTATTTTGGTATATACCTAGTAAAGTTAGAGATAGTTGATAATTTCCTTTCAGCTTCTTCAAATTCTTTCTAGAATAAGGCATAGTGCAAACAAATATTACCTTCCTAAAGTGATAAAAGGTAGTAGAGGAAGAAAAAAATACAGAGTTTATCAGTTTCTTTATTAAAAGAAGACACAGATCAGAGATTACATTGTGGGGTCCATGTATGTGACTTAGGTAATCTAGAAATTCTGCAAAATTGCATGCTAAAAATAAAGACCTATTATAGGGGACCACAAGCACATTTGTCTAGGGCGAACAGGCCGTAAGCTTTTGTGAGGTTCTCAAAAGGTTCTGTGACTCCCCCTCCAAAATTTAAGGAACTACTGATAAGTGGTTTGAAGATACCCAATTGAGTAGGTGGAAGTAATCACTTAAATTAAATGTCTAACTCTGAACAGCTGTTCCTTTTTTTTTTTTTTTTTTTTTTTTTTTTTTACTGAAAAACAGACACAGGGATGTTCCAATAACCAAATGAAATAATTCACATAAACACATGGTACAATACCTGACCTAAAATTACCAGTAATAGCAATAATTGTTCAAAAAAGCTATATCAAACAACCAGAACTTCCTTATAGGGTCTCATCTTTGTTTATTGCTACATAACTTCTTATTAGTTTTATTTAGCTAAGTCTTTTCTACTTTTATTTAGCTGGATCTTCTGAAAGAGACCAACATCGCAAACTATACATTTCTATACTATTTTAGATGCAAAGTTGCTACATACAAGTTTTGAGACACTGCTATGTACTCCTATAGTCTACATTTCCCAAAAGGCCACACTGATCCCTTCTATGACACTGTACTTATTTTGAACAGGCTCAGATATGGAAAATATTTAGAGCTTCAATTGCCTATATAAAATAATTTCATTTCCTTTATCAGTCCCTCCTTTAATTCACACACATAATAATATACAAACAAAAAAAATCTAAATTTGAAGAACCGATCAAGGGACCATATTTTCTGAAAAGGTTATACTACAAGCAATACTCTTAATTTCGTAAATTATTTTCCCTATTCCTTTCAGTTTGTCTTGCTGAAGGTAATGATTCAATATACATTCATACATGCACAGCCTTTAAAAATAATCTGTGAGTTACAACATCTGTAGATTAGCCATACCTTTGAAATAAATTCCACATTACAAAGAACATTACAAAAGAGTGTTTATGGTGCTCTTCAAGACTGTAGCAACTTTTTAAATACTCATCAAAAATGACAAATGAACTCTCACCATGTATTAAAGGTACCCAGCGAAGAAAATGAAAGGTTTGCTTATATATATATATATATGTATACACACACACACACACACACACACACACACACACACACACGGCTCCCAACCACTTCAAATGTAAAGAACTTTTTCCAGAGCCTTCTCATGATAGGAGTTACGTTTTATGTATTCACACACTAATAAAATATCTAGCAGTAAGATAAAAAGGGGAAAGCCTTTACATAAAGGTATAGGAGTAAGAGAGAAGCATATGAAAGCATTCAGAATACTGCAATGAAAAGGATATTAGTAGAACATAGAGTACATGCACAGGTCAGTGAGAAGGACAACAGCCACAGGTCCAATTAGGCTCAGGAATTTTAAAATATTTTATTCCAAAGGGTGGCAACTTGAGAAGCATTTAACAAAAATCACTCTAGCAGCAGCATGGAAGACCAACTAGAGGTGTGGATGGTTCAACTGGGATGAGAACACTGGGAATATATAATTATGATTTTAAAAAAATCTATAAAAAACAAAAGTATACTACTATGTAAAAACACTAGAAGACTAAAAATTGTGAGATAAGTCAAAGCTATTTCTAAAGTTTGAGTATAGATACTAGCATTCCTTCATTTATTCAGTCAACAAAAAAAATTAAGTTTCCTATGAGTCAGGTTCCATTTAAGACACTAGGTAAAGCACTGAACAAAGGAGCCAATGACCTTTCAAAGATTTCATGCTAATGAGAGAGACGGATAATAAACTATTAAATTATAATAAAATGTATGGAAATGACTCAGGTATAAAACAAAAGAAAGGCAAGTTATAGGAACAAACTAACAAATATACTATTTTAACAAAGTGGTCAGAGAAAACCAAAGGAAGCAGCAGTATATGAACAAAGAATGAAATGACAGGAGTCCACAGACTATCTGGGGTAAGAACACTACACAGAAAGAACAATAAGAGCAAAGTCCTGTGACAGGAGCAAGTGATAAAAATTTTAACCTGGTGTCAGATCACACAGAAACTTGCAGACCATAATAAGGACTTTGGACTTTTTTTAAAAAACTCTTAGAGAAAACCACTGCAATATTTTGACTGGCGGAGTAATATCACTTGTTTAATCTTTTGTAAGGATCATACTAGTTGCTGTGGTTGAACTGATCATAGCCAGCAAGAATGGAAATCACCTTACCCACACTTTGGCTTTCTGCAGCTTCAGTTACCTGTGGTCAATGCTGTCTAGAAGCAGATGATCCTCCTTCTAACGTATCCTCAGAAGATTAATACTAGCCTAATGCTACAACACAACGCCTGTCATTAACCTTATTTCATCTCATTCACAGAAGCACTTTATCACCTCACATCACCAGACAGCTGAGCACAGTACAATATTGTGAGAGACAGACCACAGTCACATAACTTTATTACAGTATATAATTTTATTATTAGTTATTGTTGTTAATTTCTTACCATGTCTAATTTATAAATTAAACTTTGTCATAGCTATGCATGTACAGGAAAAAACACTATACATAGGGTTCATTACTGTCTGTGGTTTCAGGCATCCACTGGGGGGGGTTTAGACATATACTCTGCATTGATACTACAGTACCAGCGAGACTATGGTAAAATTTACATAACAATATGAGGTGGGATTGATAATTAGAACTCAAGACTAAGAACAAAAAATCATCAATCAAGTATTCAACATTCAGAAGTCAGAGATCAAACGTGAAACCAACTACTCCTTCATAACTGAAACATGTTTACCTTCCCCAATTCTTTGTTATCCCAAACTGCCCATTTTGTCTCATTTTGAGTGAGTCAACCAACTTGAGAGTTTCCTTCAATGACTTAATGTAGTTGGACAGTGCTGTTGTCCAAGAATCTAAACCCAGTATGAGGGGGTCCCAAAGACTGGCAAGAAGGAAGACAGTTATCTTTCAGTTGGACTTCTGCTTGCATGTATGCTTGCTTATCATCCTGGTAGACTTATCTGAGGGGAGGGGAAAAAAGACTCAAAGTTGGAAAGCAGGGTAAAGAGAACCACTGTAATGGCAAAGAGTGTCTTGACTGTGAAAGTAGCTGAACTTGAGCCTCCAGACAATGGGGATCCCAGCAGCCAGAGGCTGTGAGTATCCTGGAGAGGTAGAAACTGAAAAAAAGTAGAAGACAAGCCGGAACTGGATGGAACTTGACACACCAAAAATATCTCACCTCCAAAACAAGTTTTACAGTAAGTGATGCATCAGAAAGCCAGTATTTTTGTCTCTTTCCCCGACAGAAAGCATTAAGGTCTAGTCAGTTTTCAGCAGAGGAGAAAAAGAAAACTAAAGTTCTCCTACTTAAGTAGGAGATCTTTCCATCTCTCCTTTAGGTACCAGAACCCAGGAGGAGAAATAGGAATAAAAACAAAAAAGCAGCTCACTCTCCACTCACAGGAGTGAACAGACTGAATGACTAGATTCAACTCTTCCACACTCTAATCTCCTAGAAAAGCCAAGTGGCAATGAGCAGAAGGGGAAAAGCTGAGTTTTAAATTGGGCTATGAGGTTAAAAATTCAAACTGGTCAGATAAACAGACTTTACCAGATTAAAGTCAGATTAAACTCTTTTCCTAAAGTGTCCAAAAAGCTATTTTTCTTGAGATATTTAAAGAAATAAATAAATCACTTGACTAATTATAAACAAAGGTGCCACAGGAGAAAAAAAAAAAGCCATTCTATATTTGCATCTCCATTTAATTCCTCATCTTGATTCATACCATATTATGAAATGGTTAGCACCAAAGAGCTACTACGTGCTTCTGACTTTCCATCTAAAATACTACATGAATGTCAGGCTAAATGCCTGCATTATCAGTCTTACTTCTTATTCTTAAAGAACAACTGGTAATAATATAACTACAGACATTTTGTCAGGAATTCCTTAGATTTCTCCCTTATATAAAACTTAAAGAAACATTCTGAACATTTATAAATAATATAGGTCTTATTCCAAAAACTAACAAATAGCTTGTATACAAGCTAAAAAGTAAAACCTCCTAAATAGGATGCTAAACTTAAAAGCCTGCAGAACAAAAAGGCTCTAGCAAAGGAAAAAGCAAAAAAGAAAGAAAAAAAAACAGGTTAGAATATTTATTGTTCTAAAGGAACACTTTCAATATTCACAATGGAGTAATCTAAAACACAATTTTAAAGAATATTCCGCTCTCATAGTTAGTAACTTAGGAATTTCCCTCAAACTGAATCACACTCTTTCAAGTCATTTAATACTTAAATTAATATTTAATGGGAATTCCCTAAAAACTCAGATATATCCTTTAAAATAAATTAAGGAGTATCAGTATTTTACATGGCTAAATTATGCATAACCTTATCTCTGTTTAAATGTCACATTTTTAGAGAATTCAGGATCCTATTACATTGATGTTATTTTGCAACAGTTTATGTAAAGTCCCCATTCATTTTATAATCATTCATCATCCTAAATTATACCATGCATACTCGACATATATTTTATTAGTCCTTCTCAGAGATACAACATAATGAAAAGAAAATATAAGTCAAAATTACAAAACTGAGTTCTCTAATTATAGCTTTTTTTCTAACCTCTTTTTAAAAGGCTGTAAGAATAAATAATGTAAGTTACAAATTAAATTGGAAAGTAAGGAAAATCATACAAACTCAAGTCATCCACACTCACATGTTAATTCACTGTTAGTAAATAATGTTCGTGAGGGCGCACCTGGGTGGTTCAGTCAGTTAAGGTCCTGACTCTGGATTCCAGCTCAGGTCATCACCTCATAGTTCGTAAGACCAAGACCTGTGCCAGGCTCCTTGCTGTTAGCGCAGAGCCTGTTTGGGGTTCTCTATCTCCCTCTCTCTCTGCACCATCCCTGCTCATGCTCACTCTCTCTCTCTCTCTCTCTCAAAAATTTAAAAAAAAATAAAATAAAAAAGCAGAAAACAAAAAACGTTAAGGGCACCTGGGTGTCTCAGTAGATTAAGTGTCTGTCTTCAGCTTGGGTCATGATCTCATGGTTTGAGGGTTCGAGCCTTGCATCAGGCTCTGCACTGATAGCTCAGAGCTTGGAACCTGCTTCAGATTCTCTGCTTCAGATTCTGTGTCCCCCTATCTCTGTGCCCCTTCTCCACTTGTGCCTCCCCCTCCGCCTCTATCACTTGTGCCCTATCTCTCTCAAAAATTAACGAACATTTAAAAATAGATGTTAGCCAGATTGTCAACACAATGTTAAAGGAGAAGAACACAGTTGGAGGCTGATACTACAGGACTTCAAGACTTACTATAAATCCACAGTAATCAAGACAATGTGGTATTGGTGAAAGAACAGACAAATCGATCAATGAAAAGGAACAGATATAAATGCAAAAAAAATGTAATCAAATGATCTTTGACAATGAGGCAAATTCAGTGAAAAAAAATCAACGAAGAAAGGATAATTTTTTCAACAAAGGATGCTGAAAAAAAAGAATACACATTCAAAAAAAAAGAATCTGGATGCAGATAAACTTTCACAAAAATTAGCTCAAAATGAATCAAAGACAAAGCTACAACATTCCTCTAAAGTATAACATAGAAGAATATCGTAATGACTTTGGGACTGACAGTGACTTTTAAGACAACACCAAAGAAAAAAACTAAGTTAGAATTTATTAAAATTAAAAACTGCGCTGCAAAAAAAAACACTGTTAAGAATTGAAAAACAAGCCACAGATGGGGAAAAATGTGCAAAACACATATCCAAATATACAAAGAAAGAATATACAAAGAACCTTAAAATCTACCAGTGAGAAAACAACAAAAAATGGCAAAAAATCAGATGCATACCTCATCAAGAAGATAAGCTGATGGCACGTTAAGCATATGAAAAGATGCTGAATATATTTATTAGCTTGGTAGGGCTGCCATAACAAAGTACCACAAACTGGATAGCTTAAGCAAGAGAAACTAATTTCTCACAATTTCGAGGCTAGAAGTCCAAAATCAAGGTGTTAGCAGAGTTGGTTCCTTCTGAGGGCTATGAAGGAAGGATTCAGATTCCAGGCCTCACTCCTTGGCTTATAGATGACAGTCTTCATGTGTCCATGGAATTCTTCCTGTATGCATATCACTGCGTCCAAAATTCCCCTTTTTTATAAGGACACTAGCCATAATGGATTAGGACCCAATCTAATAATTTTACTTTAATTTGATTAATTCTGTTAAGACCCTATCTCTAAATAAAACCACATATTGAGGTACTAGGGGTCAAGACTTCAACATATGAAATTGGGTGGGGGACATAATTCAGTTCATAACAGTATTTCATTAGGGAATTACAAATTTAAAAAATCAGTGAGATACTACTACACACCTATAATAATGGCTAAAATCCAAAACACCAACAAATGCTAACTAGGATGTAGAACAACAGAAACTTTTATTCATTGCTGGTGGAATGAAAAGTGGTACAGCTATTTTTGAAAATGTTTGCAATTTCTTTCAAACAAAATATACTCTTACCACATGATCCAGCAATCACACTCCTCAGTATTTACACAAATGGGGTTGAAAACTCAGGTCCACACAAAAGTCCACACATAAATATTTATAGATTTCTTCATAATTGCAAAAACTTAGAAGCAACCAAGATGTTCTTCAACAGGTGAATGAATTAACAAACTGTGGTATATCCATGTTACAGAATATTATTCAGTGATAAAAAGAAATGAGCTATCATGGCACCAAGAGACATAAAAAACCTTAAACCCATATTGCGAAATGAAAAAAGCCAATCTTTATGATTCCAAATATATGACATTCTGGAAAAGGCAAAACCATAAAGATAGTAAAACGATGAGTGACTAACAGAAATGCATGGGGACAGAAGGAGAGATGAACAAGTGGAACACAGGGGGGATACTTAGAAATTGTTCCACATGATTCTGTAATGATGGATATATGTCACTATATGTTTGTAAAATCACAAAGCGTGAATTCTAATGTAAAATATGGGGGTGCCTGGGTGGCTCAGTCAGTTAAGCAGCAGACTTCGGCTCAGTTCATGATCTCAAGGTTCGTAGGTTGGAGCTCCACATTGGGCTGTGTGCTGACAGCTCAGAGCCTGGAGTCTGCTTCGGGTTCTGTGTATCCTTCTCTCTCTGCCCCTCTCCCACTCACAGTCTCTCTCTGTCTCTCAACAAACGAATAAAAACATTAAAACATTTTAATATAAACTATGGACTTCAGTTATTAATGTATCAATATTGGTACATCAACTTTAACAATTGTACTACATTATTGCAAGATGTTAATAAAAGGGGAAACAGTGTTCTGGAGGTACAGGAAAAGGAGGGGCAAAAAAGGGTAAATGGCAACTCCTTGAACTTTGCATTAAATATTTCCGCAAGCCTAAAACTGCTCTACAAATTGAAGTTTGTTAATTAAAAAAAGAAAACTGGTTGTTATATTAAGATATCAAGAAGTAAAAGGTTTAGAATAATTACATAAAAATAGAAATAGGTCTAGAAATCTAGATGTAAATGATAATATTGTTTTTTCAGCAATTGTCATGAAAGTAAATTATGCAAGAGACACATTATGTCTAATTTTAAAATACGGTGACTTGAGTGCAATGCAGGTAGAGAAACAATGGTAACACTGTTATGATGGCTGATATGCAAATGAGTTTATCGAGGTAAACTTTTTTGTTCCACATTTTTTCAATGACATTCTTTTGTGAAGCTATTTTTTTATAGTCTTACCAAAATATATTTTCATTCTGAAGCTTCTTTTTCAAGCTATTGCACTTGAAATGGAACACAGTGAAGGAGCATAATAAGCACTTCCTGTTCAAAGTAAGAAATAAATTTAAACATACAGCTAACCAAACTTGCTTTCGTCACATGCAAGTAACATTTCCAGTTTGTAGGATCACAGTACACATTAAGTTATATGTTTATAAAGGTAATTTATACCATAAAACTCAATAAAACTGTAATCTATATATAGAAAAGCTGTATCTGGGAAACAAGGTTTAAATAGGCCAAGAGATTTTGTTAGGTTTAATGTGCTATTTTAATTTCAGAAACCCAGATAATGCTATGGATATAACAGTACCAAGAGTTTAAGGTTATATTTTTAAAAATATTCATGCTTTACTTTAATCATTCTAAAATTCCCTTGCCTACCTGATGATATTAGGATGGAACTAGGTGATATTGTCTCAGCAAACTGAAATAGAAAACTCCTGATCAAAAGAATGCAAGGATAAGTTTTTCCTCCCTGCCTACATATTATAGGTCTTACCCAGATGCAACAGAAAATTTGTATGGACCAGGAAATTTTAAATTAACTATGAGATTATTTTTCACCAAGAGAGGGAAATGGTTTTCTACTCTTTGAGATCAAAATTATATATATGTACTTTTCTAAAGTGTATAGATCTGTAGATCTATGTACATCTCTGTGCAATCATTTTTTGATTTATCTTTAAATATGCTTCAGTACCATTTATGACTCTAATGCATCTTTTGTAAAATGACAACCATCAATTTTAGGAAAATATGAAATACCCTGGTAGCTGTGTTAAAGAGAATAATTAGATAAAATCTGGTTTGCATCCAACAATGTGGAATTAATCTTACACTTATCACTTATTAAATACTCTACTGGTTCCCATAATTCTGGAAAGTATACTGAACACCCATTTTTAAAAACATGGGATAACTATAAATTTTAATACCATTTTTATATTATGTAGACAGGCTTATATTTGAGACTCTCTTATCATCAATTGCTGTCGACATTTTCAAATCTAAATATCCATGAATGATATCCAAGAGATCATATACCAAATATGTACTTTATAATGACATTTAAAATAAAACCCACTTTTTCATGACTCTGAGACCATCCCCTAATTTAAGGATGCTAAAAATGTACATGAATCTCTCAGAATTCCTTATAATGTCTATAATGTATTTTATCATATTTAATAATACATGTCCTTAAATAATAATTTATCAAATAAAAAAGAATTGACTGTTATAGTTTCCTCTGTCACAGAGTTATAGGAATATAATATTAAAATCATTCATTGTAATAATTTAGTAAAACTTTATTGAATAATATAAATTTGTTATCTATGCCATGTAAAAACATAGTGTAGAGACTATCAACAAAGTGATGATCTATAACTTCCTGAGGTTTTTTGGAGATAAAACTCAAGTAACACCAGTCTTTGCCCAATTCATATAAAATTAGATTAAGGGATAAAACTACCTAATTTTGACATTTTATCTAAGTTTTAATATTTGATAGCTCCCTGCTAATTGCCTATACTAGAATATTCTATTAGCATAACATGGTAGTTATGAGAACAGACCTTAGGGGCAAGCTATGAGCAAATCCCATCTTTGCCTTTAATTTTACAGGTAAAAAATCATTTACATATATAACAAATATGCATATATTTGCATATGTATGTATACATACATACATTTCCAAGTAATATAATTAATGTGTCTCCATATACTTATGGATATGTATATATGCACGTGCGCGCACACGCACACGCACACACACACACACACACACTTACATACACATATATATGGACCATGCATACATATATGCTTTGAGCAAATCCCTTTATGTCACAGGATTACTGTGTGGACTAATTCCATTAAAATATAGAAAGCATGTAGTTATAACTGTTCCTGGCTCACATTAAGTTCTATATAATTATTAGCTATTATTATTATCACTGCTGCTGCTCTACTCATGTTAAGTTTAAGCACTATACCAGTGCTCCCGGTGTTCTGAAGAACACAATGATTTACACATGTTCTATCACTTAAAAAAAGCTGAATAAGTTTGGGGACTACTGCCACTGCAAAAGGAAAAAAGCATGGAATTTTGAAACATACTTGGGACTTTTAGAGAGAATAGATGAAGGACTGAGGGCAGGGAGTATCTCTTGTCACAAAAAGCTTTGAACTGTCTTGAATTTAAAACCTATTTGCATGCCATATGAGATTTGTGAGTAGAGATAATAGAATTGCATCCTATCCCAAACCTTCTTTATTCTTTAACAGCAGCAGCTGACACAGGAGAATAATTTCCTGCTTCACTGTGCTGACGGTACATTGCCTAGATTCAGAAATTATATCCTCAGCAGGAAGGCAATAGGTTCTGTCTATACTGAAGAAATAAAAGGATAAAAAAATTACACAAATAGAAATGATTTATTATTATTATGAAGAAAATAACTATATTGATATTGATACTGAATAACTATATATATTCAAAGTATATTGAATAGAATTTATTTTAGGCTAGTGATACTCAATGTAGAATTAAGTTTATTTTAAATTTCAAGTGTTTGACTATAGTATTTTTTAAAAAATAAAAATTTTATTTATTCAGTATCTTTAAATCTTGCAAACAAACATTTCCACTTTTCCTGAAATTTTTAAATAAAGGGAAAACTTTTATAAGATCAACTAAAACTTATTGGTCCTCTGATTTTATTTAGGTATGCCTAGTATGTAGAACACTGTGTCCAGTTCAGACAGTAAATGTCATTAAAAAAAAAAAAAACTTATAAAAATGGTGGTAAATGATAATTAATAGTTTATATTAAACTTTGTGTTACCAGAAAAATTACTCTTCACTCAATAAGTAACTTCTGTATGTACATTTGTGAATGTGTCTATATGCAGCATATTTATAAAATACTAGGTTTTCCTCTAAATGATCTAGTGACTTGCCTGTTTTAAAGTGATTTTTAAGATGTGTGTTCATTTCAGTAACTCTAAATGTCATAAAGGTATTGTAGACTTCTGGTCTATAATGATAAAGTAGCAATCTCAGGCTCTACAAGTTCCCAGATTCAAATCTTTCTGCCATTTACTAGTTATGTGGCATTAGGCAAATTACTTCTCACTTTGTTCCCTCATTTATAAAATGAGGATAACAGTAGTGTCTTTCTAATGAAATTTGTTTGAAGATTAAATGAAAATCTGCATTAAAATACTAAGAATAAATCTAGCACATGGTAAAGTACTGGATAAATGCTACTTAGTATTATTATTAATAATATCACTGTTACGGTAAATATGGCAGATTCAGCACACTACCTTTTCAAACTCCACTAAAATGACCAAAGGACAAAGAAAATGGTACAGAAGACAACAGCAAACAAGAAATTAAACATGGTTTCAGAAAATGAAAAAGTCGGGCAGAAGTCTAGTGATTCAGCACAGTAGAGGAAGCTGAAAACTAAGTGGCAGAAAAAACAGGGTAATAGAATCAAGATAATTTGCTTAATGGAACCCCAGAAACGCAGAGGTAATGTTAGCAATGAATACTGAGGGATTCTCTAAAAGGCTATACAGAGAACATTTTTACACACAGGCTAAACTACCCTAACTTCACATGTTTTCTGTCACTTCTAGAAGATCAGAGATGTTCCTAACATTAGCAAGTACAACATATATAAACATCAAGGAACAAGGGTCAATTGGACCGGAACTGGTTCCTACAAATTGGCAGGTAGATGTAAACCACTCAGAAAGAATATTTGCAAACTCACTGGAGAACTTTTAAGACTCCAGAGAATAGATACATAGATACCACAATCTGGCATCTCCAAGAAAAATTCTGGCTCTCTACTTGATCATCTTCATGAAGCCTCACGAAGCAACAATTCTTGTCCCCAGACACGCAGCTTCCAACCTAATCTGTAGTACTTCATTAAGTCCAGGCTTTCAGAAAAGTCTCCAACAGGAAAGACTAAAACCAACATAAATAAACAGAAAAGTACTCAAAGGAAATACAACACAAAGAGCAGAAGAAAACTTAAAAAAAAAAAATACCATCCTCCTAGACATAAGAAATGATAATTAGAGTCACAAAATAAGAACAATGTGCTATGTTAAAAAAAAGAAAAAAAATCAGAGAAACAGTAAGAACATTTAGAAAATAAAAGTAGCTAAAATGAAATATTCAATGAAATAGAAAGTCTAGAAAATGTCCTAATAAGTAGCAAAAAAAAAAAAAAAAAAGTAAAAAAAAAAGAGAGAAAAGAATGGGAGTGATGCCTTGATAATTCTGAGGAAAACTCATTTTATAAATTGCAATTATTTATATAAGCTAATATCAAAAGTGATAATGGGATAAGGTATTTTCAAGTAAGCAAACTTCTATGACTCCTTTATCAGGAAGCATCTGAAAAATAAAATATACTTCTTAAAAAAAAAAAAGGAAAAAGGGGAGGGGGCATGGGATTCAGGAACTAAAGGATTTGGCCCTGCAGAATAGCTAAGGGAAGCCCCAAGATATTCACTACGTACTAGGAGTAGAAAGCAAATAATCTAAATGGAGAACAGACCATAATGGAAAGAGAAGTCTCCAGACAAAAAAAAAAAAAAAAAAACAAAAAAAAAACAAAACACTGTATTTGATACAGTGTTTGAAATCATATTTGAGCATTCAAAGAAATTATTGATATGCATATAACAGATGTTGAAATACTTAAGGGAAAAAATAGTAGGTACACAAAAAGTAAGCAAACAAAAATGAAGTAATTACTAACTGCAGAAAAAAGGGGAAAGCAAGACAAAGGAGACAATTAGAATGCATTACTTCATTCGAAAAGTAGCCATATTGATAATATAACAGTGCTGATATAATGCAAAATTACTGGGTAAGTATGTTGAGAAAATGGAGTGACTACTGTGTAAATACATGAGAACAAGGTAACTAAATACAAGAATAATAAATCTCCAACTAATAAAAAGTGAAATTAATAAAGATAAAATTGATCAATCAATACACAACAGTTTAAAAGTATTATTTAAAAATATGGGGGCGCCCAGTCGGTTAAGCACCTGACTTCGGCTCAGGTCATGATCTCACAATTCGTGGGTTTGAGCCCCGTGTGGGGCTCTGTGCTGACAGCTCAGAGCCTGGAGCCTGGAGCCTGCTTCAGATTCCGTGTTTCCCTCTTTCTCTCTGCCCCTCCCCCACTCGTGCTCTGGGTCTCTCTCTTTCTCAAAAAATAAACATTAAAAAAAATTTTATGTATTATTTAAAGATATGGAAATGCTATAAGAAACAGCTCCAAAAGTGCAAAGTGACAGCCTCCAGAGAGTAGGACTGTGGAAGATGTCAGGCAGTGAAACAGGAATGCAGTCATTTAGTTTCAATTCTTTCAATTTTTTTTTTTTGCTTTTTGTGCATATATTATTTAAGCTTTTAAAATCAATCTAAGAAAGTAAATTAGATAAACTGCCTACTTAAAAAGTGAAGTAATACATGACTGATGTCAATTTCTAAACTTTAACTTAGTAATAATCTAAATTACCCAGAACCAGCACTGTTTCACATAAAATCCAGACATGAATTGAAACATATACCTTCAAGTGACAAAACTTTCCTTTTTTCACAATTTGTTATTAAAGAGATATTTTTAATTACCACACATAATCTTGAGTGATCAAATATCATTCCTTACCTTCTCGATGATTAGGTGTTATTATGCATACCAATTATCATACTTGCACCAGATCTCTGGAGTATACAGAACACTCTGTCCTGCATTAAACAGCCCTAGGTCTGTCTTTTTTTTACATTTTAAAAGAGTAAAATAAACAAATAAACAAATAAATGTAAAATTTAGAATAATCTGGCTTACTAACAATTCTGGTTAATAAAATTTATTAGAACTTCAAAAAATACTTACAATGCAAAATCAAATTAACATAAAAAATTAGCAAGCAAGCAAGCACAATGTACTTTCTAAGTGCCACTGTCCTAAGCACTTTTCACATAAATTTCAATTCTGTGAAGTAGTCTCCATTTTACAGATATGAAAAGAAAGGCACACAGGGGCAGAGTGACTTTAGTAGTTAATAAGTGAATGAATTGACATTTAAATGCAGGCAATTTCATCCCAGAGGCTGTTATCTTTACTACTATGTTCTACTCAGCATTATAAATCTATTAAACACAATATATAGTCGTTATTTGCAAAACACTTTAGAATCTTATAGGTTCCAAAGGACGTAACTACAAGCTATTATTATGAATGTGCTAGAGATATATGAAAGTGTGTTCAAAATTAATAGAATGCCAAATAATATTTACTTTATAAATTTAAAATGAGAATTTCTCCCACAAAAATTATAAATTGACAAAACAAGAGTTGTACAAACTAAATACTTCCATACATGGTTTGTCATATTTTTATTTTTCCCCTAAAATAAATAATGTATCTGGTTAAAGTCAGTGAAATATTACCAATATAACACAGAAGGAGAAAAAAAAAAAACATTACCTTTAGAAGAATCACAATATGAAAAGCTTATTAAATTTACTTACCTAATAACAATATTATATGGCAATGATTCTAAGACACATATCCTTCTACACTTTTTTCTTTCTTGGTACATAAAGTAATAGTTTATCTTACAAACGATGGTACTTTTAGACCTAGTTAAATATGGTAACTAACATTACAATATGTCAAGCACTATTCCAATTGCTGTGTATGAACTGCTCTGTATGAATTGCTTTATACGTATTTACTAATGTAATCCTCACAATTCTGTGACATAGGTACTATTTCTATTCCTATTTTACACACAAGAAAACTGAAACACAGATTAAGTAAACTGCTGGAGTTTACATAGCTAATGAATGGAAGACAGAAAATTCCAAATTCAGTAGGAAATCTAACTCCAGAAATTTAAAAAAATTCTTTAATGTTTGTTTATTTTTGAAAAAGAGAGAGACAGAGAACGAGCAGGGAAGGGGTAGAGAGACAGACGCAGAATCTGAAGCAGGCTCCAGGCTCCTAGCTGACCGCACTGAGCCTGACGCAGGGCTCGAACTCACAAATGGCGAGATCATGACCTGAGCCGAAGTCAGACACTTAATCAACTGAGCCACCCAGGGGCTCCTAATTCCAGAGACTTTTAAAATATTTTACAGCACTGTCACATCACTACACATAATTCATTCCCTTCCCTGAGACCTGTTAACTTCTAATGCTTTTTTCTTCTCTGAAACTGCAACTGCTTTTAAGTAGAGCATTTTCTGTAAACAGAACCTACTGTTTCTTTGGTTGTATAAGAATAAAGACTAAAATTAAAAGTAGAACTACTTGGTTGCCAGTGAATACGGAGCATAAATGGGACAATTAGTCAGCATTCATTCTTCAATTCCTTGCTCAGCTGCTTCTCACCCTTTCTGTTGTAATCCCCTGGGATATAAACTCTCAACATACTTTCAGTTCTGATGGAAAATGTTTAAGCAGTGAACTGGCATACATGTGATACAGAGTAATAATTATTTTCCAAAAACAAAAGTTTTCCACAACACGATTTCACATCCATGCCTGAAGAAACTATATACAATGGCTACTTTAATAAATAAAGAGTAGTGAAAGAAGAAATGTCAAACAATTTTAATTACAATTAACTTTACTAATAAGTTTTGTGTAGATCTGAGTCATTCTTCTTTGGTACATACGGAGAACCTCAAGCACTGCTAATTAAGGTAAAAATCAAGAAGCCATTCTTACATAATTTTGTAACCACATGCTGCTTTATACTGAGACAACATGAGTTACTGAGGGCTCAGTTTGTATTTTTATAGTTTTTATGTACATCATCACTCATTATAGCTCTTTGCAACAGGTACTCCCATATCCATATTTATACTAGGAAACTAAAAGAGATCAAGCCACTTGCCCAAAGATCACAGTGTTAACAAATGAAATGAAAAGACAAATTCATACTCTATTTGGACTTATTTCAAAGCCTTTGTTCTTTCTCTTACTAAATATGGTAAGTTAGTTAAATGGGTGAAAACTATAACAAAACTGATAGTAAATAACCCTATTACTCTGTAATATATAAACAATGTGGTAAAGGACTATTTTAATTATTAAAATATGTCTAACATGTATGTCTGGTTTAGTGTTTCTGTGAGATAAAAATGTTAAATCTTTCATATACATAATGTTACAAGTCATTTAAGGCTCAACAAAAAAATCATATTAATTTGCAATTTGTACTTATGTAAAATGCTTTAAGTCCTTTTTGATAAAATTATTTTAAAACCTACATGATGAAATTTACTTTAAGGTCTCTGCATTACACATGAGATATGCAAATTGATTTCAGGTAGGGACTGGGTTTTCTCCCATCATAGTATTTTTTTTAAAAAGTGAAACCTTTAAGTACTATACCTGAGTTTTAAATACATTTATGGAAATTTTTCTAAAATGTATCATATATATCCCTAACTTCATAAAACATTAGGTATGCAACTTAAACATTTCTGATACAGTAAGATCATCACTGTGAGCATCAGTTATTATACTGTGTGGCAAGGTAGTGTAAATAACAAAAGATAAAACGCAAGAGCTATTGAAGTCAGGAGGAGCTGTCACCTTGTTAAGTCAATACTGAGAAAATTCACTTCTGTCATTGGCCTTTCTGTCTGGAAAAAAACCACAATAGCTGTTTGACTTTGCTCTTCATCTATATGCACTGTACCTGGACTCTTGCACTTCTGCAATAACAAAATGTTATCATTTTTAATATCTAGGTAGCTATTTGACTTATCCTCTACCCCAAAACAGATGATGGGCAACTATCCTGTGGCTAAGACTTTCACTATTTTACAGTGCTGCCCTTGAGGTCTGTTAAGCACCCTTTCCGCTTGCAAGATTACAAAGACATTCTGTCCTCCAGGGGCTTCTTTCTGTGCCACAGTATCTGCTGTTGTCCCAGTACAACAGTGCTTGCACACCTGCTCCCACAGTCCACCACTCTCTACTCTTTTCTTTCCCTTACCTTTTTTCTTTCTTGTCTTATTCTAGATCTGTCTTATTACTTCTTGGCTTCCATATATAAAAGACCAAAAGTTCAGTATGATATGAGGCCAAGACACTCTAAGAGACTGCATAGACAAAGAAAAAAGGCAGACCATGCTCATTCATTTGTGTAATCTAGCACTGAACACTGTTCTACAGTAAGGACCAAATGATACTGGATGGAAATGAACTAACTACATAATAAAAAGAAGTCACTAACAAATGAAACTAACTTAAAACCAGGACCACCACATTTTCTTTTTAATCTTCTTTAATCCCTGATTGTACTGAAAATGTGACACAAGAAAAAAGGAGCATAAGAACACAAAGTAAAGATAAAGTTCTTAAATAAAGAAAGACATTATAGGGGCACCTGGGTGTCTAAGTCGGTTAAGTGTCTGACTTCGGCTCAAGTCATGATCTCAGGACTTGTAAGTTCAAGCCGGGCATTGGGCTCTGTGCTGACAGCTCAGAGCCTGGAGCCTGCTTCAGATTCTGTGTTTCCCTCTCTCTGCTCCTCCCCCACTCACTCTCTCTCTCAAAAATAAAATAAACAACAAAAAAAGAAAGACATAAAATGGGCATTCATATAGAAAAAAAAACATAGTAACTCAGAAATCGATCTATGATCATTATACAGCATTTAAATGAGCAAAAGGAAAGAAAATACAATAAAACTGAAAAACTGGTAGGAAAACATGCTGCATGGAGGAGAAAGTCACAGATGAAAATATAATTTGAACAAAACTACATGAATTACATGAATGATGAAATACTGTTTCAGAATCATGGTAAAGTAAAAAACAAAAATGTCATAATGTTATGTTTTGACATAACAAAACAGCTAACTAAATCTTAATGCCATGGTTAAAGAATTTAAGCAGAGTTTAAGGTTAGACACAGGGTACATAACAGATTTGCAACTTCTAAGAAAATATTATATCTATTTTGAAGGCTATTAACAGAACTATTCTATATTATCAGTAGCTTCAAATTCCAGGTCTAGTTCATTGTCACCAGAACAAGAATTACCATTAAAAATCAACTGTATGCAGACTGCTATATACATGTGTTTTCTAGTCTGGCTTCAGTGGTTACAACTAAGTACCTAGGGAAAGTGATTTAACTTTTTTTCTGTGTGTGCTTTAGTTTTTTATATGTAAGAATAGACCCAGGGGCACCTGGGTGGCTCCGTCGGTTAAGTATCTGACTTCGGCTCAGGTCATGATCTCAGGGTTCTTGGGTTCAAGCCCTGTGTCAGGCTCTGTGCTGACAGCTCAGAGCCTGGAGCCTGCTTTGGATTCTGTGTCTCCCTCTCTCTCTGCCCCTCCCCCATTCTCTCTCTCTCTCTCTTTCTCTCTCTCTGAAAAATAAACATTAAAAAAAAAAGAATAGACCCTACTTCATAAAATTACTGGCCAGAACGAATAAGATGTAGTGTGTTGAATATAGTCTTATAAACAGTAAATGGTCAATAAATGTTAGCTGTATTATTATCACTATTGTTATCATTTTGCTACATTCTGTCCCTTATTATCTATTTTACCTCTTAACTAATATGAAAATTAATCCCATAATATGACCGAGACTATGAAAGCAAAAACTATAGTTCTAAAAGTAAAATAACAGACACTGAGAAAGAAGACCCATTATAATTATTCTTTCTTACTTGGTATTTCTTATTGACATTGGTAATTTCCATTATCAATAAAAATTAGAAGACAACAGGAGTGATAATAAGAGATCAGAAAAGCAAATAGAGCCATTCACATACTTTTTAAAGGGCTAAATGCTACTTTTTAAAATCTTCCCTAAGAGACCAATCTTTAGACAAACATATTTTTCTTTTGCCTCTCCCAAAAGTAGAACCTCATATATTTCTTCAGTAGTACTCAGAAGTATCTCTCACAGAAAATGAGTTCAATGAATGACTAGAAAATGAAAAAAAATCCATTTAATTTCCTATAAAAATACTTTCCTTTAATTTAGCTCACTTTTCCCAATAAACTTCACAAAAAAGATGCTAAGTTATAATCTAAACAGCAACTGTATTAAAGTCTATGTACTTTTGATTTAAATGTTAAAATCTAAAATAATATACAGTATAATCAATTTTAAATGTAATTTATGAAGAATGCTTTTAGAAAAATTTATTTATAGTTTCTCTTATTTGCATTATCCTACAACATTTACACATCTTGTTTGATTTGAATAGTTTGGTAGTGGTTAGTGTAACCTAATCTGGACAACTGTTAATAAGATCACTTCTATTATGCACATGGTTATTTTATACCTGTTTCATTTCCACTCTTCTGCTTCATTAACTTTCCATTTTCTCAAATCTATTAAATCTGAAGTAGCTATCTCAAAAGGAAAAACATCTGAACATCTTAAGCAATTTTTTTCTTGCTCAAGATGAACCAGTTATGCTTTTTCTTATTTAATAGTTTTCCATTTGGTAATCAATAAAGCTCTCCTGCACTACTGTGTCTTTACTGAGAAAAGCTTGGCAAATACTGTATTATGTTTATTTCTGCATGCATTTGTAACGCCTGAAGAGTTTCTTGATATTTAGGAGGTGACAAATCCTAACAAAAATACTGACAGGATTGCTATGAGAAAGTTAAGGGAAAGATGGCTATAAGGAAGGATCTGCTGGGATGTTAGAAAAAAAACTAAGCAGATAACATTGGGATAACAGGAGAGATGTAGGGAAAATAGAAAATAGATTTTTTTTGTAAAGGAATCCCAGTGCACTTATGACCTGTTTTTGACACATACTGCTAACTCTACAGTATAGTAATGGTTATTATATCTTCTTTCTCAAGACTCCTTGCAGATACGAATTCAGGATTCCATTTCTTTATATATACCACCAATGATCAACAAAATGAATACTATTTAGAACAAATATTTGTAGATGAAGAATCTAAACTCACATGCAAGCAGTGTTGTACAATGTAGAGCATGGACTCTGGAGTCAGATAGATCAATCTGTATAAAGATCAACCTTCTTCAGTTACAGCTGCATGACTTAGGTCAGGTAACCTCATTTCTGAAATGGTTTTAATACATGTACTGACTACAAGAGTACCTAGGGGAAACAGGTAAGATAATTTGGTATAAAAAAATATAGCATTCTTTATATATTACAAAATAGTACATTAGATAATCAGATCAGCTTTTCTACCTGAAACATCTAAACATACTGGGGAAAAATACTAACACATTCTTCAATGGCATTGGTTAGCTAGCAAGACAGTAATATATATCGAAGTCAAGACCTAAATGAATGCAGGAACCCAGATGAGTAAGTAGAACATTTGAGAGCATATTCACTTTGAGTACATTTGATGAACCAAGGTAATCTGAGCTTCTGTCTTTTTATCTTCCTGACCATAAGGATTAGGAAAAAAAAAAAAAAAGCACAGAGTATGTCCAAGGTGGACAGCCTAGGAAGAGTCCCCAATAATCCTGACACCAATACAGTGTAAGAGTTAAACAGAAACATCTTTTCATTCTGACAAGTCCCCCAGCACACACACTTGGAAAGTGTGGAGGAGGAATTTCTGGGAATTCATAACTACAAGTCCACTTTCAAGCAGGTTTTCAGCCTGAATTCAGACCTCCGTAGTTCAAATGACCTCAAGCCAAGAATTCAGTTTCAAGTTGTTCCAATTAGGATTGACCACAGCCACCTTACAAGATAAATGCAACATCACTCTGAAGGAAACCACCTTTATCCAAGGTTTCAAAAATTCCTACATGAACTATAACAAAAATTAACAACAAAAAATTTACAAAATGCACAAGGAAGCATGGCTACAACCAGCAGAAAAAAGAAACAGCAGAATTATCACAGAGAATTTAAAATAAGTATGTAGAGTCTTGTAAACATATGGGCAAAGAAATCTGAAAAAGAATCAAACAACACTTCTAGAAATGAAAAAAAACTGAAATGAAAGAACCGATGAAAGTATCTTGCATATAGAATATCATACTACATTTTAATTCATTTCTTCCCCATTTTCCTCCCCAAAAACACAAACATTTTGATTGAATGAACAGGAAATGTGAATTATTTAAAAGCCTGAATTATAGTCTGCATTTGCATGCAGTTTATTAGATCATATTTCTTGACAACAAAACAGATGATTAAAATATTAACAAAGACCAAGAAGTGGATAAGGATGATATAGTTGAGTGTTAAAGAATGTTTCCAATCTAATTTCTAAAAATTACATGTGCATAGCAATCTTATTTCTTTATCTAGAAAATTCTGTTTATCATGGAAAGTAACTGGATAAGACTCAGATCTAGGTATACAAACTATCAAAAAGTTCAAAGCGGCAAAATTTAAGACGTAAAACTTGCCCATTATTAATGACGAATAATTACCACACCCAATTTCAACTACTGTAATACTTGAGAAAGTAGCCTAAGGCAATTTTCTAATTGAAAAGAATTAGTCCCAGATTGTTTCAAATCTTTAGTTCCTCAATAGTATACTATTTCTTTGTGATCTTCAGTATCATAATGAAATAAGCCCAAATAATTTTGAAGTTCTGATTCAATACAGAAATAGGAGTCCATTGTTTTCATTACTTAATGGCTTTACAACTTCCATTCTTGGTTCTTTATATGAAAGGATCTACAACAGTAAATGTCAAAAAAGGTAACAGGAGGAAATACTTTTCTCCCTCACTAAAGATATAAATTATTATTTCCAAAAACTGAGTTGACTAAAGTTATCCATCCTCAGTCACTGTGATTGTAGCACTGCAAATCTCAGCACTGAAAATCTCATCACTTGACTGCAGTTGTCAAGGTGAACTTCTCAGCAAAACAGATTAAGGAGGGCTATTATCTATATAATATATATGTACACTTATATACAAATATACAGACACATTTACATGCACATATACATATATATTCTAAAACCACAGGTAAAAGTTGCAGTGGCATTTTGTTCCCAAAACAACACATAAGGGTAAATCACTCTGGCACAACTATCATCTCCTGAATCACCTCTTCAGGAAGCAGTGTTACGATACTGTAATATGCAGAAATAGAATCTTCCATAAGTTTTATAGTATGTGGGCACTTTACCTTTTAAAATAATTCCAAACAGGCCTAAGTTCAATGTATCATTCATGTTCTCCCTCATTTAATCCTCCTAAATTCTGTGAAATGCTTCTTTTCACAGATTATAAATACGCATAAGTATTGTTCCTGGTCAGTCTACTGACCACATATATATGGAAGTAGATGGGTTACAGAATTTGTTCTCTCCCTTCCTCTGTATCAACTCACACCTGACTTACAGATTAGTGAAGTAGAGAGCAAAGACTGGTGACGTGTTATTTTGGATTAGAGACTAAACAATATGGATTAAAAGATTTTGACACAGGGGCGCCTGGGTGGCTCGGTCGGTTAAGTGTCTGACTTCGGCTCAGGTCATGATTTCGCAGTCTGTGAGTTCAAGCCCTGCATCAGGCTCTGTGCTGATAGCTCAGAGCCTGGAGCCTACTTCAGATTCTGTGTCCCTCTCTCACTCTGCCGCTCATCTGCTCCTGCTCTCACTCTTAAGAATAAATAAGACATTAAAAAAAAAAAGATTTCGATACATATGTAATATAATGAATAATTATGCCTTTCATATTGCCTGCGGTTTTGGAAACTAGAATCTGAAGAAGGGAAGAAGGAGGAAATAAGTATCTTACATTCTAAAGAGAACAGAGAACAACTGAGATCAGACAGTCTCTCTTTGGGAGTACCCTGCCACTGTGGTGTTGCCAAACAAGGGAATGATCTCTACATGCTGAGGGTACTCAAAAGAAAAAGACTACATTTTCATTAAGATCTTATGTCAAATATTAGGGATACACTGTAAGTAAAGGTGATATGGTCTGTATTATCAATGAGCTAGTAGTTTACTCTGCTAGATAAGATTTACAATTGCAATGAACATTAAGAACAGAATGCTTCATGAGCATAAAAGAAGGGTGCCTTAACTAGATTTTCATGGTCACGAAAGACTTTATAAATGATGACATATATAAGTAGGAACCTTAATGATACATAGGAATAGTGGTGTGTGTGTGCGCATGTGTGTGCACGCGCATGTGGGTATGTTGTGTGTGTTTCATTTAATAAAGGATTAAGATGGAAAGAAAACCAACTATTTCTGGAAAGAAGAGTAAAAGGGCAAATCATGTGAACCATATTAAGGAACTTGTACTTTTAGGGCAAGGTAACAGAAAGATTGTAAATAAGGTTTAAATAATCAGCTTTAAGGGCACCTGGGTGGCTCAGGTCATGATCTCACAATTCATGAGCTCGAGCCCTGCGTCGGGCTCTTTGCTGACAGCTCGGAGCCTGGAGCCTGCTTCAGATTCTGTCTCCCCCTCTCTCTGCCCCTCCCATGCTCATGCTCTGTCTCTCTCTGTCTCTAAATAATAAATAAATGTTAAAAAAAAATAAAAAATAAATAATAATCAGCTTTTTTTGAAACACATGAAATCTATGATGAGAACTACACAAATTAAAGTTCAAAACAGTTTTGAGCTAAACATATGGTCTTAAGAATGATCTGAACAAAGGTAATAAAGTCAGAAAAAACTATAGGAGCAAGGACAAAATCTAATGTAATTTTACATTGAGGGGATGATTTAAAAAAGAGAAACTCCTCAAAATGCTTAAGAAGACACAGTTAGAAAGACAGTAAGAGAAACAGAATCTTACGATGTCAACAAAGTCAAAGGAAGAAAAGTATCAAGAGAGTGATTATCAACATGGAATACTCCAGAAAATTAAGAAGGTGATGACTAGATAATTGAAAAAGTTATTTCAGTGAGTTGAAGAACTAAGAGATAACAAAACTTTAAGAGAGTTGAATAACTTCAGGAGCATTGAATGTTGAGAAAACGGAAATTCAGCATACAGATTATGCTTTCAAGAAAATCTGCAGAGGGATGAGAGGCGTAACCATAAGAGAATTATCAGAATCAAAGAAAGGATGTAGTGTTTTGTACTTTAAGATAAATAAGAACTGAAGAGATTTCTAAGCCAAAGAGAAGGATCTAATGAAAAAAATAAAAAGATCCAAAAGAATGAGATAATAAAACAAGAGTCTAAAAAAGGTAAAAAGAAACAGGCTGAAATATAGCCTCAAAAGATGAAGAGAGAATTCTATCTCAAAAGATAAATGTAAGAAAAGATTAAAAGCAAAGTTACAGAGTAATATAAAGTATAAAAGAAGTTAATGGAGGTCTGTGAAGATGATCTCAAGAAACTGAAGCAAGTTCATTTACAGAGTATGAAGGTGTTGGGTGAATTGCTAGGCTGACAAAGATGGAAAGTTTGAAGCACAGGCACAGGATAGAAAGCTAAATGGAGATTACTGAAAGGAAAAAAAAAACAAACATGAGCTGGCTCAATTGGAAATAATATGCTATGCTGAATAGCAGAATCAATTGGTCCAATTTTAGTCTTTTATCTAGGGATGCTCAGTGACCTCAGAGCAAAAGTACAAAAAGTGGATGACAATAAAAGTATGAGGCTGAGCAACATCAGACCCTACACTTTTATCTTAAATAATGACAGTTCAAGAAAACAAGGATTACACATTTTTAAAGATTTTCAAGAACAGAAATGGATACCATAAAACTGGAAAAAGTAAAACAGTAATGATATGGTTAGTGTAGAATGTAACACATTCACTGCTACTTTGGTAATGTCACTCATATTTAATTTCAAATCATTTAATTCTGATAGTTTCCATACACATCGTTCTCTTTAACAAAGTCTTAATACAAAGCTATATTTTGCAGCAAACAACTTTTGGTTCCAGCTTTAAACAGAGCCATACAAATGAATGGTTACTTAAAACTTAAAAAAAAAATGTTATCAGAAAATAGTTACCTAATAACTTCACATTTTTAAAGTTAGCCAGCTACTCCAAACATAATGCCTTTTAATATTAAAAAATGCTAACTATATTGTCAAATATGTCCTAGGTAAATTCTAACTAAATAATTCTCTGACAACTGCAAATACCCTCTACCATATAGGTGTTTTGATCATCCATATAGGTTTGAATATGTAATAACTAGAGATTTAGAAAGTCGTTTTAACATATTATATACAATTAGATTTAAAATAAATAAAACTCCAAATTATTTGACACAACTAAAAGACCCTCTAGACAGACACTCCAGCTTCATTTCATATCCTCTCTCTGAGAGGATATTTGGTCTTTAATATCTCTGCACATAGCGAAATGCCCACTATGCAATTCACACTTAATAAATATTTGCTAGCTAAGTACATAAATAAGTAAATCTTTACTTCACATCTTTAACTTAGTCAATACCAAATTTATAGAAACAATATCAAGTTATGAATCAGCAATTAGGTTACAATTCTAGTTATATTTCATTCTCATATATAACTTTTATTAAATATAACCATAGTCTAAATATGCTTTATTTGCTTATGCAGACAAATCTTAAAGCTATTTTACACAGATGAAAATTTAAAAGCATGACTTGAGTATGCTGAAACCAGCCAATGATGTAATAATACTTTAAAAATAAATTTTAATTAAAAAAACTTCAAAATGAGTAAAATATGGGAAAACTGCTTTCACTGAAAGGATTTTTTGACAACATAATATGATATGATAAAAAGAGAATGGGCTTTGGAATCAGAAAAGCCTATATAAAATCTGTCTCTATCACCTGTATGAAAATAGTATCATATAGATATTTCTAAAATAGTATGTAAGAATGATGTGCAAACTCACATCTCACATAAATGAGCACTAATAATACTAAGGAATGATTTAAGAAAGAAGTATGTAATTACTAAGCATGCCAAAATAAAATGTTTTAAGTCACAAATTTTAAGCTAAAATTTTGAGCCACAAAAATCAAATTTAAATGTTGCATGTAAAAATGAAATCAAATGCATACACACATTCTTGCCCCTAAATTCCAGGAGGCCACATCCATCAGCTTTCCTTCCTCTACTGAAACTTCCTCTACTGAATCATCTATACATTGACAGGTATACAGATTGATTTTATCTTATTCTGGCAGATTATTTCCAGAGATCAAAGATCTTTTGCCAGGAAGACATACCAATGAAATGTATAATTAGAAAGAAATCAAAATTGTTATACATAATTATTTATTGAAAATATATTAGCACTATAAAAACTCAATTATTTTTTTCTCCTTGTGTTTGAAATAATACAATTTCCTTTAATAACTGACTTCAGAATGAGAAACATAAAATAGTAAAGTGAAAACTAATTGACTTAAATTAGAAAGAGAAATGAAGTCCATTAACTAGAATAATATTTCATGGACAGACAGCAAAATGAGGAAGTTCCCAGTTGACAAGCATAAAAGTATCTCAAAATATTTTATAGGAAAACAATTACCACTCAGGTAATTCATTTTTTTAGGTGTGTATTTTCTTTAAGGTATAATCCTCAAAAAAAGATGAAGTTTTGATTTGGCACAATATTCCAAATGGTTCAGTATATATTTAACCATCATTCACAATGTATATATTGTTTACATTTTAAACTAACAGTTTGCATTTTAAACTATGTCCTCAACATTCAAAAGATTCAATTTTGATACAATCCAATGAACTGGCATTATTTAGAATTTTCTTAATTCTACTGCTTCATATTTATTCTCTGAAAATCAATTCCTGCAGGTATAAAACATTTATGCTACTATTATGATTGTACTGATACTTATAATCCTTAGAATACAGATTATTTCCTATAGACTTCCCTATAACATAAAATTAAACATGAATCTAGATTTCCCATTGCTTTATCTTTTGAAACAATGAACAATTCGAGGGCTCAGTCTGGTCAATCCAGTAACTAGGACAGGTTACTTTCTGTCACTCTCCAGAGTTTTTTTTTTTTTTTTTTTTTTTTTTTTTTAATTTATTTTTGGGACAGAGAGAGACAGAGCATGAACGGGGGAGGGGCAGAGAGAGAGGGAGACACAGAATCGGAAACAGGCTCCAGGCTCCGAGCCATCAGCCCAGAGCCTGACGCGGGGCTCGAACTCACGGACCGTGAGATCGTGACCTGGCTGAAGTCGGACGCTTAACCGACTGCGCCACCCAGGCGCCCCTCTCCAGAGTTTTAACACTGAACTCACAGCTAACTACATCTTTCCTTGATTCTGCACCTGGGTAAGCAGAACAGAATGCATTTTTACAATATTTACTTTGTTTTTAATATATGCTTTTGGCTTTCACATTAGGCAAATAATCTTGAACAAAGTCGGAATTATGATGGATTCAATGTAAACTTTAACAGAAAGAGAGAAAGTAAGGATGACTCCAAGATTTTTGGCCTTAGCAGCTGTAAGGATGAGGTTGCAATTAAGATAGAGAAGACGGTGGGAGAAGTAGATTTGAAGATTTGAAAGATCAGAATATTTCATTCTAACATATTTATTAGACATACAAGTGATACCCAGTAGGTAACTGCATCATTAGTCTAGAGATCAGATGAAAGGTCCAGAATGGATATAAACATTTGGTAGTCATGGAAGAACAGATGGTTATTTAAAGCCATGACACTGAATATGAATAGGATCTCCAAGGGTGTAAACATGTACAAGAAAAAGTATGGAGCGGTCCAAGGACTGAGCTCAGGAAAATGAGAAGAAACCAGCAAAGGAAACTGGAAGCTGCAATCAGTGAGGCAGAGGTGTGCTCAAAGCAAAATGAAATGCTTTAAAGAGAAGACAGTGATCACTGTCAAATGCTGTTGACTGGTATACTGATAACATAAGAAGAAGAAAGAATTGCTAAAACATTCCTGAGTAGCTAAGAGGGAATGAAATCTAGAATAAAAGTGGAGGATTAGCCTTTGGTATGGGCAGGGACAGTTTATTGGAATAAGAGTAAATACAGACTACATAGGCACTGATGTAGTTAGGTGGCTAGATCTGGTGATGGGAGCTTATGAAATTTCTTTTAATTACTTTTATTTTCTCAGTGAAACAGGACGTAAGATCATCAATCAGGATGACAGTGAAAGTTTTGGAATTAATACTTAAAGTCATCATATATGGTGTAGCCTGCTGCCCTAGTTCTAAAAGAGTGAAAATGCTGCAGGTGACAAGGAAGTTGGAGCTATTTTCAGCTTTCACAGACTATCTCAAATTTCAATAATTCCTCAACCCATACCCTAATATAATCAGAGATAATCCTCAGTCTCCTCTACCCTCGACTAATACAGATTCCTCTTCCATAAACTGCCAACATTCAATATTACACTCAATCTAATCAGATTTCAAACACTCTCAACATCTCTATGTGTTCTAAGTATCTAAGAATAAATCCATCACTCTAAAGATTAGGCCCACAAATTTAATTATTATGGAATTAAATAAACTTTAGCAAAGTTTCTCGCTTCATTTTTTCCTAAAACATTTAGTACTCTTACATATTCAAAGGTGTAACATTCTAAATATTTAATTGAATTTACTCTGTACTATGGCAGATATTCACTAAGGTTTTATACTTTCCACAAAGCAATAAGAATCGATATGATCTTAAGTATATTTATTGCCCTTAAAGTCACAGTCACACACAAAAAATCATATACACAATTGTTTTTGCTATGGGATTAGACAAATCCTAAATATTTAACATATAAATATATCTAATATGCAAGGCACTTGAATACATTAAGTTTACACACTGATGATAACAAAATATACACACATCATAAAAAATTTTTCACCATAATGGTAATCAAGAATTTTTGTGATAAGTCATGGAAAATATGAATATTTGTTAAGGAATGGAAAGTAATATGCTATGACCCCAAAACATACTCTTAGTAAAACTATACCACTAAATTTTAGAGGATCTTCCCTGAAAGTTGCATGAACATGAACTACATTGCTTTACAAAAGCAATTAAAACAATGTTTTAAGCTAAAAACGGCTGAAAAATAAGTCTTGAACGATCACCTATATTACTAAACATCTAGCTTCATCATTTAATACACTATGACTTTCTTTCCGACTAACAGGTAAAGGATTTTCAGAAGTCTCAGTATCTTGAAAAAGATCATGAAAGAAGTATTAAATATTCTATATACCATTTGATTTCTTATTAAATATTTTTAACATTTTATATTTGAATGTACAAAGGTGAAGAAAGGAGGGTTTAATAAATTATGTTAATTTTCAAGAGTCTTAAATACAATGAAGCCCATGTGCTTCATATGAGATTATAATATGCTTCAATATTATAAATCCTTATCTCTAGTTTTCAGGTCAATCATATGGGTAAAAAATAAACAACAAGGCTCTGTGTACCCTCAGGGGTATCACAGAACACATTTTTAAGTGTTCACATAAAAATATCCACATAGTTGTGACTGGGAGGACACCTTAGAGTATTTAGAAGTTCTACAAATCCATTAACCAACAGAGGTGATTTGCTGCAAATTCATCCCATTTATAACAATGAATATCACTTGTAATTATCTATTCAAATACAAATATATATGACAATTGTATCTAAAAATTGAATTGAATATATAAGATATATAAAAATATAAGAAGGCATTTATAAAGTCAAAATGAATATACACCAAATTATTTATATTATTTTAAAGGGATGGGATGAAAAATGAGCTTTAACTTTCTATGTATTGCTTATATTTTAATAACAATCAGTTATTAAAAGAAAAAAGCAATTTTGAAAGAAAAACTCCTTATAGCAATGTTTTCCTTTTTAGAGCCACATTTCTATAGTTCATTTTACATTAAAATGTCTGCTGTATATTTAGTGTTATAAATGTAACAAATATGGGAAAGAAAAAATTTAAAAAGATGGTTATAAAATGCTTATATGGCAGGTATTATGTGACATACTTTTACATCTTCCCTTTTGTGGTACCCGGAACAACTTATGACTGTGTGAGGAGTACTAATATTTCCATTAGACAGATGAAAAAATTATAGATCCAAGGACCTGACAAAAAAAATCATACAGCTATTAAATGTCGAGATCGGATAAACTCTGCTCTGACACCACACGGTCCCTGAGGGTCTTGCATTCCATTCTACATACCCAGAAGGCATTAAAAAGCACTGAGCTGATTTAACAATTTCTTTCTTTTTTTAAGTTTATTTATTTTGAGAGAGAGAGAGAGAGAGAGAGAGAGAGACAGTGAGTGAGTACGGGAAGGGCAGAGAGAGAGAAAGACAAGCAGACTCTGCAGGGTCAGCACAGAGGCCGATGAGGGGCTGGAACTCATGAGCCACAAGATCATGACCTGAGCTGAAATCAAGAGTTGGATGCTTAACTGATTGAGCCACCCAGGTGCCCCTGACTTGATAATTTCTTAATAAACTTCACTATCTAACACCCAACACATTTTTTTCCTCATGAAAAATTTTATTATAGGAAGTACTGTCATATTTATTTGACTAGATCTTTCTAACTTCATATATAATTTAACAAATCTCTACAGTGGTTATATACGACTTAAAAAGTAAAAGCAAAATCATAAGTGCCAAACTGAGAATAATTAAATAACCTCACAAAAATAATTTCATAGATAAGGTGAAATGTCAAACTACCTTAGAGGTCTAATATCAATAGGAAGATGGAAAAGTACATAAAAGATATCAAAATTCAATGTTTACAGAGATCTGGTCAAGACAGAAAACTTGTTTTTATGTCTCCATTTTGTTTAATTATTACAGCTTTTCTTTTGATGGCAAAATTCAAATTTGTAAGATTTCCTTATTATGTGAATAGGGCTAAAAATTATTAAGCCATCAAAAAATCTATTATTTCCCAGTGATTGACCAATGAATGCAGCATTTTGGTGAACCTTACTTAAATTTTGAATACTGTATTTCTGAAATCAACTTTGTAAGTAGTCTAATGCAAAGAGGTACAGAATAACAGTTAAAAAAAAAAACAGGTTCATCATTAACTTGCTATACCACATATCATTTCAACTTTCACTGTCTTTCTTACTTTTCCTGAACTGTAAACAGAAATAAGAATTCTTGCCTACATTGAAATTTTAAGAATTGAAATAAGTGATAGAATGTAAGAGCTAACTAAGCCATGATTAATAAACTACTTTTATATACCACTTACTTTTATTAAGTAACTTTTAGTTAATTGGTTTTAGACTTTTAAAAACAAGACTATCACTTTTCCCATTAACGATAATAGAGATAGTTTAAATACTCACATAAATTCAGAGCCAGGCTCGTTAAAAGATACTGCACTCAGATAACTATTTCTTGAAACATCTGAGTTAAAATTTCTTCAAAATTTTCCTCAAGCAGAACTGCATTTGTCCTGCATAGTTTAAGTGGCCAAAAAATGTTCATATCCTTTACCTATATTATTTATCCCTTGAAATCACCTAAATTATCCCCATCACATTGCAGTTTCTACTTATTTTTTTAAGTTTATTTTGAGAAAGAAAAAGAGAGAGACAGCAAGCAGGAGAAGGGCAGAGAGAGGAGAGAGAGAGAATCCCAAGGGTTCTGTGCTGGAAGCAGGACTCAAACTCACAAACTTTGAGATCATGACCTGAAAAGAAATCAAGAGTTGGACACTTAACTAACTGAGCCACCCAGGCGCCCCTCTACTTATTTTTAATGCAGTCTGCTGAATTATTTGATGGGCCTTAAGAAAAATTTTCAGTAAAATCAATATTTTTAAAAGAGAAAAAAAAATTATGTTCAAGAAAGCTGCAATATGATTTCAAAGTTGTGTATTTTCTTGTAAAGGGCAATTATTTATTTCAGTTTGTTTCAAATAGCTTCAGTGCCAAGACTCTAGAACCTCAAAGCTTTTCCTGCCAACATATGTACATTCCCTAAAAGTAAAAATACTGTTTTCGATTCTTATTTATTTTGCTAAACTATTTTTTGCCATATAAATATATTAGCATTATTATTCCTTGACAAAAAAAACAACATACAGGATTGCTATTCACATCGATAATCATCTGTCAAACTATATACTATTTATAATACTTTCATTAACTTTCACAAACTTCAGAGAATAAGTTACTAACACATATCCCATGTAGATAATTTTAACAGAGAAAAGATTTTTACAAGGACTGAAAACAGGGATTTACAAAGTAAAGGGTCTGTCAGCATTCTAAGCCCACCAGCATGAAACTATATACTAAGAGTAGCAGCCTTCCACTGTAAAATTACTAATTTTAGTAATACAGTACATTAAACATGCCATTTGAGATATATGCCAACCTAAACTGCCACATATGGCATATCTTTCTTATTATCACAGTTTGTGTTTTCATATCCAGAGTCATTCTAGTTCTTAAACAAGATGTCAAATATACCAATTTAGCTAAAAACGTGATAAAGCTTTCAGAGGAACATACCTTTCCTTAAACAAAATAGGTATACACTTCAGAAGAAATTTAAAATATTACTGTAAAGAAAATATGGCTGGAAGTTTCTAGTTTAGAAGATGTTTGTAAATGCAAAATAGAATATAATTTCAAAGACAGAATTCATAAAAGATGTTCCATTTAAATAAACGTTACTTTGAAACAATTCACAACCCAAAATTCTTCAAAATTTTTCTCAAAGAGAATTGTACTGCCTCTGCAAAAAATGTATGCAGTTGTCTTACCTATATTATTTATCCCTTTTAAGAACAAGTCATGATATCATACCATGATATGTGTATCAATTTGAAGGCAGAGATTTTGCTTATGCTTCCTTTTTGTATTGAATTCAACTTTGAGTTATACGACTGGTATTATTGAATTATGAATAGCACTTAAATAAAGATTACACAGTGAATATTTTCATTTCAAATCCCCATCTGGTGCTTAATGTCACTTCAGCTGTTCAATTCTTTAATGTTTCTCTACACAACTAGCCAATGATTTCACAAATCAGTATAAAACGCTAGATAGATTTTTAATCTCATTTTCTAAATGGAAACACAGTGCCATATTTTTCAGTCTTTTTTAAATTAATCTGATTTTGATCGAGTATCGATTAACAGTGACTCCTTTAGGAAATAAATATCAATGATGGAGAATCCTGCTGAATCTCAATAATCATGTGAAACTCCAAATAAAATAATTACATAAATGAAAATCCATTTACAATGAATAAGAAGTTTCAGTTTTTATTTTCATTGACCAATGTCTCTCTCATATACCAAAACTTTAGCGTTGGAACGACATGAAATTCACACATTAAAAAAAATGTATATGCTGTGTAAATCACGAATTTTCATCAAATTAAAAATGAATAGATCTGTTTTTCACATATCAAGAGAGCTAAAATGGCCTACATATTCATGTAATTTAAGAAATGAGAAAAATTGTATCAGATATATGATTCAAAAACAAACTAGTAAAAGAAACCAAGTCGCTAATTGTAAATGTGTCTGCACAGACAACAAGGTATGTAAAAGCAAATAAATGTCAAAAACATACTTCTCTCCACACTATTCCTGAGTACAGCAAAACATTCTTCACTGGATTTTGTCCTTCACTAGGTTCCCATGCTTTTCTTTTACACTTGGCACATAACTGCTTAATAAAACACAACTATCGTATTTCTTAACATCTCTTTTTCCGTATTTCTAGTTGCCTCACCTTTCCCTTAGTCTTTTCCTTTGTAAACAAAGTAGTCTTCTCTTTAATTCTACTTACATTGCTAAGCAGAAAGTCACATTCCTCAGTCTACTACTCAGCTCTACTTTTAGATAATTAAGGCAATCCTCCTCCAAAGTACAACTATTAACTTTTATACAAATACGTGCATAAATTTTAATTTCAGTACCATTGTGGGTCATTTTATAGACACAACAGAGGTATTTTTTCTTTAAAATAATTCTTGCTAATAATAGCAGTTTTCAAACAAGTTCTTATCTTTTTCACATGTAATACATTCTCTCTTGTCCCCAAAAATATCTATAGTATCTCCCTATCCCCACTTTCCCCCCAGCAACATCCACTTTTTACCTAGTAATACCAAACTACTTTTGGATCCCTGAATAGGACAGGAATTTTCATATCTACCTAAATATACACTGTGTCTCTGCTTCAAATGACCTTCCACTCTTGCCCAACAAGCAAATTAAAATTCAACCCTCAAAACCCCCCTCCTCTTTGAAGTTTTCTTTGAAGTCCACCTTCTCCCTGCAAGATCTGGTCACGGACAGAGGTAGTTTCAACTTGTAGACACAACTCTACCATTATACATTTATTAAAATTTATTATAACCAGATATTTATCTTTCTTGTGTCTTACTGCTCTCTTTCTTGAGAATAAGATCTTCAGAGCACTGTATACCTAGTTCTAACCCCAAGAGGTAGTAGCAAAGTACAATCCCATGGTAGTAGCAAAGGAAGCATCAGGTAAAGAAACACTACAATAGAAGTATTTTAGCCCACTATTCTGCACCAGCTTTTAAAAAAATTAAGAGAATTTATAAAAATGTAAAGGACTAAGCATAAGACTAGATTTATCTACTAAATCTTAGATGTTTCTTGGTTCATTGTAGCAAAACTGAATGTACTAATACAATAAAAGCATTAGTATTTCATGGATTTCTCTAAATTTTAACTGTTTAAAAAGTAAAAGACTAAAGAAGCCCAAATTTAATAACTTTTCTATAATTTTATTTTCAAATAAAGTAACACATACTAACACCTTGATATTCAAGTTAGTCAAACTCTAAGCAAATAAATTCTGCTCTACTATGTTAACTGGTATACTTTTTTCTTTCACAAATAAGAAAATTAAATAGTCTAGCTTCTAAAAGTCATAATGTATTTATACATGTTAACTTCCCCTCTACAGGTGAAGATATTAAAATACAATTAAAATAATCATATTTTTAATAATGTAACTTTAATTTAGTGGTTAATAAACTTTGATTTTCAGGATATCTCAAGAAAAGTCATCAACAGGATGTTCCTTAGCAAACAAGTAGACATGTGGCAGCAAAAAAACTATAATGTGACGTAACTCTACAATCTTGTAATATAGGTATTTCAAATCACTTTTATTAATAAATGTGAATTAAGCTCATGTTGGTTAAGTCAGAATATTTTTATTAATTATCTACATTTTGGAAATGGCTTTTAAGTACTCCATAATACTGGCTTTACAGTTTCCTTCACAAAGAACAACATGCTAAATACAAAGCAAAACTCCCTTCTCTCACTCTACTCTTCTTTTTTAATACCTGGCCCATACTTGTGTTAACACTTCTACGGCCATTTCTTGTTTGTTTAAATTTTTGAACTCATTTGTTCACTTATCTGAAATATGGGTTTTACATATACACACCACCCCCATTCAAGGTAAATTGGATATATAATGAAAATTTAAAGATAAACTGCCCACTATCCATTGTACTCACACTTCACAGAAGAAGCCTCAAATCAGTCATTTATTCATTCATACATACATTCTTTTAAATTTGAACTGCCACCTATGTTTACAGCACTGAGCTGTAAACTGAACATACAGCAACAGGCATAAAGGACAACATTAATTCCTTCATACCAATGGAGCTTAATTCAATTATTTAAATGACATAAGTAAAGGCTATCACAAAAGATTTTTCATTTTGGTTTAAAGCTGTGAAGAAAAAAAAATTCCTCAAAAATCACAGAGTACTTTTATATTTATGTTAGAAAGTAGTCCATAAGCTTACAACGCAAACATCATCAGAACTCGGAGAAGCAAACCAATTTAACGAAAAAGGCAAAAAAGAGAAAATAGTGATGTTTTAAAATTAAAAATTATTGTATAATACATCTTCACCTTTACTTAAAATGCCTTACAACTAGTCTGTTGCTTATTTTTTAACCATAATATTTTTTTCTTTTTAAACCAACTGTTATGAATACCCAGCCAAATATATAATACTTAAGAAAATTTTTATGAAAGACATAAAAATATAGAAAATATATATATCCTTGAAAACAGATTTTGAATTGAAAGTCTACACATTTTTTTTAAATCAAGGTCAATACTCTGTTAAACCAAAAACAAAAAATTTAGCTAAGGAACACTGGAAGCAAGCAAAAGAAAGAAAAAGAAAGCAGGGGTGCCTGGGTGGCTCAGTTGGTTAAGCATCCTACCTCTTGATTTCGGCTCAGGTCATGATCTCATGGTTCATGTGATCGTGCCCTGTGTCGGGCTCTGCTCTGACAGCATAGAGCCTGCTTGGGATTCTCTGTCTCTCTCTCTCTCTCTCTCTCTCTCTCTGCCCCACCCTCCGCTCCCACTTTCTCTTAAGATAAACATTAAAAAAAAGAAAGAAAAAGAAAGCAAACATTGCCAATGAAGAAAAGTAACAAAGTGTAGAAATCAAATCACCCTGGAAATATTGACATCTTCAAACTACAATTACGGAAAAAGAGACCAGGCTATATTCCAAGTAATATAATCTATCATAACTTTTTTTTTTTTTTAATGTGTGGTAGTGATAAAGAGAACCTGTATACCTGTATTTGGCCCTTCAGTATAGCAAATCAACAACAAAAACTGTTCTAAAATAACTAACGTGCTTTCAACTTATTTAAAATAAGGGGGCGGGGAGGCACATTCATTTTAAAACTAGGAGAGAGAAAAATTAAAGAATTATTTCCTCAGAGAGTCATATCCAAAAAGAAAGGGAAAAAAGAGTGGGGCAAAACAAGAAGAGAAAGAAGTACCTACTAAAATTTGTACCACAAATTCAGAAAACATATTTAAAAGCTAAAGGATGATTATTGACATACACCACTTATTATCTTGGTATCCTGGTTTGCTCAATGGTTAAATAGAGATTCTGGAAGAGATGAGATCTAAGATCCATTCCTTTCATCTGGTTCCACAATTCCATGATTTTTTCAGTCTCTTAAAATGGAAAGCCTCTCTGCTATTTCTAAGGGTCCTCAATAAGTCTTTTGACAGAGATGCCATATAAGAGAAAAAAATTTAACACAAAACTTAAGAAGACAAGAACAATTAAAGCACAACTTTTTAGGAAAAAGTAAAACATACCCATAACCCTTTAACAAAGAAAAAATGCTTTGTAATAACTCTAAGTCGTGATGACCAAGGAGCTGCCTACACCTGGGTTCATAGGAAGCATCTGATAAATACACATAATAAACAAGAGAAAAGCTTCTAGACAGATTTCACACCAGGTTTTATTAAAAAGTACCTCCGTGACTTAAAAAAACATAAATTAATCTTAGAAAAATTAAAATGCAGTTATACAAAGAATAATTAAGACTAAAAATGTGAATGATAAGCTCAATAGCCTCCAATACTAACTCCTTTAGAAACAAGTTATTTCAAGAATGAATGTAATCAGATTGAAAAGTTACCGTTCTTCTAAAATATTTAGTAACATAAAACAAAAATACATACCACATTCCTTTACTATATTCAGTGTTAATGAAATGCTCTGCCAATTCCTTCCTTTCTGCCCTTCCCCCACAATTACTAGATCTTATAAAAAGTCACTGAATCTAATTCCTAGAGAAGCAGATTATTAACAATTTAAATGAAAACTTTCTTCTTTAAGATAAAAATGATTTTTAAAAATTGAATCAACTGAGAGTCAGCATATATTATATCCTAAAGGGAATGCAGGATTTGAAGTCTTATTTAATTAATAAGTACATTGTGTGAAAATTTATCCTGCAAAACAATTACAGAGCCTTCAGTGTAAAACTGTTCTCAAAAACCTTTGAAAGAGAGAAGTTATTTCTCAAAACTTCAAAAAGTATGTTTAGTTTCATGAGGAAAGTAAAAAACACTACAGTCTAAAATTTAAAAATTACTGAGTTCAGAATAAAATTCATTGCAAATTACAAACATACTGAACATCAGTAGAACATAGAACAGGTCTTGAAATAAAAAATATATATATTAATTTTAAATATCAATTATTAAATAAAATTAGTTTAGGAATGGTAAAAAATGGTTTATTTTCTATGCCAAATAATCTTACCTGAATCATTTTGCTGTTAAAAAACTCAAGATACTGATTTCATTTTTCATCTGGTCCTGTCAACGATGCTATGACAGGCCCTGCAGGAAGCAGCAAAAGATCAATGATGGAACGTAGATATTATATGTTTTCATGATCAAGTTTTGTTATGGGAAAGGATATCCATATAGTAGTTTGAAACTCAGGGAATACAGAAAATATCTCAAAAGCTCATCAGTGTATATAATATTCTTTCATTTTTACTTTGTAGTCTTAAATGTTTATTTTTATTCAGTTTTCTTTATCAAAAATTTAAAGGGCCTCCTGGGTGGCTCAGTTGGTTAAGCATCCAACTTCGGCTCAGGTCATGATCTCAGGGTTTGTGAGTTCGAGCACCACATCAGGCTCCACGCTGGCAGTGCAGAGCCTGCTTGGGATTCTCTCTCTCTTCCTGTCTCTCTGCCTGTTCCCTGTGTGCACTCTTTCTCCCTCTCAAAAACAAATAAATTAAAAAAAAAAAAAAAAGCAAAAAAACTTGAGTCGGTCAGTATAAAATTACACACATACATAAATATCCATAAAAACCAAATTCTAAAAAAAATTAAAAATGATGGTGTAGTATATATGTGGAATTTTAAAGAATCATTTCTATATTGATAAGAATTGGAAAGAAAACAAAGATCCAAGGTCTCAAAAATGAAAAGTCTTGACTGAAAAATAACATATGCTTAAAAGTACGGGAATGATTATATTAACTTCTAGTGATGATTATTTTAATCTTATTTCCCATGATTACTATAACTACCAATAAACTACTACTATACATAATTCAATTAAAATAAACTTTAAAAGATTTCTTATAAGCAGTAACTTCAGAATCAAATAGTTACTGGCAACACTGGTAAAAATTCCTTCAATAAAAGCATATAAGTTACAAAAAACTCTGTGCAAACTCCAAAACTTAATTCCTCTTTGGTAATTGACAGGTTATATTCAACGAAGACCAAAAAATTCAAATCAGTAAAAATGAGAGAAAAATCAAAACTATAAAACTCCTTCACAAAATTCCAAATATATTTTTTAATTCAGAATTATTTTAAAGTAATATAGCACTTGCCATATTTAACTTAAAGGCGTTTTTACCTTGCAAGTTATTTTCCATTCAAGGGCCAATTAATAAACAGCACTGTGATTAGACACCTACAATAAGTGGGAACACTATTAGAAAACGTAAGAAACTTCTATATATGTCATGGAAGCATATCGTAAGTCAGTATTTCAAACAGATTAAGAAATTTCAAACAATAGGAATAAATGACAGATTAATTTTTTTTGAGTTTTTATGCTATACCTGTCTTGTTTGTTGAGACACTTCAAAGCACTCAGCAAAGCTTGCTTGCCAAAGCCTCTAACATGCTAAAATGATATAACTTAATTTTACATGGGTTATGTTTGAAAATAAACAAATGTTAAGCTACAATAATGATAATTAAAAAATTACAATGTACTTCCACTTGTTTTCTGCTCGTTCATGATTTGAAAACGTACTTGTGGAATATGTTCTGACTTAAGATTATTTTCTTTCTATTTCTATACAACATCTTTTTATGTGTGTGGATTCTATCAGATTCATAGAAATCATTTTAGTTTCAAATATTTCCGTATAAAAAAATGGAAAAAAGCCTATGCCATATCTTTTTAAGAACGAGACGAAGAAAATGGAAATTTCACCAAGTCAAGCACCAGAAAGTATCTGAAAAATACTGCTTCGTTTCTTGCATGTTGTGTTTTATACCATGACACTTCAGTCTCTGAGGGTCAGGTTAATTAAGCCCCATAGCAGCTGCAGTGCAATGTGAGACACACGCTGCTGCGGTTCCCACCAGTCCAGTCCAATTACCTGTAGTATTCCAGCACTGGACAAGTGACAACCAACCTCTTCTCTCTAGTCACTTGCTCCCACTGGTCTACTGATAAATGTTAGAACAAACTAACCTCTTTTTGGAAAAGACTGCAAGCTGAATGCACCTGCTGCAGGCTGCAATGATGAGTCCCAGAGAGATGTTTGTCAGTCAGATCTCTGCAGATGTTGTTTAACTTTATGCTAGAGCTGTATCCAAAGATGGAAATGAGATGGCAATCAAGCACAAATCTCCCACCCTTGTCCCCCCAATTTTATTTTGAAAAGCTGCACTTGCTCATAAAAGTGCTTTAAAACAACTCCGCTAAACTGAAAACAACTAAGACTAAACTCTATGGTAAAAAACAGTTTTATTAGGTACTGAATTTTAGGTAACAAGTGGCATAATTATGTTCAATAAATGTTATCTGTGTTATTTAGAAGCTTAAAAATTAATTTTCTTAAGCCAGAGCAAAACAAAACAAAATAGCTATAAAATAGACAAGTTTTTGATGGGTGTTTATTGCTCAGATTTTTAGTGATACCACATACTCCTTAGAGTTCCCAAGACGCAGATTGTTTTTCCTCTTATATATTATACAAAACACCTTCCATACATAAATATTGAACTATTTCACTGGTTATATTCACTATGTTTAAACTCTTCTTGAAAGCTTTGGGGGGTGATATTTGCAAGGCAATATTGTTAGACATATTGAATTTCCTTACAACGTCACAAATTTAAATGAGCTATTTTTCCAAAATCCAGAAGGCTTCGAATAGCTAATATCAAAGTGACATTATACAATATAATTCATGAAAACGTCAATACTTTAAATGATGTTCCACAACTTACTAAATCAATGATAGAAGATAAAACATCAGAATGAAAAAAAAATCAAATAAATAGAATACCTAAGACTTTTAGTGCTAATTCAATTTTTCTAAAAATCTTATGCTATAAAACATTTGTTTACAGGAGTTAAGTATCAAAACTATATCTTCAGACTCTACAATTTTAACATAGATTGTGCTATGCCAGTAACATTCCTTCATATGTTGAGATTTCCTGTTTCTTAAAATGAGAAAATATTAAAAATACAGCAAATTTCAGAGAGATACTAATGTCTAACTGAAAGATTATGGTTCTTCCTTCAACTAAGGGTATAGAGAGACAAAATATAACAACAGGTAATATGATAAATATAAATATTACAAGTTGAAGATTTAAAGAAAAGCACATTACATGCCAGCAACTCTTTGATCATACTAAAATCAAAGGGATAGCACAGTGTAATCATAACCATCATATTAAACTCAACAATACTAGAAATTACACTACTTTTATTTTTCCTTGTTACAATTTTATGTATCTACTAATTTTTCCTTAAAATACATACCAATAAATTTCTAAAATGCTTTTCATCTAAGATTAAAGAAAAGTGTTTGGACTGCAACTTTTAAAAGCTGGACAAAAGTATTCCCATTGTACTACCAACACCATAATTCTCTTCTTTCAATAATGTAAACAAAAGAAGTGATCTATTCTAAAACTTTATTAACTCATCTCATTTCCAAAAAAATGATCATTCTTATGTTATACAGTCTCGATCCTAAAGGTTAAATTGGCTACTGAATTTTCCCCATGTCAAATTAAGGCAGTGTTGAGTACTCCCTTCACTAAAAGAAAAATGCACTTACATTCTTTTTCAAGACTTTTAAAAATTTAACACATAACTGGCTTGTGATTAACAAAAAAAATCACCCAAGTTGTGCAATGCTAAGATTACGATATAATAAATCTAGGGATATAAGTTCAAATTTTAACGTAAGGACCATAAAAGGAAATACTTTACATCAAATGTGATCCAGTTTTATAGCCATAAATACGAAGAAAGTGTAAGATACACACTAATATATGCTGCGATTACAGTGAAGTATTTCTGTTTGGTGGATATAATGAAGATCTCTAGTGTCATACAATGGAATAACAATAGGTGCATTATGAAATGTTCTAAAATTTAAGGCACACATGAAAAAATATTTTTTATAAATCCTTTACTATTCCCAACCAATAATGTATTCAATAAGTTTTTTGGATCATCTACCTGAACCATGCATTATTTTAACATATAAAATCAATCTATTTATTAACAAAACTAAACACATCTTCAGATGCCAAATAAAAGAATAAAAGAACACTATCGCCATTCTGAAAATGCATACAGTAATATATTCCCCAAAAATGAGAAAGCTGCTTTTTACTACAAGGCAACAACTTTAGGTAACCTAATTATAGAAAAGATATGTAAATATATAGGCTGCTTTAATCAAGTAAGAAAAAAAGATATATTCATAAACCACAGATAATAAGTAGTATCCTGTAAGATTTAGATTTCTAAAAAGATGAATTATACACAGCAAAAGTATATCTACTCATACATCTTTTTTGATTACAGTAATTTAAAAAATTCATTTCACAATCCTCAATCTCCCCAAATTATTTTATTTACTATGCCATGCTGAAATACACAATATAATATACAGTTCTACAAATTCTAAATCACACCAATTAATGCACAAAAAATGTTTTGATTTCAACCATAAATATTAAAAATTACTCAGGAAGGCGAGGTTGTTTAAGATATTTTAAAGATACAAGCTGAGCAAAACACAAAAAACAAAAAACAAAAAACTTCACAAATATAAATATGAGTATATTATATTGGCTATAGTAAAAACAATGGACATACATTTGAGTTGAAATTTGTTAAAATATCCCCAAAGTGTGTCTGTATACTGGCTTATACATCCTAAAGAAAGTCTGTGTTAAATACATCAGTATTTTAACTAAACCTTCCGAACACAATTACATTCTGTTTGAAACTTAGGTAATTTGAGAAAATCCATTAGGTTACACAACTAAAGTATACTTTTCCCCAAATACACTGTCTTACCAAACAAGAAATAGAAAGATTCTTGATGAAATAAACATCAGGCATGTTCACTCTAATAGAGGAGTCATAAACACATATATGAAACACAAAAATGGGCTTCCAAATTACTGCATAATCCTATAAGAACTCGGCGATAAGAAATCACAGTTTTATAATTTGGTTCATCTGAGATGAGCAGGTAAGTATCCCTTAAATATATCTGAGTACGAGAAGTTGAAAGTAGCTCAGAGGCTGTTATGTTGAAGAATACCAGGACCTTAGATAATTCCACAGGCTTGTGGTCAAGTGTGAACAGAAAGACTATTAAAATTGAAGGCTGTCAGAAGAAGAGAGATGTATCTGTCTGAACAGGGAGTAATCCAGTAATACCATATTTAAATTAAAGTGTTCAGAATTAATACAACTTCTTATTAATTACAAGGCTTTACTTTATCCTTAAAATTAATTCCATAGCGTGTGCTTGGTTTCCACCTGTTACAGGCAGAGTATAAGCCTTCTTTTATCCAGACATTTCAAATCACATTTGATCAGGTTACGTCACTACACACACAAAATTTTGTTCAACGCATTCCAGTTTTCCATTTTTTCCAACAGATATTCTTGTTCTATATGAATAACGTGCTTCAGAACTATAAATAAAATAAGCAATTTCAATGTAATAAGAAAAAAATGTATAACTAAGTGGACTAAAAACAAAAGATCTAATTCTCCGTGCACCCTTTCAAACCCACTGAAAATAAACTATATTCAAATGAAAAGGCATTTAATTTACTATTTGGAATATCCTTGATAAACACCAATTTTCTGTAACATCCCTGCACATCTGATACCACCTCATGTATAATGCAAAAAAGCTATTTCATTTTCATCTATTGACAGTGAATTTAATTTACCATTGCAGCTCTTTTCCTAGAACTATCACGTTATTAATTCTGCAATCAAGCTCTTTTGAATGCTTTTATTTGTACTAAGGTTTTCACAACTCCACATTGATTTTTTTCATCATAATATACCTTTCAAACATATGAATGTGAATATGTTAGTAAACTTTCTTAATGCATAAGGAAAGTTTCAGAGACAAGGAAAGCCATCTACAAAACTACACTCACAGGAACAAACTTTCGAAGGACAGCATATCTAAGAGATTACATTTTAGCTTAATGTTTGTAGTGTTTAACAAATATACTACATTTAGTTTATACAACTAAGTGATATTTTCAACCATTCTAAAACCTTCTTATCTAGCAAAATGATCCATTTTCTCCCACCAATCAATTGGCTATGAAAAAGAAATCCTCTACTAAAGAATTCTACTGAAATTAGATCATTGAAAGCAAATGAGCTTTGCTTTTCTATGGGGGGGGGGGGGGGCAGAAGCAGTATCAGTCCCCTCAGCACTGAATAAATACTTTTTTATGGCCATGAAGACAAAATAACCAAAAAAAAATGGCAGAAGCTACACCTGAGTAAAAGCAAATCAGTTAATGTTTTATCTAAGAGATATACTATTCAATTATGCAGATTATCCAATTATATTTAAAATCCATATAATGAGTAGCAAAATGATAAAAAGAAAAAGATAAAACACAGAGAACTGTATAACACTTGAAATAAAAAACACACACTGAAAAGTACAAAAAAAATTATGCCACCTAGGAAACTTGCCATTTTCCAGTAGGTTATAGTACCACACAACTGTTACCAGATTTTAATCCAATACAGCTCTTCATAACACAAATTTTGAAGTATTACTTTACTTCTTACATAATAATATATTTCCTTGTCACAATTACACTAAAAACGCAGTATTTTAAAAATCTGAAGAGGCAGCACTTGTCCTCTTTACTTCACTCCAGGGCCAACAAACAAAGCAGTGAAGCAGAAAGAGGTACATAATGGATTTAGAAGTAAATGGTCCATTCTTTAAGAAGCCTTCCTACCCCCCTCTTCTGAATTCACTCTAGACTAATTGTCATTACAATGATGTCTGAAAACTTCAAAAGAACCCTATTTCCTGATGCCAGCTGTCCATGTTTCTATCTTTACATTTTAGAGTTTTTTCCTAATTAGAAAGAAGTATTTAGACATACCCAAAAGATGTTATCTCGTAATTGTTCTAAATCACAGACACAGTATATCGATTATAGAAACAAAACATAATCAAGAGTGGAAATATTCTTTAAAATTTTCCACAAATACAATATATAAATAAAGTCTATACTATTAAGAATTTCCTTCAATACAACATACAACACACGTAGATCTTCTCTTTATTTCCTTGGGGATTTATCAAACAATCTCTTCACCATTGCACCTACCTGGGTAAAAATCTTTGGACTTAGACAGCTTGATGGTGGCTCCAGTTTCTTTTTGCAACTGAACAATTGTCTGTCCTCCCTTCCCAATTATAGATCCAGCAGCATAACTAGGTATGAGAACCTTTAGAAAATACTGGCCGTCTTCTGAAAAATGCAAAGAAATATATTTGGTTAACATGATAATTTTAAACTCTCTATCCCCTCTCCACCCTCAAGAGGGAAAAACAGCAATTAAAACATTGGGCATATAGCTGCAGGAAATATGGGGTTAATTTTTTTTTTTTTTAAAGAACAAAAGTAAGCCAATTACACTGAAAAATAAATAGGTACAAAATGTTTCTCATTTTGTAGGATTTATACTTTTAAACTTGGAATTAAAATCTAAACATGTTTTATTATTTTGCAGCACTGTAGAAACTGATGACTAAATTCCAGTTGTTATTCCAAACATGGAAGTCTTCCAATTCTATCTGTGGTTACTATGGTAAAATGAAATGAACTGACCCTTTAACAAAACTTCAGAGATTTATATGATGACAAACCTTCACTTACCATATTGCAATACAAATAAGTAAAAGGACTGTAAATAGTGATGAGCTATATTGGTTTGACATTAGCAAACACCTAAGGACTACAATCAGCCATTGCCTATATCTTACTTAAAGTATGCAAAACAAACGTTTCTCCTACCAAATAATCCACCCAAACTGTAGGGTGTATTCCAAGTCTGCAATAACTGCCAGGAAATAACTCAAAGTGATGTGAACTGGCAAATCTAACTAATCCTGGTGTATTTCTTTAGCACTTCTTAGTCTACCATGATCTCGTTTAAGCTCATTAATTAAAGGACCTTAAGAAGAATTCTGCCAATACTAAAAAGCTTAGGAGTCATTTATATCAAATACACTTAAAAGTGACCAAACAGATTATGTTACTTCTCCAAAATAGCCACAGCTTTAAAAACAGAGTAAGTGGATGAACCAAGAAAGAGTGAAATGAAATGTTGTAGAAAATATAAAGCCAACTCCATAAACTTTAATTTCTGACAAACTGATCAAGTCTTAAATCGGAAACACCCCAGTAAATCCAGCTTATGTGAATAAACGTTCTAAATTTTGCGGGTGTGCCATTCGCAAGACCCCCATCCGTCTCTAATGTACATGCTGTAGATAAATTCACCTCTGCCTCGATGCATTGGGTGCATTGTTAAGATGACTCCAGTGCAAATGAAGAAGCGATACCGGTCCCGTTATAACTCATCTTCCCAGGAAGCGCAGGATGTTAAACTAACAAGTCACAGTACCAGACACCCCCACCCTCGTATGCACACCTCTGAAGACAAATCAATGAGATATTTGCAACGACAGTGTAAGTGCGGTAAGAGCATGCACTCATCAAGATTTTGCATACTACTTGTGGCCCAAAGCAAGGGGATGGAGAGGGAAAAACTCTCCGATGCCCCAATCATTTGCTATCCGCTACCCAAGTGCCATTTATTTATTTATTTTATCAGACTGTTAAATGCAGCGCGCATCTTCGAGCGGCCATCACCTCACTCGGGGGTCATCCTCCTCCTCTTTAACGGACCCCCTTGCCCAGGTCTAGGATATTTAAATGGTCAGTCTTTAGACCGATTAAATGGAAAGATAGGTCTATTCCGAAAAACCGGTCGCCATTTTGATGAATGATAAACAGAGAAATGGAAATGTGTCCAGGACGGCGAGGTGCGGGGCAGGTGCAGGGGAGGGGGCGCGGGGCAGGGGCGCGGGAGCCGCCGGGTTCGGGCTGGAGGTGTCCGGGCCGCGGGAGGGAGGGAGGCCGGCAGGAGGGAGGGAGGCAGGGGCGGGCGGCGGGGGATGGGGCCAGCGGGGAGGTGGAAGCGATACCCACCGCCCGTATTGGTCCTCTTGGTGCTGCCGGCTTCAGGGGGGGCTTCCAGCGGCCTTTTCCGCGAGTCCGGCGGGTCCAGGTCTATGGGAACCCCAGTGTGGGTCCCGTTCTGCTGGATGGGAGCTGCCGCCATCATGTTTGCAGTTCCTGCCGCTGCTACGGGGAGAAGGTTCTCCCTTTTGTTTTGGCTTTTTTTCTTTTTTTTTGCGTTTGGGGTTTCTTAAGGTTTTTTTTTTTTTTTTTTTTTTTTAATCGGATCAATAGAAATCTCTTTAGGAAAAAAAAGCAATGTTGCTGGTTTGTTCTCACTGGGGAGGGGGCAGGGCTGAGGAGCAGCTGCAGTGCAGTGTCAGAAAGGAGACAGGGGAATGGAGGGGGTGTGAGAGACGGAGGGTGAAAGAAGGAGAAGAAAGGAGAGAGGGGGAGAGAGTGAAGGGAGAGGGGCGAGTGAATGAGCGGGAGGAGGGGAGCGGGGAGGACGGGCAGAGGGAGTGGGAGAGCGCGAGGGCTGGCGGGGCGCGGGGAGAAGCCGAGGAGGAGGGGAGAGTGAGGGAAAGAGTGAATGAGCAGGAGGAGGGGAAGGAGGTGGATGCGGAGAGGAGCGAGCGGCGGAGGAGGGCAGGAGCCGGGAAGGAGCGCGGCGGTCCCCGCGCCGCGCTAGCGCTGCGCTCGCTCCCGCTGCTGGTGCTGCCGCCGCCGCCGCTGCCGGAGCGGTTCTGCCGTTGCCTGGGCTGCTCGGCGATGCTGCTGCTGCCGCCGGGTCTCGCTCATTATTTCTCCCGCTTGTAGGGGGGGCTGGCGGGGAGGGAGGGGGATGGCTGCGAGGGGAGGGTAGAGAGGGGTTGAGTTCGTAGACTCCCACACACTTCGCGCTCCGGTCCCTGCCTCTCAGCAGCGCCGCCGCCGCTGCCGCCTCCCAGCGCTGATGCCTCAGCCTGCGGGGGCGGAGGGGGCCCCGCCGGAGGCGGGGGCTGGGGGGTGGGGGGGAGGCTGTGTGTATGCGCGTGCGTGTGTGCGCGCGGGCTAAGCGCGTGCGCGGGGGCGCGCGCAGGCGGCGGGGGAGGGGACGGGGGCTGGGGCGCTCCTGTGGGAAGGGAGGGGTGAAAGGTCGCCGGTCCCCGGCAACACGGCTCAGGCAAACGTAAGCGGCTTGTCGCAGAAACCAAGGGGTCCAAGAAACCCGCTAGGCTAGAAGGCGGGAAGCAGAGATTACTGACAGCCGTGCCAGCCAATAAAATGGGAATGTGAGAAAGGCTCTTCAGGCCCCTTCCCAATCAGGAAACTTGGGTATGAGAGGGAATGAAGGGGCGGGGTGGGATCTCGGTCAAGCCGGGGCTGGAGTGGCGACAATTTTGGCTAGTCTGAGAAGGGCATTCGAGTGACCGTTGACAACGGGTGAAACAGCGTCAAGGCTGAAGAAAGAACCTTAACTATATGCTTCCAGGACTTCTAGCTAGGTACATTAGTTTTTATTTTTAAGAGTTAGGTAAGAGACATCATCTTAACTCATCGGCGGTTTTCTACGGGGCGATTTCATAAAAAGAGTATTTATTAGTAGCACTGTGTAACATCGTTAGGGAACTTCTAGTGTCGCTCGCTGCCTTTAATCCTTTCGGGAGCAAGCCAGGATATAAATAAAGCTAGGTATGGGTCTTCCCCTCAGAGGCGCTGGTACGCAGACTAAAGACAGGCAACAGCTGAGTGTACACAAAACTAATTATTGAACTAAGTATGAATATAGGAATGAAACTCATTGCAATGTGCACAGCTTATGATTATACAGATCTTGGATATATAAGGAGTCTGAACATCAAGTGTACAAGGCTACAGAAAAAAAAATATCGTAGCTGCAATAGACTGAAAGTCTGAAAAGACTCAGTTTACAGATGAGTAAACTGATTCAGTGAAGTATTTTGCTCAAGGTCATCTATCAAGTTAGTTGTTTAATTAATCAGCGCGCTAGGAATTAGGGATAATGGAAACACATGGGCTCTGGAGCCCGAAATCTTGGTTTCACCTCCTTGCAGGCATGTTCTAAAAGTGTCTTGGGCAGATCCTTTAACATGTTGGCTGTTTATTAAGTGCTTTCCATGTGCCAAGGAATCATTTTACATGCGATGCTCTTTACATGCAGTGTATCATATAGTTATTACTGTACCTATTATACGAGGCAGTTTAGGTTTAGAGACATCAATAATCCAAAGCCACACAGGTATAAGCATTGTTGCAATAATTCAAACTCAGGTCTTCCTGATTTCAAAGTCTATCTATCCTCTTGGAATATTGCAGGACCCTAAAGCTTCAGTTCCTTCCACTGAAAGCAGGGGCTGTAACTCTGCTTCCCATAGGTCTTATGAGTCAAATGAGATAATGTATTGAAAGATGTGAAAAGGTATGAACATATTCGCTACATTTCTAGAACAAAGATGCTCCTTCCTTGTACTTTTCACTACAGCACTTCAACCTGAAAGATGCCTTTATTAAAAGCTAGCATAATAAAGAACTTCGCTGTAATTCTATGATAGTCTAACCAAGAATACCTGCATATCTGAGGCAGTCACCAAAGCGAATAGAATAAAATTTAATTCCTGATTGAGGAGGGAATGAAAAAGAATACTAACCCTCTTCACAGCGTCCTTTATTGCAAGGAACATCTAGGAGGCATTGGGATTTCTGGTGCTTTTTAAGTGATGAAAGATAGATGATAGTCTGCTGAACAAGGGAAAAAATAACATTTAGTTTGGGAATAAAAGTTTATCTGGAGTATGAAAAACACTTTGCCTCAAGTCAGAGAAGAAGAAATGCTGAGACCTCAAAGAAAGGGAAAGCAGGTAAGTTAGTATGTAACTGGTAAAAGTCTATGAACCTTTAAAAGTCCAGAATTTTTATCTGATATATGATGTAATAGGAAACCATGATACAGCCTTTATGCCCAGAATAAAGAGGATTTATACACGGAATTGGATTTAAAACAACAACAAAAAAATGAGCTGTGATGAAAGAAAATCAGGGTTTGGAATAAGGATGTGGTAGTCAAGATAGAAAAAGCTGATGCCAGACATTGTGTAATCAAAGTGTTCTGTGAAGTGTACCAAAAATATGCAAGGATGTTTTTAAATAAAAAATTGGAAAAGGGCTGGAGTTTGCTACTATATTGTCCTAAAACAGTAAAAGACAGGAGACAAAGATAATACAAAAATGAAAATAGTTCAAAGCTATATTGTATTAAAGCTTGGACAAAGTATTCAGTATCATGTAGTTTTGAATTTGGAAAAGACTGAGAATTGGAAACTGACGTTATCAAATTTCTAAAAATAAGTAAAATATGTTTAAAATATCTTAGAAAATATCTGTCATTGCCATGTGTAAGTTAAATTGAAAGTGAGCTAAGTTAAATTGCCTTATAGACTTAAGCTTACTGAGAGTCGTGACACTGTATTCTTATGTTATTTATTTGACCCTTCTCTTATTTCCTTCTTCAGACTTAATATTTAAATATTACCCACCATTCCATGGGGCTTAGGAGCAGAAGGTATGATTTTAAATGTGGATAGCATGCTTACCAATAATTTATTTAACTATGGCATGCCAGGAATTACACAGACTATCCTAAGACCTGCTCAGACTTCAAAGGGTCAGTTAGCTATGATTATGATTTGGTCATGAAGGTTATCAGAGAGTACATTCTAGCCTTTATTCTCTTGTATTTTCTTGTTCTTTAAGAAAGGATACTTCTCCATTTCACACTATATACCTCCACCATTCTGGTTAAACAGACATAAACATTTGATCTCTTGTCCTGCATTTTTTTACCAGCTAAAAAAACTGAGGAAATTTTTAAAAAGCAGCTCCCACTTTATAGTATGCTGTACCTCTTAGGGTACAAATAAACTGCTTGAATGAACTTTTTGAAAAATATAATAGAAATATTTGACCTTTTAATTCTCTGAAAAGAAATATTTTATTTTCTTAAGTAACCAAACAATTGGCACTGCAAATTTAATGTTATTTTCTAATACCATAAGATACAAGGGAACGTGTATACTTTTCATTGCTTAGTTGATGAGTTATGAATATAAGCAACTCTGATAGAAAATGATATTAATTTGAAGAACAAAATTCCTAGTCTTTATTGACTTTCAGTAAGGTTCTTTTTCTTCCTGAGTTTTAGTCTGAGTAATATGGACACAAGATAATCTATTTTCAGTAATAATGATTGGCTTTGTGGAGAAAACGCAGGTAGTTGATGTCCACAAATATTCCTAAACCCATTTGTCCCCATCCTCCTGCCTTTCCTACAATAAATCCTGTTAACTATAGAACATAAATATCCCCTCTACATGAGTATCTTTTCAGTCTATGCTTTAGGAAACTTTTCTGAGTTTGTGTTCTGCTGAAATCAGATCCTGAGTTAAGGATTCAAGTGCAAATAGTGTATTTTAGAAAGTGATTTCAGGAAACAGTAGGGATTTGGGGAAGTGAGACAGGGAATGGAAGGAAGGCAATGAAGGGTGAATTACCCAAGCAAGTTACATTGTGAGCAAACAGAGCTTAATCTCACTGGGATTCCTAAGAAACCATTTAAAACAGTAGCTTCAGAATTAACCCACTCAAAATGTGAGAAAACTCAGATATATATGCACCAACTCCCTTCAGTCATTGATGGAGGTCTTTTCCTTGGGTACATTATGAATTCAATGCTTGCTGGCCAGTCTTCCAATTGCCAGAGCTGCATCTTTTTCTGAGGACTTTCTCTGGCAGCTGGAATCTGTTCTGCCCTTACACAGGCTGGCAATGCTAGGGAATTAACACCCTGCTGTGGACACATCCCCCACCTTTATGGAAAATCAGGCCAGTGTGCTCTGAAACGGTAGGGCAAGGAGATATGGGTTGGGCAATAACAGTTTGTTACAAATATCAACATAAATGTAGGAAAAAGGAAAATGAGAAAACTGTTAATGCACGGCATTTTTGGAAAGATCAAATAAATATGAAAGAATATGGGAAGCTTAAGATACTGAGGAAATTAAGATTTTATAATTTTCACAATCCAAATATTGTAACCATTGATTATAAGAAGATTGAATAATTTGGGCTTTTTTTTCTGTTTTTAAAAAATACATTTTAATTTTTTAAGATATAAGACATGAAGAATCAATGTACATATTCTGATTATTTTTTCATCCAATGCACCACAAAGAAAATAGGAGCAAGTATATACTGAAGAGTTTATCACCTAATCCCACATCTTGGGGTTGTATAACAAGTTCTATAAATAGACATATTGATTAGAAATACTTTTCTGAGATTGCACTTCTTAGAAAATGATTTATTAAACTTTATCTTCTTAAAAATTCAAACAGCTTTTATGTTTATGTATTTAATCACATAAATTCACAGTTGGTGAATATGTTTATGAAACAGTATATGAAAGCTCACCCTAATTTATATAGAAACATAAATGTGTTATTAGCATTATTCCAAAAAGTCCCCAAGCCTTAATATTCCAGTTGCGATTATGTCATCCCGGTAGATAAAGAGATATGTTAATGTTAGAAAGAATCCTAAATTTTTTGGCACTGAGTATATTTCCTTGGTCTGTAATAGATGAATAATTTTTCTAGCATTTTTCTACATATTATGAAATACATCTTTCCACACTTACCTTAAAGACAATAAACCTGAACTCACACTTACACAGTGCAATAAAAAGAACCTGGTGATAATTGGTACATGTTTATGTAAAAGATAAGTGTTAGGAGAATCTGCATGAGGGCTATAAGGGAATTTTTAATCTTTGCAACTTTTTGAATTATTTCAAAATAAAAAGTTAAAAATAAAGAACCTTGAACTGATAATCTGGTTCTGACTCTTCTACCTACTAATTTTGTGGCCTGGAGTAACTCATTTGTCTGCTCTGATTTTCAGTTTCTTAATCTGTAAAATGGGAGAGTTGGTAGATGTTCTTTACATCTCTAAAAACCAATTTCTATCTCAGTATGTTTATGACCATTCATAGAATCTTATAAAGAAAATTGTCAACATCAAAGTACATACTGTGTGCATTAACGTGTATTTTTAAATCTGTTAATAATACACATTTTGAAGATGTGCTTTAGACACAATGGAAAATAATATACCAAGGAAAACAATTTGGTACGGTAAAGAGTATATTTGATATATTCTCTATGTTTTTGCATTTTAAAAGCAATCATTCATTGAAGTCTATAGTTAAAGATATTTTACTGGCACCACAATTCAAAATGTGACCATTTCATCTTTTAAGCCATTTGAATATGAAGAATTGCTGGAGTAAAACAGTAAATGATAAAGAGGATAGAGTGATAAACAGAAAAAATTAAGAAAAACAAGAACTTCAAAAGAAGATTAAGGAAACCATAATTAATATTCATATATTATATCAACTAAGTTGAAATTACTTATCTGTTACATGCATAAAACATCTTCATCTGAAGAATCAATGTCATTTATTCTTATAATGCCTGGAGTGATCTTGAGTCTCCGTTTGCTCTGGTCCTGGCTTAGACCATATGCTCCAGAGCAATGTTCAACACCTTCAAAATTGCCCCAGTTTGAACAGTAAATTATATGGTCACCTTAATAATACTCAAGAGCTTTGACTTTTTGTTTTAGCCTGCTAATTATAAACCATAAAATATTTTTTATTCATCGGATTCTTTTATATGTCAATTTCCCCAAGTGTAATATAAATGTTTATCATAGTTCACTCATATTGCATTGTAGTATAAAAAATTTGTACATCCCCATATCCTCTACTCTTCATGGTGTTTTAATTCCCTACCTATACTATTCTTAGCTGTAGCTAAGACCAGAGATCAAGAACAGAGGTAGAAAGTAGTAGGATAGAGTTTTAAATTTTACTTTTTCACATTTTAACATGGAAACAATCATTGTGATAGGACAAGTCTTCTTCGAAAGTACTGTATGTAGCAAGATGAAGTGAATTGAAGAAATAATAAATGAGACATTATAAATATAACGAAATACATCTTCAGATGATAAACATTGGACCCACATACAGCATCAGAGAATTGTTTACATTATGGATTATTCACATTTTCTCTGGGTTTATTTCCTACTGTTAAAATAAGTCTTAGTCCTTCTTAACTTCCAGACAAGCTTTTAATGTCTCTGGTCAAGGCTTCTTTCTAATGTTGTTTTCTATTTCCACTGTTTATTATAGGTCAAGTAATAGAAAGTTCCATTTGTCTTATAATAATGTTACATGTGTTTATAAGTACAAGAAGAAATTGGTTTCCTTGTATATTAAAAAAAAATGCATTACCATACTCTACCTTGCCAGATTATGCCTTGCTATTTAATCTTTTGGTTTCACTCTGTAAGCATTTCTATGGTAGGTCAGAAGTGTTTAACTGACTTCATGTAATTCTATATTATTTTATCCATGTTTATTTTGTGTAATTGAGAATGCATAGAGCTTACTTATTAACAAACCTACATTTTATATATGGATGTTTATGTGCATTTGGTGTAGAAAGAAGTGTGTGTGTGTGTGTGTGTGTGTGTGTGTGTGTGTGTGTGAAAGAGAGAGAGAGAGAGAGAGAGGAGAACAGGCTGGTATACCAGTTCTATCTAATGTCTGTAGTGGGAGTAGAAAAAGTAGTAATGCATAATGTGCCTTTACTTAGCCTTTTCTTCTCAAGGTCAAATTGGGGGCTTTAAGACAACTGTTTTTTTCTTAAACTTCCATTCTTATAATGGAAAATTCATAATTATTCAAGAGGAGATGATAGAGTATAATGGATCCCATGTACTGTATACCCACCTTCAAAACTGTAAACTCCTGGTCAATCTTATTTCATTTCACCTCTTTCTTGGGGTAATTTTGAAGCAAATTCTAACTATCTAATATTACATTTTTATTCTGAAAACATTATATCCTTTGTAAATCTCCAAAATACCATTATTATATTGAAAATAATTGGCAAAAACTCCTTAATGCTATCAAGTGTCTGGTCTGTGTTTAATTTTTAATTTTTTTTCAATGGTCTTACAACGTTTTTTTACATTTTGTTTAAACCTCTACCCAATAAATACAACTGGTTCATATGTTACTTAAATCTCTTTTAATTCTCTATCAGTCAAGCTTCAACCAGAGAAGCAGACCACTAGGATATATAGTTAAAAAATTTTTATTTTATACACACACACAGATAGATAGATAGTGATAGTGATACTAAGGGAATTGGCTCACACAGCTGTGGGCTCTGGCTAAACAAGCCCAAAGTCCACAGATGGTCACTCAGGAAGGGAAAATACAGGGGGGGAGGGAGAGCAATTGCAGGCCCAACTTCTTTAAGTTTCTGATTTTCAGAGACCTAGTTGCTTTGATAGCTACCATCTGATTAAATGAGGCCCACCTATGGTAATCTCCCTTTTGGTTAACTGGAAATTAGAACTCTAATCACATCTCCAAAATCCATTCACATCAGGCCCTAGACTATTGCTTGATTGAATAGCTGGAGGAAGTTGTGTATATGCTGCAAAGTGGCTGCTGCTTCCTCTCTGTCCTCCAACTGTCACCAAATAATATTCCTTGTAGACTACCCTAACTAGAAACATACTAGACAAGGAATTCTGAGAAATGTAGTTCAACCTAAGTTGACATATCACAAAGCCATCACAGACAACTCTTTTTCACCTTGACACCATACACAGCTTCTTAAACCACTTTCAATCACCAAATAAATACACTAACAAAATCATAGCATATTGCAAATAATGATATAACAGAATGAACTATCCCCTGTAAGACTAAAAACATGCTAGCCCTCCAACCTCTTTCCCCAGGAGAGGATACAAAATCTTTAGGAGTGCCTGGGTGGCTCACTCAGTAACTGTCAAACTTCAGCTGGGGTCATGATATCGTAGTTCATGGGTTCGAGCCCCGCGTGGGAGCCTTCTCTCTACCTTTTCAGTATTCCCTTTGCTGTCAGCAAGCACCTTACCTGGTTCTGGGTCTTTGCCACCTGGGATGACCCAAATCTTAATTCTTGAAGTTTCTGGAGCTATTAGAAATCCTACCTGAATTGAGTCATTGTAGTTTTCCACTGACTTTAATCAAAGGACATGAGAATTGAAAGAGATGCCCTAGGGGGATCTCCTAGGGGATTCTCCTGTATTTAAGAAAAATCCTCTTTACCCTCATTGTATAATAGCACCCAATTTTCCTTGAGAGACAGGATCAGTCACCACAGCCAGCACAGTAATTCCTTTCTCATCCTGTTGATTCAGAGGCTCGAGGAGCCCAAGGTGGCCAGATGGCAGCCTCAACTTCTAGTTCAATAGATTCTTTATTCTGTTGTCTGGTGGATGCATTCTTTTCTTTGGAAAAGCAACCCAAATCTTCAACTAATGAAGGAATAACAATAAGACCTCTAGACCAAGGGCAATCATAAGAGGAGCCACTCCCATTTCCAGCCCTTGGATTTACAACTTAAAGATCTATAAATCCTGATTATGGGAGAAAGAGCACCAATATGTTAAGTCTGATTTGAGCATGGACCACAACCTAGGGGACATTGCCCCAGTCTCACAAGGTATTGCCACCTAGCTGATACCATGATTGAGTTTTCAAAAGGGCAATCCACAGTCCTGTCAAGCCAGCTGAATTCCATGAGTCTGAGCTCATTGTCACACAATATAAAAATTTTATAGTAAAAAGACTTATAATATAGCAGGGTCCTTTCTCAAGTTCTCCCTCTTGGATTTGTAAATTGACTCAAGTCCAGAATTTGAGTGAGGGGCCATGACACTCCATTTTGGTGGTTCAAGTCAGATTTCAGGACACTACACATAGAATTTTCCACATATATGAATCAAGTAAGATTTTAGTAGACCTCCCATTTCAGACATTATAGTTTCCATCTCCAGAAATTAAGGTTAGATTTTTTTTTTATATCTTCCAAGTATCCACTTAATATGTTGAATAAATCCTGTGGATTCTGGAACATATGGAAGACAGTTACAATTATTATTTTAATATCTTTATTGGTTATAGTATGTGTCATTCCTGATATGATTATTTTTTCTGTTCAATATAATTATACTGTCCTGCTTTTCTGCATGCCTGGTAATTTTTGTGAGATGTCAAGCTTTATTAATTTTACCATGTTGTATGCTGGGTGTTTTTGTGTTTCATTTCTACAAATATTTTTGAGCTTTGTCCTTGAATGTGGTTATTGGAAACAGTCCAATATTTTGGAGTTTTGCTTTATGAGGTGGGACCGAATCACCACCTAATCTAGGGATAATCTTGTCCCACAACTTAGGCAAAACCCTCTTAATACTCTAGCTGATGCACAGTGAATTATGAGGTTTTCCATTCCAGGTACAAGGAGCAGGAACTAGTCCCAGCTCTGTGTGAGCACCAGGCCCTGTACCTAGTTTCCTTACGTAGTTTCCTTCAGTGCATCTGCTGGTTAGTATTCAACTGAAGACCCAAGGAGAAGCTTTCATATTTCTGAAGGTCTATTTCTGTGGCTCTTTTCTCTCAGTACTCTGTTACACTGTGAATTTTAGCCACCCTGTTGGGTTGTTCCTCAAAAAGCTAAACATAGAATTTTCATATGACCCAGATATTCCACTCCTAGATATGTACTTATCCAAAAGAAAACAGGTTTCAAACAAATACCTTTACACAAGTTCTAATAGGAGCATTATTCACAATAGCCAAAAAGTAGAAGCAACCCAAATCTTCAACTAATGAAGGAATAACAAAATTTTGTATCATCATGTAACATATATACCATTCAACAATAGAATATTATTTAAGCATAAAGAGAAATGAAGTACTTAATCATACTACAACATGGATGAACCTCAAAAACATTATACTAGAAATATAATAAGCATTTGTTTATTGAACAAAAAGTATATAGCCTATATGCTGAATGAGAGCATATTTATCATATTTATGTAGATATTCTACAATGATAGAACAAAGAATACTATATACACAGATACACCACCCCACTCACATACAATGTTTCTATTTAGCTTTTAATTCCTAATAAAAATATTTAAGGAAAAGTATATTACATCTCCTTTCAGAAATTATGCATTTCATGGGTATAGCCTCTGTAATCTTTGAAAAAAATGTCTATTCAAGTCCTTTGCACATTTTTATTTTTGTTGTTGAGTTGTAAGTGTTCTTTATATACTCTGCATATTAGTCCCTTACCAGATATATCATTTACAAATATTCTTTCTCATTTTGTAAAATTGTCTTTTCAGTTCATTAGTACTGTCCTTTGATATGCAAAAGTTTTCAATTTTGATGAAGTCCAACTTACCTATCTTTTCTTGTTTCTGTTTATGGTGTCATATCTGAGAATCAACTGCAAAATTTGAAGTCATGAAGGTTTACTCCTATGTCTTCTTCTAAGAATTTTATCTTATGTCTTATATTTACATCACTGATTTATTTTGAGTTAATTTTGTGTATGATATGAAGTAGGTTTCCAACTTTATTCTTTTACTTGTGGAAATTCGGTTGTCCCAGCACAGTGTTAACTATTCTTGTCATGTATTGTGGAAGACATGAGAAGCCAGAGGGTCATAGTTATAACTTCCTAATGACCTGAATATTAACAATAATTTATTTTTTAATTAAAATTTAGGAGAGTTTATTGGTACCTGAGGAGGAGGATAGAGAAGGAAGAGAAACATAAGGAAGTAGATGGCAAGATTCTCTTTTAGATTGAACAGAATTATCAATATCCATATACATAGTATATTTCAGAGCCTACAAAATGACTCTCTTTATCTTCCACTTTCCAGAAGCCCTACTATCCCACATGAGGGAAAATCGTATGGTGCTGAGGGACAAATATTTCAAGTGTTCCAAACTTTCTCATTCTGGATTTTCACCTCTTTGTTCCATTAGTTCTTCTTACAGTGCTAAGCCAAAATGAATGGTACTACCACCATGCTTCAACTTCATGAACACTCAGATTTTCTTTATGCCTAGGCTTTGGTCTCAGAAGACATTTTGCCCCCTAAACTAAGGAAAAATTGGAATTTTTCTAATAGAACTTGTAGGAAACTTAAGAAAAGAAAAAACAGAAAGCATAGAAAAATAAAAGTTTGAAGTGTTCCCTGTATCATGAATTTTATCCATAAAATGGCTTAGTTAGTGTATGTTTATGAAACACCAGGGCTTGCTCCCCTTTTTCTTACTTCAAATATTCCATGGTGGCATGTTTATCCAGGTGTTGTTAGCTGAAGATAGATCTGAGATATCCCCACAGCTAGGTAATAAATTTCTCAGTTTAATATTCAGGTTTACTTCTTGCTCTCTGCCCCACCCCTCACACAGTCCCAAGCTATAATTTTTATGTTTCAACCAAATCTTTGGGCCAGGACATGGCCCCATATTTCCCTAACTAATTTCAAAGATTGTAATTGCTTATATTATTAACACAACCTTACACCTCACCCCTGACCCAAACATCATGCGTTTGTCTGAAGCATTTTTACTGACCAGCTATAAAGTTAGTTCTATCTTAAATGAAACTGAATTCCTTTACCTGAATTTGTGTGTTAGGAATTTATTGGGCTATTATCTGCTTTGTATCACCTTGGAATATAGGATACTCTAAAGATGAGAGAGATTTTTTTCCTATCAGAAGATAGCCAAGACTTAGTATTCTGAATCTGAAGTTTCTGCTTTAAGTGGGACGATGTAAAAGTTTCTGTTTCAGGTCCCTAATACAACAATTGTTTTGTTAGGTAACTGGAGAAGAAACACCCAAGAGGTTTTGTGTTTTTTTTTTTTTAATTTTTTTTTTTTTTTTTTCGAGAGAGAGAACACAAGTTGGGGAGGGGCAGAGAGAGGGGGGGACAGAGGATCTGAAGCGGGCTCCATGCTGACAGGGAGCCCGACGTGGGGCCCAAACTCACGAATTGCAGGATCATGACCTGAGTGAAGCCTGATCTCAACTGACTTGACCACCCATGCACCCCGGAACACCCAAGAATTTTTAAGGCAAGAGAGACTCGTTCAAAAGAAGGAGAGAAATGTTGGTATTGAGAGTTGAGAAGGGGAAAGTGACTGTATCCGAGATACAGAGAGAGTTGTAAAATGTCAGAGTCCTCTTGCATGCAGCTCTCTTAATGGAGAATGACTAAGTGATGCTGTGAAAGACTAACCACTCAGCATTGCAGCCTACAGGGCAGTCCTATAGGTCTCGACAGCTGAGCCTGCGCTCAATGAGTGGTGTAACCATGCAAGCTTATTGAGAGTGTCAGTGGATCAGTGTCCAGCATACAGCAGAAGATGAAATGCAATAACATTATCATGGAACATAAGAAGATAATGACTGCCATAACATAAAGACCAGCCCACATCCCATGCCCCCAACTTCTGGACAGATAGCAACTATATGCCCACCAGATCCTTAGATATTCCTAGGAAGGAAGATAGCTCTTTCCATTAAATACAACAAATATAATTCTGTACAACTCCACATGGTGAGTATTTGGCTTGTTTTAGGACAAAAGAAGCATGCTACTTAGTATGTGGAGCAAATTCATACTGGCTACATTAATATCCAGTCCTGGTCTCTGCAGCAGCTCTGTGATTCTGATAGAAAATGCCATCATTCCCTGCTGGAATCTGTCTGAATCCTGTCAGCTCTTCTGACAGTTAGAAGCAGAGTTCTCATCTTTTACAGTTTCTAAAACCTTTTATATATTGAACTGCCCACTAAATTCCTATTTTTCTGTCGATGAGAAATTTCTGAGTTCCCAGCTTATTTGCAAAACAGAGATAAATGACAGATACTAAGTTTAATTACTACTGAAGGTTTGGACACCAGCTCTGTCCATTGCCACAAGTCTTTTTGAAATTCCCCCAGACGCTCACAAATGGCACCCATCCAGAATTCTTTCCTAAGTTAACAACTTGGAAACTCTTTTACCAACCATAAAGATACTAGTGAATGTCCACTAAAAATAAGACTAAGCTTATTTAGTTAGACCTAGTAAATTTCACTCAGGTGTGTGTGCATGTACACCAGTATTATATTTTAATTTACTACATGTGCTGTGTTTCTTCACATGCTTTCTGTACTTCTGTCTGTTCACATTCTCAATTTGGAGTATTAAATGTTACCTCTTAACTTTATGTTCTTTGAAATGATTTTTAGTTCTGCTGTTAACAATCTATAATACTGGACAAGCACTTGCCCTTTCTGGATATTATTCATCCAAAACATAAAGGATTTTATTAAATTGTTTTTAAGAATCCTTATGTTTCTGGCTTTCTGTAAGAGTGATTTGAAAACACTATGAAATATGATTAAGAAGTCAAGGAAATGCCTCTTTATTTTCTAAGGAGTTAAATAGTTAAATTAAGTTTAAATCTATTACTTTTGGAGAGAATATTCCCGTATAGACTTTTAATGTATTACTGGTAGCCAAAGGTAGAAGAATAAAATGTACTGAAATACATATTTTTAAAGAATATATAAAGTTTCAAGTGGCTTTACATTTTATTTGTGAGCCTAAATTCTTTACATGGTTTTAAATAGTGAATGTATTCTTTTGTAATAGAGACTTACATGAATCCCTGTGATTCATGCAAAATAAATTTTGAAATTTGAAAGAATTGAGCTTGATTTATATAGTTGAGAGGTTACAGACTGACTGCCTTGTTTATTTTGCCAGAACTGTATTTCCATTTGGGATCCAGCATTTAAAAGTAAATAGACTTGGGGGTGCCTGAGTGGCTCAATCGGTAAACTTCTGACTTTGGCTCAGATCATGATCTCACGGTTCTCATAGGTTCAAGCCCCGCGTCGGGCTCTGTGCTGACAGCTCAGAGCCTGGAGCCTGCTTCAAGTTCTGTCTCCCTCTTTCTTTGCCCCTCCCCTGCTCACATGCTCTCTCTTTCAAAAATGAGCAAACTTCAAAAAAAATTAAAAGTAAATAGGTTTCATGTTGTAAAAAAATAGGTTTTTCAGTGTCATTTTGAAAAATCACATTCTAGTAACTTTGGTGCCACATTTCCATGTAGCAATGATTGGCCAAAGCTAAATAGCAATTGTCCCTTTAGATAGGACATAGGCATGGGGCCCTCCTCTGGTTCCCATCATTTACACTTATACTGGACTACTGCACTCATTTTGTTACCTGCCTGGGATTTCAGCCAATATGTTTACCCCCATTTGGTAAGACTCTTAATATTGAATTAAAATAAACTTTTCAGGGGCTCCTGGGAGGCTCAGATGGTTGAATGTCTGACTCTTGATTTTGGCCCAGGTCATGATCTCACAGGATTGTGAGATCAAGCCCTGCGTCAGGCTCTGTGCTCACAGTGCAATGTCTGCCTGGGATCCTCTCTCTCTCCTCTGTCTCTCTGCCCACCCCCATCCCCCCACCCAGGCTTGCTATCCCTCGAAATAAATAAACCTTTAACAAATAAAGAAAAAAACCCTTTTAATCTGGATTTATTATAAAGAATTTGGATTTCTTGTCACCCAAATTTAGCATAATTTCTTCAATTTTTTTTAAAGTTTTTTTTAATGTTTTTATTTTATTTTGAGAGAGAGAAAGAGAGACAGACAGAGTGCAAGTGGGAGAGGGGCAAAGAGAGGGATACACAGAATCTGAACTAGGTTCCAGGCTCTGAGCTGTCAGCACAGAGCCCAACGTGGAACTTGAAGTCACAAACCATGAGATTGTGACCTGAGCTGAAGGCGGACGCTTAACCAACTGAGCCACCCAGGCACCCCTCTTCAAGCCTTCTAAAGTGAGTGAATATCAACCTTTGATTGGTGTAATTTCCAAATAGACAAGAATTGCATTGTATGTACTTTATAGATATAATACAGAAAAATATTATTATAGTTTTTCAATTTGATTTTGTATGCCAATTAAAAAGACATAATATCTTCATTGTAACTTCATAAGCAACATTAAATAATAATTATAGTTCCTCAAATATTCTACCCTGACAGAAAGCTGTTCAGGTATCCAACCACTGAAAATAAAAGCTAAGCTAGATATACTATATAATATAGGTTGTGGTTTTAAGTAGAATCCTTTCCCAATAAATATATAATCCTTTTATAAAATGGAAGGAAAGAGCCTTTTATTAATATGAATTTACTATATGAATTAAATTTACCACATTTATTTTAATAAATAAAAATTATTTATTTATTAAAATTTAATTTTATTAAAAATTAAACTATTGGTTGATATAAAGATTTGAAATTAGGGGTTTTTAATAACAGGTTTAGCATCTGATTTATTTCTTTATTTGGTGGCAGAGTAGCAAGAAAATCCTGATTCACAAAGACAAGTTGAAACTTGTAATAATAGATTTTTTAAAATATATCTTTTCTGCTAATTTTATAATTCTTTTTATAATAGGAACTTTATTTTATAAACTTACAGCTTTACACATGTATAATTTTATTAATTTATACTTTATAAATTTAAAATTGAGAAATCCCCCCAAAATTTTTTACTCAAGCAAAGTCCAAAAAAAATTAATATGACAACACAAAGGCAAGTATTGCTGGCCACCGATGTATTAAAATTTAGTGAGTGACACATTTAATTAACCTTGAAATGATAAAAATATATACAGGCTCAAATATTCAAATCAAGTGTATGCAGAATCTCAGCTCTTATGGAAGATAATAGGAGTCATAGGTTTGCAAAATATTGTTCAATAACCAATTAGCACAAGATAAAAATACTTAGAGGATTAGCGAACATTTTACTTAAAACTAGGATCATTTTTCTTTTCCTTTTTCTTCCTCCTTTCTTACAATATGTTTAATTCTGAAAGAGAAATCTACAACCAGCTAAAGCAGGAAATTATCTTGATGCCTTAGCCATATTTGTGCTCTTTCAGCTAAGAAATCTCAGATGAATGGAGGAATAGGAAATAATGCATTGTGTCCATGGAAGTTTATATAGAAGAAAATGAAGATAGAGACCTTAAGGTAGATATTCCAAGCTTTTTGGAATTGCATTGTCCAGAAATTGTAAAAATACCTTTTGTTTGGTATTATAACAAATATTTCCCAGCCTCCTGAATAGGTCACTTGGCATAGATAATTAGTTTTTTGGGGGTTTCATTGTTTGTTTACTTGTTCTGTTTTATTTTGCTTTGAGATTTGGTGGTGATGCTGGAGATAACAAGACATCTTGAGATGTTCCTAACCAGATGTACAAATATGAAAATCACTTCACTATGGTGTCTTATAAGGCTGCTTCTTTTTCCTAGTTCTGATTCAAATACCATCAAAAAGTTACATTGGCCTGGCCAGTAGATGCAGTACAGGTTGTTTCAGAGGGCTTCACAGAATATGTGTTAGACATTTTAATTAATTTGCACTGTGAGGTTATGAAATCCAAGGCTTATATCTAACTAGGTCATGTTGCATTTTCATTTCTTAGCAAACTACATGGCCAGAATATGTGTTTGGTAAATATTTTTTAAATGAGTCACTGCTACTATTTAATTACCTATCGATTTCATCTGTAGTATGTGAGAACTCAAGAGGTTTGGGGTATACACTAACCATAAGGAAGACAAATGCAAGCTACTCAGGAGGAGGAGGAGTCAAATTTGCAAGGTTTATGCTATACTTAAGCCAGCTACATTATGATGGGTAGCCCTTATTTTACCATTTTTAGATCAGTGCTTGTCATCATCTTAGAACTAAATCTACACAAGCCTCCACATTTGGTAAACGGATAGATTTATTACTATTACTACATCGTTCTATAATCCATATAGTATGAGAAACTATATTCACACAGATGCTTGTAATTTTGTAGTTAAAAGGATGAAAGGTGAAGTTTTAAACAAATTTTAGATAGCGTACTTAGTATACAATTCAAATTTCAAAAATAGCAGGCTGTTGTTGAAACAATTTCTAGGCCCAAGATGGTCCCTCTTCTGCTTCTGTCTAGAGTGCCATGTGAGCAAACTGAAACTGAACTTCTGTACCCCTATAAATGCTCTGCTTGACCAGGAATGCAGTACATCCAGCCCACCAATCCCTAAATGCCAAGCCAACTCTACATCTTCTCACCCTAAACAAGGTTGAATATATGGCCCCAGCCAATCAAATATTTTCTATTTTTCTCTTCCTTGTTGGTCATTCTTCTCTTGTCAAAGTTTTCTGCCTTCCATCCCTTTTTGCAGTTCTCTGAAATTAGTCGCCTTACCAAGTGTTCAATAGTTTGTATCACCTAAATTGTCTTTAATCATTTTTAACACTGTCAAAATAGTAAGAAGCACTAAATTATCATATGTATGTGAGATCTCAAAATCAAGAGATTATTATGTAAACTAATCACTAATATATGCTTTATGAATTTTCTAAATAGTAACCATGTATTAGTATGCATATATTGTTATTAGTTAATATATAGGCAATAAAACCACTGCAAGGCTCTATCCACCAGTATTCCCCAAATAATAAATATCCTATACACAGGAACACAACTTTCAGGACTTTAGAGTCAAGCTTTGTCTCCAATAATATCCCTAAACTACCACTTCCTCTGTGAGGGAAAGGTGAACTGATTCCTTCTTTTGGCATATTGAAGGAGTCAACAAAATGTCCATTGCTTTCTTCTTTGTGCTGTTTGGGCCCTTCTTATCATTATTTATTATACTCACCTCATTGTCCCATTTTACTTCCTTCCTCTACATCCTCTAGCCTGACCTTGACCCTTTTTGACCCCATTTTTCTACACATCCACAAAGGCACAAGTAAAGTCCTCCCCCCTACTTCCTTTATGTTAGTTACAACTATAGGTGAACTAAGTATTAACTAGAATGGAAGGAAATTATTACTAATTATTTGCTAATATTATATTAAGGATATTTGTGTTTATATTCATAAGTTATATTGGCCTTTAATTTTCAGTTTTTATAATATCTTTGTCTGGTTTCAGTATCAGAGTAATACCAGCCTCATAAAATGTGTTGGAAAGTATTACCTACTTTTCTGTGTTCTGAAAGATTTTGTGTATGGTCGGTGTTCTTTCATCCCTAAGTGTTTGACAGAATTCATCTCTAAAGCTCTCTAAGCCTGGAGTTTCTTTGTAAAAGGTTGTTAATTAACTTTTGGGGAGATCTAAAGCTATTCAGACTCTTGAAATTTATTGTTATATCAAGGAGTTTGGAATTTCAAGGAGTTTGCCCATTCTGTTTGTTATTGAATTTATTGACATGAAGTTGTTCATAATATTTTTTTACTGTCCTATTAATATCTTTAGGGTCTATGATGGTGTTCCCTCTCTCATTGTTTATGTTAATAATTTGTGGCTTCTTTATTTTTTCTTTTGTATCTATGGATTTATCAATTTTATTTATCTTTCCAAACTATAGCTTTTCACTTGATATATTTTTTATATTGTTTGGCTAATTTCTGTTTCACTGGGTTTCATTCTTATCTTTATTATCTTCTTTTTTATGTTTAACTTGGGTTTAATTTGCCCTATTTTGTAGCTCCTTTGACGGAAACTTAGACCACTGATTTTGTCCAAAAAAATTTTGAGAGGAAGAGCTGTGTGACTCCTCTGGCAGAACCACTGCATATATGCTATGACTGCATTCCCTTTTCCCCTCTGCTAATGAGATTGGCAGTGATCCATGCTGGAGAATAGAACATTAGCCAGTCCTCAATTGACATGAATGGGAGGGAGAAGTAACCTTTATTGTCAAAAGATTTGTTTGTTGTTGGTAACCACTGGGATAATCTAATCCAGAGTTTCTCAATGTCAATAATGGGATATTGATATGATATGATATTAATAATTCTCCATGTTAATAATGGGATAGTATAATTCTTTGATGTTGGGGGCTGTCCAGTGAATTGAAGGATTTTTTTTTTTTATTAGCATCCCTGATCTCTACCCACTTCATACCAGAAGTGCCCTCTTTCCCATTGTGACAAATATAATGGTCTCCAGACATTGTCAAACGTCTTCTAGAAGGCAAAACTCCCTCCCCGCCCCAGCTGAGAGCCACTTGGCTGATTCATGTACAATTACACATATAGAAGTAACAAAGTAAAAATGGAGCTCTATGTCACACTCTACACTAAAATCAATTCTAGTGGATTGAAGGCATACAGATGAGAGACAAAGCTATTAAACAGGAGATAATATGTAAAATATCTTTATTTCTTCAGGTATGCGAAGATTTCCTTAAAAAGACATGAAAAATGTAATAAAATAAACAATTAATAAATTTGCCTATATTTAAAAATGTTCATGAAAACACACCTTAAAGAGAGTGAAAACATCAGCCACAGAGTTTGAGAAAATATTTGCAACACATAAAACCAATAAATAATTAATATTCAGAATATATATATATATATATATATATATATATATATATATATTCTTCCAAACCACTATTTACAAACTGGAAAAATGTTTCTGCAGTTGACGTCAAAAGATTATGGCTTATGTTTTCTTTTACGAATTTTATGGTTTCAGATTTTATATTTGGGTCTGTAATCCATTTTGAGTTTATTTTTGTGTATGGTATAAGAAAGTGGTTCAGTTTCATTCTTTTGCATATAGCTGTCCAGTTTTCCCAGCACCATTTGTTGAAGAGACTGTCTTTTTTCCCATTGTGTATTCTTGCCTCCTTTGTCATAAATTAATTAATCATACATGCGTGGGTTTATTTCTGGACTCTCTGTTCTCTTAATCTATGTGTCTATTTTTGTGCCAGTACTATACCGTTTTTATTACTCAGCTTTGAAGTATAGCTTGAAATCTGAGATCATGATACCTCCAGTTTTGTTCTTTTTCAAGATAGCTTTGGCTATTTAAGGTCTCTCGTGGCTCCATACAAATTTTAGAATTATTTATTTCAGTTTTGTGAAATATGCTTTTGGTTGTCAATAGGGATGGTAATAAATCTGGAGATTGCTTTGGATTTTATGGAGATTTTAACAATATTGGGTCTCCCAATCCATGAGCATGGAACGTTTTTCCATTTATTTGTGTCATTTTCAATTTCCTTCACCAGTGTTTTATAGTTTTTAGAGTACAGGTTTTCACCGCCTTGGTTAAGTTTATTCCTAGGTATTTTATTCTTTTTGCTAGAATTGTAAATCGGATTGTTTTCTCAATTCCTCTTTGCTACTTCATTATTAGTGTATAGAAATGCTACAGATTTCTCTATGTTAATTTTTCTAGATGTGTCTCCTGAGGCAAGGGAAACAAAAGCAAAATTAAACCATTTGGACTACATCAAAATAAAAAGCTTTTGCACGATGAAGGAAATCATCAATAAAACAAAAGACAACCCACTGAGTGGTAGAAGATATTTGCAACTAACATGTCTGGTAAAGTGTTAATATCCAAAATATATAAAGAATTTATACAACTCAGGGTTCCTGGGTGGCTCAATTGGTTGAGTGTCCAACTTCAGCTCAGGTCATGATCTCACAGTTCATAGGTTCGAGCCCTGCGTGAGTCTTGCTGCTGTCACCATGGAGCCTGCTTGGAATCCTCTGTCCCCCTCTGTCTGCCCCTCCCCCATTCATGCTGGCACTCTCTCTCTCTCTCTCTCTCTGTCTCTCAAAAATAAATAAGTATTTTTTTAAAAAAAGAATTTATACAACTCAACACTAAGAAAACCCAAATAGTCCAATTAAAAAATGAGCAGAGGACATGAAAAGACATTTTTCCAAAGAAGACACACACATGGTCAAGAGACACACAAAAAGATATTCAACATCACTCAGGTATTCAACATCTCAAAGAAATGCAAATCAAAACAATGAGCTATCACCTCACACCTGTCAGAATGGCTAGAATAAAAAATACTAGAAATAACAAGTGTTGGCAAGGATGTAGAGAAAAAAGAACCCTCATGCATTATTGATGGGAATACAAACTGGTGCAGCCATTGTGGAAAACAGTATTAAGATTCTTCAAAAAATTAAAAATAGAATTACCATATGATCCACCAATTCCGTGCTGGGTATTTACCCAAAGAATATTAAAAGAGTAATATGAAAAGATATATGCACCCCTATGTTTATTGTAGCATTATTTATAATAGCCAAGATATAAAAGAAACCTAAATGTCCATTGACAGATGAATGGATAAAGAAAATGTGAGGAATTAATATATATATATATATGTGTGTATATATATATATAAAACATATTTTATATTTTTATATGTAATTATATATTTTACATATAATTATATATAATATATAATATAACATATATATAAAATGTAAATATATATAATATATAATTTACATTATATATAGTATATAATTTACATTATATATTATATATATTTATATTTATTATATATATATATATATATATATATATACCATAAGGAGAAATCTTGCTATTTACAAGGAAAGATCTAGAGGGTATAATGCTAAGTGAAATAAGTCAGAGAGAAAGAAATACCAAATGATTTCATTAATATATGGAATTTAAGAAACAAGGAAAGAAAAAAAAGCCACAAACAAAAAAAACACTCTTTAATATAGAAAACAAATTGGTGGTTGTCAGAGTGGAGGTAGGTGTGGAGAAGGTTGAAATAAGTGAAGGGGATGAAGAGTACACTTATCGCAATAAGCACTGACTATAGAATTGTTGAATCATATTGTATATTTGAATCTAATATAACACTGTATGTTAATTATACTTGAATTAAAAAGAAACAAGAAAAAGTTTGAACTACTCAATAGAAAAATGGACAAAATAACAAGTAATTTTACAAAAGAAGAATTTTGTATGAGTACAAGGCACTTACCAAGTTGTGAAATGCTAAATCTCATTACTAATCAAAAAGATGTAAATTAAAACCACAGTTGAGATAGATCATATGCATAAGATTTTAAAAGTCTTAATATCTGACAGTATCAGATTTAGCAGAATGTGAAGCAACAGAGTTCTCATCCTCTCTTGTAGGTGTGCAAATTGAAGCAGTCACTTTATTTTTTTAAGGGTAGAATGTATCTTAGTATTTAATAAGATATTACCCTAGCAGTATTTTTTTCTTTTTAAATTTTTATTTAAATTCTAGTTAGCATACATTGAAATATTGGTTTTAGGAGTAGAATTCAGTGATTCCTAACTTGCACACAATACCCAGTGCTCATCATAACAAGGAACAAACAATTTGTAGTCATCATCAATAGACATTCAGATTGTTCATACATGCGTTTTATTCTCTTCCTGGGTGTATGCTTAAATTGTACCAACCCTTTGAAGTTATGTGTGACTATGTGACCAGTATCATTTCGAAGTGGGAGGCTTTAAAACCTGTGAGTGAGTGATCAAGTTTTTTCCCCCTCTTCCATGGCTACTTCCTTCGCTGAAGGAAGGTGATGTGGAAGAAACTCTCCTTACTCAACCCCCATCTAAGATGAAAATGTAACACCAATAACATACACTTTGATGTTTAAGCCACTAAGATTTTGGAGGTTGTACTAGTCCATTATGATTGCTCTAGTATCACCAAGTAGTGTTGAACATGCTTGTATTTATTAGCCAGCAATTCTAATAGTTGGCATTTATCCTATTGATTCTGTACACAAAGAAGCCATTTAGAAAAATTCTTTAAAGGGGCACTTGAGTGGCTCTGTCAGTTAAGGGTCCACTCTTGGACTTGGTTTTGGCTCACGTCAGGATCTCACAGTTTGTGTATTTGAGCTCCAGCGCTGACAGTGAGAAACCTGCTTGGGATTGTCCCTCTCTCCCTCCCTCTCTCTGTCCCTCCCCCACTCACGTTCTCTCTCTCTCTCTCTCCCAAAATAAATAAATAAACCTAAAAAAAAAAGAACAGTGCTTTAAAGAACATCGCAGTAGTAGCAAAAAAGTGGAAAAAAATGGAATATCTATCAGCTATAAAAGAAGAAACTATAGTACATTCATACTGTGAACTCCTATAGAGACGAGAAAATTAATGAAACACATATAGCCAAATTCATCAACATAGATAAATCTCAAGGTATATTGGTTAGTATAAGAAGCAAGTCAGAATAGATATAGTTAAGATTTCATTTGTGTTGAATGTAGCATGAAGAGTTCATGGAAGTTATGTATTGTATTAGAACTTGTGCATAGATTGTAAAAATATAAAGATAACCTATGAAGTGTTTAATACAAAATTCAGGATACTGGTTTTTCTCTGGGTAGAGGGTAAGGAGGTACAATAGAGGGAATTTAACTGGTAATAGTCTATTTCTTTTTTTATTTTATTTTATTCTTTAACGTTTATTTATTTTTGAGAGAGAGAGACAGAGTGCAAACAGGGGAAAGGTAGAGAGAGTGGAAGACACAGAATCCGAAGCAGGCTCCAGGCTCTGAGCTGTCAGCACAGAGCCCAATGCGGAGCTCAAGCCCATGAAGTGCAAGATCATGACCTGAGCCAAAGTTGGATGCTCAATTGATTGAGCCACCCAGGTACCCCTAATATTCTATTTCTTAACATGGGGGGGTATAAATATGGGTGTTCATGTTGTTATTGCATTGTAACCTATACTTATACATTTTATATACTCTTCTTCATGTATTTTATATTTCACAGACAAAACTATTTTGAAGTCCTCAGTAATAATCCTGACACACGAGGACCCATAAAATAGGTTGAATCATACTTTGATAAGTGACTTATATAACTCCTTAAGAAAAGTCTGATTTTGTTGTCCAAGGACACTTGACGATGAATTGATTATATCCTAATTCTGTTTTGACTTTCGCAAGGTGTTGGGAAATTCACTTATTAGCTCCATTTCCATTTTTATATTTATAGAATAGCAGTAATATACCAGCTTATTTGAAGATTAATGTTTGCAAAATACCTTATACCTTCAATATAGTTCCATATACTATATTAAAATAATATATTAAAAATACACCTTAGCTTCTGACTAATGGAAATTCTCTGACGAATAATGGATATATTGGCAATCTAGATCATCACTGGCTTGGTTGTAAGTGATGATAAGAAACATTTAGCTTAATGGAAGAGATAAAAAATGATAGCAATTAGATAGATTTTTGAAAGCTGAAAGTTTAAACACATACCAAACTATGAAAACACTTTAATAGTGCTTTTTGCATGGTAGAAAAATTTTTCAGGGACATACAAATCCATAGGAAGAGTGTTTTCAACAAAGTACCAAAAGGCAACCTTCCTACTTAGGATGTTAGCGCTGAATGTTAAAATGCCGTGCTGCTGATTTTGGTTTTAACTCTTGAAGATGACAGGTAACCAACCGTACAACATTAGTTTTTCAAATGGTCATGAAAAAAAATATTGTCACTGCCAAAATCACAGATAAATTACCAGCTGTCCTTTTTTTAGAAGTGTATGAGGTCCAGTACAGTGCTTTCTTCAAAGGCAGGTCATTAAAGAGAGGAGATTGAATCAGGCATGAATGAAATAGGGGTTAGAGGACTGACTCCAGTATGGGTGACCACAGGTATAATGTCTAAGACAACAAGACAATATCATGTAGGATCTGATTTAGAAAGCATACCTATGGGATGTGATGTGATGGACGCAAGCCCTCTGGTAGTAGTACCTAGAACATGGCCATAAAGTAATAGGGCCCTGTCTCTACAAAGAGAAGTTACAGATGAGGACAGAGTAGGCTGAAAAGCAGAATAGGGCTTGCTAGCAGGGAGGTAGAATGTAAATCTGAACACAAATTAGGCTAATAATCACAAATAAAAGATATACAAATTAGCTATTTATTCCAGGAGGTTCACACTAAGAACATTATATTTTCATTTAGCTATGAATGGAAATTTGAATTGTGGCCAGACTTACATGATTCCCAACTTTGTATTGCACAGGGTTAAATTTTCAAGGTGAAGAATTTCTGTACCTGCAATTGGCCAGACCAAAGAGGAAAGGACTGGTTATAAAAGCCATCCTGTTTGCTATGCTACTTTTATAGATAGTGAAAACTTTTTACTTAATATAATCAAACTTTATGGAAAAATATAATTTCCATGGGACTACTTCTAACCTATATTTCAGAATTGTGATGGGTATTTTCTATTTTCCCGTCTAGTTTCACTCCTTCAGAATCTTCTCTGTACCCCCAAAGGCTGACATCTAGCGGTTGCCTCCAGAGATGACCTGTCCTCTGACTACTGGATGGAAGTCCAATAGGAAGCTTCTGCAATAGGTTAGAGGGCAGGAAGAGAATGAGATGGGGTATTCATTCCCTATATTAGCTAGTCTTCAAAGGTAACCCCCAACAATTCCTTCCTTGTATATACATATCACTCTTGCTATCAAGAGTTGGAGATTATTTCTGTTCTCCTTGAATCTGTGCTGGCCCTTGACTAGCTTCTACAAATAGAATGTAGCAGAAGGGCAATTTGAGACTTCCAAACTCAGACCAAAGAGAACTGGAAGCTTCTATTTGCTGCCTCCTGGAATTTAGCCACCATGGTATGAGAAGCCCAGGATAGACAGAAGCCCAAGATAGATGGAAGAATCACAAAAATGAGAATCAAGCACTCTAGCTATATCAGGCACTTATTGACGGCCATCTGAGTGAGTCATTGTGGTAGCTAGTCACCAATATGGCACCCAATGAAGGTTGTTTCCCAAGCTTTGGGATAGTTTGTTTTGCAATAATAGATAGCCAAAACAGAAATTGGTACCTAGGGAGTAATGTGCTGCTGTAACAAAAACCTTAAACATGTGGCATTGGCTTTGGGATAAGGGATCTCACAGAGGTAATCAATGGAGGCCTGTAAGACAGTGAAGAAATTGTTGAGCCTGGAGCAAAGGTGAGTTTCTGCCCTATTATGTAGAGGGAGAATGTTTGACAATGCTGTAATTTTTGGTAACATGAGAGATAGAAAATATATCTAACAACCTTGTGTATTTGGCTCAGAAGGTTTCCAAACAAAGTTAAGAGTCTACTGGTTTCTTTAGGTGTATATGACCATTAATAGGGTAAAATGACTTGAGAAGAAACCATTTAACTCGTAAGCAGTATCTAGAATACAAGTCAACAACACATTTTCTGAAATGGGCCAGATAGTAAATATTTTAGGCTTTTCAGGTTGCATGTTGTCTGTAGCAACTACTCAACTCTGTACTTGTAGCATGAAAGTGGACACAGACAATCTGTAAGTGATTCGATGTGACTGTGCTCCAATAAAAAAAGAAAATTGACTGACAAAAGCAGGTGACAGCCTGTATTTGACCTGTAGGCCATAGTTGACCAACCTCTGACCCAGAAAAAACATTTTCAAATAAGGATTTGGTGAGTTGGAACATAAGTTATTCTCCTATTTATCTCTTCCAGCCCATATGAGATTTTCAGAGTAAATTAATACCTGGGGGCAAAGATAAAATCCAGAGTGCTGCCACATTATGAAGATCAGTTCAATAATGCAGTTGAAAGACTGTTTAACCTTCATAAAGATTAAGGATTTGTCCCTTAGACCCTGTCAGCTAGACAATGGGATTTTTAAAAATCTTAAGGGGCTTGCCTTGTTGACCTTCTTTCTCGCTAGACAGTAAAGTTTTTTTGCCTTGTAGGCCCATTCAGCTAGAAAAAAAAAGATTTCAAGAATCTTAAAGGCATTGTCCTTACAGCGTTCTGATTCTAAGCCCTAAGTAGAGAGGAGTGTGTCTTTAAAATCTGTCATAAAATAAGGTATAGGTACATAGGAAGTCCAAACATTTTAACAGAAATTTTAAGAGCGTGGACTAAAAGGGACTGAGGTAGTACAAAATGAAAAAGGTCTCAGGTGTTAGTAATTTCCTATGAATAGGACACAAGCTAAGAAAATTACTCAGCAGCAAACACATTCTGCTTCTTATAGAAAAGTAACAATAACAGAGCAGGCAGAGCCATGAAGAACCATTCTCAGGGAGTATAGACCTAATCAAGAAACATGGTATATCCCTGGAGACAGAGGAAATGGTAACATGTCCTGCTAGATTTCAGAATTGTTTTGGGCCAGTAACTGCTATGTTATTTCAGTTTTACACTTTTAGAGTGAAGGTTTCTATTGTGCCTGCCATGTGTTTTCCTCATTATTGTTTGTTAGGTGTGTATGGGACAGATAATTATTGTGTTAGTGTTTCATTTTTTAGTTTTCAGGTGCTCCTGAGGAGCTTGAGGACTCTGTCTCATCTATATCTGGCTCTGATATAGGTGATAAGAGTTTTTGATATGAGCTGATGCCATAAGGGGATGGAAACTTGTAGGGTAATTGGGAGGTGTTAAGTGTACTTTGTACATGAATTGTTATAGCCAGAAGGCAGAGGCTGGAGTGCCTTTCCAAATTCCTCCTCCCTTTCTATATGCGTGTTACTCCTAATTCAAGTGGTGGAGTTTATTGCCCCTTTCCTTGAATATGGACTGCCCTTGTAACTAACTTTGATCAATCAAATGGCCATGAAATTGGTGAAATTACTGATTTGGGACCTAAGAGCCCAGGCTTTAAGAAGATTGGTGATATGGCAGATCTGAGATGAGCTACTCAGATCCTACGTTAGAGAAGAACTTCTTGTTCAGCAGTGAGGAATGAAGACAACAGAGAGACATTAAGTGTCGGTTCCTTCAGCATCTGCCTCAGCTAAAGAGTCCCACCTCACCTCAGGTCATGCCTTTCCTGAAGACTAAGCAAAGGGATGTTATAAAAGGTCTGGACATTTTGCCTGATATGCAACAGATTTGCAGGTTAACCAACTGCATCACAGTTGGACTTCTTCCTTTGCCTAATCCTGCTTCTTCCACGTTTCCCCCTCTCAGGTGTTGATCAATAATAAATATTCTGCACCCCAAAATTCTCAGAATCTTCTTCTGGAGAATCCAACCTATGACATATAGGTTCTACTATCTGACCGTTAGAATCTGGTAGCCTATGCTGTGAAAAGCTATATCCAAATCGAAAGGCCAGGTGGAAAATACTCTGGTGGATGAATCCAGCTGAGTGTGTTGTTAATAGCCACTATCAAATGGAAACTATGTGAATGAGCCACCTTGGACCTTCCAACCCTGTTGAACTCTAAATGACTGTTGGACTTCCTGGCATCATGTGGATTAGAAGAACCACACAGTGAAACCATGGAAATATGAACAATAGTAAAATAGTTGTTTTAAACCACTAAGTTTTGGGGTGTTGTGTTATGCATCAATAGTTAATTGAAACATTCCCCAGCTCTCTCCATGCAAGTTGTGCTTCCGTACTAAGGGCCACATCTCTCTGGCAAATTTTCCCTGCAGCTACATCCTCTGGATTCTGTTAACTGGTAACATGTTCCCCGTCTTGGTACCCCAAGATTATTGTGCATTTATTGTGAAGCTCATTATTCTTTTGTCTTATTTCCTATAAAAAGGGAAAATATCTCCCAAATTTTATAAAATCAAGGAGACATGATTTCTAAATATAGGAGATTTAGGGGAGCCTGGATGGCTTAGTTGGTAGAACATGTGACTCCATTTGGGGATTGTGAGTTCAAGCTCCACGTTGAGAATAGAGATTACTTTAATTATTATTATTATTTTTTAATACAGGAGGTTTAAGCAGAAATCTTCCAACTCTTTCTCCTGCCTTCTTGCAAATTCATCTTATCTCTGGAAAGAAGTATGTTGGTGTACCTCTGCTATTAAAAATAGGCTAGAGGTAAGGTCTATTAATCTTGTTTTCTTTCCGTAAAAGGAAAAGCAAATGTTAAATGTCTTATCAAAAGGTTTTAGTCCTCAAGTAGGACATATTCCTTGGGTTCTGCCATAACTAGTAGGGTTTGACAGTCTGATGTGCTTTGAACAGACTTTCAAAAATGTGGCCTTAAACAAAAGCAACTAATGTTTAATGGTGGCTTTTTAGGGAACTTGTTAGGTGAATAAGTTTGGAGAAGGAAAGCCTTTTAAAGATTTTTCTATTTATTTATTTATTTATTTATTTATTTATTTATTTATTTTAATTTATTTATTTTATTTTAAACTCTACCCATGAGGTAGGGCTCAAACTCATGACCCCAAGATCAAGACTTGCATGCTCCACTGACTGAGCCAGCTAGGCACTCCTCTCTATATATATATTTTTTCTTTTTTTAAATTTTTTAATGTTTATTTATTTTTGAGAGAGAGAGAGAGCATGAGCGGAGCAGAAAGAGAGGGAGACAGAGAATCCCAAGGAGGCTCCAGGCTCTGAGCTGTCAGCACAGAGCCCGATGTAGGGCTCTAACTCATGAACTGTGAGATCATGACCTGAGCTGAAATCAGATACTTAACCGATTGAGTCACCCAGGCACCCCGCTCCTCAATATATTTTTAAATTGTTTTATAAAATAAATAAAAATTTTGCTATCTTATATTTAGTCTCCCACCCTTTATTAACAAGCCAAGATCAAGTTAGTCTTCTAATTGTTACACTAAACTGAGTATTACCAGTTTGGTAAATAAATTGCTGGTAAATTATCTACTGTAAATGACACATCATTATATTTGTGCCACCTAACGCTAGGCATTTTGTAAACTTTTGAGTATTTTTGGTAATGTGTGACTCAGATTTTTTAAGTTAATGTTGGGCTTAACCCTTTATCCAAGTTTACCCAGAACAGACTCAGTTTATGCCCACTGTCTCATTATGACTGTTATCATTACTATTGCTCTTTCTTATTCACAGAACTGTACTTTGGACAATACATTTTCTGGTTTTCTTACCTCAAGTGGTGGTTATATCTAAGACAAAACTATTCATACTTAGAAAATAGTAGTAGAAATGTTTAAATATTTTAAAGGCTGGGTTTTTGTTGTTTTTGCCAAATAACAGGTCAATGTCTTTAAATGAACATGAGATCTTTAAAAAAGTTAACATGAATTTTTAAAAGAATCTATAAAACTTTAGACTTAATTGGTTGAAAATACACTTTCTCAAGTTGAGATAAGCTTAATATTAAAATTATGTTCCATAAACTGACTTTTATAATTTTTGTCTATGGAATGTTTTCCTAGTACTTGAAGAAAACAAATGAGGTTTGAAACCACAAAGTACATTAAGGGTTTTCTTGATCAGTAGTTACATAAATTAGAGGGAATGTCAGTTTTATATTAATATTTAATAATAAGTTGATTAAATTTTGATTGAAAGCCTGTTTGTTTACATATTATGTAAATTGATTTTGAAATAAAGTTTATAGATTTAGATGATGTTTACATTATTTCAGTTTCTAAGTTTACATATGCCACATAAATTTCGGTGCCTAAATGACAACCCCTAAATAAGTTTCAATTTGGAAAAAAATAGCAAAATAGTAGAATTAGTGAGTAGGAAGTTTTTCAAAATTAAATTTCAACCTTTTTTCCCCATTAGCTTCATTCTCTTATAACTTAAAATGAAAAAGATCATATATGCCTACATGCAAAGAAATCTCTAAGTGGTTGTTCTCTCTTTTGAAATTGTATTTACTAGCACTACCCTTACTCACATCTATCTTTGATCTTTGCTTTGTGAGTCTTATCCGTGTGAGCTGTACCATTCAGTCTTCCTTACCTTGCATATCAGGTATGAGATTGGTGCCCAAAATATACAAATACAGAAAATATACAAATTTTTCAAGCTCAAACAAAAGAGAAAAAATAACCCGTTTGAAAAATGAGCAAAAGATTTGCATCCTTCACCAAAGGATATATACAGTGGCAAAGAAGCATATGAAAAGATGCTCCATTCATATGTTATCAGAGTAATACAAATTAAAAGAACAGTAAGGTACCAGTACACATTTATTAGAACGGCCAAAATCCAGAATACTGACAACACCAAACACTATGAAGATGGAGCAACAGAAACTCTCGTTCATTGCTGGTGGGAATGCAAAATGGTACAGCGACTTTGGAAGACATTTTGGCAGTTTTTTGTTTTTTGGCTTTTTTAAACAAAGCTAAACATAGTCATGCTGCACATAAAAGTTCAGTTCCTAGGTATTTACCCAACTGATTTGAAAACATGTCTACAAAAAGCCTTCAAGTGAATGTTTTTAGTAGCTTTATTCATAATTATCAAAAACTGCAAGCAACAAAGATATCCTTCAGTAGGTGAATGATAAATTGTGGTGCATCCATACAACTGAATATTACTTGGTGGTAAAGAAAATGAGCTATCAACCTAGGTAAAGACATGAAGTATCCTTAAATGTATATTGCTATCTTCTTTCACAGAAGATAGTCTGAAGGGTTACATACATTAGAATTCCGATTATATTATTATTCTTAAAATGGTATATAAAGGTTAAAAATATACAAACAATAAAAAAATATAGTGGTTACTAGAGGAGAGGGAGAAAGTTCTAATAAGTGAAAAATAGTTTTTTATTGAGGGACTGAAATTATTCTATGTGATAATGGTGAATACGTAATAGTATGCATCTGTCAAAAGCCTATAGAATTTTATCACACAAAGAGTGACCTTAATGTATGCAAATATTTAAAAATTCGTCTAGAAAGTTGGAGAATCCCAGGATGGAATACAGACTGTGATGAAAGAATCCGACTGTATTATAAGTGTACGAATAAAACTTCAAAGAAGGACATAGAGAGGAAAGGTGCTATGTAAAGAGCTGGAAATGAGTGGAGCCTATAATACTTAAGGTAAAACACTTTAGTTGATAAAGCTGTTTCCTATGGAGTATTAGCTAACAATGCTGATAAAGCACAATATACATATTTAAATTGAAGAATTAAATAAATGAATAGAAGATGGTGGAAGCCTGGTTTCTCCCTCGTAGGTGGAGGTTAGAGACAAGAAAAGGGAAGAACTAGAATAATCCATGCTGTAAAAGATCAGAGCTGGAAACACCAGTAGGAACTCATATTTAGCTTAATATAGATATAGATAGTTACATAGAGAAATATTTCTATATTATAAATACATAGATTATATATGCAATTACATTTTCTCAATCTGTCATTTGAGAGATCCAGAAACAATGACACCCTAGTAGCAACAAGGGTATTGAGTACCCAGATTTTGGATTCTACTACTGTCTACATAAGAAGAAACAGGGCTTCTTGGATCAATGGTTGATTCTAAGACTGGATCTGGAAATATATAAGATGAATCTGGAGCATTATGTAGTGCTAGAAAGTAAGGAAGTGTTATGGCCTGAATATCTGTGTCCCTCCAAAATTCATATATTGAAATCTAATCCTCAATGTGATTGTATTTAGAGACAGGGCCTTTGGGAGGTTATTAAGACAGGAGGGTGAACTCTTCATAAATGGAATTAGTGCACTTGTAAGAAGAAGAAAGGTAGTAGCTTGCCCCCTCTCTCTCTCTCTCTCTCTCTGTCATGTGAGGATACAGTAAGTCAGGAGACTAAAGCCAGAAGAGGTTCCTCACCAGAACCCAATCATGGTGGTACCCTTATCTTAGACTTCCAGAATTGAAGAATTGTGAGTAATAAATTTCTGTTGTTTATAAGCCACCTAGCTAATGGTATGGTACTGTATTGTAGCAGCCTGAACTAAGGAGTGCTCAAAACAAAACTAACAAAACAAAAACCTACATTGATGTGGTATGTTGAAGGGATAACAAAGCCAACTGAAAGAATTGCAAATAGCCAAAGCTGGAAAAATATGAGCAATAAAATAAAGGATTAGATTATAATCCAAAGTATAAGATAAATTCCCATGAATCCATGATGATATAAATGATTGAATAAATGTATAGGGAAGAAAAGACAAATCTCCTTTGCAGCAGAATTACAAATAATTTATGTAGATATTTGCCTTCATAGAAGGGAGGTGTATAAACCCCCACTTCTTAAGTGTAGGAGATGTGCAGTGACTTTTTTCCTAAGAAGACAATATGGAAAGGAGGGGGAGGATGAGCAGTGAGAAAACCTGAGAAATACTACCTTAGCCAGGTGATCAAGGTCAACATCAATATCTATATTAGGTTATAAATCAAGGTGATGGTATGTGCCCTTGACATGATGTGATAAAATGGCAGTTTAACTATTATTTTCCTTCCTAAAACCTGTAACCCCAGTCTAGCTGTGAAGGAAAAAACAAAAAACAAAAAACAGACAAATTCTACTAGAGGAGCATTCAACAAAATACCTGACTTGTATTCTTCAAAACTGCTAGGGCCATACAAAACAGGGAAAAATCTAAAAAAAATTGTCACACTCAAGAACAGTCTAAAAAGATGTAACACCTAAACATCATGCAGTATCCTGGATGGGATCTTGGAACAGAAAAAGAATATAAGGTAATAACTAAGGAAACTGGAATAAGGTGTGAACTTTAGTTAACTATAATGGTTCAACATTGGTTCATCAGTTCTAACAAAAGTACCATACTCATGTCAGATGTTAAAAATGAGGAAATTGGGGCGCCTGGGTGGCTCAGTTGGTTAAGCGGCCGACTTCGGCTCAGGTCATGATCTCACAGTCCGTGAGTTCGAGCCCCGCGTTGGGCTCTGTGCTGACAGCTCAGAGACTGGAGCCTGCTTCAGATTCTGTGTCTCCCTCCCTCTCTGACCCTCCCTCATTCATGCTCTGTCTCTCTCTGTCTCAAAAATAAATAAACATTAAAAAAATTAAAAAAATAAAAATGAGGAAACTGCATGCAGAGTGTAAATAAACTCTGTATTATCATCTCAGTTTTTTCCCCTATAAATCTAAGAGCGTTCTCAAAAATAAGCTCCACCTTGAAAAAAGTGTCTAGTGTAGAGTCTAACACATAGTAGGTTGATAGTCAATGATAGTTAGGAAAGAAATACCTTCATGCATTCAAGAATTGTGCTATTGAGAATAGAATAAGATGTAATAGCTTAAAATAAACCAAAGGACCCATCTTGTTCAACTTCTGTATAAAGAAGAAAGATGAGAACAAGAGATGTTAAGTGACTTGCACAGTGTCATGGAGTAATTGAAAAGTAGGTGCCTTCCCTAAACAGAATTGCTCAGCGAATGAGACCCCAAATTATTGGAGTATTTTTCTTTATATCTGTATAACAAACTATGCTTTCTAATTTGAGTAATTTTAATATACTGAAAGGGAAAAGTTGGTACCCATAGGCAATTTAGTTAGGGACCTTTAAGACAATCTGGTTGTACAACTGTAGACTTTAGATCAGAGGAAATTGGGCACGTTCAAGATGGTATGGCCATAGACACAACTGTAGACTTTAGAAAAGGAAACCCTCTAAAATAAACTGACCATTAAATAATTGAAAATTGAAAGAGCTTTTGGGATGGAATTGAAAGTATATAGAAGCATGCTTTCAGATACTTCTCTGAATGAAGGAAAAAACAGCATTTGTAAAACACATATTCTACATGTTGCCATGTTCATGATGTTGTCATGTTCCCATGACCTTGGGAAAACTGTCATTTGGTGGAGTTACTATGGGCTCATTAGACAAATTGAGGGAAAAAAAAAACAATAAAAGCTTTTCTCTGGTAAGTACCTATAGTTAATGAAAGGTTTTCCCTTCATAAATCCAAAGTTTGGAATGATTATGGACCAGGAGAAATTCCTAACACATGAATAAATCTCCTCACCAAAAAATTCATGGTTCAGCTAAGCCTTAATTGCTTACAGATGAAGTTATCTGTGGTATTAAGATAGTGATATTTATTAAATATTTTATGTGTTACATATCTTTATTAAGTTTTGAGTCATTAAAATAATGTAGTCTTCTCAATAGTTTATAACAGGAAAATCTCAATTAAGTCTAGGAACTTTGCTCCATTTCACCACACCCTTTCCACGCAGGTTAGAAATAGGTTTAAATGTTAAAACAATATTTTCATAAGTAGATGCCATTCTTCAAACAATGATATAGATAAAAATTGTTGGGGTGCCTGGGTAGCTCAGTTGGTTGAACATCCAACCCTTGAAATCAGCTCAGGTCATGATCTCACGGTTCGTGGGATCGATTCCCGTGTTGGGTTCTGCACTGTCAGCAAAGAGCTTGGGATTCTCTCTTTCCAATTTTCTCTCTCTGCCCCTCCCCTACTCGTGCACTCTCTCTCTCTCTCAAAATAAATAAACATTGCTTATTTGTGAATAGATTTGATGCATAGGTCATCGATATCTTGTAGAAATATAACTGGTAGGGATGGTAAATTCTAGTTACCCCATATTTTTCTGATAGACATATGCTTACATAGATGACAGTAGTTATTAAATATTGCATTCAGATTCATACATATGATAGAGCAATGTTAAAGATTATTTGGGAATAGAAGAATGCTTTAAAAGAACAATAATTCTGGGGCGCCTGGGTGGCTCAGTCGGTTGAGCGCCGACTTCGGCTCAGGTCACGATCTCGCGGTCCGTGAGTTCGAGCCCTGCATCGGGCCCCTGTGCTGACAGCTCAGAGCCCGGAGCCTGTTTCAGATTCTGTGTCTCCCTCTCTCTGACCCTCCCCCATTCATGCTCTGTCTCTCTCTGTCTCAAAAATAAATAAAACATTAAAAAAAATTAAAAAAAATAAAATAAAAGAACAATAATTCAAAACATGTGCTGTTGAAGCTTTGGAATTAGACCATAAGTTGTTTAATTATAAAGAAAGAAACACACGCAAATTCGGGTTTTCAAATGATAATTTGTTAAAGTTTTCTCGTGTAGAAGTTACTTTTATTCTCCAATTTTGATCAAAATATTTACTTGTACTCTGAATGCACCTATAAACTACATATGTAGTATTATATTTTTACACAGTTTAATTATTAAAGTAACTTTACAGAGCTCATAAAATGTTTTTAAGGAATGAAAGCCAAAAGACTGTGAAGACATATTTATAACATGCCACTACACCTCTGTCACACTGATTGCCATCCAGTTAAGCAACATGCAAACAAAATTATCTTTTATAGAAGGGAAACAATGTATAGGAAATCAAAATGTTTTCCACTTGGTCATCGAGGAAGTTTCCTTCATCTGCTTTTTATACTATTGTTACTTGATTGTATATAAATACTATCTTTTGTTAAGTTCTTTTCACAATTAATTCAAAATCTCCTTAAAAAATTATTTATTCTGTAATTCAATTAATAAAAATTTCCAAATAATATAATTAAAGAAAAAAATCTAGAAATACTGAACTGCTGTCCTGCCATCTTGCATTGGGTGGACAAGTAATTTTTTGCTAAGACTGCTAGTGGCCGGCTCACAGAAGGCACAGCTGCTCAAGTTCAAGGGGCCGCAGGACATTGAGGGTTTCCAGGTGACCTTCAGGATGAAAGTGTACAGTTGAGAGGTGGCCATCTTTGGGTCCCCCAATATCTACTGCAAGGGGGGGCAATTCAGGACATGCCTCAAGTTCACTATCAACTGCTTTTACTACCTGCCGACCAACATGTGACACTCCAGCATCTGCAAGATGTTGCGTCTCCATCCTTGGTCCTCCACCCCCGGTCCTTGGCCCCTGGAGCAGGGATCCCCCTTCAGAGCAGTGGAACCCCACCCAGAACGTCGGGACTATCCTCCTGAGCATCACTTCCCTTCTCATGGAACCCAGCACCTTCTCATTAGCACCATAGATGGCTCCTACTTGTGCTGGGTACTAGGTCAGGGCCTGCCCAGGTGGGCGGGGCACGTCGGTGGGTGAACTGTGGTGGCCTGAAAGACCCAGAACCTGGCCTTGTCTGCAGCTCCTGCTGGCAGGAGCCAGAAACTTTAGGTTCCCAACTCCCAAGTGACCAGATTAATTTGTGGTCACCTCTTCTCTGGTTTGTTTGGAATCTAAATAAAATGGCTTCATGAGGAAAAACAAAAAGGTCACCTTTACCAAAGGGATTTTGGAGAATAGATCAATGGGAGGTCATGGCCTATAGTTTCAAATCTATTTGGCAAGGGTCAAGGAAATTACACTTTATTTACCAGTATTCGTAATTTGTCTTGTTAATTAGACCACAGTCTATTAAATCAGAGAAAGCATCAGTGTTGTTGGTTACTTATAATGAATTTTCATTTTTAGAGATTCTTCAAGAAGTAGGGAAACTCACTTTTTGCTCTTGGTATTTTTCTTATTAAAACAAAGGAACTGTCAGTGTCTCTTCTTGAACATAACTCTGATTATTCTAACTATTTTTCCCCTCTATCCATTTTGTTTTGATTTTTCTCCACTTAACTGCCTTTTCTCATTCCAAAGTTAGCTCTTCTAAACTTAAATATCTTCTGCAGAAATACTTTCTGGCGATCTGCCAATGTTTTCAGCACTGATATGTGTCAGCTTTCAGGATTGTTCAGCCTGTTGGTTTGTTTCTCTTTGAATTCATCTTTCCTCCCCCTTCTAATGGTTCCTGTATTATAAATTTCAGTTTGATTTTTATTGTGGAAGCCATATTCCCCACTTAGCAGATAAATTAGAGAATTCCTTCATGCCCAAGAAGCCAGAAAGATCAAGGTACCATCATAGGAGTTTGATCATCACCTAAACTTGAGGGCAAACTGAGCAGAAAGGAGCTTCCTGGTTCCATTAAATTCTATTCTTGTGCTCAATGAACCAAAAATATTATTTTAAATTTTATTCAAGTAGGCTTTTTATTATTTTCAAAACCTCCAATGTAAAGTCTTGATTGAAGTTTCTTTAATTCACCCACAAACCACAACATGGAATTTTGCAGTAGCAGTAGCAACAATGAGAGCTCAGAAATTCCCAGATTGTTTTGATGACAAGATCTGAGTAGTTAGCATGTGGTCTGTTACTTCCAAACCCTTAGAACTGTGTTAGATTTGCTGAGCATTTTTATATAATCCCCAGAAATGGCTAAGGTAGGATGTGCTATCATAAAGTCAAAACATGTGTAATATCCAAGTTGTTCTTTGCCATTGCCTTGTGGGATCTAAACCGGTTATTATATCCTTCCTTATTATTTATTCTAATGTTAAAGAAGACATTTCCATTAGATGCTATATTTTTTATGTCTGAAGAACATTTTCTCTTGTTTGGCATTTACAGGTAGCATAACATGGTGTGAAAGCTACTGGACCAAGTATTAGGAGACTGGTGTTCTTATCCCTGTTACACTTTGGCTCATTTGTTTTTAGCATACTTTTGTGTTATTTAGGTTGCTTTTGTTATAAGGAATAGAAACCCATCCTAGCTTATATAGGCAGAAAATAATTTCTTGGGAGGTTATAGGGAGATATAAGGATATATTACTTAAAATATAGTCTGGAAAATCTAAAATATAAGAATCAGAGCAGCTTTTGGAATTGTAGGAGTAACAACAAATAGACTGTCTCATCAGTTGCTGCTTGTGATCATCCTTATTTCTTCCTTCCCACTCCCACTCTGGCAAATTTCAGAGAAGATCTATCTTATTGGTCTCAATTGGAGAATATAGAAGGCAGCTCTTTCTGCCCACGGGTCCTGTCCCCATGCTTTAATAAAATCACTTTTTTTTTGCACCAAAAAAAAGAGAAGAATATGGAAGAAGACAGATTCTCTTGATTGCTGTAACCAGATTGTATCTAATGGGAGAAGAGCATTGCCCTTGAAGCAAAATTCAGGTGTTGTTAATGGAGGAAGAAAAAAAGATGTTGACACATAACAAAATCCAAAAGAATGTGGCAAAATAACAAATAGTTTATTAAATTCTAAGGCTTCCAAAAATATCACCCCATATTGCTATAGTGAGTTTTATATGAAATATTAGAGAGACAGCATAATAATAATTCAATTTCATAATTATCTTTGAACTGGGGCCTCTTTCCAACCTGTCACTCTTGTGGGCCAGTCCCTTATTCTGTGCTTCTTAGACTATTGTTGCAGCTTCCTGCCTGCATGGCATTTAGTTTTATTTAGCATCCTCCTAACTGCTCCTCTGTAACTGTTAGAGGTATCTTTCTAGAATACAATTGTGTCTCTTGGAAACCATAGTAGTTTCAGTAATGTCTAAACGATACCTAATACCTGTTTTTATCACCATCTGGGCAGAATTAGATGCCCATTCTGTTTAGCTATTATAACACTCTGTATATACTTCATTTAGAGTTTTTGACTCACTGAATAATTATTGTGAAAAAGGGGTAAGCTATTTAAAACAGTAAATACAATAAATTCTCAGATAAACACACATAATCCTATCTTGCTATTTTTGTTTTCTAAAGGCAATTCATGTCTGTTAAAAAAGATCCATATAGTTACCTTTCACCCACAGAGCTTGATGGGGAAGAATAAAAACTTACATGTGTTTAAAGGGAAAAGACCCAAACTACAAATTTCTGTAGGTTCGTCTGCTAAGGAGTTTGTAACTAGAGTGAACGGTCTTTCATTTAACAGGCCACCTTCATGAATTTGTATATATGCAAAACTGGCATGAAGCTAATTTCTCTGCATACTAAAGTGACAGGTGATGGGGATTTTGCATATTCTTGTGGTAACATGAGGGAGAGAGGTTTAGGGAGCCAGAGAAGTAATATGAGGAGGAAATATGAGAAAGATTTTGAAGGAAAGGTTATGCAACATGGAACTCTTTTTGAGTTGGGGAACCTCAATCAATCAAACAAACAAACAAATGATTAAGTAAGTAAATAAATAAAAATAAAACATCCAGTGAGATTTCCCCAGAATGGGAATTGCCAAAGGACTTGTAAGAATGGTTGCATCCAGCATTTAATATTAAGTCATTTGCTCTTCTGTGCATTTATAGTGGTCATTGTCTGTCTTTAAAACATCTCTTCCACTCTTCCCTGACTATGTAGCAACCATTTGGATGAACCTTTCTTCTTCCTCCAATAGTGACAGCAAATTGGTCTAAATAATCAGGTAATCCCATAATACCATTTAAACGGTGATTAGTTTGAAAACAACGTAGGCTTAATCCAGTCAACACGTTTCCTGACATTTTCTGAGGCACAGGAGTTGGTTTAGGGAAGATCTATTCAGAAGAGCCTCAAGACTTTGTGTCTAATGGTTGTGAGAATTGTCTTGCCTGTCCAACTGCATGTGGTGACATAGTTTCAATTTCTGACAGCAGTTATCCTTTGATCACATGGGGACCCATCCTTAGGAAGACTGTAATTGTGAATAACAGAGATGGAATAATGGAAAGAAGAAGATGAGTCTTTGATGACTTGATGTAGTCACTAAGATCAAATGGCCTATATAAACTGATCTTGAAGGCTTCCAAATCTCTTGTCTAGATTTCAACTTAGATGACCCAGTGAATCTCATTTACTGAATAAAACCAAACTCTTAATTCCCCCCACTTCCAAAAACTTCTCCTACAGCATTTGCTATAAATTTTATTTATTGTTTTATTTAATTGGATAATTGATATACAGTATTATATTGGTTTCAAGTGTACAACATAGTAATTCAACATTTATATACATTATGAAATGGTCACCACAGTAAGTCTATTTACCAACTGTTTTCATGCAAAGTTGTTACAATATTATTGACTATATTCCCTATGTTGTACACTACACCCTTGTGTCTTATTTATTTTATAACTGGAAGATTGTAGCTCCTTTTTTTTTTAAGTTTATTTAGTTTGAGAGAGAAAGAGAGAGAAAAAGAGAAATAGCATGTGCACATGGGGCAGAGGGAGAGGCACAGAAAGAGCAGGTTCCATGCTCTCAGCACAGACCCTGACTCTGGGCTTGAACTCACAAACCTTGACCTGAGATCATTACATGAGCTGAAATCAAGAGTCTGATGCTTACCAGACTGAGCCACCCAGGCACACCTGAAGATTGTACCTCTTAAAACCCTTCTCCTAATTATTCCAACCCCCTACCTAACCTCCTTTCTGGCAACCATCAGTTTGTTTTCTGTATCAGTCTGTTTCTGTTTTCCTTTGTATATTCATTTGTTTGGTTTCCTTAGATTCCACAAATGAAAAAATATGGTATTTGTCCTCCTCTGTCTGACTTATTTCACTTTATATAATAGCCTCTAGGTCCATCCATGTTGTCACAAATGGCAAGATTTCATTCTTTTATGAATGAATAATATTTCATTATATAGTGGACATTTAGGTTGCTTCCATGTCTTGGCTATTGTAAATAAAGTTGCAATGAACATAGAGTGCATATGTCTTTTCAAATTAGTGTTTTCATTTTCTTCAGATAATGGTAGTTCTATTTTTAATTTTTTTAAGGAACCTCCATATTGTTTTCCATAGTGGCTGTGCCAATTTACATCCCTATCAACAGTATCTGAGGATCGCCTTTGGTTCACAGCCTTGACAACACTTGTTATTTCTTGCCTTTTTGATAATAGCCATTTGACAGATGTAAAGTGACATCTCATTGTGGTTTTGATTTGCATCTACCTGATTTGCACTAACCTGATGGTTAGTGATGTTGAACATCTCTTCATGTGCCTGTTGGCCACCTGCATTTCCTCTTTGCAAAAATGTTTATTCAGGTTCTCTGCCCATATTTTTAGTTGGATTGTTTGTTTTTTGATATTGTATGAGTTCTTTATATATTTCCGTTGTTAACCCCTTTTTGGCTATACCATTTGTGAATATATTCATCCATTTATTTGGTTGCCTTTTCATTTTGGTAATGGTTTCCTTCACTGTGCAAAAGTTTTTTTGGTTTGATGTAGTCCCTTTTACTTATTTTTGCTTTTGTTGTTTTTGCCTGAGGAGGTAAATCCAAAAAATATCGGTAAAACCAATGTCAGAGGGCTTACTGCCTATATTTTCTTTTAGGAGTTTCATGACTTTGGGTTTTAGATTTAAGTTTTTAAATCATTTTGAGGTTTTGTTTGTTTATGGTTTAAGAAAGTGGTTCACTTTCATTATTTTGCATATAGCTGTCCAGTTTTCCCAACAGCATTTATTGAAGAGACTATCTTTTCTCCAGTGTATATTCTTGCCTCCTTTATTGCATTGACCATATATGTGTGGATTTATTCCTGGGCTCTCCATTCTGTTCCATTGATTTATGTGTCTGTTTTTGTGCCATTATTATACTGATTTGATTACTATTGCACTGTAGTACAGTTTGAAATCTGGGAGCATGATACCTGTAGCTTTAATATTCCTCAAGATTGCCTTGGCTATTCAGGCTCTTTGTGGTGTCCTACAAATTTGGGGGTTGTTTGTTCTAGTTCTGTGAAAAATATCATTGGTATCTTGATAGGGATTTTATTGAATCAATAGATGTTAGGTAGTATTGATATTTTAATAATATTAATTCTCCCAATCCATGAGTGTGGTATATCTTTCCATTATTTGTACTGTCTTCATTTTTTTCATCAGTGTCTTATAGTTATTAGAGCACAACTTTTCATCTCTTTGGTTAAATATACTCCTAGATATTTTATTCTTTTTGATGCATTTGTAAATGGGATTGTTTTCTTAATTTAATTTGTGTTAGTTTACTATTTGTGGATAGAAACACAACATATTTCGTTACTAATTTGTCTATTGATTTTACTTTTTTTTTTTTTTTTACTAATTCTATTAAATGGCACTTCTTTCCTCCCAGTTGTTCCCTTTTTTCTCTTATAACCCATATGTATTCCATTAGCAAATTTTGTCAGCTTTTCAATCAAAATGTATACAGAATCTTACCATTTTATTATTTCTGTTATCATTACCCTAATCTAAACCCACATTATCTCTCTCATGGATTATAACCATAGCCTCCAAAATGCCTCTCTGCTTTTACTCTTGCCATCCTATTCTCTATTCAGTAAACATAGTGATTCCCTAAAATGTAAGTTAAACCAAGCCAGTCTTTAGTCATAAATTTCCACTATCAGTAAAAGCCCACGTACATTCATTTGGCCTAAAAAGCTCTCTGATATGGACCTCAGTTATCTTCCAGACCTCATACACTACTTTCCTGGTCTCTCACACTGACTTCCTTACTTTTCTTCAAATTCAGTGTCGCTCTGTTGCTGTTTTCTCTGCCTAGAACTCCTGTCTTTCAGATGTTCTCATTGCTCACTTCCTCAATTCCTTCAAGTTTCTTTTCAAATGCCACCTTTTCAACAAGTTCTTCCTTGACTCCCCTAACAGATGAACTAAAATAAATAAATAAAAGGTGAACTATACCTTATGCCCTTCTCTCCCCTAGTCTTATCTCTAGTATGATCACTGTACATACATATTTATTTATTTGCTTGCTTATCTGTTTCCCCCAAGAAAAAATCATCTCCCCAAGAACAGGGTTTTTTTTTTTACTATTTTTTCACTACTAATTCCCAGTGCCTGGACCAATAAAGCACTGTTTATTGAATGAATAAATAGTTTAGTACTATTTGAGTTTTTTTTAATTGATTACAACCAACAGATCCTAAGAGTACAGTTCTTATTTAATATCTTTTCACTGTACCCAACTTTTTAGGAAACTAAGATGAATATTAAGGTCTTGCATTTATGGGTGCTTTGGAAAAGATGAAACATAAATGTGATAATTCATCAAAAGGAGGAAATTGTCAGTTTGGGAGGAGAAACATGAACCTTCAGAGAAGCTAATAGATGGGAAAGAAGGCTATGATTTCCAACACACACATGACAGGAGCTTGAGTGAATTTATTTAAATATTAAGGGGAAGGTGGTAACTGTGGCTGAAGGAGTTGACATTTGGGTTAAATGATTTTTCCTTTGTACTGTGGGCTTTTGGGGAACAGGATTCTTCCATTTATCATTGTCCTGATATACAAAGAAGGTATTCAATACATAACTGTTGCATAAATTAAATAGCATTGGAGAAGAGCTCTAGAGTTAGTAATGCCAGTAGTTAGATATTAGAAATGTTATTTAGTCTGCCTTTTCTAGGCCTTAGTACTTTTATCTGTAAGATGAAAGTGCTGGACTTCATAATTAAGTTCTTCACAACTATAAAATATTCTATAATTTTAACTGCTTATGTATGAGTGGAGACATGCATATACTTTCATCTAACAGAAATAAAGATATACTTCTTAAAAATTTCCTTTGCAAATATATTTTGGTTAATATAGCTGCCATCAATTTGGCTTATAAAATAGTGTTTTCAATGATCTTTTAGCATGATAGATTAACTTTTATGTTCAGAAAGCCATTTCCTCTGAATGCTGCTGAATTCACACTTCGCTAATGGCAAGGATCCGATTAGAACTAATTTCATAGTGATTCTTTGACATTTTCAAACATAGAAATGTGTGCTTTTCTGAATAAAAGTGAGAACATATCATAAATTGTAAAAGTTACTATTAAAGTTCAGTCTAATATTGGATAGTAGTTATGAAATGAAAAGTGCCTTAAAGGCTAACCTCTTGCAAAATAAGAGCTTTCCATAAGTTTCCCCGTCCCTCCATTTCTTTTACTTTCAGCTCCCATAGTGTCTATACCTGGGTCCACTGGAACTCTGTCTCTAGGTTTTGGTCTATCTCACTGGCCAATTCATCCGTTTCTTTGTTTCACTATTTGATAGAACTTAAAATTAGAGAAGCTGATAATGTCTCACAGAAAGCATAGGCCAACAACCAGCCTACCCAATAAGATTCAAGACAGAAACTAAACCTGTGGACAAGGTCAACATAGGAGGAAACAGAGACTTCCTATCACTTCCAGGTGACCTAGGTATTAGCAGTATATTCCCAAGTAATAAAGTAATTGATCTGAAAATTAATAAGGAAATCTGGGGTAGCAATACAGCATTTTGACATTTGTGACTGGATCACTAAGTTTCATTACCTAGGAACCAGGACTTTATTTCAAATCTACTTAAATTGGTAGAGTTGGTGCTCTTAGAAGACTTCTATCCTTGGTGGGAGTGAATTCAGAAACTAAATGATGGTCTTGTTCTACAGTTGGGCCTGTGGTAGAAGAAGCTAGAGAAAGTAAAGGAAGAAGGAAGAAAGAAGGGATTAAAAATGCCTTCATTTTTAGGGAAAGGAATCTGGAAGATCCAAGAATGAACAGTAAGATAAAAGAAAACCCAGACAAGAATACCTTGTTGAGACTAAGGAAGGAAATGGTTTAATAAACAGTATAGTTAGTTAAGGAGTGAATTTTCATCTTATCTATGATATCTATCTATGATTCCTCATGGCATAAGTTGAAAATGACAAAGTCAAAACTACTTTACAGAAGTGCCATATTGTATATTGACACATAGTTTTTCTATAAAAATTCAACAGAAGTAATTTTTTTTTCCCACAAATTGGAATAGGTTCTTTCCTCCTTCCTTCCTTCCTTCCTTCCTTCCTTCCTTCCTTCCCTCTCAGCTCCGTAAGACATAGTTGAATTTCATGTAGGGACCATGTTGCATGTACAAGACAATTTTTAACACTGGACTTACACTTGGTGAGCAAGTAATTCACACTATGTGAGACCTACTGAGATGATGGTGAGTTGAAGTATCCCATCTGATGCCTGTTTTGGAGCAGGGCCTCATTGTCTGGAATAACACAAAAGTCACCTGCTTATGTTACCATTTTCTTTCCCTTGTCTTTCGCCAACTTTGAAATTTCAGAAGTTCAGTGCTTTGTGATGTGAGTATTCTTTTATGCCATTAAGAGGTCAGGAAGAATAGAGACTGGGGAAAGGTCATTTTAATGCCATTTTAGGGTGTTATAAATAATTCCTGAGTGTAATTTGTAGACCATATTGAGGAAAGGAAGTCAAATATCAGAGACAGCTAAGAGGAAACTTCTGGATGTGTTAGAGAAAGAGGTAAATATTGGTGGATATTATTGATAGCAATGTTTCTCAAGTATTTAGTATGGATAAGTATCTAGACAGTTTGGGTAAAGATGATGATTCTTCGGGGTGCCTGGATGGCTCAGTCAGTTGAGTATCCAACTTCAGCTCAGGTCATGATCTCACAGTTTGTGGGTTTGAACCCCGCATCTGGCTCTGTGCTGACAGCTCAGAGCCTGGAGCCTGCTTTGGATTTTGTGTTTCTCTCTCTCTCTGCCCCTCCCTTGCTCACACTGTTTCTCTGTCTCTCTGCCTCTTTCTCCCTCTCTCAAAAATAAAAAAAATAAACATTAAAAAAATTAAAAGATGATGTTTCTTCTGAAATTGGCCTCCATTCAGAAATTCTGATTCAGTAATATCAAAGTGGAGACCAGAAAATAGAACTTTAAATAAGAAAAAAGATATTTCAGGTGTTGGTATCCTCAGATCACATGTTGAAGTTCTCAGGTCTTGAGATGGAGATGAGAAAGACCAAGATCATTCACTGGGGTTAGCTTCGAAAAGGAAGGGCAAGTTTTTTCTGAGGCATAGGGGAAGATAAAAAATGAATATCAAGAGAGAGCTTAGCTAAGGTAGAATGAAGATAATAGTTTTAATTTAGACTGTAAGGCTAAAGGTGTTAAGACTTTGAGGTGAACTTTCAGGAGATAAGGACAGGGAAAGGAGAGCAGCCAGGAAAAGCTTGAAAAAATGGAAAAGGTTTGAAACAGTTCTTACAGCTGAGTGATTATGGCAAGGCTCTGAATCCCTTTGAGACATCATAATTTCATTATTAAAAGATGAGATTGGGCATTATGGACTTTGAGGCCTTTTCCAGTTATAAACACTTCTATGATTCTACAGCAGTAGTCTCAAATATTTGTCAGCATATCATCCCTGAGAAATATGATGTACCCTTATCTGTAACAGTGATTGCTCTAGGTTTTTTCCCCAGTGAGGGCTGGTCCTCCAAAGATAGTATATATTCATCTTAAGAAAAATTGTTTCAAATAAAATATCTACTCTTAACCTCCCTCCTGACCTTAAGAATTATTTTCATAGGGAATAAATAGTCAACTAAAGACACAATTGCTAAATAGCAGTGATTAGCTAGTTTAAATTTAGTCAGTATACATTTTTAGGAAACTGGGTCTTCATGATTCCATGACTTTGTCCTATTTCAAGAAGCAAATCAATTAGTAACTTAGAGGGCAAGAGCAAAGATTTACCTCTAAATTTGTTTCTCTGTTTTCTCTTTATACTGCTGTTTTTTCATTATGGGCACTGTCTTTTGTTTGTTTGTTTACTTGTTTATTTTTCTCCTGTCTACTTATCTTTCAACTTGACTAGTTCATCTTATTGACTTTACCCATTAGGAAACAGGTTTTATAGCATGCACAGAGGTAAGGGGGTTCAGACAAGCTATTGGAGAACAGTTAGGATAAAGAATTGCAGTCCATTCTATTCTTAGCAAGGTGTGGTAGGTGGCCCCTCTTGGATCTGAAGCCAAAGGCAGGCTGAAATGTGCAAATACAAAGCTAACATTTATTGAATGTTTATTGGGAATCAGAATACTACTATTAAAAGCAAGTACTCAGAAAGATGCCCTTGGGCATAAAAGGCTTGATGGTTAATTTTGTGTGTCAACTTGGTTAGGCCATGGTTCCCAATTTTTGATCAAATACTTTTTTAGATGTTGCTATGAAGGCATGTTTTAGATGTGATTGACATTTAAATCAGTCGACTTTGAGTAAAGCAGATCACTCTCAAAATGTGGGTGGGCCTTATCCAATCAGTTGAAGGTCTTAAGAGAAAAGACTGAGGTTCCCCAAAGAAAAGGAATTCTTCTTCCAAACTGCCTTTGAACTCAAGATTGCATCATCAACTCTTGCCAGAATTTCCATCATGATAGCCTGCCCTGTGAATTTCAGACTTGCTAGCCTCTGTATTACGTGTGCCAATTGCTTAAAATTCCTCTTTCAACTCACTCTTTCATATATATATATATATATATAGAGAGAGAGAGACAGGTTCTGTTTTTCTGGAGAACCCTGAAGAACCATAATACAAAAAGAAATTAGTGAATCTCGGTTCTTCCTACTGGTTCAGTGGCTTTACCTATTTGGGATGAAGAACACAGTTAAGACTCAGTGAACAGTATGCTCTCTACCCAGGAAAATGTGTATACATGCACATACATACAAAATTTTGCATAAATATACAAGGTGCCCAGGGATAAGAACCCTTGTTCTGGGTTTAAATGTCAAACTGATTTGCTTCTAAGTAAAATGCAATGAGACCTTCTAGGTGGGAGGTCTCATTGAATTTCACTCAGGACATAGGTAAGAATCAAAGGCCAAAAATATGGTGGACAAATAAGAATATAATTTGTGTTCTAAAGGGAGACACAAAGAGTGCTTCTATCAATGTGCTTTTGAAGGACATTAAAATGGCAAAACGCACACATGTCCAGAAGCACTCTGCTTGCCAATATAGGGTATGAAGCCAGAAAGTTAACGGGCAGAGAGGGCTCCTGTATGACAGCTGATTTGGCACAACGATTTGACCAAATATGCCCAGAACCCCACCTACTGGAGGAAAAACAGGAAATAGGTAAGGAAAAGGAGAGAATTCCAGACAGGTTCTTATTTTTAATACCAAATTATCAATGGAGGATTATTTAAATTCCTATACCAGAATTTAGAATATGCTTGTTCCTTATTATCAAGTGGAAAATTCTTCCTTTCCAGATGGTCTCCTAGAGATTTTATAGAATTTTAGAGAGTTGATGTTCAATGTGCTACTTCTACAAGTAATGATCTGTGACCCATAAGTAAGAACAAAAAGTGGCTGCTAGGAATTAGTACAAAGAGGATTCAGATCCTGTGAAAGTTAGTAAAAAATTTAATAGAAAATAACTTCAACTATAAAATAAAGCAGTACAATTTATCAAGAATGTTGTATGCTGAATTCAAAACGTCAGAGACCATTAGTTAACTTGCTTTGCCAGGTTAACTCATTTTTTACGTGTATCAGAAAAAGCTTGTTCTGTCATCTCTGTGCATATATTTGCAACTTTTCATCGAATCATTGAATATAATTTAATGCTACACTGGTACCAAAAAGATTCAGACCCCTGCATGCCAAGAATTGTAAACTGTGGAAAGCAGAAAACTATTATAGCGTGTGTGTATATTTTTGCACTGAATTTAATGCCAGGTGAGGATCAGGCATTATCTATGAGTGCAGGCTCAACTCATAGGGTCATATTTTGTTGTGGACTGGGGAATAATGATATAGTAAACTCTGTGTATAATATGGTGTGATGATTAATTTTATGTGTCAACTTGACTGGGCCACAGGGTGCCCAGATATTTGCTCAAACATTATCTTGGGTGTTTCTGTGAGGTTGTTTATGGATGTGAATATATTTAAATAGGCAGAGTGAGGAAAGCAGATCACCCTCTGTAATCTGAGCAGATCTCATTCAGTTAGTTGAAAGCCTGACTCAAAGTGAAGGTAGGCTCTTCCTGGGACCCTAGCCTGCCTGCCTTCACACTGGAACTACACTATCCACTCTCCTGGGTCTCAACCTTGCCAGCTTACCCTGTAGATATGGGAACTTGTCAGTCTCCATAATCACTTGAGTCAATTCCTTATTATCTCTCTCTCTCTCCCTCTCTCTCTCTCTCGTGTGTCTATAAATCACCCTATTGATTGCATTTTTTGGAGAACTCTAATACACATGGTATTGAAATGGTTTTAGCAGTTACTTTAAATTTTAGATTCTTCTATGATTGTTTATAATAGTATTATTATAACCTTTATAGTTTTTCATAACTTTTTTATTACTTTTTTCAAATGAGATATAATTACTATTAAAGCTAAAATTGTTGGTAAAAATTTAAAAAAAGGAAAGAATCTAGCAATGAGATTCATCTGGTTTAAGATGAAGTAACATATATTATATTAAATGTTAAGCCATTATATATTATGCCAGAAATTCTTCTACAAAATCACTAGAAATTTAAAGAAAAAAATATGACAAGAAAGAAAGTTATTTTTGTTGGGGATAATTTTCATGGGAATAAAAATTACTCAAATCCTTAGTGTGTTTATGCAGTGAAATTTTGAAAAGAGTTCTACAATCTCTGCCAAGTTACAACATTATTTGAAACAAAACAAAGTGAGTATAAAAATAAAGCTTTCAAATTCTTTAAGAATAAATGGAACAGCTTAATGTTATCAAAAATGTATGCAAACATAATTTGAATCTGATGCTGAAAATGCACTTATTAAATGACATTCTATTATATCGCAACAATTATATTAGATTAGCAGGCAGCTAGGAAAATACAATTAGCACATTGTCTGAAAATAAAGCTAAGAGACAACAAGAATGTGCACACAAGTTACTTGACTAATTAGTTCATAGGCTGACATACATGAAATTTTTACAATTCAATTGGACAAGAGAACAAATATTCCAGAGCTCCCCATTTACTTGTTTTTTTACTGTGGTGTGAATAGAAGGGTACTTATTACTTTCTAAATCACTTGCCATAGAAAGAAGAAATTTGTTTTGAAATTTTGAGGGAAAATTTAACAAAAATTAGCATGTTATCCAAATTTTAAAAATGACACAAGTGAATATTTCATTACAAAACTTTAAATTTGTTTGAGTCCATTTACCCATAGTCTTTCAAAATTAACATGGCTCTAATTATGTGCCATACTTTAATCCATTGGTAAATATCATCTGACTTAATATCCTATGGGGTAGATATGATTAGTATTTCTAATTTTCATCTCAATAAAAAGGTTTAAAGATGTCAAGGTCAAATAGTAATTACATGGGAGAGGCAGAACTCTAGTCTCAGGTCTTTCAGACTTCAAAAATTATGTTCTTACCCATTGTTATAACTTGTCATAATTCAACTTGGCTATAATTACCTCTGAATCCTCTTCCATATTTGTGGATCAATCATGATCAAGTGGGTCATGAAATTGCAAGGCATGCCATTCAAAACTGTTGCTTTTAGAACCGAATTTTCTATGTGAATCATGATTTTCTTTTAAATGCAAATCAAAACAAATAAAATTTCAAAATAAAGTTTAAATACTTTCATCTGCATTATGATTTGATTTAAAAAATCACATACTTCATATAAAACAAACATTTATAGTTATGTCAAATTCTGTAATATCTAATTTTCATGTCAAAAACTGGTAATCAACCTGGGCACCTGGGTGGCTCAGTCGGTTAAGCAGCCAATTTAGGCTCAGGTCATGCTCTCACCGCGATAACGGTTAGTGGGTTCAAGCCCTGTGTTGGGCCCTGTGCTGATAGCTCAGAGCCTGGAGCCTGCATCTCCCTCTCTGTGCCTCTTTCTCTCTCTCTCATTCCCTCTCAAAATTAAATAAATATTTCATGGATATTTGGGCTCTTTCCATAATTTGGCTATTGTTGAAAGAGCTGCTATAAACATTGGGGTACACATGCCCTATGAATCAGCACTCCTTTATCCTTTGGATAAGTTCCTAATAGCGCTATTGCTGGGTGGTAGGGTAGTTGTATTTTTAATTTTTTGAGGAACCTCCATTCTGTTTTCCAGAGTGGCTGCACCAGTTTGCATTCCCACCAACAATGCAGAGCGTTCCTGTTTCTCCACATCCTTGCCAACATTCATGTTATTTACAGATAAAATTATTTCAATACATCAAAAATATTTGAATATTCAAAATTTTAAAAAAAGAAACCAAAGAAAATGAGTAGTGTTTTCAAGAAAAAGTGAATTCCTGTTCACCAATAAAAGTATATGAATTATACATTAGTCAGTGATTAAGTTATCAAAAGTAGAGCTCTTTCTTTTTGGTTTTTATTTCTTTTAATTTTCTATCTAATATATATGTATACTGTATTTCAGTTTTGCTTAAATCATAGATAAAACTTTAACATTTTTTCTTATTTGAGAGTATGAGTTTATAAAATTATCTTTGCATATCTGTTCTGATGCATGTGTCATTATTTTTCTATAGGACTAAATCAATCTCTATTTCAAAAATAGCTTCTTTTCCGTAATCTATTCTTTTACAATAGTAGTATCTGGAATTTTATACTTTTGAAAGAAATTGTTTTCTTGTCTTTCAATCAGATAGAGCATAGAACATTTTATAAACTCTTGAAAATTGTTTTTATTTTTTTTTATCAGTGGCAGGTTATCAAAATAAAGCAATTCTCAAGTAGTAGAATATGTCAAATTCAAACAACAAAATATGTACAACAATTACTTTTTTATCTTCTTAATACTGCATGGCCAATTTCACATTCAACTATGTTAGAATTATCTGTGACCAAAATATGCAGAGCATCAATTTGCAATGGCTTGTAAATATAGGCCTACATGTTGTGGGATTAATATTTTTCATGCACAGCAAATCAGAACAAACATATTTTCTTCAGCCATGTCAGACCTTGACACTGTCATATTCACATGCCCTTCACAACCAAGACCAAGAAATTCAGTTTATAAAAAGACTGATCTGATAATGACAGAAGCTGACAAGCACCAGCTTTAGGTATCATTTTAGAGATTCCAAATTTATGAGCTCTGTGAAAAACATGTCTTGAAATATACAAATCAATGAATCCAAATTTACATTTTTTTTGTGATATCATGGTAGTGTATGCATAATAATAATAAAGAAGTAATAAAGAAAATGAATACAGTTTCCTCATTCCTTGCCTTAATAGATAACAATTTAGGATTTGGGTAATATTTACTATAGCTTAAGCATTTATTGATAATAAAAGGTTTAGTAAGGATATCTCCTTTGAGGGAGAAAAGAGGGGTGGACAGAGGATATCTTGGGGCCAACTAGAATTATTAGCTGGATGACCTTTGATAAGTTCATTAAACCTCTGAGTGGCAGTATGTGAGTATAGTAAGAACTACCTCACATGCGTTTGTGAGTATTAAATTTTAAATCAATGTAAAATTGCCTGTACAGTCAGGCCGGCAGTAGGTACTCAGTAAACATTCCTTTCCTGATCTCATTTTACCAATGTTTTCTCTCAAAAAAAGATCTAGAAATATGCCTGTCCAATACGGTAACCACTAGGCCACTAGGCAAAGTGAACACTTAAAATGTGGCTATTCTGACTTAAGACATGCTATATGTGTTAAGTACATACATGCCAGATTTTGAAGTCTATTATAAGAAAAAAGAATGTGAAATGTCTCATTTAATTATTTACATTGTCACATGTTGAAATAGATATATTTTAGATACATTCATGTGAATAAAATATTAAATTAATTTCACCTATTTTCTTTTTTTAATGTAGTATACAAAAGTTTTAAATTGCATACATACTTGTGCCTCACATTCTGTCCCTCCTAAATAGTGCTGCTCTAGAGGCGAAATTTAAGAAATCCAAGGTTCTAATAAAATTCCTAATCAGTATAAGAGAAAAAAAAAAGGTTTTACTGTGTTTTAATACTTCAGAGTCCTTGTCGAAAGGAATCATATTTTATTAAAATCTTGTAAAAAGCAAATTATACCAGATAGCAAACATTTTTGATTAGGCTCCTTAGAGTTACAAGGTGAAAAGAAGTTTTTCCTGATTTATCTTCTATCATTTTAAAAATTGGAATAAAGTACACAAAATTATATTGTAATCCCTCTTCTCTCTGCCTTGCACATAATGACTGCATCGGCAACCCTCAAGTACATATTCTTTACAGCTAATGGAGCCAAGTGTCTCCCTGAACTACCTAAGATTTATTGAGGTCTCGACCAGCCAAATTCCTTAACCTGGAGAAAACTTAGCCAATTTCAGAAGGTAGAGAGAGTGACAAGAGGAACTGCTAATAGCCAGTCTAACCAACTTCACACTATAATAAAGTATACTTTCTAAAAGCAAGTCTGATCGTGTCTTTTCCCTTAAAATTTTCCCTTAAAATCTTTAGTAGGTTTTAAGAGAAAGTTAGAAGGCTGTTTTCTTGAACAGAACTTTCCTTTGTTACATTCAAAGCTGTTTTCTCTCCCTGTACCTATAATTGTGTAGAGTGCTATGTGGATAAGGGTTCCTCTCTGTTGCATGCTTGCTATAGGGTATGCAGTCTAGCCTCACTTGGCCTAGGCACATTCCTCCTGGATAATGAGAGCTCAGGAAAAATGTTTATTTTTTCTTTCTCTGCTTCTAAGTTTTCCTCCAAAAAAACACTCTGGTTCTTTGCATCTGTTCCTTTAGAGTTACTATGACAGTGGGGAAACAGATAATAAATTAAATAGGTATTTTAAATATATAAAATATTAGATATTGTCAACTGCTAAGGAAAAGCAAATATTGAAGGAGAATAGGGATATATGCATTAGTAGAGGTCTGGATTTTAGGTGCAATGACCACATAAGACCTCACAGAGGAAGTGACATTTGAGAAAAGATATGAGGTAAGTGCTATTACTCTCTGGCCTCCTCCTGTGCCCTTGTAATTAGGAATACCTCTTGCCAGAGTTTCAACCCTTTCCCCATAGACTCCTATGAGTAAATGTGGGAAAATGCTGAAAATATGAGCAAAAACAGGAAAATGCCAAACTGAGCAGAAGACTTGTGGATGAGGGCTGCTGGGTCTAGGGAAATGCAAATGACCCCTTTGAGAGAAAGGGAACATTTTTACTTCTCCATGTGTTTTATCTGCGTGCATGATTGTTGTCTCTGAACCAGGATTTTTCAAAACATGGTTCTACTCTAGGTTCAATAGATGGTCATTGGATTAGTTTAGTAGGTAATAACCAACAACAGGGGGGAAAAAAGTAGAAGAAAAATAATATCATTTGTTGCAGTAAGGATAGGAATTATTGTTTCAAACACATGTACACACACTCAGCTAAGTGTTTGCTGAGCGATGATATAAAGTGTATTTCTTACTATGGGTCATGGATAAGAGAGTTTGAAAATTACTGTGCTAAGCCTAAGAGAACTTCTGAAATGGTGTCTCCTAAAGAGGGGTTAAGACAATGAATGAGGCAAGAAGGAAACTGTAATGGGCTCTTATCTGTGGGGAAACGAAAACCTAGGGCTAAATGGAGACAATCAGGTATCCATTTACCCCTACTTGTTCAATTAGAGATTAAAAACTACATTTAACGGTTTGTATTTCTTGTTCTTTTTATTTTTGATTTCCCTCATGTGTGCATATTTGCATGTGTTCTGTTGTGTGTATTTTTGTGCTTTATTATAGAGGCTACTGAGAAAGACCCTGAGGAAAGGAGAGTCTAGATAATTTTCAAAGGAAGTCAGGGAAGTTGGGGAGACTATGCTACCGTGTAGCTGACATGAACAGAATCCCAAGTTGGAATGGTGCTAGAAACTGTCAAATGGAGAAGGCTGAGTTTGTGGGAGCTTCTGCAAAGACAGACAGAAAGAAATAAAGTACACAGAGAGATAGTAGAGACCATGGAAAGGTCTAAGGGCTGACCTGTAGAGAGGCTCAAATAGGTTCCCAAACCCAGGTCACATTGGCATTTTCTAAGATTCAGTCTTGGCCCTTTGTTCTCTCTACACTTCTTCCCTCATTAAATGGATCTCTTCTGATTCTTCAGTTGTTGTTTTAATGCAGACAATCCTTAAATATATATCCATTGGTATAGTTTCTCCTGAATTCCAATCTAGTATTTTCAAATGCCTGCTGAGCAGTTCGTCTTTGAATATCTCTTGTATTACCTTTTCTGGCTCCTAGCCTGAGAGCTTAAACTACATTCATGGCTATCCATATACATCTGTAGAGCTGGCAGGTCAAGTCCACTAGGGATATCTGTGAATGAGAAAATAAAGCATATCTTTTGGTCTTTCCTAAAAACTTAAATAATGGAAAGCCACATTCTACCAGGATGGTTAAAAAATTAAGATAAAGACCTCTACAGACCAGGTGGTGAGCCACACTAACACACATCAAGAAGGGTGGCCTGCAACAGAAGGAGCCATCCAGTATATCCAGCACAGGAGAGGAAGTGGAAGGGAAACTTGAGGTTTCCTGATAGAAGAATGAAAGGCTAGATTCTTTAAATCAGTGGAGTGTATATGTATGTGGTCATGTGTTGTCTCAAAAGCACTACAAACTGATGCACCCAGGTGGCTCAGTTGGTTGATCTTCAACCAACTGAGCTTCAGCTCAGGTCATGATCTCAGTTTGTGAGTTCTAGCCCCGTGTTGGACTCTGTGCTGACAGCTCGGAGCCTGGAGCCTGCTTCGGATTCTATGTCTCCCTCTCTCTCTTCCCCTCCTTTGCTTGCAGTCGGTCTCTCTCTATCTCTCTCAAAAATAAATAAACATTAAAAAATTTTCTTTTAAAAAGCACTACCAAACTATTTTTATGTATTTCCTGTGACTCTATTTTACTTACAAGTTGATTTCTTTTAAAGAAATATAAACTACTCTTAGACTAATACAATCTCAAAGATGTTGAAATCTTCCTCATTTGTTAGCTTTTGTTTTTCCTATTTGAATCTACTGATGCCCTACGATTCTGAGGAAGTTACATTTATGGTATTATTATCACTTCCCATTGAATAGATCTTGGAATTACATCAAACTTAGAATCTAGAGTTCCAATCATTATTATTATTATTATTATTATTTTTTTTTTTTTTTTTGTAGCTGAGACCTGAAATCCAGTGATCCATGAGTATGCTCTAGGTGCCTAACTGAGTAAGTTTTCCCTCAATCTGATTGGAGATCCAATCCTGGATTATGAGGAAGGTTCAGCAAGGCCATGGGGGAGCCCTTAAGCCAAAATCACCTGTCAGGGAGTCCCACATTTTCCAGTAACATACTTGCTTCAGGATCCCTACCAGGTTCCATGGTTAATTATGAGCAGCCCTTGGGAGACGCACCTTCAGCACAAACACACATTTGGATTTCAGACCCTGGTCAATTAGACTTGTAGTTGATCATTGAGGTATATTATCATGGCCTCTAGCCACCACTGCTTTTCTCTGCTCAATCCAGACTTATGCAATATTTTTCTTAGATGAATTTGATGAGAATGGAACCTAGAACAGAACCCTGTTCCACTAAAAATGTCATTTCAGATTATATACATATATACATGTATATATATATGTATATATATATATAAAATCTATATACATTATAACTCCCCCCCCCCCCCCCCCCCCCCCCCCCCGCAGAGGTGGTTGACGTCTTTATTGCTCTGGAAGTGGAGGCAGCTTTTGGTGGTGCCGGCGTGCCTCCTTTTCACCATCACAGGCTTCTGGCTGCGCAGGATGGCGCTGGTTCTGTGAATGGCAGCAATGTTCTTGTTCTTGTGACGGATGCTGCTGAGAGTGGCCTGGGCATTCTTGTTGGTCTGCACGTAGGAGGTGGCAGGTTTTCGCTGGCCAGATCTCTGCCTAATGACCACAACCACCCCTTTGCAGTTGGCCGGCTGCGGGCTCCATGCCCACAGTCTTGTGGTTAATCATCCCATCGTAGAAGAACGAGTTGCGTGCCTTCAGGTTATTGGGCAAAGGGTTGTACATCTGCTTGTTGCCCTTGATCAGGAAGCTGGAGCGGTTCTGCATGACCATCCATTGCAGGTGGGCCGACATGGCGGCAGCCCCTTTCCCTACAGCAGCTAGAAACGGAAAGAGCTGTATAATGTATTTTTAATACAACCCATTGAAAACCATTAGCAAATTATAATGGAATTGAGTGATTTTTTTCTCTTGTTGATGAATATATGATCCAAGATTGTATCTAATTGATAATTTGCCCAAATTGGAATATGTGTCTAGAAATCACCTGCTACCTAAATGGGCTAAATCTGTCAACAAAAAAACGAGATAAGACATGCATGATTTACGTTTAGTGAACTCATGTTACTTCCTACTGAACATTTGTTTCCAATTGTTAATAAACCATATTTTAATAATAATTTCTAAGATTTTCTATGGAATTAATTTCATTCTCCAGTATAGTATAGAATTCTTGGATTTTTTTTTCAAGTGTTCTTTATTTTTTTAACTTCTTATATTTTTATTTAGGTATAATTAACATAGAGCATTATATTAGTGTCAGGTGCACAATAAAATGGTTTAACAATTCTATACATCACTCAATGTTTACCATGATAACTGTACTTTTTAAAAAATGTTTATTTATTTTTTGTTAAAGAGAGAGGGAGATGGGGGGGAGGCAGAGAGAGAGACAGAGAGAGAGAGAGAGAGAGAGAGAGAATCCCAAGCAGGCTCAGCACTGTTAGCACAGAGCCTGACACATGGCTTAATCTCACAAATCCTGAGATCATGACCTGAGCAGAAATCAATAGTCCAATGCTTAACTGACTGGGCCACCCAGGTGCCCCTGATAAGAGTACTCATAATCCCTTTCATTGCTTCACCCATCCCACCGCTCACCTCCCCCAGGCAACCACCAGTTCACTATTTTAAGTGTTTTGTTTTGTTTTGTTTTTAGATTCCACACATGAGTGAAATCATATGATATTTTTCTTTCTCTGATTTCATTTAGCATTATATCCTCTAGATACATCCATGTTGCAAATGGCAAGATTTCATTCTTTTTTTATGGCTCAGTCCTTGATTTTTAATTTAAAAAGAAATTATAACATTTTTCCCCTGCTCTAGTATTTTGGTTATCTCTGATTATTAACAATGCCTCAAGAAATAGTTCAATGGTATGCGACATTTTATTTGAAAGTTCCTTTTTTAACCTGGGTTATAATTCGTCTGGGACAAAAGATATGAAGTCATTTAGAAAAAGAATTGCTTTCTTACAATCTTACATTTCTTGGGTTTCAATTTCCTCTCACCAACATTATTTTTGCTATCCTTGACAGAGAAGATGGAAATAAAATAAAAGTTGAGTGGTATGGCCTTTTCTTTGTCATGTGTTATAAAAATGTTACTCTGAAGCAACATGCTCATTTTCTCTGAACATAACTTCAAAACCCTATTTTGTGTGTCTTTAGAATTTTTGGCAAGCCTCACTGCATTATGGTTATTGGCCTTTTAAAAATCATTCTTATACTTTTTAGCCATTCTTACATATTTGTTGTTGGTCACGCCCCTTTCTTCTCTCTTTTGTACATGTTCTCTTTTATAAATGAATTCAACTACCTTTTGTCCTTTTCACAATCCAGTGATTAGTGTGGCCATGAGCTGTGAATTATCATCAATTCTGTGCTCCTGGTTCTTATGGAAAATTAGGAGAGAAAGAAAGATAGAGAAAGAGAGAGAGAGAGAGAGATTTGTCATCAAAATCCGTAGTGTGAATCTATTTCTGTGTATGTCTCTTCATCCTAATTTTTCTTCATTAAAAAAATCATATTCTTTATAAAAATAACCTCAGTTTTCTTTTGGCATCTTAAAAACAAACACGGAGTTTTTGTGTGTTTTTTTCATATTATATGTAAGTTTTTCAATGATGCACGTTTTGATTATAGTTCTAAAATTGAATTCGATTTTGTTCATTTTCCAGTGAAATGGAATTATGATACCAAATGGCATAAGGACAATACTTTATGCTGGTAATTAAATGGAAGACTACATAGAATTCCATGTTGCTCAGGAAGATCTGGATTTAATAAAATGGAGGCCCACTGAAGAAGATTTAGATATATCAGTTATTAATTCCCTTATATAGGTAAGAAGTCAAGGCTCAGAAACTTTAGAGACTAATTTGTCCGCGAGAGTAGGGCAACCTTTAAACTCTTCAGGAATTTGTTTCCTAGAAGTCAGAAGCAGCCTTGGGAGCATTTCTTAATTCTAAGCTATTTGTACAGATGTGTATTTTTGTCTTTCTATAGTTCCCAAGGTTTTAGTTTACTTATTTATGTTTCTCTAGATATTACTACATATGTTTCTACTAGGGTTCTTCTCATTAGAAGGTACAGAGCTCTAGAGTCAGAACTGTGGGTAAGTGGATGCCACTTATGTAAGTCACATAAACTTTCCAAATATGTTTCTGGACTTGGAGGATCAAATGTATTGGTAAGAATATTAATATGTATAAAGCACTTTAAACACACATAAGCTATTTTTATTGGATTATGCAGGGAATATAAGCTCTATCTGAACCAAGTTGCTAGCATACAAAAATATTGAAGAGGATTTTTCAACTAAAAATAGGTGGAATTCACATGTATATTCACAAGGCCTGAAACTTCTATTTTCTCAGGTAGCCAAGAATCAAGTATGAGAATGAAAAGAATAACAAGGTGGGGATGATTAAACAATAGACCTGCTAATTAGAATAATTGATAGCTATAGAAAATGATTAATCCTATATTTAAAAAACTATAAAAGGTAGTTTTCTTTTTTAATTTTCTTTCTTTCTTTCTTTCTTTCTTTCTTTCTTTCTTTCTTTCTTTCTTTCTTTCTTTCTTTCTCCTACCTTGATATTTGTAAACAGTAGTAGGTTGCTTAGTGTAGAGAAAATGCCAACAAATGCCCACTGGGGATCATACAGAAAGGACAAAAGGTATTTTATTTACATTACGACCCAAATCGCATAAGAATCTAAAGCACCAGAGATGAATACACTGCACATGAAATGGCTGCACCTGTTATTAATTTCATTTTAACAAAATAGTAGTCATTCAGTTATGTCCAGTTGTCAAATAGCACTTTTAGCATACCATTCTTTGGTCCAGAAGCTAAAGTAACGTATTGCACGTAAATTGTGGAACTAAGTCAAAATGATTATTTAATACCTACTGAACACACTTAATATAATATGTAGTGCTATTTACAGGGTCATAAAAATGACTTATCTACAGTTCAACAAAATTTCATATGAGACAACACACCCTTCTGCATTATGGATAGACAAAAACTAAAACCCCAAACACATTAAATCTACTTAGATTTTTTAAAGCTCATTAATGTACTCTTAAACTAGTATTGTATAAGAGTTAAAATTCAGCATTAAAGAAAGTGCTCTGTTGTAAGTTTTATCCTTGTGAAGTTCATTAAATCTCCTTAATGCATCTGTTATAAGTCCTCTACATCAGGCAGAAATTAGTATAAGGAGTTTTAAATCATGTTCATCCTCTTAAAATGGTTTAAAATATGCTTATGTACAGTTACTAAGTACAATCAAGTATTTTTATTATAATAAGTAATTTGAAAAATTCCCATTATAAATCATCTAAAAACATTCTTGCTGGAAACAGAACTGTGAGCTCTAAAGTTTACTTTTGCTTTTCAAATTCTTAATCCTATAGTTTGATGTAGGTTTGTAATCAGATCTGTTTCACTACATCAGAACTACCCTAGCCCTGTCCAAGGTTATGCAGTTTAACAGAGGACAGCATTTTTACTCAGCAAATTTTACAAGGTGGAATGAAAACATGTTGGTAGATTAATGATATAGTATTCTTTATGATTAAATTTTCAAATGAAGAGTTGCAGCATCAAGTAGTGGAAATAACACTGGGGCTGGAGTTGGGAGAACTGAATCAGAGCTCATTTAATGGCTTGAGTAACCTTGAGAAGTCACTTGTTCTCTGTGAGGCTGTTTTTCTCCTCAGTTTGAATGGATGATAAAATCCAACTCATAGCATCACTGAGGAGCAACTTTGTGAAAGTCTGTAGTTCAGTGTCACTTTTCTACTAGTCAATAAATATTTATTTCTTTAATTTTATAAGAAATAGGGAAGGTTTCATACTTCCCTATACACATATATATATATGTATGTATGTATTCAAAGCCTTAATTATTTAGCCTTAACACTAAATGACTTTAATGTTTAGCTAGACATATTAAAAGGTGTAATTTGCTCATTAAATGACCCTATGAATTTGGTCATTTGGTTTGGAAGGACTACTGCATTTATTTGACAGAATGATCCTGATTTTATTGTTTGACTTGGTGAGAAAAAGGGTGGATGGCCACTCTATATATAAACACAGCCAGGTTTAGTACATCAAAATATACAGGTTTATAGAACCTCTAAAATTTAGATGTTGATCGTTTCAGCTAAGAAAAAAAAAACGTTAACCTGGATGTTTTTTGTTTTTTTGTTTTTTTCCCTCAGCAAATCTAAGGCAGTTCAGCAACTCTATTACTGTAAATATCTGCCTTTGGTGTTGCTTGGGGAATTGGTAGGAATCATGGAAAAACCTAGCTTGGAAGTGACCTCTAGGCTTCATTTCCCTAGCTTCTGGAGGAGGGATGTATTTGAGAAGCAGTGTATTTAAGCGTCAGGAGATTAGGGTGTGGGTATGAGCCAAGACATTGTTGGTTGCTGCTTGATGAGGTGACTTATTTGTGGAGTGGGACCAACAACGGTGTTGGAAGCTAGGTGATCTCGGCCTGAGGCACTGTGCTGTAATGGTAGACACATGTACAACAAGATTAATGGGAAAGGAGGCTTAACAGAGTGTTGAAGTGTTAAAGAGGGAACTCAAAGGCCTTGTCCATCTGGATTGACCTTCAGGTTGAAACTAGGTAGAGCCAAATGCCTATATGCTATTTGCCTTGGAGTGCTCCTCTGTCACATGGAAATAGGATTTTTTGTTTGTTTGTTTCTGATGTGAATCAACTCTTCAACATGAAATGTTAACAAAAAAACATCTTGCCTAGGGTTTAAAAATGTATTCAATGCAGAAAGTCTTGAAAATATTTAATGCTTCAAATAATTTTCCCCAGCCTCTTAGGTATCTTGTACTAAAAGTGTCTTTTTGTTGAAATATTTTTAAAAATATTAGTTTCCACTTTCACTTTTTTGTTCCCAGGACAACTGTTCCTCTGAACCACAATTGCTCCTTTATTTTATTTTTTTCTGGTTTTGAAATAACCCATCCTGCATCCATAAACAACTTGCCTTGATGGCTAGCCAAGACTCTGTCCTGCCACAGACCTCCTCCTACTTTCATTTCTTACCCCAAGGAGCAGTAAACATGAATCCTGACCCACTAATGGAGCCCCAGAACTGAGAAGAGATACATTGCTGCTAAACAGGTAGAAATAAGAACAATGCCTCTCTTCGATAATATTAAATGTTCTGGGAAGACAGTCTCCAAGAGAAAGGATAAATAATCTACATAATGAAGAATTAGTTAGCAGTGTTATGTAAATATTGTAGCAGCATCAATGAGGAGGTAAGCAGAAGTATTTTAAGACACTATATTATACAATGCACTGTGCACTGTTTCCTGGTGATAAGGTTTTTAAAGCATCTTTATAAGCTCTTCTTCTCTGTTGTGACAGGATTATTTTTGCACCTTTGGAAAGCAACTGAAAAAAGAAGCTTGGAAAAAATCCTGCCTAACAAAGCAGCCATACTCAAATAGCTAAAACTATAAGAAACAACTGATTGAAGATACAAGAATAGATTTAAGATGTAAGATTAAAACATGATAAAGAATGATATCCTCATTTTTTTCAATGCTGTGTATTCTTGTCAGTGTAGCAAAATGCTAAAATGGCAAAGGATTAAATTGTTTTTATTATGCCCCTGAATTTTAAGTAGTGACTGAAACATATATTTTATATAATAACAGCCAGACAAAACAACACATATAAGGATAAAGTAGGTGAGTGGAAAATGTAATGTACAAATTATCCAAAAGGAAATTAGTTTAAAGCAATTTTTTTAGCTACTGGCATCAATAAGTTGACTCCCCACTACTTTTCAGAAAAAGTTGGCATATGTTTTCTTCTTGCTACACCCCTGAAAACCTCAGTTTTAGAATGACGAAATATTTAAATCCTTTGGAACTATCTAGATTTTAGGTATTTCTTCTGAAAAGTGTTGACTCTTGATTTGACAATGGTGCACAAATCACTGAAATTCACAAATTCTAAATCTCACTTAAAATTTTTTTTAATGTTTATTTTTTTTGAAGAAGAGAGAGACAGAACATGAGTGGGGGAGGGACAGAGAGAGAGAGGAGACACAGAATCTGAAGCAGGCTTCAGGCTCTGAGCCATCAGCACACAGCCTGTCGTGGGGCTCAAACCCACAAACCATGAGATCATGACTTGAGCCAAAGTTAGATGCTTAACCGACTGAGCCACCCAGGCGCTCCTCTAAATCTCACTTTAGATATTGGTTTAAGAAATGTTAATATTTCAATTTAGTGAAATGGTAAAAAGGTAGATAATAAAGAGAAATGGAAATGTTTCAGATAATAAAAGAATTGAATAATTAGGTAAAATTAATCAGCCTTCAATACAACGAGCTTTTGATTGTCTAGCAATGTTTGTATCATTTGTAGACTCTCCACAAAGAATGTTTAACTGAAGGATGCCCTTCTCTCTATATTCTTCCTACTGCCACTGGTTGTTGTATACTCAGGAAAGGCAAACACATTTTAATATTAATTATATTTCAGTCAAGAGGCCACCAGAGGAGGGATATGTCTGGGAATAGAAGCCAGAAGCCCAAATATACTGAATGAAAGTACATAAACATAGATACAAGGAAAATCTTTAGGTTAAAATCAGGTTAAAAAGGAGAGTAAGTATAGAAATACAGGCACAGGCTAGAATCTAGGAGTTGCATCCAGGTAACCAAAGAAGTTGAACAGGCAATAGATGAGAACAGAATGCATTTAGCAGTGGCAATCAGGTGTCCAGAAATAAATCAAGTGTCTGGGGGCTTAGGATAGCAAGCTCAAGGTCAAGGGCTTACAGAAAAAAAATATTCTTCCATATTGGAAAAATCTTGCTTCAGATGTTATTTATAATCCCAGGCCCAAGACATGTTGAATTCAATTCAGTTTATGAATAACTAGGATGTATAAAATCACACTCTCTCTGTGCATTCCTAGTTGATTGCAGTTGGTATTCTTTCTTATTTCATTGTGACTAAAAGCACTTGTGAAAGACTGTATACCATGAGGAATGTAGGGGCCGCTTTCAGGCAAACAGGCTTGAACAATGTAATGTAGAAAGGGCCCACAGGCAACACCTGGCTGACTTTAAACAGGCCCATCAGGTGACCCACCTGGAAATATCCATATATTTGGCATATATCCATATGGCACTAACTGACCAATGGGTTACTTAGAACTAGGCACTGTTACTGAAAAGGGGAAGATTCCATACATTGCCATGCTTCCTCATCTTCCCCCTTTAAAGCAGCCCTCACCCACTGCCTCCTGGTGGACAGTCTCTCCTCTGCTGTCCTGCCCACCACTCCCTAGTGGTGTATTCAATAAATTTCTTCCTGCTTTGTTCTGCCTCAGGTGAATTCTTTTACCTTCAGTGCCACCAACTTCCACCCGATCTTTGCCCCCACATTTGGAGGACCCCGTCCGATCCAGAGACACCCCATTTAGGCACCACATTTGGTGTCCCATATGGGGGGACTTTGTGGCCCACCCCACACTTGGGGGAACCCTGCACAAGGAGCCTTTGCTCTCCCCAGATTCTCCAGGAATCTCTTGGGACTTTCCTTGGTGGACCAACTCTAGTACTCCTTGGGGAACTGATGATGTGCATCAGCAGAGGATACTCCTAGGTGAGGATCCTAAGTCCCAAGGGGGAACGAGCCAGATCACCCTTGCCTGAAAGTGTGAAGGATTTCACCTTTTGCCTTCTGGAGGGACCCTCCACTCCCTCCTTTCTCTTTTTGGCTCTTTAGTAGTCTAACCCTAGTAATGTTGCAGGATTTTATTGTTGTTGTTAATATATATAATTATTTATTTTTAAATTTACATCTGAGTTAGTTAGCATATGGTGCAATAATGATTTCAGGAGTAGAATCCAGTGATTCACCTTTTACATACCCAATGCTCATCCCAACAAGTGTCCTCCTTAATGCCCTTTGCCCATTTAGCCCATCCCCCCACCCACAACCCCTCCAGCAACCCTGTTTGTTCTCTGTATTTGTTTGTTTTGTCCCCCTCCCTGTTTTTATATTATTTTTGCTTCCCTTCCCTATGTTCATCTGTTTTGTATCTTAAGTTCCACATATGAGTGAAGTCATATGATATTTGTCTTTCTCTAATTTTGCTTAGCATAATACACTCTAGTTCCATCCACATTTGTTGCAAATGGCAAGATTTCATTCTTTTTGATTGTTGAGTAAAACTCCATTGTATATACATACATCTTTACCCACTCATCTGTCGATGGACATTTGGACTCTTTCCATATTTTGGCTATTGTTGATAGCGCTGCTATAAACATTTGGGTGCACGTGCCCCTTTGAAACAGCACACTTGTATCCCTTGGATAGATACTTAGTAGTAGAATTACTGGATCGTGGGGTAGTTCTATTTTTAATTTTTTGAGGAAACTCCTTACTGTTTGCTAGAGTGGCTGCACCAGTTTGCATTCCTACCAGCAGTCTGTTGCAGGATTTTTTACCTCAGGATTTGTCTCACAGCTTGGAAGAATGAAGAGGTGGACACAGGCTAAAATGAGCAGCAGGCAAAAGTTTATTAGAGTATAAGATCAGAAAGTAAGAATAGCCTCAAAGCTCTCTTTTCAGAGTGGGGGCATTAGAAAGTGAATACCCCCCCCCCCCCCGCCCCCCACACACACTATAGGCTAGGGACTTTGTTTTATAAATTTTTGATTGGCCCCTTTTCTTCTCTGGTTCTACCCTTATTGCCTAGGTTGACCAACTGGATTGGTTGGCTCCTATTGTATGAGGGGTGGTCTATGGCCATACCAGTTGCTTGTGGGTGATCCTTGAAGGTGTACTTATGTTTAGTCAGGTCTTTTGTCAAATTCCCGAGGGAAACCTGAGGGGTGGGTAGGTGTTGTCTGTCACATTCTTAAGAGGAACCTTAAGCCTGAGGGGTTTGCGGTGGTCAGACACTTCCAGCATCGTTTCAAAATAAGTGCTTTCCCCCTCCCGGGGACCTCAGTTCCTTACCTTTCCCTCTCTGCCTACAGAATCTGATCTTTTATAGTACTCCTCTAACAATGGAAGGCCACTGGCCAGGATAGCCCCCTGGTGGGGTCTGAAGGTCTGAGAGCAAACAGGTCAGATTGCTCGCACCTGTGTGGGTAAAGAACCCCTTCCCTTTGCTCTCTCGTTCTGTCCTCCGCAGTCTGTTCCCAAAGTCTGCGGCAATTAAGAGTTCGCCCGGGGCGAATCCGCACAGGATGTGGACTCTGTTGGGACCCTTTCCAGACACAGGCTCTCAGCCGCCTCACTTCTTTCTCCTTCCGCCCCTCTGCCTCTGTTCCCCGGGGATCCAGCTGCCATCTTGACCTGCGGACAATGCGTTCCCGCGCGTCTGAGGGGGTGAGTCTTCCCTCTCCTTGTTCCGATTCGGTCTGGCCACGGTGGTCTCCGGCTATCCCTGCTGCCAAGGGACGCCCCAACAGGAAGTTCCATGCCTTTTGCCAGGACCCTCTCGGTCGGACACCCCAAAAAGGTCTGTAGTCCCGAAACTGCCGCGACTCCTGTCTGGGGTGGGACGCCACCAGAAGAGTCCGTCACCTCTTATTAGGTGCAGTCCTTTATCAGGTCAGCAGGCCACCCTGACTGAAATCGAGACCTGCGTCAGAGCTGCATTACCTTCGGCGGGAGGTCCCTTTGGGAGTCGGCGGCCCGTCCTTCCCACCTCCTCGCTCTTGGGCTGTCTTCTTTAACAAATTTGGCTCCCAAAGCCTGATGTTTCCTGGCCTTAGGACAAACGCCCAGATCCAGAGGTATGGCCCTCCCACGGAACTCTCTCTTCTAATACTATTTTCCAGCTTGACCTCCTTTGCTGGAACCCCTGCCAATGGTCAGAAGTCCCCTACGTGCCTTGCTTTGTTTCATGGCCCTAAATCAGGACGCTGACATAAGAGCCTCTTGCCGAATGTGTTTGGCTGATAACCAGCTGCCTTCCGACATATTGGACGCTGACTCTCTCACTGTTCCAACTCCTAATAGATGTGGGGGCCTCTCCCTCACTCATTTACCCGGTTAATGACTATGATAATTGGAGCCAGCTGTCTCTGGTTAGTCTACCTTGGGATGGGGTCTTTAAGGAACATATTCGCAAGCAGTTGCTGAAACTCTCTTTGGGGAAGGTCCTTGTCTTCTCCAAGGCTTGACATGAACTGCCTATACTTTTACTTGCTAGGTAGGTGGGAGGGTGGGGGAAACGTGGTTTCTGCTCCCGTGTGGGAGCTGATAAGCCAAAGCCAAGTTTAAGAACCAGGAATCCTTTTTCTCTGCCTTCTGGCAGTACTCTGAGTACTCAGTACTCTGTACTGAGTACTCTGAGTACTCAGTACTCTGCCTCTTCTGCCTTCCCTTCCTCCCATTTCTACACCACTTTGTGTGCAGCCCGCATAACTGGTTCTATATCATCGTGGGGCCACCTCCTCCCCTCTCTGTCCAGGAGTGAAGACCACCCTCTTGGACTTACACTGCTCACTTTAGATTTCCTCACCTGTGCCCCAGGTAAAACCTGAGGTGGGAAACAAATTGACTTTAAGTGGACCCAGGTGGAATGTCATGTGGTCTTTTAACTAATTGAGACTTTCATTCTACCAAGGGTTGCTAAAGGTCAAATAAGCTTGTGTTATCTCTGTTGCAATTTGTCCCCAAAATGATGAGTTAAAATGATGGTTAATTTTGTCTGTCTCAGAGTTCTTATAGGTAATTGTTAAGATAGTTTTCAAAGCCTTTGGTAACCTGAAACTTTAAAGTTTTGCTTAGATGATAAATGGGATTGAATTCATTGGATATCATTTTCCAAATAAGATAAAATACTACAGCATTGATTACTAATATATGGTTTATCTGCTTTTGACTTACTGCAAAGAAACTAAGGATATTTGGGTCTGTTGGAAAACATACTTTGTGCTTAATAGATTTCACACATTTGCCATTTAAAGAATACTGGTGTAACAGTTCACAATTAGTTACTATTAGTTTTCACCGGAGACTAAGGTTTCTCAGAGCTCAAAATTCTGCTCTTCTCCTTTATAAACACAAAGTTTTTAGATGGTTGGTCTGTTCTTGGTAAGAAAATGTAAACGAAATTGGTTTTTCTTTGCCTAGAAAAACCAGTTTCTATGTTTTGTCTTTATCAAGTGTTTGATGACCCATAATTCTATTTAGGCATGTGCATTAAAATTTTTTTTAATGTTTATTTTTGAGAGAGAGAGAGAGAGAGTGGGCAAGGGGTAGAGAGAGAGGGAGACACAGAATCCAAAGCAGGCTCCAGGCTCCAAGCTGTCAGCACAGAGCCCGACACGGGGCTCGAATCCACAAACCAAACCGCGAGATCATGACTTGAGCTGAAGTTGGAGGCTTAACCGACTGAGCCACCCAGGTGCTCCTAGACCTTGCATTTAAACTTTCTAAGGTATTACCAAACTTCCCCAAGATTTAAAATTGTAAACAAAACCTCTGACTAATTGGGCTTATTTGGTATGTTAACTTCTGGTATAACGTCCTGACTCTGTTCTGAATATTAGAGTGTTTTGTGTCGCAGAAATAACCGAATTTCCATGTCAATTGCATCATAATGAACTCTCATTAGTTTGTTAACAATGTCCATTTCTGAATTCTTTGTCATTTATAGTTCATTTATAGTATTGTTCTGATGCTTTTGCAAAATGAGTTTTGTCTTCAAGGAGATTCATAAAAAAAGCTTTTGAGAAATACAGGCATTTGATATCTTGAAGATAATAAAACTGAAATGGGTAAGAATTTCCAGAACTAACTAAAAGCTTTATTCAACCTGAACAAGAATTAGTAACATGGGACTAAATGAATTGGGAAAAATGATTATAGTTTTTGTGACTCTTGTTTGAAACATTGCTGGTTCTCTAAAGTTTCCTTTTTCAGATTAAGGAAATTTTCTCTTAAGATATTTAAGACTTAAATGTGATAACGTATTCATTTGTAAACAAATTGAAGCGTTTAACTTTTCTGTCTGCCTGAACCCTCTGAAATTCAAAAAGTTGCAGTGAGTATTCTTTCTTCCTTGGGAATCTCAGTCATTGCATAAGTTCAGTAAGAATCTGTTCTCCTTGTAACAGGTCACCATTGTAAACATTGATTTATGTTACCAAGTCTTTGATTGAAATGTCGTATTTGGGAAAGGCATGCATAGACTCAGATATGACTAGACAGCTTTAAGGAATTGAGGTTGTCTTTATGAATCATGGAGCCATAAAGCTGCTTGAAAATGTTGGCCTGGTTCCTTGCTTACAGAGTTCCCAGCAGCTTTACCAGGTGAGTAAAGAATGTCACTTCCTGGCAGGTGCAGGAACCTCAGAATATTTTGGGTACCTCAAGAAGAGAAATTCACCCAAATCTACTGGTATTGCAGGCATGTCTGATGGCAAGTATGTGGCTTGGCTTTTGGCCTTGAGGCTACTAAAAAAGGTCAGAGATTCCTTATAAAAGTTCCAGCAAAGCAAATTTTAAAAGATCTGTACGGTCAATCACTATTCTTGCTGAGCTTATGTAAATAATTAGGCCAAGTTTGTTAAAATTGGACCTGTTCTGCAAATGAATTAGTCTTGATTTGGCTATCTCTGGAAATAAGGGTGATTTTAGAGAGAAAAGTTATGACTCAATAACACGTCTTTACAGTTCTGATTTTCTTTGAATGTTGTTTGCCTAAGCTAGACAACTTGAGGTAAACTTTAGAGAAATTCCCACAATAGCCAATCTTTGTGCTTGTTGTTCTATGGGGATAATAACAGGACCTGGGCATATGATTATTTGAATAGCTGGAAAATGGGATTGAATCCCCAACAATTGTATATCACAACTAGCACCTTGACCAATTCTGCATGGCTGGGATGACAAAATTGTGGGTTAACTATTGACTTGTGGAGATAATGGATGGCCCCATTTTTCCTATGATTGGATTAGGTGAAGCACATGGGAATATCCATTGGTATCTCCTCAGACAACTCTTCTCCCATTTGCCAGTGTTTCCTTGTAATTAGAATATTGTTATGGCTAAACAACAAAGAGGGCTTCTTTATGGTTTTGTCCCTTAGCCATATTTGTCCTAGGAGCCACCTCTGTTGATATAAAATTGCAAATAGAGGCTTTAGCAAAGCAGACAATAGCCACATTTAACCAAACCCAACTTGTAGTCACCCACAAATTCTAAAGGTGGTCCTCCAAAACCAAATGGCCCTTCATATCCTGACTGCAACTCAAGGAAGAACTTATGCTTTATTAAAACCATTGTTATGAGGGCACCTGGGTGGCTCAGTCAGTTAAATCTCTGACTCTTGATTTTGGCTCAAGTCCTGATCTCAACAGTCTTGAGATTGAGCCTGTCAGTTGGGCGTGGAGTCTGCTTTACATTCTTTTTTTACTTTTTAAACTTTTTTTTTTTTTTTAATGCTTATTTATTTTTGAGAGAGAGAGAGAGTGTGAGTGAGCACACACCCGCACGTGTTGGGGGAAGGGGAAGAGAGAGCTGGAGACAGAATCCAAAAGAGCCTGCTTAAGATTCTCTTCGTTCCTCCTCAGCCTCTCCCCCACTCTCATGTACTCTCTCTCTCTCTCTCTCAAAAAACAAAAACAGCATTATGTGTATACTCTAGATTACCACAAAAATGTGACAGGGCTACTAACTGACATGAATCCTCAAATTCACCCTTAAGTTATCCCTCTCTTTCTTTTAATGATTGGTTAAAATGGACTGGAGGAAAATTTTGTCAACTATCAGAAGGACTCTAGTTGGGCTTCTTTTTCTTTTTGTCATTCTAGTTACACAGTATGTTATATCCCTAGGGAAAACTGTCTTCACCATTAATGACCACCCAAACCAGTACAGACCAAAACCTGACCCCTCTTTCTCAGGTAACATTTTCAAGACTTACATTCAAAGATTTGGTATACATTAAGACTCTTTAGGGGCGCCTGGGTGGCTCAGTCTGTTAAGCGTCCGACTTTGGCTCAGGTCTTGATCTCACAGCTCCTGAGTTCAAGCCCTGCGTCAAGCTCTGTGCTGACAGCTCAGAGCCTGGAGCCTGCTTAGGATTCTGTGTCTCCCTTTCTCTCAGCCCCTCCTCTGCTCATGCTCTGTCTCTCTGTGTCTCAAAAATAAACATTAAAAAAAATAAAAAAAAAAGACTCTTGAGCAGGACAACTTCGAATCTGTCTGGATCTGGCCCTATTAAGTTGTTTTGACCATTCTAACAGCCTCTTCCAGTGGATTCATCTTTCCAGAATCAAGACTACTCTGACCCCAGATGAGGAACCCTACATCATGTACATCTGTGAGCTGGTTGGAGATCTATGCCTGTTAGACTCTGGGTAATACACACCCAGAGGCCTTAGAGGCCTAGAAATCCAGTCCATTGTCATTCCCAACTCTCACATTTCAATCATTCTATGATATTATCTTAGAAAAACACTCTCAATACGTTCCTCCTGAGACTCTCAAGAGCTCTCCTTCCCAATTCCAAGACTTCATTCTCCACCTTTTTGTTCAGGATGACCTCTCTGAATTCACTTGGTCAGAAATCATAACTTAGCTGGAGCTGTTCCCTCCTTGATGTCCTACTCTCACAATTCAGTCCTCCCCACTTTTGGGGCTAAGTTTTCTTTTCCATGTTATCCTCCTTTTGGCTTCCTCCTTCTGGGACTGTGCAACACAAGGATGGATTTCCTGGAAAGAAATCTGTTCATGGATATCTTGGCTTCACTTCTTAGGACCCCTGGCCTCGATACTTCTACTCTTAATTATTGATCCCCCTCTCTTTAATCTCTTTGTTAAATTTGTCTCTTCTAGAATCCGACAATTCTGTATATGAATGATGGTTAAATAGGGATTCTAATCCATACCATCAGTGGGTCCCCTCCCCCAAATCCCATGGTCCTGGCTGCCAAGGGATTTCACTCAAATCACTTATTAGCAGGTTAATATAATACCATGCTCTGGTCTATAAATGCCCAGAACCCCTGATGGAGCAACAAATTTAGGTAGGGACGTTTCTATGCCTTTCATTGAGGAAGAAGCTTCTGAAGATGAAACCTCCACCCAAATGCCAAAGATTTGTCATTGTTGATCTGTCAAAGGGGAATACAGAGGCTACTTTCAGGCACACAGACTTGAACAATGGAATATGGAAAGGGCCCACAGTGACCAACCACCTGGCTGAATACGAACAGGCCCATCAGAATGACCCACTTCAAAATGTCCATAGGCCCTAACTAACTAATGGGCGACTTAAAACTAGGCACAGTTAAAAAAAAGGGAAAATTCCATACATTGCCATACCTCCTCAGTTTTCCTCCTTAAAAGCAGCCACCCCCCTCTCCCCCCACCACTGCCTTGTTGCAGACAGCCTCTCTGCTGTCCTGCCCACCACTCTTTTGGTGTATTCAGTAAACTATTTCCTTTGTTCTGCATCAGGTGAATTCTTTCATCTTCTGTGCTACTGGCTTCCACAGGGTCTTTGCCCCACATTTGGAAGCCCCCTTCTAATTGAGAAACACCCCATTTAGGCACCACAGGAAGAATTAGCCTTATAAAATCTATCTTCTCTCACTGCCAGCTGTTTACCAAATCTCATTACAGTGTAAATACATGAATAGATAATGCACTGCAGGAAAGTCAGGACGGAAAGAGATTGGAAGGTATTTGTTAGCTATGGTAGTGGTGATGTAGTTGGAACTTGAGATGCCACTGAGCTATCTGAGTTTACACTTCATTTGAGGTTGGAAACAGAACTGGGAACAAAGTCTGTAAGCTTGCTTTCCTTGAGTTGTCATTTAGGATTTTGGAGATATTTATGAGGAGCAGAATTCTTCAAATCTTTGGGAAATCATTGACTTTAAGGTTAATTTTACTTTACAACTTATCTTGTCCTATTCAGTGAGATCTAATTGAACAGAGCAGCCACTATCATAAGCCTGTTAGAATCAACATTTCTGTGAAAGAAAAACTCCAGGGAACTTGGTATGAAAATGGCTATTCTAAAGAAGATGAGGGTTTTGTTAATATATATTTACCATAATGTTGAGTTTTGAATTGTCACACAAGGCAAGGAACGTTAATTTGGGCAAACTTCCGTACCTCCAAGATATCCACTTGTGAAAAACAAAATTTGAAAAATTTTTTTAATGTTTATATTTGTTTTTGAGACAGAGACAGAGCACGAGTGGGGGAGGGGCAGAGAGAGAGGGAGACATAGAATCTGAACTAGGCTCCAGGCCCAGAGCTGTCAGCACAGAGCCCAATGTGTGGCTCGAACTCACGAACCCCGAGATCATGACCTGAACCGAAGTTGGACGCTTAACCGACTGAGCCACCCAGGCGCCCCAAGGAAAACGGAACTTCAAAAACCTGAATTATCCATGGAATGGATGTAATTATTTAATTTAATTTCAGTTTCATCTCAGAAGTAAGGTAAAACCTTTTTATTTATGTGGAGAACATTTTTTTTTTTAAGTTTATTTGAGAGAGACAGCGTGAACGGGGGAGAGGGAGAGAGGGAGAATCCCAGGAAGCCTACTTGAGGTCAGTGGACAGAGCTTGATGTGGGGCGCGAGCTCATGAAACCATGAGATCATGACATGAGCAGAAATGAAGAGCAGGGTGCTTAACCAACCAAACCACCCAGTATCTCCTGTGAACATTTTTCATGCAAATATACTATTAATACTTTGAAATCTAATCCATAGTCATTTGTCATGTAAACCAGTCAGTCATTCAGAGTTCCACAAACTGATTATAGCTTCATGGTGAAAAAAAAAATTGTTTAAAAAAAATCTGAACAGGCAATGAAGAAAGGCATTCATCTTGACAAGAGGGTATAGTTAAAGGAGAATGTCAGCCACATTTTGTTTGCAAGAAAATGCTTTCTGAAGTACTCATTGTCATCTGATTGGCTAATGTACTCTACATCTTCATTATCCAATTTTAGAGTATCTTCAGAAATAATTTATTTCTGGATTTCCCAATGAAGATATAATTTTTGTCCTAGGACTTTTGATTTTAAAACACATTTTTCTCCCAGATATTTTAATAGAAGTTAACCAAATTAAATATATTGATCCATCTGTTGTCTTAATTTCCCTCCCCACTTTTTTTTCCTTCCATTTCTGCCCTTCTCATTTGGGGGGCATTTTCCTTTCCATGCCAAGTGAAGTTAATGAGTTTTGACCTAGAGATGGGCACATGATGCAGCCTGGGTCAGTCAGATTATATTATTGGAATTTTATGTGGTGGCTCTGGGAAATAAATATTCTCTCCTTCCTCTGAAGTGGCTACTACAGGTTTTGTAAGCATAGTGCCAACTACAGGCCATGTCCATCTCCCACTACTGGGAAGAATCAAATCTTCAAAAAGAAAAAATGAGGGAAAAGACAAAGATGGGGAGAGTGAAGGAAACAGTGGGAGAAAGAAGGCATTAGGATTGGGGACACTGGAGGAAGGAAGAGGGAGACCTACTCCTAACCTAATCTGGTTTACTCTGTTTCCTAGGGGAAACAGTAAATTTCCCAACTCCTTTTATTTTCCTTAGACTAGTTTGAGTTATGGTAGTTCTCTGGTATAATGGTGAGCACTCTGGACTCTGAATCCAGACTAGTTTGAGTTGGGACTCTGTCATTTAAAATTGAAAGTGTCCCAGCTAATAACGCTGTTCAAGACTTTTTTTCCTGGTGTGGAAAATTCCTGGTATGAAATATTCCTGTTTGACCAACTTTCCAAGTTTTTGGCATTTAATTTAAAAACTCCTAAGTGAATTGGTTGGCCTAACTTTAAGATCTGTGCTTTTCAGAAATGAATTTAAACAAATGATGGTGTTGATAGTATCCCAGATTTACCTCCTTTATGGTAATCCGTATAGAATTTTTGGAATTGAACTAATCTAAATACCTTAAACCAATGATTTTCATTCAAATGCTTTTTGTGGTCTCTTGAATTTATTTAAGGGTTTGTTTATTATAACATTGAACTTTGCAAGGAGTAAATTAAAAACCAAATATATTTAGGATTCTAAACATCATGTTATTTAACTACCCTAGAAAACCCTAAACTGTCTACCCTATGTTGCACCTCAATTTTAGTTATTTAAATGTGCTTCTGTGCTTCTAGCAGTTAAATATATTGTTTGGAAATAAGTGCTTTTTAACAAATGGATTTTATTTTTAAAGCAGTGTTGGGTTCACAGCAAAATTGAGCAGAAGGTACAGAGATTTCCCATGTATTCTGTGCCCCCATATAAGCCCAGCTTCCCTTACGGTCAAAATCCTGCTCCAGCATGGTATATTCGTTACAATTGAAGAACCTACATTGACATATCACTATTCTCCAAAGTCCATTAAAGTTCACTCTTGGTGTTGCACGTTCTATGGGTTTGGACAAATGTATTCTTCAGTCTAGTACGATTCATGTAGTTTCATTGCTCTAAAAATCCTTTGTGCTCCATCCGTTTACTCCTTACCCCCAGTCCTTGGCAACTGCTGATCTGTTTTACTGGCTTCATAGTTTTGCCTTTTTCCAGAATGCTATATAGTTGGATCGTATGTAGCCTTTTCAGTTGGCTTCTTTAATTTAATAATACACATTTAAATTTCCTCTATATCTTTTCATGCCTTGATAGCTCACTTCTTTTTTAGAACTGAATAAAATTCCATTGTCAGGATATATCACAGCTTATTTATTCATTCATCTCCTGAAGGTGAATGATTTGTTTCTAGGTTTTCACAATTAAGAATAAAGCTGCTATAAAACATTTGTGTGCACATTTTTTTTTTGGACACAAATTTTCAACTTTTTTTAGGACACAGCAAAGAACATGATTGCTGATCATATGGTAAGAGCATGTTTAGTTTTGTAAGAAACTATTTGTCTTTCAAAGTAGCTATGCCATTTTGCATTGCTACTAGCAGTGAGGGTTCCTGATACTCCACACCTTGCCAGCGCTTGGTATTGTGTTTTATGTATTTTTCCCATTCTAACAGGTGTGTAATATCTCATTGTTGTTTTAATTTGTAATTTACTAATGGCATATGATGTTGAGCATCCTTTCATATGCTTATTTTCCATCTGTGTATCTTTTTTGGTGAAATGTCTGTTCAGATCTTTTGCCTATTTTTTAATTGCCTATTTTTAAATTGTAATTTCTCATTCTTGTTTTGATTTGCAGTTTTCTAATGACATATGATGTTGAACATCTTTTCATTTGCTTATTTACCATCTGTGTATCTTTTTTGGTGAAGTGTCTGTTCAGATCTTTTGCCTATTTTTAATTGGGTTGCTCATTTTCTTATTATTGAATTCAAGTGTTTCTTAGAAGTAAAATAATTTATTCTTGTAATGTGTTATTTCCAAAATAGAACTATAAAAATGCAATCTATTCTCATCAGGAACACTGACTCTTAGTAGGAACTTACATATATATTTCCCCCCAAATCTTGGGAATACACTTTTTTCTACTAAGAGTTCTATGTGAATTTGTCCCTTTAAGCAGTAATCACTGTAACACCAATTACTCATTTAGGTGCTTTATTGTCTTCAAGGCAGGTCTACATAGGGTTGCCGTGAAATTAAATGAGATAACTTGTTTTTATCAGCAGTTATTCACCCCATTTTTTAAAAGAAGCAGAGGTTTAGGGTTATATTGTTTACCCTAAATTCCAAAATTGGTTTGCAGAGATGGGACTTCAACTCAGACCTCTGAGTCAAAGCCTCACTTCTAGAAGTTTAGAGAAGTTTTTTTTTTTTTTCCCCCCAAGGAGAGAGAGACTACTTTGTGAGGGATATGTGAGTTTATGTTAGTGCTGTGAGTAGGCTTTCTTCACTAATTATGTAATAGCAAATTTGAAGATCAACAAAACACTACTCACTGTTTACTAAAAACATGTGATTTTGTTTTCCACACCAAGGGTAGCTTTTCTTAGTTTTACACATGAGGCCTGTGATTGTGTCCAATATTATCTACCCAGGTATGCCAGTCATGTAACCAGTTCTTTCTTAGTTCTTTTGAAAAGTCTGCTTGATCACAAACTTTATTTGCGAAAATCTTTAATTTTCTATAGTGGCACATCAATCTGTTTATTGACTTTGAGGCCATTATCAGATCATTCTAATTATTATAACTTCAAAATGCATATTAAAAATGGTAAGAGTCCATATTATATAGAAATGTGACATCAGTATCCTGTAGAATAAAGAGGTGATATTCAAATCCTCCTGGTATTTGCCTCCATACAAAATAGTGTGTTTTTATGGCTATTTATTTATTATAAAATTTTATGTAGCATCTATTGGTATCTTGCTATAAATTGATTGCACTACTTAAATACAGCGATAATCTTGGCATTTCAATATTTATGTTGCTTAGTATTTTATTCCATGAGTTATGAATATAGTTCTGAAAATATCAAACTGGTAAAAAGTTATTTTATGAAATAAAATTTTTCAGTGAAGATAAGACACTTCACAGAAATTTATGAATATTTATAGGATGCGTCTCTGTTCACTACGTTTCTATGACTTTCTTTGATTTTAGGTCTCTCTTCTCCTCCCCCTTCAATGGTGTCCTCAGAGTTAATTGGGATGTGCTGAAATTTGGGGGAGAATCTAAGGAGCTTCAACAATGTTGAGCTGTCCTGAGTGAAATGCTGCAGGTCTCCACCTCAAGGAAAACCCACTGCTTTATCCTATAGCTCTAAATAGCAGCAGTTTTGATTTCTCTTTCATACAGCCCAGGAGGGTTGGTGTTCTTGGTCTAAATCCTTCCATTCTCACTGGGAAGGTTAGATTAGTTCTCTTCAGAGGGCTTCACTGAGCATGTTCATGCACAGCCTTTTAGTAAAGGAAGGTGTCAGAGGTTGCAGGAACCGAACTGGAGTGGCTGACAGTGTCAGGGATGGTGGATGCAAAGTCAGGGAAGTGGGCAAGAGGAAAGAATGCCCAGAAAGTTGAGAAGGGTGGATAAAGCTCCTGATTGGCATATGAAATCATGTATCTTGGTGCTTGAAAATTGCATAGCGTATGGGAATCCAAAAATTGATTTTGTTGTTACTACTACCATGGTGATGAGGAATTAGTTTTCTTATAAACTTTTCTTCTGCTAAATATGTACTTTCCCTCTCATTCTCAATTCAGAAATTTTATAGAGTCAACATTCAGAGTTTATATCATTATGACCATAAATATTCATGGCTAAGCCACATAGTGTTCTATACATTTTCTTACACAACTTTTTGTCCCCTGGAGGGGGGGGGGTGGGACAGAGAGAGAGAGAGAGAGAGAGAGAGAGAGAGAGAATCCCAAGCAGGCTCCCCTACATGGGACTCCATGGGACTACATGGGACTCCATGAGCTGAAATTAAGAGTCCGTCCGATGCCCAACCAACTGAGGCACCCAGGCACCCTGCTGTTTTTTCTATCACTTCTTCAAGGCCAACAAGAGGCAGAGCAAGTCTGCTAGCAAGACAGAGTCTTACAAAGCATAATGTAATGGCATCTCATCATCTTTGTCATATTCTTTTGATGACAAGCAGGTTACAGGTCCTCCTCAAACTCAAGGGGAGGGATTTACATACACAAAGATATGAATACCAGAAAACAGGAGTGGGGGCCGTTTAAAGTCTGCCATATAGTGATCTCTTTGTTTTATTGTTTTCCTACCACACATTTAGCTCCGTACAAACCAACAGAGAAAACAACACTTCTAACTCTGCTAAATACATCAGTCCTCCTACTACCCCTTTTTGAGAAATACTTTTTGGAGCCTTCTGACCTCTTGCTTCAATTTCAACTGTTGCTTTCTGGGCCTCCTGCACAGCTGTTATCCTGGGATTTTCATTTACCATCATACGTGGGATTCCCTGTGTCCAATTTCTGGTTTGGATTGCTTTTTTCCTGGACCCTATACCTTTTTCTATTTCTTTACTGAATCTTAGAATTCTTGTTTGGGGAAATTATAATGCCAGGAATTTTGACATTAACTCTTATCTCTTTCCCTACCTATTTCAGTCCATCTCTCTTAGTATTGTATTCCCCAAAGCCTTGAGTATTGGAGAGTTTTTGCTTCTGAGACCATGTAAATACAGACAAATTTTGTATGGAAAAATGTAGTTGAGCTGAATAGAAAAGGTAAAAAAAAAAAAAAAAAAGGAATGGGTAGGTACGTAAGTAGCTATTTTTATATCTTGCATGGCTAAACATGATGATTTTGATTTTCCATTTGGTGTAGTATTTTGGCTAGGTAATGAATTATAGATTGGAAATAATTTTGCCTTAGAATTTTTAAAGCATTGCTTCAATGTTTTCAGTTATCCATATCACTGCTGCTGAGTCCTTTTATGTGACCTTGTTATGTCTACAAACTTTTAGTATTTCCTATTTTTTTATTTTGAAATTTTTCATCATTGTGCTTTATGCATCTTTTTTCATTGTTTATGTTTTAACTCCCAAACTTAGTGTTTTCAGTTTTAAATCTTTTTCTTGTACTGTTTCTTTAAAAATTTTTTTCATTTTGTTTTACTTGTTTTTTCTCTGTAGAATTCCCATGAAAGGGAGATTGGATCTTCTGAATTGATCTTCTGATTTTCTTATAATTTTTTTTAATTTTCTATTTTTTTTTGTCTTTTTGTTTCCTTATCCATGTGATTAGCTTGACTTTATCTTCTGGCTCTTCTACTGGATTTAAAAAATTTCTGCTACGATAGTGGTAATTTCTAGCAGCTCTTACTTTGCTGACCTCTTATATTTTTTTCTCATATCCCTGTAATATTATTTTTTTGAGTCAATGTTTTATGATATGATTCATTAATTGCACATATTTTTGAAGTTTGTTTTTTTCTTAAAATTCCTTTTACCTTTTTTATTGTTTGTTTTTCATATTTTAGGTTTTCTTTGGATATCCAATGATCCTAAGCTGATACTTTTAATAGTGAGGCACCAAATAGCTGTTTGAAAATTGGGTATATGGCTGAGACTTCTTATTAGGTAAGCTGAAGCATAAGGTTATTGAGTGAAAGTAGTCTCTGTCATTGGGGAATCTAAATGTTAGTATCTATATGTCTTTTTGCTTGGGTTGATTATTGTTTTAGAAACAAAGCTTCCCTTCTCCTTTCTGAGGGTTTGTCTGGCTGTCAGCAGATTAGGACCACAGGGTGGGGTCTGTGTTCAGAATGCAGGATGTCCTTTGCTTTGAGTATATGTTGGCCTGTAATTTTGTGTCATGTCCCTAGGTCTGTAGCTGTGTTGTTCAGATTCTTTAGAGGTTAACTCGATATATTATTCCTCGTAGGTAAAGGAGAAGCAATTTCAGAAAGAAGGAGGGGAGCTAGTTTGAATTTATAAGCAGATTATCCAACAGACCTTTTGTTTTCAGCCTCACCCTTCATTCTGGCTTTCAGAGATATCTGGTGCTTCACAACCATGAGCTCTCCTCAAGGACTTAACTATCAAAATGAGATTTTTATGTAAAGATCAGAATCAAGTTGATTCTCATTGGTTTTATCTTTCTGTAGACAGTTCTCACCTTTTTTTTTTCCTCCATCCATAAATGTGTTATAACGTTTATTACTCGTTAATAAATAAATCAAGGGTCCATACTCCTCACCACAGACTCCCTTGAAAATTAAATAAAAAAATAAGGCAGCATAGATTATATTAAATTTTAGTCACCTGTCCCATCTAAATTTCTCACAATGTGCTTTTATTTGTTTATTTATTCTCAGAATGTGGTTTAGACAAGTAAGTAGTGCTGACTGCCCAGATTTAACATTATTTTAATTGGCCAAAAATAATTTTTTTATGTAATTTCTAGATGTTTTTCTTAAGAATTCTCAAGCATCCCTTAGATTTAGTTGCTAGATTCTCTTTGAGAATAGACTTTTGCCATAACGTGCTATCAGGTTACAAACTGTTATTTTTTCATTTTAACTACTTAAGATGTACTGCCTATTTACTTAAAATTTAAGTTTACCCAGAAAAAAGACCGAAGAGAATTAGTTGTTTTTCACTCAGTGGAGTAAGAGAAAGGATTAACCAAATAATCTGGTGTCTGTGACATACAGTATAGGGTCTACAAATATTGATCAATTTAAATTGATAGTTATAGGCTTCCATAAACTCAGGAAACAGCATTTTTCATCTATTTCACCTGCAGTAACCCTTTCCAAAAATAATTTTCTGCAGCACAGAAGAGCTTCCTCAGAGGATCCAGCCAAGGTTGGTTGCTTCTTGCCTAGTTAGAGTCTTGGGCATGCTTTCTTCAGAGCAATCTCATTAATCTTTAATTCCTGTGATAGTGACATTGAACTATAAAGACAAAGTATTCATTCCATTGTTACTTTAGCTCACATGTCTAAGGTTTTACTTTGTTCAGTATGGGTATATATAAATTTTGAACCACTCTCTTAAGGCTATCTTGCTTAGATGACTTTATAGCTAATCTACAAAAGCTATAATTTTAAAAACCTATAGTATTCTTTTAATAGTCATTAAATCATTAATAATCAGTATTCTTCTTTTGTACTGAAGTACACTATTTTGTCTTTTGCCCTTTATTCTTTTGCTTTGTTCCTGCCTAGAACATACATATACTTGGAGGTAGAGTAGTCACCCTTTGATTTGAGAAGAGACCCTAGGACCATGAACACTTAAGGAAAAATTTGCAGTGTGTTTTTAAACACCTCTCAAAATGTATTACAGAACAGCACACACACCCCTTCACTTAAAAAAAAGCACTTAAAAAAAGCACTTTTCTCTTTGTAGTAAGCTGTTACCAGAGCTGTTACCAGAAGGGCAGAGGAAGAGAGAGAAAGAACCTCAAGCAAGTTCAGAAGTCCTGCCACTCGTTTAACTGCCAGCCGGATCCAGAGTCAACACCCTTTAAAGGAAGGTAGTGTAATGCAAATGTTTGTAGTTGTGGGAGGAGTGGTCAGGGCTTGAACAAAGAAGTGGCCAGGTATGAAATACTAGTCTAGAGGAAGAAGGTGACTGAAGGGCCTGACACAGGGGTTGGAACCCTCATGAAGAAAGTGAGTGATTGGGAAGTGGGCCACATCAGCCATCCTGAACTGAAGGAGGTTTAAGAGACATGATGGCAAGGTGCAGTGTGTGATCCCGTACTGGAAATTTCATAGAGGGTATTATTGGGACAGTTGATGAAAATTGAATGGGGCTGCTAGATGAAGGATATATGGTGATTCTTACAACTTTTCTATACATTTAATTTTTTTTCAAATTTCAATAACAAAGAACTTATTAAAACAATATGAAACCATACCTTTTTTGATAATACTAGATCTGATGCAACACAAGGACAAGTTATTCCAACTCTCAAGTTTTCTTCCTGCCCCATGCTATAATGTTATAAAGTAGCTGTGTACATTTGTTATAGATGAGCATGAATTTTAATATTTAGGTCTTAGAAATATATCAGTGTTGTACAGGTATGAGAACCTTGACAAAGACATGCAGATATAAATATTGGTTCTAAATAATAGGTTACTAGATCTAATAATTTATTCAGGGCTGTAACTTGGAGGCCAATAAACTTGTAACCAAAGGAAGGCACATTTAATGACCAGCAATATGGGAAATGCACATGTATTCAAGTGCACAGCAGATTGATACCCAGGCGCTTATCAATGCACTATAAACAAAGCTGGCAAATGCCGTGAAGGTTTTTCTTAGAGGTTTCTCAGCCCTTGGGAGGTGTTCCAAAAGTTGACTCAAGTCACTGGCAGGAAGTACAGGCTCTTGAAAACTACTTGCTGTTGCTCCAAGGGCCATTTTGGGTTACTGGGGCTTATCCAGAATATTCTCCTGAAGTGACCTGTGAGTTACATGGAGCCCTATAGTGCCTTTTCTGAGCATTTGTGCAGCTTTCTCCTTTACAGAAAACTTTGTGCCACTTGACAATGTGGAGGCATTGATGACGGCTGTGGTGGTGTGTATGTGTACGGGCAAAGACTTTGTAGGATGTAGGAGAACAGTGTAATTTGATTAGAATTATTGAGGAATAATTTGCCTTTACTGGAACCTAGCAGATAGAAGTTGTGTATTGAGGAACCTCAAGTCTTCCCTTGTTGACTTCTCTCTTTATGTGCTGAAACCTAGTACACTGTTCAAAAAATAATGTGCAGACTGCCACTAATACTGTTTAAGGGGCAAAGCAACTGAAAAATTTCTGGGCAAACAGAACACATTTTGAGGATGTTATGTAGAAAAAGATAGAAGAAAACAGGATCAAACAATAAATAGTACTGAAAATTTTAGTTTCAGTACTTTGGAAAATGTATACTGTTTTCAGTTTAAGTCCAAAGTTTATACCATGAGTTCTTTTAAAATTTTTTTTTAATGTTTTTATTTATTTTTGAGACAGAGTCAGAGCATGAATGGGGGAGGGGCAGAGAGAGAGGGAGACACAGAATTGGAAGCAGGCTCCAGGCTCTGAGCCATCAGCCCAGAGCCCGACGCGGGGCTCGAACTCACGGACCGCAAGATCATGACCTGAGCTGAAGTCAGACGCTTAACCGACTGAGCCACCCAGGCGCCCCTATACCATGAGTTCTTAAAATAATTATAAATTTTATTTGTTATACCTGTTTGCAACTCATGTCTATCGTGAAGGCAGTGCTTACGTTTGTTTGAAGGAATAACTCTATAATACGTAAGGAAACAATGACACCCCAGTTACTCTAGTAGCTAGCCTTCAAGTCCTCTTTTGATTATTTTTCTTTATTTCATCTTCAGGGGCAATGAATTGTGCTACTCATTATCACTGATTCATGGTATGTTTATGTTATCATTCTTGCCTTCATCGAAAAAAAGTTCAAATTTAAATTGTTTTTGAGTAAAGAATATGGCTATCCTATCCTACTTGTTCTCTAAATCACCTCAATTATGTTTATGCCCAGGACTCTCTGATTCTTTATGCAGCTTATATTGTACTATATACATAATCCAAATATTCTAGGCCAAATAGCTTGTGACTATAAGGAAAGACAGAGCTTTCTTTTTATACCCAAAGTGTAATGGGATGCAACCCCGTTGTATTGACTGCCTGCAAAGAGCGTCCTCAAAATGTCTTCTATTTATTTCTGAGACTCCTTTAGGAGCAGTATCTCATGGGCCCTAAATTAGCTATAAGATGAATCTATCATGACACAGTGGCCTTATTCTCTGCTTCTTCTACCTCAGTTCTCGCTTTTCTGCTTTCTACAAAGCTACTTACAGAGGTTTCACTGCCATCAATTCCCACCATTAGAGCATCAGGGCACAGGTATAAAGGTCAAAGTTACTGTTTCAGTTGACTCCAAACTTTTAATTCTCAAGACACCTAATTCACAGTTCCCTGTGAAGTATGGTGTGATGGTTAATTTTGTGTGTCAACCTGACCGGACCAGGAGATGCTCAGATACCTGCTTAAGCATTATTTCTGCGTATATCTGTGAGGGTGTTTCTAGAAGAGATTAGCATTTGAATTGGTGGATTTAGAATAAAGCAGATTGCCCTCCCTAATGTGAGTGGACATCATGAAATTCATTGAAGGCCTGGATAGAATAAAAAGGCAGAGAAAGGTTGAGTTTACTACTTGAATGCCTAACTACTTGAGCTGAGACATGGATCTTCTCCTGTTCTTGGTGCTTCTGGTTCTCAGGTCTTCACACTCAGACTGGAATCTGCACCATTGGCTGTCTGGCTCTGAGGCCTTTGAACTACACCACCAGCCTTCCTGGCTCTCCAGCCAGATGGCAGAATGGGACTTCTCAGCCTTTTATAATCCTGTGAATCAATTCCTTATAATACATTTCATTATTATATATTCTCTATATATAATTCAATATATAATTATATAGAATAAAAAAATATATTTACACACATGTATGTGTATATATGTGTGCATGTAAGATTTTATTTCATTTTATATATAATTTAATATATAATTATATGTAAACACAAGTGTATGTGTACATATATATTTTTTTCTTAATATTCCCTATTGTTTCTGTATTTCTGGAGAACCCTGACTAATACTTATGGGGACTGGTTTCTTTGCCTACTCTGTGCCCCACCCTGACACCCGGGTCCAAAGCAGCACTACTTGTGCCCAGCCAGAACCTGAGATATTGTCAGATTCTGCCTCATTTTCTCTGTCTGTAGAAGTTCTGAAAGAATCCCAGAGAGTAGGCCAGTCATCTCCTCTCTGTCCTCCACTGTTCTAATGCCCTGATTCCAGTGAAAGTTTCTCCATCCTTTTCTAGCTACAAAATAAAAATATTCTGTGCTTGTTAATGCATATAAATGGATACCAGTAACTAAGAGCATAGATGGTTTTTATAGTAGTAGATTCTAGCTATTAGTGTAGCTTCTACCTTCTAGCTATTCAACTAGCTACTCATTTACAGTTCAGCTAGCTAAAAAAAAAAATTGCTGTTACACATTGTTTTCAAAGTTTTATTTAGCAGTGCACAACCTAAAGCAAAGTTTAATGTATAGAGCAAGGGGCACCTGCGTGGCTCAGCCAGTTGAGTGTCTGTCTCTTGATATCCACTCCCGCGGTTGTGGGATCAAGCCCTGTGTCCGGCTGTGCCCTTACAATGCAGTGCCTGCTTGGGATTCATTCATTCATATTCTCTCTCTCTCTCTGTGTCTCTCAAAATATATAAATAAACATAAAAAATATAGAACAAGATAGAAGAACTCTTGTCATGTTTAGTGAAAATGTAATGCTCTGACATCACAGCCAGAAGAACATAGGGTTCCTGTGTTTCTATGTAGGATTATACCTCAATAGGAGTTATGAGAGTAAAATAAATAATGAGTACAATAAGTTTCTGGCCAGTGTTGAGAGCATATTGAGAGCATATGTGTAATTTAGAGCAAGGCTGTAAGGATTTATTCCCCTGAGCAGAAAGCCCAAGTCTGCTCTGGATTGCTTTTGGGGCTTGCAGGCCATGCCAAAGGCTTCTGCAATGAGAAAAATCCAACTGGTGCAGATACTATTTTCTTGAGATTAGGAGACACCTTGACACATAATGGCAGACATCATATATAGTGTGGGCAATAGCAAAATGAATTGGATAGACATAATCAACATTGTTATACTGATCACTGCAGGAATCGGAGCCAGAGAGAGAAAAATGGCCAATACTGCTTGGATGTTGAGAAGAGATTGTTAATGAGCACAATGCTGTCTCTTTCCTGATGATTCTTTGACACTGAGGTGAGGTTTGTGGCTTTACATAGTTTTCTTTGGATAAGATTTCACTTATGACATTGCTAAGAACAAGAAGCCACATAAAATTGGAGACACTTGGCATGGTCTTCTTCTCTGGAAATTGTTGAGTTCATTTCTGATTGAAACCACAGAAGAAAATTGAAAGAGTATCCTTAACAAAGGACATCACACACATCAAACTTGCTGACATTTCTTCTAATACCATGAAGTAGGAGGAATTCACAACTATGTCATTTTCCTTTCTGTATAAAACTAGATGACACTACTATTATTATTCTGTGCTGCCAAACCTTGGTGTTCTTGATTTATGTCTATACTAAAGCTATCAAAAAGAGTGTTCTAATTTTTGAGTCACTTTAGAAATGCCAATGGCATAGATACTTTCAAAATGGTGAGAGTTTTCTTCAATGAGAAAGACTTTGGCTAGGGGCAGAAAACAACAACTTAGCTTATTGTATCCCAAATGAAGCATCAACAACCTTGGCTACCATCTAAATTTCCTCCTTTGGAGAAGGCACATCATTTTGACATTTCATTGCTTTTCACATGAAGATTTACTGGTGTAAAAGATCCAGCCAGCACTCTTGAAAAGAATCTTGTTTGCTGTTATGAACAATAACACCAGGTTCTTCAAAGCCAGATTATTTATTTACTTATTTATTTATATCAAAGTCAGATTTTTACATCATTGTCTTTTCAAGAAATCCTGTCACAAATTCAAGCATAATGTAAAGTTTTTGAGTACCAAGAAGTTTGCCACCATTTTAAGTGTTTGAACTTTATTATCTTTTTTTAACATTTATTTATTTGTTTTGAGAGAGAGGGAGCACGCGATTGCCCAGGTGCTCACATGCGGGAAGGGACAGAGAGAGGGAGAAAGAGAATCAATCCCAAGCAGGCTCTGCACTGTCAGCACAGAGCCCCACATGGGGTTCAACCGCACCAACCATGAGATCATGACCTGAGCAGACATCAAGAGTTAGATGCTTAACTGACTGGATTGAGCCACCGAGGTGCCACTTGACTAAAATTTAAACAAAAGTTGTATTTATTTGAGAGAATAAGAAAGCCCTAATCACAGAAAAGCTTGACAGAGAGAAATGTATTTGTGGATTGGCTCACAGGCAATAATTTGGACCAATAGAAAGGCAAATCTTCTGATTTAAGGTGCTTCCATTGCCTGTGAATGATAATGAAAAGAAAGAAGCTCTTTTGGCAGAGTTTTCATTCTGTGAGAGGTGGACAGGAGTTGGCAAATATACAAACTTTCCAATTCCAGGCAAAGTGCTTCTAGAGCCTGGAGTTGAGACTGACAGTCTTATCATTTTGTCCATTGGCAGAAATCTTTGAACATATCAAAGTACTGAAAAACTTCTTTGAAAGTTACCCCTGCTTCGATGACCTTAACATCAAAATATGGATTTATTTTATTTTCTTGCTGAAATAGACAGGATCAGTGATGCAGTACTTGCCAAAGGTGACCTTATTGACTGGAGGAAGTGATGTGACTAGAATTTCTTCAAAGGGTCTTGGAGAATGTTTTGTTTCTTCACATAATCCTATCCTTGACTGGCAGAGAGTAATGGTTATTCTAATTCTGTATAAAATGGCAGTGCCATCTTATATAGCAAGACAGATTTTTTCACTACCTCCTGCTCACAAACTACAGAAAAGTTATAAATTTTTTAATGTCCAAGATACTGCTATGTTAAAGTAAACTAAATCTTTTAACTCAGGTTTCTTACTGAAATGTGCTGTTGAGCCAGATTAGATTAGTGCTCTTTTTATTTCCATTATGCAATTCATTTGTGTTTTACTTTAGAAAGACTTTTGATTTTTTCCTGGAAAATTAGAGGGAAAGAAAATTATTTATTCATAATTTAAAAAAAATTCTGCCTATGTGAATAAAATCAGTTCCTAATGAAATAAAATAAAATTTATGCAAAAGTTATGTATATGTTCTCATGTTCACTATGCCATGGAAGGGACACTGGCTGCATAAATTTTACAAAGGAAACTAGTGACCCTTAGAAAACAAAAAAAACTGCTACACCCCCAAAATGAAAAACTACTCAACTGAATGATCTCTAAGAAGTTTTCAGCTTTAATATTGTGTGATTCTGTTTCGGAATACAGATTCAGAATCAGACTTCAGTAGGAACTTAATCTTTATTTGGTCTAATACCAAAACAAATGTTTATTATATCATTACGGTTGCTATAACAAAATACTGTAAACTGAGTGGCTTAAATAGCAGAAATTTATTTTCTCACAGTTTGGAGTCTAGAAGCTTAAGATCAAGGGGTAGGCAGGGTTGGTTTCATTCTAAGACCAATCTGTTTAGCTTGCAGATGGCCCCCTTGTTGTTGTATCCTAACATGGTCTTTCTTCTGTGTTTGATTCTTGCTGTGTCCTAACATGGTCCTTCTACTGGTGTCTTTCTCTGTGTCTAAATTTCTTATGACACCAGTAAGATTGGATTATGACCGTCCCCCTTGCCCCCCCACCCCCCACTGATGACATCATTTTAACTTAATCATTTCTTTAAAGGCCTTATCTCCAAATAGATTTACATCCCCAGGTACTGAGGGTTAGGGCCTTAACATATGACTTTTGTGAGGACATAGTTTAGCCCATAGCAAGTATATTCTCATTGCAAGGTAGGGATGGCTTTGGTGGAAAGGGGAAAGAATTGACGTCAGTCTCCAGTCAGGGACTTCTTTGGATAGGAAAGAAGAGAAGTTCATGCATAATATTGATAAGGATTCTAGAGATATAAAATGAGGTCAAAGAAAAGTGGTAGGAGTGAAGAAGATAGATACCTTCAAGAAGTTTAATTAGCCATGTGAAATGACAAGAAGTCAGGGAAGGTAAGTGTAACAATTGTCCATTTTCTGAGAAATACCATAATACAAAGAACATGAACAGTATGGAAAGTAATTTCAAAACAACATAGTTTTCTTTTTTTGTATAATGTTATGAAGGAAATTTATAATCTAATTCTTAACTTTCTCACTTTCTGTTTCTCTAAGTATAACTCCTCTTGTGGCACCCTTTAAAAAATGTTCTCCCAAATTTCCTCCACTATCTTTAGCTCTTCTCCTTTACTCCTACCTCTTTATTCCTGATCCTCCCATTGTAAGATCACAAAGAAACCCATTGACCAGAAAGAACCTTCTTTGGAGGGAAGGTAGGAGAAACAGAAGGCAAAACCAGAAACCTTTGGTTGGAGAGGAAAGCCTAATAATACTCATCAGTTAATTGTTTTGGATTTGTCACATGAGGAATATAGATTTTGGAAATACGGGATTTGTTACTGACCTTCCCAAGAATTGGCTTTAGTGAATGAGATCGGAGGCTATGTTAGAATGGGTAGAACCATGTTGGAGTTGAGGCTTGACAAAGAGCACATACTACTGTTTTAAGATTTTAACTCTGAAGAGATGCATAAACAGAGCAATAGCCAGAGAGAAGCTGGAGGGACAATCGGGAAAAAAGTTTTCTATGATTAGAAAAATTTGAGCAGTTTTGGATTTATATTCAGTGTATCTGACTGTATTTTCACACATTTAAGTTAATTTTACCTTTTAAAAACAGGCTTGATTCCTCTTCTAGTGGAATAACTAGTGGCAAGATTACTGCTATAAACAGCCACAACACTGGACAAAATCCAGAGAGTCCATTGAGAAGGAGAGGATATAGGTTTGGGTAGGAAAGAGAAGACTTAATGAATCACAGACCCTGAGAAGGATTTCTCCAGTAGTAAGAGTGGTGAAGGGTTGGGATATTTGCAAAAAACAGTAGGAGAGGGAGTCAAAAAGTTTGGCTCTGAAGAATTTTAATTTTGAAGGTAGAAAAGGAAATGACTTCAGTCTTAGTGCAAGAGTTTCTTCTCTGGTCCTCTAGCAGGTAATGATTGTCAAGTAAGAACTATGAAGAAGCTGAACTACATTTTCATCATGAAGATATATTTTCAATATATAGCTTCTTAAATTAAGCTGTTTCAGTTTGAAAAGCAAGGAGGTATCCTAAGGCTCAGGAGTTCTCCCTCCCACCCCTTTTTTCCTTTGTTGCAAACTACCAAATGTGGTAACATTAGCTGCCACAACAATTGTGAGAACTTCTCATTTCCTTCAAGTGTAGGCAAATGGAGAATGTGTGCTGTATTTTATTTTCATGGTTCTACTTTCAGGCAATGTCAGCTGTTTTTAGATTGACAATAAAAATCCTTATTGCTTGGAGAATTATATTTCACAAGTTTCTTCTCTCAGTTTTTCCATTTTCCTTTATAGAGCTGTTTGGCAAGGACAGAGAGCAAGAGAGGAAGAGGGCAGGTTTGGGGGGTGTATTTGAACAGCTTCGCTGTAATTTGAGCATCTAGTGTCTTTAGTGGAGAGTGGGACACAAGCTGCAGATGTAGACAAACTAATTTTTTATTCTTTTTATTAATTCCTTGGTGTTGCAAGAAATACAGTTAAAGAGTTACTTGTTTTCATAACTACTGTTATGAGTAATGCTATTCTGTAAAATTCTCAGGCACATGGATATGATATTTTGACATGTTTTATCTTTATCTTTTGGCATAAAGGGTACTATCAGATATAAATAAGTCTTTGCCCACTTCTGGCTTTTTGGAATCTCAAGCAATACACTTGAAATTATCAGTATTCTGTATCATTCTTCTATCAGTTGCTCTACCTATTAGTGCCTGTTTCTTGAGTGCCAGTTATATACCAGATCTTATGCTGGGGGCTTACAGATACAGAGGTGAATGCACAAATCTGTTCCTCTTCTCATGGTGCTTTCAGTATATCCATCATTTCCTCCAAAGGATAGCATCACATATTACATGTTTGTGCTCAGATTTGATATGTGGCGTTTATCTGGGGAAGCAAGTCAAAAGAGTCCTCTATGTGTCATCAAAGAACCAGCCCAGCGTTCCAGGTGAAGAATTAGGGCTATGATAATTAAAATAGCTGCACTTATAAAATTGCATGCAATGAGAAGGATGCTGTTCTTGGTACTTTATACACATTGATCCCCTAATGAACACTATGAGGTAGCTATTACCATTCTCATTTTACAAATGAGTTAAATAAGTTGCCAGAAGTGGTTTCCAAGTGGTAAAGAGAGATTTCACCCCAGGTACTCTGACTCTAGACACTATGCTCTTTACTGCTTTACTATATATTACTTTGGCATATTAAACACATACAATTATAGAATGAGAAAATTATGAGTATCAGGGCAGTGGTTTTCAACTGAGAGAGGCTTTGTTTTTTACAGGACATTTGGCAGCATTTGGAAACAGCTTTGGTTGTTCTAACTTGAGGAATACTACTGTATCTAGTGGGGAAAGTCCAGGGATGCTTCTAAATATCCTACAATGCACAGGACAGCCCCCCATAACAAACAATTATGGGGTTAAAAATGTAAATAGTTCCCAGATTCAGAAACCCTTCCTGAGAGAGTGCATCTTGAAAACAAGGCCCCAGAGAAGGCATGTGACCTCCCAGAATCAGCAGATTAACTTAAGGTCTTCTGATTTCCAATTCAGTTCCCCCTTGTTTTTCTACTCCTGGTTTTGTTTCACCATAGTGGATCTCAAGGTTTCTGGGTGCTGGGTTCTTCACAAATGTTGAGTGAGTGTTGTGCTTCACTTAATGTAAGGAGAGGGCTAGGCTAATTATGAGTAGAATCTGAAAGTTCACATTCTTCCTTATATATTTATTTCTTCCTTTTCTGTTTCCTTCTGGTCACCTGCAATTCTCTCCTCACGTACGTGCTTTCTTAATGTTATCAGCTGCCCATTGCCCTGTCTGTATGCTTTCCTTCCTCTGTGCTGCCGATCCAAAACTACCTTTCCTTTCTTCTGTCCTTTTCGTCAAAAATCTTTCTATGAAGTTTAACTATCAAGAAGAAATCTGAGTAAACATAATTAACCTAAGTTGAAATGTTTGATAATCACCCACACACCACCCCCTTATCCTTTCCTGGAATGTTTACTTTTAACCTAATGATTACTCGTGAATTAGTGTGGGGAAAACATAGTTGGGAAGCTTTCTTGTTGTACTTTGGATTATACTGTGATTATGTCATCCATAGGTAACATTAGCTTTGGAAGCGAGCACTGATAGCCTTGTTAGTTCTTCCAGGCTTTGTTAGTTCTCCCAGGCCTGAGGGGGTAACACTTCTGCTTTCCTTTCCAAACTCTCCCCAAGCCAAAAGTGTTTTGTAGCCCAGGAGACCATTCTGATCAGTATGCAATATTCAATTTAGAGTGCCCTTGTGATCTATTACAGACTAAATGTTTATGCCCTTCCCTTGGCCCCCAAATTTACATGTTGAAGCCCAGTCCCCAGTATGATGATATTTAGAGGGGGGTGTCTTTGGGAGGTTATTAGATCCTGATGAAGTCATGAGTGTAGGGCTCTCATGATGGGATTAGTGTCTTTAGAAGAAGAGGAAGAGACAAGAGCTGTGTCTCTGCCATGTGAGGACACAGCGAAAAGACAACTGTTTGCAAACCAGGAACATGTCTCTCACCAGAAAATGCATCTGCTTGCACCTTGATCTTGGACTTAACAGCTTCCAGAAATGTGGGAAATAAGTATGTGTTGTTTAAGCCACTCAGTCTATGACATTTTGTTTATAGCAGCCTGAGCTAGGACATGATCCAAGACGTTTAGCCATGTTAAGGAATACCTAGTGCTCCCTTCTAGAGAAATCAGGAGATCAAGTCACGGGTGTTCCTTAGTGTATGGATCTGGGTAGGCTGTGAAGTACTTTTAAGTCTCCTCTACTCTACTGGATGAGCCATGAATGATTTATTTTATTTCTCAACTCCCCCTATAGGTCATCCTGTGACTAATTAGGTAAACATTGGCTTGACTTTCTGATTCCCTGGGCTGTATGTCTAAGTGAGGTATAACCCTGTCAGAGAAACCTCTTGTATTGGCAGCCAACTCTTGTTGAGCCCATTTATTATTTTTTTTTAAGTTTATATATTTATTTTGTGAGAGAGAGAGCGAGCATGAGTGGGGAAGGGCAGAGAGAGAGGGAAAGAGAGAGGGAAAGAGAGAGGGAGAGAGAGCATCTCAAGCAGGCTCTGCACATCAGTACAGAGCCGGTGCAGGGCTCAAACTCACGAACTGTCATGACCTGAGCTGAAACCAAGAAGCTGAGCTGAAACCAAGAAGGTTAACCGACTGAGCCACCCAGGTGTCCCTCTCATTGAGCCCATTTAGATCACAGAGTTAAATCCTGTGACATCTGGGCAAGATTAGGGTAGCTGAGCCATCAGCAAAGCAAAATTGAAATTTACTTTTAGCACCCTCTTGCCCCAATTATGCCTAAATATCTGGTAGTATTACTAGTACTTTAATATTGTTTAATTCAATTTTGTTTTATTTAATTATAAATTTCAACTTTGTTAATGTGTGTATTGTCATTTTGTTTGCTATAATCATCTAGATTCTCACAGGTAAAGTCTTGGAGGGAATATGACATTAATATACTTTTTTTTTTTAAATTAAGTATCTGCATTTGGAATTTAGAGTGGTTTTCCTGCAGGCAGAGAGATCATTTGTGTTTTGGGATGCTGATATGGAGTCAGAGAAGATATAAAGATTAAAAAGGGACTGTCTAACAAAAGAAAAAGTAACACCAGTAAACATTAGCAGGCTGAAATTCCAGCTTCAGGTGCTTAATAAATGTTTGTCTTTGAATGAGATGCACAATTGGTAGGCGTAACGTGTTCTATACTCCTTTGAATGCCATTTCAATTATCATTCTAATTTTACAAGGTACTCTATTTTATTGGGAGCTTGAACAAATCAGGCTTCAGCCTCAGTTTCTTAATCTTTAAATTGAGAAGTTAAGACATGATAAAACTAAGATCTCTTCCAGAAATAAATAACTTCTGGTGTTTTATGTTGTTCTTTTTATTGAAAAATTATATACTACATTATTTGAGGTTCCTTTGCTGGCTGTCAGCAATATAAGGTTTTGCTAGCAAAATAGGCACAAAGAGTGATCTCATCTTAAAGAGATGAAGAGTGTACTCATCATCTTAAAAAAATGCGAAGTTGGATAAATGACAATCTCTAGGATTTATGTTATGCTTATTTTACCCTCTTTTTTCCTTAGCTGTTTTCAAATGCAAGAGTGCTATTGTTCAGTGTAATCTTGTATATTATCCACGTTAATGGGGAACAAACCCAAACCTTTCTATCATTCCTTGGATACAGGTTGAGGTAGCATAGTAACCTGAGCTTTAATACTAGTTCTGTTGTTAACTAACTGTGAGACTTGGAGCAGGTCTTTCCGTCTCTGCTTCTTGATTCCACATATACAATACAATATCTCATTTCTCTTTATTTTTACATGATCTGTTTAGAAAGGTAAATATATGCTCATTGGTATAAAATGCAAGTAGTATAAAAAGGTATAATAAAAGAAGAAAGAAAAAAATTCACACACATTTGCAAATACATATGTGAATACCATCGTGTGATAAATATATACATTTTTTTTTTCTTAAAAATATCTCCTAGAGACATGTCAATGAGTAAGGCATCTCCACAATTAAAGGATACTGACATCCCATTTCATGAACTCTGTTTCACTAATGAGACATTTTGGTTCCTTTTTGTTTTTTTATTTTGTTTTGTTTTGTTTTTGCTATTGCAAACAGCACTACTATGAATATATTTTTATGTCTTATTATATTCTCGTTTTAGAATGAACTCCTAGGAATATGGTTGTTGGATCAAAGGATATATGTATTTAACATTTCACTCCTACTGTCATTTTTTTCTCCACAAAGGTATCATGTTTTGCATTACCAGCAGCTCTGTTTCCCCACATCCTTGCCTGCATTAGGTATTGGTAATATTTTCATCTTTGTCAGTCTTATTATGAGAAATGACATCTCACCATTACACTGTCTTAATATAAGATTATATTGTGAAAATACAAAGTGATATAGTTATGACAATTATTTTTTTATCATTTTATTTTTCATCATGATAAGTACACTCTTTAATCTCCATCCCCTGTTTCCCTTATCCCTCCACTCACCTTCTTCTGGTAACCCATCAGTTTGTTCTCTATAGTGTGTTTCTTGGTTTGTCTCTTTTTTCCTTTGGTCATTTGTTATGTTTGTTTTTTTTTTTTTTAATTCCGCATATGAAGGAAATCATATGGTATTTGTCTTTCTTTGACTGACTTATTTCACTTAGCCTAATAATCTTTAGTTCTATGCATATCATTGCAAATGGCACTATTTCATTCTTTTTTATAGCTGAGTAATATCCCATTGTATACATATACCATTCCTTCTGTATCCAGTCGTCTCTTCAGGGACACTTGAGATGCTCCCATAGTTTGACTATTGTAAATAATGCAGCAATAAACATAGGGATGCATGTATCCCTTTGAACCAGTGTTTTTCATATTTTGGGGGGGCAGGGGTAATATGCAGTAGTGTGATTCCTGAATCATAGGGTAGTTTTATTTTCAATGTTCTGAGAAACCTCCATACTATTTTCCACAGTGACCGCACCAATTTGCATTCCCAGCAACAATGCAACAGGGTTCCCCTTTCTTCACATCCTTGCCAACACTTGTTGCTTCTTGTGTTGTTGATTTTAGCCATTCTGATAGGCGTGAAGTGATAGTTCATTGTAGCGTTGATTTGCATTTCCCTGAGGATGAGTGATGTTGAGCATCTTTTCATGTGTCTGTTGGCCATCTGGATGCCTTCTTTAGAGAAATGTCTATTCATGTCTTCTGCCCACTTTTAATTGGATTGTTTGTTTTTTGGGTGTTGACTTGTATCAGTTCTTTATATGTTTTGGATACTAACCCTTTATCGGATATGTCATTTGCAAATATCTTCTCCCATTCAGTAAGATGTCTTTTAGTTTTGTTGACTATTTCCTTTGCTGGGCAGAAGCTTTTTACTTTCTTTTGATGTAGTCCCAAGTTTATTTTTGCTTTTGTTTCTCTTGCCTCAGGAGACATATCTAGAAAAATGTTGCTATGGCTGATGTCAGAGAGATTGCTTTCTGTGCTCTCTTCAAGAATTTTTATGGACTCACATTTAGGTCTTTAACCCATTTTGAGTTTATTTTTGTGTATGGTGGAAGAAAGTGGTCCAGTTTCATTCTTTGGCATGTTGCTGTCTAGTTTTCCCAGCACCATTTGTTGAAGAGGCTTTTTCCCAAAGTATATTCATTCTTTCTTTGTCGAAGATTAATTGACCATAAAATTGTAGGTTTATTTCTAAGTGACAATGATAATTTTTAACTTCTGCTAATAATGAGACTAATCTTAGGCTATAATGGTTGGGACAGAATTGCTTTTTGGTTTGTTTGTTTCTTTAAAGAATACTTTCAAAGATATATATATGCTAGCTTCTGCCTTTTCATCCTTTTCAGGGATTCCAAAATGCTTGCTTCCTTCTATATGTAGCACACAAGTTCAAGGTGCTTTCCAAAATGCATTTTCACATTGCCTCATGGTGTCATAGCGCCACATGATTAGGTTGTATTCCTGTAGAGATAATGTCATACAATCTGTACCCTGATCTGTGGAAAAACCAGATATTGCTCGTTTAAGTAACTTTTTAAAAATTTGTTAGTCTATAAAAGCATAATATAAAATGTTCATTTCAGCTTTAACAATATCTAATTAGTGACATTTCCTTCACCAAAGTTTCTTTTTTTATTGGCTCTAGACAAACTGTTTTTTATGTCCTATAAAATGTCTCATCTTTATTTCTTTTAAGCTTCATTATCTTTTTGATGACACAGTAATTTTCTTTCCATCTTTTATCTCCCTTTAGCTGACATCTTCACTTTGTCTTTCTTTACAACTATGCAAGCTCTTATCCATTTGTTTTGGTAACTTTTAATGGAAAATTCAATTTCTATGAAGTATATGCTATTATTTTTAGAAGTACTTAATTAAGTTCTCTAAAGGTTAGGTGAGTAGATTAAACAAAAATATGTCTAAATGTCGCATGACAGCTTCCTCATGGGAATTTACCAGGGAGGATGTAGGGTGAGGAGTGATAATTTATATTAAATGTACATCCTATTTTTCATTAATGTCTTCTCAACATTAAGTTTCAGGGAATAATTTTGTGCTCTTTAAATTTGAGATTCAAAAAGATTCGTGCATAGTGAAATAAAGCAGGCAGTATAAGTAACCAGGAAAAAAAGAGAGAGGAAGAAAGACTGAAAAGTGGTAGTCAGAATTCAGAACTCCAGACAGCATATTGGTTTACAAACAATAATTACACATTTTGCAAATAATTTTTCAGAAACAAGGGGCTTATCAAAAAACATACTTGATCTATACAATTAGTTATTCAGATATATGAAGCATCTTATTACTGTAGAAAGCATATTGGATTGGGAACTAGAAAAATAGTACAAGTCATTACTTATCTGTATTGTGTCTTCAGTGGTGCAGTTCTGTCATAGCCATCTTTTTCATTGTTTGATCCTTATCTTTTCTTTTTAATCAGAGTCATACCATTTTGATAAGTGAAGGCAATTAGATTTGTTGGTTCCACTTGCAAATATTGTGACATACCTTCCAGAAATACAGAATTCTTTTTAAATCTAAAACAAAAGAGAAAGAAAGGAAAGGAGAAACAGGTACAGGATCTCCTTGGTTTATGCTGGCCCTATTTAATATATTCTGGAAACCTTGGACCTTTTGGAATAAAAATGACCACTGACTAAGTGAAATGGGAGGGAGAAAGCATGAATGAAAGTTGAAATGGTGTGGGGTGCCTGGGTGGCTCAGTTGGTTGAGTGTCTGTTTTGGCTTAGGTCATGATCCCAGGGTCATGGGATGGAGCCCCATGTCCGGCTTTGCACTGGGTACAGAGCCTGCTTGAGGTTGTATTTGTTACCCTTTCCCCCTCTTCCTAGCTCACTCTGTCTCTCTCTAAAATTAAAAAAAAAAGATACTATTTGGGGTGCCTTGGTGGCTCAGTTGGTTAAGTGTCAGAGCCTACTTGGAATTCTCTCTGCCCCTCTCTCTGTTCCTCCCTCTTTCATGTGCACTCTCTATCTCTCTCAAAATAAATAAATAAACTGAAAAAAAGTTGAAATGGCTTGAAACCAAATAAGGGAATGTTTACTGACACTGTCCCCACCTATGATAAAATGTGGGAGAGGAATTGTAGTATGGCTGTTAAGAGTTTGGACTCTAAAGTTGAAAATATCTTCTTTTGAATATAGCTCTTTCATTTACTGGTGAGTTTGCCTATCTGAATTGCAACATCCTCACCTATAAAACGCAGATAAAAATAGCACTTATCTCATAGGGATATTGACAGAATAAAATGAAATAATGCATTTTGTGCTATTAGTAAATTGGTAATAGTAAATTGCTTAGCAAGGTGACTGATACATAATAGTACTGCTAATAACAAACATTCATTGATTACTAGATGCCAGTAACTCTTCTAAGGGCTTCCCAAATACTAACTCATTGATTAATTAATGTCAGCCCTTCTAAAGCTTCTATTTATTATTAGGAAATAGCTGCATATAATAAAATATATAATAATTTATTATAGGACTTCTAAACTTGCATCTTGATATAGATATTAAATGTATATTTGTATATGTGTGTGTATACATATATCAATGAAATGTATATATGTATATACATATCTGTATATATGTGAATAAACATTAAAAGTAAAGAAGATCTACCCACAACTGTATGGTCAGTTAATCTTCAAAAAAGCAGGAAAGAATATCTATTGGGAAAAAACCAGTCTCTTCAACAAATGGTGCTGGGAAAACTAGACAGCAACATGGAGGTTTCTCAGAACATTGAAAATAAAACTACCCTATGATTCAGGAATCACACTACTGCATATTACCCCTGCCCCCCCAAAATATGAAAAACACTGGTTCAAAGGGATACATGCATCCCTATGTTTATTGCTGCATTATTTACAATAGTCAAACTATGGGAGCATCTCAAGTGTCCCTGAATAGACGACTGGATACAGAAGGAATGGTATATGTATGCAATGGGATATTACTCAGCTATAAAAAAGAATGAAATAGTGCCATTTGCAACTACGTGGATAGAGCTAGAGAGTATATGTTAAGCGAAATAAGTCAGACAAAGACCAATACCACATGATTTCACTCACACGTGGAATTTAAGATGCAAAACAAACAAGCAAAGGGGAAAAAATACAACAGAAGGAGGCAAACCAAGAGACACTGTTATGTATAGAGAACAAACTGATGGTTACCAGAGGGGAGGCAGTTGTGGTCGGGGACGGATTAAAGGTGTGCACTTGCTGTGATTAGCACCAGGTGATTTATGGAAATGTTGAATCATTATATTGTACGCATGAAACTAATATTACACTGTATGTAAACTAACTGGAATTTAAAACTTAAAGGAAAAAGTAAGGAATATCTGAAGTTCCCTAAAATGATATAGAGGTTGTCATACATCAGTCTCAGTGTATTCATTTTCATATTTGGACATCTTTGTATAATATTTAACATTTTTATAGTAAAATAGGCTTGAGGAAAGCATCTTTAATAAATATTGTTACTGTATGCCTACAATTTTTACTATCTTATCAAATACAGCTTTCAATATCTTTAGGTCAAGGTCATATTTCAAGATTTTATTTTTGAACCAAGACATAGAAGTACTCTTGAAGGGAAATCCAATGTTTATATGAGTACTCAGCAGTATTCATTATTTCTTATATATTGTCTCCTTTAATCATACTGCTTCTATGAGCTAGATATTCTTATTTATAAGAGGAAAAAATGAGGCTTAGTTATCACAAATAATTTGCCATAATATAATATGTGCAAGTAGTGAACTCAGTGTTTGAATAAGGTGTGTTTTATTTTAAACCTCATTATTTTATCATACCAGTGCTTAATATTTCCATTGAAACATCCTCAGAGCACAGAACACTATACCCTCAAGTTCCAGAAAAATGGCCTAAGGAAGTGCAATACAAACAAATGTTTTCCAGAATCACTTGTGTATCTCCTAATTATGCAAACTTTGTATTATATCCATAATATTTCCCTGTTAATTAAAAAATACAATTATTTCCCTTAACTCCTGTTACAGGCTGAATTATGTCTCTTCAAAATTCATATATTGAGGTCCTAATCTTCAGTACTTCAGAATGTGACTGTATTTTGGAGATAGAGTCTTTAAAGAGATAATTAAGGTTAAATGAAGTCATTGAGATGGGCCCTAATCCAATATGACATAATACTTATAAGAAGAAGAGATTAGGATACTGACAGGTACACAGAGGGAAGAGCATGTGAAGATATTGGAAAAAGATCTTGGTCCTCTCAAGTCAAGGAGAGAGGCACCTGAGAAGAAACCAATCCTGCTGATACCTTGATCTCAGACTTCTACCTCCAGAATCATGAGGAAATAGATTTCTGTTGTTTAAGCCTGCGATATTTGTTAGGGCAGCCCTGGAAAACTAATATAGGCCATCTGGTAAAAATACTCAAGAAAGATATACATTAAATCTTTGGTTTGTGAGCATAATTCATTCTGGAAACATGCTTGTAATCCAAAGCACTTGTATATCAAAGCAAATTTCTCCATAAGAAATAATGGAAACTCAGATGATTCTACAACCCAAAAATATTCATATAAAAATGATTACAATATTGTAATATAATACAATATTATAATAAAGAAAATACAAAATATAAAGAAAAACAAATTAACCTGCACTTACCTGTGAAAACCTTTGTGACTGTCGTGAGGGAGACAAGAGAGAAGAGCGTTATTGTGTAGGACAACTTTCACTATTACTAGTGGAATCATTGCTATCTCCTGCTCAATGGAATCTTGCTTGGTCTTTTTCATCTAACTTCAACAAGGAACCTATCCAATGTCACTTGCTTTTGCATCCTTTTGAAGATTTTGCAAAAATGTGTTGACATTCACCCACAATCCTGCAGAGAGAGGGAGGGGGAGAGGGAGAGGGAGAAACCATTGGCTTGGTTGTGATCATGTGACGCATTTGGCATCATATACTAGTCGTAATGCAAGACATTGCTCATTTATCAAGTTAAAATTTATTAGAAATGTTTGCTTGTGCAGAATACTTGCAGAATGAGTTACTTGCAATTCAAGGTTTTACTGTATTTTATTTATAATAGCTTTGTGTATCTGCAGTTATATCACTATATTCTCCCAAGAGGCTGAGAAAGAATTATACCTGTTAACTAACTTCCTTCGAATCAAGGCTCAGTGTGGAAACAAAAGGATTCTAATACTTTGAGGCACTGTTCAAAATATGTGTTAGGTTAATTATCTGTACTAACTCTATCATTGGTGGTAATGAATTCCTGGTTCAGAAATTCAGGCTATCGTCACTAGGACTCCAAATTTGTCTTAAAGCAGATGCCCTGATGCCTGTTTAAACCTTGAGTATATACCTAGTGCTGCTGTAAGTCCCTTTAGATTAGACCAAAGCCATGAAAGTGAAGTCATAGCAAGGACAATACAATATCCCCTATCAGAAAGGAATGTTATCCTCATGTATAGGATACCAGAACATTTTTTCACTTAATTTATAAGCAACTCACAAAAACATCTGTATGCTTATTTTAATTACTGCCAAAGAATCACAACAAAATATTTCACCCTATAGCTAAATTTAAGTTTTTTCTGGGCTAACTTCAATGATCATATGTGCTGGCTTCATGTCAAAGTAGTCTGACTATGATGGTGACATATAAAAAGAAATCTATTAAATGGAACAATAGCACTGAATTGGAATGATAATGTTATTAAAGTGAGTGAAATATTAGAGCAACATATATGAGTGATACTCCATTTGGATATTTCTAGTAAGAATTTCACAAAATATAGATGTAAATTGGTCAGTACTTCTCCATAACAGAGTGAAAAACCTAAGTTTCCTGCAGACTTGGAAAATTATTCAGAATATAAATATAACAATTCATCTATTGACTTTGTATCCTAGGAAATATGAAGAAGAATTGTCTGACATAAATGCAGACCTTGGGTTTGCTAAAATCAATATTTATCTCTCAGGTCAGTCAATTTATTGATATTCATCTCAATGAGAAGTCAGTATATGTATATCACTGTGGACTAAATTTCAACATAGAAACGTTTAAATCTTGAATTTAGTTTTGCTTCCCTGAGAATCCTTCCCCTCCTGCCCCCTGATTTTATATGGTTTGTATAAGGTCCAAAAGAAAAGAGTTAAAGCTTTTTAAATATTTTAGGCTTTTTGTCTCATACCGTTTAGCAAAATCAAAAAGTGTTACCTGTAAATTATTAAAAATGATAACATCCAAAGTAAACTCTCACCAACTTAATTTCTCATACTGAAATTTTCATAGGGTGCATAGAACTTATTCAAAGTTATGAATTACAATTAAAGATTTCCCAAAGAAACGATGTCATGATTTTAAATTCAGTAAGTACAAAGAAGTGTGATATGTAGAGGTAAAAACACCAAAAAATACTTTTTATGTGGCAATCATCAACTGATAATTGTTGTAATATAGAAAAATACACACCACATATGAGTATAGAATTCAGGCTAATGTTACAAGCTAATGAAAAGAAGCAAATCTGCCGTGCATCTACTTCATACATTTATTGTTTGAGCTAGTCACTTTTACTTTGAAGCTAATAACTACCTTCATTACAGAAACTGGTGCCTGTCTTTAAATATATTTGATTTATTTCTTCAAGTATACTTAAATTGCATTTATTTTTATTTTTATAGTAAGGAACCAAGTATATTGAATATTTTTATATTGCAATCAATATATTTCTTGCTTAATCTACACATGATAATAATACTGACATAATCGTATCATGATTCATCAATCATGAATGTCATGGCCCTTAGGTGAGTCCAGTGAATTTGGTGTTCACTTGTATATTTTAAGTCCTATGGCAGGACCTAGAGTCAGGTCCTAAAGTTTCCCTTCTTTTCCTTTTCTAAGCTGTGAAGCTGAACCATGGCTATCCCATCTCCTGGATTTTGGCAATCTGATAAAGTAAAAGAAAATCAACCCTCTTGACCTAACTATCATATGTACATCTCTCTTTTTATTTTATTGATTTTGATCACTAGTTTAGCCAAACTTGCTTTCTTTTAGTGTTTCTACTTCACCTCAAATTCTGAAATTTGTATAATCTCACCATAGTTTTTCCAGCTCCTCTCTTTGAATGTTTTAGTGTAGATGTTTTTATCAGTCTTATATAGCCCAATTATATTTAACCTTCCCATATTATATCAGCAGGAAGAGCTAAGATCCTTTTCCTGACACTTCAGACAACATTATAGCAATAGCTACATGACAGATTATACAAATCAACTATAATTAGTTGTCCTTTCAGTATAAAGTCTTGTTTCCTTAACGGTTACAAATTTGGCTAATTTAGCTTTAGATTTTATCTTCTACATAAACTAGTTTGATGAAAATTAGTGAAAACATGTAACACTTATTTAAAGGTCTTTTAAAGTGGCACCCACATGGCTCCGTTGGTTGAGCCATCAACTATTGATTTTGGCTCAGGTCATGATCTCAGGGTCATGATCTTATGGTCATGAGATTGAGTCCCGCGTTATGTCTGGCTTTGTGCTGATCGTGGAGCCTGCTTAATATTCTCATTCTCTCTCTCTCTCTCTCTCTCTTTCTCTTTCTCTCTCTCTCTCTCTCTGTCTCTCCCCCTCCCTCCCTGTGCCTCTGTCCTCAGCTCACTTTCTCTGTCCCTCTCTCTAAAAAAAATAAATGATAATAAATAAAAACATAAAAGTCTTTTAAAATATTTTGTTGACTTCTTTAAATGTTGACATTTTAGTTGATTTAATTTGTTTTTTATAGAAACAATCTTAGACTTCAAGCCAAGGTTTTTCTTTTTTTTTTTTTTTTTTTTCCATTACAGAAATTCTAAGTATATAATGTGTGGTAAAGCACTTAAAATGTTAACTGGTTGAACTGGCTGGGAATAAATAAATTTTGGATGATAACTTTTGGAAAATTAAGTAATATTTAAACTTTCAAAATTTTGGAATTTTTGTATCTCCATTTAACTGTCAGTTTTTCAGAGTCCCTCCTATCTCCACATTAGAATAGTTATTTGAATCATTCTGTTTTCTTCCTGCTATTTCATTTCAATGAAATTATCACAATTTGTAATCATATATGGATTTTATTTATATATAAATATAGTTATTTAAAAATATAAAATATAGTTTTGTTTATATTTTTATTTGCTCAAAATTTGCCTTATGTACTATGTACATACAAAATTTGCCTTATGTACTAGTTTGCTTAAAGAGCTCAGGAATCATGTATATTTTATCAGTGTAAATCCAGGGCATAGTAGAATATCTGGCATACTGTGAGTTTTAAATAAATGTTGAAGGAGTTAACTAAAATTTATAGTGAAGTAGAAGAAAGTAGAAGGAGGAGGAGAGAGAGGAGGAGAGCTGGAGGAAGAATAAATCGGTGACTAATTTTTATGGGTTCTTATTGTGCACCAGCTATTCTGTCTTCACAGCAAATCTCTCAGGTCAGTGCATTGAAGACAAAGAGGCCCGGGAGGTTAAGTGACAGGCTTGTGCTTCTGGTCATACCCAAGGTGGTAGAGTTGGATTTTGAATCCACTTGGGTTATGACCCCAGTCTAGCCAGCTGTGCTCTATTATGAATAGAAGGACTGTGGCATTTTCCCTACCTGCCCGTCTCACTGACACCATCTTTTTCTATGGCAGCTGGTATTTGTGAATGTAGGCCTACATAAAAGTAGTGGTATGATGTGTACTTTGCTGAGTCATGTGGAGCAACTGGATTTTTCAGGGACTGAATAGAATCAGTTTATTCTCTTAATTAAAAGTTATTCCTAAGGAAACCTAATTGCAGTGGAATTAATTGGTTTTCATGGAGTCCACGTATCTTCTGGGTCTGTGAGTTCCACCCCTCCCTGCCCAGTTATGTCAGATGACATTCTACCCAAAGTTTTCTGAAGTTTCAAAATCACTGTGTGAAACACTCATATGATATAAAATTATTAAATCTGTGTGTTATCTTAAGCCAGAGGGTTGCTCTATGCTTTAGTAGTAAAGAAACAAGCCACCATACTGCTCAACATCCTTCCTTTCCAATAAACTGATTTGTTCCTGGACTTCCATATTACTTCTCCTTGCTTTACAGAAAAAGTGTTCCTCGTTTCCAGGGTTAGTTCCTTTGTTCTTGATTGAATTCATTCTTGCTATTGATTGGGTTCATTACTATCCTCTGTTCCATATTGCTATCCACAATTTATTACCCAATTTATAACTAATTTCTTTTTCTACACTGGATTTTCTTCGGGCAACAAGTATATCAAAGTCTCCCATATTTCAAATGTAAACAAAGTAACAAAAACTCATTCCCAGGCCTTCTCTGCCAAATTGACACCTCATATCTCTTCTTTATTAAAGTTTTTGAAAGACTGTTTTAAATTGCTGTCTTCATTTCTTAACCACCCATTAAAATGTTTCTTTATGGTGTCTTCCACATTTTACTGAAACTACTGTTTCAGAGGTCATCAGTAATGTACTGTTTGCCATTTTTAGTCATTCTACATGGGCTCAGCTTTCCCAAGTTTTCTGCTGTATTCCACCACTGTTGAACACTCTTCATTCTTTAAACTTTTTCTCCATTGATTTCCTGACATTGTTCCTTACTAATTTTTATCACATTTCTTATATTCTGATCAAAGAAAGATTGTTTTCTTCTTCTTAATTTTAAAGATTTGTAATTTTCAACCTATTATCTTTCTCCTTATTAGTCTATATCACTGTTTCTGCTTCCTTTGATTAACCTTCAAAAAGCTATGTAATCTTTCCCTGTATTTCTGGTCTAGGTCTTTTTATTGTTCAACATATATTAACACCTTTTCTTGGTTTCTGGGCAATAACTATCAACTTTACATGTCTTTCCTGAAATTCTAACTCTTATTTCCAAGAATTTGCGTGATGTCTCAAAGCCAAATTAAACTTTATCTAGTAGGGCTGGTACTTCATCTTCCCAGTAACAGATACAAGGTACCTCACTTACGTTTGACACTTTCATCGCCTTCATCCACACTCTGGCAAATTAATAGGTTCTGTTCTGAATGGTGCTTCATGAGTGTATTATTTTCAATTGTTTCTCCTGCAGGTAGTGATGTCATCTCACACCTGGAGTATTCCAGTAACTTTCTAATTCGTTATCTGTCTTTAGCCTTCAATATACTACTCCACCTTTTATGCTTGATAAAAAACTTAGATAACCACCTGTGGCCTATTAAAATATAGTCACATTTCCTACTGTGGTGTTCATAGGTTGCCAGAACTGATGTAAATCTGCTTGTATAGACCAGCTCCCAATGCATTCTTCCATTAAGCTAGCTTTTAGCCATTTTCTAAGTATACCATGTACTTTTGTGCCCTCATGCTCTTTGTCCTTATGAACTTGGAATACCTTTTCCCTACTTTCTTTCCTGTCGCTGAAAACTAGTTACTCCTCAAAGGGTTACATGAGTTTATTCCACTTTGCATGATTGGTTGTCTGTCTCTCTTTCTATAGTTTTGTCTCCCTTTCTATTTTGTAAATATTTCTAGAGCAGAAATAATTTTATTCCCACTTGTTTCCTTCACTTCATCCCATACCACATATGTAATACACAAACTCTTTCTTTTGTACACAAAGAGTATTAATGAAAAATTTCTGGGGGGTTACTATGAAGTTAAGAGATTCATAGACTCATGAAAGTCAGTTTGGCACTTCAGTGTCTCACTTTTTCATGCAGGAATTGTTTTACATTGAACAAAGTGTAGTTTGGCAAAAAAAAAAAAAAAAGGGTTAGTCATTAAAAAGGATCTATTCATCAGCTGTCTTTTCAAGAGCTGTCTAAAGTGCTTGATATTCACACGTAAACTGGCCTTCACTGCTCAGGGCTCTTAACCTAGATACTTCATCAAGACCATTTCTTTCAGAATGTATATGGGGCGCCTGGGTGGTTCAGTTGGTTAAACTCTGACTTTGGCTCCGGTCACAATCTCACAGTTTGTGGATTTGAGCCCCACATCCAACTCTCTGCTGTCGGCACAGAGTCTGCTTCGGATTCTCTATCTGCCTCTCTAGCTGCCCTTTTCCCGCTGGCACTTGCTCACAAGCTCTCTCTCTGTCAAAAAATAAACACTAAAAAAAAAAAAAAAAAAATTAGAGCCTGCAGCTGATATTTCTTGATGAACTTAACTACCAGATCTCTGAAACTTGGTGAGTGGTTGCCATTGCTGCTAATTCTTTGCTAGCAAGTGGTGAAAGTGAGTGTAGGGTATTTGGAAAGGCAACAACGGAAAGATTATTGAACAGAATATTTACCAAATGTCAGAAAAGCTTTTGCAAACATAAAGCTAAAAGTGAATAAAATTCAAACCTACCTGTAAATCCAACAGAGCCGTTACTAATAAAACCTCATATGTATCACCTCAGAATATGTTTATCCAAAAAGCCTTTGGAACTTTTAATTTAGTTCTTCACGTATTTTCTTAAGACATGACATAGAAAAATCTGAATATATAGATGAATAAAAAACTGAACAAATCTGTTTTTTAGTCATCAGACAGTAAAGCTTTTTTTTTTTTTAAAGTTTTTATTTAAATTTCGGTTAATACAGTGTCATATTAGTTTCAGGTACAATATAGTGATTCAACACTTCATACACACGCGGTGCTCATCACAAGTGCCCTCCTTAATCCCCATTACCTGTTTAACTCATCTCCCACCCATCTCCCCTCTGGTAACCCTCAGCTTGTTCACTATACTTGCATAGTCTTTTCTTGATTTGCCTCTCTTTTTTTTCCCCCTTTGCTCATTTGTTTTGTTTCTTAAATTCCACATATGAATGAAATCATGGCATTTGTCTTTCTCTGACTTATTTCGCTTAGCAGTATACTCTCCGGTTCCATCCATTTCGTTGCAAATGGCACTATTTCATTCTTTTAATGGCTGAGTAATATTTCATTCTATATATACCATTTCTTCTTTATCCATTCATCAGTCAATAGGCACTTGGGCTGTTGCCATATTTTGGTTCTTTGGATAATGCTGCTGTAAACATCAGGGGACATGTATCTCTTTGGATTAGTATTTTTGTATTCTTTGGGTAAATACCTAGTAGTGCAATTGAAAAGTAAAACTTTATATATCTGCACACATTTTTTTAAACAAAAATGGGAGCTTACACTGAATTTGCATTTTTAGTTAACATATTTTCAACATCTTCCTACACCATTAATCTAATTACAGTGATTTACTCTAGTGAATCCACAAATGGTCAGTATTTAAAATTTTTCTCATGTAAATTGTCTTCTAAAAGCATTGTGAATTTAGTAGAGTGTATTTGGGAGGACAAAAGCGTCAGGGGGAGAGGGAGGATTTCAGAGGGCACACTAAATCCTGGTCCTCCCAGGGCGTATTTCTAGCTCCAGTATCCTTGACTCACACTTCTACCAAAAAGGAAAAAATGTATAAATATATTCAGCCTGAACATTCTACTGATTTAAAGTTCTTTGATGGCTCAAAGCACAGTTCCAGACATCAGAAATGAAATTTCAATCTGTGCCAGTTAAAAGTTGAATAACTGTATTTCATTATTAATATCAATAATATTTTATTCATTACACATACCAAAGAGATCAGAGTTCATTCATTCTTTCATTCATTAAACACAGCTATGACAGCCTTGCCGTGTCCCTCGAATGGGAGGAAAAGAGAGAAATGAATGTCATCACTTTTAGTGTCTGAAGTAGGAAGTGGAAGCTATTTGGGTGGTCAAGTGATGCAGTGCAAGTAACTTTTACAGTTTCTCTTTTGGTGCCCAACTGGTCAGAATTGCTTTAGCAATTTATCTAATAAATATTTATCTAATTATTTATTTACTACCTGCTGTTTATCTAATAAGGCTGTTTTGCTTTGTGTGCTCCAAACTGCCTTGTGTGTCCTGCCTCCACACCTTTGGTCTTGGTCTTTCCTCACAGAAAAGGAAAAGTACATGCTGGCAGTGAAGACTTGACTGTTAAATTTTCCCTTGTTCTCTTCTTGAGAATTTTTCAAATGACATTCCAAGGTTTGCTCTTTACATGGAATAGATATTTTGCAGGGGAAGTAAAACAACTTATATGCTTAAAGAAAATCTAACAACTCTGGGTAATCCCTATTTAAGTAATTTTGATGGGGTTCACAACGGTGGGATTTAAATACATTGATATGAGTAACGTGGGGGCTCCTCAAGCTAGATTTGGCACCCTGTTGTACACATTGCTGGAACTTCATACTACTCATTTTTAGAATTATCCCAATTATAACTTAACTATTTGATTCTTCTATCACCCAGAGACTCTAAGTTTCTTAAAGTCAGAAACCATGTTCATCTTACTCAGTTCTATATTCCAAAGTGAAACAGTTTGTGGCACAAAGTAGGGACTACAAAATATAGGTTGAATGAATAAATAAGTGAATAGATCTTTAAAAGCAGGATAGAATATGTAGTATTTTTTAGGTATATCTGACCAAAGAACCCTTCTTTTGTGGATTATGTACTAATGTTTCATCCTATTTGTTTTTCTACTTGGATCCCCTGCAGGCAATTCATGGGCATAAAGTCCAAATTAAGATCATCTTGTCTAGAGTATATAGTTGTTCTCTTTTGTTCTGTATGTCGGAAGTGCTCTCACCATTGTTGCAGGAGTCCACATAAAACTGGAGGATGATCCTTAACTTTTCTTACTCTCATTCACATTCCATCAGCTCCCAGCCCTTTTTGCTTCTATCCTCATTTTTCAGCCCTATTATTAAGACCCCAGTCCAAGCCAGGAAAATTTATCTCTGACAGTAGTCTCATAACTGGTTTCCTTGCTACCCTGCAATCACTTATTGCATGATAACAGCGTTTTTATTGTATCAATATCTTATTTAAAGTATTTTTGTGACTTTAACAAAATTGTGTAGATCTCTGCTTACCTCTTGATTTTGCCGTTTTATTCCCTAAGTTACTCTACTCTCTAGTTGTATTGAATGTTTTGGTTCCCCCAAACCAGCGTGATTTCAGGGCTGTTTTGGTTCCCCCAAACCAGCGTGATTTCAGTATAAGATCTCACATCTGTGCACTGCATGATGCCAAGACTGTTCTGTGAGTGCAGCCCCGTAGAGTTGTGCAGCATGACTTCTCTACCTGATCACTAACTTTTTTTTTTTTTCTTCTTAAATATCATGGAACCCTTTCTGACCCTTCTTGTTTCTTATTCTTGTGTTCTGGCTAGTCTTTCTGATTTCTGGGCTGTCTGTCATGACCACTTGATGATTGTTGGGCTGCCTTGCTTTATGTCTCCAGGTCTACTGGCATTTCTTCTGCCACAGCACTTCTCACAGTCTTCCTTCTTTCTTTCTTTCTTTCTTTCTTTCTTTCTTTCTTTCTTTCCACCCCCTCTCTCTTTCCCTCCCTCCCTCCCTCTTTCTTTTCTTTGCTCTTTTCCTTTGGTTTTCTCTCTTTCTTTTTTTCTTTCTTTTTCTCCCCCTCCCCTCCTCTCCTCCTCCCCCCCTCTCTCTCCCCTCTCTCCCTCCTAACTAGACTGAAAGAACTGTGGAAGCAAGACCTTTTGTAGTGCATTACAGTTGGATGTTCACCATCTAGTCTGTGTCTAGCAGGGCCTGTATCCTCCTCAGAGTCTTTGTCTTTGCTATTTACCTTGCCTACAATGCTCTTTCCTAGGTGTCCTCCAAGCTCTCTCCTTTACCTCCTTCAGGTGTTTACTCAAGTATTACCTTCTTTTTTTTTTAAATTTTTTTTTTAACGTTTATTTATTTTTGAGACAGAGAGAGACAGAGCATGAACAGGGGAGGGGCAGAGAGAGAGGGAGACACAGAATCTGAAACAGGCTTCAGGCTCCGAGCCATCAGCCCAGAGCCTGACGCGGGGCTTGAACTCACGGACCGCGAGATCGTGACCTGAGTTGAAGTCGGACGCTTAACTGACTGAGCCACCCAGGCGCCCCTAAAAAAAATTTTTAATGTTTATTTCTGAGAGAGAGAGAGACAGACAGACAGACATTGCACGAACAGGGGAGGGGCAGAAAGAGAGGGAGACACAGAATCTGAAACAGGCTCCAGGCTCTGAGCTGTCAGCACAGAGCCCGACGTGGGGCTCGAACTCACGGACTGCGAGATCATGACCTGAGCCGAAGTCGGACGCCCAACCGACCGAGCCACCCAGGCGCCCCTCAAGTATTACCTTCTTAGGTCTCTGACTACGTTATGGTATCCCCTCCGCTGTCCTTGCTTATCTTCCTTTTTTTTTTTTTTATTTTGTCTCTCTTATGGACTATATATTGTGTCCATCCAGAATTCATATGCTGAAATCATAACCCCCAGTGTGATGGTATTAGGAGATGGAAGCTTTGGGAGGTAATTAGATCATGATGGTGGAGCTCTCAGGATTGAGATTAGTGCCCTTATAAGAAGAGACACAGGAGAGAGCATCTCCCTGTTTCTGCCTTGTGAAGATACATTGAGAATATGGCCATATGTAAATCAGAGGGCCTTTGCTAAGCACCTAGCCATGCCGGCACCCTAATCTCAGACTTCCAGCCTCCAGAACTATGAGAAATAAATATTTGTTGTTTAAGCCATCAGTTCGACAGTATTCTGTTACAGCAGTTGGGACTGACTAAGATAGTTTCTCTCTGGAGCTCATTGATATGGGGAAAGCTAAATTGTCAGGGGTCAGGGTAGCCAATTATGACAGTAAGCCAACATGAAAGGAACAACTACACCTTTAATCACTAACTGCTATAGTATAAGCAAGAAGCCAAACTGGTAAAAACATGGATTCCCTTCTCTTCCATTTTCCCATGGAAAGACGCACTGGTCAAGGGGCAGGTAGATTAACACAGATGTGGGGGTTGTTTCACAGTTGAGGGATAACTGAACAAAAGGTTCCTGCAGTTTTGTAGACCTGAGAGATGATGGGAGGGAGAAAGAGACTACGACTGGAAAAGTACTGAATACTGATTCAGAGTGGAGAAAAGTGTCTTTGAGTTTTCATAGTTAATTCCCATAAGGAGTTGTAGGCAGAGGAGCCTGGAGAAAGCCTCAGTTGAAGGCCCCCTAATAAAGAAGTCTTGAAATGAAGGTGCTTGGGCCAAGTATGTGGATATGCATAAGAGCATGGCTGGCCAAGAGGGCCTGAGACTTTGCAACTCCCTTCAGACTGCAGTGCACTGGCTGTACGCTGGGTCTGATGTGGGGAGGACAGCTTTTCCCCATCAGCCCTGCCAAATAAAGCGTTTATAATTGCCTATGATCAGGCCTGAAGAATCGCACCTAGGTTTTTAAGCAGGGGCCAGACTCCTCAGTCTCCCTAGAAGTTACCACTTTTTACATGCTATATGCTACAGTTACATATTTTAATTATTTTGTGTATCTTTCCATGAGAATATGAGCTTCATGAGGGCAGGCAAATTTTCTTGTTTGTTACTGTATTGCTAATGTATACAAAAGTACTTGGTGCATGATAAGTAACTAATAAATATTTGTTCATTGAATGGATTAGTTTTATTTCATATCTACATTTTTGTCTTCATAATTAAACTGTAAATTTCTTTGAGGATTGAGACCTTGCCACATATTTTTTTCTTTATGTGTATTCTTCTCATTTAAGCTAGATAGTTAGCTGTTAAAAATATTCTTCTCTAGATTTGTTTGTGGTTTTTACCCTTCATGTTAAGATAATACTTTTGGGGGACCTAGGAGGTCTATTGATTGAGTGTCGGATTCTGGATTTCGGCTCAGGTCATGATATCACAGTTCGTGGGTTCAAGCCCCACATCAGGCTCTGTGCTGACAGCTGTCTCTTTCTGCCCTTCCCCAGGTTGCGCGCGCGCTCTCTCTCTCTCTCTCTCTCTCTCTCTCTCTCTCTCTCTCTCAAAAACAAATAAACATTAAAAACAGATAACACGTTAGAATTATAATGGTTGAGTCTAATCCCCTCTTTTTTAAATTTCAAATGTTTTAAAACAGGTTCTATATATCTATCTCCCCAACTTTTCTCTCTTCCAAGTTAATTATCTCTATTTCCCTTAATTATTTATCCCATGACAGTGGGATTAAGATGATTAATTTTGTGTGTCAACTGGCTAGGGCATGGCACTCAAATATTTGGTTTGCTTAAGGGTATTTTTAGGTGATATTAACATTTCAGTCAGTAAACTTTGAATAAAGCAGATTACCATCCATATGTGGGTGAGGGTTTATCCATTCATTTGAAGGCCTTAAGAAAAAGACTGACCTTACCTAGGAAGAGAGAAATCTACCAGCAGACTGTCTTCAGACTAAAACTTTAACATAAACTCTTCCTTGGATCTCTAGCTTACCAGCACACTCTGCACATTTTGAGTTTGCACAATTGCATGATTGCATGAGCCAATTTCTTAAAATCTCTCTTTCTCTAGATACATATCTATCTATCTATCTATCTATCTATCTATCTATCTATCTATCTATATCTATAGATAGATAGATAGATATAGATATAAATATATACATCCCAGTGGTTTTGTTTTTCTGGGGAATTCTGACCAACACAAGAATACTGTCTTTTCACCATTTTGTTTATTGTCTTCTGGAACCACCACAGTTTATCAGTGTCCCACTTAATATATATGGCTCCCAAGCAGACACAGTGCTCCAAATATGTTCCTATCAGTGTAAGGAACTGGATATTATGGACTTCCTTGCTAAATTCCATCTTTGTGTAAATGTAATACAAGCGTGCATGACATTTGTTGGCTCATGTTAAATCTCTCATTGATTAAAAATATTATCTAACTCTAGCATCTGTTTTGTTCTAGGAATCGTGTTGGAAGCTGTGAATATAGACCTGTAAGGTATAGTCCCGTTCCTCAAAGGACATGGATATTTCTTTCCTATTTATAATCTTTGCTATCGTGTGTTTTCAAGGTCGACTTTTTAACCAGAAGTATTAGATTTATTTATGTTCTAGAATTCCTTCTTACTAAATTTGATGCATTGTTTCAACTCTTATAATGAAAAAAATACTGATGTTATCATGATTATATAATTCAATATTTGATTATTTCTCTAAATCAGTACATATCTTTTCTATGTCTGTATCCATTTTTTGACTCAAAATTGTGAATAAGGCTCACAACAGGTTCAAAAATGAGCCATGTAATTGTCATGGTTTGAGAATAATTGTTCAACTAACACATATCCACATAATTGACAAACATTCTCTCCACATATATCTTGTCCAAAAAGACATCAACAGAACACTGCATTAAATGCCTCATTGAAATGCAGATTCACTATGTCTATATAATTTAATTAATTTGGTATAATTTATTCTTAGTGAATTTAAAGTGGCTCTTGGTGATTACCACTTCCTTTTCTAGGTGTTCATGAGCCATCTGTCTAATTATATGTCTTGGAATTTTGCTGGTAATTGATGGAATGCTTTAAGATGTGTAATTTTTGTACGTATATTTTGATTTTACATAGAATTCAGTAAAATATATCATTTTTAGCATCTTTATGTATCATCTTCTATATCATTTTTTTTTCAGCATTTTTCCCAGTCTCCATAATCATCCATTGGGTTATAATTTTATGGGGAATGGGGACTGTCTTGAGGTACCCAAGGGCAGGGATGTGATTGTATTTCATAAATGATCACTTATTAGTCTACTTGAAGGGAACCCAGTAAGTTCTCTCTATCTGTTATTTCTGTTTTTCTGTTCATGTCACCTTTTTTTTTTTCATTTATTCTTTCTTCCTTTCTTTCTTTCTTTCTTCTTTCTTTTTTCTAGTTCAGAAGTAGATAATGGCTACTATCAACGACTCTCAAATTTATATCCTCTATGTTTCAATAAGTAGCCTATTTTAGATTGGAATCTCTTATTCCATATTTCATGTAGGAGGTGTTTTTATTTCTCTTGGTTAAGGTTTCCATGTCTGGATTAATCAGTGTTGTCAGGAGTTGGAAGTATATTGTATGAACGTGACTACATTATTAATATGTGGATAACAGGAAGTAGGATAGAATTTCTAGAACTAGAGGTGATACACAGATAACCTAGTAGGTATCCAATTACACATGGTATGAAATTTAGGTATTCAAGAATCAGAACCAAGGGCAGCCTGGATACATACGGCCTAGAATTGGAAAGCCAGTATCTGAGACTACTCCTTGTCTTTCCTGGGATATCAGATCTCTTATAATATGCATGTCTTACGGTCTTGCTGCTTTCAGAATACTTGCACACTTTGGCTACTTATGGCTTTGGCTTATCTCCATTATAAGTATGCAGATGGTTCAGACTTGCCATGGTGTTGATCCTGGCTGGACTTAAAATGACTCTTCATTTCTACTACGTACCTTTATCTGACTAGTTACTATTTCTGAGTCTCTTAGTTTAGATTCCTTTTTTTTTCTTAATGTTTATTCATTTCTGAGAGAGAGAGAGAGAGAGGGAGGAAGAAGAAGGAGAAGGAGAAGAAGGAGAACAAGACAGGGAGAGACAGAGAGAGAGCGGACAGAGAAGCTAAGTTGGGCTGCATGTCTCAAACTCAAGAACTGTGAGATCATGACTTGAGCCAAAGTTGGACACTTAACTGACTGAGCCACCCAGGTGCCTCACTTAGTTTATAGTCTTAAAGAGAGAATCTACTTAGTTACTAGTTGTCAGTGGATTGGCTGGTGTGTGTGTGTGTGTGTGTGTGTGTGTGTGTGTGTGTGTATGTATGTATATGTATGTATGTATGTTCTATCTGCCCACTGATGAGAACGGGACAAATGTAGGGGAAACACTGACCGATGTTTTTGCTTATGCAGAATATAATTTATCAATAGACACTTAAATTTGCTTCTTATTATAGGTAAACCCATGTAGTGCTTTTTGTATGTATTTGTTTTATCCTTACTAGTATAAAGACACATTTCCATATAGAATGTGAACGTTAACTACTTACACTTATTTGGTTTTTGGTTACTATGAAATAATTATCATCAAGTACTGGAATTAACTATTTTTATTTTTCCTAAAAATGTTTTGCACATGGCTGACAGAACTTTTTGTTATATTTAGTTATCTTGATAATCCTGTACTATACTATATATCTACTTAATCTCCTTGAATCTCGGTTTCCTTCTCAGTAAAATAGATACAGAGACACCTTTATGTGAATGATTTAGCATCTCATATTCATATAAAGATGTTTATAGTTATAATCCTTTCCCTTTCTCCTTCCTAGAGTGCATGCAGGAAAATGTATGTAGCTATGTTAGTTTCCTTTATATACTGTCCTCTTTTATTTCTATCTTGTTGTAGATGTTTATAATTTTATTATCAAAATTTATTTTTCAAATCTCCAATCCTTTTAAAAGACTGAAGTCATGGAATCACTCAGATCTCCTCTCTGAAATTTTTAAAATCTGCTTTCTAAAGTCCAAGGTACCTGTCAGACTGCACTGAGTGTTTCCTTTCCTGGCTATTTCAAGCACTAAGATGACAAGTTGACTTTCTCCCAATGTTCCTGTCACTTGAATTTCATGAACCAGTTCTTTTTTTTTTTTTTCTTGGTTAAAGTTAAGTCCAGAGAAATAGTCCCTCATTCCTTCATCAACTAGCTTAGAGATAAAATTTTTAGCAAAATGAGACTTCTAGCAGATGCCTGGTTCATTGACATCTTAGCTAGAGCCTGCCTATCTCTAGTTCATTCTCACATCAAAATTTTGTCTCTCACACCTTTAACCATTGGTATAGTATATTGCACTGTTTCTCAAATGGTGGTCTCAGAGGATGAAATTTAATAGGCCATGAATTCTCTGTAGAAATTTTGTGTGTTTTATTTTGATAAAAATCTAATACTTCATGTAATCACATTCTGGATTATTATTTCAATTACTTTCTACCCTTGCATACATATTTATGATTTCATAGATGTCAAGTGATCACCTAATGTGACATTATTTAATATTACTGTGCTGGTAAAATAAATATGGCTGCCATTAATATAGGATATCTTAATGTCAAAATGAGAACAATAATCTGTAAATTGTTGCTGAATTTTTTTATCTGGTATAAACTCATAATTTCTCATTTTTGCCAATTAAATTTGCAATTAAAGGATATTTTCTTTTTTGAAATAGTAACTTTTTAAAAATTCTAATACAGTTAACGTATGGTATTATTAGTTTCAGGTGTACAATATCATGATTCAACAATTCTATACATTATTCAGTGCTAATCATGTGTACTCTTAATCCCCTTCATCTTTTTCACTCATCCATTTCTTTCATCAATGTTTTATAGTTTTCATAGGTCAGGTCTTTTACCTCTTGGTTAAGTTTACTCCTGGGTATTTTATTATTTTTGATGGAATTTTAAGTGGGATTGTTTTCTTAATTTCTCTTTCTGCTACTTCATTATTAGTGTATAGCAATGTATCAGATTTCTGTAAATCCATTTTGTATCCTGCAGCCTTACTGAATTCATTGATTAGTTCTAGTAATGTTTGGGGGAGTCTTTAGGATTTTTTTTATATAGTGTCATGTCAATCAACAAATAGTGAAAGTTTTACTTCTTCCTTTCCAATTTGGGTTCCTTTTATTCCTTTTTGTTGTCTGTTTGCTGCATCTAGGACTTCCAGTACTGTGTTGAATAAAAGTGGTGAGAGTGGATATCTTTGTCTTGTTCTTGATCTTAGGGAAAATCTCAGTTTTTCATTGAGTTTGATGTTAGCTATGGGTTTTTCATATATGGCCTTTATTATATTGAGGTATGCTCCTTCTAAATTTACTTTGTGAAGGTTTTTATCATGAATGGGTATTGTACTTTGTCAAATGTTTTTTCTGTACCTGTAGAATGATCATAAGATCCTTATCCTTTCTTTTGTTGAAGTGAATGTATCATATTGATTGATTTGTGAATATTGAACCACGTTTGCATCCCAGGAGTAAATCCCACTTAACTGTGGTGAATAATTTTTTTAGCATATTGTTGGGCTTGGTTTGCTGATATTTTGTTGAGGACTTTTGCATATGTGTTCATATTTTATAGTGTCTTTATCTGGTTTTGATATTAGGTTCATGCTGGCCTCATAGAATGTATTTGGAAGCAGTCATTCCTCTTTTTTTTCCAAATAGTTTGAGAAGAATAAGTGTTAATTCTTTAAATATTTGGGAAGTTTCACCTTGGAGGCTCTCTGGTCCTAGACTTCTTTTGTTGGGAATTTTTTTATTACTGATTAAGTTTTATTGCTAGTACTCAGTCTGTTCAAATTTCTATTTCTTCCTGATTCACTTTTGAGAGGTTATATAATGTACCTATTTCATCTAGGTTATCCAATTTATTGGCATATCATTTTTCATAATATTCTCATATCATCCTTTGTATTTCTGTGGTGCTGGTTGTTATTTCTCCTCTGTCATTTCTGATTTTATTTGAATCCTCTCCCTCTAAAGTTTCATCAATTTTGTTGCTTTTTTCAAAGAATTGGATCCTGAATTCATGGATCTGTCCTATTGTTTTTTAGTTCCAATTTGTTTATTTCTGGTGAATCTTTATTATTTCCTTCCTTCTACTGATTGTGGGTTTTATTTGTTCTTCTTTTTATACATCCTTTAGGTGTAAGGGTAGGTTGTTTATATGAGATTTTTCTTGCTCCTTGAGGCAGACCTATATTGCTATAAACTTCCCTCTTAGAACAGCTTTTGCCAAAGATTTGGGATCTTTGGGTTTTTATTTTCATTTGTCTCCATGGATTTTTTTATTTCCTCTTTGATTCCTTGGTTTATGATTTCACTGTTTGGTAGCATGTTCTTTAACCTCCACGTATTTGTGTTCTTTCCAGACTGTGTGTGCGTGTGTGTGTGCGTGTACGTGTGCGTGTGGGTGGTTACTTTCTAGTTTCATGGCATTGTGGTCAGAAAAGATACATGGTATCACTTCAATCTTTTTGAATTTGTGGTGACTTGTTTTGTGGCCTAACATGTGATATATTCTGCAGAATGTTCCATGTGCACTTGAAAATAATGTGTATTCTGCTGTTTTAAGATGGAATGCTCTGAATATGTTAGATCCATTTGGCTCAGTATGTCATTCAAAGCCACTGTGTCCTTCTGATTTTTCTATTTATATAACTGGGGTGTTGAAGTCACCTACTCTTACTGTATTACTGTTGTTATTTATTTTATGTATGCTAATAGCTGCTTTATGTATTTAGGTGTTTCGTGTTGGGTGCATAAATATTTATAATTGTTATATCTTCTTGTTGGATTGTTCTATTTACGATTTGCTGGCTTTCTTTAGTGATACACTTGGATTCATCTCTCTTTATTTTTTACATATCCATTATTGGTTTTTGATATGTGATTACCTTTAGGTTTACATATAACATCATATGCATAGCAGTATGTATTAAGTTGATGATCACTTAAATCTGAACCCATTCTTTATTCCTTTCCCCTTATGTTTTGGGTATATATATCCTTTTATTTTGTGAATCCCTGACTGATTTTTATAGATATACTTAATTCTACTGCTTTTGTTCTTCCTGCTTTTCTTACTCCTACTTATGATCTTTCCTTTCCACTCAAGGAGTCCCCTTTAACATTTCTTACAGGGCTGGTTTGGTGATGATGAATTCCTCTAAGTTTTGTTTGTCTGGGAAACTCTTTGTTTCTCCTTCTATTCTGATTGATAGCCTTGTTGGATAGAGTATTCTTGGTTGCTGTTTTTTTTTTTTTTTTTTCTTTCTGCACTTTGAATATATCATGATACTCCTTTCTGGCCTGCAGTGTGTTTGCTAAAAAATCAGTTGATAGCCTTATGGGGTTTCTCTTGTACATAACTGTTTTATTTTCTCTTGTTGTTTTTAAAATTCTTTGTTTCTACTTCCTTCCATTTTAATTACTGTGTGTCTTTATGTGGACCTCTTTAGGTTGATTTTGTTGGGGGTTTTCTGTGCCTCCTGGATTTGGATTTCTCTTTCCTTTCCCGGATTCAGGAAGTTTTCAGCTTTTATTTTTTGGAATAATTTTCTGCCCCCTTTTTTTCTTTCTTTTTCTTCTGGGATCCCTGTAATACAAATGTTATTATGCTTGATGGTGTCACTTGAGTCCCCTAAGTCTATTTTCATTTATTATTATTATTTTTCTGTCATCTGCTCAGCTTGATTGCTTTCCATTACCCTGTCCTCCAGGTCACTGATCCATTCTACTGCTTCCTCTAGTCTACTATTTATTCCCTTTAGTGTATTTTTAATTTCACTTATTGAATTTTTCAACTCTAGTGTGTGTTTTCTTTCTCTTTGTTGAGCTTCTCACTGAGATGCTCTACTCTTTCCTCAAGTCCAGTGAGTATCTTTATCACCATTAATTTAAATTCTCTATCACTCATATTACTTATCTTTATTTCATTTAGCTCTCTTGCTGTGATTTTCTCCTATTCTTTTATTTGAGACAGATTTCTCTGTCTCCTCATTTTATCTAATTCTCTGTGTCTGTTTCCCTGTGTTAGGAAAGTCGGTTGCATCTCCCGTTCTTAAAAGTAATGGCTTTATGAGGAAGAGGTCCTGTGGTACCCTGAGTGCTCCCTCTTCACAGAATCTGGCATTTCAGGGGTTTTCTTGGCTCAGCCCCTTTTCCTTCTGTCCAGTTGTCTGCATTGGCTCTCCTTGCTTGTGGTGGGCAGAGTTTGGTGACCATGGTGTTAGTGGGCCAGTCTGGGCCACCTTGGGTTGGGTTGAGTCAGACTAGGCATTTGCCAGAAATGCAGGGCACTTTCCCTGTGTTATCCCCCTGAGAAGCTTTTATTGGTGAGAGGGGCCTACAGTTAAACCAGATGTTTGCCCCAGCTCCCTGCTGGGGTCACAATTGAACTGGTGTGTGTGGTTATCCTCCCCTCTCCCTGATGCAAGAGTCACTTTGGGTGGTGCTGGCCCCTTTCAGGGTTGTAGGTACACTGCCAGGCTTGTAGCACTGTTTTGGATGGGTTCCTGCCAAGGTCCTATTGGAGAGGCAGGTCTGCAAAAGAATGTGGGGGCAAGGCTTGCAATGCCAGCAAGGTCTGTGCTTGTCTCCTCTTGGATGGGACCTAAAGTCATCTGGAAAACTCTTGCAGAGGCTATCTAAGTTGGAGGAGGGGGATTCACAGATGTGCATGGGGTGGGGGTGGGGCACACTGTTAGCAAGCTAGGTGGAGAGTATTGTGCTGAACTGGTTCTTGTAAGTGTCTTTGTAACTAGTCTGGGGGCTAGGGAGGGAAATGTGTCCTGTCAACTCTCTTGGTTTGGAGAAGTCTTCCTAAAGATATCTGACCCTATAGCACATGCTCTGAAATAAATAAATCTCCTTACTGTGTATCTGAGGGGGTTTTCAAACTGCTGCTTCTATGCTACATCTCTGTGGGGTTCTTTGTTGTACTGTCTCCTTAAGAGTGGGGATTCAGTTTCCTGTGGCCCTCTAGTTCTCCCACAGTTGAGTCTGCTGATTTTTAAAGTTCTAGGTGTTAAGCCCCACTGATTGTTGGGTCTGTGTGGTTTTCACAGCTAAATGTTATGGGAATTCCTCTACTCTGTGCCTGGGGTGCCTGGCCAGGTATCTGTTTCTCTCCCATTTCTGAGCCTGTCCGTCCTTCCTGTGGACAGTCCCTTGGATCCATTTGGCTTCCTGATGTGTCTCCACCATTTTACACTCTCTCATGTGGCCTCATCGCTACATTTAGCTGTGGAGAGTCTATTATGCCAGTCCTTGGTTCATTTTCTGGTTTATTTATACTGATGCCAGTGTTATCTACTTGTTTCTATGGTAGGAGGTGAGTTTAGGATCTTCCTACTTTGCTGGCTTTCTCAGAAATCCCCTAATTCGTGAAAGATAGTTTCATTGAATAAGAATTTAGTTTCTAAAGTTATTCCTTAGATTGAAACATTGATTTGACTTGACACAAAGAGACAGAACAGTACTAGTTCAGTTGTCACTGGCTAGTAAGAGAAGAATAGAAAAAAATGCATCCTCATCAAATGAAGGCCATGATGTTCTGTGGGAATAATGTCATAGAATTTGAAGAGAAAAAGTGGAGGAAGAGTTGAATCGTTACATGGTACACATAAAATAGCCTAAAGCATAACAGTATGTTTCATATCTACCTTGATTTTATTTAAGAAAAACAAATATTCCATTAAGTAATGTTGAATGTTGGTGCTGGTATTGGCTGTTATTCTAATTTAGACTTTACACATTTTATTATTTTTTTGAGGGGGGTGGCAGAGAGAGAGAGAGGGGGACAGAGAAAATCTTAAGCAAGCTCCACACCCAGTGCAGAGTCCAGTGCAGGGCTTAATCCCATAACCCCAGGATCATCACCTGAGCTGAAATCAAGAGTCAGATGCTCAACTGACTGAGTCACCCAATATATTTTAACTTAGTGCTAGAGTTGGGCATCCCAATATATTTTCACTTAGTGCTAGAGTTGGGATAGGTGTTGAAACTTCAACAGTTAGGATGAGGAATTCTTGTTCCTATTTTAGTGGAGCTTTCTGGGCAAAGTCAGGTATACCACTGAAGCCTGATGACTACTGCCATGCTGCTTTGAAGCCTCTGAGATACAGTGGTATCTCATGAGATGAAAGGTGATTGAGGCAACAACCTTTCCATTCCTCTCCCACCACTTACACAGCTGTTCTGCATTATGTAGATGAGCATCAAGCTTTTAGGTTACTAGTCAAAGGGTTAACATAGAAATGTATAGCTGCCTCTGGGTATATGTTTATTTAAGAAGTCTTAAAACAGCCTATCTGTGTTATCCCCCTGAGAAGCTTTTATTGGTGAGAGGGGCCTACAGTTAAACCAGATGTTTGCCCCTGTGTGTGGGTGGGTCTCAGATTGTGTGTGAGAATATGGGGGAATAAGGTGAGGCTAAGGTGGATAAGTAAAAGATTTAGGAAGAGGAAGAAGAGGAGAAGAAAAGAGAAAAAGAAAGAAAAAAGGAATATAAGAAAGAGAAAGAAGGAGTGAAAAATAGAAAGAATGCAAATTCCAATGAAATTTGAGATTAATAATATATCTAAAATAATTCTAAAACTAGAACATTAGTAATTTAATATTTGATTATTTAACCAAGATGGTATATACATTTCATTATTTTCTAATATTTTCTTTCAACACTTTTTTCTGTAATTGAATAATATGCTATAGTCATTTATTTTAAAGCCAGAAATATTTAGATGATGAGATAATAATTACATTTTATAGTATGAACAGATACTAGTTGAAATTTCAAAAGAGGCACACATTTGGTAATAAAGTTAAATACAAAGGCAACAATTTTAAAGCTGAATATGTGAAATTTATCATCAGAAAAGGAGGTTCCAAAAGATATCAATTTACACTTTATTCTAATAATAGAGTAATATATTTTACAAATGTTGTTTAACCTTACAAGTACTCATAAACAAAGTTAAAATAAGATATATTTAATCTAATGCACTGGAGAATATACAAGTAGAAAAAAGTCCATTTAGAAGAAATTAACTGAAATAGAATAATACAATAATAAATATGAATGAGACAAATTTTACTTATTAAGTAGTTGCAATTTAAGTCAAATATTTAAATAAAAACATGTTTACAGGAAATGCTTGAAAAACAATGATTAAACATGTAATTACATTAAAAGGCAAATGTTTAATAACAATCATGAAATTGTATTAGTAGTAAAATATCAAATAAGTTAGGTGGTTTGATTTGACTGAAGTTTAAATCAAAGGAGTTGCTGAAGTATGAAGGAGTGTTAAAGCATTCTGGTAAAGTATTAATATGTAAAAGCTAACTAAAAGAAACTCAACCAGAAAATCCATAATAAACATAAATAAAGAATGCCTTTGAAAAAGACAAGCACAAAAATTTTATAATAGAAGTGTAATAAATTAAACATGAAATGTAAATGTTACATTACAAATAATTTCTCAATCTGTGGAGAAAATCTTGATTTTGGAAGAGTTAATTATCTTAAAACATCATTACTTTGTATCTGTTTATAATGTGCTCACAATATAAATTGAATTTAAAATGATTAGTAATTTACATTGGTCAAATAATTTGGAGATACACCGCCCATAATATCAGACTCTAGGAAATCCACAATAATCATCACTTTAAAAGTCCTAAGATTTTTTTCACTAGTGAGGCTCACCTAATGTAACTTAACATTTTTTCCAGAATTATTTAATTCTAGAATATTTCCCCACATAGTAATAATATTTTTTTGACTTCCCATGTAACTAAAACTATACTGATACAACCTGGGCAAGTGCTGTGCTGTAGAAAAAGTTGGTAAGTACTGTCACTAACTTTTTTTTTGTTGTTTGTTTCTGTTTTTTCCTTTTTGCCCTGGAAGAGATAGCTAACAAGATACAAAGTGTCTAGATTTTGGCATGAATCATTATTGTTTTGATGAGAATGTTACCTACCTGAGAAAATCTATTGGACCTAAGAAGTAAATTCATGCATGGCCTCTTATAAAATCAATATCATTTTTATATACCAAGAAGAAACAATTAGAAAATTTGATAAACATCCTATTCATGATATTACTGAAATGAATTAAATTTAATGAAACATTTTGTTGGACTCTACATTAAAATAAAGAAAAATTTTGCAAAACTGCAAAGACATTTTAAACAAAACCTTACTAAATGTAGTGACATGAGTGGGAATAAATTTCTAGACTCCTTATTTTTCCTAGCTCACTTTCTTAGTTAAAAAGACCTCTTTTAACATGAGTCGTTTAAGGAAAAGATACTCAGCAGAGTAAGGCTAACATCCCTCAAGTTTTTCCTACTAGAAGAGGATGATTCATCATTCATTGCAATCAGTCAGAGGAGTAAGGGTCTAATTATATTCTGAATTACTTTACCCCTCTTAGGGACACAAGTTCAATAATTCAAACCTTTTTTTTTTTTAAGCTAACTTGTACTGCTTAGTAAAATTGGTCTTTGATTTATAATATATTTTGAGCTCATACATTATATTTCTTGAAACTTCTATAGGCAACGTGGGCTTTTTGTTTCTTGTTTTATTAAAATGAGAAAAATCATAGTAGTATATTGTGGAGGAACTCCATAATAAATAGAGTCATTATTGCCTTCTCATTATTTATTTTACCAAAGGTATATAACTTAAAAATCACTTATAATTTTAATCAAAATTCAAATATAAATTTTTTGTGAGTAAAGCTTGATAACATGATTATATTTTATACTTTGAAGAATAATTACAGTAGAATAACCAAAGAAACACTGACATATTAAGGTATTTAATAATTAAAAATATGCGAATAGAAAAAGCTTGTCAGTGAAAACAATAGTGCATGATCTCATAGCACCATGTATATAAAGAACTTACTGTATAATAATATTGACTTCTCAAGCAACATAGATTAAAAGATAAAATATTCAATAAATGGTGGATCAACTCGTTAGCCATTTGGAAAAAAGCACCTCTTAACACCTCATGTCATTATTATAAACATTAAAGTTAAGTGCAAATGACTTTCAATAAGAGTGCAGTCCATGATATAATATTGTCATTAGCTTACAGGCTGTGTGTTCACTTGTCTTACAGTTGACAATTTGCTTTGTAGAGAGCATGTGTCAGATCAATACACATGTGCGCACAGGGGTAGAATATGGCAGTTGTGGTCGGATACACACTTGTACAATTTTGTACTTAAGTCATGTGCAAGCTTGCATCTAAAATATTCATATGTGAACTATAACCTTTCTAATCAATGATCACATTCATCAGATCTTCATTTACATGGCTTATTGCGAAGGTTATACAATACATGGGCCAACTTTGCTACACAAATCCATGTTTGGTTGTTTCAGTGATTTAAAATTTTAGCCATGTAACACACTCTCTGCATCTAATTGAACAAGTAACTGAAACATCACAAGCATCAGTATCCTCATATGTAAAAGTGCAAATAATGAAACCTTTCTCATTGGGATTAAATAAGTCTGCATATATAAAATAAACTAGCATGGAGTAGGCATTTAAAATATGAATTTTCTTCTATTTCTTTCCTGAATGGTCTTCCCTCTCCCTCTGAACACCTCATGTAAAGTAATAGATTGCTTTATCTGAGATGGTTTCGTGAAATAATGGATTTTAATTTTTGATATGGGACAAATGGAAGTTAATTAATTCAAAATCCTTTTCTCTTTAGATATTAACCTATTAGAACATTTAACTCAAAGAATTCACATAAACAGCTGCAATTTATGCAATACAGCAAGAGAGAGCCACAAATCTCACACCCCACTTCATTTATCTGTGGCTCTGGCCCTGACCTTGAATACTCTAGTTTACTGAGATGAATATGGTGTGTACCATATTGAAAGTTCAAGAGTCAGAAAATTTTCATTTGGATTTCTGTGTACTCAGTTTGGTTTTGTTAAGCCAGAACTCTGAAAAATATCCAATCATTATTGTCTAAAGGTCTTGTTGCCATTCTTTAAAAGTGCTGTCTTCTGCAGTACTCTTCTAGCACTGTCACTGTTCTCAGTTTATCTGCCTAAATCCTACTCAATCTTAAATTCTTCATTTAGACATGATTTTCCAGGAAGTCTTTTGTGATTCTGCCAAACCTAGATAATATGTTTACCCCTTTCATGTAGTTCCATAGCATCCTGAGCTTCCCCTTCCAACAAATTGCATTGAAATTACTTTCCTCATATATCTAAACTGAGTACTAGACGTAAGCTCCCTGAGAGCAGGGACCTGCAATATTGTAGCATTGTCCCTTTACTGCTGTGCATGTTTCATGGCACAGTATAGGTATTTAGATTCATATTTTTTGAATTGAGGCTCATTAGGAAAAGAAAAGGGATTCAAATGGGTTTAAATCTGGAAAGATAAATATATGTAAATCTAAATTATAAACTCAGTTCAGTCCTTCAGAGCCTACTATGTCTTTTAAACTATTTTAACACATTAAATTCATTCCATGTAGCGAGCATTTGATATTTTGAGGAAGTCTAAGTGATACCTTGTGAAAAAATTCACTAACATGTAAATGTTTAATGGACAGTTTTATTACCAGCGAATGTACCAACTTGTGATATTTGGAATCCAATCCTAGACCACCTTAACAGTATTTTACTTAAGATTTCATGCTTTTAGCAATAGAAATTAGCATAGTACGCTGAAACCAAACAAACCAGTAATATGCAGAGGTGCAGTGTAATCTGTCAAGAAGCCATGTTCTGGACACAGTAGTGTTGAAAGGCTAACTGCAATTTTTCAGATCTTTGCTGAGCAAACCTTATCTTTAAAGGAGATTTGATTGCTTGTAGAACAAATGGTTTTTAGCTTTCCAAAACATCAGTGTATTTGATTCCTGATCTAGGAAACAAAAACCATTGTATTCAAACATATTTTAGCAATTCAGTGATTGTGAAGATTCAAGAAGGAATATTAAGGGGAATTAGAAGAACACCCTGTATTACCACTGAACTTTAGGTCCATGGATTAGTATTCTTAATCACGTTGTGTTTTATTCATGTAGGGAATAAAATTATTGAAATACTGAGCGAATTTTGCAAGTCTTTTTTTGCTATTAGAGTTGACATACCAGTTTTAAACAATTGTATAGAAAAATTTCCTAAGAGTATTATGTTTTTCTTTTTTCTTTTTCTTTTTCTTTTCCTTTCTTTGCTTTGCTTTGCTTTGCTTTGCTTTGCTTTGCTTTCCTTTTTTTGAGTATTATGTTTTTCTTATTGCAGTGTCCCTTCTTGGTGATTGGAATTTGTGAAGATAAGTGGTAAACTTACACGTTAATTTTTTTTTTATATTTAACCAGCACCTATACTCTTCATTTTATTCTTATATATTGAAGCAAGTTGTCACTGAAATATTGAGGCAAAATGCTGAAATTGGTGAATATAGAACTGAAAGAAACTACCAAAAACTAAATATTTAAGATTATAACATCAATTAAAGAAGGAAATGACTAAGTGATCAGGCAAGTTCAGCATCTCTGAGGTACAACTGCAGGTGCATTAGTAATCTATTAATCATGAGTGGTATATTACTAAGTTATCTGTAAAACAGAATCCTACCTTTTTCATTGTTGGTCACTTTTATTGGTATTCAACAGTTACTGAAATTGTGTTTTAGAGAAAAATGTGGTATGTGATTCTTGAAAGAAAAAATGGAACAGAAGATTTTTGTTATGCTTTTAGAAACTTGTAATCTAATTGGGAACATATAAAATATTGAAACTGATTTTCCATTACTATGGATTATTGCAGATTACTCTAGTATTATGCTACTTAACAGCTGAAGAAAAGATAAATAGAATAGAAACAGTCAGGCGGGATCAAGAATGAAAGGCTTCCTAAAGAAGATGAGGTTTACACTATGTATAGTAGATAATATACTATCCATTGCAAGTAATAGAAAACTCAAGTCCAGCCTGCTTAAGAAAATAAAGAGGATTTATTGGCTCCTGTAACAGAAGAATTCAGAGGTAGATTTGGTTTCTGAAAAGGATTGATCCTGTAGTACATAATGTCATCAGGGTCTGGCTCCATTCCTTTGCAGTCTTTTGGCTTTGCCTTCCTCAGCATGTTGACATCCTATTCCAGCACCCTTCTTTTGGTGCCTAATACAATGATTTCAGAATTCTAGACCTTATATACTCATCCCCCTTGCCAGAAAATGAGCTATCCTGGCATGAAGTCTGAAATTCTCAGAGCATCTTTGAAACTGAACCAATTACTGTGACTGGGGAGAATGGAATGCACATGCTCCATCACTGCCATTGAGAAAGAAATTAAATTTCTCAGAAACACCTGTATCTCAAATAAAAACAAGAGGCTGTTAAGAAGGGGAAATGGGGAATAAGAGGTGAGAAGGCAACAAACATTAACTGGATTTGAATTTTAAAGAAATGAAGAACATACACTTAGAAGATAGGATTGGATTCCAATCAGAAGGAGCAATGTGGCAGTCAGCAAGTTAAGTTGGATTGTGGAGATTCATGACAATTACCTTAACAAGCATAGAAAGAAATAGATAGTTTTAAATTACATGATAGGAATTTTGGGATGTTCTTGAATACTAGCTTAAGGATGTTAATTTTAGAAGTATATCATATGATGGGTACCTTGGTGTATAAGTTGCCTCAGCTGAAACTAATTAGTCTCTCTCTCCAACCACCCTACGTGCATATGGCAGCCAGAAAAAGAGATATGTCAAAAATACAAGTAAAATTACTAGCATAAGTGTTTTAGTTATGTATGAGGAAAGCAGTAGTCTTAGGGAAGGATGAAGTTACCTGAGTTCAGAATTCATGGATTAAGAGATTAAATATAGCTTTTCTTGAATTTGAATTTGAACTGTATAACTGTATTGATAGTTAAGTTATATGTGCAAGTTCCTTAGCTACCACTAAGAAAATGCTATGGAACTGATCTTACCTTGGCATAACCATGTATAGTTTGGGTTGTTGATGTTTCATCATTGGTGATATTTTAAAGGGTGAATAATCTAGAATTTGCTGATGTTAGATTTTGTATTCCAATGTCATCATCTTAAAACCAAATAAGAGTATACTTCTGTGAAAAGTAAAGGCCTTTGTTTGAAGGGAATGTTGTGCTCTCCCTGTCTACCATCTAAGAGGGTCTCCTAAAATAGAGAATAAGATTTAAGGAGACAGAAAGTGGTGAAAGACATACAGAAAGCTCTGAAAGTGGTGACATCTAGTAGTCCTTATAAGTAATTCATTATGTTATACTTGCCTTCCATTTCACCCAAACTTTTAGTAAAATATATGTATTTTAAATGTATATTTTGGTCTTTGCTGAACTACAGAACTTTGGAATGGGCTTATACTAGGCCTAGAATGGAGCCAAGGGGTTGTTCTGACTTTGCCCTTGATGCCAGAGCAGTGTGATAGTGGTGGTTCCCCATTGTGGAGAGCTGTGAAAACTGGAGCTGTTGCCTTAGGAGGATCAGTAGCAGTAATGGCCATGCTGAGACTACCTGGTGGGGAGGCTAGAGGGAAAGAAATATCCCTGAGTACAATAAGGTACCATGGGAATATTGTGGAGTAGAAGCAAGGGGACTCTCATAAGTAGCTGGGAACATTCTGATGGGGGTTATTAAAAACAAATGGAAATTTATAGTGTATTCAAAGGCTGGTGGGGTCAGAACATTTTGCCGATATAAGGAGCCAGAATAATGATGATATAAGAATAGTAATGGAGAGACATCTTACAATACTATTAACCATGTATAAGGTTGATTAGGGAGGGAGGAAATAAACTAAAGGTCAGGAGTATCAGTGGAAGAGTGAGTGAGAAATATATCATTTTAATGAATTTTAAATTCTTCTGTTTCAGAAGAATCTGCAAGAATGGAGTTGACTAAAATGTGTGTTGTGCGTGGAAAGAGTTGATTCTAGAGAAGAAAAAGAAATGAGAGAATGGGCTCTGAGTTTCTAGTTATCTTTTTCATTTGTTGCCCACACATTTCAGTCTAGATCTGGAAGTGTCATAAAGTCTTCCCTTCCAAGAACACAGCCATTATTCTCAAACACCCCCTTTCATATTGCCTTTACTTTGTCTAGGATCAGAGTTCAATCAGAAAAACAAAACTGAATGTTTCCTTATGTCATTAAGGAATTATGTTTGTAATTCCTTTACACCGTGGAAGTAATTTTAGGAGACATATGGAGTATCCAACATTATTTCTATGCCCATTTGTATTTCTATATGTAAGATAAATACAGGCATCACAAATCATATTTCTAAATGCCATGTTATGTCTTTCTTAACATGAAATAAAAACCTAAATAAAGCAATCAATGATTCCCCTGGAATTACTAAATTTGACTCCAAAAAGTTGTGGGTGTGTGTGTTTTAATATGTGTTGTGTGTCTTGTGTGTTTTTTAGTGAGTAATATGCTGATCCAGAGGGATGACTGAAGAGTTGGGTGGGCTTGCTATGACAAGAAGACAGCAGTTTGACATGTGGCGATAGGTTTAATATCAACAATTACTTTTGACAAATTTTGAATCGTTCGTTAATTTACAGCTATCCATGTGCTTCATTAGCTAAAGAATATTTAACTCCAATTTCAGGGATCATTTTCAGTTTTAGTAATTATAGTCATTCTATGATTTAATTTTGATCATTTATCTGTGGGCCCATGTTACAGAAAAAATGGATAAAATACTGTGTGTAATTGTAGTAAATTGCCTTTTAAATAATTTAATCACAATAGAAAATTAAAATATATTTATAAATAGGAGAAATCCTTTTGTTACTATGTAGGAGTTTTGTCTTTTCATTAGCATGAAAATATTTAAAATATTAACCAAAAGCTATTGAGGATTTCAAATAACATTCTCCTTTCAAGTTTTTCTTCTTTAAAAGGTTTAGTTTTATTTTTTTTTGCTAAAATATCTTTATTAAAGGTATAATCTTAAAATTCTTTAAAGTGTTGAATGATGTTAGGTAAGTTGATGGTTTCCTATTTTCTCTAATGTGAAAGTGTGATAAAAGATCTTTCAAGGTACTTAAACTTTAAATTGTGCGTAAACATTTATTTGAGCAGATTGATGAAACTTTATACTCATAAATATAGCTCTTTAAAAAACGAATTTGCAGATTTCTTTTGCTAAATACTTTTGTATTAGGTTTCGTAGGGAAAACTCAGTAAAAGCAAACATTGTTTACAAGTTTCACATAAAACTTGGTAGCATAGTTGCTGGTTTAGAAGTTGTTCTCTCCTTTACTCCCCTTTTCCCCAATTCTATCCTCTCTCTTCTTCTCTCCCTCCTCTTTAAATTAATTGAAAATCTCCATTGCTATTTGGAAACAAAAATGCCACAGTGTTATAGTATAGAGGTGTCTTAGATGTCTACAATTTTATATTGTCCTGTGGAAATGATGAGATGCATGGATGGCATTTTCCTTGAGGACATAGGGCCTGTTTTACGTATTACATGCCCTGTGCTAACATCATAGAACATAATGAGCACCTTCATTACAAACTCCAGTAAAATAACCATATAAAAATGATCCTGAGTTTTGATTGCTAGTTTATGCTTATAATAAAGTTTAGGACTTTAGGATTCCTTGATTAATTACTTTCATAGTCTTTTCCTTGGCCATTCAGTTTAGTTATGCTATCAGTTATTTCTAGTAGCTTTATATTAATACTTTGTTTCTTTTTAAAAGTATAACCTTGGAGTTTCCTGGACCTTGGAATTTGGAAATAAATATCAAAATTTAGAACTGGTCTTTAGCTTTCTTTCTTTCTTTCTTTCAAGTTCAATTTTAAAGTGGATTTTAGTTTCTTCCTATGATAGAAGACCAATTAAATTGTGAAAATCCATCATTAAAAGATTCTTTGAGTATCGTATTTTCTTTTATATTGATTTTGGGTGAGAGAGTGGGCACGCTACCTGTGGATAGCTTAGAGGGAAGGGGAGAGTTACAGTCTTGTTGATCCTCCTTTTCAGAGAGATAAACCCTTACTGTATTAAACTTCTAAGTATTATGACTGACATTAGCTATTCTAATGGGCTCCCATCAGATTTGGGCAAGAGTTTTTATTTTCCTTTTTATATTTCCTTTTATATTTATCGTATTCTCATATGATTCTAGATAACAGCATAATTTGTTTAGATATTAAAATATAAACTTACTTCTATAGATGTCTGCTAATTAAAAAATGATTTACTTTCCAAAGCCTATTTTGTTCTTTGCTTTGCTGGAACAAACATCCAGGCACTGAGTCAATGCATACTGTACAAATGTACTCCTTTTCCTTAAGTATTTATAATAGGGAAGGATTTGAATTAAAAATCGCTCACAAATTAATGTAGTTGGCATGTTCATCACTTGCCTTGTATGAAATCAGTTTTCTAGTAATCTAGGAAGTTTGGGCCATGTTTGACAATCCGGATGCAAGTTTGATCATCTAATTCCACATTTAAAATATTAGAAACATTTTCACTTTCTTAAAATTTGTTTCAGATATTTGTATTCATAGTTTATTCAGAAGGTGTAGATTTAAAGGTTGTTGAGTTATGTCCATTTGCTATTTCTTTAATGGAAATTTCTAGTACAAGGAAAATAATTATTGGGACATTTTCTCCTTAGAGCCAGAGTGAGTAACACACATGGTTATTTTGAAAGGCTCTTCGGACATCAAGACTGTCAAATACTTGGCATTCAAATTTAGGGTCATTACTATTGACCCTAAAGAACATGAAAGCTTCCAAAAGACTTAGACTTGTAAATGCTGAAGGAAGAAGAGTTTCTATAATTCGGAATCATGAGTGTTAACATTATCACAGCCAGTATAACTGTAAATATGAGATTTTGGGGAATCTTATTTATGAGAACAAAGTCACAAAAGCAAGGATTGAATGAATATTCACCTACAAAAGTTTGTAAGTTAGGAATTATCTGAATTCCTTTTATCTAAGCAATAGCCAAAATATGCACCTCCAAAAAAGCAGTTAAATTTTTACTGATTTTTACATTTCAGATTTTTTGACAATGTAGGTGAAACATTCAGAGAATTGTCATGTGAAATTATAAATAGTGCCTGCACTGTTTCAAGGCAGGGAAGATGGCAGAGTTATAATATAACAGGTACTATGCAAAACTTTTAAATATATTTTTATACACTTGAAAAAGGATCTACTTTTATAATATAAACATCTTTAAATATATTTAAGTAAATCTTACATATTTAAATAAATATATAAATATGATTTTTCTTTATTTTATCTATGCTGACTAGCATCTGGGCCTTCCCACAACTTATTCTACTGGCTTGAATTTTCGTAGTTTCTTAAAAATCTTTGAAATAGCATTTTAACACACAAGAAACTAATTATTTCTTGGTTGATATGGGTGATGTTGTGGAAAAATAACTGAGTTTCAAATTTGATTTACTTCGTTCATCTTATATTTTGATAATATGGTCTATATTGTCACAAGATGTAAAAGAAGGAAGAAAATATGTGTCCAGCTTTGTACTTCTGATAGCATGTGCCTGTGTTTTGAGATAGTGCATTAGATTCTGTTAGTGGGTGCGTGTTTACTATTAGGGAGGGAAGTTAGGTAATAGGGTGTCTACTTGGGGTGCAAGTGATTCTGTACACAATGCAGAGCACAGGTAAATATGAACTGGAGACATGATTCTGATAGGTTATTTATCCAATTGAAACCAATTTGCAAGTAGCAACAAATGTAGTAGATTGCTATTATTCTCTTTCATATGCTCTCTTTAGACAAAGGTTGTGATAAATTCTAAACATGTCATATTATTTGTACTTCCTTCAATATGCTGTGCACTTTGATGCTTTCTTGCTGTTCCATCCACCTTTCTTCCTGTCTATATTTAACGGTCGGTTATAGTCATCCCTGGTCCAGCTCCAGGCAGAATTAGCCAAAAAGTCCTAATTATTTATTATTTAAAAAGTTATTTGCTTATGTGTCTGTCTTTGCTTTTAGATTATATTTATTATAAGGGCATTCTCTACCCTGCAATCCTTTTTTAAAATACCTTTGCCGTTTTCTATCTCTAATCCTTTTAAATATTTGCTGAATTGAATAAAATAATTTAATGCCTAATAATTTTGTATTACTTTGTAACTGACACACATAGTGCTAATTTATCTCTATTTATTGCTTGCTATTCAGTTTTAATATTTTGCTATAACAAATTCCATTTTGTTTTAAATGTCCAATTATGCCTTTTTATTTCTTAAGTTTTCTTCCTAAGTCTTGCCTCAAACCTTTGCCTTTAAACCTCAAAAGAGGAAAATTTTCTTTTATTAATCCATTATAAAAACAAAAACCTGTTTTGTTTTTTTTTTTACTGAGAACCTGTAAAAGTCCTTGCATTCATAGATACTCTTCATTTCCAGTACAAATTCAATGTTTAGAAAGATTATTGGCCTCTCTTTTCTGTATGTTTGTGCACCACAAAATAGGAAGACACTTTCTCTATTTCATAGAGTTGTGATCTAATCTCAGCTGTAGTCCCCAAACCAGTTTGTCTGCAGCCTGCTGCTTAAACCTAATCCCCTGGCCTCCCATTCATCTTAGTTGAAATGGAATTATTGACAGAAATGATTTCTGGAGGGAAATTAAGAATGATAATTAATGTGGTGCCCCTTGCAGTTACTAAATAGCGTGTCTATCTTTATTTGTTTTGGGGGAGGTATAGTAACTCCATCCAATTTAAATGAATTGGTGTAAAATTTGGCACAGGGACTCTCAACTCAGAGACCTTATTATACAAGGATGATACTATGTTACAGTTAAATAGCACCTGTTGAAAATTAACACTTAATGGGGCGCAATTACTTGACTATTTCCTCAGGAGGAAAACTGCCTTATCTCTTTAATTCAATTCACTTTGCCTGGAAGAATTTGATGTATACTATTCAGCCTTTCTCTCTCTCAAAAGAGGCAAAAATATTTATTCAATAGAAAGTAAGTACCTTGGTTGTTGAGCAGTCCTGTTACATAGCAAAATGTTTTCTCCCCTATAAACTTTTGTCTCAAATATTTGTATTTTATTTTGAGTGTATATGTCACATAATGAATTCTTTAGCTTCAAATAGATCTACTGGGGTTCAAGGACTAAATAAAATACAGTGTACTCATTTTAAAAATTATTTTTATTTTAGTTGACATCCATGCATATCATTTAAAAGATCAGATAGCCCTTCAAAGCTTGTAACAAAGCAGTAACAACCTCCTAGTCCACTTGTTTCCTTCTAAATTTCCTTCTCCAGGACTGATGTTCAATGAATTATCTCTGGCATGCCTTTACCAGTTGTTTATGGACAGAGGATATTGGATTAATTGGTGTCTTTATGCTATTGGTTGTTAAATATTGTAAAATATTCAGCCATGCCTCTTTCTATCCTTAATTCTCACTCCCTAGAACAAATTACTTCCTATTTTTTTTTTACTTTCAATTCTTTTGTGAAGAATTAGAGATAAGAAATAGAGAACTACACAAAGGAGGAAAAAGGCCATTATTTATTTCAGAAAAAAAAAAAACCTCAAAAAGTTAGACAAGAAAGAAAATACAATAAATTACAATAAACTTGGATCACCAGCTAACATCATTTTTATAGTTATCATAATGTTAAATCTGAATATTGATTTACCTCACACTCATAACTATATAGAGAGAATACAAGAAGGGGAAATATTGTAAGGATGACATGAAAGTGATAAGATAACGTAAGTCAGTGAATAGTTAGTATCTAAAATTGATGAAGTTGCCATATAAACACATAACACATTATTTAGAAATATGAAAACAAATGTAAGAAGAAACATGTAAGGAATTTATCTCTCTGCTCAGTTAGACATACACTTTTACTATTCTTTTAGTGATTACTCTAGACATTGGAGTTTGCATAATTAATTAATTAATGTCCAAATATATTTAATACCTTTGTTCTTCTCTCTCAGACAATATAAGAACTGTAGAACATTATATTTTCATTTAATGCCCCATCATCAGACTGACATGTTATTGGTTTGTGGTATTTTAGTTTTTAACCACAGAAACGTATTTTGTCATTGTTTTTGATGGCCATGTTCATTTGTCACTTGGCTTTGGTCTTCATTTCTGGGATCACTCTTCTTCTGTCTTTGGTACCTACTTTAGAATCTTTTGATGATGCGGGTATGCTCTGACTGGGGTTGGAAATAGTGTTATGCTGGACAAAGGGAGTCTTGTGGGTATGCAGGAGGAATCTTATATGGAAGCATTTTAAAGTAAAATAGAAGTTTTTCTGGTTGAATCTGGTTTGACACCTTGGATCTTACTCTGTCATCTCTGATCCTGTTTTGACTTCATTTTTTCCATCTGTAAGTTGAAGCTACAGAACAAACAAAACAGTCATTTTCTAGTCAACAATTCCCAATTCCTTGACTAAGGTCTCTTTAGTCTGTTATTATAATCTGTCAATTTGCCACTATCCATAAGCAGAATGTTCTGCTAGTTTTTGGTTCCCATATAATTTCTTTATCCACTGGATCCCTAAAGCAATGATCACAGGGTAAAAAAGAGATGGAAGTAAATTACCAGATTTGGGATGTAAAATTTTGTTGGTGACTTCCGTCCTTATTTCATACTTTATTATTTGTACATTAGAAGGAAAGTGGTAAAACTAGGGTCTATTTCATTGGGGCCCAAGGTTTTCACGGGCTTGCATAGTATCCCCTAAGCAACACTAGTGTGTCCCTCAACCCTAAGGGGCAGCATTCATATTATTTTCTCTGTGCATAGTGCCCTCTGGAATTCCAGGAACTTCAAAAAATTTATACCTCAGCTTTTGCTACATTTTGAATTCCATTCCTTAGAGTTGGGTAATGTGGCACAAGTCTCAAGTGAGAATCCACCTGCCCAGGGTAAAGCCTTGCATAAATATTCTTCGTAATGATGCTGTAAAAGAAAGCTTCCAGAGGAGAAAGAGGGTAAAGAAGAAGCAATGTTTACAGGGAAAGAGAAATCAAGAAATTTTGATTCCTGTTTATAATTCTGGTCATGAGAGCTAACTTCAGGCAAGCATGAAATACAAGCTTAATTATATAGCATGGTAATCTCCTAAAGTGGTTATGGCAGCATCCCACAATAATGGGCATGTTGTACTTGTTGTATCTGTCATTTCATTTTTGTGAGTTCACCTAATCCCTAAAAGGGAAAAAAATGCAACAAAATTTCTTGCCCTCCCTTTCCACCTCCTGCCCAAGAATTTTGTTTTTGTTTTTGTTTTTGCTTTGTCAAAACAGAAAAAAACGCATTGTTGATGCAGCTGTGTCCTCACAGTGGATGATGCAACTGAGCGTGTTTTTACTAGTAATTTCACTGAAGGGCATGTTTTTGAAGGTTGAAAAGGCATTTTTACAATCACATTCTGCTTTAATTTTCTACTCTGCTATAAAGTTAGAAAACTCGATATACTGAAAGGCTATGTTAATGACACGCTTCTTCCTAATTTTCTACCTATGGATTTCTTCACAATTGTGAGTTTTTGGAAATACATGGTGACTATACATCGTTGACTCTACCCCCATTTTTTTTTCTGCACGTTTCTCATATTCTCCTTTAGAAAAAGGAGAATTTGATGTGATGTATTATAAAGGAAAAATAATTTTCAAATTCTTCCAGTGAAAGATATTATTCTCAGCTCTTATCTTTGGGGGGAATAAGGCACCTACTTTTCTACCACCTCTCACTGTTGCCACCCACATTTCTATCCTTTTCATCTTTAATGGCTCCTCATCTGATTTGTCATTTATCCATTCCTGAGACACCTACAGTTCCTTAAGTTTTTGTAAAATGTTTTGCTATCCATTTCTTCTAATTCTTATACTTATCTTTTTCATGTGAACAATTAAATACAGTTAAAAATCTCACTGAATTGCTGGTGAATTTAAAAATAAAAAAATGCACCATTTTGTTCTGGTTAGTATTGTTAAAGTGAAATAGACATACCTCATGATGTCTATTAAGTTTTGCTAAGACAATATATGTTTGAAGATGCAACAGGTGAAACGTTCTCCGTTAGCTATGTCCATTTCTTAGCTTCTTTGAAATGCAGTACAGACTTCAATATGTGTACAAATATCTAGATTTCCTTCATAATATTCCCACTGGTTAAAGCATGTTTTTAGTCACTTTTATCTCAGAATACCCTTTAGTGGTTAAGTGTGTAATGGGAATAAAATTGGAATATCTTTCACACTCATTAGTATTTTCCTTTTTCAAGTAATCCTCATATTCGTTTATAGTGTTTGAATACTATATATGATCCTACCGTTATGAAATTTTACTGCTTTACTATTATTGAAATCAGTACAGCCATGTTAGAGATGACTAATGTGTCATTTAATGACCAGCAAAGTATATTTCTAACCATGTTTTAAACATTTCCTTTTTTTTAATAAAAAGTGTTTATTTTGAGAGAGAGAGAGAGCAAGCATGAGCGGGGATGTGGGGCAAAGAGAGAGAATCCCAAGTAGCTTCCAGGCTGTCAGCATGGAGCCTGACACGGGGCTTGAACCCATGAACCATAGATCATGACCTGAGCTGAAATTAAGAGTGGTTGCTTAACTGACTGAGCCACCCAGTGCCCCTAAACATTTTAAATAATAAATTTTGCACACGTCTTTTTTTTTAATGTTTATTTTTGAGAGAGAGAAAGAGAAAGTGTGTGTGAGCATGAGCAGAGGACGGATAGAGAGACAAGGAGAGAGAGACTCCCAAACAGGCTCCGTGCTGTCAGCATATAGACCCACATGGGGCTCGAACTCACAAACCAGGAGACCATGACCTGAGCCAAAATCAAGATCAGATGCTCAACCGACTGAGTCACCCGGGCGCCCCTGCACATGTTTTCTTTAAAAGTTTCAGTATTGTTTATAAGGGTGGCTCTAAAAAGTACCTTCTTTCATAGTATGCAAGTATTTTTTAGCTGTCTACTAATTATTTATTTCCCCCTTCTCAGTTTCCAGTAGCCCTTAATTTCTGTTCATTGGTCCATACAGTTTGTAAGGACTCCTTTCAGCAATGGAGTAGTATGTAAGCTAAAATAAATATCTCATTCCATACTCCTCACTTAATTCAGGGATAGTACGTGACTTAACCTGTTCCAGTTACAAGAAATAACAGGTGTTCTGCTGGGAATACTGGGATTAAGAAGCTTAATCTCTCATTATTATTAGTTTTTTAACAGGTAGTATATAACATACAGAAGTATTTGATCTGAAGAGGTGCGGTAGATCACAGTGAGGACTGGTACCACATGTATCAGCTTGCATTGGGTTATGATGTATAACATCTCTCAAATACAGTTGCTATACCAACAGAGTTATAATGATTGCTCTCATTACAAGTCAGCTTCCATTCACTGCTGATCAGTGACAACTCTGCTCTTTTTCCATATGTCTTTTTCATTTGAGGAGTTAGACAGAACAAGCAGTCCCAATTTGGGCATGCAGTCCTGATGGTATAAATAAGAACTAGTAAGTGATCCCAACACTTAAGTGCTCAAAACTTACTCTCGGTCATGGCATACTTCACATCCACTCATCTTCCATTAGCCAAAACAAATCACACAGCTAAGCCCAAGATTAATTGGGCAAGGCAGTTAGGATATTAATGAATAAAGTCAATTTTCCTTTATGTCTAGCTAGTAGAACTTTCTGGAATTTTGAGCCTACCAAGAGATAATGGTTATTAAAAACGTAAAGTACAGTCAAATGTTATTAAAAGTTAGATTTTAGTTTTAACTACTGGAAGAAAAACGATATAGTTTTAAATAGTGATTTGTCTTTGGTCGTCATGAGAGAAAAAAGCGGTAAGGAATTCTGAAACATCCAGCAGTACTTCTCTCAATTTACCAAATGTTTCTCCAGATGTATAGAAGTGTCAAACTGGCAGATTATTGTGCATCATGTAGGTGTTTTAATTGAAGAATCACTCATTTTCTTCTTCCTTCAAAATTTCTGACATTTGGCATTTGATAATCCTGTAGAGATTATCCACATCTTCCAACAGAGTAATGTACTGGTCTGTCCAGCACAGCAATGCCCTTGCAGCTCCCAAGAAGTACATGTGGTGGCGAATGGCACCTATTTTAAGGAATACTTTTATGTTTCTTTATCAACAGTTTATGTGATTTAAAGTTTTACTTTTTAATCACATTTTTCCTATGAAAATGAAAATAAAAAATTGCAATGCAAATCTAAAATTCTTAAGGCATATGTAAGTCCAGATTTAATCTCTTGCTTAACTGTAATTTCCTGAAGAAAACCCGCCAAATATCTGTCTGAAAATTGTGCCTGAAATCTTGTTATAGAAGTTAATGACAGAAGCTGTGGAGGCAGTGGTTTTATTGCTTTATTTATTAGGTTAAAAAAGCTAACAGGGGCGTCTGGGTGGCTCAGTCAGTTAAGCGACCAGCTCTTGATTTTGGCTCAGGTCATGATCTCACCGTCATGAGATTGAGCCCTGAAATTGGGTTCTGTGCTGGACATGGACCCTGTTTAAGATTCTTTGCTTTTCCCTCTGCCCCTCTCCCACTCACTCTCTCTTTCTCTCAAAAAAAAAAAAAAGAATAAATTAAAAAGATAACAGTTATATAATCAGATGGTAAAAGGTTTGGAATTAGGTAAAAGGAAAGAAAGACATGGAACTAACTAGGAATTGGAGGCATAAACAGAAGTTGATTCTGTTTAATTTATGATGCAAAAGGTATCAGGTGCCTCACATAATCAACCTGAAGGATGAGAACCAGAACTGGATAGGATAAGGAAGTCTGCATAGCTATGATCCTGCTATAGGAAGTGTTTACTTAGGATATCGCTACTGTCACTAGGCATGTGACAGTTGTCACTGAGCATGTGACTGGGCATCTGACTGGGCATGTGCTGGCCCTGATGCCATTGGACAATTAGCTGATATGCTGCTGGACTCCACATCTTGGAATGTTTGCTTTATGCCATAGAACCTCTAACTGACCCATTATCTTTGTGTCACTCCTCCAAAGTTCATTTTTCTGGATAGCAGCTACTAATTGGCTGCATTGTGTCACATGCCTAATTCTAGTTGATATAAAGCATATTGAGTGGTGCATTTTCACATACTGTAGTTGTGGGAGGTAATTGCTTGACATACTGGATATTTGCACATTGGGCAGACGAGACAACATACTTGTCTACCACTGTCATTTATAATTTTGTCACACAAAAATGGGATCATTAGCATTTTTGTTTCCTTCCAATCATTTTTATTACAATCAGTACACCAAACAAAGAAATATTCTTAAAAAAAACTCAGTTTGGTAAACAAATCAAAGAGATAAACTGGTAGTTATCTGTATCATATATGACAGACAAATGTTAATGATCTCAATATGTAAGGAAATTTTAAAATCATTGTCAAACACTCCAATTAAAAATTAACAAAGAATCTGAGCAATTCATAAAGGAAACTAAGTGGCTATTAGGGGCACTTGGGGTGGCTCAGCTGGTTGAGTGTCTGACTGGCTTAGGTCATGATTTTGCAGTTCATAAGCTCAAGCACCATGTAGGGCTCTGCACTGATAGTGTGGAGTCTGCTTGGGATTTTCTCTTTCTTCCTCTCTCTACCCCTCCCTCACTTGCTTTTTCTCTCTCTCAAAATAAATAAATAAACTTAAAAAAATAAAGTGGCTATTCAACATGTGAAAGTATGTCAACACAACTGGTATTGAAGGAAATGCATGCAAAACAATGATCTATCACATTTTTGCCTGTCAAACTGGCAAATATTAAAAGATTGATAATATTCAATGTAGGTAATGGCATGAAGAAACCAGCACTCTTATAGTAAACTGGTGTTTCATAAAAGAAAGTTTGTTAATAAGACTAAACCCCTAAAATATGAATGCATTTTAACACAGAAATTCTTTCCTAGGGGTTTATCATAGGGAAAACATCAAATATATGTGGGATGATATATGTCAAAGAATATTCATTATAATATTATTTACAATAAAAGAGTTAGAAATGAACTAAATGCCAAATAAAGAATTAGAGACAGACAGAAAGGTTTAGAAATTTATTCCAAGAAAATATACAGTAGTTACTTTCAGTTTGTGGGATATTGGATGAATTTTGTTTTCTTCCTTGTATATTATTGCTTAAATTTCCTATATGGACATATATAATCTTCATAATACAGAAAAACAATATTCTAATTTATCTAGAATTTGGAAGAGATCATGAAAGAAAGAATCCTCCATTCTAAATCTGATTCTGTTTATGTTTCTGAGTCTTTCTTTATGAAGTGAGAGAATAAGAATACATGAAGTATATCCATGGACCTTGCAATCTCCACAGTATTTATTCTACAGAATGCTTCAAATCCTAATATGTCTTTTTCAAAAGTAAAGGTGTAATGGAATGAGATAGAATTGAGTGAGATGGGTGGTGTTCAGTTGGCAGGTAACTCCCAACCCTTCCTAGAGCAGATTGTATTGTGGTGTGAAACCAGATATGTTGGTGAGGTGGGGAGACATTTGGTGCCTGTTGGGAATGCAACTCTTATAAATTGTTGTAGGCAATGTTAAATGTCTGAGACACTGCCAGGGGAAAAAGTGAAGGTATAACCCATGATTCCAAAAGAATTTTAAAAGGCATTAAGTGAGGAGAGGAAATTAAAATAGCTAATATATATTACAAGATTCGAATCCTTATTAGTAATCAGAAAAATGTGATTTATGTGTGTGTATGTACATGTATGTATGTAGGCTCCACACCCAACATGGGGCTTGAACTCATATCCCTGAGATTATGAGTCACATACTCTGCCAACTGAGCCAACCATGGGCCCAAAAGCATGTGATTTTATATCACAGTAAGCCTTCTTAATACATGCATCAAATTGGCAGAAATTAAAATGTCAGAAATACCAAGTGTTGGTAAGAATATATAGCAATGGAACCATGCACAAACTGTTGGTGGTTGTAAGCTGGTTACAACCACTGTGGAAAAGAGGTTTTGACATAATCCAGGAAAATTGAATATTATGTATACTGTGATTTTTAACAATTCTACTTCTATTTGTGTACTCTAGAAAATAATCTTGTATGTGCGTGTCATATTTTCATAGTAGCCTTACTAACCCCAAGCTGGAAATAACTCAGTATGTCCACCAACTCAAATGTCCATCAACAGTAGAACTTTGATATTTTGATATATTCATAAAATAGAATACTATATGATATATCCCCTAATACGGCTGAACATACACATAAAATTGAGTGAGGGAAGAAAGTCAAAATGATAGATGCAGTATGATTTAAATTTTATACATTTGAGAATCTGGGAAAAATCAAATTATTATTTAGGGATTCATAAACATAAAATAGAAAAATGAATTATTCATGGAAATCAGAATAATGGTTATTGCTTGTGGGAAGAAGAGAAATGTAATTAGGAAGGGACACATAGGACAATATTCTGTTTCTAAAACTTAAGTTGGTTATAATTGTTTTTATAATTTACTTATCTTTTGTATACATTACTGAAATGCATTTGAAAGTTAAAAATATTTAAAATAAACCTGTGGATGAAAATACAATGATTATTTGTATGTGCTCCTCTCATGTTTTCTTTATCTGGTACTCATGTTTCCTAACAGCGGTGGACGGGTTGGGGTAAAGTGAAGTGGTTTAAGTTAGAGGACAATGGTACAGCTAAGATACTACCAGACAGTCCCTCAACTCAGTTGAGAGATGCATAACTAAAATTCTCATTCTAACATGAGAGAACACCTTTGAGAGGCATATAGCAAGATTTAAATTATAATACTTTTGCCAGATATAGTCAAGAAAAGATATTGAGAAGGATGTATATTCTGCTGTTGTTTGTTGGAGTGTTCTATAAATGGCAGTTTGATCCAGTTTGATGACATTGTTTAGCAATGTCATCCTTACTGTATTTCTGTCTATATATCTTTGAGAAAGAAGTGTTGAAATCTCTGATTATAATTGTGAATTTATCTATTCTTTTAATTATGTCAGTTTTTGCTTCATGTCTTTTCTAGTTCTGTTGGTAGTTGCATACCCATTTAGGATTGGTATATCTTCTTGGTGAACTAAAACTTTTATCATTATATAATGTTCTTTATCCGTGGTAACTTCTTTGCTCTAAAGATTACTTTGTCTGATTTCAATATAGCCACTTTGATTAATAGTTAATAGTTATCTTTTTACATTCTTTTCCTTTTAACCTACCTATATTACTTTATTTATGGACAGCATCTCGATGGGTCATGTTTGTTTATCCATTCTGACAATCTGTCTTTTAATAGCATGCTTAGATCATTTAAATGTAATTTTGATGTTTGTACTTAGGTCTATCACTTTGTTTTATGTTTGTTCCACCTGTTTTTGTTCCTCTGTTTTACCTTTCTTGCCTTCTCGTGGGTTATTTGACATTTTTTTAGCATTCATCTTTTGTGATTCTGACTATATACCTCTGAAAAAAAATTTTTTTGTGGTAGCTCTAGTGATTATAAAATACTTAACTTTTTCCATTGGCTTAGAATCATTGATTTTACTACCTCAATTCGGACGTGGGCTCTTACTACCTTATTGCTTCCCATGTATGCTATAGATTGCTTATATATCTACATGAATTCGAATATCTTTATTTCACCTTCCTTCCTGCAGAATATTTTTACTGGATATAGAATTCTGGGCTGACAGTTCTTTTCTTCTGGGACTTTAAAATGTTGTGCCTTTTTTTTTTTTTTTTTTTGGTTTCTATGTTTTGTGATGAGAAATTTCTTTTATCTGAGTCATTGTTCAATTGATGTGTTGTTTTCTCTGGCTGCTTTCAAGATTGTTTTGTCTTTAGTGTCCAGTGGTTTGATTATGACATATATAACATATATAGATATATATTTGTTTGCTTTCAACCTGTTTTAGGCTCACTCAGCTTCTTGAAGCTATAGAGACTTTTTGTTTCACTTGAGGTGTTTTTGACCATTATTTCTCCGAAGATTTTTTCAGCTATGCACTTTATCTTCTCTTTCTGTAACTCTGAAGATACGAATGTTAAACTTTTTTATTGTGCCATAGTCTCTGTGACTCTTCTCACTTTTTAAGACTCGATTGAATAATTTATGTTGATCTGTCTTCAAGTTTACTGACTCTTACCTGTCATCTTCATTCTATTGAGTCCATTTACTGAGTTTTTTTCTTGAGTTATATTTTTTAATACTAAAGTTTCCATGTAGTTCTTCTTTATATATTCTATTGCTTTGCCAAGAATTTCTGTTTTAAAACTCATTTTAAGTGTGTTCAAGATTGCTAATTCAAGCATTTAATAAAGGCTCCTTAAAAATGTCTGTGAGATTATTTCAACATCTGTGTCATCTCAGTGTTGGCATCTGTAGTTTGTCTTTTCCCTTCTCAGATGGGGTTTTCCTGGTGCATCATATGCGAATTAATTTTGGAATGTATTCAAGACAGTTGGAATATTATAAGACTCTGGATCTTATTTAATCCTATTGAGAGAATTGAAGCTTATGTTTTAGCAGAAAATCAACCTGCTTATGTTCAGGCCACATGTTCTGCCTTGCCTTCTGTGAGCCTTCAGTGTTTGAAGGTTTTATAGTGCTTTTTGGATATTTTCTGACTATGTACCACCCAGTGCTCATTTTGGAACTTGGATGGTGGTTTGCCTATTATTTAGTTCTCAGTTTTTGGTATTCTAATTAAGATAAGAGTCACACTTGTGTATCTGGGAATGAGCCCTGATGTTCATAGACAACATTTTGGGTTATTTCTTTGAATTCTTTCTTTTTTAGTTCAGGCCAGAAATTTGGTATTGCTGTTAAACTACTCATTGCACACTTCATTTTTCGATCCTGCATTCAGTACCGAGTTATGTGAGGACAGAGAGAGGAAAAAAATAGTGAGGGTTAACCCACTCACTTGGAACCATAGCTTTACCAAACAGAGAGGAAGGTTCACCTACTTCAGTAATTTTATTTTATTTTATTTTTTTAATTCCAGCATACTTATTGTATAGTGTTATATTAGTTTCAGGTGTATAATATAGTGATCCAGTTGTTGTATACGTTACTCAGTGCTCATCACAATAAGTATATTCTTAATCCCCTTCACCTAAACCTCTCTAGTTAAGAATCTCTTCTTGGGTTTGTCTCTTTTTTTCTTTGTTCATTTGTTTTTTTTTCTTGAATTTCACATATAAGTAAAATAATATGGTATTTGTCTTTCTCTAACTGACTTCACTTAATACTATACTCCCTAGATCCTTCCATGTTGTTGCAAATGGCAAGATTTCATTATTTTTATGGGTGCATATTATTCCATTGTGTGTATGTACCACTTCTTTATGTAATCATCTGTTAATGCAAATTTGGGCTGCTTCCATAATTTGACTTTTTTAAATAATGTGATAAACATAGGGGTGCATATATCTTTTTGAATTTATGTTTTCATATTCTTAGTGTAAATACTCAACAGAATTACTAGATCATATGGTAATTCTGTTTTTAAACTTTTGAGGAAACTGTACTATTTTCTATGGTGGCTGCACCAATTGCATTCCCCTTAGCAGTGATGAGGGTTCCTTTTTCTCCACATCCTCACCAACACTTATTGTTTCTTGTATTTTTGATTTTACCCATTCTGACAGCTGTGAGGTGATACCTCATTGTGGTTTTGATTTATATTTACCTTGTTTTTTCACTATTGAGTATGATATTTGCTGTGGGTTTTTGATTTATGGCTTCTGTTATGTTGAGGTATGTTCCTGGTAAACCTACTTTGGTGAGAGTTTTATAAGGAATGGATGTTGCACATTAGCACATGCTTTTTCTGCATCTATTGAAATGACATTTTTCTTATCCCTTCTCTTCTTGATGTGATGTATCTATGCTGACTGATTTGTGAATATTGAACCATTTTGCATCCCTGGAATAAATCCCATTTTATTGTAGGGAATGATTTTTTTAAATGTATTGTTGGATTTGGCTTGTCAATGTTTTTGTTGAGGAGTTTTGCATCTGTGTTCATCAGAGATAATTGGCCTTTAGTTCTTAATTGAAAAAAAAATTGTTTTTTGTAGTGTCTTCATCTGGTTTTGGTTTTGGTTTTGGTTTTGGTATAAAGTCATGCTGGCCTAATACAATGAATTTGGAAGAATTCTTTCCGCTTCTATTTTTTGCAGTACTTTGAGAAGAATAGGAATTAACTCTTTTTTAAATGTTTGCTCTTTCCATAATTTGGCTATTGTTGAGAGTGCTGCTATAAACATTGGGGTACAAGTGCCCCTATACATCAGTACTCCTGTATCCCTTGGGTAAATTCCTAGCAGTGCTATTGCTGGGTCATAAGGTAGGTCTATTTTTAATTTTCTGAGGAACCTCCACACTGCTTTCCAGAGCAGCTGCACCAATTTGCATTCCCACCAACAGAGCCTAAATGTCCATCAGCTGATGAATGGATAAATAAATTGTGGTTTATACACACAATGGAATACTACGTGGCAATGAGAAAGAATGAAATATGGCCTTTTGTAGCAACGTGGATGGAACTGGAGAGTGTGATGCTAAGTGAAATAAGCCATACAGAGAAAGACAGATACCATATGGTTTCACTCTTATGTGGATCCTGAGAAACTTAACAGAAACCCATGGGGGAAGGGAAGGAAAAAAAAAAAAAAAAAGGTTAGAGTGGGAGAGAGCCAAAGCATAAGAGACTGTTAAAAACTGAGAACAAACTGAGGGTTGATGGGGTGTGGGAGGGAGGGGAGGGTGGGTGATGGGTATTGAGGAGGGCATCTTTTGGGATGAGCACTGGGTGTTGTATGGAAACCAATTTGACAATAAATTTCATATATTGAAAAAAATAAAAAAAATAAAAAAAAATAAATGTTTTGCTAAATTTCACCTGGGATGCTCTCTGGTCCTGGACTTTTGTTTGTTGCGGGTTTTCTTGATTACCAATTCAATTTCATTGCTGATAATCAGTCTGTTCATATTTTCTATTTCTTCCTGATTCCATTTGGGGAGGTTATATGTTTCTAGGAATTATCCATTTCTTTTAGGTTGTCCAATTTGTTGGCATATAGTTTTTTTTTTTTTATAATATTCTCTTATAATCCTTTGTATTTCTGTGATGTTGGTTATTTTTCCTCTTTCATTTCTGATATTGTCTGAGTCCTCTGTCTCTTTTTTTTTTTTTTTTCTTTTTTCTTTTGATGAGTCTGGCTAAAGATTCATCAATTTTGTTCATCTTTCAAAGAACCAGTTCCTGGTTTTGCTGATTTGTTCTATTGTTTGTTTGGTTAGTTTTAGTTTCTATTTTGTTTATTTCTGATGTAATTTTTATTATTTCCTTCCTTCTACTGATTGTGGGTTTTGTTCTTTTTTTCTAGCTCTTTTTGGGATAATTTTAGGTTGTTTATTGGAATTGTTTTTTTCTTTTTGAGGTAGGCCTGTATTGATATAACCTTTCCTCTTAGAACAGCTTTTGCCAAAGATTTGGGATCATTGTGTTTTCATTTTCATTTGTTTCCATGTATTTTTTAATTTCTTTTTTGATTTCTTGGTTGACCCATTTGTAGTGTAGTAGCATGTTATTTAACCTCAATGCGTACTTGTGTTCTTTCCAGATCCTTTTTTGTAATTGATTTTTAGTTTCATAGTGTTGTAGTTAGAAAAGATGTATGAAGGGACGTTAGTCTTTTTAAATTTGTTGAGACTTGTTTTGTGGCCTAAAGTGATGTATTCTGGAGGACATTCCATGTGTACTTGAAAAGAATGTGTGTTCTGTTGTTTTAGTGTGTTATGTTCTAAATATATCTGTTAAATGCTTCTGGTCCAGTGTGTCACTCAAAGCCACTGTTTCCTTGATTTTTTGTTTGGATGATGTGTCCATTTATATAAGTGGGGTGTTAAAGTCCCCTATTATTATCGTATGACTATAAATTACTCCTTTTAAGCTTGTTTTTAACTGCTTTAAATTTTTAGGTGCTTCCATGTTTGTGCATAAATATTTACAATTGTTAAATCATCTTGTATTGTCCCCTTAATGATTATATAATGTCTTCTTTGTCTCTTGTTGCAATCTGTGTTAAAGTCTATTTTCTCCAATATAAGTATTGCTACCATGGCTTTCTTTTCACATCCATTTCATGGTAAAGTTTTGTGCATTCCTTCACTTCAATCTGCGTGTGTGTTTATGTCTGAAATGAGTGTCTTGTAAGCAGCACATAGGTGGGTCTTGCTTTTTTATCCATTTTGTCACCTTCTGTCTTTTCATTGGAGTGTTTAGTCTATTTTCTTTCAAAGTAATTATTGATAGGTATGTACTTATTGTCATTCCATTACTTATTTTATGGTTGTTTTTGTAGTTCTTACCTGTTCCTTTCTTCTCTTACTCTTTTCTCTCATGGTTTGCTGGCTTTCTTTAGTGATACAGTTATTTCCCTTTCTCTTTATTTTTTTGTGTTTCTATTGTCAGTTTTTGATTTGTGGTTACCATTAGATTTACATATAACACCTTATACGTATAGCAGTTTATATTTAGCTGATAGTTGCTTAAATTTTAACACATTCTTACTCCTCTTCTCCTCATGTTTTAAGTATATGGTATTATACTTTACATCCTTTTCTTTTGTGAATCCCTCAACTGATTTTTATAGATATACTTAATTTTACTGCTTTGTGCTTCCTACTTTTCTTACTACTGCTTATGGTCTTTCCTTTCCACTCTGAGCCCCCTGAACATTTTTTGTAGGATAGTTTAGTGGTGATGAATTCCTTTAACTTTTGTTTGTCTGGGAAACTCCTTGTCTTTCCTTCTATTCTGATTGATAGCCTTGTTGGATAGAATGTTCTTGGTTGCAGGTTTTTTTTTTTTTTTTTTCTTTCAGCATTTTGACTGTATCATGACACTCCTTTCTTACCTACAGAGTGTTTGTTGAAAAATCAGCTGGTAGCCTATGGGTTTTCTCTTGTATGTAACTGTTTTCTTTTCTCTTGCTGGCTCTAAGGTACTTTTTTGCTATTTTAATTACTATATGTCTTGATGTGGACCTTTGTGGGTTGATGTTGTTGGAGGCTCTCTGGGCCTCCCAGATTTGGATTTCTGTTTCCTTCCCCAGATTCAGGAAGTTTTCAGCTATTATTTCTTCAAATAAATTGTCTGCCCCTTTTCTTTTTCTTTTTATTCTGGTATCCATATAATGTGAATTTTATTATGTTTGATGGTGTTGTTGAGTTCTCTTAATCTATATTTTTTAATAATTTTTTTCACTTTTTAAAATATTTCCTATTTATTTATTGAGAGTATCACTGAGATCCTCCACTCTTTTCTCAAGCTCAGTGAATATCTTTATGATCATTACTTTAAATTGTCCATCAGTCATATTGCTTTGTTTCATTTAGCTCTCTTGCTATGATTTTGTCTTGCTCTTCCATTTGGGACATATTCCTCTTTCTCCTGACTTTGTCTAATTCTGTGTCTGTTTCTATGTGATAAGAAAGTCAGCTATGTCTCCTCGTCTTTGATGTAGTGGCCATATGAAGAAGAAGTCCTGTAGTGCCTTGCAGTGCAATGCCCCTGTTCACCAGAACCCAGCACTTTAGAGGTGTCTCCTACACCCTAATTGTGGTTGAGCTGGGTTTGCTTTCTGTTTAATCTACCTCAGCTCTCTTTTCCTGTTGTGGGCAGGGTTTGTTGTTGTGTTAATGTGCTAGGTATTTTTTATATTTAATTAAGTGGAAGAATTATACATAATGGATTTATTAGGAAATCTTGATTATTTTGTAAAAGTGAAAAACTTACATTGGTTTCTTGTTTTAATAGACAACATCTCATATCCATTCATTATAATAAAGCCAAATCATAGGCAGAGGAAAAGATTTTGTTTTCCATTTTGTAAAAATGTATTTCTTCACTTCATCCTTTTAATATATATATTGCAGAGGTACATATTAAAGAAAAGGAGAGTTGAGGAACATTATGCATTTGTGCCATTCTGTTAGGATCTTGTCAGTTTACACTTGCAATTCATGTAGGAATGAGTGATAAGACTGGGTTGGTGTCAACTATCTTAGTTTAAATAATCAATCAGTTGCAGGTCCCTTATGTTTCATGCCTAGCTAGTCTCAGGGGTCTTTAAATTTATGGAGCCATCTTCTAATTTTTTTTTCGTAAACATCTCATCAATACTGATTATATGTTATTTGGTAAAGACTCTTTATCTTGAGTTATAGTGGCTTGATTAGATAGTAACCTTGGTCAGATCTAGTACTTTTTAAAATTCCTGAGTTACTGTTGAAAGAAGAATTTGATCAAGTCCCCATACATCTTTGAAACTAGAGGAATGGTTACAAACTAGCTGTTAATTCTGTTTTGCCAATATTCTTTTTTTTCTCAAATTTTTTTTCTTTCAGTGGGAATATATTACCTTAAAAGTCATAATATTAATACCTAATATTAATGTCACTAATAAAGGAGCTGATAATTTTTAAATATTAATGACTTATAGGAAATCCTAAAAATAGAAACAGGGTATAAATATAGACTGCTTTCTACTATATTTGAATTAACATAATACTGTCAAGTCAAATGAAATAGGATGTCCTTATATAGATCCAAATATATGTAGGGATTTAGAAGGATATATGTTTCATGTCAATAAGTATAGAATAATATATCCCTTAAATGACAGTGGGAAGACTAGCCATTTGAGAACAAAGAATATGGCCTTTTAAGTTTTCTACACCAAAACAAATTTCAGACAAATTAAACATTTATTTGTATATGAAAATATCACAAAGTAGTGGAAGAAAACGGTTTTCTTGAATACTTATGTAGTGTGAAAGTCTTGTCAAATCATAATGTGAAACATAGAAATGATTTTAAAAGTTAAAAACTTAACTATTTGACAATTAAAAATTCTTTAAAAATTTTTTTTAAACGTTTATTTTTTTGAGACAGAGAGAGGCAGAGCATGAACGGTGGAGGGTCAGAGAGAGAGGGAGACACAGAATCCGAAACAGGCTCCAGGCTCTGAGCTGTCGGCACAGAGCCTGACGTGGGGCTCAAACTCACAGACTGAGATCATGACCTGAGCTAAAGTCGGATGCTCAACTGACTGAACCACCCAGGCGCCCCTGACAATTAAAAACTCTGTATGACCACAATAATAAAGAATTGAAGCAAGATAAAATTTGAACTTAGAGAAATATGTCACATATATAAGACCTCTGTAATTCAAAGAGCTCTTCAAAAATCAGTTTAAAAAGGCAACTTAACTGGAAAACATGGAAAAGACATTCTGACAATTTATAGAAGAAATTTAAATGACTCTCAACTATTAAAACAAAAATTCAGTAATTGAGAAAATAACCTTGACTTGAAATAAGCTTTTACCTATCATAGTAGCACAAATTAAAAGATTGATAATATTCATTTGGGATAAAGATATAGGTAAATGGATGTAGTAATTTGACATTGGTTGGTAATTCATTATCGTTTTTGGAGAACAATTTGGCAGTATGTTTGATCTGAGAATTTTCATATTTTTTCACCAGCAATTCTACTTTAAGGAATGAATTTTATAGATTCTATCATTACTGCCCCCCAAATTTTTACATTACAATAAATATACATCACAGCATACTTAAAAAAGCAAAATTGTAAGTAAATTAGATCTATCGGAAGGAGACTAGTTAAACAAATTGTAGTAAAAGAGCATGGAGTGCAAATGTTAAAAATAAAAAGGTAGCTTGGGGCTTCTGGGTTGAGCTTCTGACTCTTGATTTCAGCTCAGGTCATGATCCCAGGGTTGTAGGATCAAGCCTGTGTTCTCTGCTGAAGGCTCTCTCTCTGCCTCTTTGTCTCTCTCTCCCTCTGCCCCTCTCCCCCTCTCTCTCTGTCTCTCTAAAAAAACAAAAAAACAAAATATGGGGTTCCTGTGTGGCTCAGGTGGTTGAGTGTCCAACTCTTGATCTTGGCACAGGTCATGATCTTACAGTTCATGAGTTCAAGCCCCACATCAGGCTCTCTGCTGACAGTGCAGAGCCTGCTTGGGATTCTGTCGCCTTCTCTTTCTGACTCTTCCTGTTCACATGCACTCTCTCTGTCTCAAAATAAACAAACTTTATAAACATATAAATATTTTATTATACATTTATTTATTTAATAATGTTTGAATGTGTGAAAAAATAGGCCAATGATAATTTAAATGGTAAAAAGGTGTAGAGCAGTATTTAAAGTGTGTGCCCACTTTTGACAAGACTGCAAATACGTAAAATTAGAGATGGGTAAATTAATCTATCAGGATAGATATATATATGTACGAAAATATTAAAAGTTTTTTACTTCTGGAGAGTAGGGTTGCAATAGGAGTACTTCTGTTTTTACTTCTGTATTGTTTACATTTTTATAGCATGCATAGGTTTCATAAGAAAACACAAAGGAGACAAATTGGAAAGAGATGAATGACTTGTTGCCACCTGGGAGTGACACAAGTTTCTGTCTTACTCTTTTACACTGTTGAAAATGTTTCCAATTAGTTGAATGAAGTCATATATGACAAGCTTATGTTTTCTGATGGAAAAAAAATGGGAAGAACCGTTAAATTTGCCAGTGGAATCAAATTTCAACTTCTGAAGAACTGGAATGTCGGTGTGAAACTAACAATAAAAACTTAACAAGGATAACTATAACTTACTCTCTTTAGGTATAAGTAATTGATTATTTCAAGATAAAGGGTACATGGCTGGAACATCACGTGGAAAACGATTTAGTTTCCATGAGCTCCATATGAACTGAAGATGTGATACCCTTGTACTTTAGATTATGTAGGTCTCAGGAATTGTTGTGGTGCTCTGTATTAGCACATGTGGATTATCCTATTCTGTTAAGAGTGCAATACTTTTTAGAGAACTATTGCAAGTGGTGTGCATCTGGAGGACAGTGATCAAGATGGTGAAGGATCTATAAACTCTGCCATAAATTGGGGTTCTTCACCTTAGAGAAGAGAGAATTAAAGGAGAGACAGGATGGTTATATTCAAGTGTTTGGAGGTTGTCTTGTGACAGTATTTTCCTTTGTTGATTCAGAGAGCAGATTCTAGTTCTCTGTAGGACCAGAGAACCAACAATACAATAATAATAATAATAATAAAAAAACCTCCCAGTTCCTGAACGTTTAGCAAAAACTAGATAATGTACACAGACACAATGCAATGTATTGTTTACTTGGGCAGGATGATGAATTATGTATTTTCTAATATTAAAAAAACAACAACTCCAACCTAAGATTCTAAGATAATGATTTAGACTGTTTTCATATATAAGTAGAATGGGTAGTTAAACCTATAAGGGTTTTAAACCCATATATTTTACAGAGATCTACAACTGTATATAAGAAAATTATAAGACCTCTACCAAATGAATGGCTTAAAATTACTCTTTCCTGAACTTTTCAAAATAAGGAATAAAATAAAATGGGAATAAAGTTCACAGATGTTTTAATTTATATATGTATCTGATAGAATGAACTGTGTGTGAAGAGCAGAGAAGTGAAGAGATTATAACTTTGGTAATCTAGGAGCATATGTATAATATCTAATCCAATGGACATTAGAGTTAAGGGTTAGGAGATCGAGTCTCTTGGTGTTGAGAAGTACCAAGTAAGGACAAATGTACCTGGCACCCAGGGAATCTGCTATTAAAATGAAGGTATACCAACAGTCAAGAGGATTCAATGTTAAATACTGTCCCTAGGGATTCTTATACTGGGCCTTATTCTCAAAAGATGGGAGTGGATTAACAGAATATTCAGGGACCAGTTGGTAATTCTAGTTTAGAGTTCAAGGGCTATGGGGGCAGGGAATTAAGCAGAGTATTATACAATCATATTAAGTGTGAGGATTGTAATAGTGAGTATCAGTGGTTGTTTGGGCGATAGTGGCTCCTTGTTTTGTTTTGTAAGCTTTTGTAAGCTTCTTGATAGTGTTGTGAAATTGTAGTTATATTCCTCACGTATACAAGTGTTTTCCTTTACCTTTATATAGTCTAGGTTTTAGAGAGTACCGGTAACAAATTTATTACTCTAGTGATAATTTAGATCATTCCAATTAAGTCCTGAAAGTATAGAACAATTTAGTTGTCAAGAGAAAGGAAACCATTTATGTACTTTCCCAATTCTAGTGAATAATACTTTAATAATAGAAAATAGATCCTTGAGAATTTTTCTTGAAGGAACTAAGTTATTCAGAATTTATGGTCAAAAACATATTAAGATATATTTGAATACTTGTAGTAACGAGTGATTTATAGTACATCTTTGCTTGAAGAATGTATATAAAGTGTAATCTTTGTAATTGAGACAGCAATTAACCGTTGCAATAGAAAACAATCAAAAACACTTAAAAAGGATGTAGCAAAAAGATGAAATGTTATGAAGAGAAAACTCTTAAGAAACAAAACTCCTAAATATGTGTTTTAGTTAACATCATGTATACAGTATTAAATCACTGTGATTCTTTGATATTCAAAGTACAGTCATTGGACCAGCAGAATCAGAACCACTGGGGAGCTTGTGAAAATGCAGAATCTCAGATCCCACCCAGGACCTATTGAATCAGGGTCTGCATTTTAATGTGATCCTTATGTGTGTGCACATTTAACTTTAAGAAGCTCTGCTGTGGGAGGGGTTAACATGGTGGTGTAGTAGGGGGACCCTGGACTAGTCTCCTCCCTAGAACACAGCTAGATCAATAAATCATTTGGAGCACCTAAGAAATTGATCTGAGGATTAAGAGAACAATCTGCATAATTTGAGGGAGAGAATATGGCAGTGGGGAGTGGGGATTTGGAGAGGGAAAATCCACAGTTGCTACAGAAGGGTGGAAGCCCTTTTCACAGACAGGAGAAAAAGTGAGGGGGAGAGAGACCAGTGTGTTGGGTTCCTGCAAGAAAAGCATTTCCCCTAAACCACTGATAGGGGAATCGTAAGGAACTGATTAATCACATTTTTGTAAACAGTGAAGCCAAAATTCTGAGTTTATGGAAGTCTGCACCATTTGCTGAAGTACACTCCAGGTGGGTAGTGGTGCTCCTGGGGAAAAGGAAGGGAAGCCTGGGAGCAGACAACAGACAGTATGGTGTGGGGGGGTCCCTTGGGTCACACTGAAAAAGGTCCCCTTCCCTGAGTACATTTGAAAGAGGGTATATTGCCTCTCTAAGGACAAAAGACTTGGCTGGCACCTTTGAGTGGCAGTTCAATAGCAGAAGACAGAGGCACGTGCAGAGGGTGGATAAAGCAGCTTTTCTCTGTGTTTCACCATAAACTCTAGACACCTGCTCTACCATGGGACTGCTTTTCTGGGGTAGAACGGCACCAGGAGCAGCCCTGCAAAGCTCTTCTCTGTGAGAGGGAGTGGGTCCATGCATTGTCCAGTCCTTTAAGATTTGGAACTTCGAATCTTGGTCATGTGCCATAGATAAAACACAGGAGAGCTGTGGTGTGCAGTGTGTTGACAGTCTGGGCATAGAAGGGTTAAGGACAGGTGTCTGATGGAAGTCTGGGACATGGGAGGGGAGAGTGTTCGCTTGTCTGTGAGGGCTACCTGAACAGTGGTGGACGCCAGCTCTTCTACCCTGGGCTACAGAGTAGGGCGATGCCATTTTCCCTGCCCACCATCACCATATGACTTCAGTGAGTAACACAGCACCCCCAGTCGAGGCTGGAGCTGCTTACACAAAACTCTGCCCCCTTGCATTCTACAGGGATATCTTTACAAGGGCATGTCTGATTGGGAGCCAGTGCAGTGAGCCTCTCCCCCAGAGGACCAGCACATGTCCCCCACATGTACCAAGCCTACTGATCATAGAGTGCTCCAGAACATCCGTTTCAGTTCTTCAGTTCTGGTGGAAATAGGACCAACCCTTTTTTTTTTTTTTTTTTTTTTTTTTTAAATCAGGCTTACAGTGTTTTTGTTCATTTGTTTTTTTGTTTCTTTTTCTTTTATTTTTTTGAACAGCCTTCTCTTTCTTTTCTTTTTCTTGCTTTTTCTTTGGAATCAGGTTTATAGTTTTTTGTATGTACATTTGTTTTGTTGTTGTTGTCTTTCCTTTACCTTTTCTCTCTTTTTTTGTATACTTAAAAAAATTTTTTTTTTTTTTTTTTTAAATTTTAAATCAGGCTTATTTTAACAAACCTTGGGTGCCTGTGTTGCTCAATTGGTTAAGCATTGGACTTTGGCTCAGGTCATGATCTCATGGTTGGCGGGTTTGAGCCCCATGTTGGGCTCTGTTCCGATAGCTCAGAGCCTGGAGCCTGCTTCAGATTCTGTGTCTCCGTCTCTCTCTGCCCCTCCCCTACTCATGTTCTGTCTCTCTCTCTCTCAAAAATAAATAAACATTAAAAAATTAAACAAAAACAAAAACAAATCAAAGCACACTTAAAGGTCCTAACACTCCCCATTGCATGCAAGGAAGTCCTCTTCAGAGGACTGACGTGGGGGAAAGAACAACCAAATCATAACAGCCAAGTGCACACAACATACATCAGAAACACTTCCTGAAGTGCAAGGCCTTAGTGTATAACCCTTTCTTAATAGCATTAGAAAAGAAGCTTTCATAATACACAAAAGACAGAAACCTCGACAAAATGGAAACATGGAGGAATTCTCCCCCAAAGAAAGATCAAGAAGAAATCACAGGCAGGGATTTGCTCAAAACAAATATAAGTAATATATATGAACAACAGCTTAGAACAACAGTCATAAGAATACTAGGTGGGCTTGAAAAAAAGCATAGTAGATTCCAGAGAAACTCTTGCTGCTGAGATAAAAGACTAAAAACTAGTCAGGGAAAGATAAAATATGTCATAACTGAGGTGCAAAACCAACTGGATATAATTACAATGAGGATGGAAGAAACAGACGATCAAATAAGTGATACAGAAGATAAAATTGTGGAAATTATTGAAGCTGAAAAGGAGGGGGGAAGACAACTATTTGATCATGAATGTAGACTTAGGGAAATAAGCAATTCTGTTAAGCAAAATTATAGCCATATCATAGAAATCATGGAAGTAGAAGAGTGGGAAAAGGGGACAGAAGGTTTATTTGGAGAAATTATAGGTGAGAACTTCCCAAATCTTGGAAAGGGAACAAGCATTCAAGTCCAAAAGGCACAGAGAACTCCCCTAAAATCAACAAAAACAGACCAACAGTACACATATCTTTGTGAAACTTGAAAAATACAAAGATGAAGACAGAATTCTGAAAGCAGCTAGAGACAAAAGATTCTTAACCTACAAGGGTAGACACATAAGGTTATCAGCAGACCTTTCCACAGTAACTTAGAAGGCCAGAAGGGAGTGAGTGCCATGATATATTTAATGTGCTAAATGGGAAACATATTCAGCCAAGAATACTTTATCCAGCAAGACTATCATTCAACCTAAAAGGAGAGATAAAGAGTTTCCATGACAAGCAAAAACTAAAGGAATTTGTGAACACTAAACTAGCTCTGCAAGAATTATTAAAGGGGACTCTTTGAGTAGGAAAGAGAGACCAAAAGAAGACAAAGACTAGAAGGGAACAGAGACAATCTACAGGAACAGCGACTTTACAGATAATACAATGGCACTAAATTCATATCTATCAATAATTACTATGAATGTAAATGGACTATATGCTCCAATAAAAAGACATACAGTATCAGAATGGATAAAAAAAAAAAAACAAGACCTATCATAAGCTGCTTACAAGAGACTCATTTTAGACCCAAAGACACTTTCAGATTGAATGTGAGGGGGTGGAGAACTATTTATCATGCTAATGGACATAAAAAGAAAGATGTCATGGCCATACTTATATCAGACAAACTAGATTTTAAACTGAAGTCTGTAACAAGAGATGAAGAAGGGCACTATATAGTAATAAAAGGGTCTATCCAACAAGAATATCTAATAATTTTAAATATTTATGTCCCAAGTTGAAAGAAGCCAAACATGTAAATCAATTAAAAACAAACTTAGAGAAACTCATTGAAATTAATATGATAATAATAGGGGACTTTAACACCCCACTTACAACAATGGACAGATCATCTAGAAGCAGAAAAATCAAAAAGGAAACAATCACCTTGAATAACACACTGAATTGGATGTACTTAACAGATATATTCAGAACATTTCATCCTAAAGCAGCAGAATTCACATTCTTCTCAAATGTACATGGAACATTCTCCAGAATAGATCACATGCTGGGTCACAATTGAGCCCTCAAAAAGTAAAGTAAAAAAAATTGAGATCATACCAGGCATATGTTCAGAACACAACACTATGAAACTTGAAGTCAACCACAAGAAAAAATTTGGAAGGACCATGAGTACTTGGAGAATAAAGAACATCCTACTAAAGAATGAATGGGTTAACCAATAAAGAGGAAATTAAAAGTACATGGAAGCCAATGAAAATGAAAACACGACAGTTCAAAACCTTTGTGATACAGCAAAGGTAGTCATAAGAGGAAATATATAACAATAAATAAAATCACGAATGAAAGGAGAGATCACAACCCACACCACAGAAATACAAACAATTATAAGAGAATAATACGAGCAACTATATGCCAAAAAAATTAGGCAAGTTGAAAGAAATCTTAAAAACTGAGAATAAACTGAGGGTTGATGGGGGGGTGGGAGAGAGGGGTTATGGGCATTGAGGAGGGCATCTGTTGGAATGAGCACTGGGTGTTGTATGGAAACCAATTTGACAATATCATATTAAACAAATATAAAATAAAGAAATAGATAAATTCCTAGAAACATATAAACTACCAAAACATAACAGGAAGAAACAGAAAATTTGAACAGATCCATAACCAGTGAAGAAATTGGATCAGTAATCAGAAATCTCCCAAAAAATAAGAGTCCAGGGCTGGATGGCTTCCCAGGTGAAATCTACCAACCATTCAAGGAGGAATTCTTTTGAAACTGTTCTAAAAAATAGAAATGGAAGGAAAATTTCCAAACTCATCCTATGAAGCCAGCATTACCTTGATTCCAAAACCAGCCAATGACCCTACTAATAAGGAGAATTACAGACCAATATCCCTGATGAACATGGATGCAGAAATTCTCAGGAAGATACTAGCAAATCAAATCCAACAGTACATTAACAGAATTACTCACCATGATGAGGTGGGATTAATTTCTGGGCTGTAGGGTTGGCTTAAAATCCAGAAATCAATCAACATGATACACCACACTAATCAAAGAAAGAATAAGGATGATATGATCTTCTCAATAGATGCAGAAAAAGCATTTTACAAAATTCACCATCATTTGTTGATAAAAACCTCAAGAAAGTAGGGATAAAAGAAACATAATTTAACATCACAAAGGCTCTATATAGAAGACCCACAGCTAATATCATCAAAGAGAAAAACTCTCGGTTTTTCCCCTAAGGTCAGGAACACTATAGGATGTCTACTCTTACCGCTGTTGTTCAATGTAGTACTGGAAGTCCTAGACTCAGCAATCAGAAAACAAAAAGAAATAAAAAGCATCCACATCAGCAAGGAAGAAGTCAAGCTTTCACTCTTTGCAGATGACATGATACTCTACTTGGGAAACCTGAAAGACTCCACCAAAAAATTGCTACAACTGATACATGAATTCAGCAAAGTTGCACGATATAAAATCAATGTATAGAAATCTGTTGCCTTCCTACATACCAATAATGAAGCAGCAGAAAATAAAGGAATCGACCCCATTTACAGTTGCACTGAAGACCATAGGATATCTAGGAATAAACCTAAGCAAAGAGTTAAAAGATCTGTACTCTGAAAACTATAGAACACTTATGAAAAAATTGAGGAAGACATAAAGAAATGGAAAAACAGTCCATGCTCTTGGATTGTAAGAGCATATATTGTTAAAATGTCTATATTACCCAAAGTAATCTACAAATTCAGTACAATCCCTATCAAATAACACCATTATTTTTCACAGAGCTAACAATTCTAAAATATGTATGGAACAAGAATAAACCCCAAATAGCCAATGTAATGTTGAAAAAGAAAACCACAAGTGGAGGCATCACAGTTCCGGACTTCAAGCTGTATTACAAAGCTGTAATCTTTAAGACACTGTGTAACTGGCACAAAAACAGACACATGGATTAATGGAACAGAACAGAGAACCCACAAAAGGACTCACAACTATATGGTCAACTAATCTTTGACAAAGCAGGAAAGAATATCCAATGGAAAAAAAGATAGTCTCTTCAATAATAGGTGTTGGAAAAACTGGACGGCAACATGCAGAAGACTGAAACTGGACCACTTTCTTATACACAAAAATAAATTGAAAATGGATGAAAGAACTAAATGTGAGACAGGAAACCATCAAAATCCTAGAGGAGAACACAGGCAGCAACCTCTTTGACCTGAGCCATAGTATCTTCTTACTAGACATATCTCTGGAGACAAGGGAAACAAAAACAAAAATGAACTATTGGAACTTAATTGAGATAAAAAGCTTCTGACGGCAAAGGAAATAATCAACAAAACTGAACGGCAACCTATGAATGGGAGAAGATATCTGTAAATAACATATTGTATAAAGGGTTAGTGTCCAAAGTCTATGAAGAACTCCTCAAACTCCATACCCCAGAAATAAATAATCCAGTGAAGAAATGGGCAGAAGACATGAACAGATACTTCTCCAAAGAAGACATGCAGATGGCTAACAGATCCATGAAAAAATGCTCACTATCACTCGTCATCAGGGAAATACAAATCAAAACCACAATGAAATACCATCTCACACCTGTCAGAATGGCTAAAATTAACAACTCAGGAAACAACAGATGTTGGCAAGGATGCGGAGAAAAGGGAACACTCTTACACTTTTGGTGGGAATGCAAACTGGTGCAGCCACCCTGGAAAACAATATGGGGTTTCCTCAGAAAGTTAAAGCTAGAACTACCCCATGACTAAAGAATTGCACTACTAGGTATTTTTCCAAAGGATACAAAAATACAGATTCAAAGGGGCACATGCACCCCAATGTTTATAGCAGTGTTATCAACCATAGCCAAATTATGGAAAGAACCCAAATGTCCGTCAACTGATGTGGATAAAGAAGAGGTGGTATGTATATATGTGTGTGTGTGTATACACACACACACACACACACACACACACACACACACACACACAGTGGAATGTTACTCAGCCATCAAAAAGAATGAAATCTTGCCATATGCAACAATGCAAATGTACTATAGTAAGCAAAATTAGTCAATCAGAGAAAGAAAAATACCATATGATTTCACTCATATGTGGAATTTAAGAAACAAAACAGATGAACATAGGGAAAGGGAAGGAAAAATAAGATAAAAACAGAGAGGGAGGCAAACCATAAGAGACTCTTAACTATAGAGGAAAAAAACAGGATTGTTGGAGGGGTTGTGGGTGCAGGAATGGACTAAATTGGTGATGGGTATTAATAAGGGCAATTAGTTATAGAACTCAGGGTGTTATATGTGACTGATGAATCATTAAATTCTACTCTTGAAAACAATACTACACTACATGTTAACTAACTTGAATTTAAATAAAATTTTGGAAGAAAAACAAAAGGGGGGCATTGCTAGAAACCATTTCTACTATTGTGAGATCCAGCTCAATTTCTGTAATATTAGAGATCTTGTCTCCTTTGGGAGCTCCAGGATAGAAAGGAAACACTGAGGTTTGACTGATTTTTGTATTCACAGTTCGAATACCATGCCTGGTATATATTAGAGCTTACTAAATGATTTTTGAATGAATGAAAAAATATATGAGCATTTATGTTGCATCTCTTTCACCTTCAAAAAGCTCTAGACTCATTGTAGAAGGAGCACAGAGCTGACAGTGCACATTTTCCTATACTGAGAAGATTGTGACACATACTGGAGAAGGCATGAAGCTCATGTTGTATTCTTTATTCATATATCCAAGTAGAAGTAATTCATTACTGATTGGTGCTGTCACAGCATTGGACACAGAGGATACACTGAAAATATAATAGTTTTCACTATTGTTACAACTGCATTTTGAGAACACTGTTCCTAATCTCTGGGATTTAATCCTTTGGCTTTTTTTTTCTTCGGGTATTAATCTCTCAAAGTCATTCCTAATTTTCCTATTGATCTGACAACATTGTCAATATTTGCCTTTATGAAAATACAGACAACTTCCCTATGTATTGCCTCTTATTCCCTCTCTTGTGTGTTGAGTTTGAATGTTTAAAAACTCTGGTTATAGTTTCATTGAATAGGCTGTTTGTTTCCTAGGGAAACGTCCCTTCAACCTAGGGATGAAGAAAAAAATTTCTTTTTTTTAAGTTTTACTTATTTATTTATTTGTATTGAGGTATAATTAGCACCCAGTGTTATATTAGTTTCAGGTATAGAATATAGTCTCAACAATTCTATACATTACTCCGTGCCTGTCATGGTTAGTGTACTATTAATCCCCTTTATCTATTTCACTCTTCCTCCTTCTCCCCTCCGGCAACCACCTATTTGTTTTCTGTATTTGATAACAATATAATAGGACAGATGGCAGCTACACTTGTGGTGAACATAGAATAATGTATAAACTTGTCAAATCACTATGTTGTTTATCTGAAACTAATGTAACATTGTGTGTCAACTATACTCAATTTTAAAAAAAATGCTTAAAAGTATCTGTTTTTGTCTCTTTTTTCTTTGTTCATTTGTTTCTTAAATTTTACATACAAAGGAAATTAAGTGGCATTTGTCTTTCTCTGTCTTTAAAAGATAGGGAGGCAAATGGTATAAATTCTTAATCCCTTGAACTTGAACACTTTCATCATGTCTAGGGTTCTTTCTCTTAAACAGTTCAGTTCCATGTTACATGTTGGATATTTTGCATGAGATCCTTCCCCCACCCCACCCCCTTTTTATAGAGAGAGAGAGAGTGCAGGTAGGGAAGGGGCAGATGAAGAAGGAGAGAGAATCCCAAGCAGGCTCCATGCCCAGCTCTGAGCCCGATGTGGGGCTCGATTTCACAACTATGAGATCATGACCTGATTTCACAACTATGAGATCATGACCTGAGTGGAAATCAAGAGTCAGATGCTTAACCAACTGAACCACTCAGGCACCCCCAGGAATTCTTTCCCGTTTAAATCCTCATGGTCTTCATGTCAATTATTATCTTTATCCCTCTTAGAATCCCCCATTTCCACCAGAATATAAACATTCTCAACTCTTTCCACTTTAGGAAAAACACATCCATGTCATTTTCCTTCCTTTTTAAATACCACCCCATTCAAGTAGCTTAGCTTTGATGGAAAGGGAACAACGATATAGCTTGTACTCCTCGCCACTTCTTCATTGCTCATTCAGTCTGGGGTTTGTTTGCACACACCCTTGAAGTTCTCACCATGCACCCAAATGGCATCTAGGTTGCTAAATTTGGTAGACCCTTCTCAGTTCCTTTATGTACTTCTAAAGTATGGTTCAGTTACATCTACAGTACAACTGTTTTCATTCTGTTCCTAAGAATTCCTTTTATCCAATTATATCAATAGCTTTAAACTTGTTTCCTTGCTACTAGTCTTTTGACCTACAATCTGTCCTACAGACCCTTGCCAGAGTGATCTCTGAAAATGTGTTTGATTATTTCAGTGCTCATTAAAAACCTCTGATGTTTTAAGGATCAAATTTAAGCTCTTCTGGCCAATAAAATTAACCTTTCAGTATCTGGACTTTTCCTCATACCCCCAGTCTCATCTTCCTTTATACCACTTTATACACTAGCCCAAATGTGCCAAGCTGTCAGTTCTGTTCATTTGTACATCCTCTTTACTCTGTCTAGAGTGTCCCTCTACTGTTTCTATGCCTGGTTAACATCTGTATGTTGCTGAAGACTCAGGTCAATTTTCACCTCTTTTGAGAAGTCTTTTTCTGCATCCCTTCCTATAATCCATGTAGGAGGTGTTTCTCTGGGCTTCTGAGGTATCTTGTGTTTATACCCATCACAGCATTCATTTCTGTATGTTTGTTTATTTAAGTCATTCTTATTAGAGGACAAGAATCATCCTTTTCAGTTTCTGTGTCTTCAGTCCTTGCATCTTGCTCATATAGAGCAGACATGACACATAGACAGATGTGGCATAATTATGTAAATGAATGAATTAAAGGATGAGCTTATTTTCCTTTAGTATGAAATTATGACTGATTTTATTTGTTATCTGCTTCTGGAGGGTCATCCCATAGTAAGGATAAATTTGTCAGTGCTGTAATTTAAGACAAACTTCTGTTCTCAACTCGAACCTATTTTGTATATATACTACTTCTTAGCTAAACTGCCCTCATTTACCATGCTCTGCTACTTAATAACCTACAGAAATTCTAAGTTGTTAGATGGCTTTTTAGCTTCTGAGTTACTGTATGCAAATTGTTTAATCAAACCCCTCCATATTATGCCCCAGCATAAGTTTCTGACCAGAGATACAATTTATTTGGACATATGTATATCACATAGGGTCAAATTCAGCAAAATTTAACTAAAACTCACATAGATTGTGTCCTAAAATGTTTAAAATGAGAGAAATTGTATTTTGTCTCTCATGTCAAAGAAATTTGTGAGCTGCTTAAGACAGATATGGTGGGTCCGCAAAATCATCAAGGATACAGACTCAATTCAGTTCGTGACTTCCTTACCTTAGGTGTGGCCCTACACAGTTACTAGAGCTCCAGTTATCACTCGTATCTTGTAGATTGCAGAATGGAGGCAGGACACAAGAAGGGCATGGCCCTGCCATAAAGAAATCCTCCTAGAAGTTATAGAACATTTTTTACATCTCGTTGATTGTAACTTACCATGAAAAAAAAAAAGTTCTAAACTGATAAAAATTTCACTAGTTATGTGGTTTGACATAGTTACTTTATCACTTTAAAGTCCATTTTCTTCATTTATAAAATGTGAATAACAGTGCTCATCTCATAAAGATTCTGTAGAAATCGTAAGTATGCACTTGAAACTCTAGTGTAGTGACAGTCACATAGCAGACTCTCAATAAATAGTAGTTGCTATTATTATTGTTATTATAGATGAGATTATTGAGATTCAGAGATGTTGTATCTCCTCCAGAAGCCCCACAGCTAGTAATAGTTAAACCAGTAATTTAGATCTATCTAACTCTGAGACCTCTATTCTTAAAAATAAAGTGAAATATGGCAGAGACTAGAACCAGGAGCTTCTGTTTTCTGGTTCAACCCTCTATGTCCTGAATTGTGATATCCTTTTGGTCTAAGTTTTTAAGATCATTGAAAATAGTGTTGAAACAAAGTCCTAGTTTCTTTGGTTTGATTTATCCAAATACTTGCCTTGCTTTCTACTTCTTTATTTATTTATTTATTTATTTTTTTTGGTGACTTGGCTGAAATCAACACCATTAATTGAGTGTGTAATTCTGGAACCATCTAAGAAAGCTAAAATCATTTACAATTAGTTGGGGTTTAGTAACTAGGTTGAACTTTGCCTTTGTCAAGCCGTTTCCAGCTGACTCACTGCAGCTGCAACAATTGACATCATTTTGTGCCTTTCATGCAAAGACTAATTTGGCAGGCAGCACTCCCAGTGGAGTGGGTTTCAGAGCCTCAATGAATCTCAGGGTTGGAATGGACTTGAAAGGTCATGAAATCCAAACCTTAATGTAATGACTGAATTGGATTACATCAACCCCACCAAGTGGTTTTCTAACCTACACTTGGACAAGTTCAGTGACGAAAAATAGTGAAGATTTCCACATGGGCTGAATTGTACAGCCCATCCTATGTTTAAATAGCTCTGACTTCCTATATTGAACTGAAGTCTATGCTTTTTAACCTTCTAGTCACCAGTACTAACTCTATCCCTAGTACAAATATAGTCCCTTTTGGAACTTCACAACCTTTCAAATGTTTGAGGACCATGACCTTGCCTCATTCTTAGAATTTTCTCACTGCTAAGAATATCTGATTTCTTTAAGTTCTTCTTATTTAACATGGCTTTAATTTTCTTTACAATACTGAGTTCACTGCTAAATCAGTTTTGATTTGGCTAGATTCTTCTTAAAGTGTTTCTCTCTTATCCCAGGAATGAATGAAATCCTATAGCTGTAAATTGGGGGAATTGCCTAATCAAACTGTCTTGGTATAAAGTAAGAAGGGAGTTTCTTGAAAATTATGGAGAATGGTAAGAGGTTAGAAAGTGATCAAATTGTTGAGGCTTTGCTAGCCCTCCTACAACTCTAAACCAATGTGACATATTAATTTTGTACTATGAAAAGCTCAAAGGCATGACAAAGTCATAGTGTTCGTTAAGCACAAAATAGAGTAAGTTGGGTTATTTATTGTGATAGTTTAGACTCCATACGTATGCTTTATATGTATGGATCCCTTATTGTAGTAGTGAGTGATAACATTACGATAAGAAGGATGGATATATGCATGGATGGACAACTGCTTAGGAATATTGTCCTTCAGTACATATAGATTTAAAGCAAACCCCTCAAAATCATTATTTCTGAATCTGACACAGTTCCAAGTTATGTGTAGAATTAAAACAGCAGTTTCAAGTCATTTAATACCATATACACTTTTAGTAACTTTAGAATCTTGCCCTGCTCTCGAAGAAAGAACGCTTCACTGAATTAAGACTTGGTAATGTTTCATGTTTGTGACTAAATAGCTGTGTGTTATTTGAAAAAAAATCACTCACCATCTATTTATGAAATTAGTAACGATCTCTTTTTATTGTGTAACAAATATGTTGTAAGGATAAAATGATATATTTTCTCTAATCCAACTAGTATTTATGGAATAATTTTCATATTTTATTTAATGTTTGGAGAACTGAAGATTCAGTGAGAAAAAGTTAGACAAGGGCTGTGTCCCTAGATAGCTTATATTTTTATAATAAAACTTTGCCAACAGTTTTATGGGCCTGGTAATACAAGGTACTTTAAAATAGTTTTTGAATCCTTAATTTTTTTCTTTTGTATTGATATTGTCATTTTTTTCTGATATACATTGTAAAAATATCCCTAGTTTTAAACTAGGCTTTACTCCCATTATTTAAGAATAACATAAAGCTTTTTAGTACATAGAGAAAAATGACTTATGTTGAAGTTTTATTTATACCCTAGAGAGATTCTTTTGCTTTGTTTTACAGTTCTTGGTGCTTAACTGATACTAATTACTGAACATACTGCATCTTCCTCATATTCCATTCAGAATATATGCTAAAATATCAATATATCTATATTGATATTTATATATCAATTCAAAGAGCTGTAGGACAACATTGATTATGAAAGTCTTAAGGATCTGGAGGCTTAATATTGCCAACGTTGACCCATTTTTTACTTAATATATTGGAATAATTCTTATTGAAAAAGAGGGACAAGTGATTTACTTTTTTCCCCTTTCTCATAGATATGTGGCAAATATAACAAAAAATCTACAAGGTGTGAATTTCCTATATTTTCTCTGTAAAAACAATTTTGTGTTTGAATAGGAAAATGTAATTTTCATTTTCATTGAATCATATTTTTATGTATTTATAACTTTGAGCATTTTGAAAGCTTTTTATACAGCAATATATAACATCCTTCAACTTATCTAAGTTCTAAAAATGATACACTGATTAGAGATATTCAAAATGGAGATTGGAAATGGGTTAAAGTATGTCTTAATTCTTACATATTTTCTTTGACATGAATAAAAAGACACCAGTGTTAATTTCATATTGTATTTGAGAGGACCGTATTTTAATATATTAACTATTGTGTTTGCCCAGGAATTTTTGCTGCCCACAACTACACTCCGCCTTGTCCTCCTTATGAGACATCCGTTGCCTCAAAGGGATTCTTTACAGATTTTGAACATCTGAAGTCCCAGTAGATGTTAAGAACAGGGTAATTATGGCCATCAAAAACTTAAGCCTGAAGAACTTTGGGCATAGAACTCATTTCATAAATAATAAATATGAAGAAAATGTAGTATCAATTCAGAGAAAATTTTCTCCCTCCCAGTTCAAATGAAATTGCCATTGCCTTTTAGAGAGCAGAGTGGGAGCAGATGAAGGAAGGGACAGACACTTAGGGATGTATGTGTGTGTTTGAAAAGGTGGCCTTTGCCTTGATTCTCTTCTGTGCAGTAGCCAAACTACCAAAATGAATCTGGTTTCAGGTTTTTTTTTTTTTTTCCTTACCATGGATGATGATAACGGATACAGCAGAGATGATAATTGGTGTGTCTAGGGAGGTCAGTTAATGTGAGACACTTAGAATTTCAAATGTTTTCTGTGTATACAAGAAGCTTACAGACATAGCCAAGAGAAAGCACAACACAAGAAGTCTTGTGTTCAGGAATGCAGGATAGACATAAATGGCTTGGACAAGAAAATGAATGAGGACAAGGTGAGATCAGGAATAGGGACCTGTCAGCAACTTGAATGGAATGAGGATTTAATACAGGATGGGATAATAGCTATCAGTAGCTAACATTTATTGTTTACTTGACAGATGCCGAGTACTCTAAGCATTTTCTATATACTATCTCACAGATACTTCACAACAACACTGTTTTGTAAACTATACTTTATTGTTTCCATTTTATTGAAAAGGAAGCTAACGTATGGAGAAATTAAGCCGCTTGCCTGTACTCTTAACCACACATCTACTGCTTATTCATGAGAGGATATCCATGTTGGTGAGTAGAGGACAACAACCTAGGATTAGGTGCCTTGTCCACAGACTCCCAGATGTGTATTAGTGTAAGCTCCACACAGCATTCACTCAAGTTAGGGTATGGTATTGAGTACCTGAAATGATAGAAAACCATCAGATAACTGGAAAACTCCAAATAAGACTGGGTAACCCCAGGTGGAAAATGTCTGGATAGAAAATGTTCAGTTATGGAAAATTTAGGGTACATGTCTTGCACACCCGAGTTTGTGACCAGAGTTTCATCTCTATTATATGCTGATGCAAAAAATGGGGCAGAAACATTAGCAAAGGAGCTAAAACTAGTGACCCAGTAGAAGATCACAAACTCAAGCACCTTTTTCAGGATCTCTTGGAAGAGAACATCTTTCAATGTACTTTTTAGAGAATACTCCCCACAATAGAGTGAAAATACTACAGTAGTTTGCTGTATAAAAAAGCACTTACAGAAGTGTTTTGATAATTGTTATTTACAGCACTTTCAGAACAATCTCTTCAACCATACCTTCACATGTCCTTGAATTTTGAATACTATATGATATGTGAACTAAGGATTAAATGTCATTGAAATTAAAATCCAATTTAGTATCAGAGATTATCATTTGGTTACAGTTATCAATCCAGTTTTTCTAGGTTTGATATAGGATTGTTCTGTTAATAAACCTTAGTTGTTTGATTTATTTTAGATTTCATTAGAAATATATTATTGTTTAGAAGATTAAAGGTTAGGGGCGCCTGGGTGGCTCAGTCGGTTAAGCGTCTGACTCCGGCTCAGGTCATGATCTCGCAGTTTGTGAGTTCAAGCCCCGCGTCGGGCTCTGTGCTAACAGCTCAGAGCCTAGAGCCTGTTTCAGATTCTGTGTCTCCCTCTCTCTCTCTGCCCCTCCCCCGTTCATGCTCTGTCTCTCTCTGTCTCAAAAATAAATAAACGTTAAAAAATTTTTTTAGAAGGTTAAAGGTTATAGGCCTTGTCTCTGAAAGCAAATAATCTGATGCCTTTTTTGATTTGCCAAAATTTAAGAATCTTAAAGATGTGGGTGTTTTGACCTGATAGAATGTGTTTTTCTTCCCCCTGGCCCCACATGAGATACGTGTATTCTCATGTTTTAGAAGGAAACATGAAATTATATAATAATTTACTTGTATGAATAATTGGATTTAAAAAAAAAACAAGGGATAGACATAAGAACAAATAAATTGTTTTAGTATACAGAAGGTGAAATTATATCTATTTTTTTAATTAACAAGGGCAAAAAAATGATTCCCCTATAAATTAGTAATGCTTTACTGTTTTAAAAAAATTAAGACTCATTCTCAGCAGTATTACTAAAACAAGGACTGAGAATACAAGTGTTATGCCTTCTAAGTTAAAGGAATGTTTATTAAAAGAACTATTTTGATGCATTACATTTTATGAGCTAGAGTTTTTGACTTTCTGGATTATGAATCAGTTTTCGAGTGAGTGAAGATACAGTGAATTCCAGAGTATGCAGATTTTGGGGGAATGTAGCCCAAATCAGTCATTCAAGCATTCCATCCACAGTCAGTTGAGTGCCCACTGTATGGTAATCTAGGCAAGGGCATAAACTGGAATGATAAGTAGTGGTCAGAAATTAATGAGAAAATCATACGTTTTTGTTATTGTTAATGTTCAGTAATGTATAGAGCTTGTGTTTCAATTTGTTCATGAAAATAATTTAATAGGTTGCATTGTCTCTTTCAGGCCTCTAAATAATATTCAGCACTTTTCTTTTAATTTACTAAATTATTTGTGTTTTGTATGAATCATTGTCTTTTTCCAAAGCTCTTCTGGAGTGGTTTGGGCACTGAAGATTCCACTTCATTAAGTCAGAAAACCACAGGGCAATTTTTATTATTACAAGACCCAAATTACAACTCCACTTTGTTAATTTGGGTAACTCTTTGCTCTAGCATCAATAACATTCTTGAAATATTTTTAGAAGATTACTAAAAAGGAGAAACATTTGATCTTTACACCAATGTGAATTACAGTGTTCTTCTAATGTCACCTTAGAAATGTTTTGCTTCTTGGTAATCTTGCAACGTAAACAAACATTTGAAAGAATTGATATTTTTTCTAGTAAAATATTCTGTGTGAGAATTTCAGATGTCATGTTAGATCCTTTTCATGTCTATTTGAATAAAACTACAGCATATTAAGTGTAACTATCTCATTTTTAGACTGATCATATACGTTCTTGAGAAGGTCAGAACTGTTTTTGCTCTGGCTCAAGATAATATCATTATATATACCCTCACAGAGAACAAACATGCACATGGGAGGTTATTTAAATGAACCTTTTTTTCCTCTCTTTTTTACAGCAAATTGAGAAAATGAATTGGAATGTAGGATCTTTCTTGGAAAGTAGTGCAAGACTCCACAAACTTTAGTTCGTCATAGAAAACTGCGTTTGCCAATAGGGTTATTTCTAGTGAAGCAGACCAACAGACAAGCAAGTAAAGAGCCCTAGACTTTTGGGATTGTACATATTTTATTAACTTGTAACATGTGTGGACTATGGGAGTTTCCTTAGTGTGGCATAATTTACAATTTAAAATATTTTCTTTTTTAGGAGATTTATATTGGAGTTTGCCAGCTCACTTTACCAAGATCATTTGGATTTTTCTGCCCAGGTTCACTCAAAGAACAAAAATATAAATATATAGAAGATCTTTCTTTCTTTCTTTCTTTCTTTCTTTCTTTCTTTCTTTCTTTCTTTCTAATTTGAGAGAGAGAGAAAGAAAGAAAGTGCACAAGCAGGGAGAGGGGCAGAGGGAGAGAAAGAGAATCTCAAGCATGTGCAGTGCAGAGCCCAATGTAGGGCTTGGTCTCATGACCCTGAGATCATGACCTGAGCCAAAATTAAGAGTTGGATACTCAACCATTTGAGCCGCCCAGGCACCCCATTTGATTTCTTATAAAAGAACGGTGACGGAAATACATTGGGAAGCATTATGATATGATATACTGTGACTCTGACTCCTGATAGCTGTGATATTGTAGGTGAGGGTGTCAGTAACAGAGAGGGTATGAATATGTGTGTATACACACAGACATTTGTGTGATGCACTTCCCTCCCTCCCTAAGCAACATACAATTGTAAAAGGAAGTGGATTCTGAAATTCTATAACACCATCTTTCCATTTCTGTATTTATCAATATTAATCTTGATCTAGCCAACAGAAAATACCTTTTTTTGTAAATTTTTCTATCTTGCAGGAAAATAAGGGGAGGAGTATTATCTATCTCATAACACAAAGACACTCATACAGTTGCTGTTTGCGATTTCCTTTATTAACAATAAAGGTGGGAAACTGACATAATGAAATGTTTTTCTATAGGACATATCAGAATAAAATGTAAATTGTGGGGAAATTTGTCAAAATAAAAATCTCTGGCATGATGGTCTGTAGCTGAATTTCATATTCTGTTGTACTGTTCATTGGAAGCAAAAGAAGTATACCACCATATTTATAAAAGGGTCCATTCTCATTTCTTTATTCAACAAATACTTTATAATGCTTTCTACATCCTAGTCAGTTTTTTAAATTTTGGGAAAAATGCAGAGACAAATAATGTACTATGCAACAGTTACTATCCTATAGTGGAGTGAAAGGGCAAATAAACAATATGTATGGAGGTGGGAATATTTCTCTATGACAAGATTGCTAATTACTAAAGTGATCCTGGACTTAGGACTTAGAGGATGCAATATATACATTAGGTGGAGAATATTGGAAATGGTATTTCATACAGATAGAAAATTTCATTAAGAAAAAGCACTGAGTGTGAATATGCATGGTGTATTTAGGGAATGACAAACAGTTAAGAGGGGTATTCCAGAGGAAAATGTCTGTTGGCTCTATATAGTTTTTTTCTGGGGTCATTTCTCCTACTTGTGGATAGTCTTTTTTATAAACACATATCGTGATGATTGCTGAATTTCTCTATTTTTGGCTCCTACTTTTATTTATTTATTTATTTATTTATTTATTTTTTGCCCTCCCCTCGGCTCCTACTTTTAAATTAATGATACTATTACCTCATTTAGGGGAAAGCACATCTATTAATAGTCTTAAGGACTAAGGATATTTTTTTTATAAGGGTAAGATACTAGAGACAAAGTGACTCGAAAGATCAGTTAAAAACAGAACATTTTGATAACTGCCATTTATTTGGACTCAATAGGTAGAAACTTATTATGGGATTCGATATGAATGGCGCAAATGGGGCATGAAGGCTTCAGTGTATATGTAGAATTGGAGATGCTTTCACTTCCCATTTGATGAAATTGAATTTCTTAAAATGGACTCTATGTGTTTTTAATTCAAAGGTTTTCAGCAAGTAGGAGGGAGATAACCTATAATTTATGAAGATAGGTTTTTTTTATTATTTTTTTATTAGCTCTCAGCTTTAGCAACTGCGTATTTATTTTTTTCAGCCATCTTGCTGCTGGTGATCCTTATAAGGCAAGCTGCCTTTCATTTTCATCTTCCTTAGCACAGCTGGTGCTTACACTACTCTGAACACCCATTGAGTCATTTCCTGCTGATAAATGTCTATATGTAGTCACGATTGTCACCTATGTATGTGATACAAAACTGTCCTCTCTTTTTAAACCAAGATAGCATTTGTACCAGCCTCTAATCTTATGTACCACTTTCTCCCCTTTTCAGAACCAAGCTGGCAATTCTCATCTTGAATAGCTTTAAAATTGCTCATAGCAATCAATGACAACTGAGGCATCACTAAAGAATTTCTTTTATCTCCAAGCTCCAATTTAGATCTGTCATTAAGCTTGAGTAAGCTTGAACTGTCAGAACGTTTTCCCTCATCACATGCTCTAAGCACAAAAAGTCAACTTCAAAATCAAATTTGTTCTGTCTCTTACTATACTTTGTAATGGTTTCATGTGAACAATAAACTTCACTGAAATAGTACTGTCAATCTTTAGTAGCTCAGATAACTGTGGCTTTAAAAAAGTAGTGACATGCTGCCAAAACTCAAGTATGACGTATGGTAAATCATTGCCTCACATTCAGTTGCTTTTTGTTGTGCTTTAAGGGAGAAGCACTGCTATAATGGGGAAAAGAGCACTTGGCACTTAGTAAGGAGATGTGGGAGCTGCTTCCTCCTTTCCCATGAAAGATTGTGTAATCTTTGGCAAGTCACTTGCCTTCCCTAGGCCTTGGTTTCCATGTCTGTAACGTGAAGTGGCTTTATTAAATGAATTCTGAGAACCCGCCCATTTCTAATATTGGGCACTCCAATAAATTTGACTTTCTATCCTGTGGTATTACTCTTCTTCAAGAAATAGGTTGGAAACAGTTACCCTTAAGAGCTGCAAGTCAAAGATTAATTAGGAAGTCCCTACTCCAAACCTAAGGCAAAAATGCTTCAGCTTCAGCTTGGACCAAAATGGGTGGTTGTGTTCGGGTTCGGGTTGTGTTGCGGAACAGTAGCAGTATTTTAGAGATCACAGTTTCTATCTTGGAGATCTTTTTCACCGACAGATCCTTCAGCCTCAGCTACATATTTAAATGTACTTTGATCATTCTTTGTTTTGCAGATTTCATTTTGAGACAATCTGTGTGAACATTGGAGGTGCCAGACTGAGACTAAAGACCACAAAAATCTGGCAGAGCTACACATGCAAAGTGTTCAGCAGCTCAGAAATGTTTATACAGTCCCTGTTCAAAATTAGACTGATTGTTTTTTAATAATTTTACAAGCTCCAAGTTGGCTTGTTGTATTTCTTACCAATAAAGGAAAGAAGCAGCTTGTTTCATTCATTCACCCATTCACATTATTAAAGTATAATTAACATACGATGTTGCATTAGCTTCAGGAGTCCAACATAGTGATTCAACAATTCGATACAGTGCTCACCAAAAGTGTAAATACCATCTGTCATCACATAAAGTTATTACAATATTATTGGTTATATTCTCTGCATTATACTTTTTATCTCCATGACTTGTTTATTTTATGACTGGAAGCATGTACTTCTTTAATCCCAGGTAGGCTGTTTCTTAATACCCAGTTTGTTTTTTTTAGAAGTACTATAGTTTTCAAAATAAAATTTGTTTTTCTCATCTATCTCCTGTAAAGATATGACCTCAATGGAAATACAACCCAGGTGATTATTCCATGATGCACTAGAATGAGAAAAGAATTTGATGATCTATTTAACTCTCAAAAGGCAAGATATTAAAGCAAAAATATTCTAGTAGATAATCGCTAAATCAAGGTTACCATTCTGATATTTTTAAATTCTTTTTAATGCCAGATCTTGATCATGATAGTTGTGTACTTTAGCCCAGAATACTGGAGCTTGCTCACCATCTCATTGTTGTCACTCTGGTATCTCTTAGCCTGGCTAATTGATTGAAGTTAGACTCTGATACGAATCTTCTTTGCAATTTGACCACATTCCTTGCTCCTGATCAAAACATGGGTAGTTGCTTAGGAATTCATTTGTTAATGGCTAACTAGTCTTTTTTAGGCTGTGCTATCTTAGTTGTTAGTGGCTAATAGCAGTTTAGGAAAAGCCATCTCTGATAATAACAGCATTTTAACATCAATGCCTTAACCAGGTGGTTTGAGGATCTGAGGTACTCTGGTAGAGACTTAGGCATTGATTTGTGGTATGTTCTACCTTTTCATGATCTCCTAGAATCTTTTGACACAGGTTGATGTCTGCTTACTTTTTCTCCTACTTACTCGTGTTTTAAAATTATACTTCTTTTGTAAATAAGCACCATACATTTCTCTTAGATGCACACTAACCTATAGTATGATTTTTAGACCCGTGAGACAGCGTTAATTTGCAAAATTGTTTTGGTAGCAAAAGGAAAGGACCAAGCAATTTTTTCTATCTCTAATTTATGAACAGCTGTCAGATTTAAAGACTGGACATAGGTAGCTACTGCCCTATAGATCTTTTGCATTTATATGACATTACTTTCTTTTTGTAGGTGAATCTTACATTTCATTAAAAAACACCTAACCTTTATTTAATACGTTTCTTAATATCTAATGCTAGGTTAAAATTGCTTATATTTAATTCTCATTTGTGATTAATTTTTCTACATACTGCATGATATAATGAAAGACAAATTAAAATGTTTGGTTTATCTTATATGCCAAATAATTTACTACATTTCATCACTCTAAGATGACTTCAGTAGTTGGATGTACTGTTACTATGTAGCACTAATAAAAAAAGAAAACAATTCTGTCCAGTTGTGAAATGTCACTGAATGTAAGTTTCATACAAATGTAGAAATGTTAAAATATGAAAATATGTGCATCTTAGATTTAAGGAATTGTATAATAGGACTAGTCTAAACAGTTATTAAACTTTTGTCTAAAACATTAGAAATACGTTTACACATTCGGCTCAGGTCATGATCTCACGGTCCGTGAGTTCGAGCCCCGCGTCGGGCTCTGTGCTGACAGCTCAGAGCCTGGAGCCTGTTTCAGATTCTGTGTCTCCCTCTCTCTGACCCTCCCCTGTTCATGCTCTGTCTCTCTCTGTCTCAAAAATAAATAAACGTTAAAAAATTAAAAAAAAAAAAAGAAATACGTTTACACATATGATCTCCCCTGTTTTTACAAAATCTTTACAGCACACGTTAAAACTTAAGTTTCCTTTTATGTACTGGGGAAATTAAGTAAACTTGTGAAATAGGAAGAGAAAAAAATACTTCAATCTGCTATGAACTAGAAACCTTTTCTTACATTTTCTTAATTGCTGTTGGTGAAATATTAGAAATGTTTGAAATTGAATTCTGTACTGGAAATATTTCCAAATTTAGCTTTGGTGGTACTGAAGCAGACATATTTTTATATGTTATGCACAAGTGAGAATTTACTTCATTTGAATTTATATCTTTTATGGTGGTACATCTACACATTAACATTCCAGTTAGAATTCTGTCCTCGGCATTTCACCATACTGTGTATTACTATATGTTTACTTTGAGAAGTTCTTTGTAATAACGGCAATGACATTAAGTATTTGTACTGGTTTGTAGCGAATGACTCTGCTGTCCCAGTTTATTTGCATTGTGAAAATTTGCACCCAAGCTGGAGAAGAGTGTTCAGTGACACAGAACAAATCTTTATAAAAGGAATCTAAATATGGGGAAAAACAATATTTATCTTCATGGGAATTACTGAAATGTGTGTTATTATAAAAGTTAATTCCCCTTCTGAATAAATGATATTTGATTTTCCTATTAGCATATTAGTTTGAACAGCTGCACAAAACTCAAATAAAAATAAAAAATAAAATTTCATATCCAAAATTTGCTTTCAGATTAACAGGTGCAGAAGATCCCAGGATATACAGTTCTTTGTGAAGGAAGCATTTTGTTTGGGATACATATCTATGAGATTTGCTCTGACTGAAATGCATATAGTAATAGTAAATAACAGGGCAAGTTTTCATATATGTTAGATTAAAATGATTAAGAGGGCAAAAAGCTAGCTTTCGTGACTGGGCAATATGAACACTTGTAACAAAGAAGTTACTGGACAAATAAGCCTACCAGACAGGTGGTCCAGGTGCTCTCAGAGCAGAATTTCATATTTTATGTGTATGAGTGTGTTTTAAAGAAGAGTTGTTTGTTGAAGAGAATAGAGCTACAGTGAATGGTGTTTGTCTTTTATGTGGAGAGAAGGGAAACAGAAACATTTGGGGAGTGTGAAAGATGTGGCTCTAAAGATAATTCCTTCTTGAATATTGATTTGGCTTCTATAAAATGGTTACAGTACTGTATGTTGCATTTGCTACAAAGGATCATTGTTTAGAGTATATAATAACATAATAGAAGTGTAACAATGATGTCTCTATTATGTATGATACAGTAAAACGCATTTTATTTTCTTTTTTTAAGTTTATTTATTTTGAGAGCGAGAGCGCGTGTGAGAGAGAGCACAAGAACGAGTGGGGGAAGGGTTGAGAGAGAGGGAGAGAGAGAATTCCAAGCAGCTCCACACTGTCAGTGCAGAGCCCAAGGCAAGGCTCCATCTCAGAAACTGTGAGTTCATGACCTGAGCCAAAATCAAAAGTGAGATGCTTAACAGACTGAGCCATGCAGACACACCTAAAATACATTAAAATTTTTTTTTAATGTTTATTTTTGAGAGGGAGTGTGAGCAGGGGAGGGACAGAGAGAGAGAGGGTGACACAGAATCTGAAGCAGGCTCCAGGCTCTGAGTTGTCAACACAGAGCCCAATGCGAAGTTTGAACACACAAACTGTGAGATCATGACCTGAGCTGAAGTCAGATGCTTAACCAACTGAGCAACCTAGAGTCCCTATTTTGAAATATAACTTATAAAATATGTTATATAGATTACCTTAGACATTTACATTAATTTTATCCTATGCTTATCTGTAAATGTTTGCATTTTGTGGTTAAGGTCTGTTTAAAATTTATGAATTGTACAAAATTTTTATTTTATTCTGGCTGCCTTTTTGTACCTTGCCTCTTAAATGTTAGCAAAGTTGACCGAGAAAAACATAAAACAATCCCCTGAATCAGTTATTTTTACTTCCCTACACTGACCAACAATTCTATATGTGTTTGGAGTAATCCTCTTATTTCCTTTGTCTCCTCACACTCTTCCTCTCTGCTTGGCACTATTTTTACATAATTCATTCTTTCCTTCTCTCATTCACTTCCTCATCTTAAAAAAATTTTTTTAAAAATCTTTATTTATTCTTGAGAGAGAGAGAGAGAGAGAGAGAGAGAGACAGAGTGCGAGTGGGGGAGGAAAAGAGAGAGGGAAACACAGAATCCGAAGCAGGCTTCAGCACAGAGCCCGATGCGGGGCTCGAACTCACAAACCGTGAGATCATGACCTGAGCTGAAGTCGGACGCTTAACTGACTGAGCCACCCAGGCGCCCCTTTTATTTATTTACTTATTTATTTATTTATTTATTTATTAAATTTTTTTTCCCACTTATTCATCTTTTCAACACATATTTACCAGTGATGCACTATGTCAGCCATTGGATACAGAGATGAGCAAGGCGGACATAGATCCTGCTGTCCTGGACCTTCTGTTTTGTGGAAAAGAGACAACTAAATAATTTAATTCCAGGGAATGTGAGAGATGCTATGAAAGGGAATTGTGCTATGTTGTTTGAGCACATAATGCAAGAGATACCTAATGAGGGTTAGAGAATTTGGGAAAAGCTTTATTTCTTGTTCACCTCCCCATTATTTGATCCTTTGTAAGTTTCTATTTAATTAGACTTTTTGATTGTATTAGTTTTCTATGGCTTCTATAACAAGTTATTACTAATACAATGGATTAAAACAACAGAATTTTATTTTCTTATAGTTTTGGAGGCCAGAAGTTCCAAACGGGTCCAAAAAAAACTGGGCCAAAACTGAGGTATAAGCCAGGTTATGCTCCCTAGAGAGGCTCTACAGGAGAATCTACTTTCTGCCTTTTCTAGCTTCTTGAGATGCATCCCTTGATTCCTTGGGCCATGGCTCCTTCCTCCATCCTGAGAGCCAGAGGCATGGTCATATCACCTCTCCTGTAGTAAACTCCCTCTGCCTCCTTCATATAAAGAGACTGGTAATTACATTTAAGGTCTATCTGGATAATGCAATATAATCTTCCTAATTTAATATTCTTAATCACCTCTGTGAAGTTCTTTTTGCCATATAAAATATTAATTAATTAATTAGTTAATTCACAGGTTACAGGGATGAGGACATGGATATTTTATGGTGCTAATATTTAGCCTACTGCACTGGCCCGTCAAAAATTAGTATTTATAAGTAATTGTCTGAATATGTAATCTGAAAGTCCTTGTAAATTCTGTGATCAGGTATTTTGTACTTACTTTTGGAAAAGAAGACTATTCTTATGAAGTACTAAATCTTTATGCTTTTAGGAAAGTAATGAAATTATATTTTATAATATTGCAAAAGTGTTTTGTATGTAACTCAAGAAAGCTAGCCTACTTTTATTTCAGGTAGGATTTGAATCTCTGAATCTCCCACCTGTCTCATAAGCACTTGAAGCCCTCCTTGCTCATCCTAGAGTCCCCTGTGCTTGAAAAGAAAAGTAATTATTCATTTGTCTTTGAAATGCTTATGTGTCCATCTCTGGAAAACAAAGCTGTTCTTTGTACGTATGTATCACTAGGACTACTGTGGCCCAAATAATGGGCAGTTCCTTTCTCCTGGGTTCTTCCTCTAGGGTTGTGAGTGTGGAGGACAGTGTTTCTCCAATAAGAAAGTGAACCTATCAGGCATAAGGAATTCTAAGAAGGAGAGTATTTCAAGAGAAAAGTGCTAAGAGTATGTTTACGTGGGTCCACCTATCTTTAAAATTTCTTTATTCTTTACAACAGAAACTTTATCTTTTAGTACAAAAGACTACTCGTGTCGATTCTTTTAACCAGAGTTCTTTTTTTCCCCCCTTAGACCTAGGCAAGGAGTGGAATGAGGTGATGGGAAGGGAAAGTTTTGAGGACTTTCAAATGATATGGTATGTAGTCAAAACTTGTGATTGCCTAGGGAGAAAGTAGAATATAAAGAAATTAAAGCCCAAATCTCTTGAAGAAACCCAAAGTCTTTGAGTAGCAGCAGATAGCATAGGAAATTAGAGTGGAGATAATGCCTGCGATAAGTGAGCTGATAATTACTGAGAGTACCCATTATCTTCCAGAAAATCTTTTGGATTCTTTTCCTTCAAAGGTTCTGTTTGGGTAGTGAATTCTCTTTACTGTAGAAAGAACTGAGGCTGAGAAAAGTTAACTGATTTTCCAAGGTAATTCACTTAGTCAATTGCAGTGCTTATATTTAAAGTCTAGTTTCTCAGAATCCAAAATCTATTGTTTTGATACCTCACCTTATCAGGGTGCCTGGGTTTATTTCATCACAAAACTACATGGAAGAGACTGGGAAAAAAACTGAAAATGCCAAATTATTCTCCTATAAAGGATTTTTGCCACAGCTGTGGAAATATACCATAAGGGTATATGATAGAATGTGAACTAGATCCCTGGAAAATACATCTTGACTGTGCTCCTTTTCTTTCCTTGCTGAATCCCTAGTAGGGAATAAATGTCTGTTTCTTTTCTGTTGATATTGGTATTTTTCAGTGTTGATATTCACAGTGTTGTTTTTCCTTTCTGTAAGATTATCTCATGTAAGTGATGTTTCTTTTAAATTTGGGGTAAATTAATAGGGTTAGTTAGTTCTGAAAGAGTTTGCTCTTCTAACACAACCTGAGTAGTTATAAGTTAAATTAGTTTGGCTGCTCCCAAAATATGATCAGCTATTAATAAGTGGTCTGCAGATTTTCTTAACTGAAAGATTGATTCTCTCATTCCCTTCCTGAAAATTAGAAGAGCTCTTCTGATTTCATTTGCATGTTGAGATTTTCTATTATGACCTGTATTCAATTTAACACACTAAAATACGAAGCAAATCTGTTCATTTAATCTGCTGATGCCCGAGCCAGTATCTCTGCAGCAAGAGATATCATACCTTCTTGTGTGCATCTGCTCAAGAGCAATTGTTTGACTATAGCTCTTATTAATATAAATCAACATCTACAAAGAAAGCCTCTTCTATTCCTGCAACTCATATTTATATAAATAGAAAAGTAATGGATTTCGAAAAGAGTCCAATAGGCTTGAGCTTCTAGAATTATCCCAAGAGTATAGGCAGGATTGAAATATTTCAAGGTGTTTTGGAGTGGGGTGTTGATAAAGTATTTCCATGTTTGCTGAGTGCCTCTGAGCTGGCGGATTCATACAAATAAAGGCAGAAGCCAGGAATAGTTATAATACGCTTAATTAACTCTAAGCTTATTTAATGCTATGGTCCAGATGAACTCTAGATAGGGAGACATAATACATATAGCTCATTAAAAAATAATTTGGACTTCTCTAATCTATATTTGCATAAAGTTCAGGTCCTTGTCCTGAAGGTATTAATTATTTTCTAATATTATTGTTGAAAAATGGATTCCCATGAAAAAATGGTAATTAGAGGAATGCTAGCTAACATAATTCAATTTCACATAACATACTCATGCCAATTATACCATGAGATGCCTTTGTCTTGAGGAAACACCCTTTTAAAAGAGGACTTTAATAATAATAAAAAAACAACCACCAAAAACATTTGTATAAATGAGATCCTGAGAGCCATTAAAAAAACAATAAACAAAATTAACCTATTTGTCTCTGTTTATATAAATTGGAAAGGTACTTGCTACAGCCTTTGTATTTCCATAGGGAATAGGTTATTTTTGCTTTGATCATATTTTAGAACTCATTTTCTTAAGGATAGTACATGTTATTTTGAGAAAATGTATGCAGAGAATTAAAAGAATCTGATTAACTCTTATATTTGATGAAATCTCACATGACATGCTTCTGGAATTTTATGGTGAATTGCTAACAGTGAACAATTCTAGAAATCAACATGCTAGCAAAGAGGCTGTAATAGCATCCTAAATAAGAAACAGCAACTTGAGCTGAATGTGCTATGGAAACTTTTTCTTCTAATTTTATGCATGGTATATATTTTTAAAAAATATTTTCTCTATTCCATTTGTATATATTAGGACTATTTTTTGTAAAGGCACAGGTCAATAGCCCTATCCAATATCCTTAATATTTATAAACAAAGTAAAAAAAAAGCTAGAGAATTGGACAGGAAAGAGATTACAAAGAAGTAGGAGTAGGAGTGAGGAAGGAAGCCAACAGTCAACATTCACTTCCTGTTCTTGGCAGTGCGCTGTGTGCCTAACCCATTTTTACCTGATTGCATTGGATGATTATACTTTTACCCTATTGCCTTTTGACAGGCTGTAAATGGCAGACTAATCCAGATGTGGTTTATATTGTATCTTATTCCAAATATTTATTTACTTTTGTATTGCTGGGTCCTTTCTGGATTATACTGCTTAATTCATTTCTTGTTTTTTGTTTTGTTTTGTGTTTGTTTTTGCTTTTGTTTTTTTTGTTTGTTTTATTATTTCTATACTGAAAAACAGGAGAAAACATTAAAGACAACAAATGGTATTTTTGTTTTTGTTTTTGTATTTCCGTTGATTTCTTATTGTGGGAAACACAGCTCCTCTCGAAGTTTCCCCCGTTACTTTAGGACCTCTGGCATAACCTTTTTTTCTTCTCTTTCCTGTTCTGGTCTTGCTTCATATTTGCAAGGTAATATATACTGCTAAATAGTGCCCACACAATTCTTCATAGGAGCTTTAATGCTGCTGGTATTGTGATTGCCTCTTGATAATCATAGGAACTAAGTTATATTCAGGCTCTACTGCACTGAGGCTGCTCTATTGTGGCAAAACCAAAGTCAGATGCTGAAGAAGCTTCCTGTGGCCATTCTACTTTATGCTTAGGGGCAGTGAAACTTCGTCTCACTTTTTTGGTATGCTTGGATACATGTGTTCCAGGGTATAGTTGCTTTATTCTCTTAATATCTCATGGAAATTTTGGTGAAAACAGCCTTTATTTTCTCTTGAAGCCAATTTCCCTAGAATGCTCATATTCATCTGGAGGCAAGATGCAAGATGAAGACTGGGATCAAGAATAAAGCACCTGTTCATAACTGCCTCTTCCTTCTAACTTGAAAAACTCTCAAACTGAAGCCAATGAAACATATTCCTGGTTGGCTCACCTACCTAGTTCTCTGGGAAGTTTTAGTAACATCTCATTTCTCTCCTAATATGTGGTTCATGTGCTATAAAGCTGATGTACCATACCAGATCTTACAGTTTTATGTAAATTCCATTTAACTAATGTTATTGTTATTAGGAAATGGGGCTAGGTCTTGAAGATTACGGGGTATTTGAGTATGTTCTTATAAAATTTCTTTTGTACATGTTGTTTAGAGATAGTTCACTTTGGCTCAGGACATTTCTGCTATTTTCAGGTTAGGTAGATGACCCATACTTCTAGGGAGCACTATAGCATATGGATGGAGCAGAGTTTAGGCATCTGAGAGTTAATACTGCAATAAGGTGCAGGAAGACATCCAAGTGCTAAGACAAAGGTATAAAGAAAATATCGAAGGTCAAGACTGTGTATACTTAAAGTCATGAGATAGGAAGCAAAGAGTTAGCAGTACCATTCTGACTAATATGAGGCTTCTGAGACAAGCAGGGAGGTTGTTGTCTGTAAAGCTCAGATAAGCAACTAATCAATATGGCAAAGGGTAGCTTATTAATAGTAACAGATAGGATTTTTGCTGGACACTGACACATATGAAACTGTCAATAGTGATGAATATGAGCCAATGCATGTTGAGAGCAAGGGAAGCTTCAGACAAGGTCTCCCTGGCAACAATCGAAGGGAAGTCCTTTATCTGGAGTATTGAAGGCTGTTTTTGTTTGTTTGTTCCTTTTTTTTTCTGTTTGTTTGTTTTGTTTTTGTGTCTCCCCCCACTTTCCCCCACTGAACATAAACTTGTCTAATGAAAGTACTATATGGACCTTTAATGTTTATTTATTTTTGAGAGAGAGAGAGAGAGAGAGAGAGAGAGAGAGAGAGACAGAGTGACAGCGGGGGAGGGCAGAGAGAGGGAGACACAGGATCCTAGGCAGGCTTCAGACTCTGAAAAGACAGCACAGAGCCTAACACGGGGCTCGAACTCCCGAACCAAGAGATCATAACCGGAAGTCAGGTGCCCAACCGAAGGAGTCACCCAGGTGCCCCCTATGTGAACTTTTAGAACATAAATTTTAGATATCTTTTGGGGAGAGACAAATCAACCTCAGGTTAAAGATTTACATTTTCATACCCAGAGATCAAATTTAGTCGTGTAATAATTAAAGTATATTTACCAAATGGGTCTTTTAGAAACTGAAGTGCCCACAATGCAAGTTGCTGCTTCTGTGAGGGAAAACATGAAGCACACAGTAATCTTTCTGTTGATAAAAATGTAAACCTCTTTTTATGGGTAGCATCCTCATCTGTATTTAACCCAAAAGAAGAAGTAAACCCCTACCTTTTGTGTGTTGTGGGTTGGCACTAGAAGTATCTCTAAAGCTTGCTTGGGAAATGAAACGAAGCGTGTAAAAACATCCACTGTATGCAAGGATTATGCTAAATAACACTATGGAGCTAGAAAAGTTGTGGAAGATATTTTGTAAAGTGTATCTGTGCTTACATTCTAGCTTTGAAGACTGCAAGGTTATATCATCCAAAGATGGCCCCAATCATATTTCCCATCCTATGTGCTCTTCTGTGATGGGATTTTGCCATTCTCTCATCAAGTTGTGGAGTCTATTTCTCTACTTCTTGAATCTGAGCAGGCTTCATATCTGCTTTGGCTAATAGTTTATGGTGGAAAAGATGCTGTGCATAGTTCGTGGTCAATGAATATCTGCTCAACTTTGTAGAAGGGTGATTCTGGGAACAGTGAAAATATCACTTCTATGAACATTTTAGATTCTGTAACATGAGGTTTTCAAGGCAGAATATATCGGTTGGTTGAAGTGTGAGAGTTAAAGAGCAGCAAATACTGGTTAGCAAATATGTTAGAGATCTTATTTCACTTGTGTTTTGGTTTGAATGTTGCTTTTTTTTATGCTAGTGGTGTAACATGCTTATTTATTTTAATGAACTAATAGGACACTTTAGCATATCTAAGACAGAGATGATATTATTTTAATGTCTCATTTTTCTGGTAGTCTAAGTACTACTTTGAGATATTGACCCATGATGCAGAAAAATCAGAGTTAATAGTGTGTTAACAGTAACATAAAAGAGGTGGAACAGATGAAAGTGATTTTGAGGATTTAGAGCTGAGAGCTATGATCCTGGTTAGATTCCAGAGAAAAATGGACTCGTAAATTCTTTCCATTACAAACACATGTATCTTTATGCTTTCCCACTGCATTATAAAGGTACTTCTGGGTGGTAAGAAACAAACATGTTCAGAGCTCCACTCTTGGTGGGAGTTCATTGTAGGTTTACAGAAGAAGGAGGAAAGCCCAAGAAGCTGCTTTAGCAACCAGATATCCAGGCCTTCAGAAGCTCTTTGAATGTTCCTAGAAACATTTTAATTGTCCCATAGCAAGGGTCCATTGCCCCGGTTTTAGTCACTCTGCTATTCCATTTATTTATCTGCTTTTATTGGTGTCCACATGTTGCTTTTCTATTTTTAACTCCTGACTTTTGCTTACTTATGGTATCCACTTTTTCATCGCTCTTGTTTATTTACTTATTTGTGTGGATCTCTTGAATTCCCTTCCTCTCTGCTCCTTCTCTAATTGGGTTGACTATGACTTTTCGTAAGACCTTGTAAGTTCAGAATACTCAAGCTGGGCAGCTTTTAGCAATTACATTCATTAAGAGACTATGGGTATGGACAAAATTCAGAGTTATGATCAGTTTTCTAGAACTCCACTATGCAGTTTATTGTTAATTATTCTAAGATGATATATTCTTATTTTAAAAATAGGATAAAACTAAGGGGTTGCCTGGGTGGCTTAGTCGGTTAGGTGGCCGACTTCAGCTCAGGTTATGATCTCACGGTCTGTGAGTTCGAACTCCATGTTGGGCTCTGTGCTGACAGTTCGGAGCCTGGAGTCTGCTTCCAATTCTGTCTCTCCCTCTCTCTCTGCCCCTCCCCTGCTTGCTCTCTCTCTCTCTTTCTCAAAAATAATAAACATTAAAAAATTTTTTTTTTAATAGGATGAAACTGAGTATCTACTATCTTCAAGGTAGGAAGGAAAAAGACTCTTCAAAGATGTAAAATTCCAAAGTCACTATGTCACTTTTTTTTTCTTTGCTTAAGATTCTGGCCATTCTTACACAGAGGCCTTGAATGGTATCTGAATTTATACCATTTAAATTAATGTGCATTTTGTTGAAGTCAATAAATATTTAATGTGGTATACTGTATTCATTAAATTTTATTTTAAATCTCTTTCTTTTGTGTGTGTTTCCTCAGTGTTAACAATATCATTGAGAGATCAAATGGGTTATGTCTGGGGGTAGAATAAAACTTCTAATGTTTGGCTAGTACTTTGCAAGGTGAGAATATTCTTATTTTAGCACTTGGCTCCTCTGTTGTAAATTGTGCATTTGAAAGAATCAGGCCACAGCAGGATAGAGTTGACATTTTTTCATATTTTTTTTTTTTTTTTTTTTGGTGCATCAGGTATAGGAAAATGAAGGACAGCATCAACACTTCCTTGCTGTCATTATTGATGAATTCAATGCCATCTGGAGAGCTGGCTCTGGCAGTTACTCTGTAACTGTAAGACTTGCTCACCAAAGCCCTTTTATACATCTGGAGAGAGCTCTAGGAAGAAATTACCAATTGAAAAGGAGTGAGTGTGTATTTCCTGGAATATTTTTTAATGCAATTGAGAAGGACTTAAGCTTGGTCTGTTTTCTTCAATCTGTTTTATTTAATATCAGGAGAATATATTACATGCAACCTGAGTAAATATGTAATAATATTTCCTTTTTCATCTGGAGACTTTTCCTACCACCTGTCTCTGAACTTACTCAGATATCAAATCTATTACACACTGGAATCTGGTGTTAAAAGAATGAATAAGAAGTCATCTAAGTAAAGTTGAGAATAGTCTAAAAAAGTGGAGACAGGGGCGCCTGGGTGGCTCAGTCCGTTGAGCGTCCGACTTCGGCTCAGGTCACGATCTCGCGGTTCGTGAGTTCAAGCCCCGCATCGGGCTCTGTGCTGACAGCTCAGAGCCTGGAGCCTGTTTCAGATTCTGTGTCTCCCTCTCTCTCTCTGACCCTCCCCCATTCATGCTCTGTCTCTCTCTGTCTCAAAAATAAATAAACGTTAAAAAAAAAAAGTGGAGACAGATGTAAGCAGATAAGTACATTGATGTGCTATACCTGTCATGATAAAGATCAACCCAGAAAGTAGTGGAAGCATAAAGGGTGGAGTGAGAAATGGACTCAAAGTCATTTAGAAGGGGCTTCAGATGGGAGATGGTTTTTGAACTGAGACCTGACAGGTATATATATGGCCTCCATTCATTGAGCATTTATTAAATGCTGTGTATCAGACTAAGTGTTTAATGTACTATTCTCATCATGCTCCAGGAGCCAGTGTTACTTTGTTTTATTAAAAAAAATTTTAATGTTTATTTATTTTTGAGAGAGAGAGAGAGAGAGACAGTGCATGAACAGGGGAGGGGCAGAGAGAGAGAGGGAGACACAGAATCTGAAGCAGGCTCCAGGTTCTGAGCTGTCAGCACAGAGCCCGATGCGGGGCTTGAACCCACGAACCGTGAGATTATAACCTGAGCCAAAGTCGGACTCTTAACCGACTGAGCCACCCAGACACCACTGGTATTATTTTATTTTTATACAAGTAAATAAATTGATTAATACTGAGATAAAGAGACTACATTAAAGAGTTTACTTCACATGCCCAAATCTACAAAGCTAGTAAGTAATGTAGCCAGTATTCAAACTCAGCTCTTCCTCATTCCAAAGTCTGTCTCTTAATGATTACACTATACCAACTGGTGGTGGTAGTGGTGTGTGTGTGTGTGTGTGTGTGTGTGTGTGTGTGTGTGTGTGTGTGTTCTGCCTATGTATGTGTATTTGTGGGCATAAATGAAACATGGAAATAAAATGAGATATATGAGTATTATCAGTCAGTCCTGTCAAAACAAGACTAAGTAATTTAACATTAGTATTAGCATAAATTAGAGGTAACTGAGTTATTGGGAGAAATATGAAGAGGCTCTATTATGAAGGGACTCACATTTCATATCCCATTGTTAGTGAGGTGTCATTGAAGATGTTTGAGCTAGAATATCCCTATGACAATATTTGTTTAAGAAAGATCATTTTGGGGCATTACAGAATAGGAAGGGAAGTAAATAATTTCAGCAGTGCAAGTATAAAAGGTGAACCATAAACTTAAGACTGAGGCAGTAGGGATGGAAAAGAGAAGATAGATAAGACAAATATTAAAGAGATAGCAGTTTTAGGGCATGATAAATATTTGAAAATGTAGGGATAGAATGGGCAGGAAAAGAGTTGACTTTTTCTGGCTTAGTTGACATGGTGCATGGTGGGATCAGGTATAGAGCACAGAGAATAAGGAATCAAGAGAAAAAAATATATCGGTATTGATGCGGTGGAGAAGAATGATGAAATCAGTGATGAAAATATTGAGTTTAAGAAGCCTGAAAAACATTTAGGCTGCTGAAATAAGGTTCAGGGTTGATTGGGAGGGGAACCGGAGGAAAATGGTTGGGAATTTTCAGTATATGGGTATTCTAGTGAAACCATGTAGAAATGCCTCCAAAGACCTGTGAAGTTATTTGTCTAAGAATGGTTTTTGATACATCTGTGTGAGAGGTGTATTAGAAGTTAATATATATATAAAAATTTGGCTGATTTTAGAAGTTTAATGTTCATAAAAGTTTATTTTCACAGGGTATCTAAATACTTAGAAATAAATAAATTATGCCTCCTTCTGTGCTAGGGAAGCAAACAAGATTAAGAGTATGTTAATTGCACAGTTGATGAGCTCGAGCCCTGCATTGAGCCCCAATTCTTCATCCTTTCTTACATACATATCGCTTTGCCCTGTGACTTTAAAGTTACTTTTATTGAAAGATGGAATTTGTTTCTTTGCTCCTTGATTCCAACTTCAGCCATTGTAATTTGATTCAGCCAATGAGAAGTCAGCAGGTGTGATGAATGAGGAGGCTTGAAAGTGCACATGTGCAGTGACATTTCTGCTTTCACTCCTCTGCCTTTGCCATGAGAACACAACAAACATAGCCAGCTGGATGATGGTGGGAGATGCATGAAGCCCAGCTGAGTTGCTCTAGCCAACACCCAGCTAATCCATATGTATAAGCCCCAAACTGGCAGCCAGCAGAGCCTCAGATGTGCAGGTGAGCTCATCTGAGACTAGAAGAATTATCTGGTTGAGCCCAGCCTAAACCATCTACTAATGGAGCTGTGAGCTAAATACATGTTTACTGTTGTAGGCCATGGATGCTTTCTTTTTCACAGCATTATGGTGGAAACAAATAGCTGCTAGAGGTAGGAAAAGGTGAAATTGCTTTGTTATTAGATTTGTAGGGGTCACAGTTTCCTGAAAACACTCTCCTCTACTTTCCCCAGCTAGGCATGGTTATAGCCAAGAGTCATCATCAAGAGAAGAGCCATTGCCAAATTTTAATGCTTTTGAATATATCAAATAGCAAAACAGATCCAATATAGACTCTGGGATAGATTTGTTTAAAAAAACCCCTACAACTTTCTGTCAAAGGAGCCTAAAGTCACAGTACTGCATTCAAACTCAAGGCTGATTATAACTTGGGTGTTTTTTGAAGGACTGCTTTCAGATGATTTGCAATGATTGCAAGGATAAACACCTTGTGTCTTCTCAACCATGTTGAACTTGATTTCTTTGAGCATAGACATTATTTTATGGAAATCAGAGCACATAGGTTGAACCTATAACTGGATATATTCCCAAGTTAACATACAATATATAGTATAAATTATGAGTATGGAAACGGTGGGAATCTCAGGACAGATAAAATAGATGACAGTATGATAGTGCAAAGTAGGGAGTGTTATGCTTAGATGTAAGTTGGTAAGCCCTCCCCATCCCCATATTGACTGTGAATTTTTTATATGAACATTTTTTTTTGCCCTATTGGGATTAGGCATATGTTAGTCTTTCTGGTATATACCCATACATTTTTATGTGTATTTACCTCAAAAAACCCCTCGTTGTATACACATTAAAAACAATTGGATATTTTAAGTCAAGGTGACGTCTTATATATCCAGGTGTATGTTGACAAATATAGTCTCATCCTGATTCTTATTTTCCTGTATCCTCTCTTATGTCCTCTTTTTAACAAAAAGTCAGAAATTGGACAAAACAAAAGCTAAATGACTACTAATTACTGTTTTAGTTTCCATGCTTTCTCATTTGCCCTCCCTAGGCTTATTCTCTAATTCCCTATTCCCCACAGCCAAACTACAAAAAGCATAGAGTGTCCAACATAACACAACACAAATGCCCAAATGCTCACTGAAACCTAACTGGGAAGCTTATGAAGTCTTATTATTATTATTTTTTTAATGTCGCTGCACCTTTCCCCCTGCTCTGAACTTCTAACTTTCTCAGTCATAATTTTTTTTCTTTAATCTTTATTTAAAAATTTTTGAAAAATATTTTAAAATATTTTTATTGATGTATAGTTAACATACAATGTTATGCTACTTTCAGGTGTACAACATAGTGATTTGACAACTCTATACGTTACTCTGTGCTCACCATTGTAAGTGTGGTTACCCTCTGTCACCACGCAACATCATTACAATATTATTGACTATATTTTCTATGCTGTACTCTTCCTCTCCATGACTCATTTTATAACTGGAATTTTGCACTTCTTAATCACCTTTACCTATTTCATGCATCCCTTCACTCCCTTCCCTCTGGTAATTACCAGTTTTTTCTCTGTATTTCTGAAGTCTTTTTCTGTTTTTGTTTGCTCATTTGTTTTGTTTTTTAGATCCCACATATGAGTGAAATCATATTTTATTTGCTTTTCTTCATTTGACTTGTGTCATTTAGCATAATATCCTCTAGGTCCATCCATGTTGTCACAAATGGAAAGACCTCATTCTTTTTTCTGAGTAAGTAGTATTCCATTATATATGTATATGTATATATGTATACCACATCTTCTTTATCCATTTATCTGTCTATGGACACTTAGGTTGCTTCCATGTCTTGGCTATTGTAATGCTGCAGTAAACATAAGGGTGCATATATCTTTTCAAATTAGTGTTTTTTGTTTTGGGTAAATACCCACTTATGGAATTTCTGAACTGTATGGTACTTCTATTTTCAATTTTTTGAGGAACCTTCTTACCGTTTTCCATAGTGGTTGCACCAATTTATATTCCCAACAGTATGTGGGTTCCCTTTTCTCCACCTCCTTGCCAACACTTACTATTTCTTGTCTTTTTGATGCTAGCCATCCTGACTAGGTTGAGGAGATATATTGGTTTTGATTTGCATTTCCCTGTTAATTAGTGATATTGATCATCATTTCATGTATCTGTTGGCCATCTGTATGTCTTCTATGGGAAAATATGTATTCAGTTTCTCTGCACAGTTTTTTTTTTAAATTTTTAACATTTATTTATTTTTGAGAGAGAGAGAGAGTGAGTGGGGGAGGGGCAAAGAGAAAGGGGGACAGAGGATATGAAGTGGGCTCTGCACTGACAGAGAACCCAATGAGGCACTCAAACCCACAAACCATGAGATCATGACCTGAGCTGAAGTCAGATGCTCAACCAATTCAGCCACCCAGGTGCCCCTCTCTGCCCAGTTTTTAACTGAGTGATTTTTTTTTTTTAGTGTTGAGTTGTATAAGCTCTCTCAACCATACATCTTAACTCTTGCCATGTATTCAGCTACATACAATCCCTAAATCAGCTTTTTTCCTTCCACCTTTCCCTAGGTTCTTCATATGAATCTTCATCATGTCTAGGACAGTAATGTGAAAAGATAGTGTTCTAGAAGTGAGGAGATGTGACTCCTAGAAGCATCATTAATGTCACAAGCAAGCATTTTATAAACTTATTTACCCTTCTCCCTTGATATAAATGAGGAAAGCAAGGCAGAAATAGTTTAAATGATGTGTGCAAAATCTCAGGATTAATAATTGACAAAGTAAGAGTTAGAATTTTACTACCTTTGGCCTGGACCCTTTTCCATAAAAGCCTGATGCATGTTAGAACTAAATCTGAAAATTCAAAAAATATTATGCATATTCTTTTCCTTTCTTTTCAGAACCTAGGACATATTATCAAAGATGGATAAAATAGAACTTGAGGGCTGTTAGATTCTCTTTACTGGTCAAGAGGAAAATAAATTTGAATGTGCAGATATAGGTAGGATGCAGTATCTATTGAGTATGGGAGAAAGGTCTTTTGAATCTCAAACACTTGCTATAGATGTGGGTGTATATACATGTTGGGAGGGAGAAGGGGCTATAGTATAAATGGGTGATCAAACTGAATCACTTTGAGGGTCAGAGGGGTTGATAAGTCAACATGATATTGAGAAATAACAGGTATAAATTGGGACAGACCTGTGCAAACTGAAATATAGGGCCATTCTAGGCGTTGGGAACTAGGATTCATTAGGAAAGCCCATAGGGGTTGATGAGCGTTAAGCTAGTAATTAGCATTTAATTTTGCCTTTCTTCTCAAGCCCCTCATACCTATTTTCTGGGAGAGACATTCCATATGTAGCTATTGGTTATTGCTCAAAATCATACCTGACCCTTTTTCTTCTCTCAGGTAGCTTATGAAAGAACCTGTTTCTAACAGTTAGTGACTGTACATTTCCTAGAGTATAAAACTATGCCATTAATTTGATCATTATGCAGTTGACACAAGGTCTGTTTTTATTGATTACACAATTTCTTATACCTTTGCAAATTTATCATATTTTCTGGATAACCAAACACTTAAAAGTTTTCTCTAATATTCTCCAAAAAGGAAAAAAAAAGGATCTCTTTCAAAATCCCTATTTTCACATTGTGGGTATCTGGGTTCTTGAAGATGGGAAATTAATAGTTATATGCTGAATTGTATTCCTTCCAGGTTCAAATGCTAAAGCCCTAAACCCTCAGTACTTCAGAATGTGACTGTATTTGCAGATAAAGTCTTAAAAGAAGTGATTAACTTAAAATGAGGTCTTTAGAGTAGGCCCTAATCCAATATGACTAGGATCCTTATACGAAGAGGAAATTGGGACACATGGAGAGACATTTGAAATGTGTGTGTGTGTGTGCGTGTGTGTGTGTGCGCGCGTGTGCATGCAGAGTGCAGAGGAAATACCATGTGAGAACACAGTGAGAAGGCATCCTTCTGCAAGTCAAGGAGAGAGGTTTCAGAATGAAGCCAACCCTACCAATACCTTGATATTGGACCTCTAGCCTCCCAAACTGTGAGAAAATAATCCCTGTTGTTTATTTCACCCACTATGTGGTATTTTCTTATGATGGCCTAGCAACCTAGTATACTAAGTATCACATGTTACTTTTTTTTTTTTTAACCAATTTGTGGACTCTTTCATTTCTATAGATCCACAAACTCCTTCTGAGTCTAGTTGTTACTGGAACAGTTCTTGCTGTTTCATCCTGTGTTTATCTTTGCAATGTTATCAAAGTATTCCCAGCAAGAGTTAAGCATACAACAAATTTATATATTCATATATTAAATTAATAGTTCTTCTATGCTTATTATGGACCAGGGACTTTTCAAGCACAATGGTGAATCCCAAGATCCACCAATAACTTAAATTATTAAAAATAACAATATCTAAATTTAGGTGTACATATTAGAACTTTTGGGGGTGCCTGGGTGGCTCAGTTGGTTGAGAATCCAACTCTTGATTTCGGCTCAGATCAAGATCCCAGGGTCATTGGATTGAGCCCCATGTCAGGCTCTGCCCTGACCATGGAACCTGCCTGGGGATTCTCTTTCTCTCCCTCTGCCCATCTCTCTCACTCACACTCACTCTTCTTTCTCTAAAATAATATAAAATAACAAATAAAAATAAATATTAAAACTTTTTGTTTTTGACACCCATTACTTAGCAAATGAGAATAATTTTCTTTATGCACTAAATTTTGAGAGGGGAAAAATCATTCATGTATGTATTTAATTTAAAATTAGATTTTAAAATGCATTTTCTTTAAATATAGAAATTACTATATTCACCTAATTACCGATGTATATGAATTCGTCTGTAGGTAGTTTATTGTTTTATATTTCAAAAAAAGTCAAAATTGGAGCCTCAAAGCCTCATGTTCCAGGAATTGTCTTCTGGTGGGTGCTCCTTAAATGTCCTTCGAAAATGTGAGCATTCACCTGTCCATTGGCATAACTATAATACCAAAACTTTGATGGGGCTATCATTGCCTTGGTGAAAATAATTACTGTGTGAACGTTTTTTTTTTTCCCATTTAGCTCAAGATGACAAAATAAGCCTTACATCTGTCTGGTTTGGTAGTTTCATTGATACATTGATTGTTTATTATTGTGTTCTGCAACAGGCAAAGTATGAGCTAATCCTTTGGTAGTCTAGTAGCACTTTAGCAGCCACTGGATAAAAGTGACTTTCTAAGTTAATGTTCTTTCTTATTAACAAATGTCAGAAATTGAGATAAGGAGGGAGCTTGAGGTTGGAATTTTCCTCCCATAGGAACACATCGCTTAGCTCTTATGGGTTTAGCACACTTTTAATATTTTAATGAAGGCTTTTTATGTGCCTGTGCTACTTAATATTCCAAATTAAGGTCTATTCTCCTCCTGATATGCACATGTAGCTCCTATTATGCACCATCAAGAGGAGTGGTAGAAAAGCCTCTATCTGCATGGAACAGCACATGCCTTAAGCACAGAAGGTCAACAATCGCGCTTTGACTAAGCTAAGGCTACTTAATGAGAGCTTCAATGCTTCAGTGAAAAGTGTTTTACATTTTAGTCAGAGCACCAGAGTTGGATAATGATAAGTTTCAATATGTTCTTAGTCAAAATAATTTCATAGTTATTCTAACGTCATTCTCCGCTTCCAGGAGTACAACACATGCAATCCATGATGTGAGGACTACCTCAGAAATTTCAGAAAAGCACAAGTTTAAGCTTTAATGGGTGGTATAACTTGGTTAACTCCCACAGTCTTTCTATTTAGGTCTAATGACCTGAATTTACTCGTTGGTTTTTGTTTGTTTGTTTGTTTTGTTTGTTTTGTTTTTTACTAATGGCTGATGGTCTATCACTAGGAGGAAGAGATAAAACATCTACATGGAAATTTTTCAGCCATCTAACACTTGATTAAATGAAAAAAATAACTATGGATAATATTAATTTAAGGAAGAAAAAGACTTTGCAATATATTGTAATTTCAAAAGATGAGCATGAGAATGTGTTGGGCCAAAATATGGCTTGAGCAAATCTACTCCCAAGGAAACTACCCATATATTTTTAATTTGCATTCCAGAGCAAGTAACCAGAAGTATATCTCTGCCTAATATTTTACCCATTTAATGCTGTTAGTTTGGTTCTGAGAGGATTGCTTCTATGAATCATTGTGACGTTGGAGAGTATCTGGATTTTCATCTGAAGAAATCACACACCATATTTAAAAGTAATTAAGAAAGAGATGTAAATGTCTAGCTTTCCTTTAAGCTATCCTGAACTGACATAGTCTCTAGACTAGGGTTAATCTTGGAGAAAAACGATGAAGATGACAACCTAATGATGGATTTGAAAGATTCTAAGGTAACTATTTATTTATTTATTTATATATTTTTAATGTTTATTTATTTTTTGAGAGAGAGAGAAAGGGGGGGGGGAGGGGCAGAGAGAGAGAGGGAGACACAGAATCCAAATCAGGCTCCAGGCTTCGAGCTGTCAGTGCAGAGCCTGATGCAGGGCTCGAACTCACAAGCTATGAGATCATGACCTGAGCAGAAGTCAGACACATACCTGACTGAGCCACCCTGGCACCCCTAAGCTAAATATTTACAAATCAAATTATATCCCCACAACTACGACCATTGCTGCTTCATTGTTCAGAATTAAAGCATTGGTCGTAAGTGCTGAAAAGGCCAAAGATGAAAGGGACCTAGAAATTACAAAGTACATATTTTTGGTTTTATAATGAGGAAGCTGAAGGCTCACAGGCTTATAATGAGTTTTCACCTCTTAATACCTTATTTTGAACTTTATCAGATCCATTACTAATGATAACTGGCCATAAATAGAGTGTTAGGGCAGAGGTTGTTCAGAAGTCAAAAGAAATAGCTAATGTTTTGGGTATATTCCAGTTATCTATTTTTGTATAAAAAACGACTACAAAATTTAGAAGCATAAAGCTACAATCATTTTATTATGTTCATAGAATGATGCAGTAACAGGGAATGGTTCAAGGGCTGAAGGCTGAAACAGTTTGAGCCAGAGGGTCCTCTTTCAAGATTTCTTCACTCGCGTGTTTAGCACCTAAAATAGGATGGCAGAACAATGGGCTCAGCAAGGAACATTGATTTGGAGATCTACATGACTCCACTCCAACATGGCCATCTTATAATAGTTAAACTTTTACACAGTTGCTCAGGGCTTCTAGATCAAGTGTTCCAGTAAAGAAGATGGGAATTACATAGATCTTTTATGACCTAGCTGTGGAAGTGACATAGCATATTATCTTGTAGGCACAACCTTGCCGAGATTCAAGGAGAAAGGGCATGGATCCCACCTTTTAATGAAACAAGTGTCAAAGATTTTTTGTTTTAAAACTGCATCAGAGTGGGATGGGTGGAGTGGAGAAAGAATGCAGTGAGATAGTTCAGACTTCAGATGAGCAGTGACATTAATCATAGACTTTCTCTATTGCTGCCTCTATTTGTTAAATACCATTTTAAATTAGAAAAAATAAAGGGAAAAAGAAATATCAAAGAGATGAGATCTCTATCTTTAAAATTTTATTGTAGTTTTTCTTAAATAATCTTCTCTACCAGGGCTTATGTAGAAAGTTGTGATCTGTTTTCTTTATGACAGCCAGAGGTAATGACAAGAAAATGATCATTTGGGGGTAAGAATGGTGAAGATTTAGTCCATAGTGATTTTTTTTTTAAACTGTAACTCAAGATATCTTGCCTAAAGGTTTTACAGTGATATGAGTGAAAATCAGGCAGGTGTACTTTTCACCTGTTGGGTTTGAAACTTCCTTGTAGCCTTGTTTTTCCATTTCTTTCTATTATAAACATGCAAGGATATAAACTTTATAGTATAGTAAGACAAAGTTAATTGGCATAGCTATTTAAAGAAAATGAGTGATGAATGGGACAAAGGAATCAATTTAATTAGTCAGAATGAATTCTTCAATCTAGTCAAGATTTCTTTTATTAATTGCTTGAGTGAGTTTGGTTGCTTCATTGGCAGTACCTGCTGAGCCAGGCAAGTTTCCTGGTAAGAGATTTGGACCTATAGTGGGGGCCATTTAAATGATCAGGAGAAGGCTTGAATAAAATTTGGCAGGATGAATTTTTATGGTTCATACTAAGTAGACCAAAGCCTTTCACACTGAAATGGGTCACATATTCTTTGAGAGAGAATTTATTAGGGAGCTGCAGATAGCCATCTTTTGTTAGGAATATGAAGAAGCGGTGAGAGGTAGGAATGAAACTGGAGGTCAAGGAGAGTATGTAGGTGGCAAGAGACAAAGACACAGAGGCTGCCAGAAATGTAGTGAATGTGCTGAGAACCACAGATGAACATCTACCAGGTTCCGCAGAAAGATAGACAGGGAATCCTGTCTTTCCCAATGCTTTCCAGTCCCCAGTTTTAGTTATGTATTAGGTGTGGAGAGGAAGATATCTGATAGCTCTCATTTCAGTGAAACACTCATACACTAAAAATTAACTTACCTCATTAAAAAAAAATAACCTGAGTTTGTACCGAAGAGTACTAAGACTTATCTCCTATACAAACCAAGGTGCTGTACATTATGGAGATGTCATTAACAAAGATGAACTAGACACTGATCTTTTCCTAATTGAGACCCCAAGCTGAGAAATGAAATAAGACATACACAAATAACTGCACTATATTGTGTATTATGTAAAATAGCTTAAAATAGTCATTCATTCTACATTAATCTAGGCACATGAGATATAGTCATGACCAAACATATTAAAATACATGCTATTATAGATTGTACATCCTAATAAGAATAGATGGAAAAATAAGCATTGTATAAATAAATAGCATATTAGGAGGTGATAAATACCATGGATAATAAATAGAAGAGGTAGGAGTGATCAAGAATGTAGGGTGGGAGAATTGTATCTTTACATAGGATGGTCAGAGTAGGCTTCAAGGAGAAGGTGGTATTTATGTAAAGACTTGATAGAGGTGAGGTAGTTGATCATAAGAATATCTTGATGAAGAACATTCTAGACTGACAAACAAGTCACTGAATGCCTCAGAGTGGAGTGTGTCTTGTGTATGTGAGGAATAGCAAAGAGACAAGTGAGACTTGAATAGAAGAACAATGGAAAAAGGAGCTATTGATGAGGTTAGAGAGGTAATAGAAATGATGGTTCATGTAGATCTTTGCAGACTGTTGCCTACTGTGTCATGAATAATAAAAGTTATTAATCAGGAGGATGATACAAAAACCCACACAAGGATATAATGGTAGATAGGACCAGGTGTTAGTAATGGAATTACTGAGAAATAGTTTGATTCTGGACAGTCTGAAGGTTGAGTCAAAGAATTTCCTGATAGATTGGACAGGGTTTGCAAGAGAAAGATGTATAAAAGACATTTCAAGTTTTTGGTGTGAGGAACTGCAAGGATGGTGTTTTTACCCTCTGAGATAGGGAAGAACCATTTTGGATGGAAAATTAAGAGTTCAGTTTTGGACATGTCATGTTTGAGAAGTCTATTAAACTTTCTGGTGGAAATATCAGGTTGATTACATAGGTCTGGGACTGGCAGAATAAGTCAATTGATGAGTCCTTGGCAAATAAATGGTATTTTTAAGCTATGAGATTGGATGACTCACCAAAGAATTGAGTGCAGATAATGAAGAGGAGGTGATTATAGATTGAACCTTGGAATATCCAAAATGAGGAGGTCAGTTCAAGGAGAGAGTGCTGCATGTGCAGAATACACAGGAGAGAGATTGTTTTATGTAAAATAAAGAAATTAGTTTGAGTAGGGAAAACTTAATGAATGAAATAACATTTCAATTGAGTGCTGAGAATAAGAGGTGTTTGTAATGTGTAAAATTGGAGGGGGATGTTACATTATAGTAAAAAGGAATAGGATGAGCAATATATGAATGAGAAACAGCAGGTATTTCACTTTGACTATTAATAACATGTATCAAGGTTTAGCAGTAGGTTACATAGATAATATAGACAGTATACTGCAGCTAATAGAAAACTGTGGAAGGCCTTTGTACAAAGAATGACATGATGAGATCATGCTTTAGGAAGAGTAATCTAGCTGCATAGGGTTGTTAGATTGAAAGGGGTAGAGTTTGGTTTCTGAGAAATGAGTTAGAGATTAAATGAAATGATATATAAGAGAGAGAGAGAGAGAGAGAGAGTGTGTGTGTGTTTATGTATGTATGTATGTATGTGGTTTACTCATAATTTGTCACTGTAATGGTTAATTTTGTGTTAACTTGACTGGATCATGAGATACACAGACATTTCATCCAATATTATTCTGCTTGTTTCTGTGGGGGTATTTCTGGATGAGATTAACATTTGTATTGGTAGGCTGAGTAAAGCAGATTGCTCTCCCTAATGTGGGTGGGCCTCATCCAATCAGTTGAAGGTCTAAATATAACCAAAAGGCTGACCTTCCTGTAAGTAAGGGGGATCTTGCTCTGGCTGTCTTTGAGCTATGACTTTGTTCTTTTCCCATTCTTCATACTCGAACTACCTCATTGGCTTTCCTAGTCCTCAGGCATTCAGAATTGAGCTAGAACTAATGCCATCAGCTCTCTTTTGTCTCCAGCTTCCCACCTGCAGATGTTGGGACTTATCAGCCTCCATATCGTATGAACCAATCCCTTGTAAATTAGTCTCTCTTTCTCTCTTCTTCCCCATGCATGCGTGTGTGCACATGCGCACGCACACACACACACACACACACACACACACACACACACACACTATTGGTTCTATCTGGAGAACTCTTATACACTTACTAAAGAATTGGGAGAATTATTAATCATGTGTGACTAAAGGGAAAAAAAAAGAAAAGTGATTCTCATTGAATGTGGCTTTGTGCCAGGCCATAATTTTGTACCATAATTTTAAATATCTGCTCTCTAGATTAATAACTTTTTTATATCCAGTCTTATACTAACAGCTGAGAACTACTAGTCTTCATTCTTCAGTTGCACAAAGCTTGCATTTAAAGTTACAAGCTCTGTTTCTATAGCTCAAGATACTACTTTAACTCATGTTTTACTGTGCTAAACTGTGTAGTGCTAAAATAAAAGATGTGTTGATATCATTCAACATGTGGCTTATATGATACCTGCCATTACTGAAAGTTGTTTTTTTCAGGTCATTTTGCTCTTCATCTATCTTGTAGCTATGTTGTACTATGGTGTCACACAGGATTTTTTAGGTAACCTCTACCTAATTTATACTTTGTCTACTTCTGTACTACCTCTAAAATATAAGTGTCATTAATGTAGGTAGGTTGTCTATTTTGTTCATTACTGTGTACCTATTGCCTAAAACAGAACTTGACACATAGTACTCAAATAATAATTACTAGTTAAATGACTAAGTGACTTAAGTGAATACATGTAGCGGCTAGAAGTTTCGAATTAGATGCAACCTGATAAAAGTTTGCATGCTGTTAAGCTATCTTCAACCCTAAACTATTTCAATTTTTGCATGATTTTATTTTTTCCCTGGAGGTAGCAACCATGGTTCCATTTAAAAGTATTATATCCACTTTGAGATCTTGGAAATTAAGAGAAGATTAATGTGTTTAAATTATATGTTCCAAAGTAAAAACAAAACAGAACAAAAACAAAACAAGATCAAGAAGAGATTTGAAAAGAGTTACAAAAGATATTTGAGTAAACATGAGATATTTCTGCTACTGTTGATGTAACCTAAGGACACAGCATAATAGGTAGGAGATTATGATGGCAGTAATTGTGAAAAGGACTATATGGGATAGATGTGAAATATTGTAGTGGAAGAATCAGCATGGCCTCCCAACTGACTATAGGTAGGAAGCAAGATATATGAACTAGAAAATGAAACTCTTAAGTTTCAAGTGTGGGTGATTGGGGAAGAATAGTCAAGCCAGTAGCTGAAAGGGAGAAGTCATGTTACCTAGGAATCTGAGAAGTTCAGCTTTGTGAATCTGGCCTTTGAGATTTTGTTATGGTTTCAAAGTAGATGAAGCAAATAAATAGCTAGAAATGAAGATGAAGAAATACGGTAGTAGGGGTACCCAAATGGCTCAGTTTGTATAGTATGAGACTCTTGAATTTTCTCAGGGCCGTGATTTCAGGCCCCACATTGGGCATATAGAAAGGAAGGAAAGGAGAGGAGAGGAGAGGGGAGGAGAGGAGAGGAGAGGAGAGGAGAGGGGAAGGAAGGGGAGGGGAGGGGAGGAAAAAGGAAGAAAGAAAACAGAAGGAAAGAGGAAGGGAGGAAGGGAAGATGAGAGAAAGAAGGGGAGAAAGAAAGGAAGAGAGGGAAAGAGAGAGAGGGAAAGAAAGGAAGAAAGAAAGAATGAAGAGGGGGGAGGGAAGGAAGGAAGGAAGGAAGGGAAGGAGGAAGGAAGGAGATATAGACTCACTGGTATGCCACAGATGTAAACTTGAAAGTTGTGAAGTATAGTGAGAAATAGCTAAGAGAAAAGAAAAAAAGGTAATAAAAGAGGAAGAGGTGGGAGAAAGGGATGAGGACACCATTTTGGAAGGCAGACTGGAAAAAAAGCCAGTAAAGAAGACAGGAGAAAAAATGATTGTAATAGGTCAGAGGGTAATCCTAAAGAGACAGGGTCAGACAGTGATAATCAGAGAGCCTCCTGTGGAAGTTAGAGATCATGGAAGAAGATGAAGAAAAAATAGATTTGATTGATGAGTGGTTTACTGTTAAACTTAAGAACAGTTTAAATTCTGTGGCAAGAACTGAAAGGGAATAGAGGACAAATGGCAAGAAAGAGAAAACAAAAATGAAAGATGGAATAAATTAGTCTTTAGAGAAATTTGACTGAAAATAATGCTGGAGGTATGCACAAGAAAAGAACTCACTGAATCTGTCATTATTTTTAATTTTTAATTTAATTTCATTTTGGTAAGAACACTTACCATGAGATTGATGCTCTTTACAAATTTGTAGGTTTACAATACAGTTACAATGCTGTAAAGCAGATCTCTAGAACTTATCTTGCTTCACCGAAACTCCATTTGGATCTGTGCTAAAATATTTGGAATATTTTATGATGTTTGGACTTCTTGGTCTATTCTTCTGTCTCGAGGAATCCTGTTTCTCTGGGTTTCAATCAGTTTTTCTTCTTAGTCAATTATAGTAATGCAGAATTTATCTGAATAGACAGACCAAATATATGAAAGTTAATTAAAGAAAATATTGATAAAAATGTGATTTGTTTTTGGAACTTGTCAGCTGAAATGAATATTAATCCAAAGTCTTGCACAATAGCAGACTAATACATCTATCTCCTGGTGTATCAAATCATGTTTGTTTTTGGAATATTGATTATAAGAGTTTGACTCAATAAAACATTCTTTTTTTAAAAAATCAGGTTTATTGAGGTATAGTTGATATAAAATTGTAAAATACTAAAAATGTACTTTGTGGTGATATGATACACATATTTTTATGAAAGAATTCCCCCCTAATCAATGCAGCTGTCTAATGGTATTATCCATGAACTTTTTTGTTATGAGAGAGAATACACTCATATGCTCAAGAATATAGCATTGTAGTGAGTTATCAAAGTATAATAGAGGCCAGAACCACCAATGGGTAACAAGTTTTGCAATGTATCCTGTCATGCATCTTGTTTGCATGAAGAAGGGAATCTTATTTATTTTTAAGTAGACTTCACGCCCAGCAGGGAGCCCAATGCAGGGCTTGAAATCATGACTCCAAGATCAAGACCTGAGCTGAGATCAAGAATTGGATGCTTGGGGCAACTGAGTGGCTCAATCTGTTGAGTGTCCGATTTCAGCTCAGGTCATGGTCTTATGGTCTGTGCGTTTGAGCCCCACGTTGGACTCTGCCGACAGCTCAGAGCCTGGAGCCTGCTTCAGATTCTGTGTCTCCTTCTCTCTCTGCCCCTTCCCCACTTTCACTGTCTCTCTCTTCCTCTCTCTCTCTTTCTATCTCTCTCAAACATAGATAAATATCAAAAAAATTAAAAAAAAAAGAGAGAGAGAGTCAGATACTTAACTGACTGAGCCACCCAGGTGCCCCAGTTGTCTTCTTTTAGACTTTAACTGTTCTAATATATTTTTTTCCATTAATATCATCAGAGTATTTGTAAGCAAGTATTTGTTGCTGAAACTTTCTTTAATTTTTAGGACTATTGACATTTTTAAGTAACATCTGGAAGATATTTCTTAATGTTAAATAAAAATGTCAGAAAGAAGCTTCCATGTTTATGACCTGAAGTGGAAGCTGAGGAAGTTTTACTTTCTTCCAATTGTAGCGAGTAATACCATGAACCGAGCTTTCCCTACTAAAGTTGACCAATTGCAAGAGCAATGTCACCCTATGGCTGACATATTCAGCTTTTTTTGCTTTCATCTTTACTATAAGTGTAATAAAACTTTTCTATGATTTCCATCTGCAAAAATAGTGACTTCATCAAATTTTTGGCATAGCAAGAATTTTCAGTATTATTTTTTTCATTGTTATTATAGTTAATGAATGACAGAAATACATGACTGCTATTTCTTTGCTTTTGAGGTTAAGAAATTCTCTTTTATAATTAGGTTATTTTAGCTAAACTACTTATATATAATGGTTCATAGCAGTAACTTCTGGAAATATAGTCTTGAGTCATTATTAATGAAATAAGCTTTTGAAAGATACATTTATGAAAATCTTCAGTAATGCCCTTAGAGTTTATCTTAATAAAGTAAGCAGACAAATATTAAATAATATATCAACTTTATATTTTAGTCCTCAGAAATCTATGCATATCTATTATCTGAGAAATTATGTTTATGCAAATATACCTCAAAAGCTGCAATTTAAATTGATACTCTTTGGAACCATGTTTCCATAGGAAATCACTTTCTTGATTAAAGAATTGATGTGTAACCTCTGGCAGAAATGACAACATATATCATAAGTAACAAATTGAAAATAATATGACCTATGCTTTAAACAGAAGACTTTCTAAACAGCACACACAATTATTTGAGTAGGATGCTGCAATTGCTAATCTTACACTTAATTAATGATTTCAATAATTAATGGCAGTGGATATGCAGGTTGAGGAGAGAAGGTGGGGACAGCAGGAAACAACCAGAGTTCCCCCAAGAGTGAAGGCCAGTACATAGAAAGTTTCCATAAGAGAGGCAGGACTTGGCAAGGCTCCATGGCCGAGCATGGGGTCATGGTATAATTTTTAAAATACAGTTGATGGCATCTTTAATATTTTAAATATTTTGAACCTTATCTGTACCCATTTAATTGTAGATATATATGCATTTTTGAAAAAAAATATATGGTGTTTTTATTTGTCTGTATTCCTGCCTGCCTTTATCTTGACTTAAATGCTTTAGATTTTTACCATTTCTACTTCTTTAACTTGAAAAATGTTTTAAAACTATTCCATATTGCTCTAAGTAATTAAGTTTATTCCTCCCACATGGTGCTTAATATATTATGGTATATATTTACTACTTTTATTCTTGCTTTCATGAGTATAATTGCATCTGAGAACTGAGAATTTCTTTTTCTTTTTTTTAAGTTTATTTATTTTGAGAGAGAGGGTGTGTGCACTGGTGCCAGTGGGGGAGAGAGAGAGAGTGAGAGAGAGAATCCCAAGCAGATTCCACAGTGTCAGCACAGAGCCCAACATGGGGTTTGGGGGTTTTATCTCACAAACAATAAGATCATGACCTGAGCCCAAATCAAGACTCAGAGGGTTAGCCCACTGAACCACCCCAGTACCCCTGAGAGAATTTCTTTAACTCAGTGAATTCCTGGTCTGTTCTATCAACCTAAGTAATTATTTAAGGTTATCTAAATCTGAGTTCTTCTCATGAAATATTGAAATAATAGGTACTATTTAAATAGATTTTTAAAATATTTTGCAACACCTGATGTTACACATAGTTTTTAATTTACTGAAATTTACTTATAAATCAAGTATTTGCAGGGGCACTGGAAACTGGGTGGCTCAGTTGGTTGAGCATCCTACTCCTGATTTGGGCTCAAGTCATGATCCCAGGGTCATGGGATAGAGCCCAGTGTTCAGCTCTGGGATGAGCATGAAGCCTGTTTAAAATTCTCTCCCTCTCCCTCTGCCCCTCTTCCCTGCTCATAGCCTTTCCATGACCCCCCCCCCCCCAAAAAAAAAAAGAAAGAAAAGGAAGTCAAATATTTGTGTAAGATTTGTGATTTTTATGCTATATATAAATAGAAAAATCTCTAAAGCCATGTTTATCAAGATTGATGATGATAAACATGATAAATGGACTCAACAAAACATTTCAATATAATCTATGCTTCTGAAACAGTACGTAGAGTTATCTCTCAAATGTATTTGACATAAAACCAGTGAAATGTAAGCAAAAATTAGAGACTAGTATAAAACCTAAAAGCACTGACTTTGATTATTAGCTAGATTCTAGAAACCCAAGTAGAGCCTATGTTCATATCCTGGCTGTAATATTAATTGACTGTCCCACCTGTGGCTGGGCTCTCTGTGCCTCTGTTTTCTTCTGGTAAAAATTATTGTTAAGACTTGTTAATTTTGGTAAAATTCTTGCAACACAGTCTGACACATACTAAGCAATATATATATATAATAAAGTACAAAAATACCTTTAACTTCTTGTGATTGATTCTAATATTTCTATTTAGTTTTATTTTCTTATGACTGGTGCATGTCCTGATGAGCTAATTTGATATATTGACCAATTATATACAATTTGAAAAACAGAGCATTTCCTTCTTTAAATTTTTTTTAAATGTTTATTCTTGAAAGAGAGAGAGAGCAAGTGAGCATGAGTGGGAGAGAGGCAGAGTGAGAGAGGGACACAGAATCTGAAGCAGCTCCAGGCTCTGAGCTGTCAGTACAGAGCCCGACATGGGGCTCGAACTCACAAGCCTTGAGATCATGACCTAAGCCAAAGTTGGATGCTTAACCGACTGAGTCACCAAGGCGCCCCCAGAGCATTTCCTTTTTGGCAAATCATAATGTACACAAATTGCTTAAGCATGTGGAGATGTTGTGCAGAGAAAAGAAACCTATTTATCATTTCTTAGATAGTACTGCTTGTTTACTTGTCCATAGAAATCTTTTCATTTAAACCAGGTATATTAGATTGGGTTTTAAAATGGACCCTCAAGATTGCCTGTGGTAATTCCTGGGATCGTGAATATAATGAGATAGTATTCCCTGCTTATGTTACTTTACACTTAAAAAGGGCTTTCAGATGTAATTAAAGTCACTAATCAGCTGACTTTGAGTTAATCAAAAAGAGGATACAGGGATGGACCTAACCTAATCACATGAATCCTTTAAGAACAGAGTTTTCTCTCAATGGTGTTGGAAGGAAAGACAGAGATATTAAAGGCACAATAAGGATGTGATGTACTGTTGTATTGCTGGCTCTGAAAGTTGAGACAGAATTTTCAAGGACCCAAGTGTGGTCTCCAGTTGCTGAGAGTAACAGCTGGCAAGCAAATGGGAACCTCAGTCATACAATAGCAAAGGACTGAATTCTGCCAATGACCTGAATCAGCTTGGAAGTGGATTCTTCCCTAGAGCCTCCAGATACAATCCCAGCCTGGCTGATACCTTGGTTATGGCTTTGTGAGACCCTGACCAGAGAATGCTGCTATGACTGTTTGGACTTCTGACATACACAACTGTGAGATTTTAAATAGATGTTATTTTCAGCTGCTACATTTGTGGTAATTTGTTACACAGTAATATAAAATTAATATACCAGAACACACAACTATAAATCAAAATAAATTAACAATAAGAAAGTAACTATAAGCACAGAAGGAAAGGTATAAGGGAAAATTTTATGTTTATTTTCAGTTTGGTTATGTCTTAATAGTACAAGCAAGAAGAAAATGTCAGTTTGTGGATGTATAATGTTGTTCTGCATAATCAGTATCTTGCTATAACAACATCTTATAAAATGCAGCAAAAGGGGAAGACAAAAACAAATTGGCTAAATCATTTTTGTGAGCTTATGTTTTTTTTTAATGTCTGGAAAGATCTTTCCTCAAAAAGAAACCTCATACTCTTTAGCTATCATACCCTACTCCACTCATGTCTCATGTCCCCAGCCCTAAGCAACCACTGTTACTGTAGATTTTCTTATTATGGACTTTCGTATGCATGAAATTGTATAATATGTGGATTTTTATGACTGGATTCTTTCACATAGCCTAATGTTTTCAAGATTCATTCATGCTGCATGTATTAGAACTTTATTCCTTTTTACAGCAGAGTAATATTCTATTGTATAGATATACCATACTTGTTTCTCCCTTTGTTGATTGACATTGGGGTTATTTCCATGTTTTTGCTCTTATGACTAGTGTTTCTATAAACACATGTGTACAAGTTTTTGTGTGGACATATGCTTTCATTTCTCTCGGGTATATATGTAGGAGTAGAATTTCTGGGTCACATGATAACTCTGTTTAATCCATCAAGGAGCTACTTGCTTATTTTCCAAAGCAGTTGCACCATTCCATATGTTCATTAGCAGTGTATAAGACTTCTACTTTCTCCATATCCTCACCAACACTTATTATCTGACTTTAAATTTTACTCATCCCTTTAGGCCTGGCTCATAGACTATCATTTCTGCTGAGTCATTCCTGATTTGTTAGCAAAGCATAAAAATCTCTTCTGTGGACTGCCAAAGGATTATATTTGTTTGTTTCTAGGGCTCCCTTTACTTTCCTCATTTTATCATTGTTAGTATAGGTCTTACCTGCCTACCAACTTCAGCGTCTTTATTTTAGAATTCGTGTTTAATTTTCTAATTTCATCCTTCAAAGCACAGCTGTTCTAGGTGGCTTGAAAGTAAGAGAAGTTCAGAAAGTATTTACTGAGGGTTTTAGATTAAAAATGAACCAGATGACCTAATTCAATGTAGTTTATGACAGTTTCTGCTAGTGTGAGCCTAGAGAGCTTGTCTGGCTTAGTCATACATGCACAGAGTTATTCAATTTCAAATTTTATGCTACCACTTATTAATTACGTGCTCTTAAGGAGATTTCTTAAACTTTCTAAGATATTTCTCTATCTACAAATGTGAATTTTAATATTGTATAAGATTATTGTGAAGCATAAATATGATAATTTATGTGGAGCACCTACTATTGTTCCTGGCACATCCTCGATGCTCATTACATGGTGGCAAAACTATTTTATAAGCAATGCGGAAGACAAAATGTAATAATCCTCCCATCGCACACTTCCCTTAATAGAATCATGACATACACGTTTAATTCTTATTACATTTTATCAGATTGCAGTTGTTTTTGGATTGAATAAATGTGGATTGCAGGTCACTTAAAATTGTATAATCAAAAGCATTGGGTCTGGTTGTCCCATCTACAGCCTGCTGTAAGATGTATTGCACATATCTGTGTCTTTTGCTTGTTTTGTTGCTCATCTTGAAGTTTACCTCTTTCATGTTAGTGTGTTTAATGAAACACATTTTCTTTTGTAATGTGCATGTTACTGTCTGGTGCTTAAATTTCACATAGTAATACTGTATGATACTCCGTGATATAAAATTTCAGTAACTCTGAATCTCTATTAAATGCATGTGGAATGGACAGGTACAATCACCTAGAGCAAGAACAAATGGATAATGACAATACTCCAACAGAATAAGACATGTAGAGTCTTTAGGAGGCAAACATTAAAGTATATATGCACTCTCAGGATGCTATTAGACATAGAAAGTGAGGTTGCTGTTATACCTGCTCTTGCAAGTTTTGTTTTCTTCACTGAAAGATCAGTGATAAGTGCATTCTTTTGCTATCTATTTGAGTGGATATAAAGGTTTTTACAGATTTCTTATAATTTCTATACAATATCTAAATTATTCATCTATGAGTTCAAGTCATATTTTTAAAAAAGTTTTACTGTTGTGTAGGACAGATATTATGTGGAGAGGCTGCATTGTACTAGATAAAATATACTGAGAAACAAACCAAAAAACAGTTTTTATCCAGAACCTACTACTTGTCAGTTACGAAAATCTCTTTGTGGCCCAGTCTCCTTGTCTACAAAACAGATAATAACATTTCTCATGTTTAGCATAATTTTTAGCTCAATTTGTCGAGGGCACTAGCTAAGGAATGCTCAGATGGTTCCACTTTGCAATCTTGAAAGTGTCCTACAGCACAAAGATGAATTATCATTAAGCACTAGAAACTGGTCCTAGGTAGCCTTTGGCTTCCTATCTCCATCAAAATTTACTAGTAAGTTTTTAAGTATTGTGGTATTCCCTACCAGTAATCCCTTTCCCCAGGATTTACTACCAAAGTTGTCTTTCTTTGGAAGAGCCCTAGTAAAATTATGACTCTCTCACAGTAACTTTCCATCTTGATGCAAATATGGACATTCTGTAGTCCTCTGCCTTATGGTTTCAGTCCATTTACTTCCCTATCAAACATGTAAATCTCTATTCTAATCATTGTATCAATTGAAGTTTGTTCAGGAAAATGAAACCAAGGAAAAAGATTTACTGCAGATAATTGGGTGTTTATAGGGAGTTGGGTGTTCGCAGGGAATTAGATGTTCACATAGGGAACAAGGTATTTACAGAAGTATTTTAAGGAGGTTGCAATTGGACTTTCTGTTATAAGATCACAACACTCTAGCTGTGATAAAGACAAAACGAAACCCTTCTCTTGCCACTGCTACTACCTGTTAGCACAGCCATCATACACCCAGATGATTAGTGACAAGGAAACAGAACATTCAGCCTGTCTGAAGCAAAAATACTCCTGTTAGAGCTTGCTTGCTATAACCACCACTCCCTCCCAAATACAATGTGAATGCAACTAATTCACTTCGAGAAACCTAGATTCCAGGAGTTGAAGTTATATGATTTTTGCCTTCTAATCTCTCCAACAGGAGGGTAAAATGGAGTATAGGAAACCAAGTCTAAGCAATCACTACTGTTTCTATGTAGCTAATATTTCTCTAGTTGTTTTTCAGTGGCCTTGGACCTTTTCACCCTTGAACATTGTGTCCCTATATACTCTTGAGATAGTGTAGTTCTACCTTGGTCCTTTAAGAATTATGTGAGGAGAGACAAATGAGCCTCACCTTGTAGAGCGTTAGCACTAACTAAGCTGTCATTCCTTTATCTCCTTTCAGTGAAGTTGGTATGTATTTGCCAAAGTAACAGAACTTCTTGGATCTACATATTCTGAAGAAGCATGCTACCCTTACTGAGAAACAGAAAAACTCATTTGAAGATATTTTTTATCAATCAAGAGAAAAAGGAATATACACTTATAAGTGGGGAAGTGGGGTCCTCTGATTTTCTTTTAATTTCCCATGAGAATGAAGAGATATGTTGATTCAAGTACAGTGTTTGTCAGTAGGCAGTGTGCCTGATATCAATTTCATTTCCCTGTAACTGTGATACAGATAGAATCCCTATCTCCAGTTGGAGGGTAAATTGCTATACATATTCTTACAGATTTTTTGACAGTTAAAAATTCTCTTAACATTTTAGGACAAAATTCAGACCTTTTTTCCAAAGATGCAGAAGGAGTCTAAAAACTATTATGGTGCTCATGGAAAGGCACCTCAGATCTCCTGTTGTGGGGAGCAGAGTTAAACACGTGTCCTGCTGCCACCTCTCAGGATCGACCACCATGTACATAATGAGGTCGTGTTTCTCTAAAATCTTCTCAATCACTGATTAAATACAGCAGGGATACTAGTGTTGGCCTTTTCTGATGGCAAACTGGATGCTTCTAGTGGGCAAGCCTGGGTTGGGAATTCCCTGTCTTTTTGGTTGAGATTTTCTTAGAGCTGCACTGCAACCAATCCTCCTTATTGCTGCTCTTCTTTCCCAGTTAGGACTGCATTGCAGTCTGAAGGTTTTCTTTGCCTGCCTGCGCTTCCTCCCCTTTATTCTTTGCAGATGTTTCTCCGAGTCTCTTGAGAGACAGATCCCATCTCCTGTTTGCTTCTCAGATGACCCAAACAAATACAATGGCTTTAAAGATTACAATTAGAAATTGTTTTGAAGATGGCAGACGTAGAATTTCCATCTTCACGGAGAATAGGAGTGGAAGTAATTGATTAAATCCAACAAGTGAAGGTACTTCAAATAGAATTCTTAAATACAAAATCTTAGAGATTCTGAGATGGGATAATATTGGAAGACAAGTTAGAAATATACTTTTTAGAGAGCTTTAGGAAGAGAGCCAATAAATATATTGAGTTATTGTATTTATAATATTTATACATTTATAATGCCTAAATTTATGGACATTGTCCCTGAGTAGTGGAACCCTGTTGGTTTCGGCCATGAAATTGTGCTGTTGAACTAGCTCTCCATCTCTAATGCTAGTTTTGGACAAGTTAGCCACATGGTAGATTCAGTATACTTAAGGTTGCTAGTCATGATTTATTGAGTGTGTTTGTAAGTAAATATATTTTGGTTGTCAAATATGGAATAGAAACTAATTTTAATATAGATATTATCTGTGCTTACTGTTAGTCCTTTAAGAAAAAGTTACTTATTCTGGAATGTGCTCCTTTCAGGGTTGTTGTATCCCTGGTTTTAGCAAATCTTCTTCTTATCTTTACTGACTCTCCAGTATTGCCCACCATTAATTAATCAACCCGTTTCCTTAGTATGGAGCCATGGCAGTTCTTTCCCCTCCCTGGGATCTGTCCCTACATTATAGCTTCCTTAGGAAAGCACTTTCCCTTTTTCCAAAAGTCTACATTTTAGGGTGTGGGCATAGTTCTGTAAAGATATGAATACTGTGTCCAAAACATGTAACAAGAACAAAGAAAAAAAATTTCGACTATTCACATTCGATATTTCATATTAAGCTCTTACCTTTCCCCAGTAGTCACATTACAATTTGTGAAATTGTTCATAATGTGTGATTGCTTTTCAAGATATTTAGTAACTCATTCTTTACACAAAAACAATAGTAAGCTAGGTGGGAAATACTTTAAATAATTATATATTTTGAGTGCAATCACTAAAATAAACAGATTGTAATATGTAAAATTTTCTATTAGATGACAATATATTTTTCTTATATTTAATATTTTGTACATACGAATATATATACATATATATATATATTTTTTTTTCTACTCACTTAGTTCATCTTGAACATCATCCTGGGTGTGTAATTGAGGCAATCTTCCTTCAGTCTCAGTCTTATGAACTTCTAGGAGCCTCAGCTTCTATAACTATTTTCTTAGGATGGCTGTATTTGTATAAATATATTAAACTTGATTTTTCACTGAAAGCAAATATGACTACATTTATTATTCCCAGTTTGAAAATAAAACCTTAAATCATAATCTCTAGATAAAGGACTTTTCTTTCATGGTTCTAAGTAAAAGAAAATCTGTTTCACTGTTTACTTAACATTTGATGGTGATGTAATAAATAAAACATTAGCCAAAGAGTGACTGTGTCTTTCTCTGCTTTTTCTTTCTACAGGTTGCATTTCATATGGATGTGGGTATGATGTGCTGCAGCAAGATGACGTCTTGATTAGGTGAGTCTGTCAAGGCTGCTTTAAAGAATATTCTCACTGCAGATTTCCCAGGGCTTGACATTTATTGTTGGTATGCCTAGCCTAAATGCTGATGAAAATGGGATCTTTTTTTTTTTTTTTTTTTTTTTTTTTGCTTTCTTGGTGATCGAATTCCAGTTTCCATGGAAATAGTATTTGTTGGTTGGTTCATTTTTTTAATGGAACTTATATTAGAAGTGTAATCAGGGAAACATCTAAAAAGTCTATGAAAGTAAGGGCAAAGCAATATCCAAACAGAGGTATATGTCTCATCCTTCATATAAACAGCCGTAGTAGAGATTCAGAGAGCTCTAATAGTGGGCATGTCTTATATTGAAACAGTTAGTACATTATTTATACATGCAGAAATAAACTTGATTAACTTTCTTACCCAATCTGTATATATATAATTTTTCTGCTAATATATATCGGTGCCAAATACATAATTATAAACCTTCACTTCCAAAATTTTCTTGATTTGAATACAGTCACTCTTGCTGATTGATGTTTTATTTATTGCATTACCACCAAATGTTAAACAAACAGGGAAGCAATCTTATATTATAGCTGGTTAAGGCACTGCAAGAGCAGGAGGTAAACATTTGAACAAATGACTTCTCCTGTCTGAGTCATGACCCAGTGGGTAAGATCTTGATTTTTCTTTGGCAAATAGGGGAAATGTCCCAGACTTTTCAAATCCCTGTTAGTTTGTGAAGCCATTTAGGCGTTGGTAATAAGTCACAAAGGAATTTGTAAAGTTAGTGTGGTGTAGTAAAATGAATGTTGGCCCATCAGGTAATGTCTCTTCATAGGAATCTTGGTTTTTTTCTGATCATGTGTGTGATTGTGTGCAAAACATGCCACTTTTTACAGTCATAGTCTCTTTATAAAATGAAGTGCTCCTCTAAGGTGATCCTCTGCCTTCATTCTGGGTTTGTGATTCTATGGATTTTTTAATGAATGAAGTTTTTTGTTTTTTTTTTTTTTTTTATGTCTAATGAATGGCAGTAGTGCTTTGGTTGCCCAAATGATCACACTGTACGCAATTGGACAGATGGATTATGAACATGATAAGCATTTAAAGTAATGTGATATTCTCAGGTCTGGAGTATTTCTGAATAAAACCAGAGGCTAATGAATTGCTCCTTTTTTTTTTTTTTTAATTCAAGATGCTATAGTTGTTTTTCTCCTTTTTTTGATTCTCTTTCCAGGAGGCATGGGTGTGGATAGAATGAAATATTAAGAACATTTCCAATTACATGACTTTATGAAATATTACTTGAGAACACCATATTTGGTATTAAAATAGATGGGAACTTTTCTTAATTTTTTTTGAGAGTATTTTTTTAAGTTTATTTATTTATTTTGAGAGAGAGGGAGAATGAGCAGGAAAGGGACAGAGAGAGAGGGAGAGATACAATCCCAAGGACAACGTGGGGCTTATCCTCACGATTGGGAGATTATGACCTGAGCCAAAACCCAAGAATCAGCTGCTTAACTGACTGAGCCACCCTGGTGCCCCAGAACTTTTCCTGATTTTACTCCTTTTTTCCCTTATTTTTTTCTTCCTAGAAAAACAATATTTCTTTTCTAGATGATGACACCTCTTTGTAGTACAGAATAATTAAAATATTCAAAAGCAAAGTGTTACTTGTTGCTTTGGCCTTTTAAGAATGTTCAGCCAGGGTCACCAGGGTGGCTCAGTCAAAGATCAGACTTCCACTCAGGTAATGATCTTAGGGCTCGTGAGTTTGAGCCCCAAGTCAGGCTCTGTGCTGACAGCTCAGAACCTGGAGCCCAATTTGTATTCTGTGTCTCCCTCTCTCTCTGTCCCTCGCTCATGCTCTGTTTCTCTCTCCTTCAAAAGTAAATAAACATTTTAAAAAATTAAAAAAACAATGTTCAACCATATTTTAGTTGAACTTGCAGGTTTATAAAAATTTCTTTTTCAAATGACTCCTTATGCAACATTGACATATTAATACCATGGTATGAAAATGTTAGTTTTAGTAGGAGTGCTTTCAGAAGCTAAATAATTAATCTTGCAAATAATTGATTAAAACCATTATCATATCTATGAGAATTTGAGAATCTTGTAAGCTTTCTTCCTGTTGTAAGTGCATATTCAGGTAGCTGGAAATAATTTTTTAAAACTTTTATTAGTCTTATTATTTTTTTTAGTTAAAACACACCTGTCCTAGTATATTTATATGTTTATCTGAGAAATATAGAAGGAATCAGTGATATATGTGTTGCCAAGCACATTATGTATGTGTGTGTGTGTGTGTGTGTGTGTGTGTGTGTGTGTGTATTCTCCCCAGGGTGATTAGATTCTTTCTGGAGTTAAAGTAACAAAGGCTTTATTTGCCTGAAGGGACAGAGGGAACCATTTAGGAGAATGAGGCAATTAAACAATTATACAACATTTTGAAGACGTTAAGTATTTCCCCCTATTTGATTTTTACTTCTGGAAGACTGCTTTCTCATACTAGCAGGTTAGAGTAGTTAGAACCTCATACCCCCTTCCCCATCACTCTTTTATTCACCATGGAATTATATGTTCTTTTATTAAAATATTTTCTGAAAAATTAATGCTTACATTGAATTTTGCAAACTTAACAATATAGGATTTGAGATGTTTTACTAAAAAGAATTAACATAAAATAATGTTTCAAAGTACAATTTTTTGAAAGTATTATCTCCAAATTGTGTCTTGCAAAGCATGTCTATACTCTCACTCCCATATATTCGGGATGAGAAATGAAACAAATGAAATGAAACAAAACAAAAAGAATGGAAGAAAATACTATGGGAAACTAACCTATCATAAAAACAAGAACAAAAGCTCTCAAGTCTAATGGTGGAGAAAAAGACAGGTGGGAAAAGTAGATGAATGAATACAATTTACTATTGATCCAAAAATCTCATCATAGCCTATAATATCAATGTGTAGAAATACAAAACAGTTGCCAAAAATTGTTAACAAGTACTAATACCAACTATATTAAAAGATGCAATTCTCCCTTCTGCTAGTCACACTTCCCTACAAAAATAATTAGCAATAGAATTGAAGGCAAAAGAAACAAGAAGTGAAGATCATGTAAAATCCACTAAATGGATTATCATTTTCTAACAATTGTTTATTGGTCTGTATTTGTTAAGTGGTTATGCAGTAACATTTTTTTTTTCTTGCCTTACTATATGTTTGGTACTGTGTTATATTTATCTTAGGCAGAACATCTAGCATCTGATAGGAATTCTCAACACCAAATGATAGGATGATAGTTTTGTTATCTATGGGTCTCAATAGCCCTGGCAAATAGCAAATGCCACCTTTTTTTTTCTCCCAGAGAGAAGAGGAATACAGAAAGAAGAAATTTAAGTGAATGAGTTACATAGTATGTTCACAGAATCTTTTCTAAGTAGACTATTAAGGAGTTGACAGTCTTCTGAAAAGAAAATGAGCTCTGATGAGGAAACCTAGATTTGTTTCTCAGCACTGACTGTGCAGATATATGTCCTTGAAGAAGTAACTGAACTTCTTTATGTTTACTTAACAGTAAAATAAGAAGATAGGATTAAATGATCTCAAAACTCCTTTTCACTTTGGGTAGTCTATGACAAAATAATGGTACATAAGACTTACTTAGGACTTAGTATGTGTCAGATTCTGTAGGGCACTATCACTTTAAGAGTTTTACCTGGATTGTGTAATTGTCAAACAACCCTATGAAGCAAGTACTATTATTAGTTGGATTTTATGAGGAAACTAAAACTTAGGGATTCAAGTTTTTAAACAAAGTCACATGTTTGAGAGCAGCAGAGTTTAATTTTTAAATGAGGCTTTCTGACTCGACAGTCTACTAGCATAAGGATCATGCTCTGTATCCTTAACATTAGTCATATGCCAGTCGAGAGTTAGGAAGTCATAGTGTAAGAAACCTGCATTCTTTCCAACATTATTTTCCCAGAGTAGATAATTATTTGCGCATCAGCCTGGCTTATGCTACAGTGAAACTTACTTCCTTTTTGGTTAACATTTTCTGTTCATGCGCACTCTTTACATATTATCTGGAGAGTAGCACATCTTCCAGTGGAATATTTCTGAGTATTTTCCAGAGACTGCCCATGCAGTCATTGAACATGAATCAGAGGGAAGGTTTACGGAAATTATAAATGAACAGTCAAGGGAAAGTCTTTTGTAGCAAAATTATAGGAGTGTCTCCTTAGGTCAAAGTCAAAGTAAGGATGAATTAACTCCCGAAGCAATTTCGAAAAGGTGAAATTCAATGATATTGCAGTTGTTGGACCAGGTGTTAAAATGTTATTGGGTGTTAATTTAATTTTCATCCTGTCAACACTCATCTGAACTGTAACAGCTGCTAAACACGGTTCCACAAGAGCAAACCATCCACAGAGAGGAAGCAGATGCCTAATCAATAGGGCCAATAGAAATGTATGGCTCAGCTAAGCAACCTGCACAAGGGGGAATGAATCCCATAGGGCTTTGTCTTACCTGAATGGAAAAGAACTTTAAAGATAGTGAGACTATTTAAACAGTAAGAGCAGAAGACTGAAAGTCCTAGGTTGGCTTCCTATTGACTTTTTTTTTTTTAATTCTACATGACCTTGGATTGACAATTCCTTGGTTTCTCAGTTCCCCTGAGGTTTCAGAGGTATTGAGGATGTTGCTTCAAGTCTATTACTATCTTTCCAGCTATTATTATCTCACAGGCCTTGCACAATTCAGAGTAAAACCAACTGCTTCTTTACAAAAATTAGTAACGTAAAAGAGATAATAATGATGATGTAATAGTAGTTAATAGATTTTCTTCATTGCATCCTAGGTAGATAGGAATAGATGACTTGTACCTGGGGAAGGCATTTTGAATTTGAATCACTTTTTGACTACTATGCTTGCTAACATGGTAGGATATGTAATTTCCCCTATTGAGAATGTTCAAACAGAAGGGTAGATTACTATGTTTTTTGCCAAATGTAATGGTACCTACAAACTGTGGTTTGACTATATAACCTCTTAAGGTTAATTATGCCATGCATTTGATAATTTTTTTTGTAAGTTAATGTGCTTCATCAAAAATATCACCTTGTTTAGTAATGTATTTCAGACTTGGCAGTAAATCCTCCAGGGATTGTGTGGTTGTATGCCAGCAGTGCTCTAAACTCTCCTACACAGGAGAGTTGTGGCAGCCTGCAACTTCAATATTATTAGAAGGTTTGGGATTTTTTTTAAGTAAGTGAAAACAATAGGATTTAAAGGAATAGAATGCAAATTTTACATAGATATTAAAATGATTCATCTTTCAAACAGTTTGAATGTTGAGATAGGCTTTTTTTGGTCCATATGCAAACACTTGGCAATTGTTCTCCTTTTAGGGATCAGCAGGGAAAAGATTCACTATGGCTACTCATCTAATATGTTCTCCTGAAGGAGAAATCTTTCATTTTTCTGAGCTTGTTAAATGTCAAATAAAGCAAAACAGCACAAAACAAAGAAACACCTGTCTTCTACTTAGAATCTCACAGTGCTTGTATTGTTCCTCTTCTGCTTTCTACTTCTATAGGAAGTAAAAGCTTTAAGGAAGTATGCAGTGTGGATTATTTTATCCTATTTATCCTATTTATCCTATTGGATTGGTGGTACTGTGACCTTAGTGCAAAAAAAAAAAAAAAAAAAAAAAAGGTTAGTTTTGAGGAGGTAAAATAATTGAAATAATTGTGGCATTTGGGCTGATGAACTGGCCTTCTTAATATTTTGGAGATAAGGTGAGTTATTATTGGGGAGGTTTCAAAAGACCATCAGAGGCATATTGAGAATATTGTATTATGAAATTCTTATCCCAAACATAAATGCAAATAAGGCAGATAAAAGGAACTGAGCCAGGCTTGTAATAGAACAATAATTTTGAAATGGCTCTTTGGAGATCATAGTAGGAAAACAAAAGGTAAAAGCAAGAATTATATTTCTTAGCATTTAACTGAAACTGGGGACAGGAGCCATTATTGGTTATGTTTAGTATGACAACATACAAAATGGTTTCCGTTTTGTGTTAGGTATTTGAAAAGCCTGAAATTTGGTGCAGGAATATGGTATTAGAAATTCTTTCTTTCCTTCCTCTCTCTTCTCTTCCTCTCACCTTCCCTTCTCCCTGCCCTTCACTCTTTTTCCTACATGTAAGAAATGAATGTAGATGGAGTTTTGATGAATAGATTTTGTACAGATTCAGTGACTAAATACATACTTACAGGTTAAATTTGGTTTCTCAGTGTTATTTATATTATAACCAATGTTTTTATGGCTGTAGATGAATTTCATTATATAATTTATATAAAATAGATAATATATTAATGAATGTTATTATTTCCTTACTTTCACTAATTAGGTTATTATTAAATGAGATCAGCTAAATTCTGAAGCTTTTAATGGAAAATTGATGTAGCTTTTGTGAGCCTTAGAAATCTTATTTCTTTGTTCTATCACCGTGATATATACAGATTCATCATCAAAATTTGATATTTAAATCAAATTAAAGAGTGTGATTAGCTTTATAAAATTTATGAAAAAAAATTAAAGTTCATAGAGAAATTAATGTTTTACTTTTCTCTAACAACTGTAACACTTTCTAAAGAGAAAACTGCTTACAGCTATTCACTCTCTTTTCAATGATTTTAGTACAAAAATGAACAATTTCAGGTGCCACTTTATTTTGACTATGCTGTCTAGTAACTAGTGTGATTGTTTGATAGAGTAAAGTAAGTGAAAAATGAGACACAAAGGAGAAGATAGAGAAAATGCTAGCAACACATTCTGTGAAAACACCTGTAAGATTTAGACATGTTTTAATTTTAATTGGTTAGTTCATATTTCACTCAAAAAGGTAGTGCGAAGATATTAACATACATAACCTTGTTTATTTTCCTGTATATCATTTATGTAGGGTTAGGGGTTTATTGTAAATTTTCTGATATAAAATTATACTAATATGACGTCTACCACTGTTATCATACAAATAAATACTCATTGCTTTTTTTCTTTGGAACCTCGAAGAGTTTAAATTTACATCACTTAGTAGATGCACTATTATACCCTCAATCTTTAGGTCTGTGCTTGTTTTAGAGTGGCTTATCTTTCTTCTAGAAGAGGGTAGATCTCCACTTTTCTAACATCTTCAATGAATTATTTAGTGTTTGTTGTCTTCCTCAGTGTATCTCTATGCTTATCACAATACCTGGTACATGATGTGTTGAATTAAATTGAACAAAATTTCTCAGATACTCCTTTATATTTATTTGAAAGAGCTTATCCGCATTTGCTAGTTGGAGGAAACCAACAAAAAGAGATTAAGATTTGCTCATGATCTCATGATCTCTTGAATCCTAGAATCCTCATTTACTGAGTTTTATTCTAATGCTCTTCTTAAGGTAATACTATAATCCTTAAACCTAAATGTAGCCTATGGCTAATGAAATCTGAACACTAAGACATATATCTAGGCATAGCCTAGAATTAAAAAATGTTGGATCTTGCACTAATCCTGCTACTAATAATTTTGGAAAACTTACTTATATAAGTATGAATATAAGTTGCAGAAGTTGTTTTCTTGTTTCATAACTCGTATAACATTATACTGAAGTCATTTTAAAGTATATATTCAAGGCATTTGCGGTAACATGGTCATTTGAGAATTCTGTACTTTGCTTTTTCTCTAGAGCTCTTAGCATTACTTTACATTTATATATTTTGTGTATGTTTTTTTTTTTTTTTTTCACGCAAAGTGGAAGCTCTGTGAAAGGAGGGACTTTGTTTAGGTTGTTCACTCCTGGACCCCCTTCTTAGATCAGTGCCTGGAGCAGCACTGGTGCCCAGTTAGCACTGGATGTCAGTGAATCAGTGAATCTTACTTGTGGGTGATCAGCAGTGGCTCTACAGCTGAGCCTCAGTCTTGGTGAACTCTATGACCTACCTTAAGTGACCCTACTACTAGCTTTCAGCTATACTTTTTGGCAGTTGTTCTGGCAGTATCTTTGTTTTGGTTTTGGCTTTGATTGCTTCTTCACTTTCATCTTTTGTTCAACGGGATTAACTGGGATTACATTGTGGCTAGATGTTAATGTAGGATCTCTTTCCGACGTTATTGTAAGATTTTAAGGTTGTGGCATTTGTTGTTGCTTATAAGGAACGGATTTTGTAGGGCAGACCAGTCAAGGATGATAACTTGCTAAGGTGCTGTGCTCAAATCCAGAGATCTTCGATCAGGGGGGCTTGTGTAGGCCATCTACTGGTGAGATTTATCTCAGTGGTAGGTAACTGAAATGATACAGTTATACCATACATCTAATAAAATAATAGTATAATGCATTAACTAATCTCAGAGAAAGATCAACTATTTTGTGGAATGGAAGCACCCAATATAGATGAGATAGCTCATTCTGGGCAGTAATTGTTACTCATTATTGTAATCTCATTTTGACTTTAAATTACAAGCCTAAGTATCTTACCCTGGATCTTTTGATAGTATGGCCCTTGGGTTTCCTAAAAATTAAGACTTCTTTCCATGTACAGGTATTGAAGATTTACTTTACTAGGTTCACCAAATGACTAAAGAATCAATTTGTATGTTTTAAAATATAGGAAGTATCACGAGAATAATGTAACTATGGCATGTTTCTAAGAAATGATTTGGGAATATATATTATTGGACAAAATATCTTCACAGTATGTGACTGTTCTCTAAATTTTGGCCTACAGCAGTAGAATCTGTGTCTGTTTGTAAATGCGAGGAAGAAGTAAAATATAATTTGCTGCTTTGCTGTAGTAATAATAAGTTCCTAGAGGGACATCACGCTAAAAATAATTTATTGAAACTGCCCTTGGTTTCTAAAGACATTTCTGAGTTGCATTTAGAACATAGCCATTGATTACAAAGTGTGATTTGAGAAGGCAAAAGAGGCCAATTTTCCTGCAAACAAATTAAGAGATGCATATTGACTGCAGGGAAGTATGTCATCACTGAGAAATCGAAAGCAATGGGACTTTAGGAAATCAATCAGCAGTCTAGTAAAATTAGAATTTTTTCTCATACTTAGCTGCTGGAACCCTATGTGGGATGTTCATATTTTCAGCACATATGAAATTTTTGCTTTTACAGTAAGCCCAGCTCAATAAAGTGAATAGAGGAACAGGTCAAGGTTCTGACTTGTTCACATTGCATGTTGTCAGAACCCTAAAAAACCCTAGAAGTTCCCTGAAATCCTACATATCGTACATTATTCTACAATAAATTTTGTCCCAGTGACCCATATTTCTAAACATTCTAGTTTGGGTGCCCTTTGGGAAGATGTGACTCTAATCTGAGACCAATAATCAGCTTCCACAAAATTTTAACATTTTGGGCAATGAGAAAAAAAACCAGTATTTTTTCAGTACACTAACACTCCATGCTAGTCAGTTCTACATGGAGCTGTATGCTGTAAGTTTTCAAGTTTATTTTTGTTCCTGAAATAATGATAGGAAAATATTTTTAAATATAAAAATTGAAATAATACTATTAGTCGGATCTCAAGCATGTAATGATTCCTTTGGGCATAGGCAGTTTCTCTTTGAGGTACTAAATACTCTTTGTTTTTTTAAGATAATAAAACAGAGTTTATAATGAAAAAGTACACAATATGCCTCAAATTTCGTATCTTCAATATGATGACATACACTTGTTATAGAAACGCTTTTAAAAAGTATTTTTAGGGAGTTAAAACATATCCCCTCAAATGTATCAAGTTAGAATGTATTAGGTGATTGATAAAATGAGGGGCAATGGGTGGCTCTGTCGGTTAAGCAACCGACTTTGGTTCAGGTCATGATCTCACAGTTCATGAGTTCAAACCCCGCATGGGGCTCTGTGCTGACAGATCAGAGCCTGGAGCCTGCTTCAGATCTGTCTCTCTCTCTCTCTCTCTCTCTCTCTCTCTCTCTCTCTGCCCTTCCCCCACTTGTGCTTTGTCTCTCTTTCTCTCAAAAATAAACATTAAAAAAAAAATTAAATGAGACTGATACGGGTATAGTAGGTTAGCTTTAAAATACTTGGATTAAATTCTACTTAAGTTTCATTAAGTACTATGTGCAAAGCCCTGTGCTAGCTGGGTATCAAGAGTATCAAAATGCATTTGATGCAAATTTTATTCTGAAGAAAGTTATACTCTAATAGTGTGATCAGTTAACACAGCATAGTCTCGGAAATAAGTAGTTGCACAGATCTGCATGCATTTCTTAATAGAAAATGCCCATTTTCCTTCTATAAATAATCTAGGACAATAAAAGTAAAGATATTTTTAAATGTTTTCAGTTGTTCCTTATTGTAGAAGATATAATTAGGGAAATTAAAAATAATAACACAAATTGTATATTTTATAATTACAAAACCAATATATGCCAAGAGTAGAAAATTCAGATAGCATGGATTAGCTCAAAGAAGAAAATAAAAATGATTTGTGATTCTACCACTTAAGAATGAACACTGAAACACAGAGGTAAGCCCTGTTGGCTGCTATTCACAAAATATATTTTCAATATTTTCTTCACTTTTGTTTCAGAGTTATAGAATAAACATACGCCGCAGCCATCCTTCCCTGCCTGAAACCTTAGTTAGTAATAACGGTTATGAAAGTAAATAAATGTGTGTATACGTAATGCCTATATATGTGTATATAATGTATACATAATATATATATGTGTGTACATATATATTATATATGTGTGTGTATATATATAATGTGTCTATAATTAAACATTCTGGTAAACAGTAGATAAAAACTATGATTATTCCCTTGAAAAAACTAAATGGTATCAGACTGAAGAAGGAAGCATGAACTTAAAAATACCTGGGAAGGGCCAGTTACAAATGTTGGGGATTGCTCAAAGACTGTTCCTCAAACCAGATAGTGAGTCGTCCTCTCTATTCCCATCCTGAGAGACTTATCTGCCTCCATCGGGGAGCACTGAGGGTTTGGCTCAGTCTTTTTTGTAAGTATAATTATTCATAACTATTACATATCTCCAAAATATTTTTGAAATAAAAATCATCATTATAATATGCATACCATTTTGTAACTTACCTGACAATGTGTTTATTGTAAAAAAAAAAATAATGCCTAAAAAATCATAGTCATCAGGTGCAGCATCATTAATTTAAATATTTAAATAATTGCATTTTTTCACTATTTAAAACAAGGCTGCATTGAACATCCTTATAGAGATACCATCAATTTATTTGCCTTTTATCAGTATATCCTTTAATAAATTTTAGTGGCATTGTATAAGATTAACAAAAATAATATTGAGAATTTTTATTAGATTTGTTTTAAACCTAGAAATTACTGGGGCACCTGACTGGCTCAGTCATTTGAGCCTCTGACTCTTGATTTCAGCTCAGGTCATGATCTCAAGGTTGGTGAATCTGAGCCCTTCATCAGGCTCTGCGCTGACAGTGTGGAGCCTACTTAGGATTCTCTCTCTTCCTCTCTCTCTCTGCTCCCTGCTCGTGCTCTGTCTCTCCCTCTCAAAATAAATAAATAAACTTAAAAATATAGAAATTACTTTGTGGAAAGATATTAAACTTTTACAGTATTTAAAAGGTGAAAGATACATATGACAAAGAGAAATCAGACTATATATAAATCTTTACAGGATTTAAACTTAGTATTCGTGTGCAGTGATCTCTCTCTTTTTTTTTTTTTCAAGTGTTTATATTATTTAGTACTTTTGCGTTTTTCTTCATTTTAATCCTAGATGTTTTGGACAAAGTTTACGCATAAGTATTTTCATATCTTCAATGTTATGTTTTTTTTTCTATTTCTTAAGATAGATACATAGAACAGTTCCTGACTTTCACATATTTATTTATTTTGCTTTTTTCTATTTTTTTTTCAATATATGAAATTTATTGTCAAATTGGTTTCCATACAACACCCAGTGCTCATCCCAAAAGGTGCCCTCCTCAATACCCATCACCCACCCTCCCCTCCCTCCCACCCCCCATCACCCTCAGTTTCTTCTCAGTTTTTAAGAGTCTCTTATGCTTTGGCTCTCTCCCACTCTAACCTCTTTTTTTTTTTTTTTTCCTTCCCCTCCCCCAGCACATATTTATTTTTAAACTATCTTCCTCAATTCTCTAATTAATTTAAATGATTTTTATTTAGCTATATTAATTATAATTCTTCACATACCCTCAGAGCATCTTCTGACAGCCAGTTTTTGTTTTGTTTTGTTTTGTTTTTCCCCAACACGCATCCTGACTCAAGCTGTATACATTTGCAATATCTGATTTTTAACCACACACTCTTCATCCTATTGACCCAGAGTGAAAATTGATACTCTTGTCTGAAGGACTGTTCCCTTGAGTATATTTAAACCAGACCAATCTCTGTGTTTAATCTGGGTTCATCAGGAACCATTAGCCTTGATTGGTTTGTTTTTCTCCCCCTCCATCTCAGGACTTGATTCTATTGAGTTAACAACTCTTCTCCCCAGAGAATAGCTACCACAGCCTGTTTCAACTAATTCCAATCTCTCGCTTATAGAAATTGAACTGATCTTTTTTTTTCCTTTTTAGTTTTATTTGAAGAACTGCCGTAATGAATTCTGTATTTGTTCAATTCTTTGAAGCTCTGTGAGGACAAAACAGTTACTCACATCTCTATCATGTTAGTATGCTCTTTATCACACTTTCCGATCATCATCATTGTTGAATTATGCAGGCCTGTTGAAAAGAATAAGCGTTATTTATTGAAGACTCATATGTTGATATCCAATAAATCTCATCAGTCATGATTTGAATAACTTGGGATTTATGGTTTTTCAGAAGAGAACTAGTTAGATGTTTATTTTGGTAAAATATCAGAGGAATAGATTAGTAAGAATTTTAGTCATGTAAATAAGATGTGGAAGGGTTATTACTAAGAACAGATATTTCTTTTAAAATATTGTAGCATAACACATTACTCAGGAAATAGGGTAATCTATTGAATTATCAAATTTCCTAAGGGGCAGATTACATCTATGGGCCCCATCATAGCTCTTTAATAAGAGTGTTTTAATTAAGTTGTGCTGCTAATATGTGCAATCCATCCCTGAGTACAGTAAGACTCTCATTAAGATTTTGCTACTATAATTCTGAGGAGAAAAACCATTGTATTATCATTCAAAACGTAGTTCTAGCTCTCCTTTTGAATTTTTGTGACTTATGACCTCAAGTAAATAATGTACCTCTTCTGAGTCTAATTGCTTTTTATTTAAATGAAAAAAAAAAAAAACACTGTGCATACCTCACAGAGTTACTTTGAGAGTTAAATGAGCTTGAGTCTGAAAGCCATCTTAAAAATCATAAATCAACAAAATCCTAACTACTCATTACTATGTACTAGATTACTTTTCTTATAAATTCACAAGATGATTTTGTCTTCAATTTGTGAATTCTGTATGGTGAGGAGCACAATGGCTTGTGCTAGCTTGTCTAAATAGTAATTTGTATGAAACAGCTTTGATAATTAGCTTGGCTACACTATTCTTGAATAATTCTCAGTTTCACTTAAAATATTTGAATGAGTGAGTAAATACCACTGGTATCTTGGAAAAATAATAAGATTCCTCATTTAAGCTCTCAATTCTTTAAATTAAACTCATCACTTGTATTTAAGAGTAAATTCTGATAAGCCCACATTTACTCTTGTACTGTTACAGACGGGTTTTAAACTAGTGATGCTATTTTTTCCATAAAAAAGAGAGCTCTACATAAAGAAAACTCAAAATACTTTCTTATTAGAAATTTTATAGACAAGTAACATGAAATCTAATACTTTCTTATTAAGCTGTCATTAAATGATTAAGTTCAGAAAACTAACTTATTGTTGAACACTAAATATGAAAAAAAATAATGTATTAAATATAAAATCTCTTTTTGTATACCGAAGAACTTTTCTTTTTCTAGATAGCTGCTATACAAGAAACACTCTTTGCTTAGGGGAGCACAGTCTCAAGAGAATAGCAGAACAAAAGCAAAAACCTAACATTCTTGCCTTTTATATTTTAAAGGATATTATCCAGGTGTAAGGCAACAAAATTAGAGGAAAAGTACATGACCACACAGAAGGAGTTTGTTTGTCCTCCACTCCCACCCCAGAACTCTTCCAGACTAGAGAAAGATCCTTATACCTGAAAAAAGAAGTTTAGTGATCAAGATGCTGTATGACTTTCTTACTCCTTCCTGCTTCACTTGTGATTCTAAACTGATGGGGAGAAAGTAGAACAAATTTAGGGATTTGTAATCAGGTAAAAATCTGTGCTTCCAAGGTTCTATGTGCCTTCTCAGTAGAAGAGAATAGAATGAAATGGCTAAATGGGCTTTCCATGCATCAACATTTACAGTCTAGGCAGATAGTTTTTCTAAATGATGTTGTCATAGGTTTGTGAGTCAGAAAAACTGGAGGACATTTGTAGCAACTTATGTGGCATAGATCATATAATGAGACCACATGAGAACTGGACACCTTAGATGTTACCATTATGAGGATTTTAATTCCAGAAACTAGATTAGAGAATATACCTCATTGGCTATCACTATAGGCAATGGATAGATGACAAGATGCCACATCTCCCATTCTATCTCTCACCAAAATGACCTTGGTGTTTATATACAATATCAGGAAGAAAAGGAAAGGTAGGAGGAATCCTTGAGTCTGCTTTGAAGTGGCAAAATGATGTTTCTTTTTTGTCCAGGATAGAATGGGTTTAAAATTGAAACTAGGTTGAGTTCTGGAAAACAAAGAAAATTACCGTTTTGTACAATTGAGTTTGAAAATACTGTACTTATTACCCTAGTCTTACTATTCTAGTGATTGAGTTCTCTTCCTAACATAGAATTCACCGTAGTAGTGCATTTTTATGTATATAAAACACAAAACAGAAAGATAAAGAAACTGGAGACTGGCATCTTTAACAAGTTTTCTCCTTTACCTTTGACATATGCTAAGTTTATCTGCAAGGGAGGGGTCTCAGTTCCTTCTAGTGTCATGTTTGGATGCCAGGAATAGCAGTTTATTTTCCTCTCTGCCTTTTTATCCACTTGAAAATGATTTGAGGAAAGTTCTCACTCTATCACAGATGGGTAGAAAGAAACTTTGTTCTTTATTAAAATCCTTCCTAGGTAATTATTTTTTATTATAAAATATTTTTTAACCAATGGTGGCTCCTAAATTTCTCTCAAGGAGCTTAGGGAGGCAATCTGCCTGGAAGATGGGGGAGTGGATGCATTTACAAAGACACATCATATGTTATTTGGATAGAGATAATGGAAAAATTCTTACTCATCATCGCTCACTCAATGGCTCCTGCAGATGACAAAACATTTCATTATTAGCTCTCCTGTGTGTTGCCTTCTGCTATTGCTTGTATATTTTATTTAATTGCTAATATATTCTGTTTCAAATTTGATCAAGGATTAGGTAGAGAGCCTGATCCTCAGTGGTTTTAGGCTGACCAAACAAAACTGTCCCCAGAAAGTTCTTGGATATTTTAGAGCTCAGTTTATGTCTAGAAGCTTCAAAAATACAAACAAAAACTGGAACCTTTGATATCTCATTTTTATTTCAAGCTGTCTTAAATTATGTCACATGAGGCATTCTAGATCTAGCTTTCATTGTTCTTCAGTATACTACAGATTCCCTAATCCAACTCTCAGACTTAATTCTTCACTTAAATAGGACATGAACATATCAATGTATTTAATCTTAAAATTGCTACATAGCATTCTCCTGCTTCTGTGATGATTGTTTGATCTAACCCTGAAACTTAGGCAGAAATATATTGTAGAACATAGAAACTATATGGCTTAATAAAATTGATTTAATTATTCAGTAAAAGTACTGAGTATTTTGGTCCAAGTAGTAGAAAGTTCACCAGCCTGTTCATTTAGCAAATACCTATTTAGCACATACAGTGAAAAAGGCACTTGTTCTAAACATAAGGGTGTAGTGATTAAAAACACCAGTTTTTCTCTTCTTCTCCCAAATATCTTAGTAGAGTGAACAGATGACAAGTAATAGGGTAATAAAAAAAATTACCAAATTAGTGAGTACTATGAAAGCAACAACAAGAACAACAGGGTTTTCTATTCTTTTCTTTTCTTTTCTTTTCTTTTCTTTTCTTTCTTTCTTTCTTTTTTTCTCTTTCTTTTTTAATGTTTACTTTTGAGAGAGAGAGAGAGTGTGAGCGGGGAGGGGCAGAAAGAGGGAGGGAGACCCACAGAATCCGAAGCAGGCTCCAGGCTCTGAGCTGTTAGTACAGAGCCTGATGCAGGGATCGAACCCATGAACTGTGAGATCATAACCTGAGCTGACGTCGGATGCTTTAATTGACTGAGCCACCCAGAAACCCCAACAACAGGTTTTCTAATGAGTGCCTGGTTGGTTATTTTGCAGTTATCTTCGGGAAATGTTCTTCTGATAAGTTAGTATTTAAGCTGAGTTCTAAATAACAAGAAGAAAATAACTATGTGAAGATTGTTTGGGAGAGTTCGGGAGGCAAAAGGAAAATTATGTGAATAGAAAATCCAGAGTATCAAAAGCCTATTAGATGAAGCTAATAGCAGCATGAGGGGAAATAAGTTACAGGGGTAGATGCAGGCTGATACTATTGGTATCGGGGAAATAATTTTATTCCCATAGTGATAAGATCCTAGGGTAGGTTTTAACACAGGAGTATAAAGTGATTTATTTGATAATTTAAATATACTACTCTTTCTGTATTATAATCTTAGTGATGAAATAATATATCTGAAATTTGTTTAAAAAGCATCTGGCTGGGAACAAATGAGATTCAGATGAAACGACATTAGCCATGAGTTTGATAATTGTTGAAGTTATGTACATGAAATTCATTACACTATTACCTGCACTTTATAAATTTTCATAATACAAAGTTTTAAAATATATATAAAAAACGCAACTTTCCCCTCAGTGTAATAAGCAATCTACTGACCAGATTTAGGTCTGTAAATACTACCCCTCACTAAAAGAGAGGTAACAGGATAGTCTGAGAGAGAGTAGTGGTCAGAAATGTAGACTGGGTAATGGTACTCTCACTGAAATGGGAAAGATAAGTCAGAGGATCATAGCTTGGAGAGGGCACTGGAAATTAGTTCATTTTGGACCGGCTAAGGGTGAGACATTTATTAGACATCCAATTGGAGTTATCAGATAGTTCCAGTGTACATACGAACTATGAGTTCCAAGAGAGCATAGTACCGTAGATGGAATTATTTGTTCACAGGAATTTGTGCTTTTCTTCTTTCTTGCCATTTTTTCCTTTAGGCAGGACATGATTCTTACTCCATTACTTTGGATTTTGCCACAGGAATGGCTTTGGTCAATACGATATGAACAGACTCAAAAGTTTCTATATCTGAGTAAAAGCTCTAAATGTGATAGCATGTTTTAGTTGGGTCCCTTTTCCCCCTCTCTACAGTGAGAGTGGCATGTTCCAGTGATCCTTTCATCTTCACACCTGGAATCTGAGGTGAGATGAGATGACACTGAGCTGCTCCTAGTCAAGCCCATCAGAGTTGTTAATGCTAGAATAGTGGGCACAAGAAATAAATGTTGTTGAAAGCCATTGAGGTAATTACAGATATATGTTATCTCAGCAAAGTCACCTGATAGAGTCAGGAATGGATATATAAATTTGGAAGTCATTAGCATATTGATTATGTTTACAGCCATGGTATTAGGTGAGATGACCTAAGGGAAATAATGATCTTAAATTGTTTTTATATTAAGAAATGGGCTCAACAAGACAAGACAACATGAAACAGAACAAACAACCCCATGAACCTAAGTTCTTGGAAACTTATGACAAAAAGGGCATTCATTTTTGTTTCTGTAATGTTTAGGTTAGTATGATTTCAAAAATTTGCAAGTAGATACTTTAAATCAACATTTTAAAAGTATTTTTTCATGAGGTATATGCAAGGGAAACAAAATGTGAAATGCCTTACTTAAATTACACATCACCACAAGACAGAAACTCCTGATAATTTTTCAAGTTTTCACAATATAGTTAAGATTGAAGAAGGTTATCACTTGAAATGAGTTGATTGCTCTCTGCCTTAAACTAGGTCACTAGCTTTAAAACATAACAAATATGATGCTAGATTATATTGTTTCTTGATATAAATTTCTATCACAAATTGTATTAGGCTTTGCTTTAATTAGATGAAATAAGGCATTTCTAAATTGATGATAAATGTCCTTTAAAGTACATATGAAATTATGCTGGTGGTAATTTGTTAAATTATTATGGAAATTTCACACTTCCACAATAATATGTTTCATTTGCTTTTGATTTAGGGTAAGTATCCTGTCATAAACTACCCACTCCATCTTCACATCCACTCTGCTCAGCAAATTCATGGACATCTACACACACTTGTATTTTCCCTAATACTCAGGGTCCCAGGCAAAAAGTATAGTCAAGGTGGGTGGTGGGGTTAGTAGAAAACTATTCTTAAACCAAACACATCTCTTTTCAGTTTTCATGTTACATTATTTTTCTTTGACTGGGTTTTCAGCTGGGGTTTTAGATTTTATTATTATTCATTAGTATGTCTCTTTAAGGTACTCCTTTTCCTTAATCATTTTTATAACAAATTTGGAGTTCCTTTACTTGCTTATTTCTATGCAGTTTATTAAAGTCCTAGAAATAGTACCAAAATGTGGTCTTATACTTCCATAATCCATCCTATCTAAATTTACTAGTGTTAGGATTTGCCTCAGCCCTTTATTCTCACATAAAAATTTTATCTTGCTTCATTAAGCTAAGGAGGGGTTTTTGGGTGACCTTATGAATTCTGTATTTTCAGCTTATTTCACTGGTTAACAACAACAATTATTATAACTGCCATTTTTAAGCTGTTACTGTGTTTCAGGTGTCATTGTAAAAACATTAGATGACATATATAATCCTTATACAACCACCCTATGAGGTAGGTTTTGGTAATATTTTCATTCAACAAGTGCAGGAACAGGTTAAATAACTTGCCCAACATTACGCAGCTAGTAAATTATGGAGTCAGGATTAAAACTTCACCCTGTCTAATGCTAAAGCCTTCATGCTTAACTCTGTTTTATATAGTTCCTATTAGAGTAGGTTAACAGCTCTATCACGTAATCTCCAAATCTCAGTAGTTTTTAACAAAGTAAAAAAAATTTTTTCGCTCGTGTCACAGTTAAATCAGCTAATTGGCATGCAACCTTGCAGGCTCTTGCTATCTAGAGTCTTTGTCCTTCCCTAGAGCCGTAATAGTGATAGTCATTAGTCATGTGGCTATTAAATTTAAATGGATTGGGTGGTTTGGTCGGTTAAGCATCTGACTTTGGCTCAGGTCATGATCTTCGAGGTTTGTGAGTTCCAGGTCCTGCTGTGGTGACAGCTCAGAGCCTGGAGCCTGCTTTGGATTTTGTGTGTCCCTCTCTCTTTGCCCCTCCCCGCTCACAGTTTCTCTCTCTCTCAAAAATAAAAAAAAAAAATGTTAAAAAATTTTTAAAAAAATGATTAAAATGGATTAAAATGAAAAATTCAACTCCTCAGTAGCAGTAGCCACTTTTCAAGTGCTCAGTAACCACATTTGGCTAGTAACTGTTGGGAAGTACAGCTATGAAACATCTCTATCTCACAAAAATTCTGGTGGACATCTTTGTCTACAACCTCTGTCTGGTTCTTCCTCTGGTACCTCTGTTTTAAGCCACATCACAGTTTGTCAGGGAGATTTTTTGAGACAGGCTGAGGTCTCGTATTTTACTTCATCTCACTTTGCATTTATCAGGATTCAGACAAATGACTGCACCGAAATGTAAGGGAAACTGGAAAATGTGGTTGACCTGTGTATCTAAGTGAAAAGGGAAATGGCTGGTGAGCCATCAGCCAGATTCTTAGTGTTGCTCTAAATCTCTCTTTCCTAAGAATTTGCTGAGTACTTACTGTATACCAGTCTCTAAGCATCTTAACTGCATTTTAGAACCCTCACAAGAAATTGGGGGAATATTAGATGATTGTTCAGATAATTGTCTTTGCCTCTCTCCTTAGTACCTCGGAGGGAGAGATTTTTTTCCACATCTCCTTGATGAAGGACATGCCATATAATTTGCTTTGGCCAATCAAATGTAAGCTGAAGTGGCATTGTCATTGTGTAGAACCTGGGTCTTAAGAAGCAGCACATTTTACTACCTAACCCCTTGGAAGCTTTAGAACTCCACCATGAAGGAAACATCCCTCCTTATAGCCCCTGTCTATCCAATCCAGGTCCCTGAATGGAGCTGGCTTGGACTTAATCCACAGATGGACTCACCAAGCCAACATGTAAAACTTTGAGTTAGAAAATATCGCTTGTTATTCTATGCCTACATGATTTTGTGGGTTTTGCTATGTAGCAAAAGCTAGTACAAATTTCTGAAGCAGAAGCTATTGGAAAAACAAAAACAAAAACAAAAACAGATCTAGAATGGTTAAATGTCCTGTGTCACATGGCTATTGGAAAGCAGAACTGGGATTTACACTAAGTCTCTCTGATTCCAGTATACATATCTTTAACCATTATTCCATGCTACTTCTAAGTAAGCATATTATTTTCAGGTACAAAGAAACATTATTTTGAAAATAGGGCTGTTTATACTTCTGTCAAATATTTCTGTTATTAATAGTTTAATTTTCTCACTCTACCTTTTAAGTTCTCCATATTTATAAACTTTATATACGTGTGTTTGTACACATACATGCATGTAACAATGAACAAAATTTTGAGGTTTTCTAAAGAACCTAATTTTTCAGGTGAATTGTTAGACTGATTTCCAGCAAGTTTCTCTTTTTGACAAGTGGTGGTCTCTTGTTGTTATTTTTGTTCTTTTTCTTCTTTTTAAAATTTTTTTAAATCTTTATTTGTGTGTGTGTGTGAGAGAGAGAGAGAGAGACAGAGTGAGAGCAGGGGATGAACAGAGAGAGAGGGAGACACATAATCCAAAGCAGGCTCCAGGCTCCAAGCTGTCAGCACAGAGCCTAATGCGGGGTTCAAACCCATGAACCATGAGATCGTGACCTGAGCCGAAGTTGGACACTCAACTGACTGAGCCACCCAGGCGCCCCGACAAGTGGTGATCTTTGGGTAGGTGATCCTAATGGGTAGCATTGTGACAAAGCTGAATGAATATAGTGCAGGAAATCAGGCAAATATTCCTTCAAGTTGGGTTTGAACAATGATCTCAAAGAAGTGGCACCTTTTGGCGAGAGCTCAAGAGATGCTTTTAAGGATGTTCATTTTTCCATTTGTGCAAAGGGGCTTTGTCATTACTTAAGCAGCATATGGCTGTGAAATGAGAGATGAGCTCTTGCTAAGCTGCCAAGAGCACTTGCGGACACTGAAAATATGAAAAATAAATAAATGAGCAAGATGCAAGGAAATCTGCCTGAGAAAGCGTTAGTGTAGTTCTGAATTGTTAGCGTAGTTGAGAAGTGTTGGCTACTGAGCTAGCTACTGTGTTTGTTGCAGTTAGGATATGCAAAACATGTTCAAAGAATATAAATGGGGGGCTTAAAAACTCTAAAAGTATTATATTTCCTTTTGTGTATTTTTTTCTTTTTAGATGTTGTTGTTGCTGTATGTTAGTATTATATGGCTCTGTCATCATTGTAGCCAATATGAATTTAATGAAACGAAAATTGAATATTACTCTAATGTGACTACAGCCTTGTTATTCGAAGTATGGTCCATGAACCAGCAACATTGGCATCTCCAAGGAAATTTTTAGAAATATGTGATTACTGTCCCTACCCAAAACCAATTGAATCAACAGATTTATTGTAACAAAGCTTCAAGGTTTGATTAAAGATAATTAAAAGCTAAAAGTTATTAAAAGTTATTGTGCAGAAATCTCCAAATTGCAATTCTATTATTAGGTTCATATTTTCTTTACACAGTAGTCAGGAAAGGAATTATTTACTAAGGTCATATGGAAAATAAGATGAGAAGAAATGCAAAAATTTAGCTCTCTTATCATGTAATACATGCTTGACTACTGGTTAATGTCCAGAGCAGTGTTGTTGTTATTGGTGTTGGGGTGTTTAATGGTCAACGTAGGGAAGGAAATGTTGCAATTCCATTATTATTCTTTAGTTTACAATCCTATCCCCAAGTTAGCATACATTTTTTCTTAAGTAGTGTTAAGTATATAAATAAGGGAAATATTATACACTTACTTTATTTGACTGAAACCTCTAGCCAAAGCATTAAAATAAATATAATGAATAGCTTTGGAAATTGGAAGAAAATGAACATGAATATCAATAACGTGCTAATTGTCTTTCCTTTCTGTTGACTTTAGGAAAATTTGGGCCATAATGTATTTATAAGAATGTGACTTAGATCTGCTTTTTGATGTCTTAATTACATATCTTTGTAATAAGCCAAAAACATATTTGTTCCAATAATGTTCAATTTAAGATTGATGTGAATTTACATAAATTATAATAGGGTTCATGTTTGTTGAAATATCTGTAATGAATATTCAGGTGCAAGTGCTTAAGATTGTAGAGATTATGATGAAGTCTTTGAAATATTTTCTTTTGGTGAGGATTTATATAAGACCAGTTGGCATGTCCCTGCTGAAATGTTTTTTTCTTTTTTTTCTTTTTTTTTTTTTTTTTGAGAGAGAGAGAGCGAGCACAAATGAGTTGACAAGCAGAGAGAGAGAAGCAGGGCTTATGTGAAGAAGGGCTTGTGTTTATCGAAGCAGGGCTTGAGCTCACCCCATGTGGAACTCAAACTCAGGAACAGTGAATTCGTGACCTGAGCCAAAGTCAGGTGCTTGAGGTACTGAGCCACCCAGGCCACCTGAAATGGCTTTTAATTAATTGATTAAGTGAAGTTATTTATTTTGAGAGAGACAGAGACAGGACAAACCGGGAAGGGGCAGAGAGGGAGAATCCCAAGCAGGCTCAACACTGTCAGCACAGAGCCCACCACAGGGCCCAAACTCAGGAAACTATGAACTGAAATCAAGAGTCGGATGCTTAACTGACTGAGCCACCCAGACTTATGCTGTTGTCTTTGTTCTCTCATTTGATGGGTCAGTATTAGGGATATGTGACTCTTGTTATAAAATGTTTTGTTTGTTGGACAAAGGGAAGCTCTGCTTTGATCCAACATCCAGGCTCTGTGTGGTTCTTCAGCATGGCTTCTGCTGATACATACTTGTTTCTGTGTTTTAGTTTATATGATCACTGACAGTTAAACTAAAGAAGCTATCCCTGTATTGGCACACTGGGAAAGAAAGGAGTGTGATTGACTTATCTTTCCAAAATAAGGATATAGGTGGAAGCTTAGCAACTTTTCAAAAGCTAGTCGCTGTTGGATGCCATTTGTCCAAACTTGGAGACTACCTACAATAGTCTTGTTCAAAAGGATCTATTTCCTAGTCTCAGAGGCCACCTTTATTCTTTTAGGTGCTGTCAGTTTAGTGCCTCCTGATGCCATAATTTCAAAGATATCAGGAAAGCCCCTTTGTTTTCAAGGGGCTTTTCTACTGCTTACTAATAGAAGTTTTTTTTTTTTCTTTCAGTTATTTGACATTTATGTATTTTAATGAGACATTTTATATCATTAAGAATGAACCTTAAAAATGATGAGTATAATTCTTAATATTCACATTTGTACCCACTTAAAATATTTAGATTACTACAGATTTTGAAACATTGACCTGTGATCTGGGTAGCAAATGCTAATGTTTTCTTACAAAAAACAATGTGTAGCATAACTTGAGCACTTAATTAGTTGAGTAGGTTAAATGCTAGTAGGAGGTGGAATGATGGGCCCTAAATCCAATGACATCTGTCATTGGAAAGACAAGGGGATATTTGAGACGCACAGAGATACAAAGGAGAAATCAATGTGAAAATGGAGGTAGAGGTTAGAATGATATCTAAAAGCCAAGAAATGCCAAAAGTAGCTACTAGCCTCCAGAAACTGGAAGAACAAGGACTCGTCTAGAGTGTTAGGAGGGACTATGACCCAGCAGATGTCTTGATTTTGGACTTCTGGCCTCTGGAACTATGAGAGAATAAATTTATGTTGTTTTCAGCTACTGAATTTGTGGTAATTTGTCAAGCTGATCTTTAGAGACTAATATACTGCTATACTAAATTCCAATACCTAATGACTTAGCATAATGCATGTTCATTGTTTATTTACATCTCCCAGTATATTGTGTGGGCAGGTGAGACTCTGCTTCATTCAGTCATTCACAGACCTATGTTCCTCCCATTGTGTGACTATGCTCTTCTCAAGAAATAGTTCCTCATATCTCTGCAAAAAGGAAGAAAGGGCATATATAATCACATAAGTGTTTTTTTTTTGTTTGTTTTGTTTTTTTGCCATGTGTGGAAGTGGCACACATCAATTCTACTCACATTTCTTTGCCAGGTTTCAATCATATGATCCCCTCCCCTAGCCCCCAAGCCAAAAGGATATGTGAATAACGTAGCCTTCCCATGTGCTAAGGAAGAAGGAGCATTTGGTGAGCACACAGTGTTTTCTCTTCCAGAGTCAGTCCTTCCAGTATGAAGTATCTATTGCACTGTTTCTTCTAAATATAGAAAACATTAATGACCTCTCCAATGATGCAGATAACCCAAAGTTAATCCAGTCACTTCCTCCAGTTCAAAGTCTTGAATCTCCAGGTGATGAACTATCTTTTCCACTGGGCCAGAATCTATAAATTGAAAAAAAAAATGTTTATCTGGCTCTCGTCTTTCAAAACCCAACAATGACATGATAGCATTCTCATATGAAAAGGTGAAGAATGGCCTCCACAGAATAGACTCTGGAATAAAGAAATACTGAAACCTGCTTAGTGAACATTATGAAGGCCATCTCTCCTTAATGAGGTCTTAATTCCATTCTCTGGGAGGAATCTCCTGAACTATCTTCTCCATAGAGATTCCTTGGCTCTGCCCTCTGAGAGGTTGTTTCTTGTTTATTGTCTTCCTTATAGACATCTGAAGTAAGTGTTAGGGAGCATGTTCTTCTTGAGGACTACTAGGTTTGCCACCTGTGTAGCCTGATGATTGTCATTTACCTTTCCCCCCAAATCCTCCATTGTTTTAGACCAGGCTCATGTTTTACTTTTTTGTCGGTAGAATTCTTTCACACATTTTGTGTCTTTTGACCTATTTGGTTTTTGTCACTTCCATATGCCAGTATTCACACCTAAAGATCCTCCTTAGATATGTTACTGATGAGTCTGCATTGTGTGAATGGAGTTCCCAGTTCTTGGATTCCCCAGAAAAAGATTTATGTGAGGATCTACATTTGAATAAGGACAGCCAGAAGGAAAGTAGCAGGTGCCAAGCAGTTTATTAAAGGGCAAGTGCAGTTGCAAGGTGGGAGGGCAGGCAGGTTCTTCAACATGGGACCAGCTCCTAGGTTGTTTGGGGATTGGATATTATTGGGTCTCTCTGGGCTGGAAGGAGAGCTGTGACTTACAGTGGGGTGGTCTCCAATAGAGGCCCCTTCCAATCCTTTGGGGAACTCCTCCCACAGATTGGGAGGGGGAGTTTTTGACTATACAGGATTTGTACCTGAATGTCATGGCCTTTCTCCAAGGTGGGGAGGGCTATACCCACAATGTAAATGCATTAGAATGAGTCTAGATGTTATTCTGGAGTAGAGGTAGAAGCGGAGAGCACATGCTCTGCACCTGTGGGTCTTGGTCTGTCAGCCCTAAGGTCTTGGAAGCCCCAAGATCAGGATAATGTGCCCTGGTGGCTTCTAATGTGTAACCTATTTGTCACCATCCTTGTCTCCAACTCCTTCCTGTGTCTACGATTCCCCCATTCAAGGACTTGGGACCCTGCCTCAGGACGTTCCTTCCACTGCTCATATCTAACTTCTGCCTAACAGATATAGCTCACAAATCTGTTTAATTTTCTTTCTTCTTCATCTTCAAGCCTCCGACTCTGCTAATGCCAGCTCTTTTGAGGCTATCAGGCTTCTTAGGAAGGTTGGATTACAAATCTGAATTTGGGCATAAGACTGAGTCACTCTGTTCAAGAATTTTATGAATTCCACCTCTTACTAGTTGGAGTCTGGAAGCATATAGCAAGGCCCCACCTTTCTAAATTTTCATTCTCTTTTATTTTTGCTTGCAAACTTAGCTACTTTTTCTTAGTCCATCTCTTTATTAGAACTATCACCAAACACAGCAGAAACAACTGGCACATACTATTAGTAGTTTTGTTTTCTAACCTCTTTCTCTAGAATAAGTTCAGCTGGCACAGAGTGTAGGCGACAATTTACGAAATGTGTTCCATAGATAATATGGATCTCTAGCACTCAGCCTGTGATACGTGTTTCGTCATCATCTACCATCTGGCCACTAAACCAATTCTATACATTTTATGCTTCTGTTATGGCAATACCCTACTTCAAGTTTCTAGTTTCTGTATTATTTAGAGGAAGATCTCTGCTCTGAAATAAGCAACTTTGAATTCAGTAGCTTATTAATAAGTACTTATGTCACAGTCAGTTCAAGGTACTCCACTTGGTCAGTTAGGGACCTAGGCTCCTTCTGTCTTCAATATAAACCTCCAAAAGACTGCAGGGGAGAATAGGGAGAATGCAGGATCATGCAAGGTGTTTATGGTTGTGTTTGAAAGCGGTATACATCAATTCTACCCAAAACCCACCAACCAGAACTAAGAGATATAAACCCATCCTAAGAACAAGGCAGTCTCAGTATTATATCTTCCTATATTGCCAAGAAAATGAAGTGGTTTGGGAAACACATAGCATTATTTCAAATTTAGGCTTCCATCTAATCTTTTTTCTCTTTAGCTCAGTAGTCAAAGGTGGTTCCAAGTCAGGGGATAGGAGCTGGGAAAGGGTCATGATCCGTTCCTTCAGCTCTTCAGGGACCAGGCTGCCAGCAGATTTATCAGCTTCCAGGTCACTCTGAGCTTTATATCCAGCCAATAGATTGAAATGGAAATGAGGAGAAGGCATACCTGTTTTTCAAATATCTAGGCCAAGAAGTAATATACATTGCTTCCATCCATTTTCTGTCATTTAGAACTGGCCCCATTTAGATAAAGGAGGGGTCTGGAAACGAAGTTCTGGGATGACAATCTTTTTTTTAGCAATGATGCTGTGCTAGAAATCGAAGAAGGAGAATTTGGAAGATAGACTGTCATGAAGGGCCAAAGTGCCTGTAAGTAAGAGAAGTTTCAAGACAGGAGAACAAAGTAAGGCCAAAGACTTACTCACTTTATATTTTTGTTTAGAATTTGTCTTATGTGATTGATTCTTACAAAGGTAATATATTTGAATCATTATTTTAAATACGTGATTGCCTGAGTTTATGACACATTATTATCTTAAAGGATTTGTTTAATTCACTATTTTTTTTTATCTCACTGCCTCATTTTTGGATGAATGGGGGTCTTGCCGTATCAGTTAGTTATGGGAGTGACTTTCCCTTTTGGTTATCTGGGTGTAAGTGTGCATGGCTATAGTGTGACCATTCTAGGCCACACAATGAATCATTTTTTTTCCTTTGCACTTATGTTTTTAAAAATGCACTTTTGTTTTAAAAATCAGGGGCGCCTGGTTCGCTTAGTCGGTTAAGCATCCAGGTTTTGTTCAGGTCATGATTTCAGGGTTCATGGGTTCCAGCTCCTCATCAGGCTCTGCAGGGACAGCTCAGAGCCTGAAGACTGCTTCCAATTCTGTGTCTCCCTCTCTCTCTCTCTGCCTCTTCCCTGCTTGTGCTCTCTGTCTCACACAAATAAACAAACATCAAAAAAAAATTAAAATGTAAATAATCAAAATGAGACTTTTCTAGGACTAAGAGTAAAATCCATGGCAGCAGTAAACACCAGCAACTTTTTAAAAGCAGTTCCACCTAACAAATCCATAAGATCAACCAACCCATAGTTGCACCTTCATTGCTAAACATTTCCACCTGGTGTCTGAGGAAAGCAGAAATCCGACCCCACTGCCTTAACTCTTCTACCAGGTAAGTTGTACATTTATCAAGATTCAGCATGTGTTCCCAAACATGTTTATGCCTAGAGTATTTTATTGCTAATTATCTATTATAACGTTATTTTGCATACTGTTAAATATTGTTAAAATAATACTGTTCAATACTGTTAAAAAGAACATGACACAGAATTAGTTGAGGGTAAAATGACTATACAGGTTTGAAGAAAACATAATATTATGAAAAATAAATCACCTAAAAGAATCTGCACTTTGATTGCTTTCCAAGTATCTTTAATTTCTCACTCTAGAAATATAATTTCCCACTCTAGGACTGGGATATTATAGAAAATAGAGGATGGTTTTGGTGAAATCAAGAAAAACAATGAGAAATTCCAACCAGGGACCCCACCCACCCACCCTCCCCCACCCATAATAATAGCAGACTCTGGGGATGCTTGATGCTCCATTCACATCACTTTCCCTAGGTTTCAACACAGAGTACCCAACACCTTTACAGAATTTCAGACTAAGTATTTACATTTCTCTGACTTTCTGCCTAAGCGATTTCCTTAGGGCTACAGAATCTCGCTCAGTCCAAGGATAAGGCCACCCAAAGGGCTAGGGATTTAATACCCCAGGTGCAACCCTGATTCAGTGAAGCTTGAGAATCAGGGAATAAAAATACAGCCAGAGCCTGTTTCTTCTTAGATGTACCACATAGTTTCTTAGAGGGTCTTCAATATGGTTGGATTTCAGTAGCCATAGCTAAAACTACACATTGTTGATCTTCCTCCCTTCTCTGAATCGCTTTAACTGCATTCTTAGTTGTGTTTTCTGGGGATAATTTTTTCAAATAAACCACCTACACTTAATATTTAGCTCAGTGCCTGCTGAACACTAATATATCTACTGAGAGAAGATGTTTGGTCATATATGGAAATATGGTCACCTCTGTGCATATCTCAGTCTCTTTCCATATCTGTCTGTTTATGTAATAAATTGCTTAAGATAATTTCGTACTTTAACTGACTTTTTTGATTAACTGATCAACTTCTAGTATCCATCATTTTATTGTGTTTATTTAAAAAATTTTTTAAGTTTATTTATTTGAGGGGGTGGTGGGGTGAGGGGCAGAGAAAGAGAATCTCTCCATGCTGCCAGCACAGAGCCCCATGTGGAGCTCAAACCCATGAAGCCAGGAGATCTGGACCTGAGCTGAAACCAAGAGTCAGATGCTTAACCAACTGAGCCACCCAGGTGTCCCTTCTAGCACCCATCATTTTAAATAAGATTTCTATCAAAGATTTTTTGTGCGTTTTTATTTTTGTTTTGTTTTTGTTTTGTTTTCTATTTAGATTCAGATTAAGCATAGTGACTAAAAACTCAGACTCTGGATACTTCACTGCTTTGTGTATATTAGCTGAGCAAATGGATCTTTTAATATCTTGGTATTTGGGGACAACAATCAGCCTAAACTTCTAAGAATATATTGATGAAATACACCTTTGTAAATGAATGTCAGGACAATTAATTACATCCTTTGTTTAAAATACAACAGGATATTGTAGGATCACCTGGAAGACCTAAAATTCTCATCTTTTTTTTTTCTTTTCCCTCACAGTAAAATGACTTAAATTTATTTTTTGGTCATTGTGAGAATCAATATATTTGACTTCCTTTTCAACCCCTACCATTTTTAATTTGCTGACGTAGACCTTTATAGGTATATTTTTATAGCTTTTTTGAAACTATGCATTAACAACAATGGGACATCCACTTAGTTTAGGCCAGTGCTGAACAGACTGAAACCAAATTTTATATCATGCTATTTTTATGTCACATGAACATCTACAGGATCTACAAAATTATTTCAAAATGATAATGTCCCTGATTTCAAAAATTCTGAAATGTAGAGAACCTTCATGGGTTAACATACAAAAAAACATAGTTATGTAGCACCTAAAATTCACCATCTATTTTGCATGAAGCATGTGTAGCTCACTCCATGCAAGCACCGATAGGAAAGTGAAACGAGCGTTAATCCGGGGTTGTTTCACTGTAGGGTTGAAATGTGCCAGGGAGAAAACAAAATTAGGGGTGGAAAGATTAGCATTCTTTCTTTTGCATTTCTTAGTCATGAGGATCTTTGTTAAGGAAGGGAATTTTAAAAGCCTTAGAACAAGAAGATAGAGGAAAAATGACAGGACTGAGCAACAGCAGTGATGAGCAGGGTTTCCTGAATGTTCTTGAGTGGAACAATTGGAAAGGCCAAGGAAGTCGTGACAATTCAGTGCAGTCACACTGGGTGGTTAAGTAAAGTTTCCTTTGTCGAAAATAAATGTAAAATGGAAATTAAATTCTAGCCAGATATTAGGCACAAAATGACTCTTTTTCTATTTAGTTATTCTGTGAAGTTGTACAAAACTTTTTTATGGACATGTAAGACCGGAGGAGCAGACTATCCTTTCCCCGTCTATTGCACGTTGATTTTTACATAAAAAGAGAAAAAGGTGTTCAAACTATCATGAAATATCCATTAATATTTTGGCAGTCTTTGGAATGGGATATTTGAGAATATAAAGCAAGTTTTTTTTCAGGAAGAATCCAACCCAGAGGGGCTATTTTCAAAATTTCATAATTCTGAGTCATTTTAGGCAAGTTATCTAAGCTAAACAATTATGTTTTAATTTAATAATAGCCACATCTTCCACTGTTGGAAGCAGAAATGCTACAGCTTTTATAAAAGTTCTTGCCTTATTAACAAATGCTAATTATGAGTAATGGAAGTCAAATTAGTTTCCATTTCTCAAATAGCTGTACTGTATTTGCAAAGAATTTTAAAGAAATTGAATTAATCTAAGTTTGTTTTAATTATAATTTGTTTTTGTAGCAACCAACTGACAGGTGATACTTACACTTGCTTGAATTACATCCACGGGTAATGTTTTCATGTTTGTAGCTGTATAAATTATTTTAGTTCAATGATAATATTTAGTCATAAAATAAAACATATAAATATTTAAAAAAGACTGAAGGTGTTTATTCCCTAAATAGATTATTACCTAGTGGGCATGTACTTAGCATCTGTGGTATCTAATATAAAATCCAAATTACCTTGAATACTCCCTGTTACATTGAGTGAAGAGTTTACATTTTTGTGAATTGGGTTGCCACATTTTGCAAATAAAAATAGAGAATGCCACTATATTTTCCTACATTTTTTCTTCCCTATCCCACTGTTACACAATTATTATAAGGTGTATATTTTTACTTTATTTATTTATTTATTTTTATTTGAGAGAGAGAGCGCACGTGCACGAGCAGGGGAGAGGGGCAGAGGGAGAGAGAGAGAGAATCTGAGCATGGAGCCTGACTCAGGGCTCGAGCCCACAATCCTGAGATCATGACCTAAACCAAAATCAAGAGTCGGATGCTCAACTGATTGAGCCACCCATGCACCCCTGTTTTTACTTTTTAAAATGGTTAGAACTTTAACAAAAAAGGAAATTCCCTTTTTTAAGTCAACTAATCATAAAGCTACCAAGGAACAGATGTGCCTCTTCCTTGGTTTAAAAATTGAGTTCCTCATTGGATACCCTGTGAACGCTTCTAGATAAATTCTAGATGCAGTGCAGAGGGGCAAGCAGAGAGAAAAGTAGTATGGCTAAAAAGAAGTATGGCTAACAAGGGCAGAGAGCATAATACATGCTTAGGGCCAGGAATCTGAAAGGTTCATTTTTTGTTGTTGTTGTTGTTGTTGTTATTGTTGTTTTTTAACTTCCTTGAGAGGGGTATCTTATGTAATGAAAAAAAAATGAGATCTTAGGTTGTAGGAGTTAGGGAGGAGGTCTAGTTAAATATTGTGGGATAAATCATTTAATTTCCTTGAAGTTCAAATGGTGTCTCTGGGGATTCTAGGTATTTTTGTCAATCAACATTTAATGATTCACAGTTTTCTATACTAAGCAATAAGAATCATAGGAAGACAATCAACATGTAATGATTCACAGTTTTCTGTACTAAGTTATAAGATTCGTAGGATGATTTGACTTCTATCAGGGGAGCTTGGTTGATTTCCAATCCTAATACTGTATAATAAAATCCAATTCTGTCATTTATTTACTTAAGATCTTTGGTGAGCCTCGATTTCCTTATCTGTGATACTAGACTGGGCCAATCTACTCGTAAACAAACAGAGATAAAATTTCTTACTGAATTGAGGTCTTAACATGACTGAGATTTTAGATGAATTATATCAACAATAACTTACCGTTTGGATTTTCTTCTTGTTTTTTCACATCCTTTTTTCGTCTACCCACCCCAAGGTTTAACTTTGATCAGATGTTTGAACATAGAATTAATAAAAATATTGTGAGATTCACTTTTCCCTTAGAGTACAAGTTTGGAATGTAATTTACTAGCTCTGATTATTGCTATAAAAATCTCTTTGTCCTCCATCTTCTACTTCCTCTTCCTTTCCTGTTCCTTTTTAAAAGTCTTATACTCCTAAATAAGAGCTTACCAATAGGTCAGTGATTTTTTACTATGTTTGCTAAATGTTTTATTTACTTAAACATTTTTACAAGTTTTCCCTGACTAAAGGGAAACAAACTCAAATAGAGCTCCTGCTGTTGGAGTTTACTCATTTGCTTATTAGATCTTTCTTTTGAAAATATTTTATTTTGATTCCTGAATGTATTTCAAAAGAATACCACATAAGATAAGTTAGAAATGATTAACTGGATAGGCACAGAATATGTAAATACATTAACTACAGACCTGATAGAATGTAATTGGTGTGAAATACTTTTACTCCAGAGGTATATGCCATTGCTTAGTAATCTAGACATTAAATATTTTTTAGAATACTTACAATAGCCAGATAAAAGATCTTCCTTGACATTCTTTATTTCTAAAATTGTTTCATTATTTTAACCAGATGGTGTTTTTCCTGTGAATACCACTTTCTAATCTCAGATGGCTACTAACCAAAACCTCATTATTCTGTAGAAGATGGTTTAAGTCTCACTCTCCCTGAAATTTGCTTCTGGTACCTGCAGTGAACATCAGGAGTATGTTTTGTTTTGTTTTGTTTTGTTTTGTTTTGTTTTGTTTTGTTTTGTTTTAAGATAAGAAATTGATCTCTACAGTCTATGTCATGGCTGAGTGCAGTGTCCCTACTCAGTGGGTCAGCTAGACATACTCTTCTATCCATGTTGACACAAGGTTTCGGAACTCACCTCTGAGGAGCATTCATCATTCCCTGGAAGAAGGAATGGATAATGTTTAAGGATAAAATAATGAAATCATGATGAGATCTGGATTACTTTAATGAATGAAAACAAAACAAAGCAAAATCTCCGGAAGAGAGATCTTAATATTTTTCTGTTTGTTTCTAAGTTTCTATGACATTCAGGAAATATTAGTAACATAGCCACTTCCTAGTGATAATTGCCCTGCCAATAAATGTCCTTCTCTACCTTTGTGAAAGCATAGATTGTTACAGGCTTATTATTAATTTAATTTTGTGAGATGTAACAATGATAAAGTTAAAGAATCAAATTTTCCTTCCACATGCTTTTTAAGGTCTTCACCAATTACCAGAATCTCATTTGAGGCACAAATAATTATATGGATGTTTTATTAGGAAAAAAAAAAGGGAATCTGTTATCATTTTTAAAAATTTCTTTTTGAATGCAAAATGAAATTATAATCTGGAATTCTGCCAAAATTCTATTCTTGAGAAAAATATTTGGGACCTGGGTTATCCATATTGGCTGCCTTTATTTTCACATTCATTCCACATTTACTTTTCTGTCCACATCATATTTCTTGAATTGACATATATTTAAAGACACTATATTTTACCTAGTATTAAACGTTTCTTAATAGTTAGCTTGCAGAGATATGGTACCATGAATTTAGTCATTCACCTGAAAGTCTTTCTATGAAAATAGGCACTTTTAAATACAATGGACTACCTGTTTTCAAAAATTTACTACTGCATGGCCACTGGGATATTTACATTACTGGAGAAATATTCTTGAATGGTATTTGAAGTTTTATCGGTTTCTGACTGACAAGAAATAGCTTGGATTGGCTATGAATAGAATGAGCCAATAACCTAGATAAACATCAGATAATATGTGAGTCCTTAAGACACTTTTGAGATATGATAAAACATGTCAGGGGGACCTATCTCAGTAACCTTCGAACTACAAAGTATTAGTTTTGAAAGATTAATCTTAATAGATTTTGAATCAATTTATGCCATTCCCACACATACAATGAGACAGCAAGGTGCTTCTACCTGTTCTATTTATATTCCCAGAAGGTTAACTTTCAAAATGTATGTGTACTTTGCATTTGGAGAGCTGTCAGATGATTTTTAAGACTAGAAAACAGATTAGATTTTGAGACTGAATTTCCTGTCCCACAGGGAATTTACATTTAAGCAGAAAGTCAATTTTATGTATAAAAAAGTAAAAGGAATTTAAAAATCTCACTTAATTGTTTTGAAAGATAAATAACAGAGATTGCATTAGGAAAACCTTAAGTAGAAAACTAATTCCTTAAAGTTTTAAATATATTTCAAAATGGTCTATGTCTTCTAATTACAATGGGTGTACAATTTAAAATATATGGCTTTAAAATCATGGAAAAAATTCTGAGGCACATATTTTCATAGAAATTCTTGAACTAGTTTGTATGTTTTATGCATGAACACTTGCAGTGGCAAGCCAAAATGACTTATTGGGAAGGGTGCATTTCCCGTAAGCACCTGAGCACTTGGGTGATCTATGCTTTTGGTACAGCACTAGCTTAACTAGATGTGAGAGGGTTAGATATTTTGGGAAGTAGGGTTATTAGCATAATGTGGGTTCTTCTGAAGCAAGGGGAATATAGGTGATCTAAACGCAATCAAGGTCATGAAGCAGCCGCTGATGTTCAAGTCAGCTAACATTTTTTTTTTTTTTTTTTGATTTAGGCCACCTTGATAGAAGGATTTTTTTTTTCCTAAATATATGTAACCATGCTAAGCGCATTACAAGATTATATAAGGAAAGTGATCATTATACCAGCAAATATGTCTTTGTAGAGCCTATCCTGTGAATGTTTGTGATTTTACCCATGTGCAATTAAGATAGCAAATAAGCCAGTTTAAAGAAAAGGCAGATTCACTCTTGCACTATGAAGTCAGTCTTCTTAGTGTATAAAATGTCTAAGTGAGGATCCTTAATGATGGTGAATTAGAGGTGTTGTCCTTTTGAAAAAATTATTTTTCAACGTTTATTTGGTTTTGAGAGACAGAGAGATAGAACATGAGTAGGGGAGGGGCAGAGAGAGAGGGAGACAGAATCTGAAGCAGGCTCCAGGCTCTGAGCTGTCAGCACAGAACCTGAAGTGGGGCTCAAACCCACAGACTGTGAGATCATGACCTGAGCCGAAGTGGGACGCCCAACTCACTGAGCCACCCAGGTGCCCTGAGGTGTTGTCTTTTTTTAAGAGGAGGTTGTGGCAAGATAAGATGGCAACAACATGATTTGTGAACTTTTATTTCTGGAGCTTTTATAGTTAATAAGGAAACCTAATTATAACTCAGCCACAGTAAATTATGACAATATAAAGTTGATGACTGCTAAAACTCAGCAAGTTTGCAGTGTTTTCCGAAGCTATTTCAGGCTACTTTATGAAGGGTGTGAAACAAAGATCAGTCAATCAAATCCAGATGACATTCATTTATAAGTCTTTTGAGAAGACTAAAAATATGGCTAAAATTGTAGTTCAGTTATAAACCTGATTTAGAGAAATTATATAGGCTTGTCTGTTCTTTTTACTCCTTGTCTTCTAGGTCAGACATGGTTTTATGTGTAAGTCCAAAGTTGTAATTTTCCATTGAAAGAATTACATAGAAAATTGCAAATAAAAAAAATCCAGAAAATTCTAGGTTTGCACTTTTCCCTCTGACACTGTCACAAGAAAAATGTACTTTTTTGTCATTACCTTTAGAAAATAGTGCCTGATTCTGTCCCAGGCTTATACAAGAATTAATGATCAACACGGATATTATGTTTGAGGGAGGATTTCAACTGTTCCCTGAAGCCTCTCCTGGGTTTGTAAATAATTGTTTTAGACAAAACTCGGATGTAGACGAATCTAATATATATATTATTTACCTGCAAGATTTAATCTGTAATTGCACACAATTTTATTTCTAGGCCAATATCAATTCTTTTAGATCTCATAGACCTTCTTGACAAAGCATTTCCATTGCTCTATTCTGGACACATTCCAAGGTTTCCACAACTCTCTTAGTAGTGGAGACAGAGACAACACTAGTGATCTTTTTATGAGCAAAGCTGAAAGGAATCTCACTTGTTTTTCCCCCTGCTGCAAACAACTCTGTGAGACTGTCAAGGAGAAAATAAATATTTGTTACTTTTGGTAACGAAAAAGTATGTGTGACTCAGCAACACATGGGGAGCAGATGTGTTGAGTAAGAGCCCACTCCTGTGCATCAGACCTGTCACTGAGTGAGTCTATAAATAGAGAAAAATTAGGGGAGAATAAGCTGCATCCCTGATTCTACTCAATCGCATTGATTGGAAGTGCTAACATTTGGGTTTTGGATATAACAATGATTCTGTCTGTACGGATGACTGGTCAACACATATTTAAGTGAGCCATGCAGCTGGAAAACAACTGTCCCTCAAGCCCCATCACCACACACAAAGACAATCTGAATGATGAGGGTCTTTTGGATATAGAAACACAGAAATTCAATGGTGGATCTCTTGCTTCAGAAATTGATAGATTTGGGGCACCTGGGTGGCTCAGTCGGTTAAGCATCTGAGTCTTGATTTTGGCTCAGGTCTAATCTCAGGGTTGTGAGATAGAGCTTGGGCTCCATGCTGGAAGTGGAGCCTACTTAAGATTTTCTCTCTCCCCTCTCCCTCTGCCCCTCCCCTGGCTCTCACTCACTCTCTCTTAAAAAAATATGAAAAATTAAAAAAAAATTGCTAGATTTGTCTGGCTAAGTTGATCATCTCTGCCTTTTCCATTCTATCAGATGAGAGCATAAATTTTACCTTGCCCATCCTGGACAAACTGGACTTGCTCTGGCACTTTTCACAGAGGTACTGAGCTTCTAGTTGACTAAGTAAATGCTTGAAAAAGACATTTTTACTGGATAGAATTCTGCCCTGTCAAGCTGGCCACCTTTCCCCCCATCCCCACCGGATAAATTGTTCAGTTTGGGAATTGACAGGAAAGCTAGACTTGGATTAATAATAACTCTTAAGAATTTAAATATGTAGAGTTTACAAAGGGGCCATTGCTTAGACAATAAATATCCTTTGTGTAGGATTTGTTGATTCCCTAGAAATAATACACTTGTAGTTTTGCAATATGACTGCTTTCTAGTTCATATTAATACTTCAATTCTTACAGTATGGATTTTTTCATAACACCTGCAATGGGAAGTACCTGCTCCTATCTCTTATAATTTGCTAGATAAATGCTCTATAAACATCAGAAAAAAGGCAAGGCAATTTGATTGATCCCATGACAAAAGCCTACTATCTTATCATCTTGAAGTCTGGGAACCAGGTTTAGTCATCTTTGTATGTTGTAAAACACTACTACATTCTCCAAACATAGTATATATTCGGTGAATTTTTGTCAGACTACATTAATAGTTCTCTCACAGCTAGTCACTATTTGAATGAAATTTTGAAGCCTTCTCCCAAAACCTAACTCAAGAGTGTCTTTCTCTCCCAAGCTATCTCTTGGTCACTTCATGAAGTTTTCATTAGTGTAATAAGGTTCTAAAACAAATTGAGAAACCTATTAAAAAGTATATATTTTTTTGTTTATTTAAGCAGTTTGCCTTAAAATTTACCTTAATAAATTAAAATTTTAACCCTGGGCCTTGATGTCACATAGCATATGTTACTTTATTTCAAAGTTGAAAATAGAAATAGGTAAATGGTCACTAGATTATGATGGGACATACTCACCATCTAAAACCAGTCAGTAACCGAGACATTGCTTTGATATCTGTACTGCGATCAAAAATTGATAAGAAATTTTTCTATGTTGTGGCATTTAGAAAATGCTTATTAACTCTCATTTAGGTAGGAGTCTCATTGAGCTACAGGGCTGCATTTATTAGAGTGGTATTCTTTCCTTTTGCTCCCTACTCCCCACTTTTTCTTTTTTGCTTCATTGCTGGAACCGCTTATTCACTGAAAATTACTAACTCTTTGACCTCTTGTTTGAGGATTCCTTACTGATAGACATGAGAAGGACAGATAATTTTCAGAATGACCTAACTAAACTGCATTGCAAGGAAATCTAGCGGCCAGTCTCTGTCAATGGCAGACACCTGACTTATTATCCTAGGAAAAGGAGTTTTTGCTTCTTAGGCTCATGGACGATAGGCATTTAAAAGCTCTTTATCCAAATGCTGTAAAGTTAAGTTCAATAAACCTTTGAATAAACAATAGTCAGGAATAATTTTATTTTCGTTTTTTCCTGGGGGAAAAAAACTCTTTATAAATGTAAGCTTTCCCTCCTATATTTAACAACCCCCAATTTTTCAGCCCCTTTCTAGTGTCTTGAGTAAACTTCCAATCTCTCATCTCACTTCTTTTTCCTCTTTTTTTCTATTTATCTTAGGCATCAAAGTGTCCTAAAATAAATGTCTTTGCCATAATTTAATGTATTATTTCACTGTCCTTATTTACAAATCCCCTGTTTTTTTACTATATAGAAATAGAGTGTACAAAATAATTACCTATGTGCAAATTAATTATATATAGTGTGAAAACACATTCCACCATAATTATTGCTCGCTGACATAAATAAAATATATGGGCCAAATCAGAAGTTTCACTTGCAATTTTAATGGGTGTTTTATTTTTCTCTTAAGAATAGATACTCTTGTTTTCCTCACTGCTTCATTCTTAACTAAGTTTTATTTCAAGGGCTGATCTATTACTGAACCTTCCTGGCATATATACATGTGCTCTCTTCTACCCTAATATTTTGTAGTATATAATGTATATCATCACCAGTTCCCCATTTGTCATCTGTCTTGTCCCAAACCAAGTCTTGCCCATGTTAAAAATTCTATAACTGCCATCATCTTGGAAATGTCATGACATTCATGGATCAATAAAATCCTTTCCCAGAGAGGATGAGAAATATATGAAAAGAGCTTACTAAATTCAAACGGTTTCTTTTAAAGGTCCGATGGATGAGTAAGAGATTTGTGTGAAGGTGATTTCAGAGAAGGGTTGTTGGATGAGCATCGGGTGACACTGACAAGGTAGGTTGTAGTGGTGGGAATGCAGGGGGAAGAGGGACTTCAATTTGAAATGCTTATAAGATTCCTTCATCCTAGAGATTATTTTCCTTAGAGTACAAGTAAAAGGGTGAAGGAATCAGAACTGCATAGTGTGGAAGCTCCTCAGTGACCATCACGTCTCTGCAGTTTACTAGGCCACACCAAGATATAATGAGGTGCTTTGTATGCACTGTGTGTAAGAGAGAAAATCAGTTCACCAAATGTTTTTTTTTTTTTTTTTCCCTTTGGTGATGACTTACAGTCAGGGGGGAAGCTTTGTGAATTTGAGGGAACATAAGGATGCTGGAAGGAGCATTGTGTGTCCAGGGAATCGGATAGAAAACAAAAAAGGATTTTGATGTCCGTGCCCTCAATGTCACCCTAGAGCAAATAAGGAAAGGGAAGAATTGTGTGATAAAGGCTGTGACATCAGAAAAATGAGCAAAGTAATTTTGCAGTTATAGTTAGAAAATCATTAAAGTCTGATGTTTAATAGGTACCTGAAATGAAGAAGGTAAGCAGAATGTCAAGGTCCTTTTAAAGAGCTTAAAGATTACAAAACAAATCAAAGGTTCTGGCAGCTTCTCAGACACTTGCAAGCTGGAGAATTCACAGAGCAACAAGGTGCATGGGGTTTCTCTTTTTTTCCTTTCCTTGAACAAAAGCAAATTTGAACAAAAAGGGTACAGTGTATGTAGCAGCAATGCTGCCTGATGATGTACATGATGAGACATTTAAATTTTACCCATTTTCTGAAATCTATTATTGCTTCCTATGGATTTAAATAGGAATAATTTAGATAGATATGCTTTTCAAAGTATTTTTAAAAAGTCAAGGTCAACCAAAAACATAAGACAGTCCTAAAATTCAACAGGATTCTCTCCAAGAAATAAGATTAATACTCTATAATTATGTTCCAAAGATTATAAAACACATGGTCTTTTACTAACATATTATTAAAAAAATTTTTAATGTTTATTTTTGAGAGAGAGAGAGAGAGAGCGAGCACACATGCTAGTGGGGCAGGGGCAGAGATAGAGGGAGACACAGAATCTGAAGCAGCTCCAGACTCAGAGCTATCAGCCCAGAGCCCTGTGCAAGTCTCAAACTCGTGAACCACAAAATCATTACCTGAGCCAAAGTAGGACGCTCTACTGACCAACCCCACCCAGGCACCCCTCTTACTAATATATTATTGATTCGTGATGTATTGACAAATTAATTTCCAGAGGGATGGAAGAAATTAGAAAATTAGTAATTGGATTAAAGTTAACTTTTAATTTTTCAAGGTAACATAAATATAGAGATTTTGTTTTTCCGTTTTCCATTGAGTGGAAAGAGAGGAATGAAATTATGCTTAATTCTAATTTTAAGACAAAGCTGATAAGAGCTACAAATTCATGTCTGTAGGGCTTTACTTAAAATTAATTCATTTCATAAACTATACTAATATCATTTTCAGGTACTGTACTTGAGTTGTGTGAATTTCCGAGGTAGAAAAACAAGTCTAATTACAGAACAGAAAGGTGTCTTGGACCAGATGTCATTGGATCCATTATAAAAGATGAAGATAAATACTATACGATCTTACTTTTCTGTGGAATCTAAAAAAAAAAAAAAAAGATAGAAATTTTTCTAAGTCTGAGGTGGCCATTTTCAGATTTTCGAATGAGAGTGATATGATTGAATTTTACAATGTCAATTGAATTTGCCAGTAGGGTTGTACAATAATTTGGAATGGGAGAGACTGAGACATGGAGGATGGTTAAAAGGCATAAGCCTAGGTGGTCATGGGAGGAAAGGGAATAACATTGGCTAGTGTTAGGAGGAGTGTTAGGAGAAGTGTTAGCAAAGTATAGGGGGCTCAGGAACAATTTTGACTTGAGTAGTTTGTTTGCTGTAGCAAAAAGAAAATTCAGAGGACAATGGGAGATCATATTTAAAAGTTAGGTTAGTCTTGAATGATGTGCTACCAACTTTGAAATTCACTTACTAGAAAGTTGAAGTTGGATTATTGAAGAGTTTTCAGTAGGTGAATGACATGATTAATTAATGGGTTTGTTGTCATGGAATATGGTTGCTAAAATACCATTAAAATGTGTACTGACTACAAAAAGCACATCCAAAACACATTAGTATATTAATGAAATTGACTCACCTGAGGGTGTAGGATTTCTTTATTATTGCTCTGTTACTACAGAACTGAACATCAACTTTGTGTCTATTACATGTATCTGTATATGAACATTTATGTATCAGTCCTGAATTTCAAAAGATATTATTGAAAATGAGATCTATAGGCATGTGATTAGTGTGCAGATATTACTTCCTTTTCCAGTTGTCATTTATGACTCCATATTTTAATTTTCCATCCATTTCAAGGTATCATGTGATTTTTAATTGCTATACACCAGATCCTCTTACAGACAGTCTTGCACACAAAGTTTGTAGTCTTTAACTACATTCTATCTGGAACCAGATGTTTTAGACATTATTCTGTGTGGACAGATTATATACATGTTAGACTTGCTTCAAAGTTAATTGGTGTCATCCTGTGCCAAATACTTGTTGTGGGTAAATTTGAGCCTACTACTATTTTTTAAAATAATCAAGTAAAGCATTTAGGAAATATAATCAAAATGCCAAAAATATGTATTTGTATTCTGGCAATTTTGTCCTTTTACACATATATCATTTGTGTCAAAGCTCTGAGTCACAACCATTGTCCTCAAATTTTACTGAATGTTTTTGTTCATCTTTGTCAGATGTGCCTTCCTTGAACTACATGAAAGCTACACTCTTCAATATGATGAATTGTGGATAGGTTTTATTATACAAAGGAAGACCCAACAATTCTTAAACTTGAGAATCTTTAGTGACAAGAATTATCTTTCACTTATATAGGAACATATGCTATTGACCAACATCAGTAGGCTTGGCATTTGAGTCCTTGTGGTAAGAGCAGTGATGACTTTACAACTTTAAAAGAACTCCTAAATCCAAATGTTGTAAATATTTTCCAACAATTTCAAAAGTATAAAGAATAATGCGATAAAAAACTTAACATGAAGTTTGTCAAATCTTAACATCAATAACGCTTACATTGGCTGTCATGTGAAATAAATAAAAGATGTGGAGATAGTGGGTCTTTTTTCTCCTTATGACCTGCTGTTTTTTGCTGTTTTTTTTTGTGATGTCCCTCAGCATATGTATGCATTGTTTGGATGGCAGCCAGTGAGCCCAGAAGAATTTGAGATCAGATTTTGGAGCTCACTTTTCTGTGGTTCCTTCTCTGGGAATTTGCTCCTCAAGTTGCAGTCAGTTTGGTTGTCTCAAACTCCAACCTATTTTCCTTCTCCCTTAGAGATCACTGCTTTCTGATAAGGTGTTTTCTACCGAGTGAATTGGAGTATATCTTCGGGAAAAAATTTGGAATAAATGTTGACCTCCTGTAATGCCTATCTTCGGTCAATGATAATGGCCTCTCCATTTCTTGCTCATAGGGATTCTTCAATGCTTTTGAAAAGCAATATCTTACATATCATATAGCTTTTACAAGTTTGGTGGGAGATCTATTCTAATACTATCTAGTGTATAAGGACCAAAATTCAATGTCAAATAGCATCTCTTTTAAGGTTATGGTTTCTGATTGCTTGTTACTAGTTTATGGGAATTCAATATATGAAAATGTTCATGAGTTAATGATTTGTAGGAAAAATGAAGAGCTTTCTCATTAGTTCTAATATTTTGCCTTTATATCCTTTTGTGTTTTCTTATGTAGCCAATTTTTTTTTCCGTAAATGATGGCAGTGTTCTGGTTCATTTATAGTCCTTTTGCTTGAAATTTATTTTTCTTTCTTACAATTTTGCTAGGACATCTCTTTCAGTGTTGAATAGATGATACTATACTGGGCTTCTTTTCCACCTTATTTCTGATTTTAAACATTATTTTCTTAAGTTTATTTATTTATTTTGAGAGAGAGGGGGAGTGGAGAGAAAGGTCAAGCAGGGGAGGGGTAGAGAGTGAGGGAGAGAGAGAGAGAATCCCAAGCAGGCTCCTCACTGTCAGCAAGGAGCCCTATGCGGGGCTAGATCTCATGAACTGTGAGATCATGACCTGAGCTGAAATCAAGAGTCGGATGTTTATGAACTGAGCCACCCAGGTGCCCCCTTATTTCTGATTTTAAAAAGAGTGCTTATAACGTTTAGAATGATTATATCTCTTTGCTTTTCAAGAGTAGTTATTATTACTGGGTACTTACTAGTAATGCTTCTTTTAACTTTTGAGAAGTCTCCAAGGACTTCTACCTCTGGGAAGGATATAGCAAATTATAATGGCAGGCCAATGGTCTCCACAACTAGAAAAAAATTGGAGAAATTGAAAGAATCCTATTTTTAAGATATTATTGGGCTTTGAAAACAGTTAAGATAAAGTGAAATTATAGAGAGTAGAGCACCTTTCCAGGGTGAAATGATGATCGCTAGCCATTGTTTTCTCTATGTCAATTTGGGAATATTGAAAGTGAATGAGGTTTGTACTTAGACTGGTCAGGGAGCCTCTACTAGAGGGAAGAAAAATCGGGAAAAAATCAGGAAAGCTTTTAGATATCAAATACGGCTGGAACAACAATTGGAAATTTAAGAGGCCTTAGGTACACAACAAGTTTTAACAAATGTATGTTTTCTGGATTTTTAGGATGCACAGGGAATAGAGGAATCAAGCCAAAAGGTGGAGTGAAATCTTTTGCATTAGCTATTGAGCAACATGACCTGTTAGGAAAGTGAGTGGACTCAAGTACGTTGCTGGATTCATGCTCATTACATCTACCAGATTTTGAAACTTTGTGGGGAACATGCATTTTGTAAACTGTCAGAGAGCTCAATCATCTGCGTTGTTTTACGATGAAAGAAACAAATACCCAACAATCTCTGTCAAAACATGAGAAGGTCACACCAGAAGAATGGGATGAATCAGAAGTAGACTCATTATCATTAAATCTTCAATCACTGAGCTTGTACCAGCTCAGTTTCTTGATTACATTGCTATAATCAACTCCTGATACCACCTTACAAAAGCCGAAGGAACTCTTCCTGATGGAAGATAATATTATCTACTGCCATTATAATTCTTTTGTGGGTCATGTCTGGAAAATAATAGAGTATTACTAGGCATTCAAGGAGGAAAGAAGACATATTGATAATAAAAACAAAGCACACACTAGAAGCAGACCTATATATGATCCAGATATTGGAGCTGGCAGACAAGAATTGTGACTGAAATATCAAAAATTAAGAAATATATGAGGAAAAAAATCAATAAAAATATATAACTTCAGTAAAATAGAAATCTATACAAATAATAAAATGGAAAGTCCATAGCTGGAAAATATTACATAGAACTAAAGAATTCAGAAGATGAATTTAATAACAGATTGTACAAAGCAGAACGCAGGATGAGATAATTCAAAAATAGGTCAGTAGAAAATACTAGTTGCAGAGAGAAAAAATAAAAAGTAAAATTAAAAAATAAAACATTATGAGACACATGGGGATACTAAAAAGTCTTAATATAATTATAATTGGAATCCAAGAAAGAGATGGGAAAACATGTATCAGAGGCAAAATTCAGAGAGCAAATAATTGACAATTTTCAAGATTTGAACAAGATACAAATTCAGCCATTCAAAAAGCTTACCAAGTCTCAGGCAGGATAAATATAAAAAAATACACTAAGCACATTATAGTAAAACTGTTAAGAATAAAAGGCAAAAAAAAAAAAAGGAGAAGCATTCAAATAATAAAAAGTAAAAAAGAACACATTGCTTTTAAAGGAATATCAGAATGATAGTTGACTTTTAGAAGAAATGATGAAAGCCAGAAAAAATTAGATGATATTTCTAGAAAATAACTGTCAGCTAAGGTTTCTATATCCAAAAATATGTTCTTTAAAAAATTAGAGTAAAATACATTTTGAGAAGCTTGTATGTAGAACTAAAGTTTGACCAAAATAACATAAAAGGCAAGAGAGATAACTGTCTTTTGAAGTTCAATGCTTCCAGATGGTATCAAGAAAGTAGTAAGAATAAATATTTTGTTAGTTTGTAATAACTCAGTGATGCTTGTTCTAATATCTACCATAACCACTACAAGAATAGTAAAAGAATGAATAATCTATATGTTATTTCAAAACACAAAAGAACTAATAATTTTTTTTCTTTTATCCAGAGGTTAAGAAAGAGAAAGTACATGAAGCAGATGGACTAAATAGAAAAAAAATAGTGATAGGGTAGATCTAAACCAAACTGTACTTACATTTTATGTAATTGAATAAATATTGTAAGTAAAGATCATTTTGTTTGGATTTAAAAAAACCTATATTTTTCTTATGAGATAAACACTTCAAATATAAGGACACAGAGAGGTTAAAAATCAATTAATGAAAATAAATATATTGTATGATACAAATTCTAAACAAAAGTAAGCTTGTTTAGCTATACTGATGTTAGAATAAACTTTAAGGCAAGAAATATTAAAAGTAAGAAGAGATACTTCATAATTAAGGGGCTAATCCAATATAATATATCATAATTTTAAATCTGCATACGACCAAAATCATAGCTTGAAAACATACAAAGTAGAAATTTGCAAAACTAAAAATAAAAAGAAACAAATCCACTATTATAGTGGAAGATGTTAATACACCTCTGTCAGTGACTAATACACAGACCAAAATATTTAAGCATATATGAGATTAGAGTTTATAGTTAACAATATGTCCTAATTGGGACACACTCTCACACACACACACACGCACACACACACACACACACACACGATGACAGAATTCACAATTGTTTTATAATCTTATACATTTACCTAAATTGTCCATTTGCTGGCACGAAGTTGTTCAACACAGCTGAAAAGATTGAGGTAATACAGATTATATTCTATGATCATGATGTTATTAAACTAGAACAAATGACAAAAATATAACTAGAAAAATTCCCTGGACAGAATAACATATATTTGTAAGTAATCCATGAGTCAAAGAAGAACTCAAGTCCAAAATTATAAGTTATTTTAAACTGAATATGAATGATGATGCAGTGTTCAATATGAATGATGATGCAGTGTATTAAATCTTATGAAATGTAGATAAAACAGAGATCAGAGGCAAATTTACTACCTTATAGGTAGGAAAGCATTAGCACCTCAAAATTAAAGAAAGTAAAATGGAAGAAGTAATAAATATAAGAGCTGAGGACAATAAAAGAAAAAACAAATGTGCAATAAAGAAAATATAGACAAAAGCTAATCTTTGAAAAAGTTAATAAAACTGATCTAAGCCTATCAAGACTACTTATGAAAAAAAGTGTAAAACATAAATTACCAACCTGAAGAATTAAAGGGGATATACCCCAATTCTTACTGACATAAGAAAGACAATAAAATATTATGAATAACTACACCAATAAATTTGACCATTATAAATTTCTAAAAGAAGAAATAAAACCATGTCTGTATAGTCTGAAAACTATGAAAGAATAGTATCTGTTATTAAAAATCTCACATTTTCAGGACTAAATGACTTTCTTTTATCTATTTAAAGAAAGAAATAACACCCATTCTGTACAAATTCAGAGTAGAACAAGATTGAGACCATAATAACTTGACTTGAAGTGTGACAGATTGTGAGATGAAAATTTTTGGACCGTCACCTCTCATAAATATAGACACATAGACTTATTTGAAGAAGACGTGATTGTGTATAGTGAAATTCCTAAATACTCCATAGTCAAACTATTATAAGTGAATTTATCAAGTTTTTTCAATATGTCAATATAAAAAACAACTGTTTTTCTTTCTATATTCCAGCAACAAATAGAAAATAAAAATTCAAAATTGTAGTAATTACTGTGACATAAAAACTTCTACATACCTAAAAATTTATATAATAACAATAAGCAAGAATTTTACATTGAAAACCATGAAATGTTAATTGAGAAAAAAATTTAATGCCTAAGTAAATAAAGGATATACCATGTTCACATAATTGGAAGACTCATTATTGTAAAGAGTTTTAATTCTACCATAAATTCATCTAGATTCAGTACAATCCCTATTTTTGAAGAAATTGACAAACATAATAAAATTTACATGCAAATACAAATAGAAAAAGTAACCGCTGAAAACTTCAAAAGGAATAATAAAATTGTAGGACTTACACTAGGATATATAAAAACGTATTTTATTTTTTTATATAAATACATTTTAAAGCTTTAATTTTAAAAGTATGTTATAAGCAAAATATTAAGAAAAATATATTATGAAATAGAGTGCCTAGAATCAGGCCTGTTCATATACAATCACCTGATTTATGACAATATTAATTTTTAGGCTTATTGGTTATATGATAGTCTTTTTTTTTTTTTTCCATTCCACCATGTAAGTTTATTTTTTTTTTCTTATCACTCTGAAATTTTTATTCTTTCTCTTTTTTTTTTTTTTTATTTTTTAATATATGAAATTTACTGTCAAATTGGTTTCCATATATACACAATGGAATACTACGTGGCAATGAGAAAAAATGAAATATGGCCTTTTGTAGCAACATGGATGGAACTGGAGAGTGTGATGCTAAGTGAAATAAGCCATACAGAGAAAGACAGATACTATATGGTTTCACTCTTATGTGGATCCTGAGAAACATAACAGAAACCTATGATAGTCTTTTTAATAAGTGACGCTATGTCAGTCAGTACCTATATAGGAAAAAATCCATCTTGGTATATCTTTGCCTCACCCTAGACACAAAAATTAGTTATCAATATATTGCTGATATAAATGCAATCAGTAAAACACTGACACATTTAGAGGAAAATATAGAACTCTTTTGTGGTCTTACTGTAAACAAAATTTTTTTTTCAGAAAGACACAAAAAGCATTAACTATTAAAAAAATCGATAAACTGTAAAATGTAATAATTAAGAACTGCTATTGACTGAAAAATACCATTAGGAGAGTTCCAAAGCAACCCATATAGTGGGAGAATTTATTAGCCATAGGATATATGACATATGTCTCCAAAAAGTATTTTTAAAATTTAAAATTTTTTAAATTTAAAACTACAGCAATAAAAAGACAAAAAGCCCCACTTGAAAAATGGGGAAAAGGCTTGAAGAGATATTATATAAATGAGAATATCCATGTGAAGATTAATTTTGTGACTTCAGTATTTATCCAGGGAATGCAACATAAAACTCCTACCTATAACCATGGGGCAAATTGTTAAAAACTATCAAGTATTGGAGAAGAACTGGGCAATGGGAACTCTCATACTTTGCTAATGAAAATGTACATTAGAGCATTGCTTTAAAAAACTGCTTGGCTGTATCTGCTAAAGTTCAGTGTGTCCATACGTTATGGTTCAGCTATTCCTCCTTGGGATACAGAGGAATGTATGAAGACATGCAAATAGGTAATTGCCTTAAGTTGTGCCCTGTCGTGTTTATATCATCATCAATAATGATTTTTGAAAAAATCTGTAATAAGTGTTCATTAACAGGAGACTGACAAGTATATGCTGCTGCAGTTACACACTAGAACACTATATAACAATCAGTAATAATGCAAGGACTTTACACACAACGTGAAAAGTTCCTATTTGATCAATCTGGTCACCTTTTAAGTTAAATTTCAGATTATATTTGATGTCACTTGCAGGTTAATTATAGATGGCTCCTATCAGATTCATTCCAATTTGTTACCAATTTTTAAAATATGGGTGATATGTTAAATTTTTAAATCATTTTTATTGCACTGTAAGATACATAGAAAAAAGCACATAAATCATAGGTCTACAGCCTATAACTTCTACATAGTTAAAACATCTATGGAATCAACCCCCAAATCAAGACGCTTAACACTGCCACGGCTCGAGGAGCTCCTCGACTCATGCCCTTTTTCTTTTACTACCCACTACCCACACCTGCCAAGAATAACTGATATTCTCACTTCTAACACTGTAGGCTGGTTTGGCTATTTGGTGAATGCATATAAGTGGCATGACACCATATTTATTGACTTATGACTTCTTTTAGTCAATATTATGTCTACATGTTGTTTTATGTATCGGTGGTTGTATCTATGTGGTAAATTAAAATCATATTTTTCATAACACCTATCTCTGAATTCCTAGGATACTCTTAATTCAGTTGTGATGAACTTTTTTATACATGGAAAGAATAAGTTTTCTAATTTTAAGAATCCTTTAATTTTTCTTAAGAAATAATCTCTTCCTATATTCTTTCTCATTTTGCCCTTAAGTGACTTTCATATTAATGTAATGTCCATTACCTAAAGTGAATGCTCTCTTATTTGAGTCTCAAGGACATACTTTTTAAGGGAGAGATTACTTGTTAATTTGTGGTTTTAGAGAGCTTATATAAATTATCTCAGACAGTAACATTTTGAGTGTGTGTGTGTGTGTGTGTGTGTGTGATCAGTGTAGACTGGTGATTCCAGTGATTCTTAATTGGGGAGCCATTTTCCCCCAAGAGAACATTAAGGCAATGTCTGGAGACATAATTGTCACAACTCTGAGGGTGCTGCAGGCATCTAGTGGATAGAGACCAACTATGCTGCTAAATATCCTGCAATGTACAGGCAGCCTCTGGCAATGAATAATTACATCAATAGTACTAAGAATGAGAAACACTGGTATAGACTAACTGGTTACTTTAAGGGTTGTAAGTCTTTTGCTGAGCCATGTTTGCCAGAAATGAATTTTTCTAGAAATGTAACCCTTTTTATTAAATGTTCGTATTCATTGGCTAACTTTGTTCTTAGTTTTCCTTTACTATTTTTAATCTCTTCTATAATTAAAGCTCTGTTTGCTACTTATTGTTAATATTATGTTTGTGGGTGTTTGCATTGGCTTTTGCCTTGTGCCAGTGGTACGTTAGTCAAACTGGTGCTTTTATATTAACTTTACAGCTAAAGATTTGTGGGGCCATACAGTTTGATAGTTTGATTTAGAACTTCAGATTCATGTTAGGCTCAGGCCTATTTTGAATTCTCAGAAACGGCTCTTTATTCATCCAAAGATAAGTTTACTTGTGGTCTCTCATTACCTATATGTATGTGTGTTTATATATGTATCTCCAATCTTTTACTGAGGGCACACTCTCAGCTTTATGAGGGAGTCTTGGTGATAATTCCTTATCTGGCTCAGACACAAAGCATTATCTTCACCTGAGCATTAAAATCCACGATCCTTTGTTGTTAAGGAAAGGAATGAACTATTCTCCACAGCCCAGCCAAATTATCAGCTCATGTATCTCTTCCCTTCCTTTTAGCTTCCTTTTCCAATTTTGGTTCCTGAAAGTTTCTTATAAGTATAATTAAATATTTTCCAGGTGGTTAAAAGTGTGCTTTAGAATGTTATCCTACATTTCTAGCTGTTTGGGATCAGGTGGATTTTCAAATTACTTAGATCATCATATTGCTGGAAACAGGAGTCATTCCATTATTTAAAATAAATAGCATTTTTGCAAGTTGCTTGAAATAACTTTCTCATAATCTTGACTGAATGTATATGTCACTTGCCACTTCAAGAGAATTCCTTGATTTAACAGGGTATAGCTACAATAATGAAATAAAGAGAATAACATCTATGGTATATTTTTTGGGTAGAAATAGTTTGGTCAGTGTTCTAGGACAAAAACGTCATTGCTAGGGGGTGCCTGGCTGTCTCGGTCCGTTAAACATCTGACTTCAGCTGGCTCATGTTCTCATGGTTCCTGGGTTCCAGCCTCACTTTGGGCTCTGTGCTGACAGCTCAGAGCCTGGAGCCTGCTTCGGATTCTGTGTCTCCCTCTATCCCTGCCCTCCCCCACTCATGCTCTGTATCTCTCTCTCTCTCTCTCTCTCTCTCTCTCTCAAAAAATAAATAAACGCTAAAAAAATTTTTTTAAAAAAAGGTCTTTGCTAGGCCTTATTCTCTTATGTCAAATCAAGAATATATGTAAGATATCTGATGTTGAGACATTTCTTTTCTTTCTTTTTCTTTTTCTTTCTCTCTTTCTTTCTTTCTTTCTTTCTTTCTTTCTTTCTTTCTTTCTTTCTTAATGCTTCTGGAGAAGTTCCCATTATAATAGGCAACTCCCTCCTCCTCATGAATTCCTGTTAGTCCTGGAAAATACAAACAATGCTAGATTTACTGTTTAATCATTAATTTAAAAAATGGAGTCTTTGTAAGAGTTAAGATTTTTCAGTTATCAGCAACTGAGAATTGCTAACTTAATTATAAATGTATGAATTTAATAAACAGTTACTGATTTACTAGAATAAAGGAAAAACCTGAAGAAGCGGGCTTGGTAAAATCAAGAACTATGGCAGTTTTAGGCATTTAGGTTTTAGGAATTATTGTATACTTTCTTCAGAACTCCCAGGATGAAACAGCTCCAACTCTTTTCAATCTTTGTCACTCAGGTTGATTGAAATTCTTTGGAGAGAAAATCAGATTGACCCACCTTTGGTCTTGTGCCCATCTCTTATCTGGTAGAAACAGAGAATCTTTACGGAAAGTCTCACAAGGACTCACAAAGGGAAAGCTTGGTTTTTGTACCTATTAGATACAGTAGCATGCCTCCACACAACAAACAACCACAGAATCTCATTGTCATATAACAATAAACAATTATTTCTATTCATGTCTCAGTGGGTTGGCTGTGGTTTGGCTGATGTTGGCTGGGCTTATCTGTACTTGGCTCTAGGATGGATGTTTTAGCTCTGCTCCACATTTTTCTTATTTTTCTGGGACTTGTGCATGGCATAGGGACATCTGTTTTTCATGGCAATGGCTGAAGGAGACAGAGGACACTGATATAAGTGTATTTGAAGCCAATGTGTCATATCTTCTAACATTCTGCTGACCAAGGCAAGTAACCTAGCCAACCTTGCATCAGTGAGGTGGGAACTCACTATTGAAAGAACTGCCAAGGGTAAGAATACAAGTTGGGGCTGGGGGAGGGATATTGAGAACAAAAATACAATCTACTCCTGCTGTCTAAAGGGTAATTTGGGTGCTTTAGCAAAAGATTGGCAAAAAGATACGAGACTGGGAAAAATTTCGTATGTAAACCACAATGTCTAAGATGTCACTCAAAAAGTATACTGCATAAAGAAGTGAATAACTTCTTTTATGCAAGAAGAGAAACTTGGACAACTAATTTTTATTAACTATATTTTAGAAAAGGAAAAGTTTATTTCTTTTAAATCATGCATAATTTAATTTTGTAACCTAATCAGGCTCCAGTTTAGTCTCTTGGTAAGAAATCTGGTAAAATAATTTTCAAAGGTCACAGATAGGGCTGAATCTAGAGACCATCATGATACTTTCTCCCTTGTTTTACCCAAATACACTTCTTTCCTTTGAAAACATTTATGTCTAATAAATCAGATTAATATGTACATGATTTCAATCATAATGGAGGAAAGAAATGTTATGTATTTTGGGGAGCTCTGAGGTACAATCCTGAAGTCTCTTCCCACTGACTTTATTCACCAATCCTCCACTGTGCTTTAGTTTCCTGACTCATAATGGTAGACGTAAAAAACACAGGGCCATTATAAAGAAACTACAGGTGAAAAGATGACAGATTGCATTTAAGGTAATATGTGAAGACATACCCCTAAAGTGAAGTATTTTCAAGGGTTCTGTCCTTAGGTAAGGTCAAGGGAATGAATTTAAGAGTTTAGGAGGAGGAAGTAAGATGTAGGAAAGCATCAAAGTACTTATCTCTTCAAGAAGAAAGCAAAAGTCTCAAAAGCACCCTTTTTAAATTTACTTGGATGATGTCTTAATTGTCTGGACGCTGTACACTTGAGGTCTGTTACTCTTCTTGGAATTTTTCTATGTTGAGCATATTGTCCACCCAACATCTGCTTGCATTCCCATAGTGACATGGCTCTTCTTAAATATTTCTTAGGTTTCTTCTCTGTTTAGTTTTCTAATATCTGGGATCTGGACCTAATATCCAGGATAGTGTCTAGCACACTATGTGTGTGCTTTAAATTTTAGAGAAAGAAGGAAAGCAAAAAAAGAAAGTCTTCATTGTCAGTGTATCCTGAAGGGAAAACATTCTATCAGTGCCCATCTGTGGAGAACCTGGATTTTCCCAGGAGTACACATTATACCATTAGACGATAAGGACTTGGCAGTAGATTTCCACTTTAGAGATCCAGAGTTCCTGTTTGTTGTGCCTGTCTCCTCTTGGGCTTGTCTGCCTCTTCGTTCTTCTAAGCGTGACAGTGATATCAGCTGAATTTCATTCCAACTCTCCTCCTGAAATTGGAAAGCTTTGAATTTCCCCCTTGGCTGCAAGGATCAAGTTTAAATGCTCTTTCAGCCTCTTGCTGCTTAGGGAGCCTACAGGATATATTCTGTCTTTGCCATGGAGAACAGGCCTCTCAAGCATGTGGTGGAAAACCTAAGGGGGTTGCTTGTATACCGGAATTGGCCAGTGTAGTGAGCAGCTTGCTTCAGCCCTTATTGCAAACATGTTAATTCAGGCTTAGTCATGCTAAAACCTTGAAGGCCTGCCCTTTAAAAGTTAAATCTGTTCTTTCACACAATTATTGGCAGAATATAAATTATACTAAGGTCCTAACTAAAGCTTTACCACAGCTGTGAGAATAGTTAAACACAAATCAGCTAGCTTAGCCTGAAAAACTGCCTGTGGCATGGGGGAAGTAGAACTTTGGTCACATGTGTTTTGCTTTTCAGTGTATCAAATTGCTGTCATGGCAAAGGACTGTTTCCTGAATAATATTTCAGAGGTCTGGGCTACTGACCTTTTGGAGTGATCCACCTGCAAATTGGCTTATCAGAGAGATTTCGGGGGCCCAAAGCTGTATTTTAAAATGATCCAGGGTTATTAGTATGTTTGAATACTTCTTGTTTGGGTCTTCTCCTATGTTTGAATTGGCATTAACAATCTAACAATATATTAAACTTAACCATACGAAATTGACATTCAACCAGTTTTGGTCTATAAAAATGGCAGTTTCACCATAGTTCAGCCTAATAGCTTTGATTTATAAAGTCATGTAAATAATTCTTATTATAGTGTTTTAGATATTTTAATCACTAAAATATCAATCAGTTGATGAATATGAACAGTGGGGAAATTGTCTCATTTTGAATTCTCTTTTTGAGACCATAGAGCTTTGGGGCACAGTTTCGTTTTGATTGATGTAGTTCTTCAGAAAGGAAAGGAGTCTTCATGCTCTCTCTTTTTTTTCCCTTTCTTTCTCTTTCTTTCTCTCTCTCTCTTTCTTTCTCTCCCTCTTTCTTTCTCTCTCTCCCTCTTTCTCTCTCTCTTTCTTTCTTTTCCTTCCTTCCTTCCTTCCTTCCTTCCTTCCTTCCTTCCTTCCTTCCAAGGCAGATATCCTGATGGTTAGGGACTCCCTGTTTTTTCCCTTTTTCTGGCTTCTTTCTTTCAAGAAAAGTCCTCACTTTGTTCTCTCTACTTAGTTGATAGTTTGCATTAGATGAGAAAAAAAAATCTTCAGAGTTTTACTTAGAGTTATGAAGAGGAACCTTGCCTTTCTTTCCATAACTTCTAGAAGCCAGAATAAGCTCAAGCAGCTGCTTCTTGCTTCTGAGCCAGGGTACTGTACTGGTAGGAGCTGCCACTGAGTCAGCCCTCCTTTTTACTGATGGTGTCATCCTGAATAGGTTAACCTACCTATTTGAGCAACAGTTTCATCGTTGGTAAAATGGGGTTAATTCCATCTACCTCACAGGACTAACATAACGACTACATTTATAATAGATAGGCCATGAAGTGAGCTCTGTCCATAGTAGATACTCAGTAAAATGTATCCTTTTTATTTCTTTGGGTTCATTCAGCCCAAGATAAATTGCAAAGGAAGGAATATGCAGTTTCAGACTTTCTTTTCTTTTGCCACAGCTGATTGGGGTAATTAAAGGAGAAATTGCAAGGAGTTTTGTCTTCTGCACTTCTTTCACTAAAAGTTTTATTCCCCTAGTGTAGGACTCTGTTCTAGGAGGGTAATGTTTTGTGCCTTTGTTGTCTTCCAGGGACGTGCCTGAGGAATTTTCAGTGGTTTGTGGAGTATAAAGGACAGGGAACTACCAACATGATTTTCAAAACACATTTCAAAAAAAAAAAAAAATATTTGTGATTGTGCATATCACCTGTGTGAAAGCACTTTGCAGTATTAGTTATACTATAAGTTGAAACTGATAGTTCTAAGTAATATTACCATTCCCAAAATTCTTTTTTTTTTTTTTTTAATTTTTTTTTAACATTTATTTATTTATGAGACAGAGAGAGACAGAGCATGAACAGGGGAGGGTCAGAGAGAGAGGGAGACACAGAATCTGAAATGGGCTCCAGGCTCTGAGCTGTCAGCACAGAGCCCGACGCGGGGCTTGAACTCCCGGGACCGTGAGATCATGACCTGAGCCGAAGTCGGAGTTTAACCGACTGAGCCACCCAGGCGCCCCACCATTCCCAAAATTCTAATGAACTCAAGTGCAGATTTCTATATCTATGGCTATAGGTGTGTCTGAAAGAGCAGACCTAGGCCGGCCGACTAATGACCATGTCCCTGACATGGCCGCAGAAAGAGGTTCCCGCTCAAACCTCAGACCACGCCTCCTCCTCTTGAGTAACTTATGTTTTCTAAGAAAGCAGGCTACCGATTGTTGCATTCTTCTGAAGTCTGAGGTGGGAGGAAGGGGAGTGTGAGAGGCGTGGAAAGTGTGAGTAGAAGAGGGAGGGCTTCTCTCAGGTAGGGGCCAGAGGCAGGAGCCCTCAACCCTGTCCAGGCTTAGAATGACCGGGAGCATTTTACCCCTCCCCAAACCAATTAATCAGAGTCTCTGGGGATGGTGTTTGGTGCTAGGTATTTATATAGCACAGCAAGGCTGACAGCCAATGGTTAATAGGTGACCAGTGAGAAACGTTCTGTATACACTGAGGCCAAACATGTTAGAGATCCTCAGACACAGTGGTTCTTAAACTTCAGGTGCATCAGAATCTTCTGGAAGACTTGTTCAAACACAGATTGCTGAGCCCCACCCCCAGAGTTTCTGATTCAGTGGGTGTGTAACCACCAGGCCCAACATTTGCATCTTTAACAAGATCCAGGTGACACTGATAATTGCTGATCTGGGACCACACCTTGGCAGCCATTGTTCTGTCCTCCCCCAGCCAATCGGCTGAGGCCATGATCCCTATAAAACCTTTGTGCTTTTGAAACCCTCTCTCTCTCTCTCTCTCCAGTATCTCACCTCTGGTCGGAGCAGGTAGGGGATTGAGCTCGAGCTAGCTCGAATAAAGGCTCTTTTGCTTTTGCATCGGACTCGGCTCCCTGGTGGTCTTTGGGGATCACGAATTCTGGGCATAACATGTCCATGTGATTTATTTTGCAAGTCTTGAGGATTGGTAAGGACAAAGAGAGATGATAAACTCTTAAACCAGTGAATCTGCTTATAGAGTATATAAGACATGGGAATGATTTTTATTACTTAATTCAGCATTTTTTGGGATATCTACTAAAAGTCCAGCACTATGCCGGGGACACATAGTCTCTTGCTGTTCTTGTCTTGGTCTGTACTTAACTATATTTCCTTACTCAATCCCTATTGAAGAAGCCTCTCTGAGAGACCTCTGTCAGCTTTCTGGAAAGTCTCTGCTCAGAAACAGAGAGCTCTCTGTGTTGTATCTTTAGGGAACAGAAGTGTGATAGTTGATAGCTGAACTGGGTGCAAGTACAGCTATAGAACTGAGTGAACTGCCAACTGGAAATAGCTCCTTCCTAATTCAAATGAACTTCTTTATTTGTTTAATTTTGCCTTTAACTACCAGTATTGCTTTGGGAAAATTCAATTCTCTTTGGAAACACAGGTTAGAAAGGAGCCTCGGAATATAAAATGGAGGGACAGAAATAACAAAGAATTTATGTTTATTGTTCAAATCATACTTTTTTTTTCTGTAGTTCTTGTATTCTCACCCCATGAGAAGAGCTAAGAGAAGCAAATTTTGACTTCAAGGCTTGAGAATACATTTTACACATGTTATATATAACATTGCCAGAGACGGGATTTAAACTATTTTGATTTTCTGTAATTGGTGTCCGGGTAACATAGTGGAGGGCTTCTGTGTAGTTTCAGGTGTTTTACTTGTATTTGCTTTTATTTTTTTTCTCATAATATTAGATTCTTAATCAAAGTTTTCTTGTTAAGTGAACTTTGGTGTAGAGTTGATGTTTTCTACCCAGACTTCCCCAGAAAATATAGCACTTGAGTTACTGTGGGACATATTACATAACATACATGATATACCTACTAATTTGTTAATGACCAAAATTTAAAAGATTCTATAATGTAGATTCCATTATTGATGTGAGATATAATAATGTGTTGCCTTAAATTTTTCACAAATGAATTGAGAACATCCATTTTGGTTGAATGCAATTATTTGTAATAACATGATTAAAATATGTGGCATAAAATATAAGTTTTACATAAAAGCAGGTGTTCCTTTTCAAGCAAAATTCTTTTTACTTTAGAAGTGTTAGACTCTGAGCAAAGATAACTCAGATAATTGCACTATTATCTCAATAGCCAATCTATTTTTTTAGATTCATCTTTTTGTTTACAAAATGCAAGTATTCCTTTGGAGGAATTTTCATTAGTTGTTCTGTAGAAACTCGTTCCTATTGCTGATCGCATTTTGTTAATGGTGCATTAAAAATATACAGAAGCTTTTAGGTTAGCTAAATGTTGCATAGTAAATTTTTGAGAGACGGGTACTAGCATATGCAAGTATATCTTATATAGGAGAGCGTTAACTTATTGCACCTCATGCCTTTCAGATTATTTGTAGTTTTTACCTATTGAACAAAATGGAGATCATTGACCATTGTAAATTGTTTTGGTAAAACTACATACTATGTCTTCAGGGTCCCTTTCTCTTTCAGATGTGTAAGCATTCTAAACTCAGAAATGGAGGTATGAAGAGTCCAAGTGATGAGGAGGGAGAAAGTCAAGAATGATTTGTGCAGTGATTTTCTGGTGGGGGAAGTGACAAAAGGGGGTTGTTTTACTGTTAGACCTATCAATGGATGCAAACAAAAGTAAATATTATATTTGATATTAACAGGAATTTGGCAATGATGAATCATGGAACTTGAAAAATGCAAAGCAAAGGGATTCAGAAAAAGAAATAAAAGGAAGGAACAGAAAGAAGTGGACAGGATATATGGTTTCCTGGTCTCTTGGTTGCTTACAATGATTTCATTAAATTCCATTGAGAAATGAAGATAGAAAAATTTAGGTCATTTGTAATCTAATAATACTCAATTTATTTTGGTATATAGTATTCTAGATCTAGGTCTTGGAACAATTCCCAGGGGATACTCTACATAGACTCTTAAACTCTTCATCATTCAGTAAGAATAGCCTTTGTGCCACTAAGACCCCAGACAGAATCAGGAAGGTTTATGCCCAAAATCTGTGTTGGTTTGGTGATGGAGGATCTCTACTGATCACTAATTTCATTTAGAATAAGAATTCCCCCAAAGAGGCCAGTTTTAGCATATAGGCAACAGAATCCAATTGAAGAATATTTAAAAAGGTTGAAACAAAGAATGGGGTGGAAACAACTGAGAACCTCATTTGAAATAGTCTATATTGGTTATTCTAGCGTTAACTACTGAGCTCTCAACACCGGTATATTGCTGACATTTCTGGAAAGGTGTAGATGGGACATAAGTGTTTTGAGATCCAGTTTCCTCTTCCATTAACCTCAGATATGAATTGTCTCTCCTCAATATAATGCTCAGCTATACCTTGGAAAAAGCCTTACACCTTTAAGTTTCACCTTTATGGCATTTCTGCCTCACCAACTCAGATTTCATCAAGGCTACTAATACAGTTCTAGGTTTACCTAATGCTGTTTTACCATTCCATAAACATACACAATGCAAAAGATTTTTGAAGTCTGGAGGAAGGTCTCTCTTTATCTGCAGATAGATTAATGCTTACTAAAAGAACCTTCTGAAAAAACTAACTCAATGCTGGAGCTGTCAACTGACGCAGGAGAGTTCTAAGAGATTTTCAGGCATTCAGTAGCTCTAATGGTTCTCCGCATTTATTCATACATAGATTATGCTGTGGTTATTTCTTGCCTCTCAGTTTAAGCTGTCATTTCATCAACGAGGACTAGGATTAAAAGCTATTTCAGTTGCAGCATAATAGTGTCTTATTCAGCTTTTACATTGAACCATCTTATTTAAACTGAGTTTCAAAAATATTTATTAATAACTTACCTATGTGCTATTTGATAGCCAAAGGTAAATTAAGGGGGATTAACATTAACTGTACGGTATAGCACTAGAGTTAAAACAAAATTAATTAACCACCACAGTGAGACATACCAAAAAGTGAATAGCAGGAACAGACCAGAGTTTGGTTGTAATCTCATTATGGAAGCATGTGTTTGAATTTCACAAGATTTCTACATTTCAAACCCAACACCAAATTTCACAAATAAAGTGACAACGGATACTTGTAAAGCATGAGAGATAAGTCATTAAGATAGATTTAGATCAGAACACTGTAAGTAAAATAAATACATAAAGTTCGGATTTCTAAATTTAGTGTTTTTATTTCCTAAGATTTAGGCAGTATTAACTGCTACAAGAGACAAGATAGTAGACATATCTAGACAGGGAAATGTCTGTTTCTATACTAGAACTCTCATAGATCCTCATAATTCTGGGGAAATGTATGTAATTTTCTCTAAGTAGAAGGTGGGACAAATCAGTAGTTTCCAACAAATAACATTGCAGATGTAATTCCAATATCACCAGCTGCTCTAAATGAAACCCGGCGATGCCAGAAGACTCACTTTTTGTTCAGTCTTGCCCTTAGTGCACCTACCAACTCCCACCTGCTCCTGAGAAAATACAGTTTATAACATCTGTAATAACCAGAGTATTGCTAGTTTCATGTTCACAATGAGTTTTTAGTAAAAAGTTGCTGATGATTAAAAAAAAAAAAGAGGACTGTTAATACAATGCAAATTACACGGAAGGCTTGTGTTGGTGGCGTTTATTTCCTAAAGCAATGGTTATCTAAGCATTGCTTTTACAAATAATTAAATCTCCATTCAGAAAGAATTATTACAAGTTTTGCTGCCAGAGACTTTTTGTTATGAGTATTCTGCTTAATTGAAGGGACACTTACGATCTATGAACACATTTTGAAATCACTTTTATAAATTAATTTTATAAATACACACTGTATATTCTATTCTGTAAATGGGTCAAATAATTCTTATCTCCTGAAAGTTCAGATTCACTATTCTAGCTTGTATTTTTTCACTATTTTGTGTTGCATAGCAGCTATCAAATGAATTCAATTATTTTCTTTTACTGGACGTTTGAAAATTGTTGTCCCTTCAAGTAAAGTGAACATATGCAACAGTAGCAATATCAGTATCATTTACTCTTTGTAAATTTCTTTTCTGGATTGAGTGTTGTTTAATAGTGTTCTGAAATCATAGTTTCTGGTGCACATCATTGTTATCATAATCATTAATATTTATTGAGAGCTTCTAATGTAACAGGCTGGCTATCTATCTATCTATCTATCTATCTATCTATCTATCTATATCTGTTCTTAGATCCACATCTATATGTCTGAAACCGGAGTTTATATAATCTCGAATGAGACAGACAAATAATGGAAAAGTTTATCCCAAGGAAAGATGGGTTAATAGCACATTGATTGAGACCGTGGTCAGACTTAATAATACAATCCCCTCTGGGCCTTTGAGGTCTGTGGGCATGTGAACACCCATTTTAACTTTCTGCATTCTCAGTTTCCCACTGGAAACAACTTTTTTCCCCTGTAAAAAAGACTTACTAAGGAAACAGAATAAACAATTAGAAATTTTTTAAAAAGTTGTGTTCTTGGGTGACTGGGTGGCTCAGTTGGTTAAGTGTCCGACTCAGGCTCAGGTCATGATCTCGCAGTTCATGGGTTTGAGCCCAATATTGGGCTCTGTGCTGACAGCTCACAGCCTGGAGCCTGCTTCAGGTTTTGTGTCTCCCTCTCTGTGCCCCTCCCATGCTCAAGCTCTGTCTCTCTCAAAAATTAAATAAACATTAAAAAAAAAGTTGTGTTCTTAATTATACTAAGTAGAATAAGTCAGAGAAAGACAAATACCATATGATTTTACTTATATGTGGAAACTACAAACCGAAACAAATGAACAAACTAAACAAAACAGAAACAGACTTGTAATTAAAGAAAACAAACTTGGTTATGAGAAGGGGGAGTGGTTTGGAGGGCAGGCAAAATAGTTGAATGGGATTAAGAGCTACAGACTTCCAGTTAAAAACAATTAAGTCATAGAGATGTAATATACAACATAGGGAATGTAATGAATAATATTGTAATAACTTTATATGGTGACAGATGGTAACTGAACTTATGGTGGGGAGTATCTTGTAATATATAAAAATGTTGAATTGCCATAATGTTTACCTGAAAGGAACAGAAAATTGTATGTTAATTAAACTTGAATAAAAAAAAAGTAGGTAACTATATAAAATTAGAAAAAGTACAGAGTGCATGAAATTGAATCAAAATTATTAGTTGAAACAATGAGTGCAATGAATAACAGTCATGATAATGCTGAAAAATTAAACCAATGAAGAAGTTGAAAAATTGGAGAAAAGATGTGATATGGAGGACAGACCCAACACATAAATGATATCAGTTCCAGATTGAAAAATAATAACTTATGGAGATGTCATAATTTAAAAAATAATTATACTATACTATCCTAACTTGGAAAAACTTGAATCTTTGAACTGAAAAGGATTACTGTATGTAAATAAAAATTCACTTAAGAAATTTATATTTATAGGGCGCCTGGGTGGCGCAGTCGGTTGAGCGTCCGACTTCAGCCAGGTCACGATCTCGCGGTCCGTGAGTTCAAGCCCCGCGTCGGGCTCTGGGCTGATGGCTCAGAGCCTGGAGCCTGTTTCCGATTCTGTGTCTCCCTCTCTCTCTGCCCCTCCCCTGTTCATGTTCTGTCTCTCTCTGTCCCAAAAATAAATAAAAAACATTGAAAAAAATTAAAAAAAATTTTATATTTATATATGTATTTTTAAAAATACATATTTATGCTAGATATTTGTTTTACATTAAAAAAAATTTAGAGACTGCAAGCATTCAGTTAGGAATATAAAACAGGTTCAGACAAAAGAAAAAGGATAATCACACTGATTTCATATTTCTCATAAAAGATTTGGATTAGCATCCAGAGAGTTTCTTCAAATCTGAGAATTCTCTATGTGAAGACAACAGAAAAGTATTCTCAGATTTCTCACATTCTCTTCCTAAAGAATACATTCAAATAAAGGCATAAAAATCATGACTGGATGAAAGAGTAAGTTGCTCCTACTGAGGGATTGAAGACAATTAAATAAAGATCTGTCTTATAAATTAATGCAGTTTTCAATGAAAATTTCCAAGCTGACAAAAGATGATTCCATAAAAGTAATTACAAGATACTGACATTTCACATTTTTTTAAACATGAGAAAAGAATGGTGGTCACTGGAAAAAGTTTATAAGGATTGGCACACTAATATTGGGCGCTATGCTTGGTGGGTTAATAGATTGTTTTTTTATTATCACTGATAACTAGACAAAGTAAGGTGAACTAAATACAAACAAACAGATTACAATAAAAACATATCTTTCAAATCATTAGGAAAAAAAGTAATGAGAACACACATTGAGAAAGTTATAAAACAGATTGCAATAGCTAATCCCAATTTTACAGACACATTTTATACATATGTAAACATAAATGATTCATAAACATTAATTTATTCCATTGAAAGATATCTTTAGGTGTTGGTTGGCAGATTATTATAGATTTTTAATTTGTTTTTATTTTATACATTTTAAAAATGACTATCGATTATATAATTACAAAACAATAGTAATTTATTTTATTAGGTCATAAAATTTAAACTAATTTTATATACATACAATGACATGGGTCAATACTGCTTTTTTTTAAATGTTTATTTATATTTGAGAGAGAGAGAGAGAGAGAGAGAGAGAGAGATAGTGCACAAGCAAGGGGAAGGGCAGAGAGAGAGATGGAGACAGAATATGACGCAGGCTCCAGGCTCTGAGCTGTCAGCACAGAGCCTGACACAGGGCTCAAACTCATGAAACGTGTGATCATGACCTGAGCCGAAGTCAGATGCCCAGCAGACTGAGCCATCCAGGCACCCTGACATGGGTCAGTACTTCCATAGAGTATTTTTAGTGATGAAACTAAAGAGATAAATTAAATCTGATTATTTTTGAATTATTTAATTAAAAAAATTAATATTTATTTAGAGAGAGGAACAGAGAGAGGGGGAGAGAGAGAGAATTCCAAGCAGACTTCTTGCTGTCAGTGCAGAGCTGAATGTGGGGCTTGAACTCACAAATTGTGAGATTACGACCTGAGCTGAAATCAGAGTTGGATGCTTAACCGACTGAGCCACCCAGGCACCCCTTGAATTACTTAATTTAAGTCAGTTACGTTTTTAATATATAATGGGAGCAACACTTATTAAAGAAAGGCTTAGTTGTGTATTTATGATATATTCAACTTAATACAAAATGGGAATTGAAAGTAATATAACATGCAAATTGAGAGAAATAGTTAAGGTGAGCCTTAAAATTGTACCGTAATGTAAATGCATGCATGCAACATTATCTTAAAGAGTCCAAGAAATTGCATTGAAAAAAAAATGTTCAAAGCAAGACCAAAATTGGGTTTCATTTTGTTTTGAGTTATCCTTCAGAAAAGTGCACAAATACAGGAATGAACATTTTGGGAATGAGCGTATCTGATATTAAGTTATTTTAATATTTTAAAAAATGTAAGTATAATTAACATAGTTTTATATTAGTTCCAGGTGTACACTATAATTCTTCCACATTTCTGTGCATGCCTCAGTGCTTATGAAAGTAAGTGTACTCTTAATTCCCTTTATCTATTTCGCTCATTATCTCACTCACCTCCCCTCCTCTCTGGCAACCACCAATTTGTTCTCTGTATTTAAGAGTCTGGTTTTTTGTCTGTCTCTTTTTGTCTTTGTTTATTTGCTTGTCTTGTTTCCTTAATTCCACATACAAGTGAAATCGTAAGGTATTTGTCTTTCTCTGACTGACTTAATTTCACTTTAGCGTCATACCCTCTAGGTCCATCCTTATTGTTACAAGTGACAAGATTTTATTCTTTTAATAATTCTCATTCACAGAATTATAAGTGAATGAGGAAGGATGCTAAGAATTTGCCCTTCTGTTACAATTTCAAAAAGAAAAATTAGGTAGGAAATAACACATGTCTGAACTTTGGGCAAGGAAGAGTTTACCTCCAATTCTGGGCTGATTTAAGGACTATTTAAAGTTGAGTTGGCTAATTACTAAAAAGTAGGAAGCTCATCTTAGAGAAAAGTTGATCGTATGTACTGTTGAAAACTGAAATTAGATTGAGAAATCAGAATACCTTCATATTTTAAAATTATATTGCTATAGAAACAAAGATTGCATCCTCTTGTAAAAGTACCCTTTTATAAAAATTTTGCATGGTAAATATTTTTTTATTCCACAATTTCCTCAGAAGAGTTGAATAGAAGAAATCTTATGAGCTGGATGTGCTAGAACCTATTTTGGTCCTTGGAAATTGCATTTGTCACCCACTTTTCTCTTTCCAATACCCACCCACCACAGGCTGACTCAATAGGTGGAGCAGGTGTCATGAGTTCCAGTGAGCTCATGAAGTGTTGAGTGTTGTTGCCACTGCAGGCACTACTGTGCTCTTATTCTTCAGTCCCAGTGGGAACTCACCCTTCTTTGTTGGCCCAGATATTTAGTTGACTTGTGCAAGAATTTAGACAACACTCATTTTCAGTTGTTTTATTTCTTCCTGGCCTGATTTTGCAGATAAATGAATCAGAGGTTAGAGAAATGGTGATACTTTTTGACCAAATGTCAGGTACAGAAAGTCTCTTGAAATGTCCTTCTTTGTTACATTGGCCAAACATACAACTTCCACTTATGAGGCTTAAAAGCTTCTAAGAGTTGAAACCATTTTCTTCATAATTATACCACATATGAAGTTAGTTTCTCCTATGTCCAGTTTTAGGAGAAGGTATGAGGAAAGTCCTTCAGCATCTTCTTACATTTATTTAAAGCAAGCGTGGTGAATTCAGGGTTTGAAATACATTGATTCTTATTCTATGAATTAATCTCCTTTTTGTTTAGACTTATATGCTAATAAATGATTTTCTCTTATGTAGGTTAAGCATTATGAAATTTTATTGTATGATTAAGAAAATAAAGCTAATTCATTTTTCCTGCTTGTCCCCAAACTTAATTTGAGCTCACTAAAGGTGCTGAATTTACATTAATTGTGAAGACAGCCTGGTCTCATAGAGGAAATACTTAGACTTTCTTAGTTTTTAGCCTAGCTCTCCACCGCTTTCATAAATTAGTAGGATAGAACATTGGAGAAATTAATAAAAGCCTAAAAGGTTCATATTCTTCATCTATAAATGGGGAAAAAAGATAAATACGGCATAGGAACATTTTGAGGGGTTAATGAGGCAATATATTTTATTTTCATTTATTTACTTTTTAACGTTTATTTATTTTTGAGACAGAGACAGAGCATGAACAGGGGAGGGGCAGAGAGAGAGGGAGACACAGAATCAGAAGCAGGCTCCAGGCTCTGAGCCATCAACTCAGAGCCGACGCAGGGCTCGAACTCACGAACCACGAGATCGTGACCTGAGCTGAAGTCGGACGCTTAACCAACTGAGCCACCCAGGCACCCCGAGGCAATATATTTTAAATGCTTGCTATTATTTAATTCATGGTTGATATAAAAAAATATTTTCTGCTTCTGACCATCTTTTGTTGAAAGTTCTAACCAGCTGTGAAATAAATGTTCTAAAGCAGGCACAAAGAGAAGAAACCTAGACAATTCATAGACAAAAAAACCCCCAAAAAAACAAAAAAACAAAAACCTATAACAAAATGGTCTCTGGATGATCATCTGCAGTTATAGCAGTTGAGATAGATACTATCTTTCTTACTCTTTTGTAAATGACTTTGAGAGAATTACTAACCTCTTATAAACATATTCAGTTTTCAAAGGAATATTCTATGGCATTTAGGATTTATGTATGTATCCAAACTCATCAAATTGTGTACATTTAATATGTGCAGATTTTGTATATACATTATACCCCAGTAAAACTAAAAAAAAAAAAACGAAACAACTCAGTAAATAATGACTCAAGAGATTCTTTGAAAAATACAGTGAAGTATGTTTCCAGTTTATTACTCTTAGTGTATTCTTTCTTTCACTAAATGTCACTAGATTTCATAATTCTCTTAATATTTAGCAAAGTAAAGCAATGTCTAATGTAACAATTCAGGCAAATACCCCTGAGAATGAGGTTCAGTGAGGTATTTTAAAATTATCATTGCTCACAGACACCAACTGTTGCAAAGACTGCTATATATCTGTATCAGTTAGCTACTGCTATAATAATGATATATAACAAACAGCTCCACAGCCCTACCTCCCCCTTCTCAGTAGCTTGTAAGAACAAGCTTATTCTCACACTTAACAGGTTTGCAGGCTGATCTAGGCTGGGCTAAAATGAGTTGCTCTGATTCAGGCTGTGGGTTGGCTGGCTTGCTTCCAGACTCCTATCTGCTCAGGTTCTGGTCTATTTCACATGTCTCTCATCCTCCTTGGGGCATGTTCTTCTCAAGGTTAAGGAAGAAATACAAGGGCTAACTAAAAATCCCTCACCACATTTAATTTTTTGCTTTTATCGCTTCTGCTAATTTTTCCTCTGACCAAAGCCAGTATTAACGGAATGGGAAAATATATAGTGGTCACTCCCCTGAGATGTACTGCAAAATCATATGACAAAAAGAGTAGATAGATACATGGAGAGAGTGAAAATGTGAGAAGAATGATCCAATCAATGTACTATGGTGTTCTCCAAACTTTTTTCCCTAAGCAAACAATCAAATTGCATTTTCCTTGCAGATGGGTTGTCCCAAGTATCTGAATGATGCCAGTGCACTGTGGTTAGAAGTGAGGAATGCCACTTACATGCTTGGCTCGTATAAAATATGTCTGTTCTGCATGCTATTCTCCATGCTCTCTCTTGTCTGCTGGCCGAATGTAGGGGAGACCAAGGCCCTAGAATAATATGTCTGAGTTATACAATAGAAGGAAACTGGACCTTCATTTTATATAATGGACTCTCTAAATAGCCTCACACTGGTCTATGACATTAGGGATAAATAAACTTATTGTGTGAATCTTCTCATATTTTTGGCATTATATGTAATAGTAGTCTACCATATTTGACTGTGCAACTTATTAACATCTATTCTAAATATTCAGGTGTCTAAAATAACTTCACCCATGATTCTTAAAATAAGAGATAAGAGACCGTCCTCAACAATTCTGTCAAGAATGTGGGGGATCTAATAGGATATGAATCTAGAGCTGCATCATTTGGTGAATTGAGGGGAGAGAGTGGTTACAGACTTAGAAAGCTATTATTTATAGGGGTAGGATGGATTTCAGTGGATGCATATGCATATTTAAAGGTGCTTTCACACTGAGTAATAGCTTAAATATGACAGAAGTGGTTGGGGAAAAACTTGAAAAGCTTCAAGCATAAATTTTGTTCCTTAATCTAATTACTCTCCCCCCACCAAAATTATTACATATACATGCAAAACAATTCAAATTGTGTAAAAGGCTATACAGTTAAAAGCTAAGTCTCCATGTCTTCTTCTTAGACATAACCAAGTTAATGATTTCCTATATAAATCCTCAAAATGTTTTCCTGCATGTATACCCTACATATGTCTTGTGGTAATTCTTAATGCTGGTATGAATATTGATCTCTATACTTTGAAGAATTAAGCATTAAAACCTACACCTTTTTTTATCCACTGCTGTATAACTAATGGCAGATGGTACCTTGACAATATCTGAGGTGATGCTGTGTGACAGTACCTATTGTGATGATCAGAATTTATGCTTCAAAGATTTTATGACTTGCAGAAGATGCCAAATTTCCATCTAACCAAAAATATTATGTTCATTCCCAATGCAATGTTAAAATATTCAAATTTACTTTGATTTATTTCTGCTTGGGAATGCAATCTGGAATTTAAGGAATGTGTGTTTTCTGTAGCAAAATGATGCATGATTGCAGGTGAAATTATGTAATTTCTGTGAGTAGAAGAACGAGGGTGTACAATCTGAATCTAAGCTATTCCACTCACTTTCCTGTAAGTGCCTTGGGTTAGAGATTATTTCTCTTCAAGTGACAGGGTCTTTTGTGTATCTTTACCTCTGCCCTCAGTAGGAGCTTGTTTAGGGGACTGAGAGTCCAGTTTCTAAAGCTGCAAACCACCCTTTGTGTGAAGAGGAATTGTGAGAGGTCATTTGTACCACTGGCGTCCAGATGGCTTTGAAATTTTGAAGAAGCTCGGTGTGGAGGCTGTTTGGAATCAAGGGCAGATTTGAAACCATATGGGACTGTTTTAGTCTAGAAAAGTTAAAATTTATAAAGAGGAATGACTAAAAATAAACCCACTCTTGGGCAGTGGCTAGGGGAGGAGCCATCCCTCAGAGTTTGGAATACTGGGTTCTTGGCTTCTTGTCACAAAAATGCGAATTTTCTCCACCCCTCTCCTCCCCTTTCTTGGCCTCCTGTGACCCTCTATCACTTTGTTTCCTGCTTGCTTTTTCTGAATGGGGACTTTATAATTTTGTTGTTTACTGTCTGTGGTGCAGGGACTGTTACTGTCAGGTCTGTTGAAAGGCTGCCATGGAAAGGGTCAGCGTAGTCATTTGTTTTTTATGGAACCTCCGTTCTACGCCGGCAAAGCCCTAAATCATACCCTTGTTCTAGTAGACAAAGTAAGTGACAAAATGGGTATTTAAAACAGGGGAAATAAAACATCACTCAAAAATCCCTAACAGAATTGTTTATTTTACTCTCACCTTTAATCACAAGTAGAATTATTCTTTATTCACAAATACAGTGAATCTAAGCTTTTAGCTGAGCATTTAGTGGAACATCTACCCAGTAAGCTTTGCTTATGTTGCAGACAGCTACCCTGAGGAGTGATTTGAATTTAAATGTGATTCCCTTATTAGTTTCTGCTAACTGCAAATATCCCAGGCACTTAATTAAGTGGCTGAGTAATGTATGAATGCTCACTTCTGCTTGTCATGCAGAACAAAGTGATGTATTTATATTCCATGCACAATATGAAATTTAATGACACGGGCAACAGTAATTTAGAAAACCTTTGTTTTTATTGTCCTTGTTTTTGCTTAAGCAATTTCTCCGCTTTGTCATAGTTTGGCCAGGACAGTGATATAAGACTTGGTCCAAATGTTAGCTGCTGGCAGGTGACATTTCCTAATAAACCAGAGGTTCTGTGCCATCTAATGACTTAAAACATTGGTGGGTTTTCATTAACTATGTTATCTTGGCATTTGTTCCTTACTATAATTTTTAATTTAGGAACAGAGAACACTTGTTTTATTTAGCTGTTTAACCATTGAAACAGAAGGGAAAAGGTAGATTCTCCTAGGGTTTGAATGAATACATTGGATTGCAAAGTAAACAAATAAAAAAGCATCCAGTACTGCTTTTTGAACACTAGATTGTGGGGACAAAAACATTGAGGACACGTCTCCTGATAAGTATTTCAGAGAACGCTTTTCATGTCTGTAAGTTTTCAAAACTTATATATATATTTATATATATATATATTTTTTATATACATAAATATACGTATATAGATTATATATATGTTATATAAATATATATAAATTATATGTTTATAAGTATATATGTAAATTTCAGGAATCCAAAAAAGCCAAGAGTGTTTTGTTTGACATTCAAGGTCAGTCCCAAAGGCAGGATCCTGGTTTCCCCTTTCTCCCAATTTCTTTGGGTCTCTCTCTCTCTTATGTTTGCATAGTACTTCAAATACCTCTAAATTAAATGTTTATGTTTTGGGCTGTGCATATGTTTGTTCATTTGGACAGCTGTTTGATTTGTCAGATGGTGCTTTTGTGGTGCAAAGCAGAAGGAATTCATGTCCTCTCTATTTCAGTTCCTTTGCTCTACGTGTGGGGTTGGGAGGCTCCTTTAATTGGAGTCTCAGCTCTCTCTGTCTGTTCTGGAAATCCTAACCTCAATTAGTCGATTCTCTTTATTTAGACAATTTCATTTGTTTCCTAATGGACTTCAGTAGGTGATGAATTGGGTCAAAGTTGCAGCATATGACTTCCTGGTATAAAATGTGTTTTATATCCTGAATTCTGTACCGCAAGAAAGCTGCAGCCTTCATCTGAACTATAATTCCTGACTGGTTGGGGAAGTGTGTGTAAATTATGTAGTCCTGCTTTCACAGACCTGCATCATCTCATTCCTGCCAGCCCCAGGCACACCCTACCCAGGACCACCCTACCCAAGGCAGGGTTGCTAGGGCAATGCGGGGTTCTCACGGTTACTGACGGAGAAGCCCCACTGCATGGTCAGTTCTTGGCAGTGCTTTTCCTTGGTGTCTCACTAATCATAAACTGTTCTGTGTAAAATGATTCTTACATTCGGCAAAATTCATAGTTTTGATTTGGACATATTTCAGTCTTTGCTGCTCTTTTATCAAACCCCCAATTTTAGGTGTGCTGACAAGTCATTGAGCAAGGGAGTGGGAAAACACTATGAAAGCAGCAAAAATGCCAGGAGCTGTTCTGATCTCCTAATCTCTGTGCACTTGCATTTGATGGGCTTTTTCTTGCTGGCTCTGAAATCAAATCTTCTGCCTCAGCCCTTTCAGCCACTGTGACCTCACCATATGCCCCTGACTGGAGAGAAGCCCAGGTTGGCTGCTTGTGATCAGAGTCCACATATGCTGAGGGGAGGGACCCCGGAAGGCGGCTGACAGTATTCCTTCAGTTGGCAATCCCTTTAGGGAAAAGAAAGGTGCGTCCTATGCCTGCTTTTATGCTACAGACTGTGTTCAAACTCCAGTTCAGAGTGACCACGGCCACTGATAGCACCTTTCTTCAACCTCCAGCTAGAGTGCTCAGCTGTGGACCTTATTCATCTTGGCAGAGAAGTAACTTCCTTCTTTGCTTTTCCTCTTTTGTTTTTGTTTTTTTTTTTTTCCTTTGTATGAAGAGCAGTGTAGTTCAACATTCAACTAATCAGCAGTGACAAGCCCCATTTGACTGCTCACTTCTCCAGTGAAGCTTCCAGCTTTTAGGCATCAAGATTAGTGAGGCTCTCTTCTGGGTGGACCAGTTTGTTTCTCAGTGACATAAGAGCATTGCCTGGGGTGTGCACTGCGTAAGGCTTGTCAGTTGAGATATAATTTTGCTCTTTTGATGGATTTTTCAAATATTTACTACAAGCTAAAGAGACTAGAAATATATATGACCCTCTGTCTCTCCTAACCACATTAGATTATTTTTATTTAAAAATTTTTTAACATTTATTCTGAGAGAGAGAGAGAGAGAGAGCGAGAGAGAGCGAGCGCACGCGCATGCGCAAGCGAGAGGGGGAGGGGCAGAGAGAGAGGGAGACACAGAATCCGAAGCAGGCTCCAGGCTCCAAGCTGTCAGCATAGAGCCCAATGCAGGACTAGAACTCACAGACCTCGAGATCATACCCTGAGCTGAAGCTGGATACATAACCCACTGAGCCACCCAGGCACCTGATGCTTTAGCTTCTTTTTATTTGAACATCTGGTCCTACCATAAGGGCAGAATATCAGGGTTGGAAAGATACTTAGACGTTTAGTCTATACATCCATCTGGTCTTCATTCATAACCATAGTACCTTTCTAAATGTCATCTAGCCTAGATTTGAATGCTTTCAGAACCAAGAGACTCATTTTCTTCAAAAGCAGACACTTTTGTCTTTGGATAATTTTGTTAAATAGGGCATCCACGCACGCACACACACACAGACACACAGACACACACAGACACACACACACACACACACACACACACACACACACACTGTGCCCTTGCCACTAAATCACCTCTCTTCTTTCCTTGCATTGTACCATGGGAATCTGGAGGATAGATGTAAAATGGAACACTTACTGATTCTTGCTAAAGTCCAGCTCCAGCTTCCCATACCAGCCTATCAAGATATTTTTTATCTTAATCTGATATGCAAGGTATTTATTCTCTCCCCTGATTTGACATCAGCAAGTGTGATTGGTGCATTTTATTGACATGCAGTGTAGACTAGTACTTAAGTGGTGTTGTGGGTGAGATGAGTCTGGGTTCTAAGCCCGGTACCACTGCATAACCTGCTGTCCAGACTGTGAGTCTAAGTTTCTTATTTTATGGGAGAAGTTCTATTTATTTCCTCCAAACTTAGTATAACCTTTAAATTTTTTAACAAAAAGAAACACAGGATAAGTTTTGAATTACCTTCCAAATGTAATTGTTACACCATCAGAGTCAAGTATCATCTTCTTAAAATCACTTTATTAAGGTATGATTGACATGTAAAAAGCTGTACATGTTTAATGTATACAACTTGATGAGTTTGGAGATGAATATATACCTGTGAAACATCATTACCATCAAGGTCATAGACATATCCATTGCCTTCCAAAGTTTCCTACCATTCCCTTTGTTATTATTACTGAGGTTTTTGTTTTTTTGTTTTTTTGGCTTTTGTTTGGAGAGCCTAAGTTTTGTATCTATAAGAAAAGGATACGATGATAGTGCTGCTTCATAGAGTGGCTTTCGGGAGTGCAGGGGATGATATAAAAAGGATGCTTTGCAAAGTGTTTTGCATATACTATTTAATAAATGCCATTATTATTGCTATTATTACTTCCTATCCTATATTCACAATGAGGGGCACAATGTTTATAAGGAGTGAAGCAAGGCCGGGCCCTTCTTATTATATATCTAGATATTTCTCAGATTGGTGTGGGATCAGTTGGTGTGGGATCAATTAGTAAAATATCTGGACATAATATTTTAATAGTTAAGAGCATAGCTGCTTCTAGCATCCAGGTCATTTTTATCCATATTTTTCATATGGTTATTTTAAGAGATTTTCAATCTGCAATAAAGACTGACAAATAAAGGTAGACTGTTAGTTTGTTCTCCATGAAACTAGATTATTAGGCTCACCCTTTTTTTTCCCTTCATCTAAGTATTTCTTTTATTAAGTTCTCTGTAGTATTTTACAGAATATATTTCAAGCAGAATCTACCTATTTTTTGGAAGTGGTAACTATATTACCCATCTCCATTTTTCTATCATCTTCAGTATTCTTCTGTGGTTGCCTGTCAAGCCAGTAATCTGCTTTGCAAGTGCTCTCCTTAACTCTGGTAGGCATTCTTTAAGCTTCTCTTCCCTGAATGTTATTTTAGGATTCTGATAGTTCAGAGTTGTTACACCAATTTGGCATTGTTAAATGATGAAAAGACAGCTACATCAATTTTATCTTAAGAACTCCTGGACTTTGTATCTCTTTGGAACCTGAGATTCAGTCAAACAAATGTTCAGAAAGGGAAGAGGACACACACACTCAGGTACTCTTTGTGGAGTATGTTCATTAGTTATTGGGATATAAATCGAAGTAAGGAAAATGTATTGAGCACTATGTGCAAGATACTGTTTGAGTTCATTTCATAAACCTTATTTGCTTTTGAAAACAATCTCATGATGTGCAGTGATGTTACTGACTTTTCATACAGCAACAAACTGAAGTTCAGAGAGATTAAAGGAGCTTTTCCAAGACACTTGTATAAGTAAGTAGCGGAGTCTAAATTTAAACTAAGGTCTCACAGTCATTGGGCTCTTACAGACTTGGGAAGAGTGTATGCATTATAAACGAATAAAATACTATATATATGTGGAAATTTGATATTTCATAAATTGGTGTCTGTAGTCAATTTAAATTTCATTTTATTCATGCTCTTGGGAGAAGCATACAGAATGTGTGTGTGTGTGTGTATGTATATATATACATATATATATATGTATGTATATATATACATATATATATGTATATATATATATATATATATACACATATATGTGTGTGTGTGTGTGTGTGTATATATATATATATATATATATATATATATATATATATATATATATATATATAATACCATATGTATACCATCAATCTAGGAGGGTGGCTCTCTTTTCCTGGCTCTTCTGAGATAAAACTGGCTTGGGAAATTAAAATAGTGGTGGTGTTGGTGGTAGTGGTGATGGTGGTGTTAAATATTTTAGAAAAAACCAAACTGTAGCACAGTGTACTAGTTTCAACTTACTTTCACTTTGCTGAAATCAGCCAGACTAAGCATGGAAAAAGATTGGTTAGTGTTGTGCTTGTTTACAAAGTGAATGACATTAATTTACTCTAAAGTCCATCTTCTTTGAATAAATTTAGACAACAGGTCAAATTCAGGATTATAAATGCCATAGGCCTAAGTACAGAAGGGATTTTATCTAAGAAGCCTGCACCTTCACTAATCTAAGCTTTCTATTTATTGGAGAGAGAAAAGTGTTAAGAGGCAGTCCTACCTGCTAGTTCAAGGGCACTTTATACTCCTGACAAGTTTCTGCAGAAGTCTCACTAATCACATGTTGGTTAAAGCTGGCAACCCTGCTTTTTTCACTTTCTCACTATGCAATGCAACATTCTCCATTTCTAGGAGCATCTTGGGGTATAATCCAACTGTCTGGTCTTACTTGACATATATATATATATATATCATCAGATACCAGATTGAAATTGCTAATGCATATCCTGCTTTAGCAAATTAGCATGACTCTAATGCATATTTACATTTGATGATACAGAAATAGCCTCACATGGCTATAGAGTAACAAGAGGTTGTTTTCCAACACGTGGAATGTACTGAAAAGTTTTAAATGAGTTGTTATTCTCCTTGCAAAGTAAAGGTACCTCTGGAATTGTAAATTCTGTCAAGTTCCAAATAAAAGGCTCAGTGTTGTTAAAAGATAAACTAAGGCACATTAAAATTTTAAGGGCTTATTTTTTTTTTTTTTAATTTTTTTTCAACGTTTTTTATTTTATTTTTGGGACAGAGAGAGACAGAGCATGAACGGGGGAGGGGCAGAGAGAGAGGGAGACACAGAATCGGAAACAGGCTCCAGGCTCCGAGCCATCAGCCCAGAGCCTGACGCGGGGCTCGAACTCACGGACCGCGAGATCGTGACCTGGCTGAAGTCGGACGCTTAACCGACTGCGCCACCCAGGCGCCCCTTTAAGGGCTTATTTGAGCAATCATCAATTCACATCTGGTAGCAGCAAACCAAAAGTGGCTAGGAGTACTCCTAGACAGGAGCTGGGAAGAGGTTTTCATAGAGCAGATGGAAGCAAAGCAAGGAAATTATTTGATTGGCCATAGCTTAAGTGATCACCTTTTTTAGGAAAATCTAGTTGACTGTTTGTGATTGGTTTCTTGAGTTTCATTTTCTTATATACAAGTGCATGGACTCTGGCTTAGTTTTCTATTTGCTTACATAGGCTACCAAGGCATGAGAGCCACCCCAGTCTAATGGCCTTGTTTAATTACTGTAATGATGTGAGTCTGGGAAATAGAGAAGGAAAGCCTCATTGCTGCTGCTTATAATTTTCTTCTTTCACTAATAACAATAGTATGAGGCCATTCAGCATTTACATATTACTGAACATGGTTCCTTCATAAGCATTTTGAAGTTGCTTGAATTCTAATTTAACAGAAATATTTTATAGGAGTGCCCTAGTTCCTGCCTCTGTCAAAGCCCTGCCTACATGCTTCCATGCCATGACCAAAGATCTGAGCCAAGGGCCAATCTCGATTCTACTAAATGGAATTTGGAGTTCTGATTTCATTGTCCACTCTAGTCACTGACAATCCTGACTGACTACCAGAACACTTGTGAATCTTTCTTTTCAAAAATTACTCAGACTCTTATTTCTGCAGGTCTTAAAGAAGCACTTCAGGCAATTCTCGTAAGAAGCCACTAGTCTAGTCAGGATTGGGCAATACCATTCCCCTCCCTAGCTCCCACTCTCCCTTTCTCTTCCTTTTCTTGCCCATAAATACAACCACTAGTCTAGTCAGGTTTGGACGATACCATTCCCTTCCCTAGCTCTCACTCTCCCTTTCTCTTTCTTTTCTTGCCCATAAATATTTTTAAACATTTAATTGTACACTGGGCACCATTATATAAAGACCACTAAGACCTCTTCTGCCTTCAAAGAAATTATGGTCTCTCTTACCATGTGCATTGTCATCTATTAAAAAAAATTTTTTTAATGCTTTTTTATTTTTGAGAGACAGAGTCAGAGCACGAGGTGGGGTGGGGCAGAGAGAGAGGGAAATACAGAATTTGAAGCAGGCCCCAGGCTCTGAGCTGTCAGCACAGAGCCTGACATGGAACTCGAACACATGAACCATGAGATCATGACCTGAGCCAAAGTCGGATGCTTAACTGTCTTAGCCACCCAGACACCCCACCATGTACACTGTCATCTTCAAGAAGAGTTGTACCCTGCCACAAACAACAAAACAAAGCTCTTTTGAATCTTTTTACAGAACTGTTTTCTAGGCCTTTTTATCATTCTTATTCTCTTCATGGTTACTCTATATGCTACAGACGATTACCATGACTCATAAGTAGATCCAATATGTATATTTATAATTCTTTTTAAAAAACATATTAAAGAACAGTTAGACAATGAGAGCAGTCTTTGTAAATTACCTTCCTTTCAGTTACTTGATATCTGCTTTTTACTTACATACTATGGTTATCTTATCCTAAAGTATTTTTCTTTTTTTTAAGTTTATTTATTTATTTTGAGAGAGAGACAGAGAGAGTGAGCCGGGGAGGGCCAAAGAGAGAGGGAGAGAGAATCTCAAGGCAGGCTCCGTGCTGTCAGTGTGGACAGAGCCTAATGCAGAGCTTGAATTCACAAACTGTGAGATCATGACCTGAGCTGAAATCAAGAGTGGACGCTTAACTGACTGAGCTACCCAGGCACCCCTTCCCAAAGTGTTTCTAAGTCGTCCATTGTGTAATCAAACTCTCTTTGTAAGCCAACACCTATTGCTATCAATAACTGCTATCACTACTATAAGGTCCACTACCTGTTAGGTACTCAATTAGGCATCTTGTTGATGTGTGGAGATGTTGATGAGTATACAGCATATACAGTATGGATCAGAATACCTCAAATATGAAATATAGGTTATGGGATGATAATAATAATATAATAATAAAACACTATTTTATACTAACAATAATTCATACATTAGACTTAGTACCCATATTATATCTGCGCAAGCTGATTATCAAAGAGTGTTGTCTGTTGACTCATGCCTGAATATTGCTGCTCTGGAATTTGAACCCGGTTTCAGGAATTCCAAAATAATAAAATATATCATCTTATCACAGGACTAGCAATTCTGACAATCTGTTCTTAGAGTCCTTGAAGTCTTTCCAACTTTTTAATACCTGGAATTACTTTCACCAATCTTTGCATTTTATTAAAAAAAGAAAGGAGAAAAAAAAAAAAACAACTTAGGAACCAGCCACATATATACATACCCACCCTAACAAATGAAGTAGTGATTTTATAAAGAAATAAGGTAAGTCAAATAGAGATGGTAGATTGATTTTTTCTGACGTTTACTGCTATGTATTTTATCACTCATTAATTTCTCTCTTTATTTAAAAATATTTCTCAAGTTTTTACTATGTAAGATAAACAATATTATTCATTTAGGTTAGAAGATTACCTTTCTGGGGCACCTGTGTGGCTCAGTCAGTTAAGCATCCAACTCCTGATTTCAGCTCACATCATGATCTCCAGGTTCATGAGTTTGAACCCCGCATCAGGACCTGTGCTGGACAGTGGAGAGCCTGTTTGGGATTCTCTTTCTCTCCCTCTCTCTTCCCCTCCCCTGCATGCATACATGTGCTTTCTCTCTCTCAAAATAAATAAATAAATAAATAAATTACCTTTTCATAGGAAATAAGTGAAACTAAACTAATTTTCCTTAACTCCCACTATAATTACTAGCAAATTATACTGGAAATATTTAGCACTTACTTGACTTCCAGGTACTGGATCGACGAAATATGCACATGTGACCTCTTCTTAACTACCTTGGTAAGTTATCACATAGTGAATAGATGCCCAAATATGTTTTAATTTAATTTAAAATGGTAAAAAATAGCCAAAGAATGTATCTCTCCGAGAACTTTTAGAAAATAGCAGCAGAACTATCTTCTTTTGTTAATTTAAGAGCAAACCTGCCTACAAATAGGAGGGTAAATTAAAAGGTTTTCTGCTATCCTTTCCAGCCCTGGTATTGTACTGTTGAACTTATCTATGATATTCATTCCTGAAGCTCAGCAGACAATCACACATAGAGGTCTGCCTGAAAATGGAGATAATAAGCTTGAATGACCTGACTATCCATGTTCTCTCATGGTCAAATACAGACACACACACATACACAAATATATGCACATTCTCTCCATACATACCCACACACACTCTTCTCCCATACTGTAATTTGTAACACAGCTCTGCAAAGATTGGTGAAACTCACACTCTGCATAGATTTTATTGGGGCATTCTGTGTAGAGTTAAATGTTTCTTCTTGACCAATCAAGAATATCCCAACATATTCTCTACCTCATAAGTCTACCTCAGAAAGACAGCTGTGCTAGCAAGCATTCATTTTTACTATGAATTAGTTGGCTGCTCTTACTGAGGTGTGTGGCTGGCTGTAACAAGACTGCTGGATACTTGATGTAACTAGTTTCGTTCCTGATGCAGAATACCAGGTATAATATTGAACAGTTTTGTTCTTGCTGATTTACTGTCACCCGTGTTTGAGGAGTGGTATATTTGGCATGCTTTCAGAAATAAAATTGCGGTTCTCTAACAGTTATTTTATTCTGTACGAAGTGAACAGTTTTAGAATATTTATTCATAAGAAAACAATTCTCTTCCTTCCTTCTCTCTCCCTCTCCCTCCATCCCTCTCTCCCTTTGTCACTCCCTCTCTCACTCCTCCCTCATACTCCCACCTCTTTTCTTATTTTCTCTGTTATCTATTTATCCCTCCCTACCTCTTAATTTTGAGTTCCTTGAAAGGTAAAGTACTTAACTAACAAAATTATTTTGAGGGAGATTTCATAGGTTAATATTTGCTTCAATTTTAAAATCTCAAGATTACAATTAAAGGGACTTTTCTATAATTAGTAACTGCCCCTATTAAATAAAAATAAACACACATTAAAAATTTTTTTAATGTGTATTTATTTTTGAAAGAGAGAGAGAGAGGGAGAGAGAGAGAGAGAGAGAGAGACAGTGCAAGTGGAGGAGGGGCAGAAAGAGAGGGAGACAGAATCTGAATGAAGCAGGCTCCAGGCTCTGAGCTGACTTCACAGAGCCTGAAGCAGATGCGGGGCTCGAACTCACAAGCCGAGAGATCATGACCTGAGCTGAAGTCAGATGCTCAACCGACTGAGCCACCCAGGTGCCCCTAAACACACATTTTTAATTTAAACAAAAAAATAGTTCATGCTCAAAGGCTGCTCCATTGTCATTCAAGTTTCCAAAAAAAAAAAACCAAAACAAAACAAAAAAAAAACACCTGGGGAAACTGAGGTTCTAAGTTTTATTTACAGAGTATATATATACTTCTCATTTTCTTTGTCTAAAAAAGCTGGGGATTTGAAATGTAAGTTTTTCCACTCTCTGTGTTTAATGTTGTAGAGGATTAAATATAAACTTTAAGAATCCCTTTTAAAATGGTTAGTTTTTTTTAACATAAATATGTTTATTTTATTTAGTTTACCTGTTTAATTCATAGCTCAAAGGTAATTATGTAGGGGGTTGTCTAACCAGACTTCTTGCTTCTTGTTCTCCTGGAACTGAGAATAGAAATGAAAAGCTTTCTCCTGGTAATTTCCCACTGGATATTTGAATTCTCATGAAGGAATATTCTGTATTAATTGTCCTTTGGCTTAGAAATAGTTTAGTATAACTTTTTCCAAGCCCTCCAGACAAAAGTGGCAGTTTTCTTATTCTATTTTTAATAAGTCTCTTCCATAATTAAATTCATGTTCTTCTTCGTTTATGGACAGATTTTATAAACTAAGAGACAGCTTCCATAGATATGTATCACTTAGTTCTGTTCGCAAACATGAATATGTACATGTGAATGTGCTTCATTCTATTTTACCTCTCATACTATCTGTATTTGTGCTTTTTCACATACTATTTTACATATTCATTAGATGGCCTATGGTTTTGTTTTATTTTTTTAAAATTAAACCTAAATACCCTAATAGTCAGAATTCTTCTCTATGCTCATATATACCTACTATACAACAGTAAATATTGTTCTATAGTCAGGTTGCCTCTCTCAACACCTCTGAAAACTGCATCTATGTCTACACCCAGGGCAGAAGCCTATTCTCTCAGCTGGCCATGTCATCACATCCCCCAAAAGCACTTTTCAAGGCTTCCTCCTCTCAGAAGGCATCACTGCCCCTTCTGGTTCTCTTAGTGTCTCCTCCTCCTTTGAATCCCTTTTGCACTAGGACTCTGAAGCACAGATTTTAATTATTTTGTATTGTTAATGTAACTGTTCAATGAGATACTATGATTCTGAAGGACAGAATTTCTTACTATGCTTCTTTGATCAGAGAAGCAAGTGCAGTGGAATTTACACACACATATTGATTGGAGTATGCTACATTTAAAGTTCAGAAGAGTGCATCATATTGCCAAATGTACACAAGTTTTTTTATTTTATGTTATGATGATTATTTAGAATATAATTCCTTAAAATTTGTAAGTTAGGAATAATTAGGCCACAGAGAAATTATTAATTAAAATTCTTTATTTTCTCTGATAAGGTCATACTTTAAAATACATATTTACTCTTAAATTATATATTGTAATTTTATATTTTATTTCACTACTCGTATGTCTAAATCACTTTTTATTTTAAGGGGTAGTGTTGCCTGGTGAGTCATTTCATATAAATAAAATTAAAACATCATATACCAACTGTAAGTTAAATATGCCTTATTATAATAAATCTTGACCTGGATTCAGCAGTTCGATGGAGAATGTTGCATCCTATTATGACTAATAAAATACATATAATTGTTATTTCTTCTGCTTCCTCTCCATGTGAAATCACATAGTTTAAACTTCATCAATTGGAGCAGGGATATCTTTCTGGGAACCTTTAGTGTCGTCTATTCCAGATTAAGTGTCACCCAAAAGGTCCTAAATCAGACAGCCTTTCTTAACTTCATTCAGGTTTCTTCTAGCATTAGCAATTTCCTTGAAGTTATATGGTATTCTTTATGTGTGCTAGTGCAAAATGAAAGGCAGTGCACATTTAATTTCCCAACTACTTAAAGCTTTGGATTCTAAATAGTAATAATGAGATTATCCAATTTATGTATTTGTTTTTAAATTTTACTGCTTAAAAAAATTTTTTAATGTTTATTTTTGAGAGAGAGAGAGAGACCGTGAGTAGGGGAGGGGCAGAGAGACAGGGAGACAGAATCTGAAGCAGGCTCCAGGCTCTGCGCTATCAGCACAGGTCTGACGCGGGGCTCAAACCCACAGACCGTGAGATCATGACCTGAGCCGAAGTCTGACGCTTAACCAAGTGAGCCACCCAGGTGCCCCTACAATTTATTTTTAAATAAATTATTTTATTTAAACTGTTTTCTGGATCTTCATATTTATTGAGAATATGTATAAAACTCTTAACTCACTCCCTGGATCAGAGTTCTCAGTGTATGTTAACTATTATTATTCAAGTCATCTAGCTCTAAGCTGAATGGTATCTATATTAAAGAGAAAAAACGATGATTATATAAGTGCAAACTTCGCTTATCTTAGTCAGACATCAAAGTCAAGGAAAACTTGCATGTATAGAATTTTTTACCTGTATAAATTCACTTTCTCAGATTGTTTTATTTGTAATGGTGTTAAGGTGTTATGCAAAGATCACCTCCTTGAGATTGAAAAGTTTGTTGCCATGGTTTTGGATACATACTAACCTTAAGCTCTATATAACCACATTTCTTTAGGCCTCAACTTTGTAACTTAACAAAAAGATTGGGTTAAAGATAATTTTTAAGGTCACACTTAAAATTCTATTAGAGAACATGTGTTTAGTGACACTGAACTGATCGGTTAGAGATGGACAATATGATTCTAAAATGTCTTTCTGCCATTCACTTCTGGCAATGCATTAAGGAAAATCTCATTTTCTTTGAACAAGTTGGAAGAGGGGAAGACATATATGCAGATATTTCTTGGTGTAAGAATTGGAGTGGATGGAGAGTACTAGGTAAAATATCCAGTCTAGGAATTTGTGTATTTCATTGTCTGTTTACAGTTTCTATTCGTTGTGTTACAGCTCCTTTGATGCTATCAACATACCTTGCAACTCAGCTCTCACAGAGGTTTGAAGGGCAGCATTTAACTTTTAGTTAGCAGGCTCAATTCATTTATTCATTTATTCAAATTATTTTTGCTGAGTGTTTGTATGGAAACTGCCTGACATATTCCCAGCTTGTTCACTGATTACCTTTCTCATGTCAGACAAGTTATGTAACTTCTTTAAAACTATTCCCTTATTTTTGAAAAAAAAAAATATTTTGAAGATTAAATGAGATTTTTATATGTGTGTGTGTGCATGCACACATGCATACATACATATGTATGCATACATACATGTATTACTCTTGCTAATCTTTTAGGCTCAAAGCCATATACATGTGTATATATGTATATATATAAGGAAGTGTATAACATATATTAGCAAGAGTAATACAGGATAAAACCTTAAAAAATGGCAGCTATATGTACTTTTAAGTCAATGTTCTCTGTTCTGGAAAAAGTTCCAACAATATCTTGAATGAATGGAAAATAATTTGATAGAGAAATAGGAGGGATAAACTACTCTAATACACCCTCAGTTAAAATATGTTGTAGAGAGGTTTATATCATTTTATTTTAAGTGGGACACTTTCTGTTTTTTTATTCTATTTTCCAATAGCAAACACATTAAGACCAAAACACGAGTAGAATACATTTTAAATACATAAAATATGAGAGGCAATGAAGAGAAATTATAACAACAAAAAGTTGGATGGTTGCCTGATGTTGTGAGAGTTTACTGAAATTTTTTTCTAGACATTAAGCCTCTCTGGTATTGGATTTACAGGGTTATTAGTCAAAGGAACATCTCTGTTCATTTTCTGTTGACAGAATTTTTTCTTTTTATTATGGAAATTTTCTATCACACAAATATAGAGAGAATAGTGTAATGAACCTTCATATGTACAATGTAATAGAATATTGATTTGTTAAAACATAAAGGAATTTCAGTATCACTCCTGAAACTCAATGTGGATCCAGATTTTAAAGCTTACCTAAATAAAATCAACTGTGACACCAGGCCAATATAAGCTTTAGTAAATATTTTGATTTTAAGATATTCTCAGATTATAGGACATAGTTTGTACTGAAATTTATTGGGAATTGCTATTTATTGTTAATTGTTAATAGTTATTGTCACCAGCTATCTTCTTATTAGTCAACAAAAGAGGATAAGTAAAAGACAAAACAACTGAAGAGTTCTTAAATAGAACTTAGAACATAAAAAAGTATATAGACAAATATAAAATAATTATGCTGTGGGAAGACAAAATAGACACAATTCTTATTACCCCTCTAAGTACAACTAAAGACATTATGAACAAAACACAACAAAAACAAAGCAAAAACTGTGAGACATTGAAAGGTGGTGAGAAGAAGGAAGACTGGCTAGGGAGCTTAGGATCCAGGATGAGTTCTCTGTTTTCTTTTGCCTCATATATTCCCAGACCTGGAACAGAAGGAGTTCACAAATTGGAAATGCCAGTGAATGCAAACAGACAAAGAAAATGCCCCAACAAAAGCATGTTCTTCTAGCCAAAGACTCATGAAAGGGACAGCCTGTAAAGACAGAATGTTTTAGATAATATCTGCTCTACTTCAGCCAAACTCACAGAAAAACTATGGACTCATCCCCCTTAATCCCATGCTAACAAAGGCCAAGTGGGAGCCTAGTCTTATAGTCTCATGAACATTTAAAGAAGCACCCAACAGCCCACCAGGGTGGTGTCAGTAAAGATCAAGAAGGGAGATGGGATATTCATTCTTGATGATCAGTAATGAGGCTCCCCAGTAGTGTCAGTGGAGAGTGCAGATGGTGAACCTTGATATCCACAAAACCTAGCACTATGAAAGGGACCCCACTCAGGTGAGGTCAAAGGACATTTAATAATGAGTTAAACTTATACCCTCACCCAGTGCTACCAGGGCCATCACCACCATGGTGTCAATGGAGATGACTTAGAAGGCTGAAAATCTCACTTTTTTTTTTTTTTTTTTAAGCAGTAACTAGGAACATTGTTCCTTCGGGTGTTAATGAAGGTGAGCAAGAAAATTGGACTACAGTATCTACCTAGCACTAGTCAGATGCCTCCCTGACTTTCCTTGTGAGAGTACTACACAAGAAAATCGTTTTTAAAAGTTTTAAATAAGAGACAGTCTTATAACACTCAAATGTATAGGTCTTAATTTAAATGTATAGGTCTTGCAACAAGAACCAGGAATATCTCAAACTGGATGAAAAAAGATTATCAATAGATATCAACACTGAGAAGATAAAGATGTTAGAATTATCTGACAAAGGTTTTACTTTTTTTTTTTTAATATTCTTTTATATTGAGAGAGTGAGTGCAAGCTGGGGAGGGCCAGAGAGAGAGAGAGGGAGAGAGAGAGGATCCCAAGCAGGCTTCACCAACACGGGGCTCAATCTCACAAACTGTGAGATCATGACCAGAGCCAAAATCAAGAGTCAGACACTTAACTGACTGAGCCACCCAGGTGCCCATCTGACAAAGATTTTAAAGTATGCATGATAAAAATGCATCAAGGAGCAATTAAAAACACTGGAAACAAATGAAAAAAATAGCCTAAATAAAGAAATAGAAAGTCTCAACATTGAAAGAGAAGATATAAATAAGAAGAATCAAATGGAAATATTAGAAATGAAAAAGACAATAAGTGAAGTGAAGAGCTCAGACTTCCAGGGAAGATGGTGGAGTGTGAGGACCCTAGGCTCACCTTCCCCATTGATACAACTAGATAACAGTCACATCAGTGTAAATAACCCAGAAAATGACCCAAAGACCAACAGAACAAACTCCACAACTAAAGGTAGAGAAGAAACGGCATCAAAGAGGTTAGGAATGACAGAGATGTGGTTGGAAACTAAATGGCCTTGTGGGACTGTCCTTGGGGAAGGAGGGATGCCAAAGGTATGGAAAGGGGAGAGTAACAGACCCCCACACCTCTGGGGGGGGGCGTGCCCACATAGGAAAGACAGATCTCTATAACATTTGGTTTTGAACACCAGAGGAGCCAAATTTTGTGATTTCCTACCACCAGTGGGACTTAAAACCTGGAATTAAAAAAAAAAATCAGAGGGCTTGATTCTAGGAGAGCTGGTGGGTGAGAAGAACACAGTCCCCTCCCTTAAAGAGACAGTAAAACAAACAGCCCATGGAGATACAGCATAGAAGCAGCAGTTTGATAGGCACTTGGGGCATATGGGAGGAAGAATTATTCACTAACTTCAGAGTGCATCTCTGAGGGATACAAGTTGCTGGAGAACTCCTCTAGGAACAAAATACCTGGCAGGCACCATTTCCCTTCCCTACTCTGAGCATAATCATGGAGCCACCTGTAGGACTCTGTACATAACTTGCTAGCACTGCCACCCCCTCCCCATTATCCCACACTGTGCTTATGCTAATCAACCCATCTAGACAGCCTGTCTCAGTCCCTGAGCTAACAAGTCCGTCCCACAGAGGAATGTCAGCCCACAAAGCTTACTAGCATCAGTGAAGCATTGCTCTGGCCCCCGTGAGCTGTGCTTTGGGAGATCTGCCCTCTCCAATACACTCTTGGCCAGAGCTCCTACAGGGAGGTGCCATAGGCCCAGTAGCATGCAAACAGCCCTACAATGGCTAGCACCACTCCTTCCCTAGAGAGAGGAAAAGATAATCACATACACTCCAGTCAGATGGAGCCTCTTTAGAAGAACTAAAGCTTCTTAGGGGGCAACATAGGGAAAGTTACTTATAGTTTGGTATTACTTCATTTTTGGCAAATACCTGGTCTGACTCAACTCAAACCCAAATCATCCAAAGACTGGCCCAATAACACCATAGTGTTCAAATACTGCACATGACCGGCAAAGAGAGCCATTGTAGACAATTGAACTGAAGGAAAAACCTTCTCAACCACAACAGTAGGTCTCACACATTACACATAAGAGACACCCCTGAAGTGTCATGTTCTGAAGAACAGGGGACAGTGCCCAGTAGGGCACTATAGGACCTCTTCTTCATAAAGTCATTGCTTTCAAGCACAGAGATGAAGCTGTCTTTCCTATCACAAAGAAACAGATGCAGAGAGTTAGACAAAATGAGAAGACAGAGGTATATGTCCCAAATGAAAGAACAAAACAGAATCACAGCAAGAAACCTAAGCAAAATGGAAATAAGTAATATGCCTAATAGGGAATTTAAAGTAATGATCGCAAAAGATAGTCACTAGACTTGAGAAAAGAGTGGAGGACATCAGTGAGACCGTTAGCAATGAGATTAAAAAGCAAACAAACAAACTATAAGAATAAGAATGAATCAGTGACCTGGAGGACAAAGTAATGGAAAGTAATCAAGCTGAACAGGTGCAAGGGAAAAAAATATACAAAATGAGAATAGACTTAAGGAACTCAATGTCGCTATCAGGTGTTATAACATTTGCATTATAGGGATCCCAGAAGGAGGGGATAAATAAAAGGGGACAGAAAATTTATTTGAAGAAATGGGTGAAAACTTCCCAAATCTGGAGGAGGAAACAGAAATTCCAATCCAGGAGGCACAGAGAGCCCCCAACAAAATCAACCCAAAACACATAGTAGTTAAGATGGCAAAAGTAGTGATAAAAAGAGAATTATAAAAGGAGCAAGAGAAAATAATTACATACAAGAGAAAACCCATAAGTCTATCAGCTTATTTTTCATCAAAAACTTTGCAAGCCATAAGTGAGTGGCATGACATATTCAAAGTGTGAAAAGAAAGAAAAAAAACCCAACAGCTTGCAACCAAAAATACTCCATCCAGCCAGGCTATCAATCAGAATAGGAGAGATAAAGAGTTCCCCAGACAAACAAGAGTTAAAGGAATTCATCACCACCAAACAGACCTACAAGAATGTGAAAGGTGACTCTTTGGGTGGAAAGCAAAGACCATGAGCAAGAGTAAGGAAATTAGGAATCAGGAAAGCAGTAAAAATAAGCATATCTGTAAAAATCAGCCTAGGGACTCACAAAATAAAAGGATGTGAAGTATGACACCATATACCTAAAACATGGCAGAGAGAGAAGTAAAGAATGGGTTCAAATTTAAGTGACCATCAATTTAATATAGACTGCTATATACAGAAGATATTATGTACAGACCTAATGATAGTCACAGATCAAAAACCAATATTGGACATGCAAAAAATGAAGAGAAAGGATTCCAAGTATGTCACCAAAGAAAGCCAGTTATTCATGAAAGAATAAACAAGAGAAGAAAGAAATGGAGAAAAACTTCAAAACAACCATAAAACAAGAACAAAGTAATAATAAGTAGAAATAAGTTATTACTTTGAGTGTAATTAGGCAAAATGCTTCATTCAAAAGACATAGTGTGATGGAATGGTTAACAAAAAAAAAGTCATCTATATGGCACCTACAAAGGACTCATTTCAGACCTAAAGACACATGCAGATTGAAAGTGAAGGGATGGACAAGTTTATTAGGGAAATGGATGTGAAAAGAAAACCATGTTGGCAATACTCATATTTGACATAATAGACTTAAAAACAAAGACTGTAGCAAGAGACAAAGATTGACACTATATAATAATTAAAGGGGCAATCAACAAGATAATTTAACAATTGTAAATATTTATGCACCAACATAGAGGCACCCAGGTATTTAAAGCAGTTAAAAACAAGCATAAATAAATTAATTTATAATGATACAATAATAGTAGGGGACTTTAACACCCACATACATCATTGGACATATCATGTAAACAAAAAATAAGGAAAGAGTGACTTTGAGTGACACACTGGACAGATGAATTTAACAGATATATTCAGGACATTCTATCCCAAAACAGCCGAATCAGCAAAATACACATTCTTTTCAAGTGCACATGGAAAATTCTTCAGAATCTATCACATATTAGACTACAAAACAAGTCTCAACAAATTCAAAAAAGATCAAAGTCATTCCATGCATCTTTTCTGACCATAATGCTATGAAATTAGAAATAAATCTCAAGAAAAAATCTGGAAAGACTACAAATACATGGAGGTTAAATAACATACTAGTAAGCAATAAATGGGCAAACTAGGAAATAAAATAAGAAATAAAAATGAACATGTAAATAAATGAAAATCAAAACACTATAGTTCAAAACCTCTGAGATGCAACAAAAGCTGTTCTGAGAGGGAAGTTTATAGCAATACAGGTCTACCCCAGGAAGCAAGAAAAATCTCAAATGAACAACCTAACCTTACACTTAATAAATCTAGAAAAAGAAGAACAAATAAAACCCCCAATCCTGTAGAAGGAAGAAAATAATAAAGGGTAGAGCAGAAATAAGTGAAATAGAAACTAAAAAAAAGTGGAACAGATCAGTGAAACCAGGAGGTGGTTCTTTGAAAACATAAGCAAAATTGATAAACCTCTAGCCAGACTCATAAAACAGAGAGAGAGAGAGAGAGAGAGAGAGAGAGAGAGAGAGAGAAGAAGAAGAAGAAGAAGAAGAAGAAGAAGAAGAAGAAAGGACTCAAATAAACAAAATCAGAAATGAAATAGAAATAACAACCCAAGCCCACAGACTACAAAGAATTACAGGAGAATGTTATGAAGAATTATATATCAACAAATTGGACAACTTAGAAGAAATGGGTAACTTCCTAGATATATAATCTCCCAAAATTTAATCAGGAAGAAAAAAAATTTCAACAGATTGATTACCAGCAATGAAATTGAGTCAGTAATCTAAAAACTCCCAGCAAACAAAAGTTGAGGACCAGATAGCTTTACAGTTGAATTCTACCATACAGTTAAAGAAGAGTTAATACTTACTGTTCTCAAACTAGGTACACCTGGGTGGCTCAGTTGGTTGAGCCACCGACTTTGGCTCAGGTCATGATCTCACAGCTCGTGAGTTTGAGCCCCACATTGGGCTCTGTGCTGACAGCTTAGAGCCTGGAGCCTGCTTTGGATTCTGTGTCTCCCTCTCTCTCTCTCTGCCCCTAACCCACTCACATTCTGTCTCTGTCTCTCTCAAAAATAAATAAACATTAAAAAAAAAAATACTTATTGTTCTCAAACTATTCCAAAAAGTAGAAGGAAAGCTTCCTCATTCTTTCTATGAAGTCAGCTTGACCCTGATACCAGATAAAGACACCACAAAACTATGGGCCAACATCCCTGATGACCATAGATGCAAAAATCCTCAACAAAATATTAGCAAACCAAATCTAGCAATAGATTAAAAAAGTCATTTTTTTATGATCAAGTGGAATTTATTCCCAGGATGCAGGTGTGGTTCAAAATTTGCAAATCAATCAACATGATACATCACATCAACAAGAGAAAGGATGAGAGCCATGTGATCCTTCCATAGATGGAGAAAAAAAAAAAACATTTGACAAAGTACAACATCCATTTGTGATAAAAACCCTCAGCAAAGTAGGTTTAGAGGGAATGTGTGTCAACATAATAAAGGCCATATATGAAAAACCCACAGTTAACATCATTCTCAATGGTGAAAAACTGAGAGCTTTTCCTCTAAGTTCAGGAATAAACCCAACATGTCCACTCTCACCACTTCATTCAACATAGTATTGGAAGTCCTAGCCACAGCACGCAGTCAAGCAAAAGAAAGGAAAGGCATCCAGATTGGTAAGGAAGAAATAAAACATTCACTATTTGCAGATGACATGATACTATATAGAGAAAATCCTAAAGACTCCACCAAAATTCCACTAGAACTGTAAAATGAATTCAGGAAGGTCTCAAGATAACAAAATCAATATACAGAAATCCATTACATTTGTATACACTGATAATGAAGCAACAGAAAGAGAAAATAAGAAAGCAATCTCATTTACAATTGCACCACAAATAATAAAAATCTAGGAATAAACTTGAGGCAAAAGAACTGTCCTCTGAAAATTGCAAAATGTGATGAAAGAAATTGAAGATGACACAAACAAATGGAAAGATATTCCATACTCATTGATAGGAAGAATAAATATTGCTAAAATGTCCATACTTACCAAATAAATCTACAGATGTAATCTTTATCCAAATGCCAACAGCATTTTTCACAGAATTAGAACAAATGTTTCTAAAATTTGCATGGAACCAAAAAAGACCCCAAGTATCCAAAATAATCTTGAAAAAAAAAGCTGCAGGTATTAAAATTCCAGATATCAGGTTATACTACAAAGCTGTAGTAGTCAAAACAGTATGATTCTAGTACAAAAATAGACACATATATCAGTGGAAAGGGTAGAAAGCCCAGAAATAAACCCTTAATTATATGGTCAATGACTCTTTGACAAAGCAGGAAAGAATATGCAATGGGTAGTCTCTTCAAGAAATAGTGTTGGGAAAACTGGACAGCTGAATGCAAAAGAATGAAATTGGACTACTTTACACCATCCACAAAAATAAACTCAAAATGGATTACAGACCTAAATGTGAGACCTGAAACCATGACCATCCTAGAAGAGATCACAGACAGTAATTTCTCTGACATTGGCTATAACCAGACTTTTCTAGGTACATCCTTTGAGGCAAGGGAAACAAAAACAAAAGTAAACTATTTGATACATCAAAGTAGAAAGCTTCTGCAAAGCCAAGGAAACCAACAAAACTAAAAAACAACCTATGGGATGGGAGAAGACTTTTGCAAATGGCCTATCTGATAAAGGTTTAGTATCCAAAAAAAAAAGTTATAAAAATTAACTGCCCCAAACAAGTAATCCTATTAAACATGAACAGAAGGCATGAACAGGTATTTCTCCAAAGAAGACATACAGATGGCCAGTAGACACATGAAAAGATGCTCAACATCACTTATCATCAGGGAAAGACAAATCAAAACCACAATGAGATACCACCTCACACCTGTTAGAATGGTTAAAATCAGCAACACAAGAAACAAGCTTTGGTGAGGATGTGGAGTAAAAGGAACTTTCTTGCACTGTTGGTGGGAATACAAATTTGTGCAGCCACTGTGGAAAATAGTGTGGAGTTTCCTCAAAGAATTAAAAATAGAACTACCCTACCATTCAGTAATTACACTACTGTGTATTTACCCAAAGAATACAAAAACACTAATTCAAAAGAATATTTACACCCCTATGTTTATTTAAGCTTATTTATAATAACTAAATTATGGAAGCAGCCCAAGGGTTCATCAATAGATAAACAGTACACACACACACACACACACACACACACACACACACACACACACACACACTGTGGAATATTATTCAGCCATAAAAAAGGATGAAATCATGCTATTTGCAATATTATTGATGGAGCCTAAGAGTATAATGCTACGTAAAATAAGTCAGAGAAAGACAACTAACATATGATTTCACTCATATGTGGAATTTATAGAACAAAACAAATGAACGAGGGGAAAAAAAAAAAAAAGGGAGACAAACCAAGAGACAGACTCTTAAGTATAGAGGACAAAGCACCAGCGGGCAGATGGCAGGGGTGACACCAGAGGGCAGATGGGAGGTGATGGAGATTAATGAGTACACTTATCATGATAAGCACTGAGTAATGTATCAAATTGTTGAATATTGTACACCTAAAACTAATATAACATTGTATATTAAATATATTGGAATTAATATTCAAAACTCAATAAAATTACAAAAAAAAGCTCATGGATGGGCTTAATGGAAGGATGGAGGGGCAGAGGAAAGAATCAGTGAACTAGATGATAGAAAATAAAAATAACCCAATCTTGAATGACAAGAAGTAGACTGAACAACATTAACAGAGTCTGGGGGACATTAGGAACCATAAAAAACGTCATAAAAATTCATACTATCAGGGTCCCAGAAAAACAGAGGAGAAGAAATCAAGATTTAAAAAGTACTTGAAGAAATAATTTTTGACAAATATCCACAGTGGGCAAGAGACATAAACGTACAGTTTCAAAGAACTAGGGAAACCCCAACTTAACTTAATAAATCTATACCAAGACACATCATAAACTTCTGAAAACTTAACACAGAGGAAAAGCTTGAAAACAGCCAGAGAAAACCAAGACCTTACCTGTAGGGGGAGGTCGGTAAGAATGATAGTAGAAGAAGGTAAAGAAAAGGTAAAGGGAAGTAGGTTTTCTATAGATCACATGAACTGGTGGAATGATGACACCTGTGAGCTAGGCTACATGTGTGTATATATAAAGTAATACCTAGAGCACCCACTAAAAAAGCTAAACACAGTGACACGCTCAAAAAACACCATTTATTAAATAAAATGGAATTCTTAATAAAATGTTTAATTCAGAGGAAATCAGGAAAAAGAAAGCAGGGAAACAAATAAAAAAGTAAAATAGAACAGAAATAAAATGGCTAGTTTAAGCTTTAACATATTAGTAATTAAATTAAATGTAAATTGTTTAAATACACCAATTTAAAGACAAACCGGGAGAGTAGATTTAAAAAATGACATAACTTTATGCTGTCTGAAAGAAACTCACTTCAAACGTAAGGTTACAGGGAAGTTGAAAGTAAAAGGGTGGCAAAAGGTATATATGCAAACATTAGTTAAGGAAAGCAACAATGACTGTTAGTATCAGGTAAAGTAGCTTTAAGAAAGAAGAAAATTAGCAGAGATTTACTACATTATGATTAAAAGTCAATCCATCAAGAGGACATAGCCATCCTAAGTGTTGCACCAAGTAACAGAATTGTACAATATGTGAAGCAAAAGTGGTGCAATCGAAAGGAGAAATAGAAAAATCCACAATTATCATCTACCTATGGTATGCAGTCAGCAATAAAATGAAATAAAGTATTGGTATGCACAGCAACCTGACTGAATCTCCTGGAAATTGTGCTGAGTGAAAAAAGCCAATCCTAAAAAGTATGATTCAATTTCTGAAACATTTTTGAACTGACACAATTTTTAAAATGGTGGGGGGTGGTAAGGAAGAGGTAGGGTTAGGAGGGAACTAGATGTGACTATAAAAAACAACATGAAGGATTCCTGTGGTGATGAAATTTTGTATATTTTGACTGTATTATCAGTGTCAGTATCCTGGTTGTGATGTTGTACTAGTTTTACAAGATATTACTATTGGAATTGGGGTAAGTGATATAACAATGATCTTTCTGTATTATTTCTTACGACTGCACATGAATCTACAATTACCTCAACATAAAAGTTAAATTTAAAAAAGTATATAGGCAAACTAACAAACTATAATACTGAAAGACAAAGGTTAATATGATTAAAAGTGTTATCCAAAGAAGAGGAGTATGAAATGTCAGTATTAAAAAATAAATGAAAACGTCAAGCATGTTTTCAGCATTATGGAAGTCCAAACCAGAAGAAATGCATTTTTTTGTATGGGCCATTGGTTGTTTTATAAATTCGCATTGGAGACTTGGAAATCAAGCCAGAATGCTTCTCTTGTCATTTTTAATATTATGCTTCTAAGTTACCTTATTTTTGTAGTCAATTCAAGAAGATCTGAGTATTGAGTTTTCAAAGGTATTTCCTGCAAATTCTTCCCTCTTTCATGAACATTCTATGCCCCCAATCAAGAGATAAGGTGAATTCCACCCTCCTCCCCCGATTCCTGAGACTGCTTTTATCAACAGTATGCCGAAGTGACCCTGATGTCAGTTTGGGCCTAGCATTTAATTGGCATTAGGTTTGTTTTTTCCTTTCTTGAAATTCTTTTTCTGGAGGAAGGTAGGCCAATAAGTAAGTTTCTATCTGGAGATACTTGTGAGGTAGTAAGATGAACAAATTGAGAAGCTCTGTGGTGAGAGGGAGGTGGTCAACAAATATGCAAGTGTTCCTGCCCTCCCAGCAGAGGCACCAGATATGTGAGTGAAGAAACCATCTTGGACATGACTGGTCAAATCTTCAGATGACTATCTCAGCCATCATCTTACTGCAAAGGCATCAGAAACCGAAGTGAGAAGTGCCTGGGTGAACCCAGTCAACCACAACAGAGCCCTGGAAGACAATACTGTATCGTGTTAAGCCCCTGGGTTCTAGAGTGATTGGTTGCGGTGTGATAACTAGAACACACTCCTGGTAAATGAGGCCAGGTTGAAAATAACGTTTCACCGTAAAGAATTAAAACTATTTGTGCTTACGCCAAATGTCTGTGGTTCCATTTTCCATAGGTGTAAGAAAGAACTAGTCATTATAGTTACATGTTTTATGTATATACATATGCATATGTACAGCAACATATTTTAAAATTTTTTTTAAGTTTATTTATTTTGAGAGAGACCTAGTACGGACCGGATGGGGCGGAGAAGGAGAATCTCAAGCAGGATCTGTGCTGTCAGCGCAGATCCCGACGTGGGGCTTAAACTCACAAAACTGTGAGATCATGACCTGAGCCAAAATCAAGAGTCAGATGCTCAACCAAATGAGCCACCCAGGCGCCCCATAGTAACATAATTTTGTTAAGTTTATTTTTTTATTTATTTTGAGAGAGAAAGAGAGAGGAGACAGAGTGTGTGCAAGTGGGAGAGGTACAAAGAGAGAGGGAGAGAGAGAACCCCAAGCAGACTCCGTGCTGTCAGTGCAGAGCCCAAACACGACGCTCAGTCTCATGAGTCATGAGATCATGACCTGAGTGAAAACAAGAGTCAGAGGCTTAACTGACTGAGCCAGCCAGGTGCCCCAACATATATTTTTGTTTGGGAATTTTTAGTCCATATTATGCAACTCTGTTGCCATGTTGAATAATCTTGGCTTCTAACATCTTTCCAAATAAATGATATTTTTATACCTTTTGTAATTTTAAGTTCTGTTTTTTAATCTTATTTATAATGTATTGATTGATGATATTAAATATATTAATTTATCAATTGATACTGCAAAAATGTCCTGTATTTATACTAACAGAATATTTAAGTCAAAATTAAAAGTGAAAGAAATGGCAATTATCATTTTTTAATATTAAAACTGCATATCCATAGAAGAGGTTTTGTTCTTATAGAAAAAACTCCTTGCATTTACACCCTTATTCTGAAGTAATGTGTTGGATTAAACTAAGATTTTGGACTTGGGTTCAACGGTTAGAGACCATTAGAGAATTGTTATATTAGTTATTATCTCTTACTTTTTGTTTGTTTATCTTTAGAATCAAGTTGTTAGGTACTATCAATAAATGGATGCTTAAGGGGCACCTGGGTGGTTCAGCTGGTTAAGTGGCTGACTCTGGATGTCAGCTCAGGTCATGACCTCACAGTTCATGATTTCGAGCCCCACATTGGGCTCTGCACTGGCAGCATGGAGCCTGCTTGGGATTCTTTTTCTTTCCCTCTCTTTCTGCCCCTCCCCTTCTCACATACACACTCTCTCTCAAAATAAATAAATAGTAATTAAAAATAAACAATTAAAGGCATAGTTCTTTCTTAAGAGAAAACTTAAAATGTATTATCATTTTAAAATTGATCCTACAGATTATTTAGCAAAATGTTATTCTTGTTTGACTTTAATATGTATCTTTTAAAGTTTTGAAAACAAAATTATCTATTTAAACATTTATATAACTCATTATAGAAAGTGTGGAAAATTTAGAAAAGTTTAAAGAAGAAAATCATCCTCCATATTTTCATCCTCCATATTTGTCTCTCCCAGAGACAGCTGATACTAGTTAATGCTTTGGCAATTATCCTAGAAGTGTTACATAATGGTGATTATATGGAATATACAAAATTATATGACCCTATTAAAATTAGATTTCTTATTATAAAACAATGCATATTCACTTGAGAATATTTGGAAAGTAAACATGCAAAGTAAAGCATTGATCACGTAGAATTCTAATTCCCAAAGATAGCATTCATATATTGGTATATTTAGTCACTTTATCTACATATTTTAATATGAAGATGATAATTCTGTGTATAGTAATTTAAAGCATAATTAGCACAGTACCTCCAGGTCCTAGATGGATAATAACATGGGAAAAAAATCCTAGGAAGAAATAATTTCTGCCACTGAGTGGTATATTAGTTTTTAACAATGACTCAGTTCATATATTATAAATCCCATATACATATTTTAAATTTTATTTTGGAGAGAGAGCATTCATGTGAGGGAGGGGCAGATGGAGAGAGAGAAAATCCTAAGCAGGCTCCGTGCCCAGCGTGGAGCCTGACCTGAGCCAAAACAAGGAGTCAGACACTCAACCAACTGAGCCACCCAGGCTACCCTAGGAACCTCATACAATATGTGCTTCAGTGGCTGGCTTATTTTACTTAGCATAATGTTTTCAGGGTTCATCCATGTGTCAATATTTCACTCCTTTTAAAGGTTGAATGGTACTAGTTTTGATATGTTGTGTTTTCATTTTTTTTTTCCATTTTAGTTTGGAGAGATTTTGGTTATTTTTTCTCAAATATATATTTATTACATATATTTTTTGCTATATATTATGTATTTATTAAATATATCCTAATAAGTAATAATGTATAAATAATTTAAACATAATAAATAATTTATTTATTATTATATATAATAGTGTCTATTACTATGTTTTGAAGTTCACCAGAGTCTTTTAGTGTAATGTCTATCCACTGCATTCTATTTTTAATCCCAGGTGTTGTATTGTTCATCTCTAGATGTTTTATTTTTATATTTTATTCTATCTCCTTTACCTCCACTTAACTTTTAGATCATATAATGCAGTTATAATAAGTTGTTCTAAGGTCCTCATCTGCTAGTTCTAAATTTTTTTTATCAGTTCTGGGTCTGTTTTTATTCATTATTTTATCTCCTTGTGATGTATTTTCTTGTCATTTAGCATGCCTGGCTTATTTTGATGGGATGCCAGGTATTCTGATGTTGAACTTTAGAATGCTGAATATTTTTGTTTTATAATTAATATTCTTGAATTTTGTTCTGGGATGAAGGTAAGGTGCTTATAAATAATTTTGTCCTTGTGAGTTTTACTTTTAAGATTTCTTGGGCAAGACCAGACCAGCATTTAGTCTAAGCTCAATTATTCCCTTCTATGGTGATAAGACTCTTCTGGATAGTCAATCCAGTGACCTAAGATTTATAAGGTTTTTAAAACGGGTGGTGGAAACAGACATCATTGCTGTGCCTGAGTGAGTGCTGGGCACTGTTATTTCTAATCCTTTTGGGTTATTCTTTCTCTAGCCTCACAGTTTCCTCCTATGCATCCACTGATCAGTGAGACCACTGATACTAAATACTTGACCACTAAATACTTGAGGGGTACTCAATGAGTGCAGATCTACATCATTCAGTATGCAGAAGAATTCTCTCTGGTATTCTTCCATTTGAATTATATCTGTCCTAGTCTCCCTGGACTCTTTAGTTATGTTTCTTCAACTCAGCAATGTGCTAGGCTCTACCTGGTTTCCCCCTTCCTAATTTCTGAAAAATCTTGCAAGGCAGTAAGCTTTGTCAATCAAGGGGCACATCACATTTGTTTTCTTTCTTTCAGTGATTACTGTCCTCTGTTGCTTGATACATAGTCTCTTGAAGACCGTTGTTTCATCTGTTTTGTCCAATTTTTTGGTAGTTTTATTCAAGAGAGTCAATCCAGTCTGTATTAGTCCATCTAAGCCAGAAGAGGAATTGATATTTCTTTTGATTTATCTCTTAGTTGGTTGACAAGAATATTTTGAGTTTTTGCAAGGGAAAAATTTGTGATTTATTTTATGAGCCCTTGCTACATGAGCATGTCTCTAAAAGTTGCCTTAACTCATAAAAAAAGAATTACTTAACTGGGCATAAAAATCCTTGGATCCTATTCTTTTGTACAAAACATTTCTTGGAGATGTATTATATTGCCTTCTGTCAGAGTGTTTCAAAGAAATCCTGAGCCTAATTTACCTTCATTGTTTAGATATATTCTCTTCATTTTTATTGCGAAATAGTACTTTACCTGTATGTGCCCTAATTTAATAGGCCAATTAATTTTTTTTAAAGTATGCCACACATGGAGTTAAAACTCAAGACCCTGAGATCAAGAGTTACATGCTTTACCAACTGAGACAGCCAGCTGTCCCAATAAGCCAATTTTAATTTGGGTTCTCTTAACTCTTTCTTTGACATAAGCCACTTACATCTCTAAATAATTTGATGATATTCTTGATATTTTAGATTTAGATATTATCTATTTATTGTGGAAGATGTTGATGTACTTCTTTTTTATCCCTCACTGTAATCAAAACACATACAATTCCCATCTTCCTACCTTCCCCATGTAGGGATATTCAAAGTCTAGTTATTTCAGTATTAAGTGTTCATTATGACTTTATAAACTCCATTTAGAGCTATGTAAAATACTCTCATTAATTTTTTTTCTTACAGGACTTTTTGATCTTTCTGGAGTAGAAATTGTCCTTTTTGCTTATATTCTTGTCATGAATTTGTCCCTAATCTCTCCTCAAGTTGTGTAACTATTTGCTTAATGCATTAAAAATATCAGAAATTCTGTCAATTTTAGGTACATTGAAATGTTCCTGGATATTTTGATGTGATCCAACCTGCTTGGTCTACTTTTAAGATGCAGTGTGAGATTGTGATCCTGAAGGTCTCTTTTGATAAACACTATTTCCTGCATTCTATTTCTTTCTCTTTTTTAAAATTATTCCTTTATTTTTGTGGAGAATATTCTCTAGTGGTTTTCTAAGTAGCCATACATTGGAGGCAATATATTTAAGATCTTGCATTTCTCATATTGTATTTTGCTACTCACTGATTATTTGTTTAGGTCAAGTGTTCTAGGTTGGAAATCAATAGCTCTATGAAGTTAGAAGGCAGAGCTACTGTTGAGAAGTCTGATAGCATCATTGTCTTAATCTTTAGCAGGAAGCCTGTTTCTCTTTTTATTTTCTGTTTCTCTTTATAGTTTTTTGGATTAGCTCTTTGCTCTTAAGTTCTGAAATATCATGGAGATATCCTTATCATGAGTCAACTTTCATTCATGGTTTGGGGTATTCATTCAGTGAATCTTTTCTGTCTACAAATTTATGTTTTTCTATTTTGAGGCATTTAAAAGATAGTTTCCTTGATTATTTTCTCTCCTTTTTAAAAAATTATTTTATCTTTTGGAAATTCATTGCTTTTTATCTTAGACTTCCTGGACTGATCTGCTATTTTTTTGTGTGTTTTCTTTCATATTTCTCATTTTAATGTTTTTTCCTCTCCTTTTTACAAAATTCCTTGAACCTCATAATCCGGTCCATGTTTTTCATTTCTGCTATTTTCTTATTTCCAATGTATATTTTCTGTTTTTAATGCTTTTGTAATGCTTTCTAAATAGGATCATTTATAAAATCGATATAATATCCCTTCTTAACTTTCTGAAAGTATTGATGAGATTTTTTTAAATTATGGAATAATTTTGCTCCATAAACTGTTTTCTCTTAGTGTATTTTTTTTTTTTTATGTTTGCACAGTCATTGTCTTTTGTTTCAGAACTTTTCCCTGGATATCTAGTTGAAATCTCTGTGTGTGTACACGAACAGAGTTTACCATTACTTGCCCTCAGTGTAGGGTAATGTGGCCAGGTTTATTTGTTGAAAAATCTTCATGATCATTATTTTAAATCTTGTCTCTTCTTTTGGTCATAGTCCTCAGAGAACATTTTAGTATCCTGCATGGAAGCCTCATTGTGCAAGCCAAAGAAGGACAAGTTATGAATATATAATTCTGGGTGAAGACTTTAACTTAAATTCCTTTTTTTTTTTTTTTTTTTGTCCTGTATGGTATGATTGCCTTTAACTTTGCTGGAAAGCTACCAGTACAGAGAGACTCCATCTTGTTTTCTTCACAGAATAAATATTCTGCCTTCTCACTGATGGGAAAAGACAGCAATAAAACTTCACTAGCTGGTTAAGGAGATCTGGGGGTTTGACTTATTTTTGAACAGATTTTCACATAAATGTTGTTTCAGACTTATTATCTTCCCCACTTCCAAATTTCTGTTACTCAATACCAGAGCTTTCCTCACTAACATCTTAGGATCCAGTTTCTCAGTACCAGGAAGTTAATAACCTCTTGTTTTTCTGCATTCTAGCTTGTGAAATTCTGTTGTTCTTTATAATCTCTCTTGCTCTTTGGTCTCTCATACTGATGATATCTTAAAAGTTCTTGGCTCTTATTTTATTGGGATTTGGAGAAGGACTAGAAATAAACAAATTCAATAATTCTTCTCTAATGGACTTCCCTCTTCAAATTACCTCTTGTTAGTAACTTAAAAATGTTTCCAAAATATACCTTAAGTTTGATTTATTTGCCAGTTGTTTTATCTGCAGTATGTAGCAGGCATTGTCAGTTTTCATTTTCAGGGTATTTTTAGATCAGGGAATTTTGGTTTTCTTTATTTTACTGTACATTGTAACAGTATACTGATATTCTTGGGCCAGTTGTGTGTGTGCTGTTCCCTGTATTCTCCCCCTCTCTTTTCTTCTCTCATACCATTTATTTTTATTTCCACTCTTTCTTTTGGTATCTAAGAGTTTGTCAAATTATCACTGACATCTCTGATTTACTTTCCTAAAATGTAAGTTAGGGCTTCTAATGCTTCCATTGCAAATTCCAATTTTGTTATTGAAAATTGTTTCCTCAGCGCACTTATCATAGTGTGTTGTTTCTTTCTTTTCTTGTTCCCTTCTTGACTTCCTGCTCTTATCTCTACAATTTTTGTTTTTGTTATATTCTGTTAAGAAGAAGTCAGAAAAAGACAGTTTGTCTTGTGTATGCTGACTATAGTTGTGTTTTGTTTGGCTGCATAACTTTTTCTTCTTGTTGTTACTCATTTGTTTTGTTGGTAATCAACATGGTAGGAAAGAAAAGAAGGAAGGGAGGGAGGTAGGATAGAAGGGAAGAAGGAAGGAAGGAGAAATACAGAAATTTTTAAAAATCCCCATATTTCCACAATCAGAAATCTATTAACAATAAGTCCTTACTCATGCTTGACATTTAGATGGTGCTGATTAGTGTCTGTCTTTTTAGACGTAGTCTGTAGTGGCCAGTTTTCCAATCCTTCCCACCCTCTATATGGTCCCTGTAGATATTGAAATAGCTGACTTGTAGACTACTGAATAGTCACACACACACACACACACACACACACACACACACACACACACACACACATTTACTCGAACATGCACATCTTTTTTTCTTTTGATTTGTATAGTTGAAGAGGTACTATATTGTGTTCTTCCTCAGATTCTTCCAGTGTTTTCTTTATTTTGTTCTGCAGTATATTTTCTATATGTTTCTAGTTATTGTTTTTTATTTTCTCCTTACTCATCCTTGATTGAGAAGAGAGCTTTTTAATTCATTGTCCCTCCACAGGTAGGGTGTGTGGCCATTTCCTTGGTTCTGCTCACTAACATTTGGAAGATGCTAGAATTCCCTCCCCTACTCTAGAGTTGGAGGGCATAGTGATGAACACTGTGCCTTGCCTAGTTTCTAGTACCCAGGAGGCTCTACTTGACAACTTACCTCTTATTTTGGGAAATCTCATGTACTAATTTGTTCTCTGATCCTCTAGACTGGAGTCCATGAAAAAGCATAAGATCCAAAATGCACTTCTAGGAATCTTCAGATTCCTCGCTTCTACCTAAAGTACTTCACATCTAGAGATAATCTGAATGAGAATTAATGTTTATATCCACCATACTTTCTTCTTGTTTCTTTTTTGAAGTTTTAATATTTAAATGGATTAAAAAATATGAAGTCAAGGGGTTGCAAACAATGATCTGGTCACTTCACAAAATTTCTCCCTCATAGTAGGAAGGATAGCTGAGTGGTTTTCTATACAAAACTACCAAGAACATATTGAGGGACTATATAACAAGTAAAAGAAAATGAATATTCCTACCTTCTGCTATGTGGTTGAGGTTACTTAATTTTATAAGCATGAGTTAGACACTTTCCTTTTCTCAGTATAGCTCCTTAGGAGTTAGTAAAATTTTCTCTCAAGTTCTGAACACTTTTGTCATCTCAGTTTTGGTAGTCCCTGCTTTTATTGATTTATGTTGTTCTTTTCTACATCTATTTATTGCTAATTCTTCATAGGTAGTTTAGAATGTTAGGAGAAATGTGTCTGAAACTAATTAACTCCCCTTTTTTAAATAAAACATGTTTTTATGTTGCCAGTATGGATTCTTATTTCATTTTTGGTCAAGGGATAACTGCATTTACCCATGATTAGAATTGTATATAAAGATATTTGACTACTATAAATAAAATTTTATGCCCTGTAGTAATTAATTACTGTTATAGTTTTAATGTAGTTATTTGATTATCTTCAATTGTATAAAGTGTATAAATGCATAGTATTCATAATATTTAAAGCACTGTTTCTTATTCTCACATTTAGGACCAAAAGATGGTATTTAAAAATTAAAGTTAAGCAATATCATAACCAGAATATTTTTTAACTTAGGATCTGAGCATTACTAGGAATTGTATATACACCAGGCGAACTTGGGAGGTATGTGATCTTTGTGTTAGTACCTCCTGCTGCTGAGTTTATGATGTAGGCAAGAAAAGCCTTGCAGAAATTAATGAGGGATGATCCCTGGTAGCTATTTTGAAAGAAATGATTTTGCTTATTTACATTCAACAAAACCAAATCAATCTGCAAACAGAAATAGGAAAAAAGTCAGCCTTTCTTTGTGTTTAAATTCTGTATTCCAATATCATTTGCTGAAATGGCCATTCACATGGAATTGGGCAAAAAAAAAAAGTTACATATTCAGAGATAAGATCTTTATTTGACAAATTTCCTTTGTTTCTTTTAGCTGAATGTTATAATGAATGCTTTTATATTTAATGGGGAAAATAGCCCTGATGAAGAATAGCTAGGCAAAGAGAAACTGTGCTTAAGTTCTCTCTGAAACATTAAAGACACAAACTAACAGGTTTATTCAGCTTCTAAAAATGTCAGTTTATGAAAATATCTATATTTTCTGAGTTACCTGTATTGTTCTCACCATTAAAAATGCAGATGTTTTAACTCATCTTTTAAAATCCTCTCCTTTGGGTAAGGAGAGAAAGTCCTACATGGGAAGAGAGGGCAGAAACATGTTTACCAATAGGAAATAAGATTTGTTTTTTGTCTCATTTGCAGCTAGGTATAGCCCTAACAATAAATTCTGACCAGTATTTGACATTTCCAGGACATATCTTCAGAAACAAAAAGTGTATCATCTTCATTCCTTGCTCCTTTGTACTTACTGAAATGCACAATAGCTGGAGTTCAAAATGCTACCTGGACCAGGAAGTAGAAGGCACGTATTGATGGTCATGGAGCACACAATGTGAAGGATTGCTTAACTCTTGAATGCTTATTTTTGGATTTCATTTATATGTGAGAGAAATAAGTTTCTCTCTCTCTTAGTTTTTTTATGTGTTCGTTTTTTTTTGTTTGTTTGTTTTGTTTTGTTTTATCACTTGTATTCAAACCCATTTTGCCAGATGCAGTTTTTCACTCTTCATTCTATTTTTCTAATATTATCTTATTTTCTATTACTAAAGTCCAGCCAGACTAGATGTTCAGTTTCCTTTAAGTAAGCACTATGCCTTTTCAGGCTTGGCCTTTTGTTCGACTTACTCTTTCTGCATGATACAAGATATTCCCTGATATGTTTGGAATTCTCTTCTCCTCAAGCACATTTCAGCTTTCTTACATTGCAGGGGAGTGATTTTTCTCTAAAATTCCTACAATATTATTTTATGGAATTTTCCATAAGTAGATTACATAATAGGTTTCCTGAGGGATGGAATAAGTTTATTGCAACAAATATACAGTGAGCACCTATTTCATGTTAGGTATTAGGTTAGAGATGACTGAGGTAGGAGGGTGATAGAGATTGTGTCTCTGCCCACAAAGATTTCTTAATTTACTGAAAGGAAGGTATTATTTTTTTTTTTAATTTTTTAACGTTTATTTATTTTTTTGAGACAGAGAGAGACAGAGCATGAACAGGGGAGGGTCAGAGAGAGGGAGACACAGATTCTGAAACAGGCTCCAGGCTCTGAGCTGTCAGCACAGAGCCCGACGCGGGGCTCGAACTCTCGGACCACGAGATCATGACCTGAGCCGAAGTCGGCCGCTTAACCGACTGAGCCACCCAGGCGCCCCAGGAAGGTATTATTTTTACAAGTAATAGTAGAAAATGAACACAACATAATGAAAAACACATTGTAGAATTACAAATGAAAAAGTGATTAATTCTTCTGAGGACGGAATGGAAGGAAGCCTCAAGTGATTTCTCCAAGTAGATGATATTTGGGTTGACCTCAAAGGATCAATGTGCATTTACTTAGAAGGCAATGTGGAGGAAACTGTATCATAAAGGTGGAAAACAGCTCTGCACCTTGAGAGAGCTCTGGATATCCAACCAGATATCCAGAATCAACTGGATATCCAGTTGATTTTGTGATGAAGAGAGTTGGAAGAAATAAAGGCTTCGTTAGAAAAGAAAGCACTGAAAATGAATGTAAGCATGGGACAAAGGAATAAGTGCTTAATATTTTATGTTTTGTTTTGTTTTGTTTTTTCATAAAAATGAAACATCTGAAGAAGAGATGAGAAAGATATTAAGTGGTGGTAATTGATGTGGGCAGACTGAAGGGCATGGATCTAACACATTGGCCAATGTGGCAACACATGAAACTGAGACAGTGGAAAATATATCACACTTAAAGAGACTTTGAGTGAGAAACATAAGGAAGAAAAAAGACTGCTTTGGCTAGCTTCTGTTTTGAGTTTTTGTTGTGGTTGTTTGTTATTTGGGTTTTTAGTAAATTTGGAGTCATACTAAGTTTCTAAGAGAAAGTTGCTATAGGATTGTGGGTTTGGAAATTAAGATGTAGAACAGCAGCTGTGGAGAGGTGGAAAAAGAAGGAAAGGAATGAAGAGGGATGGAGGAGGCCAGTGTGAGTATGCAGTTAAAGTGAGGGGCCAAAGTATTCATGCCCAGGTTAGGAAGGAGACCGAGAGCTGACTAATGGACTAAGGAAATAAGTAGTGGCGAAGAAATTAGAAATTCCCTTAGAAGAGATGTGGTAGGACTAGTGTACTTTTTTGCTTTCCTTCATAGTCCGTAACATAATACCTTCTATTAAGTGAGTTGTCATAAATGCTTATTGCATTAATACATTGTCGCTCGTCCAAAATTACCTTGTTATCCTTATATTTTCATTTAAACTTTGTGAGTTCTTAGGGGAGAAAAACAAGAAAGAGGTTCTTCTCTAGAAGCGCTATGGGATATGGTGGCGCAGGACAAATTTATCTCCATTTGTGGTTGTTCAGTAAGACCTCATGGGCTGAATTTAGTCACGGTAACCTTCACTGTAGCTTTCTAATAGGGTTGACTATATCTCCTTTTTAACATGTATATATATATATATATACATATATATATGATGAGAGTATCTATTTTTCACTTATTTTGTGAACAGAGATGAGCTATACAGAGGAAAACATAGATATAGAGAAGCATAGTCTAAGTTGAGCATTAGGTAAACAGCCCAGAGGCTCAAAGATTTGTCACAATATACGAGGCTTCTCTGAGATCACAGTATTGCTTCTTATTAGAAAAGATCTAGCATTTATAGAAAGTGCCATTTAAGGGACTGTAGCTCAGAGGGGAAAAAAAAGCAATATTCCGGTAGGCTGCCTTTTGAAGCAATAAACACCTTTTATGTCATTTAATAATGGCTTGGATAGGTTTGAAGAACTATGTGTCACAGTATTCTGGAAACAAGGAATATAAGTTTGGTGAACTCTTTCAGTCATTTGAATCTTAAATCAACCAGCCACAGTGTCTTAAAGCAGCTTATTTGGTTCATTTAATCTTGTGGGTATAGTAGGGATAAAATTCCCAGGCTTATTGTTTCATTTATAGTTGATATGGAAAATTAGTATACACTACTGTTTTCTCTTTTCTGTGGCATGTAGCAAACCAATATATGGTTTTATGGAGAAAAAGCTTATGTTTTCCCTGTTTATGATAGACAAAACAAGCCATTTCTCAATATAATAGATCATAACCCCCACTGAGCTCTAGACCAGAGACTGATACATTTTGTTTGGTTCACAAAAAGTTGAACAATTTAGTGTTTAGAATATATAATTTATTTATCAATCTATAAATCTTGGCCAGATAGAAATTTCTTTTCAAATTTTTGGGTTTTTTTTTTGTTTTTTTTCCCATATTTTATTAATTTGAGGAATTATTGCTGGTAAACTGCCCCCATATTGAAAGTTAAAAATTGTATTTACTTAACCTATCTTCCAGTAATTTTAGGTGTTGGCATAATAAATAGACTATCACCTTCTTCCTCAGCCTGCATTCATTTTCTTCATATTGCTTTACATACTTACAAAATTTTTTTAATGTTTATTCATTTTTGAGAGAGAGAGACAGAGCATGAGTGGGGCAGGGCCAGTGAGAGAGGGAGACAAACAGTCTGAAGCAGGCTTCAGGTTCTGAGCTGTCAGCACAAAGCTGGATGTGGGGCTCAAAGCCATGAAATGGGAGATCATGATTTGAGCCAAAGTTGGAAGCTTAACCAACTGAGCCACCCAGGTGCCCCTCTTTACATACTTTTGAAGTAATCTTATTCATGATATAGATTACCTGCCTGAGAAATCCTAAGTAAACCAATCAATTTTCATGCAATGATAATGTCATACATCAATCATTTCATAGGCTATATTCAGTATTATTAATATATTTTGCATTCAAATATTCAAACTAATTTTATTTGAAAATAGTCAGGCTGGAGGTGAAAATCTAGCTGCAAGAGATTGTCATTAGTTTCCAGATTAACAACTGTCACCAGGAATGCTGAAATATTGCTTAGCCCATAACCTCATTGGATTGAGCTGAATTAAAAAAATAAAAATAAAAAATAAAAACAATAAAACAAAAACAAAAAAAAAACCTACTTACAGTAGAAAATAAGTAGATGAATTTTGTTTTATTTCAGAGTGTTATATGTATTTGGCATGTCTGTTTAACAAATAGAGTAATGATTAATACCTCATCACATCTCCTTTGCTATACCATTGATCAGAGATAATTTAGTACTAGTGTGGGCAGAATAAATAATCTTATACATTGGTCTTGACTTTGATTCTTTTTACTTTTTCTTTTGTCAAGCTAGCATCCAACAGCTAAAAGAGTAAGACTCTGGTCTAATGGCAACTAAGTTAAGAATGGATGAGTTATAATAAGTGAAACCTTATTGATATCTCACTAATAAGAATATGTGAATAGTGTGAAAATAATAAAGGCAAGGCAGAGTGTATGTGTTTATGTTTTTCAAACACCACTGATTAAAACACTTTAAAGTATACTTCTGTGTCTGTATGTATTTTCATAAGGGCTAGGCAAGACTTTGAAAAGTTATCAGATATATTGCTGTGGAGAACATGACCACATCTAAACTATCACACAATATCTTGGATAAGAGTTCTGTGGGCTCTAGAATGAAATATCCTGGATTTGAATCTCAATTCTGTCACTAATTAGTCATGGATCTGAATAATAATTTAATGTTTCTAGATCTATCTTGACATCTGTGAAAGGGACATAGTTATAGAGAAGTTGGGAAGATTGTGTAAAAGAATCCATTTAAATGGGCTTCCAAAGTCCACTCAGTAAACAATAGCTATTTTTGTTGGGGTAACATATCTTGTGTAAATGCCTTAGCAAAATAGATTCCCTCAGACCACTTCTATTTTGTCAAGCCAAAGTCCTTTGTGTTGTGTATTCTAAATTATTTCTACATAGTTTAGGTCAAAATCCTTCATGTGTCAAAATTAAAACAAAATTATATGTGCTTATTTTCTCATCTTCCTATATAAAAGTTATCACTACTACTTACATTGTAGGTTTTACTATTCTACTCCTGAATGTCTCATAAAACTTGACTTGGTGCGATTTTAATTTGTTGGCAAAGGTAGCTTGCATAATTGAAATATTTTGAACCTAAACAGTAGTAGAAGAGAAAGAAAAGAAGTGCTCCTACTCACACTTAACAGACTAGGTGATTTAGACCAGTCCTCCTATCAAAAAAAGTAAAAATGTTGGGTAGAATAATTTGAGATATTTTTTGAAAGCTCTGAGATACTGAGAGAATGTCAGAAATTACAATTTCTAAACGAAAGCTGAAACTAGATAGGTAAGTGGACCAATGGAGATTTGCTGAGTCTAATGAAACTGAGATTAGCCTTTGATTGCCATTCAAGAAAATAATGGAAGGGATCAAATCTCAGGACCAAGAAAAGTATGTGAGACAACACTTTATGAAGCAGAAGCTCTAAAAGACTATACTCTCAGGGCAAGGAGGAAACAAAATAAACCTGCCTCCTCCTCACAGAGAAGTAAAATAACACATTATGGAAATTGTAACCACAAGCCCAGTAACTTACAAATATGCAGTAAAAATTAGTATTAACTGAACGTATCCAAAACTCTGAAACCACAAATTTTGTTTAAAATGTTCCCAGACTCATGGTACTCCCAGGTGTGTAGCAGAAACTACATGAATCATCTCTAGAGGAATATAGTTCATCCTCGAGCTTAAGTAATTTACATGAATAAATTTGGGCAGAAAATGATAAAATCATAGGAAAAAAAGAAACATACATTTCAGCAAGGCACAATGAATTATAAATCAGAAAAAAACAACAGCATAATCAGACTCATAAGTCTTCAAATTCTGACATAATCAGACACATATTATAAACCAACAGTAGTTACTATATTTAAAGAGATCAAAATATCAGATCTCAAAATATGTCTAGAAAAATAAAACTGTTTTGTGACCTGAAAATACAACAATGGAAATTTAATACCCAATATATACCTTTTAGGGCCGATTGGACACAGACAAAGAGAGAATTAGTGAATTAGAATACAGATCAGAAGAAATTAAAAAGTACATAAAAGCAAAGGTCAGAAAGAAATATGAGAAAGGATAAGAAATGTAGAAGATAGAGTAAAAGCTTTAATTATTTATATAGAAAGAGAAGGTCATGAAATGTGGCAATAAATAATATTTTATTACTTATTACCTGAAATTGGCCCAGAAGTGATGAAAGTCACTAAAGCATAGATCTAGTCCAGAGGATCTCAAGCAGGGAAAATAAAAAGAAATTCCCACCTAGCCATATTGTTGTGAAACTTATAGGTATAAAACAGAGGGGGGGGGGTAATTACAAATCAGCTTTAAAGGAGCAACAGCTAATCTCTCAACAATAATGAAAGCTAGAAGACAATGAAATAATTTCTTTAATGTTCTGACAAAATAATTATAAATGTAGTTTTCTGTATCCAGAAAAAGTATCTTGAAAGAAAGAAGGGAAAATAAATAATCAGATCTTCCCCCTCCAAAAAATAAGCTGTTTTCTTATCTAATTAATTTATCTATACTTATTTTTTTGTATAAAAGCATTTAAAGTCTACCCGATTTAGATTCTGGTATCACTAAGAGATATGGAAGTTTCTCTTTCAGCATAGAAACTAATGGGATATAATCATAGTCATTATAAGTTCATTATAAGTTCATTATAAGTTTGTTAAGATTCTTCTAAAGGAAAACAAGATTCTATAGCAGAATCCAAAACTTTGGTACTTTTCCTGACACTTCTGTATCCTCATGGAATGTTTCTCTGGTTCTTCTGGTTAGTTTGATAAGCTATATTAGGATTTATGACAACGGAATAAAGGTCATATACGCATCTCCAGTATAGGCCAGTATACTTAGTGCTTTTTCAGTGGTCATAGACCATCACTAACACCCATAACATCTTTGAGAACAAGGATAAGAGTATAAATAAATCAGAATGAACATGTAACCACCATAAAAAAAATCTTTAAAGGGCTTATCCTACTAACAGTAAAGAATAATTCTTAATTCATCAGATCAAGACAAAAAAAATAGATGTGGAAAAAGTCAGCACCATATTTTAGAAGACTGAACCCTTTCTGATGTTAAACCCATATGACTTTGGATAGGCTTCCTCAGTTTCCCCATTTAGCAATCCAAAATGGACTACCGTAAATAGAAAATGTTCTGTAGCACCTTCAGATTCTCTCAGATAGTTACTTTCAGTGTTATACAAAGTATTAAATTCATCTTACAGAGTTTGAAAGTACATCAAATGCAGTAATGAGGAAAGGGGGAAAATCTATGAGTTTCAGACATTTCCTCTGAGACTTGTAAAATATGCATTAGAAGTGAGCAATTTAAGCACCATGAATTTTATTACCAACCCAAAAGTTATCCTGAGCCTTATATTTTAGCTGATTTACATTCATGCTGTCTTCAGGGGACAATAATGAGTTCAGTCTTGCTTGTATCTGGGTCCAGGTTGTATGGTGCATACAGGAAAAGTTGCTTAGTTAAAGTAATGTAAGCAGAACCCTACATTATTATTTTATAATTTGCTCTCTACTTCTAAAGAAAAATTGTTAGCCAAATGTAATATTTTTACAAAGTTTTTCCCAAGCTGATGTCTTCCTGTTAACTTTTCTTAATCTTCAATTCTGGTTTATGTTTCTTGTAGATTTTCATTACAATTATTTTTTCCCATTTTTTTAAATTTTTGCACATAATCAAAAGAAAGCATAATGGCAAACCTGTATCAATGCATTTTCATTTCAACTATGTCTTTATCTACACATCTATTTATCTATTATCCATCTACCTTAAGATTGTGCCTATTGATAATACCATTGCTTAAATAAAAGAGCATATCAAACATACTCATTGAAATTATATAATGAAGAGTTTAAATTAGTTTCTTGGTGGATGGATAATATATATTTTATATGTCCTTTTATCTATTTCTGGGAAGAACATCAAGGAAACAAGAAGGTCGGTATTATACAGAGTAAAACAGCCCAAATTTTTCAAGCTCTTTTTATCTCTGTACTCAGTAGCATATATTCCAGTCACATGCAAAACAAAACACAAAAGCCGTGCAAAGCTGAGTTTGTTTCCTTATTAAAGGATAGACCATGAACCGTGGGTGTTATATAGTGCCTCAAGTTGCAATTGTTCAGCTGTCTCTTTTCTTGACTCAACCATCTTAGATTAATAGCTTGATTTTCCAATCTCAGACCCCACAACAGTGTTGTGATTCACACTTGTGATGTGCCTCCAATTAAATTTAAAATCCCAACTAAAATTTTCTTCAATATATTGCCTTAAATTTCCATAACTACTTATGTAATATTATACTAAATACCTGATGGGTAAGCCAGGGGAAGGATCTGAGAGAAGCTATACAAATATTGATGACATTGCAGAAGCTACAACTAAGTAAATAATTTAATACAGGTTTTTCTTTTTGCTAGTATGTTTGTAAGTTTTGCATCAAATATTTTGAATTTCATCTAAGATGATTGAAAACACCACATAGAATCTACAGTCTTTAAAATTCAATCTACCTAAAATCTGTATCTTTTGAGATACATCCTTGATTTTCCAACTGGTTTGTTAATGTTCTCAAAACCAATGTTTATGATTCTGGCTGCAACATTCTCCAAAGAATATAAATATAATAATGTCATTATAATCCTGCAAAAGTAGTAGAAATGATGTGTACAATGATTTGATGAAATTCCCCCTATAGATGATGGTCAACATTAAAATGGTAATGTTAATGGAATGCTCACTGTATGCCAAATATTCTAGGAAGCACTTTATATGCATTATATCATTTAATGTGAATCATCCCAATAATACCATTAATATATTCTTAATACTAGGAAGGAAACTATTATTTAAATATTGCATCACCTACTTTGTGCTGGAGACTGAATTTGACTTTGTCTGATTTCAGAGTTTGTGTTATTACACTCTATCCTATTCTGTTTTTCAATATGCTGTTGAATATTCTGGAATGGGCTTAAGTATTTGATCTGAATAGGGAAATGTGGGGTTTTAAGGTCATTTAATAGCAAGTTTAACTGTTAGTTCTCAAAGCATATTCTCTTTTTTTCTCTGAAATTATAAAATGCAAACCCCATCTTGAATAATGACATCTTTGGTTGGTTTCTTAGCAGTTGTCAGCATCTTTGCCACATGGTTGGAGGGCAGATATCAGTTTGTCACCATATAATATATTCTCCCTATCTGGTTAGGAGCATAGAGCAGGTGCTTGGAAGTCTTGCTGTCATCCATTCTCCACACATGACTAGTCCATGTTCAGCTGAATTATGGTGAATATCACTTAAGAGCTGCTGTAGTGGCTGCACTCCAAGACCTGGCTATAATCTTGCCTATGATTTGAAATTCAGCAGAGCACCTAGAGGAAATTGTTAAAACCACTCAAGAAATCAGATTATGCTTGTATCTTTTTTAAGTCTTATCATCTTGTAATACATGGCAGGTGTATCAGTGTAATTCTGGAGAAGTGAAGCTTGACCTTGAGATTGGAAAACATTGAAATACCTATTTGATGGTTTGCTATCAAACACTGTACTTTTTTCAAAAGTTTATTTATTTTTGAGAGAGAGAGTGAGTGAGCATACGTGTGAGCTGGGGAAGGGCAGAGAGAGAGAGAGAGAGAGTGAACCTCAGTCAGGCTCTGTGATACCAGCGAGGAGCCCAACTAGGGACTAGATCCCATGAAACATGAGATCATGACACTTAACCAACTGAGCCACCCAGGCGCCCCTTAAACACTGTACTTTTTACAAGTAATTTCTGATGTTTTTAATCTGCTGGGTTACAATAGGGAAACTCAGATTAAAATTGACAACAAAAGTTTATGTAAACAGACTTTCAGGAGATCATTTTTATTAATTCAGAGTATTTATATTAAACCTTTAAAGGATAAATCTTGCCTTGATTTGAAAATGTTTTAAATAAAAATAAGATATAAAAGTATTACAAATTAGAGAAGTCCTAGTCACTCTGAAAAGTAATCGCCTTTAAGTTTTTTTAAAAATACGTGTGAACATCTTATAAATGACTTGACTGAAATACATTTATTACAATTTTCCTGTATCATATACCTAATGTATATAGCAGATATATGTGGACTCTGGAAACTTCATGCTAAGGTTTAGATTTTTAGATGTGTAGCAAAACTTCAGATGTAGGTGGACTTTGAATACATTTGAGAAGCAAGTGTGCTGTGAAGTGAAATATATTATTTGAAGAGAGCATACTTAAGTTATATAAAGGGGAAGATTTTTTGGTTTCCAGAGCTCAGGTTTGAATTTTCTTCTGTTCATTTATTTCCCAGCAGGTGTCTCTATATAGCAGCTTTACTCAGAAAGAACAAGATGACAAGAACTAATTGTACAAAAAATAAAATAATGAAACAACTAGAGAAATGAACTGGTTTTGGGGCATATCTGTGTTGACTATATAGAGTCAAACTACTTTAAAGATATGTACTATCCATAAGTAGTTAGATAGGATATTTTTATTTGGTTCTTGATTTTCTTTGTTTAAACAGCTTTTTCATAAGAACCTAGAGGAAGCCTTTGAAGCAGTTTATACTACTTATAATCTAAATACAAACACAGACCTTTTCTAACACGGTATTAATTTATATTTTGACATCTTGATCTGATAACTTCTTCATCGTTGTGGATGAAACATATGAGAAATAAGGCTGAAATCTTTGCTGTGATCCTAGTGATTTAAAATTAACAGTGGGCAGTAGAGAGATTAAAAAGTAGAAAGAAATGTAAAATAATATTATACAAAGATGTCATTTATCCAGTTTTTCTTGACCAGTGGATTATAAAAGTTACTTTGTTCTATTTAGAATGAGATGTAAAAGATTGAACATTTTTAGTGCTTAATGGAAAATTGCAAGCTTTTCAACCAAAAAAAGAAATTAAGCTTTGATGGATCGCAATTGAATTTCTACCCTAATTTAAGTGTAATCAAGAATTTTAACTTTAAATATAAAAGGAATTAAGTGCTATCCTGTCTTTTTATTGTAATAGCAGGTGCAATGCCCCATAATTCTGAGACGAACAATGAAATCAATAAATACTTAAAATTCTAAATAGTATTAAGTTAATAGTTTCTAAGCTAAATTTAAGTGTTAGCATGTAGGATTTCTATTTCCCAGGAAATAAAAATGTACTTAGTTTAAAAATGTTTGAAAGTTACAAATATACATGTAATAATAAAAACATGAATATAAAAAGGTATTAATTTTATAAAAAGTTTAAAGGTGGATAAAATTCCTGACTGGCTTCATATCATGGGTAACATTTGCTATTCATTTAGGAACTTTTAGTACATAATTAGAAATTTTAATGCCTCAGAACCAAGTATGTAACAAAAATATATGAATATTTTGGACAATTAGAAGTTATGGAATAATTATACTCGATCAGGTCCCAATTTTCCTTTCCCTCTGGTGTTACAATTTCTTTTATCCTTAATGATTTAAAAAATAGATATGTTGATTGGTAAGGCCACTAAGAGATTTTGCGGTCTACCATTATACTTTCTGAGAGAGATGAATTTTTCCAAATCATTCTACTTAGATAATCTATTTAGACAATCTCTCTGGAAATTATAAGAAAATATCTTCTGGTTTAAGATGATGGACTGAAAATCCGTTTGCCACTCTTTTCTCCCAGAGCCTCTTTTAAATGATGAAAATATAATTACAAAAGCAAATTAGTAATGAGAAACAAGGAAGGGAGTAGTGAGAAGATTGGAAAATTTGAAAATTCCCAGGAAAAAGGAGACTGCATACAGTTTCTTTTAAAGAAATCAGAATATATAAGCTTTGTCCCAAGAATAAGCATGGGTTTGTCCAAGGAGCCAAGGAGAAGCTCCAAGTTCTATGTCAACAAATAAAAGGAATGAATCATAAAGCCACAAAGATAGAGTCCATGAGGAAAAGGGTTTCATTTGTCTTGTTCATTGCTGTAACTCCAACATCTAGAATTGTACTTGACACATAAATCATTTAATACTTCGTACAGAATTTTACTCCTGGGTGGGTAAAGAAAGCCATCTTTCTTTTATGGCTCGTTTGTTCTTGTGATAGCTAATCAAGATGTAGAGTAGTAGAACCTAAACTTTGTTTATACTATCAGGCTCCATTTTTGCCTCTGGGAATCTTCCTAAGACATAGGAACAATGATGTGCTGGAGTTGGCCTCTAAGGCCTCATGAGAAACAGCTGTTGATTTTTTAGGAATGTTGAAAAAAAATGTTTTAGGAATTTTGTAAGAGAGTTTTAGATGCAGACATTATGAATTCTATAATATAAGCTACACTTAAGTAGGTTACATTAAAAAGAGAGGCAATAAATAGTCAAAATTCATTCTTTCCTAATTATTTTGCTACATTTTACTATTATTTATGCTTTTGGAGTTATTTACATCTATCTTCATGGTAGAAAAACCATAATGGTGTAGCACTGGGCACTTCTTTCCAATTCTGTGTTCAGTGCTAAAAATTCACTCTAAGAATATTAACATCACAAATACAACAACAAATGCTTCAAATAAAGGCTTTTATTCCCCCTGGGAGACCTAATTTTTAAGTATTTACCATCATATCAATACATAAAGTCCACTTCTTAAAAAAAATGAGGTGTCTTTCTCAGGCTTTGATCAGAAGATAAACACAATTCTTACAAACAATTTTTATTTTGGCAAGTTTCATAGTTACAACAGACAGAATGATAGAATAAATAAACCATATGCTCTCTTTATCTCAGTTCACCAACTGTTAATATTTTGTCCCAGTTGCTCTAATTTGCTCTTTCTTCATAAGCATTTCACAAATCCTTCCTCCCCCAATTCACTGAACCATATAAAAATAACTTGCTGATGTATGATGGACATTCTCTTCACATAACCACGAAAGTCAAGAAATGTGGCCTATCGCTTAGCCAAAAAATATAACCTTGGTACAATAACCTTATCTCATATTCATTCTCTACCTACTCTCAAGTGATGTCCAAAATGTCTTTGGTAGCTCTGAACTAGAACCAATCAAAGGTCACTCACTACATCTGATAATCATGTCTCTTTGGTCTTCTTTAATCTAGATTAAAACCCCCATCTTTTTATGTTTCTGTGTTTGGTCTTTTACACTAATGACCTTTTAAATAAGCCTAGGCTAGTTGTCATGCTGAATTTTCCATTATCTGAATCTGTTTGATTGTTTTCTCATGATTAATGTGCTCTATTTCACATTGCATTATATAAGGAGGTATGTAACATGCGTTTGTCCTTCCATATGTTGTTTAGTTGCTTAAAGTGCCAAACAAAATGCTATCTGTTATAAAGGTGAAGTTTCCCTTAAATGAGTAAATAATATGTAGAGGAATGTCTAAATCTGAGGTTGTCTAAATTTCTTATTTCTCATAACCTTTAGCCCAGTAATTTTGACATCTATTACTGGTCTTTGTCTGAATCAATATCATTATTGTGAATACTGATACAAGTGGTACTTTAAATTATATTTAATGGTTCAGAGTTCTTAGAATTATTTGACAAATAAAGCACACATGACACAACCATAATTATAGTAATTAAGAATGAAAATTTTATAAATCATAAAAATTTAAAACCAATAAGACAACAAAAATTTGATTTAGGTAAATGGAGAAATGATACACTTCCAATTACCTCATTTTTCATAGCAAGGAGTCATTTATATCAAAGATTGCTGTCAAGATTATTTTATGGACATTATCTATAGTTGTACAGGCAAATTCTAAAACAAGATTTCTCAATAGCAGCGCTATTGATTCTTTTGGATGGGATCATTCTTTGTTGTAAAGGTCTGTCCTATGTAGGATGTTTAACAGCATCTCAAGTCTCTACCCATTCAATGCCAGTAGGAATCCCTAATTGTTGCAACCAAAAACGTCTCCAGACTTGGCAAACATTCCATGGGTGGTAAAATTACCCTTGTTCAGAACCACTGCATTTTATAAATGTATCTATCAACCCATGATGGGAAGGAAAAGAGGCAGATAGTATTGTAACTGTATTATGTCATTCGCTATAGCATAAATTCCTTATATAACTGCCTGTTTATGGCAAATTAAGAAAGAGTTATATTGGGGTGCCTGGGTGTTCAGTTGCTTAAGTGTTGGACTCTTGATCTCAGCTTAGCTCTTGAACTCAGAATCTTGAGTTCAAGCCCTGCATTGGACTCCACACTGAGCATTAAGCCTACTTAAAAAAAAAAAAAAAAAAAAAAAAAAAAAAAGTTATGTAATTTAAATTGATAATGGAGATAAATACAAGTATTAAAATATAAACTTTCCTATTTTCCTAATAACTTTTCCTATTAAAATATAAACTAAAGATGATGGATGAGAGAGGAATATATTTCCTTGCATGTTCAATTTTTCCGCTTTGTTTAATATTTTTCTTACGTGAGTATATATCATGACTTTAGTGAGTTAAAACTAGAATGGGTGTGATTATACAAACAAATGAATACATTTCAGAGAACATAGACCATTTTTAAGCAAAGGGCAAGATAATTAATTCTATCTCTCTTTCCCTTCTTCCACAAATTTTCCTAATTACAGTGATTCTTCCTCTTGTCTTCTCTCCCAGACTGGAACCCCCTGGTTCCACAATGCCCTTTTAAGATATTCGGTGCTACAAAAACATTATTTAGTGTGAGCTAAAGCCTTTTTCTCATGCTGTACCTTTTTCTCATGCTCGTTTGCTCCACTATATTGGGGTAGAAATACTAATAAGATTGGTAGGAAAGGAGGAAAGGGATCTGGTTCTCCTCTTAGATTTGTCACTAAGTATTTGATTTTTCAAACTTCAATAGATCACTTACATTTCCAGATGCTTGAGAGCTTTTCTTTAAAATAAATGCAATTGTTTAGATGACTCAATTCTCTAATCGCTCTAAAATTTCAAATTTCATGGAAAAAAATGAAACAACATTCTCTTTATCCCTACAATCTATTATTATATTTGAATGAATGACAAAAATGCTATTTTTGCAGAAAACAAATCCTGAAGAAGAATAATTGCAACACTTTAAGCTTAAATTTTTGGGGGGGAGGTTAACCCATTAAAATAACATTTATATATATACTGATCCATATATTTATGTATTGAAAAGCATTATATAATGACTCCTTAGATACATTTATTAGAATTAAATGAACAGATTGGTAAACTTACCTTTCAAAGAATGAATCCAGTTTATATCTTTTTTCTTTAAACTAAATCTTATTTCTTACAAGTGGTTGGCTCTATTGGCTTGACTTGAGACGTACAAATATATATAGAACATTTTTCTGGAAGTTATCTAAAAAGAAGAAAACTTTCCTCCCAGGTAGGCACTTAGACTACATGGATGACACTACATGGATGACAAGTACGCACATTAATAAGATACTCAAAATCTGCAGTCGTTGGGGAAATACAAATAGAAACCAGGAGATACCGTTACACGCCTGTTGGGATGGCTAAGACAATACCAAGGGCTTTCAAGGATACAGAGTAACTGGAACTATTAAATAATGCTGGTGGGAATAAAAATGATACAGCCATTTTAGAAAAATAGTTTGGAAGGTTCTTAAAAAGTTAAACAGAAGCTTATCATATGACTTAGTAATTTTACCTCTAGATATTTACCTGAGAGAAATTAAAACTTCTGACCACACACAAAAACCCGTGCGTGAATGTTAATAATGGTCTTTTTTATTACTGTCAAAATAGGACAAATCCAACTGGTAAATAGATATATTGTGATCAAGCTATACAATTCCTCAGCAATAACAAAGCAACAAGTTAACGATAAAAACAACAACACAGGTGAATCTCAAATGCACATGCTAAGTGGCAGAAGCCAGATAAAAAGTTATATACAGTATGATTGTATCTATATGGCATTCTGGAAAAGTTTGCCATGAGCTAGGGTAGTGGGAGGGGTTGACTATAAAGGCAGCAAGAGGAAATTTTTTAGGGTGATGAAATTGTTTTGTATCTTAATTGCAGTCCTGTTTATTTGATGGTAAGCATTTGCCAAAAATTTACAGAACTGTACATTGAAAAGAGTGAAATTTATTTCATATAAATTTAAAAAGTAGAGTACTAACAATGACAACCACGATAACAAAAGTCTCGATGAGAAACAATGCAAAAAACTGACACAACGAGAGGAAGTGACTTATGGCATTAATACAAATTGTCTATTAGAAATTCAAATCTCAGCTTTTGTGTTATCTCCTCAAAAAGACTTCCTGATCATTGAGTGTAAAGTGTCTACCTGTCATTCTTTATCATAGCACCTTAATTCTCTGCCTTGTACTTATTTCTAGTCTAATGTTTTCTCATTTACTTATTCTTTAAATTATTTTTTTGAGTTTATTTATTTTAAAAGAGATAGCATGAGTGGGGAAGGGGTAGAGAGAGAGTGAGAGTAAGAGAGAATCCCAAGCAAGCTCTGTGCTGTCAGCACAAAGCCCCTTGCAGAGACTGAACTCACAAACTGTGAGATGATGACCTGAGCCGAAACCAAGAGTTGGACCATTAACTGATTGAGACCCCAGGCTCCCCTAAATTATTTTTACTTATGTGTATGCCTGTGTTAGAATGTAAGCTCAGTAACAGCAAAGACTTCTCCTGTCTTATTCACAACTGGGAACCAAGAACTTAGAATACCACTTGGCATAAAGCATTATATGTATATATATATATGTGTGTGTGTTAAATGACTGAATGGGAATAAAGTCAGTCTTGGTAATTCAACGTTAGATAGGTAAAATTTTTAATGAAACGACCATGTCATGTGAAAAAAATTGATCACAATTAGGGGTGCCTGGGTGGCTCAGTTGGTTAAGCATCTTGACCTCAGCTCAGGTCATGATCTCAAGGTTGGTGAGTTTGAACTCTGCATCAGACTCTGCGCTGATGGCGTGGAGCCTGCTTGGGATTCTGTCTTTCTTTCTGTCTCTCTGCCTCTCCCCCGCTTGTGCTCTCTGTCTCTGTCTCTGTCTCTGTCTCAAAATAAATAAACATAAAAAATTTGATCACAACTGAAATAACAAGTGGAAATGTCCAAAAAGCAGTATGTATTTAATAAATATCCATGGGTTATTATTATTAACTGAAAAGTAAAGTGATAAGGGATAAACTTGACTAAAATATTTAGAGTATATTAGGAAAAGATAAATGAAAATATAAAATATAAAAAGAATTTGAACTACAAGTTCAAGATCAATATGGAAAAACAGTTCAATTTCAAACCATCCAGGGGCACCTGGCTGGCTCATTCAGTTAAGTGTCTGACTTCAGCTCGGGTCATGATCTCGCTGTTCATGAATTCGAACCCCTCATCGGGCTCTGTGCTGACAGCTCAGAGCCTGGAGCCTGCTTGAGATTCTGTGTCTCCCTCTCTCTCTGCCCCTCCCCTGTTTGCACTCTGTCTCTCTCTCAAAACTAAATAAACATTTTAAAAAATTAAAAAATATAAAACCATCTATAAGATGAAAGAAAGAGGGGCACTTGGGTGGCTCAGTTGGTTAAGCCTCCAACTCTTGATTTCAGCTCAGGTCATGATCTCTTGGTTCATGAATTTGAGCCACACATCAGGCTCTGTGCTGATGGTGCAGAGCCTGCTTGGGATTCTCATTCTCCCTCTCTGTCTCTGTCCCTCTCTCACTCACTCTCCGTCTCTGTCTCTCTCTCAAAATTAATAAATGAACATTCAAAAAATGATGAAAGAAAGAAAAGGGTGTAGTTTTATGCATTATTTGGGCAAGAGCAACATCGTATAGTTTGCACATCTTGGACGAAAAGCAACTAGTGTCAGGATTGTCACCAAGAAAGGACTGCACATATTCAAGATGGTACCGTTTAGGCTATGAGTCTACTCCCCACATTAAAATGAAATATTGTAAGGAGTTGGTTGTGTATCCCTGGCTTAGACATAAGAATAGGTGTCATGGTGGAATCACCCAATTAGGATTTACTCCTCTATTTATTTACTTATGAAATTAAAAAGGGGGACTAAGAAAAATTGGGTTTGGATTTTGTGTAAGTATGCAAATCTAAGCTTGCTTATTTGAAAACATCTGGTGTTTTGCACATGAACATTTTTTTCTCAACGACCTATCACTATCAGTTTAATTGTGAAAAACTTGTAGAGAGCAGATTGATGTTGTTTTGACTTCTCTGCTTATTAATATCACTGCAAAGAGTGGTTCCTAGATGGCAGACCTGACAGTTTCTTCTCCAGCAGCCCTGGCTTCTTATTCCTGGTTTGAGACATTTACTTGCAGCTGAGGTCATTGGAAACATGTGCCAACATTCCTGCTGTTTACTTACACTCTTCATGTGACTCTTTTGACAAGGCTCTGAATATCTATCCTTAAAAGATAATAATTTTCTAACAAAGGGAAATAATATCAACTATCAACTAAGTATGGCAAAATACTTATTAGATCAATCTTTTTCTATATAAAAACATAAAATGGTAACTTAAGAGATGGGACAGAAGAGGTTCCCACAAGAAAGAAGATATGCTGAACTAAGATGTTTGAAAGGAGAAAGAAATCTCACTAGCTGAGAACTGGAAAGTATATGGATACTATCTGAATATAGGTTGGTATTTATTTTAGTGTAGAGAATAAAGGAGATCTTTTCTTTGAAAAAGAGTATGGTCTGTGTTGTATGGTATTTCAAAACTTAAAGCTTAGTAGAAAAAATCAAAACTAGGCCTGTCCAAGAATAGGGAGTTGTCTGTTATTTTGGCAATGTTCTAAGATTAATATCCAAAGATCCCATTATATCTCTATAAATGAAAAGATAAGAAAAAGACAATGAACAATGCCTCAAGTATAATTCTTTATGTCTCTAAAGAACTACAAAGACGTGAGAGAGTTCACTTTATTTTTTTTTTTTTATTTTTTTTTTTTTAAATTTTTTTTTTTTTTCAACGTTTATTTTATTTTTGGGACAGAGAGAGACAGAGCATGAACGGGGGAGGGACAGAGAGAGAGGGAGACACAGAATCGGAAACAGGCTCCAGGCTCTGAGCCATCAGCCCAGAGCCCGACGCGGGGCTCGAACTCACGGACCGTGAGATCGTGACCTGGCTGAAGTCGGACGCTTAACCGACTGCGCCACCCAGGCGCCCCGAGAGTTCACTTTAGAACACAGATCAGTTTCATATAGCATTGAACATAAATTTGGAGTATAAAGGTTAAGTTTAAAAAAGGTTTGAGAATCTCTTATGGTTTGCCTCTGTCTCTGATTATATCTTATTTTTCCCTTCCTTTCTCCTATGTTCATCTGTTTTCATTCTTAAATTCCACATATGAGTGAAATCATATGATAAATACAGAGAACAAAAGGAGGGTTCCTGGAGGGATATTGGGCAGGGGGATGGGCTAAATGGGTGACGGGTGCTTGTGATGAGCACTGGGTGTTATATATAAGTGATGAATCACTAAATTCTACCCTGAATTAATTATTACACTATATGTTAACTAACTGGGATTTAAATAAAATCTAAAAATTTAAAAAATAAATATAGAAAACAAAGATTTGAAACGATTCAGGAAATTTATTAAATATTTTTAAAAAATAAGCAAAGAGAAACAAAAAAAGAAAATAAGAATGGGAATAATATTCATTGCATTCACTCAATGAAGAAACCAAAGCAATGACTCACAGTTTATGAGAAAAATATTTCTCTCATTTAGAAAAAATAAAATAAAATAAGAATTAATCGGTGGACAGGAACTAAAAACAAAAATAACATTCAAATAAGAAATAACATTCAAGAATGCTTTTAATAGGATTTTAATTGTTGAAATTACATAGAGAAATTAGAAAACTTTGGGCTATTTAATGAGCAGCGTGTACACATTGTTATAACCACTATGCATAAGTAAGCTAAATTATTCTTCTCTCAATGTTATTGACCTCATTCCATAATATTAATAATTATTACAATAGCAAGCATTTATGCAGTACTTACTATGTATACATCCTTTTTATGAACAGCAAGACCAGAAGTCAAATAGCAAAGCCACTTAGGCAATTATGTAGTTAAATTTATGTGTCTTAACTAAAGATCAGAAGCCTTATAGCATTAATGGATGATATACTGTATCTTATATCCTCATAGATGATTAATAAGCACAGATTTAGATAAATAAATGAATAATATTAAAATATTTGTCAAGTATATTCACATATAAAGGGATTTATATATAAATTCTCTTGAATATTAGACATTGATCTTAACTTTGCTTCCCATTTTATATTCTTTTTTCCTTGACTTTTTCTGCACTAAACTATTCTTTTATTTGCCATAAAACTAAGAAAACATATGCATCAGCATATCCTATAGCCAGTGGATACTAATAGTTAATTTATTGGCAGGTTTCATGCAAAATTAATAATGGAAGAGAAATAACAGGCTGAGTGTATTAAATTTTCCTGTTAGAAAATACTACCTGATTTTTTTTTTTTTTTTTTTTGGTCTAGACATATATCTCCTTTGGTAGAGAGCAGGGCATAAAAGGGCATGTTTATAGTTATTAAATATTTATTTTCAAAAAAGAGAAAGTAAGTTCATATGACCGCCAATAGATATTTTAGAATTTTGAAGTTAAAAAAAAAATCTAGAAACTTTAAGAAGCAACAGTTACCAACAGTTATTGTTTATAGTTTCATTCTCCCAAGAACTAAATTAGATGCAATGTGCATTTGTGAAAAGAGGATTGGATCAGGAATCTGCAGGCCTAGGTAGGAGCTCTAAACCCTGCAGCAAAGTACAGCTAAGTCCTTAGTCAAAGTACTTTACTTTCCTAAGCCTCCGTTTTCTTCACTTTTATGTAGGGAATGATTATATATATTTTGAGTATCTAAATTCGTCATTGTGAATAATGATATTATAAATGAAAACATTTTATACATTCTATAAGTACTACAATATATTCAGAGTAAGTCCAATAATAAAGTAGATGGCAGTTGTGCTAAGAGACTATAGACTTCCTGGTCCAGACTACAGTATTTGAGAGGACTACTCAGAAAAGCTAGAGGCAGTGTAATTAAGGGTGTATATATCATTCTTGTGGTCAAGGAGGGAAGCCAGAAGTCAAGGCCACAGAAGACATAGGAACCATCATTTCCAAAGTGTGAGACAAAGCTGTTAGCAGGAAATTATTTATAGAGTCAAGAGCCAAAAGAAACAGGAAAAAGACAAGAAATCTATCACCTGTGGGGATGGATGGTTGTGAGGGAGGCAGTTGACAATTGGAGGGCACAAAAGGCACTTTATTGTGCTTATTTTATGACCCTGAGCCTGGAGTCTGATGAATTAAAGGGGCAATACTGTGCTGGGTGACATTTAAGAGAGAATACCCGTAGGCGATAACTTTCATATTAACCCTCATAAGGTTGGTACCATTCTCTCCTTTACATCATGAACAAGAAATATTATTACATTTCCATGTAATATACAGAGAGATAAAAGGATATACCAACTTTTGCATAGTTAACAGTTATAGTAATGTGGCCTCTGGAACCTGTGGTTTTAGTTTTCAGACTTTTTGGGAAAGTATGCTCACACAGAGCTACCTATAAAGTTAAAATTACCTATATCCCACAGTTATTAACTCAAAGCTTATTCTTTGATGTTATAAGCTAATTAGTTTAGTCTTGTAATGCACTTGTTACAGTGGTCTACAAAATCAATTAAAAAAAGAAAAAAAGCAGCCAGGGGCGCCTGGGTGGCTCAGTTGGTTGAGCATCCGTCTTCGGCTCAGGTCATGATTTTGCGGCCTATGAGTTCAAGCCCCGTGTCAGGCTCTGTGCTGACAGCTCAGAGCCTGGAGCCTGCTTCAGATTCTGTGTCTCCCTCTCTCTCTGTCCCTCCCCCGTTCATGCTCTGTCTCTCTCTCTCTCTCTCTCTCTCTCTCAAAAATAAATAAACATTAAAAAAAAAAAAAGCCAAACTCCTTTTTCTGTCAGAATCCAATAACTTTAAACAAGGTACACAGAAAAGTTTTGTATTTTTATGTAATAAAGAACTGTGTTCACAGTAATGGTTCTTACACATTAAAATTACTGGTTTTACCAATTACATGAAATAAAAAAACAGTAAGTGAGTTAAAGAATTATACTCTGTACTAAGTCCTAAAGGCCATATACAGGTCAAGGCAACAGTTGGTATTCTCATGGCAAGAGAATATTTAAGTGTCAGTTCAAGCTAGGAAAAACAAAGCATAAGACTATGCTAGTCAATGACTTCATGAATGATACTAAGAAATTGTCAGAGGTAGATAAAATAAGTTTAACATATTTTTAATCCATTTTATAATACCTATGTCTTTGAAAACTGGTAACATGTAAAACCAGGATGATTTCGGGAGTCATTCATGAATATCTATTTATATATACACTGCTTTATTGAGTAGTTTATTGTTCAATTTATCATTTTCTTGTTAATGAGGACATCTTATATATTCCACATAAACTGGAATATAGTATAGCAGTGTAAAAGGGAAGATAAATGAATTTACACTATTTTAACTGCCAATTTTAGTATTTTGCTGTAAATTTGACAAAATGAACAAAGGAATATGAAGACTAGGTTTGTTAAGCTTGAGTGATGGCCATGTTTCACTGGTGGTTTTATAATAGCAAGATTTGAAACATCATCCAGGCATGCTTTAGTGTAGATTTTGAGTATAACATAGGCATCAAATACAATATCTATTCCATGAAATTTTTATTTATGACCTCTTTACCTAAGTATAACTATGTCCACATCTTTTTCCTTCAGTCCTGAAGAGTGAATTAACTATCTTTATTTTAAAAAGTCAGTTTTACCAAACTGTACATTTCCAACAAAGTAAAAACAAAATTCACAGAAGGAAAACACTAAATTGTTTTTGTTAAGCACCATTGTTGTCGCCTGATTTGTCCTTTATCTCAGCCCTAATGTTTCTTACTAACCATGTGAGATAATGAATATTCTCATAGTCCAACTGAATAGGCTGAGACTAATGGAAATTAATCATATATTTTAGATATGCAAAGAGGACTTTCTACCACACCTACATTAACTCCAGTTCTTTTTCTCTAAAAGGGTTGAAAATATTTTTTTGCTGAAATTTAACCACACTTACTCTTCATCTTAACTCCAGGAAAAAATGGTAAAGGTTGTTTACCTCAAATTACATATTTGAAGAACTTTATTGAATTAACCTCTTTCTCTTCCCCTCCTCTTTGTATTGATAAAAGAAAAAAAACTAAACACATATTTATTCTTATCTTTGCACAGAATAATTTAAAAATTTTATTACAAAGTTAACATATATCAGAATGAACTTTTTGTATGAACATAATTTCATTTATCTAGAGTAAATACATAAGTATAAGATCGCTGGGTCATATGGTGGAACTTTATGAGAAACTAGTGAACTATTTCTCAAAGAACCCACACCATTTTGCATTCCCAGGAACAATTTATCAGAGTTTCAATCCTCTTCTTTCTCCTCATCCTCATCAACATTTGATACTATCACTATTTTTTTATTTTCGTTATTCTTACTGATGTGTAGGTTTAATTTGCATTTTCACAAAATTTTGAGTAAATGTTTGATGTTGAACATCTTTTCATGTGTTTATTTTCCATAAGTTCATCCTTATCAGTGATGTGTTTGTTCAAGTCTTTGCTCATTTTAGAATTAGGTTATTTGTTTTATTTCTTTTATTTGGTTGTCAAGAATTCCTAATATATTCTGGATATATTGTAGATATATTTTTGGTCAGATATGTGCTCTGCAAATATAGTCTCCTTGTTGGTAGCTTGTCTTTTAATTTTCTTGGTAGTGCTTAAATGAAACAAAAGTTTTTAATTTTGGTGAATTCTAACTTATCAATCTTTTTTCAGTTATGGATTGTGTTTGTGTGTCATACCTAAGAGTTTTTTACCTAGCCATAGATCATGATGATTTTCTCCTATGTTGTCTTCTAAGATTTTTGTAGTATTCATTTTATATTTATATTTAATTCATTTTATATTTATAATCCAATTTGAATTACTTTTTGTAAATGGAGAGAGCTGTAGATTGAGGTTCATTTTTTTTACATATGGTTATTCAATTGTTCCTACACCATTTATTGACAAAATTCTCCATTCCCCACTCAGTTGCTTTTGCACCTTTGTTGAAAATCAACTGACCAGATTTGTTAGTTCTACTTCTTAATTCTCTTCTTGTTCCATTGATCTTTGTATCTACTCTTTTTCCAAAGTCTTGATTACTATAGCATTATTTTCAGTCCTAAAATCAGATAGTGGCATTCTTCTTATTTCATTCTTCTTTTCCAAAAATGTTTTGTCATTCTATTTCTAGTGTCTTTTCAGAGAAACTTTAGAATTAGCTTCACAGATGAATTTCCTTGAATTTCTGCTATACCTTTTGTTAAACTTCTAGATTTCAAGGTTGTACATGAGATGAATTGACTACAGAAACAAGTGTATTAAAAACACATTACACAATTTAAACAGATAGGAAACTTGGAATTCTTACTAATGAGAATCATATTAATATCTCATAATAGCACGTCAAAGTGATTTTTTTTTTTTTTAAATTTTTTTTTCAACGTTTTTTATTTATTTTTGGGACAGAGAGAGACAGAGCATGAAGGGGGGAGGGGCAGAGAGAGAGGGAGACACAGAATCGGAAACAGGCTCCAGGCTCCGAGCCATCAGCCCAGAGCCCGACGCGGGGCTCGAACTCACGGACCGCGAGATCGTGACCTGGCTGAAGTCGGACGCTTAACCGTTTTTTTTTTGTTTTTTTTTTTTTTTTTCTCAAAGTGATTTTTAAAGACTGCACTTAGGTATTAGAATTTATCCTCTGATATGCGCTACAGACTAGTTTCCAGAAACATGAAATATTTGTTTAAGAAAAGGAAAAGTATGAAATACATGAACATTAGAATAAAATACTCTGTTAATAACAGAACAAAGTGAGCAATCTAAAAAGGTTTAAAAGTACTGTGATCCCATAGAGAGTTTATGTGTATGAGAAGAGGGGAGGGAGTAAGAAAGGGAGGGGCTTCCAGAAAATTGGCTGAAGGAAAAGTACTAGCCATAGAATCTGCCAAATCAAACAGACATCTGATGTCCAAGAACAGCTTTGGGAATATTGTTCCTATTGCTCCATTGGAGCCGTTGAGTAACTAGCAGAGGGATATGCTGTTTCTCTTCGTCACCCCCTGGAGGCTTTAAATGAAACAAATGCTTTCTTTCAGGAAGATTATTAAAGGAAGAAAAAGGTATTTGAGACAATGAAAAAGATGGTCTGTTAGGAGGTTGGGAACATGACAGAGTAGAAGGACCCTGAGTTTGCCCTGTTCCATGTTTACAACTAGGTATCTTTCACATCCAAGTCAATAAACTGGAGAGTGATCTGAAGACTGACAGATCTTGATCCCAAACTGTACAACTACATATAAAGAAGCTGCGTCTAAAAGGTTAGGAAGGTCACAAAGGCAGAGGGAGGCTGCCTGCAAAAAAGGAGGGAGCTGTGCATGTGGAAAGGGCAGAGAAACAGGCCCTTGCACCAAGGGTCTCATATGGGGAAGACTAATCCCCATATCTTTTGGCTTTGAGAAACAGAGGGGCTGAATTCTGCGAGTTTGTAAAACAAGTGGGACTTGAAGTCTGAAACTTTAAAAATCAGCTGGCTCAGCACTGGGGGACCTGGGAGGGTGAGTGATAGCTCGGGTTGCTGCTTTCAAGGAGGTAGCAGCCTGCACGGACAGGGAACATAAAAATGGCAGTTTATACAATCCCAGAAACAAAAAGAACACAGATCTGTTCATACTGATTTCAGAGCATGTTGGGAGACTTACCTGAAAACAAGAGAGCTGGCAAGTGCATTTCCCCCACTGTGCACCCACCAGCATAAACACAGAGTCACTTGTAAGAGGCAGAGCTGCACAGATACCTGCTACCTAGCCTTCTAGCACTGTGCTACACCCACAAATTCTCCTGAGGACTTGCCAACTCCAAGCCTGCTGGCCTCTGCCTTGGGCAAAGGGCAAATTTTGTTAGAGCTGAGTGTGTGCCCTTCTTAGCCACAGGTGCACGGTGGCTGCTATGTGCCACACCCAGCCACTGTGCCCACAGCCATGTGCTCCCAGCTGCTATCCCATGCCGTGCCCAACTGCCAGGCTGTGGCCAGCCATTGCATGACACCAACCATATCCCAGCCACCATGGTGCCTCCAGGTCCAGCCTTGCCAAGCCTCGAGGCACACTAGACCTACCCTCACACCCCTGGTTTCCCAGTACACAGTCCCTAGCTGCTGTAGCACTTTGGGGAATCCAGCGTAGGACTAGTGGCTAAGTGCAACTTTTGTTAAAAACACCACACAGCTCCCAAATTTCCCTGCAGGCATGCCCCCTCAGAGCTGGCCTATCTGGGCTCCACTAACACCACAGAGAGCAAGCAAAGCCAACAACAAGCAGAGAGTCAGTGCAAATATCTGCACTGAAAGGAAAAATGACTCAGACACAATAGCAGCACACATAGGATACTCTCCTGAAGAGAGAGATGTGTGTGTCATAAGCAGCACACATAGGATACTCTCCTGAAGTGTTAGGTTCTTTTGAACAGGGGACACTGCATTGCAGGGAACTTCAAGATCTCTTTATCATAAAGTCACTAATTTTAAGAGCAGAGGACACAGATGATTTTCTTTCTTTTTCTTTTTTTAAATTTTTTGGTAATTTTTTTTTTTTTAATTTTTGAGAGAGAGAGACAGACAGCAAGTGGGTCAGGGGCAGAGAGATAGAGAGAGACATAGAATTCAAAGCAGGCTCCAGGCTCCAAGTTGTCAACACAGAGCCCGATGTGGGGCTCAAACTCACAAGCTGTGAGATCATGACTGGAGCCAAAGTTGGCTGATTAACTGACTGAACAACCCAGGTGCCCCCACAGCTGACTTTCTTAATCCATGGAAACAATGCAGAGAGGCAGACAAAATGAGGAGATGGAGAAATTTACCCCCAAGTGAAAGAACAGGACAAGGTCATAGCCAGAGCTTTAAGTGAAACAGATATAAGTAACATGCTTGATAGAGAATTTAAAGCAATGATCATAAGATACTCATGGGATTTGAGAAGAGTGGAAGACATTAGTGAGACCCTTGACAATGAGATAAGGGATAACATAGCAGAGAAAAAATTTTAAAAGCAGAAAGACAAAAGAAGTCAGTAACTTACAAGGGAAAACCCATAAGGCTAGTGAGAGATTTTTCAACAGAAAATTTACAAGCCAGAAGCAAGTGGCATGATATATTCAAAGAGATTAAAGGGGAAAAATCTTCAGCCAATAATATTCTATCCAGCAAGGTTGTCATTTGGAACAGAAGGAGAGGTAAAGAGTTTCCCAGACACACAAAAACTAAGGGAGTTCATGATCATGAAACCAGCCCTGCAAGAAATATTAAAGGGGACTCTGAGTGAAAAGGAAAGTCCAAAAGTAACAGTATAGACGTAGGAAACTCAAAGGCAGTAAAAATGAATATTTCTGTAAAAAAATCAGTCAAGGAACTCACAAAGGATATAAAAAGGATATAAATCACAAAGGATATAACATACAATAACATATAGGAAACTCAAAGGCAGTAAAAATGAATATTTCTGTAAAAAAATCAGTCAAGGAACTCACAAAGGATATAAAAAGGATATAAATCACAAAGGATATAACATACAATAACATATACCTAAAGTATGGGGAGGAGAGGACAAAAAAATGTGTTCAAAGTTAAATGAGCATCAACTTTGTGCAGAAGAGGTTATATACAAAACTTATGGTTAAATTAAATTAAATTAAATTAAAATGCATAAAGAGACAGAATGGATATAAAAACAAGACCCATTTAAATGCGGCCTGGAAGAGACTCATTATAGACCTGAAGTCACCTGCAAATTGAAAGAGAGAGGATGGAAATACATCTATCATGCAGATAGATGTCAAAAGAAAGCCAGAGTAGGAATATTTATATTGGACACAATAGATTTTCAAACAAAGACTTAACAAGAGATAATAATCATTATAATCATTAAGGGGACAATACAATAAGAAGTTTTTTTTTAACAATTATAAATATTTATACACCCAATATAGAAGCACCCAAATACATAAAACAATAACAACCATAAAGGAACTAATCCATAATAATACAATAATAGTAGGGGACCTTAACACCCCACTTACATCAATGGACAGACCATCCAAACATAAAACAAAGAAACAACAGCTTTTAATGATGCACTGGAACAGATGGACTTAACAGATATATTCAGAACATGCCATGCTAAAACAGCAGAATACACTTATTTTCAAGTACACTTGGAACATTCTCCAGAATATATCACATATTAGCCTACAAAATAAACCGTACCAAATTCAGGAGATTGAAATCATACCATGTGTATTTTTGACCACGCTATGAAACTAGAAAGGAATCACACACACACACACACACATCTCTGGAAAGACCACAAATACATGGAGGTTAAATAACATGCTACTGAACAATGAATGGATCAACCAGGAAATAAGGGTAGAAATAAAAAACTACATGGAAACAAATGAAAATGAAAACAACAATCCAAAACCTCTGGAATGTAGCAAAAGGAGTTAAGAGGGACGTTTATAGCAATATAGGCCTATCTCAAAAAGGAAGAAAAATCTCAAGTAAACAACCTAACCTTAAATCTAAAGGAGATAGAAAAAGAACAACAAATAAAACCTAAAACCAGTAGAAGTAAAGGAATAATAAAGGTTAGAGCAGAAATAAATGCTATAGAAACTAAAAACAAACAAAAAAACAATAGAACAGATCAATGAAATAAGGAGCTGGTTCTTTGATAAAGCTAGACTTATCAAGAAAAAAAGAGAAAGGACTCAAATAAGTAAAATCACAAATGAGAGAGGAGAAATAACAACTACCATCAAAGAAATACTAACAACTGTGAGAGAATATTATAAAAAACTATATGCCAACAAATTGGACAGCCTAGAAGAAATGGATAAATTCCTAGAAACATATAAACTTAAAAAAAAAACATATAAACTATCAAAACTGAAACAGGAAGAAATAGAAAATTAAAACAGACTGATTACAAGCAATAAAATTGAATCAGTAATAAAAGAACTCCCAACAAACAAAAGTCTTGGGCCAGATAACTTCACAGGTGAGTTCTACTAAACATTTAAATAAGACTTAATACTTATCGGGGCGCCTGGGTGCCTCAGTCAGTTAAGCGTCCTACTTCAACTCAGGTCACGATCTCGTGGTCCGTGAGTTCAAGCCCCACGTCGGGCTCTGGGCTGATGGCTCAGAGCCTGGAGCCTGCTTCCGATTCTGTGTCTCCCTCTCTCTCTGCCCCTCCCCCGTTCATGCTCTGTCTCTCTCTGTCTCAAAAATAAATAAACGTTAAAAAAATTTAAAAAGACTTAATACTTATCAAACTATTTCAAAAAATAGAAACGGAAGGAAAATTTCCAAATTCATTCTATGAGGCCAGCATGACCTCAAATGGTCATGATACCAAAACCATCTAAAGACACCACTGCAAAAAAGGACTACAGGCCAATATCTTTAATAACACAGATGCAAAAAATCCTCTACAAAATATTCGCAAACTGAATCCAACAATACATTAAAAAAATGATTCACCACAATCAAGTGGGATTTACTCCTGGGTTGCACATGTGGTTCAATATTTGTAAATCAATCAATGTGATGCATCACATCAACAAGAGAAAGGATAAGTACCATATGATCTTTTCCATAGATGCAGAAAAAGCATATGACAAAGTACATGATCCATTCATGATAAAAAAGACTCTCAACAAAATAGAATTAGGGGGAACATACCTCAACATAATAAAGGCCATCTATGAAAACCCCCAGGTAGTATCATCCTTTATGGTGAAAAGCTAAGAGCTTTTCCTCTGTGGTCAAGAACAAGACAAGGATGTACACTCATCACTTTTATTCAATATAGTACTGTAAGTCCTAGCCACAGGAATCAGACAACAAAAAGAAATTAAAGGCATCCAAATGGGTATGGAAGAAGTATAACTTTCACTATTTGCAGATGACATTTATATACATAGAAAATCTGAAAAACTCCACCAAAAACCTTCTAGAACTGCTAAACAAATTCAGTAAAGTCAGAGGATACAAAATCAATGTACGGAAATCTGTTGCATTTCTATACACCAATAATGAAGCAGCAGAAAGAGAAATTAAGAAAATATACCATTTACAGTTGCACCAAAAATAATAACATACTTAGGAATAAACCTAACCAAAGTGGTGAAGGACCTGTACTCTGAAAACTACATAACACTGATGAAAGAAATTGAAGATGACACAAAGAAATGGAAAGGCATTCCATGCTCATGGATTGGAGGAACAGATATTGTCAAAATGTCTAAATTACTGAAAGCAATCTACATATTTAATGTAATCTCTATCAAAATAACAACAGCATTTTTCATAGAGCTAGAACAAACAATCCTAAAATTTGTATGGAACCACAAAAGACCCTGAATAGCCAAAGCATTCTTGAAAAAGCAATGCAAAGCTGGAGCCATCAATTCCAGAAAATCCAGAAATAAACCCACAATTATTTGGTCAATTAATATTTGACAAAGCTGGAAAGAATATTCATTGAGAAAGGACAGCCTCTTCAATAAACAGTTTGGGGAAATTGGACAGCTACCTGCAAACAGTGTTGGGAAAACTGGACCACTTTATTATACACAAAAATAAATTCAAACACATTAAAAACCCAAATGTGAGACCTGAAACCATTAAAATCCTAGAAGAGAACACAGGCAGCAACTTATTTGACATTGGCCACAGCAACTTCTTTCTAAATATGTCTTCTGAGGCAAGGGAAACAAAAGCAAAAATAAATTATTGAGACTACATCAAAATAAAATGCTTCTGCCTGTGAAGGAAACAATCAACTGAGCTAAAAGACAACCATGGAATGGGAGAAGATATTTGCAAATGGCATATCTGATAATAGGTTCATATCCAAAATATATAAAGACTTATAAAACTCAGCACCTCAAAAAATGGGCAGAAGACATGAATAGACATTTCTCCAAAGAAAATATAGGGATGGGCAAGAGATACATGAAAAGATGATCAACATCACTTATCAACACTACAATGAGATATTACCTCACACCAATTAGTTTTAATTTTTTTAAATGTTTATTTTTGAGAGAGATAGAGACAGAGTGCAAGCAGGAGAGGGGAAGAGAGAGAAAGAAACACATACACAGAATCTGAAGAGGCTCCAGGCTCCAAGCTGTCAGCACAGAACCCAATGCAGGCTCGAACTCCCCAACTGCAAGATCATGACCTAGGCCAAAGTCGGATGCTTAAGCAACTAAGCCACCCAGGCACCCCAACCTCACATCAGCTAGAATGGCTAAAATCAACAACACAAGAAACAACAGGTATTGGCTAGGATGTGGAGAAAAAGGAGTACTCATGCACTCTTGGTAAGAATGCAAATTGGTGCATCCACCTTGGAACACAGAATGGAGGTTCATAGAAGATTAAAAATGGTGGGGCACCTGGGTGGCTCAGTCAGTTGAGCATATGACTTCTGCTCAGGTCACAATCTCACAGTTTGTGAGTTCAAGCCCCTCATTGGGCTCTGTTCTGACAGCTCATAGCCTGGAGCCTGCTTTGGATTCTGTGTCTCCTTTCTCTCTGATCCTCCCCTGCTTGTGTGCTCTCTCCCCTGCCCCTGCAAATAAATAAAACATTTAAAAAACAAGACAATAAAAAAATGGACTACCCTATTATTCAGTAATAATATTTGGGTATTTACCCAAAGAATACAAGAGCACTAATCAAAAGAGACAGGCACCCCTGTGTTTATTGCAACATTATTTTCCATAGCCAAGATATGGAGGCAGCCCAAGTTTCCATTGATAGATGAATGGATGAAGAAGAAGTGGTATGGGTGTGTGTGTGTGTGTGTGTGTGTGTGTGTATAATCATGCAATATTACTCAGCCATAAAAAGAATGAAGTTGTGCCATTTGCAATGACATAGATGAAGCTAGAAAGTGTAATACTAAGTGATGTAAGTCAGTCAGGGGAAGACAAATACCATATGATTTCACCCATATGTGGAATATAAGAAACAAAACAAACAAGTAAAGGAAAAAAAATAAGAGAGAAATCAAGAAATAAACTCTTAATTTTAGAGAACAAACTAATGGTTATCAGAGGAGAGGTGTATGTTGAGGATGGATTAAATAGATGATGGAAATCAAGGACTATATGTGTCATGAAGAGCACCGGGTGATGTAGTAAAGTCTTGAATTACTATAGTGTACACCTGAAACTAGTACAACACTGTGTGTTAACTAACTAGAATTAAAACAAAAACTTAAAATTTCAAAAGCACAATAAGGGGCACCTGGGTGTCTCAATCGGTTATTTGTCTGGCTTTGCCTCAGTCATGATCTCACAGATCATGGGTTGAGCCCTGCATCTGGCTCTGTGCTAACAGTGTGGAGCCTGCTTGGGATTCTCTCTTTCTCCCTCTCTCTCTCTGCCCCTCCCTTACTCTCATTTTCTCTCTCTCAAAATAAATAAACTTAAAAAATATTTGTAAAAGGACAATAAAAAATAAAAATGGCCAAATTGCTTCAGATTTTCTGTGTTGTTTCATCTTTTAATTTAACTTTACATGGTCCATGTGGTGCTTTACTAGATAGACTAGCACATCTAGAGCACAATATATTTTTTTGACATGATTATTTATTTATCTTGAGAGAAAGAGAAAGAGAGAACATGAGCAGGGTAGGGGCAGAGAGAGAGGGAGAGAGAGAATCTGTAGCACAGAGCCCCACACAGGGCTGATCCCACAAACCGTGAGACCATGACCTGAGGCAAAATCAAGAGTCAGATGCTGGACCTGAGCAGAAATCCAGAGTCAGATGCTTAACTGACTGAGCCACCAGGCACTCCTAGAGCAGAATATTTTATTTTTTTTATTTTATTTTATTTTTTATTTATTTTTGAGACAGAGAGAGACAGAGCATGAACGGGGGAGGGGCAGAGAGAGAGGGAGACACAGAATTGGAAGCAGGCTCCAGGCTCTGAGCCATCAGCCCAGAGCCCGATGCGGGGCTCGAACTCATGGACCGCGAGATCATGACCTGAGCTTTAGTCGGACGCTTAACCGACTGAGCCACCCAGGCGCCCCCAGAATATTTTAAAGAAAGATGCAAAAGAATATTTTCTGGAGAACTAAAAGAAACAAAAGGAAAGGAAGCTACTAGTTTCTTTAAATTTTTAAGCACGGTAAAACCCCTTTGTTTTCTGTCCTAATATATCACATCCTTATACAAATTATCAAAGTCCATGTAGGTATAATTTTTTGATTGGTAATTTTTTTCCATATAATGTAGGAAACACACAGTTTTTTCCCTCTCCATTAATACCATTGTATATGTACAAAAATCTTCAGGCAACCATAAACTTCATCCCTGTTTTTCTAGCTCTTTTCTCGTTTAGTTTGTAGAGATTAATTTTAAAGGGAGAACACATACATTATATTGCTAGATGCCTGAATGTCTATCAATAGTGCAATTTGATGAAACACAGAGCAAATATCAACACAGTGAACTCTGAATTGTTACCTGGCACCCTTCCACTAAAAAGGATTTCTGCCTCCTTTTCAAGACTGATTCATCTGCAGTTCACAAACAATCTAGCACTGAAATATTTGAGGCACCTACTCCTTTGAGGTCACTGGAAAGGCAAAGAATGAGATCACTCCATATAAAAGAAAATTGTGGCACCTTCTCAGCAAATAAAATGTTCAGTCTCAATTTCGTGCTGGAGTATGAAGTATAGTCTCTGAAGAGAAAGCCAGTTTGGTTTGTTATAGTAGGATTTGTAACTGCAGGTGGAAAAGTTTTTCCAGTCTGTGAAGTATACTGCGAAATATTTACTGTGAAGAACCTGGAATAATGCTAGCCAGTAGCTATAAAAATAAAAGAGGCTTAATTTGAGAAGCTTTATACTTTTTTTTTTTTTAAATAAGAACTGCTCCATTATTCTTAGTGCAGACAAAGGTTGAGTCAAGTTTGTGATGCAGTAAATGAAAAGTTAACAGTTCAGCTCCTCACTTCAAGCGAATCCATATAGATTCACTGCATTTGTTTCTCTCCCTGTTCTCCCTTGCCCTGCACTTCTTCATTTTGATTAGCTCATTCTCTTAGCTGGTGAAGCAAGTATTTGTCCTTCAAGTCCAATAAGTTCTAACTGTCATTAATCACAAGTTTCTTTGGTAAGTGTTTAAAAAGTCTAATCAGAGAGGAAGAGCACTAAAGAGAAAATACACAGCCCTTTCCAGTAAAAAAAATCCAGTAAAAGGGCAAGCATGAAGATAGCTGAGTTTTGAAATCTTAGATAATATAAAATCAACAATCAAACTGTATGTCTTTTAATTTTATTTTCAAATACATTTATACATTTGAAAAATCAGTTATATCCCCTTATCTATATATGGGATAGTGTAAATCAATTAATTCTGTATTGAATTCAGTCCCCTTTTGTGTCAATTGCACATCATCTTTAATGATAGTAAAAGTTTTATGAGGAACATTAAATAGGCAATGGTTTTGGAGACGTAATATCAGATTCCAAGAAATAAAATGCCAGACCCAAATTAAAAATACATTGTTATTTTGTATCTTCACACATACATTATTGTTTACTAATTGGAATTCTCTTAGTGCCTAAATCCTAGAAGCTGGAAATTAGGCTCTAAAGGAATCACAATATAATTGGAAACATGGGGCACCTGGGTGGCTCAGTTGGTTGAGCATCTGACTTCAGCTCAGGTCATGATCCTGCAGTTTGTGAGTTCAAGCCCCACATCAGTGCAGAGCCCACTTTGGATCCTCTGTACCCCTGTGTCTCTGCCCCTCCCCCATTTATGTTCTCTCTCAAAAAGTAAAGAAACATTTTTTTTTTTTAATTGGAAACATGTATGACAAGGTAAGGAGCCTCCTTTAGCTGGAACCTCTGTCTGGTGTATGAATCCCTTCAACATCAGCCACGAAGAGGATGTTGAAGAGATAGAACAGGCGTTGGAATATGTAAACATCTTTTAGTATTTCCAGTGAAGGCATATCTCTACCTTCTTAAGACAACCCATATCAGCTGCTTTTTTTCCCACTTCATTTCAACCATCATTTATTGAGACCTATTACATATCAGGTAATTATCAGGCTATGCTCATACAAAGAAGAATAAAACTTGTTATGAAATCTTAATTATTGTGAAGAAAGGAGTAAAAAGAGAGAGGAATATAAAGCAATATTTTATTATAATTATCAGAATGTCAATACGTTGTGTTAGAATGTTGTGAAAAAATAGATGAGTTTTCATTAAACTACTAAAGGAGAAATGTTAGAAGAATTTCTGGAGTAGGCGACATGTGAGCTGAGTCTTAAAAGACAAGGTGTTGATTATCAGAAGAAAGGATGGTGTGAGGGAAGAGTTTGGGCAAGTGATGTAATCCTGAGCCCTGATATGTAATAGGGCTCAAATTCTTAGCATAATTTGTTCATTGCTTTTTAAATAATTGTTGCTTAAGTGGAAGGACATAGGGGGAAACAAAGCTAGAGAAGCATGTGGGGCAAGACCACATAAATCATTGTATATATGTATAAACATTTAGATTTTTAGATAAACAGAATAATTTGGAGGATTTTAGGGAGATGGGTGTCATCAACTATATGCTTCAGATAAATCAATCTTTGGTAGTGTGGGGGATGGGCTTCAGAGACTTGGAATGTAAGATGAATAGTATATTTCAGTATTTTAGGCCAAAGAAGTTGAAAGGCTAAGTGGGCAGAGTGGGCCCAGAAATAAATATGATTATCCAGATTCAGTCAATACTTCCTAGGTAAACTTGTCCAGACGAACATACAGATTGGGAGTAAGGCTGAGGACTACTAAAAATAATAGTAAGACCCAGGGGTTTCTGGCTAGGTGTCTGGACTGTTGGTAAAACTATGAATTGACATGTGGAATTTAGAACAGAAACCAAATTTGGAAGGAATATGAGTTCCATTTTAGGCATCTGGACTTCAAAAGAGCCCTGATATATCAAAGTGGGGAAGTCTGAAAGGTAAGTATATGTACATGTTTAGTGTATATCTCTGTTAGGAGAGATCATGGTTAATCATGGTTAATGGCTGTTACTTTTGAAATCATAAGAGCATAGGGAATAGTTAAAAATCACAAAAGCCGTAGAGATAACTTAAAGAGAACTTTGGTATAAGAAAATTCATGTGGTGGAGAGGAAAGGATTGAGTGTGCCAGCACTTATGAGATAAAAAAGAAAAGGCCAAGACATTACTTAGAAGAAAATTAGAGGAGTTTAGTGTTATAAAATGAGGGGAGTAGAAAGTTTCAAGCAATAGGAAGTGGTCCTACAATATTAAAAACAGCAGGTAAATCAACTAACAAAAATTAAGACTGAAAATATCTGTTGTATTTAGGAGTTAGTAATGTCTGGGTTAAGAACACTTTTAGTGGAGGCACAAGTGAGACTGCAGTGGACTGACGAGGAATGACATGAAGAAGAAGAGCAATTATAAAGGCAAAACACCCTGTCAAATATTTACCATAAAAAGCATGTGTGATATCACCGATGCAAAGGAAATGTAATCCATTTGTAAATTACCTCACTTTTCTGCTACCTAACATCCAAAGTTTTATAATGGAAGTTCTATTGTTTGGTGCAAGAGTTTTTCCATAAAGTCAAACCTCCTTCCACCAAGAGTGGTAAATATTATGAATAGTATATGTTGTATTGCCATAATATATATTTTATTTTATCCTTTTGTGAAAGTTGATTTTAATATTTCTGATAGAAGGGATCGAAAAGGATTTTACAGAATCTTGACTTTGTGTTTTTGAACCACTTTCAATGATTTTTTTTTTTAATCTCAGGCAATCGGACAAAATCTCCTTTTGGTAGGTTTTTATTAAAGTGTATACTTAACAATTCAGGAACTATAGCTGGCTATTTCAGACATCTCTGTTGTTTAACACTAAAGCAATGTGCTTGATTTCTTAAAAATCTGTTATTTTCACTTACACTGATATATTCCTGATAGCCAGAATTCAGTGCAGAGTGATAGGCTTTCTTTTTACTCTCTCTGGCTATATTAGAAGAGAAAACTTGTAGCTCAGCAAGTCTGCAATTTATGAGGTATTGTATGTATGGCAACCTCCACCTACCATGGGTCTTACTGTTGCTACTTTCCTTTTCCTCCTGTATAATTCTTTTCCTAAACCTTACCCAACATAGTCCCTTCCATGCCTTACATGTAGTCTTAACAATATTCAATCTACTATATTTGGAGTGGTCTGTTTTTATTGTTACATAAGATTGCTTTTATTTAACCAACCTTATTTTTTCAATTGTTTAAAAGAAGCTTTTTAATTAGTGTATAAGCTAAAATGTAATGAATATTGTCAACCTTTCACTTTATGGTCTACTATTTATGTGTGTATATATGTATGTATGTATGTATGTATGTCTGGTAAACAAAACAAAACCCTTGCTGCCTTCTGTGGCTTAATGTTTACTCCTCAAATTTTTTTTTTAATTTAGTGGAGAAGGGATTGACTACAAAGGAGAATGAGGGAACTTTCGGGGTGGATGGAAATGTTTCATTGTGGATGGCATCATGCATTGGTAAAATCCATCAACTATATTTCAAAAAAGGATGAATTTTGCTGTATGCATGATTATACCTCAACAAGCCTGAATTCTAAAAATGTGTCTTGAATTCAGACAATTAATTTGGATATTGCAAAATATGTGTAGGATATCGAGAAAGAAATTAGCCTACCAAATACTAAAAGTATTATAAAATTGCAATGAAAGCATTATGGATATGGTCCATGAATCAATAGAAAGAACAATTGGTTAGACAGATATAGAACTACCTAATGCATAAATACATAACAATGCATAAGAATTTAGTTCCAAAAGAAAAAAAAAAGCAAATATGCAGGTCAATTTGCCTCTGTTAGAATCCCCCCTCCACAGTTTACCCATTGTATGGTTCAAATCAATAGAAAGATCCAAACTATCCTTCAGTTTCACCATCAGCTAATAATGCTTACTTTACAGGGGTCATGTAAAAATTAGATGAGGCAATACACATAAAGCAGAGGCTCTTAACCATTAAGGTCCATGGATAGATTTTAGGGGCCTGGAATTTGATGAAAAAATCACAGTTTCATTTTGTTCAAGGTGTAACTAAAATGTACTGTTCCCTCTGATCATGAGTATAGGCACTAAATTACAATAGTATTAGAAGGAGCTGTGACATAACCATTAGATATTACAGATATTTTTATAATGCATTACAACTTTCTCAAGTATCTCAAAATCTTTTTTACATTCATCATTACCCCAAAATCTGGTTTTTATGAAACATACCATCAGATCATATGCTACTGAATTCATTGGTCAAATATTAGGCAACTCTGTATCTAGTAGTAATTCATCCACCAAGTGATGAAGTCAGATGGTCTTATATCAAGTGACCCAGTCACTGACTGGTAACTGTCATTTACAGTTCTCCAACTACAATTGTTCGTTGATCAACACAGAAAGGAGCTGAGTCACTTTTTTCATTGTTTCAAGTTCTCAGAATTGGGCAATTCAAATAAAAAATTTGAACTCCTGTAAGAGGTAAATGTAGGCATCCGTATAAGCCATAATATCAATTTGTTCCGTTAATTCTGGATTTGTGATTCCTCTTCATTCCAGCCACCTGCTGACTTGATTTCTTCCTTTTAAACTTAGTTTAGTATTCATTATTCATTTATAATTGTTGCTTTGTTTTATGCAGAATTTCCAAGTGTTTGCAGGGGAAGGGGTTGTAACTTTAACTTCATCTGCCATATTGTTGGACCTAGAAGAGCTTTCCTCTTCTATAACACATACAAATTCTCTACTGAATTTTGGGTTTTGTGGATTTTCATCCAGTTAGATATTTTTTAAACATACAACTTTATGGGTCCCCTACCTTCCTTTAGTTCTGTTTCATTTGAAATATGTTTTTCTTTCCATTGCCCTCCTCTGGCCTTGAGATACTAAATGTTAATGTGCTATTTACCCCTTTGTTTAGAAAAAGATAAATTCATAGGTGATATCACCTTAGAATTAAGGTATATTTCATTATTTTTGTAAATCTGTTCTCTAGGAAACAGAAACTTCCAGAACTATTATTCTTAATTTTATAAATCTAATGGTATTCTAAAGACAGTATTCTTTGCCTAGAAGGCTCTTAATGAATCTGATTCTTTGCATCATAAGCCTAGAGTCTGGAATATTCATGTCCCTGGTAAACTTAACAGGTACCCACTTACCCCTACCAATGTTCCCTGACATAGATCCTGACGAAGCAAGATTTCAGTTCTGTGAGCCACCTTGAATTTTATGCCTTGTAGAAACAGACTGTTCTCATGAGGATGTTCTGAGTCATCCCTAATCCATGGATCATGAGAAGATATTTTTTCTTGTTCTTTTAAGCATTTTTTCCTGAAAAATTATGCTTTCTTGTTTCTGCCCTCCTCTGCTGTTTTCATCTAAAATTTTCCAATCTGTGAATTATATCCTGAGAATATCGTAAATATGTAAATAGGTTTATAGACTGTCTCAGCATTCTCGATTGTCAGGAATAAAATACCACTGACAGATTTAGCACCCCACACAGGCAAAAGCATCCTTTAGTACCAAGGAAGGCTTTTACCATCTGGCACCCTGCTAGGTTGTGGAACGCAAAAGGTCCTCCAAAGTACTTATTATAATTCATACACCATGAGAAGCTGACTGATGTTTTATTCCCTTTTTAAGGTCTTTCTTCAGACCTGGACCTCCTAACTTAGAATATAAACTTCTTAACAAGTACCATCACATATCTTTTCTCAGTTCCAAAGAGAAAATAAAATAGATGGCTTGAACCAATTAAAGGACATCGTGAGTGGAACTGAAAGAAATGTGTAGGATGGATGGAGATCACACCAGAATGTTAACAGCCACAAGAAGACAAAAGGTAAAGAGCAAAAAGGTCACTGAACAAATATTTTAATAATGCTTTATTTGAAATTCCATCAGTTACACATTATTACCTTTTCCATGCTGCAGAAACTCAGGAGGGATAACGTGAACAGTATTATTTATAATACAACAAACCTCAGCACCTCCAGGGCACACATCATCCACCAAGCACTTTGCCATGTATTGCCTTATTTTCTGACTTTAAAATGTTGCTTTTCTCCAAGAGAAGGAAAGAAACTATGTGCAGAATCAAACTGAAATGAGTATAACAAAGAGGGTTTCTTACTGTCAGTTCAGTACAATGAAGTTCTTAATCAGAATATTAATGGTTACTCAGTGACAGTATGCCAGGGACTATATTAAGTGTGTTACACATTTTTACTCATTTCATCTTCACAGCTCAACTCTGAGGTAGATACCATTAAGGTCTTTGTTTTATAGAAGGAAAAAACCCTGAAAATTTATAGAGCTGAAATAGCTATCGCAACATTTTCCATGTAGTGACATACATTCATGTACTGTGTGATCCTGGTTAGATTATTCAGTCTCTACCTCTCTTCATCTAAAAAAATGGGATGCATGGAGCATGCACGTATAATTGTTTTGAAACCTGAAGAGCTTTGTCTTTTTCGAATCCAACCAAGTTCCAGAACACTCTTTTCCATCTTAGTTGTTCACTGCACTGATTATGAGAAGCCACAGAAAAGCGTCACAGAAAGCCTGCTCATGCCTTGTCTGATGTGACTCAACACAGCCTACCCAGGATGCTTCAAACACAGATGCTTTTATTAACTTATCCCTGGAAGATGCAATTGTTTACCGCAATTCAGGGGGTGGAGGGGTAGCCAGGCACAGATATAAGGAAATAGCTCCCCAGTTTTAAAGTCGAAGTTTTATATATAGCCTCTGAGAATCAATAGGTTTTAACCACAATTTATATTTTCAAAGTCTCTAACAAACCAGAAATGCAGATAATTGTGTATAAAACTAGATAACATAACGTTCCTAATCAGAAACTTGTGTTCATATCAATTAGCAGTCCTCTGAGGATCCCTGCCAGATCCTTTCTGTGTCATTAGGCTTCCATGGATGTTAGGTGTGAGTTAATGCCTTCACAGTTTTATGATGTCGAACAGCTTTTTTCATTGTTGTGCCGGGTATGTGTTGGGGGAAGGGTAGAACTAAAAACTAGCACATGAGACTCATCACATAAAACCTCAATGACAGCAGGGAAAAGTATGAAAAACACCTGGAATCCTGAGTTTTGGTTTTAAAGGCAGTTTGGAAGGCAGTTTGATCATTTAAAAAAAAAAATTGATGATCTGGAGATAAGAGGAAAGTAAAAGATACTGACTTCTAATGTGAAGAAAATCCTGACATCTCTGCCTTTCATTAATGTATCCTGAAAATGACCATTTCTTAACTTTCTACCTTTAATACTCTGGCTGAAGCTCTTATTACCTGTGACTTGGAATACTGAACCCAATAAGACAACCAGACTGAAACTGATGAAGTGTAAATTTGACCCTGTCATTCCCCACCTCAAAACCGTGATGCTATCCCAAGTCAATCAGAAAAAATGCCAGTCCTTTCAGTGTGACAAAAGAAGGCATTACTCTTCTGACTTCACCACCAACTCTTCTTTCCCTCCATCTCTGCCCCACCTACATCAGCCTCTTGATTGTTTCTCAAATGTTTCAGTTTGCTCCCACCTCACAGATTTTTGATCTGGCTTGTCCCTCTGCCAGAAACACTTTTCTCTCAGACAACTGCAACAGAATGGACTGTTACTCAATTTAGAACAGGGACATCGCTTCTTCACTTGTTATACCTGTACATTTTGAACACATGTGTGTGTACATACATACACATTTACATTCTCAAAAAATTTAAATAGCTTGAGTCCATAGTATTAATATTGGAGTAGAGACATTATATTATCTGTATTAAATATCATAGCACTACTTATTATCTTTTTGATAAACAGTAAATTGGGTGGGAGATAATTGGTATGTATAAATGTTTTCCATATTAAGTATGCTACTAGTTATGTTCAAACATATGAAAATATTTTGTGGGACTAGTCATTATTTTTAGGTTGTGGGATTTATAGGACTTTTAATATCTTTCTGAGTTTTAAAGGTTTATGTTATAATACGTATACTTTATTTATTTTTGTCATATTAATAGTTTATCAGTTTTTTATTTTAATCAATGAAATGGTCACTTTTTAGAAAGTCTAATTGTACTAAAAGTTTATGTAAAAATAAATAGCACCTCTCTGTTGTTCTCTGCCCCTCCCTTAAGACTGTTCCCTAGGAGTTCTGATTTTACTCTTTTAGCCTTATCTTTGGTTATTTATCTCTGCTGTATAAAATCATGTGCATATAATGCTATTTATTGTGCATCCATTTTAATCATTATTTAATGATTTCCTCTTATGGAAGATCAGGATTTTACTTTCTTTTGTACCACCCCTTTGAAATCCCTGTAAAATTTTGACTTGAGTCAAATTTTCTGGTTAAATTGATTGTGAGTCTTTGTATGATGTGACAATATAAATATTACCCACTGCTAAGGAAAGTTGTGTAAAATATGTATTGTATCACTTACATCATTTATTTTCCCTGATTAATATTTGCCTCATTTTCCATTTACATAGTTTATATGTGCCTATTTTTCCATTATCAATCTACCAAGAGTATTATTTTCCACAACCTCTATTCCACTAGAGATTTTATCATTTCCATTTTATCCTGAAGACCATCTTTCATCCTATTGTGCCGTTCTGGGCCATTTGCTTTTTGGAGCTACTCTGTCTTTGTGGACTTCCTGTATCCTGGAGATTTCCTTTTCTTTCCTTCTTCTGCTAAAATTTATTCCCTGTTTCTTGGTTTATTTCTTTTTTTATCTGAAACACATCTTCTAGTAGTTCCATGAAAGGAAAAATGGGCTGTATATTTCTTGAATCTTTACATGTCTAAACAAGAATTTATTTTACTCACCCTCACCCCCAATTAATTGATAAATGAGTTGAATGCAGAATTCTAAATTGAAAGTCATGTACTTGCAGAATTATGATGGCTTAAGTCCATGTTTTTCTGGCTGTTGCTATAGAGAATTTCTGTGATATGTGATTCTTATTCCTTTGTATGGAGACTTTTTAACTCTCTGATGATATTAATTTTTTTTTCCTTTATCCTTGATTTGAGGAAAATTCAAGATGGTATTCTTTGATGTAGAATGTTTTTGTTTTATCGTACAAGACCCTCTGTCAGCTCTTTATATGTAGAGGCACATGTCTACCATTTATAGGAATTATTGTTATTATTTCTTTGATAATTTCTTTCCATCTGTTTTTATTAGTATCATTTTATTTAATTTTTATTACTAATATAATGGAAATCTTGCATATCCTTTAATTTTTTAAAAATCTATTCTCTTTATTAATGTATATCTTTTTTGATTGTTAATGTATATATTTCCTTGACTTTCCATGCCTTCCTTTTTTTAAATCTCAGTGTTATATTTTTAGTTTTCAACATACCTTATGCTATCTAATTATTCTTAATTTTACTATTATTATTTTATTAATTTAGTGTTGATTTTTTTATTTTCTCTTACTATTGCCCAACAAGGTTCTGCATAAGCTGGCATCAGCTTATTGTATGATATACTCCCTTCATATTTGCAATTTTATTTTAAAATGCACCTCTTCAGTTCCCTTTATAGCAATCCAAATTTGAATTTTATAATTACTTATACTGTTTTAATGTGTTTATTATCCCTCTATCTTTTCTAGAATATTCTTGATGGTGAAAGTATCTTTTTTTTAGTTCTGAATGTCCTTGACTGTGTATAATGCTTGGTGCATAATCAAGTATTGGTTGATGTTGATGAGAAGGAGATGAATGTGATGCAGAGTAGGAGAGGATGTATTAGGGGAAGTCATAACCATACAAAATGAATGTTATATTTAGAAATTTAATGTAGAAATTTAATGTATTATATTCGTGGATGTAGGGAAACATATGCTAGTCAGTAAGATATTATAAAGAATTAGAAATTGTAAAGAAGGAGGAGGAGGACAGGGCATCTGGGTGGCACAGTCAGTTAAGCATCCGACTCGTGACCTGGGCTCAAGTCATGATCTCACACTTTGTGGGTTCGAGCCCTGCATCAGGCTCTGTGCTGATGGCAAGGTGCCTGCTTGAGATTGTCTCTCCTTCTCTCTGCCCTTCCCCAGCCTGTGCTGTCTCTCTCTCTCTCTCTCTCTCTCTCTCTCTCTCTCTCTCTTTCTCTCTCTCCCTCTCTCTGTCTAAAGATAAATAGATAAAAGAAAAAGAAGGAGGAGGAAGTGGAGGAGGAGAAGGAGAAGAAGAAGAAAGCCAGAGTGATTAGTTTCTTCCAACTTAAGAACAATGTGAAGCAAGAACACAACTGGTGTTTGATCAAATGAGACAGATCAGTTGAGGCAAAACTAGAATGAATTGTGCAGGTCCAGTTCAGAGTTAGTCAGGCTGTAGACCCCAACCTCATGACCATGATATTAAGATGAAAATGCTTCCTTCAAATGAAGTAATTGTAGTAAAGTGTCTAATGCCAAGAGATTTTACTAGCTTCACCTTGGAATAACCTTTTGGCAAGAAATTAGGAGCGGTTTTGTAGAACATAAGGAAATGACCTTGGTTATAAATAAAATATATTGCTTTGAGTTTGCAATCCAGGGTGTTTCCTGGTTCCTTTGTCTTGCTTTGACTCCTATAGATGTTCTTGTAATTAGTGTAAGGAAACCACATTACTTCACCTCTTCTTGATTCCACTTTTTTTTTCATGTAAGAAACCCCTTGTCTAGAGGACAGTACAACTCATTTGACTCATTCTTCTGATGGTTTTGTGAAACAGCTTGGTGTAAAAGCAGTTATAGTAGCTTGATGTTTTCATAGTCCTTGCTGCCACCACGGATAGTAAACCCTGTGTAAAGAAGTAAAACAAGTAGAAGAGAGCTACTATTTGAAAGATATGTTGAATGAATCCAGAAAGGTACACATTATACATTTGTTCAGCAAGAAGCTATGTGACCTTGTGAAGGGCATTTCAGTTCTGGGTGCATTAGCTCCCTGAGAATTATATATTTGTGATGTGGTCTATTGGGCTTTTGCAGAGCAAGTGTCGTGAGGTCAGTAAAGTAGAATGGATTGTTACCTACACAGGATACCTGGAGTCCTGAAAATGAACTGAATGGGTGGCAGAAGGAGGCAGTAGCATCAGTATATTTTGGTTATCACCAGGACCTGAAACAGGGTAAGAGGCTCGAGGCTCATTTTTGATAATGAAATTTCATTGTTCAATCTATAGTAATGCCAATGCCACCTTGACATGGGGCAGCGTAGGTTCAAGGATGTTTCATTCTGGGAAATTTTATTACAAGGAGAGTTCAGAGTGATGTGTAGGGTTGAGAAATTATATGAAGGGGAGAGATGAAGTTCCAACGACAAACTTCTGACAGGCATGAAAAACTATAAGGAAGTTATAAGTGGAAAATCAATCAAGGGATAGATCTAACTCATTAATCAGAATTAAAGCAGCAAACAAATATTTAGACACTTTGAAAGAGAAGAATTATCACTTCCAGGGACCTTTTGAAGTTTAAAGTTATTTCAAATGGAACTAGTTACTTAGGAAGTGATACAAGTTCCATCTTTTCAGAGGACCACTGGCATACACATGTGGTAAAAGCATTTATTCTGACAAAGCAATACCTTATTCTTACTCATTCATTCATTTCATTAACCATTTAGCTCTTGGGGGAGTTGTTTAAATATTTATTGCTTCTTCATATTTATTATGCAGCACGCCAGAGACTGCTGGGTTTCTAAAGGAATATAGTATCTTACACTCTAATAGTCTGGAAGTTTGTATTCACATCCATGACTTCTTCCTGCTCCTCTGCAAACTCATCCTTTGTTTTATTATTATTCATTGGAATAGGGGAACAACTGTAAACTATGTCAAGAGTTCTTTCTTTTCTTCTTGGCAACTATTATTAACTCATTCTATAGAAAAATGACTTAATAAAATTGTTTCTTCTAGCCTCTGTTTAAAGGCCCGTCTCGTTTCCCAAGCTCTTAAAAACTATCCAAGCTTTTTCAAAGCCTACGTCAAATTGGGGACCAATGTTAGATGTAATATTACTTAGAAAACTAGGTGAATGTTACCTCTTTAGATATGATGCTTTTCTCACTTTTAAGTACAGAGTGTTTCATTTTTTAAAATGTTTTATTTATTTTTGAAAGAGAGCGCGAGAAGGAGAGAGACAGAGAGGGCAGCAGAAGATCCTAAGCGGGCTCTGTGCTGACAGCCAGCCTGATGCAGGGGTTAAACTCACAAACTATGAGATTATGACCTGAGCCAAAGTCCTATGCTCAACCAACTGAGCCACCCAAGCACTTCTGGTTTTTGTTTTTGTTTTTTAATGTTTATTTTTTGAGAGAGACACAGAGACAGAGTGTGAGCAGGGGAGGGCAGAGAGAGAGGGAGACACGGAATCCGAAGCGGGCTCCAGGGGTTCAAACTCACGATCCTTCGAGCTGTGAGATCATGACCTAAGCCAAAGTCGGCCTCTCAACCGACTGACTGAGCCACCCAGGCACCCCTGGTTTGTTTTTAATGTGATCTTATTTACCTTTTACCTGACCCCTCAAAAAAAAAAAGTAAAGAAATGATCAGACTAGGAACTTAATTGATTATGAAATTACCTTTATCAATCCTATTTTAAGACTCAAAGACGAAAGATTGATACCCCTCCAGAATATATATTAAAAATTCCTCTTCATAAAAAATACAGGATTCTGTTTGATGGACTCTGCATTTCCAATTTCAAGAAAAACCTATTTTCCAACTCAATTACAAGTTTTTTAAAAAGGTGTGATACTCTCTGCAAAAAAGATGCTAGAATTCCTGGATTTGAAAACATTTGGAAGAAGGCAGTGGAAGATCACCATCTAGTCTGCAACAATTGTAGCGTTATCACAAAGTGGTCCACAACCTGACCTTTCGGCTATTGATGCTGCTTGTTTGTTTCCTTGTTTGATTGTTCCTTTCCCTAGCCTATGTTTTAGCAAAAGTCACTACATTTTCCCAGGCCTAGGGTCTTACCTCAATCATTTGCCACTCAACTAAACTGCAGAATGTTTGGCCCATGCTTTTAAAACTTTGAATTCCTAACTTAAAATTCTGCAGTGTTTATTTATTCTTTCTTGTTTCAGGCTAGCCGTTGGTAATGTCATTATTGTATAACCTGAGGTGGTGATGAGAAATCAGGGATGAAATTGCAGATCTGAAATTTATCGGCTGTTAACTTGGACAGATTTAACCTTGTTGAATTTCAGTTTCCTCATCTGCAAAATGGAAAAATCAATGTCTATCTTATAATATTGTTGTGGGTGGCCACTGAAAGAATGCATATAAAGGACTAAGGATACTACTGGCGATAGTAAGGGTAAAAATGCTATTCTCCTTCTCCTTCACTGGTTTCCCTTCCTCAACTAAAACTAGGTTTCACTTTTTCAGCAGCTACTATGCATAACGGGCAACAGAATACGGCCATGCAGCCTGATTTTTTTGTTGTTATCAATATATTAAATAACCTAATAAAACTTTAAAATTTTATAAAATCAGTTTACTTATAAAGGAGGGCTTCTTTTTTTAATTTTTAATGTTTATTCATATTTGGGAGAGAGAGAGAGAGAATGTGTGAGCTGGCCAGGGGCAGAGGGAGACAGAGATAGACTCTGAAGCAGGTTCCAGGCTCTGAGCTGTCAGCACAGAGCCCTCCTTGGGGCTCTAACTCACAAGCGGTGAGGTCATGACCTGAGCCAAAGTCAGATCCTCAACCAACTGAGCCACACAGGGCCCCGATAAAGAAAGACTTCTAATTTCAATTGGTTGGCTCATTTGGGGACATCTTTTATGAAGTTCTTTCAAAAATCTTAAAGTAGCATTTACCCAGCATCTACTAGTAAAAGGAAGCAAGTACAAGGAAAACGAATGCTAGGAGATTATTGTTATGTCAAGATAAAAATAAGTGAAAATATAGGAATACACTGAAAAGTAGAGAACAAAACCCCAATGAAAGAACAAAGTGGCAAGTACTTGACACATCATCATCTAATTAGAAAACAGTTTTTATACCTCTTTTCTTTGGCAAATAAAACTCCATTTCACTCTGGATTATCTAGAGGCTGTTAATAAACAGGAAGGACTCTATGGAGTATGGACATGTATATGTGCATAACAGATTGAAGGAAATAATGATGACAGAAACAGCTCCTGCCTCCTACCTCCTGCCGCAGAGACATCTTAATAGAGGTGAAAGAAATACTTTCCTTTTTAAAGCCATTTTACGAAATGGTTATAGACCTCCAGGGCAGAACAGGGAGGCAGATCAGGAAATATTTATGCAGAGGAGAGATGCCTATAAAAACTGTAGAACATTGATCATAAGGGACTGCAGAATTACCCTGACACTAACTAAAATTGGAGCAGGACAATGGCCACCAACGGTGTGTATTTTTAAGACAACACAGGCCAACGGCTGATAAAGCAACTGTTGGAACAGAAAACAGTCTTTATCTTAAGGGTCTGATCATATAACCATGCAAACTCCACTTTTAAATAGTAATGAGAGTTTTAAGGAACCTTAAGAGTCATGACCTGATTTCCCTTGCTTGAGTCACTTTCTGGTAGTAAGTCAGTACAGAGGTGCTTATTCACTCTTGGAGGCTAGGAGGACGCTAAAACAGTATGGTGCTAAGTGTTTCCCAGTGGGATAAAAATCTGAATAAGCTTCCCTGAGTGTATAATGCTACCAACAAAGACTAGAAGATAAAAATCCCATTGAACACAGGTATATGTTTTCTTTGACTCGGCTTTACAGCAACAAAGTCACACAGGCAAAACTGTGCAAATTGGACTTCAATAACTTTGTCTCATCCTCAGCGGAACACCTGCCTTTCTGAGGAGAGTAGCTGTACATCGCTTCCTTCCTTCCTGCCCAAACAAACTTGGAGCTAGCTGTTGCACGTAATGGGAACTGATAAAAGAAACCAATTCACATTAAGGATTTAATGACACAACTGTTTAATTTGTCCCTTCTTTCCAAGAGGGAAATTACAGGCATCTGGCCTTAACTCCTAGGAAAATATTTTTGAAAGTAGCCCTGAATCACTCTGCACCAGCATCCACCTAGAATTTGTCAGATGGTTGCAAACTTGAGTTGCTATTAACTCTCAACATCCTTTAGACTGGTAGGGAGGTATTTACAGGAAGATAATTCTAATTTGAATTTGACTACATGTCCTTAAAGGACAGTTCAACACAGAGTGAAAAACAACCTTGAGGTATCCCTGCTCCAATGTGTATGAGTAATACATTTACTAAACCTATATAATCAAACAAAAGTTGGTTAAATATTGTGACCAGAATCAGTTTCTTCTTTTCTCACTTAATCGGAAAGGAGGAAAGCAGGAACAACTCTTGCTAAAGTTAATATGGTTTGATTATTCAAGAGAAGAGCCTTCAACTCAGGTAAATATTACAGTAACTGAAGTTCTTGAATACACTTTCTTCCTTGACCCTTGTCTCTTTTATACTAGAACCTGTTTCCATGCATCCATGTAGTTCAAAACCATTACTAGATATGACAACAATAAGTGTCAGATTCCTTACGTAGGAACCAATTTTTTGTAGGTATGCATTTCCCTAAAAAGCCACAATGTGAGCAGATGTATTTAACATGCGTGTGCATGTGAACGCACACACACACGTACCTTCCCACACAAAGGGAAGGTCACTGTACAACAAAAATATCCTGTTCTGGTTTATTATTGTGGCATGACAAAGAACCTCCAAACCTCATGACTGAAATCTATAATTGGTTAGTTTATGAGTCTGCAATTTTGGCAGGGTTTAGTGAGGTAATGCAGCTCTCTGTTCCACAAGGCTGAGCAATCCACTTGCAATAGGGCTCACTCAGACAGCTGGTAAAGTGGCTGTCTGTTGGCTAAGAGCTCAGCTGAAACTGAGGGTCAAGGGCTTCGGTTCATCTTCACCTGATTCTTTCCAGAGGCTGCCTGGCTTGCTCTGGGCATGGCGACTGGGTCCCAAAAGTGAGCATCCCAACAGACTCAGGAAGGGGAATTTTGCCAGTTTACTGAGGCATGAATTCAGAATCAGAAACAGTGTTACTTAGTCCTTATTTTACTAGTCAAGCATTCACAGAGCCCACATTCAAAAAGAAGAAACATATAACCTACCTCTTAATTGGAAAAGGGGTAAAGAATTTGGGGTCCATATTTTAAAATACTACATAGATCTTTTAAAAACTCCCTTGGTAAAAGAGAATTCAGTTCACAGAAGCTGTACAGAAACTGTCTACTGTTTAAAATCTAGTATGACTCCTTTAGAAAATCTTCCTATTATTGTTTATTTCTTATTACTGATACTACATTATTCCTAACACCATCAGAGCCACTCTTGTGATTTCTACCTGATTTACCAAAACAGAGGTTAATTCACTGTGCTGCGATAAATGACCCATTCTGGAAAGTGACTTCACCCTGGCAAACCACTTTAGCAGTTTTTTATATTCTATTGCAATAATCTGAAAGAGTTAATGTACCCCTTTGAAAGGCTAACAAACAAGGAAGGGTCTTAGGTGCTGAAAAAATCAGATTCATTATGTAAAATGGTGCATGAACTCTCTCCCCTAACTCTGGGAGGACTTTCTGAAGCAAATGGAAATTTTGTGCTTACATTAAGTCTACCGTAAAGATTACTGCAGATGAATTTAAAATCTTGGCCAAATGACTTAACAAAGAAATGAAGGAAACGCGCACACACACACACACACACACACACACACACACACACAGATGCCCCAAATTTGAACATACAACATAAGTGTATCTATTTCTTTTGTCCCATTTATAGGTTTTCCAATAATTTGAAAATAAACAAAACCTTCTGGCTTTGCATGTCTGTGGGGAGTTTGGGACTTTAGGTACACATATTTGAGAATCTTTTGCATAAATCTGCATATGTTTACATGCAATGACAGACATACTGCCGCTTCCCAAATGTGGCTGGGATAATTTAATCTTCTGCAACATTTTGCATAGCATATGTAGGTGTAATATGCTCAGAAACATTACCTGAATATATGCAAAGTACACTTAGCTCATGCTTATATAGTTCTCATATCAAAGGATGTAGTTAGAACACATTTTGCAGCTTTACTCTGGGCATCTAAAGAACTCAAACCAAATTATTGATAAAATGAGCTTTTTTAAAATTTAAATTAAAAATACTTCTAGATTTGCTTATTGCACTTTCTTTAAGCTCATTTGTACTTTTGTGGATGTCTTCTTGTGTTGTTTTTTTGCAGTTATTACATATGTTTTTTTAAGTTATTCAGCACTGTGAGTTAAGAGATATTATAACAAGGATTACGAGAGCATTTAGTCCAAAACAGTAAAGCAGTAAGCAATAAAAATAATAAAAAATAATATTGGCCCAAGTATAAATTGTCTTTGAATGTAAGACACCAGTGCATTTTTAAAAAGGGAAATACTTTAAAATATACAAAATATTGAATCATACGGACACCATGCTTTTAATGTTTTGTTGATAGAAACATACCCTCTCTTTTTATAGCTCTTTGATTTCATAGGCTCTTTGTTAGAAATTTCTTAATCTAAACAAATGTTTAATTTTCATCTACCCAGGAAATGTAATGTCTCTTGTAAAATATTGTAAAAATATAAGTAAGCAAAAAGAACAAAAGGCACCTATAGTCCTAATCATCTAAAGTACTGTTACTAGTTCATCCAAATTTTTTTCCTTTTATTATCATACTTTATTTGTACAAAGTATCACGTGCATTTCTTTCCATTAAGTAATACTGGTAAATATGTTTCTATGTCATCTAAGTATTTTCTCTAACATCCTATGGGTTGCATAATTTTAGTTATCACTTTATTGGAGGCAACTTTCTTGGATCCTCTCTTAGGTATTACCTTTAGTTAGAGATCATCTCTAAAGGAACATGCATCATGCAGAACAAAGCAATTAAGCAAATTCATATTATTTTTGAACAAATGTTGAAGCAGCTCTTCATCTGACTACGAGTCACTTCCTTCTACTCATCCTTCCCTCTTGCAGGATTGGAAGCTTCTATAATGAGTGTCCTTCATTCATTCATGTGATCAATCTCCATTTATCTCATTACTGTTTGCAATAGCACCGACACCAAGAATGTAATGACCACTGCAGGAGCGTTATTTACCCATGTTCACAAACATAGAGTTGCATTTTTTAGGCATATGATTTAAAAACTAATGAGCCTCACATTCATGAATGGTGAAGATAAAAATTTTAAAAGCTCCCATCATTTTATTTTATGTGTTATATCCTAAACTCTCACATAGTTAAACACAGATTTCATTTTATACCTAGAAAACCTGATTAGGTTGTGGCTCTGCTTATAACACCTCAACCAGCCCTGTTACTTCTGCAACTAAAGCTAAAATCCTAAATGTGACACAATAGCTCCTTCATCATCTACTCCTGCCTCACCTTCCCATGTCTCACCCTGACCTTCTCTAACCCACAACTTCTGCATTCATATTGAACCAGCTGAAGTAACAACCTGCTCTTTCTGCGTGGAATATCTTTCCTTCTGTTTTCACTTGACTGTTGTCTTCTCTACGTTCAAGACTCAGCTCAGGCTTGTGCTCCCTCAGAAGCCATCCTATTCTGAATCAGGTTCCCTTTCTCTGTACGCCACAATGCTATGTTTTCATGTTCCATGTGTCGCCTCCGCTGTGAGCTCCTTGAGGATGGGAATGAAGGAAGGAAATTAGTTTGCTGGGGCCTTTGCAAACAGTATTTTCAGATGGGTTGTGATGTAGGTGGCCCTACAGATAGTTCTCATTGTGCTCTCTGTGAACCTGTCCAAGAATAAATTGTGCATGTGCAAATCTAGTCTCTCCCTCTGCATATTGGAGAGCATATGTATGCCAGAGCCCAGTGGCTTTGTGGCACTAGCCACAAACGAACTCTGAGTAATAAGTATGCTCCGTGTTACATATGGAGTTCTCTATTGTTTTGTTTCTGCTTCAAGTCTGTGACTGAAAGAATCTATATATGACACTTGTTCGTGCTCCTCATTCATTCCTGTGGTCACCATCTATATCATAACTACCAGATGCCAGGAGCAAACATGAGCAATGGCATGACAAAGAACTGTTGTTGCTTATGCAGAACAACTCACCCATCGTTTGTCTTTAGATTTCTGAGGTATGCCTTGGCCCTACCACGTTCTTGCCTTTGTTGGCTGTTTCAACTGCTGTGTTATTAAACAATGAGATCCTGGGAGCTATGGAATATAATGAAAAACATGACTCTGGTCCTTGAAGTGCCTTCAGAATAAATGGGATGCAAAAGAATAATGTGTAAATGGGGCACAAGAGACATATAAACATTTTAGAAATTCTAGTAATGTAAGCAATAATATGAACTAATATTTAATATATACCTCATAGAGTTGTGAGTATTAAATGAACTATTGTATGTAGAACATTTGGGCAGTGTCTGAGTATCAAATGCTTTATAAGTGTTTGCTATTATTACTATTTACTAATTATATGCTAGATGCTGTGGTAAGCATTTTACATATATGAACCTTATATAATTCTCATTCAAATCCTTATATAACCCTGTGAAATTGTTGTATTATCATCATCCCCATCTTATAAGTGAAGAAATTGAGGCTTAGAGACATAAGTAACTTAGCATAGGTTATCTAGAATTCATGTCCCTTCTCATTCAACTTCTCTTTTCACTGCAGAGAACTGCCTCATATTTATCTAGCAGTTAGAATGCCTTTGATTCTGCTACTGTAAAGTTAGCCCTAAAATGATTTTACTTCATATTTATTGGAAGTACTAAGTGCCTCTTGGTTGTAGATAAATAGAGGGCAATGGTGTCAGTGAGACCGAAGAAAAATGGTAGAACATTTTCCTTTTAATTTTCTACTCACTTAATTTTTTTACCATCATATGGCTCTAGTAAAGGTCACATAGAGTTCACTGTTCAAGCGAATGGTTATTTTAAAATACTTTATTCAAGTCTCCTCTAACTCAACATTCAATTAATTTTAGATTTTGTATTGATAATTTTCCTCAGTAAAGATAAATTAACTCTTTAAATCAAAGCTGTAGAAGTTAAGTATTGACTGTAGTGAATAATAGGGTCTCTTTAATTTCTCCCAACAGCATCTAAAGAGTTGTAAATTTTCAAATCTATGCTTCTGTTAGGGAGTTCAGTTATTTTTAAACACAAATTACAAATCTATAACTAGGTATTGAAGACAAATTTTTAAATAACTTTATTATTATCAGTGTTTTTTCTAGTTCTATTTTCCTACTGAAAACGTTCCTATAAAGGTTGGTGTAAGTGCAATTTTAACTGTTAACCTTCATATTACTTTGAGGGTCTCTGATAGGACTAATTATTGACATCTCTGTTCTCTCCAGATTCTAAACCGATTGAGAAATAACTATGAGTCAAGCAGAGACTGAACTATTATCATTATTACCAGTAAAGTCAGAACATGGCGTATGGCTTAGATTTAAAGCTAAATCAGGTTTAGCTCTGAGCTGACTTCACTTACCTCTTCATTGCATAGGAATCCAGCAACTCAACCCCATTTCTTCAAGGGCCAGGTTCTGTCCCAGTGGGCATAAAGTAAGGGAAGAGGAGATGGCACATTGATTCCAGACAGGCAGGTCCAAGAGAGGCTAAGCTATGCATGCTTACAGACAGACCCTCTTTGTAAAGCTTTACATTAGATCATCTCATTGCTTCTCCATTCAAGATGGTCAGGAGGATTGGGTAAGTGATGACTTTGGAAGGTTGTAGAGAGGAAGAGAAGAGGATACAGAAGCTGTCTCTCAATATTCCTTAGGAATTCCTATTTTACAGTCTGATGTAAGGACATGGGCAAATGGTAGGGCAGTTCCCTCTACATATTTATATATTTCTAAATTCTAAAAATGTCTAGAAATGATAAAGCATAGCATTATGTTATATGATAATAATAACCTATTGGGAAAGAGACTTTTTTTATGTTCATTTATGTTTGGAGAAAACGCAAGCGGGGAAGAGACAGAGGATCTGAAGCAGGCTCTGCGCTGACAGCAGTGATCACGATGTGGGGCTTGAACTCAAAAACTGAGATTGTGACCTGTGCTGAAGTCGGATGCTCAACTGACCGAGCCAGCAGGGTGCTCTGGGAAAAAAAAGAGACTTTTAAGAACCCATGACAATGGAGCATATTAAAAACAGTAAATACAATGAAACAAAGAAGCATGGGATACTATGAGAAATATTGCAGAGACCCTTACTCAGCTTAGGGGACTTGGAAAGTGTTCCCAGAAGAGTAACCATGATACCTGAATTGTCAACATAGAAGATAACCAGTTAATGAAGACTTGCATCGGTCATAATGGTCTATGGGGGAAAGGTGTTTATAGTATTTTGAGCCCAGGGGAGATTTGATATGTCAAGACATCTAAGAACACAGGCTGTTCAGAAAAAGAACTCAATATACAGTTCAGTGTTGGAATGTGATAACAAGGAAATTGGAGAGGCAGGTAGAAGCCAGTTCACAAAGTGCCATGCATTAGGATAAAAAGTTCATGTTTTGTTGGAAATTCAGTGGGGACTCATGGGATTAAGGCATAGAAAGAGAACATTATTCACCAAGATATCTGATACTTCATACTTAGCTCTAAAACAATGGTTAACATAATCAATTATAGTTATTTGTTTCTTATCTATCTACTGTCTGTACTCTCATAAGTGTATTACCAACATTTTTTTCTGGAGTACAAAGAACTAAGGGATTTTAAGGGGAAAACATAATGAAATTTGCTAATTGAGCAGCCCTACTGGATCTGTTTTTACAAATGTGAGTGCAGATGAGTAGGAGGGAATATAAGATAATACTTATGTTTTGTTTAAGTCTCAAAGCCCTAAAACTGTATTGTAACAGATGAGATTCTTAGCAGTTGGTAAAAAGTCTCACCATTAAGAGAGGTTTCTTTGCTTCAGCACAGCATTTATGTTTACAACATTTACGTTACACACAACCCAATGATATCTTTATTTTTTTTTTTTAAGTTACATTCTAAGGGCACTTGCTAAATTTATACTTTGGGGATCTGTGTGTTTATGAGTTGTGTGTGTGTGTGTGTGTGTGTGTGTGTGTGTATACATGTAAAATTTACCTTCAGTATATATTTTTAAAATATATTAAAATATTTTTTCTTACTCCAGTGTTGGGAGCATTTTGACTCATTTATATTTTTGTATTTAGTCCCCTTTGAAGAAAAAAATAAGACAAAATAAAAACAAACAAAAAACCACTTTGTTCAAATATGTCCTTGTATAGTATGGTACTCATCAGATTTATTTGCCTATCTGGCCATTCTTTCTCTGCTTCTTCCACAATCATGCTCGAGGAACTTTCTCTGACCTTCTTCATCCATATCATAAAATAAACAAAGATGCACAGGGTACTGTAGGAAACATTTGGAGGGGTGCATCATTCAGCCGAGGGGGTGTCAGCCTTGGAAAGTTTCTCAGAAGAGATACTGTAATATCCAAACAGTGATGTTCAGTGTGGGAGAACACTATGTAATGAAGAACTGTAGAGGTGATTGTGGTCAGCATGAACCCGCACCAAGACAGAATTAAATGATTTCCAAAGGTAGTCGGTATGTTCATATGGGACTAAGTAGATTTCTTCTTTGAGAACATATAATACGGATCAGCAAATTCCATCTCTTTCTGAATCTCTTCTGAGAAAGAAGTAGATACTTGGAAGCTGTTGTCCATGAACATTTTATTCCAGGTAGCACAGGAATTAGAAAAACCTGCCAAAGCCAGGGGACGAATACAACACATCTGTGGAGAGAACCAGAGATCAACGGTGGGGAGAGAGTCCTTCCTGTGTTCTCTTGAGTACTTGCATGCCTTATTTCAGCCCATTTTCGGGTTTAAGGTTCTGCTGTGTCCCTGTCCTTGGGTTCCATAAGACACTAAATTTTCTCAGAATAGTTCAATACATTTTTCTGTTACTCACAAGAAAGGGTTTTATATAACATGGACATAACACAAGAAGGTTTCTTTGGTGGTTGCTGATTGGGCTGCCGGAAGGGACAACACCAATGTGTTTTGTGATAATGTGATATGTCTCCTGTAAAGCACTTTCCTATGCTTTTGCCACTTGAATAAACTTTCACCAAAGTACTATAACTTCTAAGCTGTAACACTTTTCAAGGTGAAAGCGATGCTAAGTGGTTGTGCAAAAGAATGCAGTCTGCATTGTTAGAAGAGGTTAGGGATCGGATCTCAATAAAATCACTATGGAACCAACTTGCTCAGCAATGGTGTGACTAGTCAACCAAAGTAAAATTTACAAGAGTGAGGAAAGGACGAGCAGAAAATATACTGTTGCCCAGGTTGTTCCATGGAGTTTGTGAAAATATGCAGTAACATGTTCTCTTGCCTGGGTTGGATGTAGACAAGACAGACACTGGGGAGAAATGTGAGGAGTTTGGGGAGGTAGGTGTTGTGTGTTGTGGGTAGTTTCTCTCCAGTTAAAATATATTCAGTTTTTCTCAATTCTAGTTTCCAAGGCAATGATGGATCCATCAAACTAATCACTATCAATGGGGTTCAAATGCCATGAAATATCTATACTATTGTACATATAATATAATGTACATATAACGTAATCTGTGTATTATAAGTAAACTAGTATTTCCAGAACAGTACTAGTCACTAAAGTCACTTAGATGTGTAACACCTTAATCAAGAATCACTGTTAGAGTGGTAAGAATTTCAGATACCATGGAAAAGTGATTAAGTGGGGTTTATGGTATCTCATTTAGGATGCCAGGTGTGATATGAGGTTCTTGAACAGAGGACAGAGATTACAGTTTGATATCTTTGTAGCCTTGGAAACTAGTTTGTTATCTGCCTCACGGTAGGCACTTGCTTAGTTTAGTAAATGAATGAGTTAGAGAATGTTTACTTCTCTTGCCTGTGTAGAGAGTGCTGTGTCAGTCAGATACCTATGGCAAACAGCAGAATTACATTCTATCTGATTTAGGCAGAAAAAGAATTTATTACATTCCTTTCGTTATTCAAAGTGTTGTTTGTCAGGCTGGAAAACCAATTCTGAGATGACAGGATCAGAAACAAAGGCAAAAATAACAAAGTAGGACTGGCCCTATGAGAACATTATGCCACCAGTGGTGAACATTATTCATTGCAGCTAACTCCTCAACACTTCTGATAAAAGAATCGGATGCCACTTTTACCACCATCTGTTCCTATTGCCCAGAGACATGTGCAAAGAGAATGGCGGCAGAACAGATTCCCTAGCTCACATCTAAAGTCTGGTGCAGACTCATCTGATTGGACGATACACTCCCTAGGCACAAGAGAGGCTGTGAGTATAAAAATCTACCAGTTTCAGATTTCTGGGTAAGAGGTGGGTTATACCTCCCACCAGGAATCCTAAAAAGGAAGATTACCCAAATATAGAAAGATTTAGGATAGTAACGGCCAAAAAGAAACAACAACAACAACAAAAAGCCTACTTCAAGATCCCCTGGAGATGGATTTGGAAGGTTTATGGGTACAAGATGATGTCATGCATCAGTCCCAGTTTCTGTGTATGTAGCTAACACCGAATAAATTGATTCTTTCTTTACCAGCTCATTTGCACTTCTCCACATTGCAAAGTGACTATCCAGCTAGCCATCAATCCCTGCTTCCCCCTCCTCATCCCACTCTCCAACCACCACCACCAACATGACTCAGACATTTTTCAGGTTGCAAAAGCTTGACAAACAGAGTACTTGTGTTTCTTTAAAGAGTTAAATTAATGCTCAGGAACAAGAAGTTATTGACTAGAATTTCAGCACAAAAGAGAATTATACTGTTTTAAGTGTAAGGTTTAAATGGGAGAACAATTGCATGAGGAAATGAGAAAGATACAAAGAAAACAGTGGTCAGAAACATTTAAGTTGATCAATGGTGAACAATGTCAGGCTGACTGGACTCGAATCCTAGTTTTATCACTTAAAATTGTGTGACTTAACCTCACTTAACCTCCCCTTGCCTGAGTTTTTCCATTATTACAGAATTCAGAGATTTGTTATGAGGGTTAAATTAACATATACTTTTCACTTCCATGATATTCTCTTTGGATAAAGATTGCTTGTAAAAGGCATAGAGCAGGGTGTATAGTAAACTTCTGTTTATAAAATGGAGGGGGATGAATTATATTCATTTTATTGTATATGGATAAGTAATTTCTGAAATGACATAAAAAACCTGCCAGCAATACTTACTGTGAAGATGAGAAGAGTAAATAGGCAGAGGGGAAGCAGCAATGGATGTATTTTGTTTGAGTTTTATATTTGAAGCATGTATATCAATTCCTAGTCATAAACTATGTATTAATTTTTTTAAATAGAAATACATAGGAAATTTACAAAATGTACCTAGGAAAATTCTGGTAAGGAGTCTGAGAAAAAAAAATTAGCCTAACAGGGGCGCCTGGGTGGCGCAGTCGGTTAAGCGTCCGACTTCAGCCAGGTCACGATCTCGCGGTCCGTGAGTTCGAGCCCCGCGTCAGGCTCTGGGCTGATGGCTCGGAGCCTGGAGCCTGTTTCCGATTCTGTGTCTCCCTCTCTCTCTGCCCCTCCCCCGTTCATGCTCTGTCTCTCTCTGTCCCAAAAATAAATAAAAAACGTTGAAAAAAAAAAAAAAAATTAGCCTAACAGATATTAAAATAAAAAGCTTTGAAAACTTAAATGGTGTAGTTCAAAAGAGAGACATATCAAAGAAAAAGGCCAGATATCTCAGAAATAGAAAAAATACATATGAAGATTAAATATATGTTAAAAGTGGTGTCTAAGGTCAACTAGAGGAGAGATAGAGTATTTAGTAACTGGTATTAGGACAACTGGGAAGACATCTGATAAACGTGAATTTTGACCACTGTCTCAACGTGCAATATGATATATTCCAAATAGGTAAAAGATTTAAATATAAGGAATCAACTCTAAAAGCGCTAGGGGAAAACATGAGGTGATTCGTTTATAAATTTGGGGTGCAAGGAACTTTGGGACTTTGACTCAAATTGCAAAAGGCATAAAGAAAATTGCTGTTAAACAGAAGAAATAGACAACAAGACAGTGAAAGTCAGAGACAGAGAGTGAGATAGAGTAAGAAGAAAGTAAATCATGATCATTACATTGACACATTTCCCAAAATTTAATACTACTCTGACAGAGGAACTGTGGGAGAATAGGCACTTATAAACAGCTATTTATATGTCATACATTTGTATACTTCTTACAATGGGTAAATTGAAAAATACATTAAGATTATGGAAAAATATATTAAAAGTATAGGGGCGCCTGGGTGGCTCAGTCGGTTAAGTGTCTGACTTTGGCTCAGGTCATGATCTCATCGTTGATGAGTTTGAGCCCCGCGTCAGGCCCTGTGCTGGCGGTTCAGAGCCTGGAGCTTCTTCGGATTCTGTGTCTCCCTCTCTCTCTGCCCCTCCCCTGCTCATGCTCTGTCTCTCTCTGTCTCTCAAAAAAAAAAATACACATTGAAAAAAAATTTTTTAAAGTAGATACCCTTTAACGTAGTACTTCCACTTCTGGGAATTTGTACTAGAATTCTACTTACCTCTCCTTAAATCTGCAAATATGCAAGCAATTTATTATGGTAGTGTTTCATTTAATTTCAGCTATATGAAAGCTACATTTTATATGGATCAAAAATGGTTGAATGTTAGCAGTTTCATATATTTTGGCCTGTAAAAGCAAATGATTGAAGGAAATATTCATTAATAGGATGTGGTTCAGTAAACTATGTTGCATTAAGGCAAAGTAATAACATGAAAATAATTAGGATGATCTGTTCATATGCCTATGGAAATATCGTCAATATATGTTGTTATATCGAAACAAACAAGATTTTTAAGTTTGTACCATATACTGTATTTTGTGTACTAATAAGGGAAGTTAAAGGTACATGTTATATTTAAGTGCATAAACATAAAAAACCTTAAAATTTATCATAGTGGTTAGCTTTTGGGAGGAAGTGAATCAGAGCTTCAGCATACAGACATAACATTTGGAGGTGAGATTCACATGGAATTAGGAAATATACGACCCTCATAGGGGAGGGCAGCTGTGTGGATAGGGCCCAGAGGTACATGTGGGAGGGAGTTTGCATTACCTGTGTTTTAATACATTTTGATATTTGAACCGTATAAATTGTGTGTGTGTGTGAGTGTGTGTGTGTTTTACCTATGCATTAATATTTCCTGTATAAAACAGGCAATTTCTTCACGGTCACTGTGGGCTAGGTGATTTTTCTTTATTCATGTTAGGTTACAATATCATAGCATGGTTAATAAAATATTTTGATGTATAAAGCTACCTTGTTGACATTACCAATATTTAATGGGCTAAAGTAAAATTAATTTAATTAGTATTTCTTTAACTGTCCAGAAAATGTTTCAAGTAGCCTACTTTGGTACAGTGGTAGAAATAAGGATTCAGAGTCTGAGCTCTGCTACATACATACCTCCCATGTGGTCTTTACAGAGTCAGCACCTCTAAACCTGTGTTTTCTTACCTGCAAAATTACAAAAGTAGTTAAAACCTCTCTTTATTGATCAAAAATATTTATAAAATTTTTGCATATTAAAATTTTTTGAGTAAAAATTTTTGAAAGTTTGTTTTGAGGTATAAATATTCATAATATTAGAAGTTCCTGTGTTTTTCTCTGTGGGTAAAGAGTCCAAAGGAGTATGTGAGCTGCTAAATACATACAAAAAGTAGAATCTTACAGAATGTTAGGGAATGGTCAACGAGTAGAGTGTCGAGCGAGTATAAGTGTCACATAGCACCTAGTGGGCCACGGCACCACTATCAGCAGCAACATTAACTCAAGAATGACATTTATTTACGAAATCCTATTTGTTAGATTCTGTGTGGCACATCCCATTCAATTGTTACAAAATCGCCATTGTACAGTTACCCAGTATTAGGCAAACAATGAAAGTATCAGATCTGGTGTTTGAAAACAGGGCTTCTTGACTCCAAAGCTCATGTATCCTTACCACTATTCCATTTAGTTTCAAATTTTAGTGGACATTAAAATATATCAGAAGTGCATATTTTTCTGACCTTGTCCCATATATTTGCTGGGCCTGAGTTACCTGCACTGTATCATCTTTTCCAGCGGTTCTGATGCTATTGGCCACTGGTAATGTAAGGAATACCATGCTATTTCCAACTGCCTCTTAATCCTCATCCCTGACAAAGTATCTGCAAATGACTTCTGTTGGTGAGCCTCTGTGTTTGCAACAAAGATGGCAACCAAGGGGACCATTGTTTCTCTATGCTGTGCTTTCAGGCTCTGGGTCTCCAGGGTCAGCCTTTCAGATGATGATGGAGTGAAAGAGAAGGGGTTGTAGAATGTGACTTCTTTGATGGAATGGCAACAGAATTAGGAATAATCTGCCTCATCTGGGTTCTAAATCCATCCTTGGAAATTAGAATTCAGGTCTGCTATAAGGTTTTATTTTAGTGTTTGCAGTTTTTAGAGTTCAGAATGATTCTGAGAATTAGCCATGTCTGAAATCAACTGGGCTAAATCCTTTCAAACTTTTTTTCTTCTCTACTCTGTTCTATGATTAAATAATTTCACAAGTCTTGCTCAAAGAATCAAATAGTAAATTTTATGCAGTTGTATTGTGTCCTATTAGGATAGTCTTTTCTTATTTTTAACAAGTAATTTTTTGAATACTTGTTTGTACAAGGCACAGAGCAAGGTGCATGGGTGGATGCAAATATGGAGCAGGCATATGGTAGATGAGGCATGTCCATAAGTAAAGTGTACTACAAAGTTGAAAGTCTGTTGAGAATCAAGATGCATGAGGAGTGCTGTGAGAAATCAGCAGAGGAGAAGAGACAGAATTTTTAGTGGGGGGGATTTGGGAAAACTTCACAGAAGAAATGATACTGGTCTAGGCTTTGAAGAGTAGATATGATTTTAACTAACTAAAGTAGCATGGAAAATCATACCAGGCAGAAAGAGCACTATGATCCCACATGGGCAATATATTCAGATTTAACCAAAGCATGTTTTTTTAATAGCAGTAATGAATTAATGGGTTTATATATATAATATATTTTAACAATATATTCTTACCATAAAAAAACTCTTAATATTAGTAAACACTGTAGATCATAACCTATCAAAGAATCTAGAAAAGTAAGTTAAAACAAGGTCCTATATATACATAGGTCATTATGTAGTAACCACAGTACAATGTAGGAAGAGCTATATAGTAGTTACCTGTCAACCACTAGGGGACTGTTTTCAGAACTGCATTCTATGTAACATGGGAGTCTCAGGAATTGTCTATAGGTGCTAAGGGAAAAAAAACTTTTGGTCAATAAATCTGGGAATTGCTCGTTGAAACAAATTCAGTTACTCATTTTTTTCCTCCCTGTGGAACTTTCCAGACCATTAATATACCATGCAGTATATCTCCAATTTCTTTAACCATAGTTTGTTTATTTAACTATTATTATTATTATTTACTTAATTTGTTTGTAGAGCACATATTAACATCTTGAGCGCTAATATTCTGCTGAACACATTTTAGAAAAATGTGTTGGAAAGCACTGTAAAGGAGTCAGTCATCCCTTTTCTGGAGTAAGGAAAGAGCTCATGGAAAACTAAAAAAAAATACATTAATGATAAATTGTTATAAATATGCATTTTAATGGTAGTATATAATTTTAGTTTATTCATAAGTTCCATATTATTTAATTGTATCATATCTCATATGTATTTTATAGGAACTAGACTGGTTCCTATAGAATATTTTCTTTATCTTAGGGCTGCTTCTCAGATGGGGAAAAAAATCTCTTTACCGTAGTAGTGCATCTTATTTCTACTGTCAAAATGCAAGCATTCATTTTACTGAAAAGCAATATTCAAGAAGTCCTATAGTCCTCATATTTATTTTGAGCCTTGTGTATTTTGATGAGTATCCTCAAATATTTCCAGGGTAGCAAGTCAAAGGAAGACTATAGTGGATGTACTTTTAAAATTTTAATTTGATTATCTTTTCATTACTAATTACATAGTGGTGCCCATACTATATTTTCACAGTTTTTTTTCTTGTTGTTGTTAAGACCACATGGATGAGAATAATCATGAAATTGTTCTTTGAACACTAATAGTGTCCCCCCATCCTTCTATGATTTCAATTGTTTATACATTTTCCATGGTGGTTGAGTTAATTTATATCCCCACAAAATGGCTAAAAAGGTGTAAAAAACTTATAAAAGTTGACAATGCCCTATTAACTTTGTAGCTAAAGATGAAATGTTAATTTTGGTTTGTAGAACAATATTGCACTAAAAGTATATGGCCCAAACTCAGGAGTTTCTGAAATGGATAGGAATATTGCAATCCACAATAAAGTAAACCTGCAAACAAAACCCAGGCCATGTTGCAAGCTAAGTGATGAGGAAAATGTGACTGATTTCCTTTGAATTCAAAAGAGCTTTTCATTTTACATTCATTGTGTAGCTTTTTCGAACAGATTTTACTGAAAGCCAGAGAGATGAGAATATTAGCCCAAGGTTAACAAATATGTACTAGAAAGAGCTAGAACTCAAAGACTTTACTTATATATATTATATACATTCTGTCATCTTTCCTAATTCTTTGCTTTTAGACAGGTTATCCTATTTTTTTCTCTAAATTCTCCTCAGGCTTCCAGAGGCTGTGTCACTGTTATTTTCTTTTTTCTGTTTATCTTGTTTATGAAAAGAAAATAAAAATAAAGCCATCTGTTTATTTAGCACCTACTTCGGGCCCCTCAGCTTTTAAGGCTAAGATAGATATACAAGGCATATGCATATCCACAGTCTTCTCCAATGGTAACACATATACAAGTCAGATGTTTGGCTCCATCTTGAATGTTATAGAGAAAGTAATAATTTTTAAATTATCATGAAGGAATTCCAGCCTTACTTTCAGTTCTTGATGTTTTTAAAATCAGCAACATAATGTCCTAAAACTTGAAGTTTGGCTTATATCCAACTGTGTACTTGACATCTCTGCTTGGATTCTTTATTGGCGTAGCAAAAGTAACGAGTTCAAAGCCCATTGATCAACTCATCTCTTTCCCAATGTTTCTTCTGTGAGTACATGATAACACCATATATTCAGTTGCTCAGGCCAAAAATCTTGGAGTTTTCTGTGGTTCTTCTCTTTTTCTCATCCCCCCCATTCAGTCCATCTTTGCTGGCTCTACTGTCAAAATGTATTCCAAATATGACATCTTACCATGATCTTTATCATTATCCTCTTATTTCATTGTCCATACTACTGCAATAATGTCCTGATTGGTTTCTGCTTCTGCTCTTTTACTACTATAATCTATCCCCCAAATGTCAGATAGAATGAAACTTTTAAAGCTGAAATTGGATTCGGGCTCCTGGGTGGCTCAGTCAGTTAAGCATCTGACTTTGGCTCAGGTCATGATCTCATGGTTCATGAGTTCGAGCCCTGCGTCTGACTCTGTGGTGATGGCTCAGAGCCTGGAACCTGCTTTGGATTCTGTGTCTCCCTCTCTCTCTCTGTCCCTTCCCTGCTTGTGCAATCTCTCTCCCTCTCTCTCTCAAAAATAAATAAACGTTAAAAAATTTTTAAACTAAAATTTGATTATTACATTTCTGTTCTCAAACACCTTCCTAACACACTTAGAATAAATTCTAAATTTTAAACTCTTTTGCTTGACCTATAATATTCTATATGATCTCAACCACTGTGTGTGTTCTTACCTCATTTCCTACTTGCTTACTTACTTCTAGTATCACTTCTAGCATCAGCTCTGGTTGAATTTTGACCTACCAAGCACACAAATACTTCAAGCTGTTTTCCCTTATTATTCTTTCTGCTTAGGCTTATCTTTGCCGAAATATCTGTAATGCTTTCTCCTTCACTTTTCTCTGTTATTCATTCAAATATTTGTTCTGTGGAAATAATTTCCCTGACCACCTTACCTGTTACAATAATCTCTACATTCCCTTACCATTTAGCCTTCTTTACTATTCTTTTTTATCTCTTAGTACTGCTTAGCATTATAACATGTAGCGTAATGGTTGTTATCTACCTTCCCAGTTGAATGTTTGCTCCACAACTGCAATTGTTTACTGCTATATTTCAAGTGTTCAGTACAGTGCATGACTCATAGGTGACACCTAGTAAGTATTAAATATTTAAATAACTTATGTAATTAAGCAATTAAGTATTTGCAAGTGTGAACAAAGGCAGACACACACAAATATCAAATTGTAATTCTAAGTTCTATAAAGGACATTTGACTGAGTCAGGGAGATAGGGAAAGGCTTCTCTGAGGAAGAGCAGCTGTAAGCCTAGAACCAAAGAGGGCAGTGCAGTTAACTAGGTGAAGAAAGAAATGGAAGTCTTCTGAGTATTTCAGGAGCATGCCAAGTATGAGAATCTAAAGCAAGAAGGTCCATGTGGCTGGAGCAGAGAGAGCAGGAGCAAGCATGAGTAGAGGGATGTTATACAAGGATAGTTAGAAAGGTAAGTCACAGCTGGATCCTGAAAGCCTTTGTTGTCTATGTTAATCAGGTGCTGTTTTCATCTTAACCACAATAGAAAACCTTTTTGGCATTTTAAGCAGGGTAGTGTCATGGTTTTTCAAAAATTTTTTTAAAAAATGTTTATGATGAGAGTGTGGAGTTTGAAATATGGAAAAGTGATGGTTGAAACAGTCCAGGAGAGAGATTACCAAAAATTTACCAAGGGAAAGGTAGTAAAAAGCTGTTCTCCTTAGTCCTGGGTAATAAAGGAGTACATTGTCTATAGAGAATTTAAAAAGAATAATGAAAACAATAAAAAGTCCAACCATTGTTTTATTATCACTGAGTGCCAGTAATTCTAAACAATGTTGGTGATTAAAATAGTCTGCTCAGTTAGTATACCATGGGAGATGATAAATGATAGCTTGGACCAGAGAGTTAGCCATTTCTTCATTCAAAAATATTTTCGAATATCGTCTATGTGTCAGGCACTATTGCAGACATGTTAATGCAGGGGTGAACAAAAAGATAAAAATTTCTGCCCACAAGGAGCCTACATTTTTGCAAGGAAGATTGACAATAGTAAATACATATGTAGCATCTCAGGTGGTGATACGTTTTTTCATCAGTAAAAGAGTAAATGTTAATTAAGCATTTGGCTATTAAGGGCCAAGAGCTCAGAGGAAATAGCTGAACTCAAGATAAAATTCTGATGGTCATCTGTTGGTAGGTAGCTATGTTAATCATGAGTATAAAATGGAGCTAAGGAAGTAAGTATGGAGTGAAAAGAACCAGTCTAAATCCTAGCATTGAGATGCCCCAGTATTTGCCATCCAGATAAAGATGATGCTTTCTTTTCTTTTCTTTTCTTTTCTTTTCTTTTCTTTTCTTTTCTTTTATTTCTTTCTTTCTTTCTTTCTTTCTATCTTTCTAAGGTGACATAAGGAGTAGTGAATAGATATAGGGCATATCAAGGACTGATGAAGCCATTACAAGATGATTAAAAGATCAATATCTCAAAGAAAGTTGATAATAACACCAGCGCTTTAAGGATGTACTGCTTTGTTCTTAGAAAACTTTGAAATTGCCTGGACTGAATATTTATATTTTCCTATTAAAAGGATGAACAGGTTTCTGGGATAGCTAGAGTAATCTCTAGCTACACTAATTTCCCTGTCACTCCCTTTCTAAAACATCCTTCAACAGCTTCTTTCTCATGAAATGGAGTAGAAAGTTGAAAGGTCTGACGTTCAGTGTCCTTCATGATTCGGTCTTAACTTTTCAAGTATGACCTCTACTCTGCCCCTAGATAAACCTTTTTCTCCCAGCCACCTAGCCAGTAAGTGTCCCTTTAATAGCCTGGAATATTCTTTTTTTTTTTTTTCCCTGTGCTTATATCATTTCAGTTTTTTGGAATGCCCTCCTCATTCAATGTCAGACCCATTCCTGTCATTTCTCTTCTAGAAAGTCTTCCGATTTTTACTCTGGGAACCATGAGAATAATTTGTCAATACTCTAATATGATCAAGGATGGAGTCTGTTTATTATGTATCTGTGTCCCTCACAACATCTCGCTCACATCTCTGTTTGTTCAATATTAAATAGATATTTATTGAATGGCTATTATGAGCCAGGCACTGGCAAGAACCAAACAGATAGCTGCTGGTTGTACAACTGTAGTTGCTTCCCTTTTAAGTGCTGGGATGAGCCTATCTGACAGAGTGCAGAGCTCTGGTATTCAAGGTGATGTGCAATAGCAGAGAATTCTATGAATTCTATGGCTGACTTCATGCTTTTTTTGTTAGTTTTGTACATGACTCATGTTAGTTTCCACAGTATCAGTGTTTGAAAGAAAAGAACAATTCCTTCTTTCTTTGGAAAATGATGAAACCTTAATATTTAAAAGCCTTTCTGTACAAAGCTGTTGGTATGAAATATCACAACATCACGTCTGATAGTTCAATTTAAATATTAATGAAAACCTTAAGCTTTATCTGGAATAGTTAATTTGGAGTTTCAATTCATATTCACATCCTCGTGCAAAAAAGAGAGAGAAGAAAGGGGGAGCTTGTGTGTTTTAAAGGATTTGTGAATAAGATTCCCCAGCAGACGCACTGTTTGCAGACAAAGCAGCACAGATGTTACTTGTCTGTCATAGAGAATGCCACTCTGTAATGAGGCTCACTTGACTTGGTGTGTGTATGTATGTGCCCGAATGTGTGTATGACAAAGCTAAATCACTGCAAAACTCAATGGCAAGCACCAATCCGCCATATACGTAGCATGTTCTGTAGGAGAACAACAGAAGCAGAGAGCAAGAAAACAAGGCGCTAGTCTGTGAAATCTAGTTTTAAAATGGGGCAAAATAAGTGTGATTGAAGATTATCTAGAATCTGTGAATTGATTTCCTGGTTGATAAATAACATTAAAGTTTAATTATATGACATAAAATAGTAAACATGTACAAAGTATAGTTTTATAGAATACCTAAGAAAACTCTTAGGTAAATGGCATTTGGAGAATGTATATCTGTGTCCCTGTGGATTCAGGCATAGGAACAGCTTGCTTCTTTTCAATCTTTTTATGAATGCCCCCAAGAAAATATTCTTGAATTTGGCTCATTGTGTTATATGAACGGTGATTGATCTTGTCAGGAGAAAGTCAACCATACTTAGCCCCTTGCAAAGCAAACAGCACGGCCAATATCTTAGTCAAGTTCTCTTTGCTGCTGCTTCAGCTGTCAAACTCACTGGTGCAATGCAGCATTCAAGGTAATTTCCATTTAGTGGTGAAAGCTGTTTTCTTCAATTTCTTGGCTTCTTTGTCTTTTTCCTTGCCCCCTATCCATCCAATACCATTCCCGTGTCATTGGCACACTTACATTTGCCTCACCTCGCTGATTTCTCCCCACCTGCACAGACATGCCTAGAGCCCCAGTGCTGCTGATGCATTATCCATCCAGGGTTTTGTTGTGTGGTGACATTCCAGAGCAGAGCTCAGCCCACGGGCATCTGCCAATGCGCCGGAGCTCTCCTCTCCAGCAATTATTCAGTTTGATTACACACGATGATAAGCTATTAAGAGCCACTCATGCACAGCCCTTTATTTACCAACAGTTGAAATCTCCCGTTTGCTTCCACTGTGTAAGAAACTAATTGTGGTGAAGTAAACAAAAGGGAAGGGCAGTCACCTATTGTGGGGAACAGTGCTACAAGGTAGTGAGTTTGTCTCCCAAATAAAAATGGTGTCAACAGATCACTTGGATCCATTTTCCCTAACTGACATGTAGAGCAGCTGGAAAAGAAGTGCATCTAGTGGGTATGACCATGTAATCTAGTTTTTAGAACCCCTATTCCTGTGTCTAGTCATTTAGATGAACATTCTATTAGGCCAGAAAGGGATGATCTTTTATATACACTCATACCTCATCAACAAAATGCAGGTTGGGATTTTGAAGAGTGCCTATACGAGGAAAGTTCTCTTTAACAAAAATGGTCACAACAGCTATTTAGCTCTCAATGTCTCCATTTATAATCTGTAGAGTGCTGCTTTGTTAATTTGGTTACAAGTGTATTTTCTGTGTAAATATTCACAGCAAATAATGCTTTGCATAGAAATTCCTATTATTATCACTCTCCAACTCTAAAAAAAGTGCCTAATGGCAGACTTATATGTTGAGTGCATATAAGTACCAGTTGTTGGTGACCCTCTTTCCATTGTTAGATCTAAACGAGCAATTTTCGAACAGAATCTTTTATTCTGAAAAGAAATCTATCTGTAACAAGGCACCCTTAATTCCCTCAAACATGGTCACCTTAAATAGTTATGAACATCCAGTCTAAAAAAACTCCATCTCTAATGCCCTTTTTCCTCCTTTCCCCATCCCCATCTTCCCAACCCCCAAAACAGACGTTTGGAGCCTGGAGGAGAAAGAAGAAATTAATTTGTTTATCGGGTAGTGTTGGAAAGTAAATGGCTTTCCTTTGAGGGTTTCTTTCCTTCTTTTCAGTGCATTGAATTTAGAGTCCTTCCTCCCCTACCTCTTTTCCCACTTGTTAATGCACTGCCTCCTCCCAGGGCAGCATCAATAAAGAGACCTGGAGATCCTGTTTTGAGTTTGTTTACTCTCAGCCACAACTGGGAATATGATTTCTAGCAGTATACAATGAAATCTTGCTGTTGTAGGAGGAAGAAAAGGAGATGAAAACTGAAATGTCCTGTGGAGTTCACTGAATAAGAAGGGACTGCACCCATGTAAATGAATGCTACACCAATTTGTGTATTTATAAACTATTTTCTATATGTCCATATGGGAAGTGGGTTCAATAACATGCACAACCAATGTACTGTAGGTAAGGATAACTATAGGGATGACAATGCTAATATATTTTTGTACACACCACAACTGCTCATAGGTACTAAACTGGCATGTCTATTTTATTTTATGCACATGTTTTTCAGTGACTCATCGCTGAAAGTCAGTCAGTGAGATAAATGTTTTAGACCTACCTACAACTAACTCCTAGCTCTTTGGAAAACAAAAGACAAAAACCCTCGAAACATACTGTCTTTTCTTTTCTCTTTTTTTCTTTTTCTTTTTTCTCTCCAAGTTCATTTATTTTGAGAGGAAAAGAGAGGGAGGGGCAAAGAGAGAGGGAGAGAGAAAATCCCAAACAGACTGCATGCTTGTCAGCACAAAGCCCAATGTGGGGCTCAAACTCACAAACCATGAGATCATGACCTGAGCCATGGTTGGATACTTAATCAACAGAGCCACCCAGGAACCCTATTTCTTCCAATTAAGGCCATCAAATCACAGCTATTTTGGGGTAGATCTGGAAAGGTAAGAGATCTGATTGGTTTATACAGAACGTTTGAGGTGTCTACATGATGATTATATTCTGAATTGTCTATCTTCATCAACTAATACTCAGAATATCTAAATATTTCTAAGAAAACTACAGTTAAATTGTTTTTCAGATTTGCAGACATTATGAACTTAGCAAATCATTTCTGGAAACCTTAAAACATTAAAATATGAATATTGTAAAACTTAATACTTGGAAATCTTTTTGGAAACTTGAGAAATGTAAAAAAATCCTCTTATGTTTCAAATTTTTATGATGATATAATAATAATACCGCTTACTGCTCTATTCCTTCTAAACCAAGGTAAAGAAGATATACCATTGTCCAAATTTCCTGTTTCCCAATCTAGTTGTAGTATCATATGTTTATAAACAGTATTCACAGAAGCTAGAATTTCTGATCTAAATGTTTTAATTTTTCTCATCAGAAATGACCCCAAGGTTATTTTAAATTAACTATTCAGAATGCATATAGCTTTAAAATGAAATTAACAGTTTTATTTAAATGCTATGAGAAAAAATACATAAGTTCAAAAAATATATATATAAGTTCACACATTCTATATTAAATAAAATTCATAGAAACAAATTAACCCAGACACTTTCCAGGTATTTAAAAAAAGATACCAATATTCAGAGATAGAAACTTATAAACCTATCTATATAGATAGATAGATATAGATATCTATAGATATAAACATAAAACAATGCTTTATGAGAACTAATGAGAACTTTAGTTTCTTCAGTTCCTAAGAAATTATTCTTCTTAGTTTTATTCCAAATAGAAATTTCCCTTAATGGTGGCATTTAGTAAAAAACAATTCTCATCCTTTAGTCTACTAGGACATTAGTTAAGACTTTCTTTCCGTACATAGACTATGATAGACTTTCCATAGACTATCTTTCCATATTCCATAGAACTCATAATATGCTGGAAATCTTAGGTTGTTTGGCTTCTAGACTATTACATTGTTTTCAAGATATGCGATCAGAAAGAATATTTCCTATCGTTTTGTCCATAGACCACTCTAGCAGTGCAGCTTTAAAGCAACTACCAGAAAAGATACTAACTTAATGTCAAAAAACAATTGGCATGGCTATTGGTATTAGTCTGTTTATTACACTGGACATTCTAATACTCATCTATGGTAAAAAAATTTAGCATGGTGATCAATAGGATTATTACGAGTTATGAAAAGTACAGAAGAAAACTTGGAAGTTCTCTCCAATTCATCTTTGGTATTTTCTGTTGTAACAATTATATTTGTTAAAATGAGTTTCACTCCTGACTGCCACACTTACTTTAAAATACATCCTGTAAGGTGTGCCAGCATTTTCCCCATGCAGTTTTTTGCTTTGTTTTGTTTTGTTGGGTTTTGTTTTCTTAATTTTTCTTTTAATAATGCTCTTCCCCTGTTGGTACACTTGGCAAAACCTACTCATCCTTCAAGAACCCAGCTTTTTGTGGCCTATTGTATAAAGCCATTGTCTCTTTATGCAAATTAGCCCGCTTCCTTTTAGGTTCCACAGACCTTTGTCCCCAGTTCCCATAGAACCATGATTCTGTTGTGTATGAATTGTCTCTCTTCCAGTCTGTGTTCCTGACTAGAATATGGGCTTTGTGAGGGCAGGGATTATGTCTCAAACCATATCTGCCATATGGTAAAATGCTCCAAGGACATAGTGGTAAAGTGATAGGGAAGTTTTTATTTAAATGTGCTTTCAAGCTCTTCTTTTGTTTAGAGAGCAGTGGAATTTCCCTGGGTGGAGGTGGGGCAGGGAGGAATAAATTGCAAGCATCTGCAGGGCAAGGGACTTGCTTTTTGTCTTCTCAGAGCCTGGAATGTAAATGCTGTCTATAGTGGGTCTTTGGTGAGTGCTGTAACGAGTCACTTATCTTTAAAGCAGGTCATGTTCTCAACTGAAAATACCTTAGGCCTGTCAGTTATAAGTGTTATAATAAAGATACTCTTTATAAGTAAATTCAGTCTGATGTTAGAAAAGTAATTAAACATTATTTAAAAATGCTTTTGCTATAGATACTCCACAATTAAAACAAACACATACACTAACAAAAGTAGTGTGTCTTTATTGTCTTCAGGACATTCACTTACTCATTTATATGTCCATTCATTTATTTTCTCATTCATTCAGTGATTATTGATTATATGCTATCTAGTATGTGTACACAGTACTAGTTTTCATGTGGTTTACAGGATGGCATTGAAGACAGATGTTAAAGAGGTAATCACACAAATAATGATAAAATACAACCATGAAAAGTGCTCCTTGCTACTAGAGAGGTTGTAAAGGAACCTTAATCTTGTAAGGGATGGAGGAGGTTTGGGAGGATGAAGGAAGGAATCTGAGGAAATGTCATTTAACTAAATCCAGAAGTAGGAGAGATTGCTGGTCAAAGGGCTGAAGGGAGGGAAGAAAGAAGTGAGCCTTTAAGGTAAAAGGAATGTTGAGGTAAAGTTCTAATGCATGAAGGTGTATTTTAACAGGCAAGAATAAAGTGAGTGGGGAGAGACAAGGGAAGAGTCAGGAGACAGAAATTGAGAATTCGATAGGAGTCAAAGGAAAACAAGTGTTTGTGAAGTTGTCAGTTCTTTTTTTATTATTTTATTTTTTAAAATGGTTTTATTTATTTTTGAGAGAGAGAATCAGAGACAGAGCCCAAGTGGTGGGGGGGTGGGGCAGAGAGAGAGAGAGGGAGACACCAAATCCAAAGCAGACTCCAGACTCTGAGCTGTCAGCACAGAGTCCACTGTGGGGCTTGAACTCAAAAGCCATGAGATCATGACCTGAGCCGAGGTTGGGCGCTTAACTGACTGAGCCACTCAGGCGCCTCTGTCAGTTCTTCTTTTAAACCAATATTTATATTTTTAGTATTCTGAAGGTATTTTAGGCAAGCATGAAAAATTTCTAATTTCAATGTAAAATACTTTTTAAATAATTATTCTTTATTTATATGGATTGCCAATAACTCATATTTAAGGGACATGAAATTGGAAAATATAGGAGCTGATTATGGGAGTTTGTGACTAATTGAATAGTTCTGGCTCTCATGAATAGGAAGAAAAGAGTGGGTGTGATGAACATTTAAGGAGGTAGAGCCAGGTTTAAACACTAGCTACCCCCCAGAGCACTCAGTTTTCCAGACAAAAACCATGTCTTAGATTTGCTGTTAGAAGAAAAGAATAGCTCAACTAGCTCTGGGCAAGCAGTGGTAAGGAACCCTAAGGAACCAAACGGACTGTGCAGTAAGGTTCCCAAAATAGGAATTTTCACATAAACTCCGATCCCTAGCATCTCTATGTAAATCACATAGATGACAAGCTATTGTGTTTTGCTATACTGAAATGCAGAGACCTGTGTATCAACAGAGTCTAAAGCAGGATGTATCACTATGGCAACTATACCTCCAATCTCAAACCAGAAAATGGACATTCTATGATATGCAGAATTTTTTTGAGATAGTAGTCTCACGCAGTTCCTAGGCGTCTGCTAGCAGAGACGAGATAGGAGTAAGAAGTCAGTACATACTGTTATGTAGCTTAACAGGCAGCATCTCTCTACAGCTCATTTCCTCCAGTTTGTCCTGCCATTATTCAGAGATTGTTATCTGTCTCAAAGTATGACTTTGGCATTGTGAGGAAGAGGTTGGCCACTGACAAATGTTTCCTCGTGGCTTTGACTTTCTGTATTACCCTGAATTGATTGTAGGTGGTTTTGTACAGATTGCTAGGCATTATCATGTATTTTCTTTTCAATGTTATTCTTGAAACACTTCAGGTAAGAGATACTAAATTTTCATCTGTTCATGTTTGTCTGTATATTTGCTTATAAATAATATACTGTAGGAAATTTAAAATACCTAGAAACTAATTGTGGTATATCCCCATGCCATATTAATATGTTTACTGTGTTTGATGGATTAATGTAGAGATGATCAATACAGAACTCATATTTGTAAGTGATATGTTACTCGGAATCTTTTGGGATAAGGATTAAAGGATTAAGAGTTATACTGCTAATTACACAGCCTTCTGAAGAAGTTTATTTTTTAAAAATCTTCTGTCAAATTCAAACAAAAAATTTATGAAAAAAGAATTCTTCACTTTGAATTAGTGAATTGAATGTATCAAGACACTCGTAGCTAGAAAGCAATATTATTTTAAACCTTTCTTACATTGATAGAAAATATCAACTCTTTTTGATAGGAGAGCTTCTAAGTTGAAAAATGTGACTTTTTAATATATTCATGAACACTAATATTTTATTATTTAAAACTTGAAAGTTCTGGTCAAGCATATCAAACAGTAAGTGAGGATATTAACAACTTGGATATTCACAACAATTTAAGCATGCCCGGTTTTGTTTCTCTTTCTTTTCACATGCTTGTAGACACAAAATATCTTCAATATCAATGATTTATTCTCTCAACAACTCTGTTAAGGAGAGAAAGAAAGGTTGACACTATCAAGTTAATTCTTAAGGAAAAATGAGGGAAGAGAAATAAATCACTTTCAAATATTTTTCATGACTAGAAGGCCTCCCTTTTATTTACATTCATTTTGCACTTGACTCCTCATTAACATATGCCCTTATTCATCTTTTCATTAGCAGGGATTCATAGCAACCTAGAAAGAGACAGACAGACATTGTAAGCTTTCTTGCATGATAGGGTGGAGGACAAAGTTGTCTTGTTTATATAACTTTAGCCTCTTTGATATTACTGAGGAGTAATAGAGCAACCTCACAAGAGCAACCCTGAATTATAGACGTTGGGATGATGAATGAGCAATTCATCCAGAGCTTCCTTTGGATAGGCAAACAGTCTTAGACCTGTGTGTGAACTACTCTCCAGGCAGCTGGGGAATAGGTCAAGTCAATGTCATTATTCCCCTGAAAGTACTTTCTGTTCTAGGCATGGGGTCTTTTCAAGGCAGCAAGAAGTATCACATAGATGACTCAGCGTCATGCACAGGTGCTGGTTGGATTCAACCCTTGGACCTGGGATTACAGCCTATCCAGATCATCAGTGAGATGTTAAAGAATTCTAGTCCAGGATCAAAAACAAAGCAACAAAGCAAGCATTCTCCTGTTTTTTTGTTCTTTTTTGTTTTTTCCCCAGTTGGTTTCCCGTGATCCTTTTTAAGTATAAATTCTATTTATTTTCCTAAAATTCATAGATTACTGCCTTAGATGATTTATTAACTGTTTAATTTTTCTTTGTGACATTACTCAACCATTTTTTTTCCGGCTTTACTCTCTTCATCCATAAAACTGAGGATACTATAACCTAATTCACAGTGCTATTTCCAGGATTATAAAGAGATAACGCATGGAAAACTCAGGCAAAAGCTTCGGTACATAGAAAGTCAGTCCTCTTCCAAACATATAAATCAGAGATTTAGCCCTCCTAAGTATCTTGTTCTCATTCTTCAACTGTTTCTGGTAGTTAGCTACTAAAGGTAAACATGTAAAACCTTAACTAATATGTCTATATGGAAAACTGGAACTCTGTTAAGGAGTTTTAGACCAGATTTTATGGTCTGATCCAGCAGTTTCCTAGTATTATATTGTGGTCCTGTCTTAGATTGGTTACCTATACATATCCTTACAAGAATGCATCAGAAACTGGAGAAGTTAGAGGCAAAGTGAAATCTCCAATTCTTTAAGTTGGAGCCTCTCTCTGTCCTTGTAGAGTTCAACTAGATTGTCCTGATTCCCTTTGACTTTTTAAAGAAACACAATAAATGAAGTTAAGGCACTATTTCCAAATTCCTTCATGGTGATGGGGAATCATTTAAAGGTGGAACAAAATGCTTTTCCATGTATTAACTCATAGTCTGTTTTAGAAATCTATAGGGAAAAAAAAAACATAAAACAAATGTTTTGATTAGATAAAAGTTAGAATGTATTAGATATCTTAAAAGATTGATTTTAATTTTTTCACATAGTTAGATATTTTTTTTTAATATTTATTTTTGAGAGAGAGAGCTCCAGTGGAGAAGGGGCTGCAGGGAGGGGGACAGAGGATCTGAAGACGGCTCCACACTGACAGCAGTGAGCTTGATGCGGGGTCGAACTCATGAACTGCATGTAACATGAAGCAGAGTGTGGTCAAAATCCTTATCTCAAAACTTATCTTGAAAAATATAGCCAATAAGGTCATTTTAAAGTAGGAATAATGTTTTGATTACTATTAATAGAATATTTATTATTATTATTATTATTAAACTTAATGCTTCCTAAAATTCCACTATATCAGAAAACCCAGTATAACTTAATTTTCTCTTAATGGTTACTAGGGGTCTTGTACATCTAAATGAAATTTCATATCTAAATAGTCTATTGTAATAAAGAATGTATCAATATAATTTTAGTCGACAATATAATTTTAGAATAATCATTCTAAGATCTGGTTTAAGTTTATCCACATTGAAAGAGCAAAAAATGTACATAATAACCAAAGCATGAAAACCTTTGGTAGAGGTTTGTAGAAACAAATCTTACTTTCATATCCTAATGATTACCCAAATGCGCATATGAATCAAATTCTATTCCTTCTAATTTTTTAGTAAGTCCCAAATTTTTGTTACAATTAGTTAAATTACAGCCAAGGTTGACTCTGGACATGAAATTATAAATCATGGGGAAAATACTCTGGTTCTTTATCAAACATTGCAATGAAACAAATCATCTTAATTTCCAAGAATACATTATTATTTTTATTTTCTCTCTAATAAGATTCTCACTTCCTGAGTACAACATGTTTTGGGCAAGTAACTTTAGAGTGTACACTCTAAGACTTATTTTGGGGTTGGTTTGGGAGGAAGCTGATTAAAATTTAACTGAATCAACTTGTCATAGCATACAAAGAAAAAGGGATAATTGAGAAAACATTTTGAAAATAAAGCTTAACTTGGTAATCTTCTATATAATATCTTGCTAAAATTTCAGCTATCAAGTAATATTTAGCCAATGAAATGAATACAACATCAGCTAGATATTTCATTAATGTATAGGGTGCTATCTTAGTAACTATTATTTATTATTCATTCAACAAACATTTACCAAGCATTATAGGATGCATTGTATCTTTTTAAAATTTTTTTTACTTAAAAAATTTGTCCTTTTTTTTAAATTTAAATTTTAGTTAGTTAACATACAATGTAATATTGGTTTCAGGAGTAGAATTCAGTGATTCATCAATTACATCCAATACCCAGTGCTCATCACAAGTGCGCTCCTTAATGCCCATCACCCAGCTAGTCCATCTCCCCCCTACCTCCCTCCATCAACCCATGCTTTGTTCTCTATTATTAGGAGTGTTTTATGATTTGTTTCCCTCTCTTCTCTTCTCCCTCCTTCCCATATGTTCATCTATTTTTAATTCCACATATGAGTGAAATCATATGGTATTTGTCTTTCTCTGATTGACTGATTTTGCTAGCTCCATCCACGTCATTGTAAATGTGTGTGTGTGTGAGTATACACACACATGTATACACACACACACACACACACACACACACACACACACACTAGATCTTCTTTATTCATCAGTCAATGGACATTTGGGCTTTTTCCATAGTTTGGCTATTGTTGATAATGTTGCTATAAATAGTGTGGTGCATGTATCCTTTCAAATCTGTATTTTTGTATCATTTGAGTAAATACTTAATAGTGCAATTGATGGATTGTAGGGTAGTTCTATTTTTAGTTTCTTGAGGAACCTCTGTACTGTTCTCCAGAGTGGCTGCACCACTTTGCATTCCCACCAACAGTGCAAGAGGGTTACCCTTTCTCTGAATCCCCGCCAATACCTGTTGTTTCTTGTGTTGTTGATTTTAGCCATTCTGACACGTATTTCATCATGGTTTTGATTTGTATTTCCAAGATTATGAGTGATGCTGAGCATCTTTTCATGTGTCTGTTAACCATCTGATGTCTTCTTTGCAAAAGTGTCTATTCATGTCTTCTGCCCATTTCTTAACTGGGTTACATTTTTTTTGGGTGTTTAGTTTGATAAGTCTTTACAGATTTTGGGTACTAACCCTTTATCAGGTATGTTGTTTTCAGGTACCTTCTACAGTCTGTAGTATGCCTTGTAGTTTTGTTGATTGTTTCCTTCAATGTGCAGAAGTTTTTTATCTTGATGAAGTCACAGCAGTTCCTGTTTGCTTTTGTTTCCCTTGCCTTCAGCGATGTGTCTAGTGAGAAGTTGTTCCCGCCAAGGTCAAAGAGGTTGCTGCCTGTGTTCTTCTGTAGGATTTTGATGGTTTCCTGTCTCACATTTAGGTGTGTCACCCATTTTGAATTTATTTTTGTGTATGGTGTAAAATAAGTGGTCCAGTTTTATTCTTCTGCATGTCACTGTCCGGTTTTCCCAATACCATTTGTTGAAGACACTGTCTTTTTTCCATTGGATATTCTTTCCTGCTTTGTCAAAGATTCATTGACCATTGTGGGTCTGATGCATAGTGTCTTGTTAAATGTTTAAACACTTGAAATAAAATTGTGTCGGTAAAAATTTATACAAACTGGGGGGCTAGGTGGCTTAGTTAGTTAAGCATCTGACTTCGGCTCAGGTCATGATCTCATGGTTTATGAATTCGACCCCCATGTCGGTCTCTGTGCTGCCAGTTCAGAGCTGGAGCCTGCTACGGATTCTGTGTCTCATTCTCTCTCTGCCCCTCCCTCACTTGTACTCTGTCTCTCTCTATCTCTCAAAAATAAATAAATGTAAAAAAAAAATAAGAAAAATTTATACAAACTGATTTACAATTCAAATCAAAGTAAAAGTACTTGATAATGACACAGGACTTCAGAGAAAGGGGAAAGTGATTTCTGAGGGAAATCCAATTAAAGATGTGCCATATAAGCAAGCAAGTGTTGAGGAGAATGGGCATGATTTGTATAGATAGACAGAGGAAGAAGATAAAAAAGCATTCTGAAATAAAGGTAACATAAATAGAAGCCTGAGATAAAAAAGGAGCATATTGTATTTAAGAGACAGGAAACTATAAAGGTCTCAATGGAATATTTATAGTAGTGTGAAATAAGGTTAGAGAAAATTTTGAAAGTGAAGCTGAGGTTTTAGAATTTATAAAATGAGCACTAGGAAATTATGAGAAGTTTTGGAAGAACAAGAACTTTGGAAAAAACCCTACCCCTGATGATGGTATTTCAGAATATTTCTGAGAATTTTCATATTCTTTGACCGAACAATGACAGTTCTAGGAATTTATCCTGAGGGGGGAAAATCAGAGGTGACTTAAAAATGAATGTTCTACAATGCTATTAATAACATTGAGAAACTGAATTTTGCCTATATGTCCAACAACAGGAACATGGTTAAATGAATTACGATACCTCTTGGAATATGACACGCTCGTTAAACCCCAAGTTTTAAAAGAAAATCTATCACACAAAAATGTAATACTACTGAGTAAATTAGGCTAAAAAACAGATTCTGGTAATACTTAAAAGTACACAAAAATATTAACTCTGGTTATCAATGGATGAGGAATACTCTGGGTGATTATTTTGTCCTTTTTTGGATTTACAAACTTTGTACCATGGAGTTTCCATAATTTTGTAATTTTCCAAAAACATAACAATCATAAAGCAGTATGTAATAAGATACTGACATAAAGACTTATATACTTTGGAAAAAGCAATGTGTGAGAGTATAGTGGTGAGATATGGGGAGGCAGGAGGCATATATAACTGTATATGCTTGAAAGGATGATTGGAATGGAAAGAATAGGTGGGTGAAAGAAACACGATCAGGATTTGTTATCTGCTTGGATATAAGGTATGAAGGAAAAATATTGTCAAAATTTCAAGCCTGAAAATTGATTGAAATGAAAACCAGTACTTTCACTGATAAAAATCAATGATTACTTTAGTATGGAATTATGACATTTTAGGATAATAAGTACCCAGAATTTGAGGATAGAGTTTATGTGAAAAAGAAGAAGCTAAGAATATGCATTTAAAGATCACCAAGTAGTATCTTAAACTGTTAGAGATGATCAGCTAGAAAATGAAAAGACAGCAGAAAGAATGGAAGCCCCACTTGAGCCTTGGAGAATAAAATCCATAATTAGAGGAAGATAAACAGCAAATAACCTAGGAAAAGTGCTCGATGAGCATGAAGTTGGAGAACAGAGTAATCCACAATGTCACTGGAAAACAAAGGGAGAGTGAGTGTTTCAATGTGACAGTTGTTAGTGTTGTCAAATATGGTAGTGTTCTGAAAAAAATGTGTTGCAAACATAATTCACCAACATAGAACAATAAGGGGTTGGACAGAGAAAAGGCTTATGTGAGTCCTTAGCAACTGCAGAATTAAAGTTGGATTAGAAACTGTGCTGTCTAAAAATTTGGTACCAAATGGAGAAGGTGTGACTATTTGGGAGTTGTCTTTTGCTAACTGCCTATAGTCTATGTGCACAATGGTGTCCATGAATGAAGTGCATAGTGCTTTCTCTATTATTTTTGTATCAGGCAAATACTTTAGATACAATCGAGAATTTCACAAAGTGTTTTCCTAAAGTTCCAATTCCATAGGATATTACTAGTGTGAGAGTTGCATAAATAAAGTTCTGGAGTAAAGTGATTTGGGGAAATACTGAATTATACAAAGCTAAGGTTTCTTTAAAGAAAGGCTTCAATAACTTTTACCATTTTTATATGTACTGTGAATTTCCAAAGAGGGGCTTTGTAAGAAAACAATTTCCAAAATTAATGGAGCATAGAATTCTTTTTTTCATGGAGCACCTCCTAGACTAGTTTTCTGTGGACTTGGTGGTTGGCAATAATGACAGATTACTATTATGAGAAGTTTGGCCTCTCTCCACCCTCAGGGATCACCTATCCTACAACTTCAGTTTTGATCCCTTTAAGCTCAGAGAAGCAGAGATGCTAATTTACTGTACATTTATGGAAATCCTCCTCATCTTTCACAGTTTTTATTTTGATTTACTTAGTAAAGGGACACCTGGTTGGTTCAGTCGTTCAAGTGTCCGACTTAGGCCTACGTCATGATCTTGCTATTCCTGAGTTCAAACCCCACATGGGGCTCTGTGCTGACAGCCCAGAGCCTGGAGCCTGCTTCAGATTCTGTGTCTCCCTCTCTCTTTATCCCTCCCCCCCCCCCCCCCGCTCATGCTCTATCTCTCTCAAAAATAAATATTAAAAAAAATAATAATTCTAGAATAAATGAATTAATTAATGGTTCTTTCATGCATGTGTGAATTCTGAAACTATAGAAAGTGTTTGGTTATAGGAGGTTATAGAAACCTGAAATGATTTTGAAATTCAGTGTGTATTTTCACTTATTGAATCACTTCCTTTGGATTTTTCTCCACACTAGTAAGTATTCCAGAATTCAAGAGTTTTTATTTAAAGCTCTATTTTACAAATATTAAACAAGAAACTTCTCCCAATACTTCATCTCCCTTCTTCCTCCTTTTTTTTTTTTTTTTCTAATTACCTTCCTTTCCTTCATCATTTAAAATGAACAGATGGGCTATTCCAAAGTTTTTGCAAATCTACTTGCTAAACATTCTTACAGACTAAGCAACAATTGAAAATGAAATCCAACAGTTGTTTTACTGCTCTTCCATCAACTGGAGCAATAAAATGATTCCACGGGAGCATTTCTGCCACTAGAAAACGCGATACTGTCATTTTCCTTTTCCTTTTCCTTTCATAAGTGATAATAGATGATTTCTTCTTGTTTCTCCCTCTCTTCTCTCTTGTCTTCTGCATATGGCCAGTGCTTTCAAATTCTTTTAGCTGCAGAAATTTTCTTTAAAAATATCTTATGTATGTTTCTAGTTACAGAAAAGTAGAATCTGTATGGCAATTGGGGAAATGTAGTAGGAGGTGAACTCCCACCTTGTTTTAAGCTTCTGCTGTGGCCTCTGTGATGTATCCATGGAACATAAATGCAAAACTCGTGGACCAAAAGTTTAGCTTTTTTTCTAAAGAATGCAGGATTGTATAGTTGACATTTTAATCTAAAGCTTGCCCTTCTATAGCAGAACTTCCTAGGCCTCATAGTTATGGCCAATTCTTTAATACTAATAATCAATGATAGAATTTTTAAAAGTCATTCAATAAACTGAAAACACAGAATCATACTTTGACTTGTTTGTCTGTTTTATGGAGGATCATAAGCTGTGTTTTTGTCTGAAAATAAATAAATAAATAAATAAATAAATAAATAAATAAATAAATTAATTAAATAAATAAATATGGAAGAGGAAATAATAGGGGTGTAGATGATTTAGAGCATTAATCCAAATGAGACATAAAGAAATTTACCTCTAGGCTAGTAATCTGAATCTTTCCCGGAACAATAACAACTAAAAATTGTCAACCTCTGACAGCTGTTGGATGGTTGATAGAAAATGTGGTAGGACTCTCCATCTTGTTCACATTATGCAGGTGTCCACATTTAAAAAAAAATCATAATTGGCACTAATTAAGACTATTGTTGGCAGCTTCAGCAAGAAGGCCAGACACTGAGTGGGCAGGAAGATCTGCCTGGCTTCTCAGCCCCAGACTTCCCGGCAGGTCACTGCTGAATTGCATTAAGAAAGCGAAGTTATTCTTATTCTTCTAATTCTGTAGAAAGAAAAACCTCAATTTGCTGTTACTAGCAAAATAAACAATTCCAGTACATTTATTACTACACATTTATTACATATATTGGAAGATCCAGGCTCAGGATTATCTTTGGTAATAAGAATGGGTGCCCATATCATACACCGTCCTGTATGAGAAAGCAGTGTAGCCAGACCCCTGGCACAAGATCTGCACAGTTAACATCTGCACGATTGACAGGAGAGGTGATTCTTATTAAGTGTGAGATGGGCCTGTATCAGCCGATGTCCATGAGTGTTGTTGCTTTTAGGACTTGCTGCAGACGCCTTTGTTATGGCCTTTGTATATCAACGTACTGTGTGACTCATATTTGCCACCGAACACGTGTGACTTTTGTCTTGTTTACACATGAAAATAAAATTGGCAATTAAACGTATTGTCTTGGGATTCCCATCCTGAAGAGTATTTTTATATTTTCAGTGATGCTGAGATTGTAAGCATAGAAGATTCTTCCTTGGTTGAGGAAGAGAGTAAGGGCGCATCTCTTTGTGGGCCAATCAATGTGAAAAATGTGCTTGGGGTTGGTGTTTTGTTAAGTGTATTTACAGATTATTCAGTCTTCCAGACCCACACTCAGTTTTACATTCAGATGCAGGCCTGGGTTGGGGATGGGAGGGAAATGAGGCTCTGAAGTGGGGTACCTAATCATATGAAGGTTTGCAATTTTGTTAGGAATAATAGAGAAGCAATATTGAGAGAGCTGTGGGGTTAATGAACACGGATGTGGCTTTCATGTGCAAATTTCTTTTGATTAGATGAAACAACAATTCCCAGAGTTGAGACTGGTGTCCACACACCCAGGCCTGCATCTGCATGTAAATGGCTTCATTAGAGGCCAGATCTGTGTGCACTGATGAACTGTACAAGGCACTCACAGAGTCTTCGCTTCACGGGCTGCTTTCTTGCTGTGTCTGTTTCCTGTTCAGAAAATAAGTGATATATTTCTCCTTTCTGCCAAGCTGCTGAGAAAAGGGATAGATTGAGAACATGAAGGGGTGAGGGTAGTGTACTGTTAGCATATTTGTTCTTTTTCTTATTCGTACGACTGCCAGTTGGAAACGTATCCTTTCATATTTCCAAGTAAAATTAAACTTCCTCAAATTTACCCGGCAGTTATCAAGGTTAGAGTTTTTGTGGTTTGCCATTCAATGCTGACAGGAGAATGGCCCTTGTGTTGAGCAAGGGTATCACTGAATATACAAAGAACTTGGCTGTCTGCTCATTCTACCTAGGTTGAACCAGACCTCTAAAATGTCCTGGGTTTTTCCTTTATGATTCAGGGCTTACTGCTAAGGAGAACAGTCTCCTTTGTGAGAGAAAAGGATACAAGATGTTTTCAATGTTTGGTTAATGAAATTCTGAAGCATCATTAGTTTAGAATATTTCTAGGTAATTTTCATCAATAATCAATTAATTTATAAATTGAACTGGTTTGCTTTCAGCTATAGTCCATTGATTTTAGATGGAGCTCATTGGTACCTGTGCTTGGGTAGTGCTTTGTGGACTATGAAGTAATAAGACCTATATTCTATAATAAAAATAGTTGCCATGTTAGGGCGCCAGGGTGGCTCAGTCAGGTGAGCGTCTGACTTCGGCTTAGGTCATGATCTCACAGTTGGTGAGTTCGAGCCCCCCACTGGGCTCTCTGCTCTCAGCACAGAGCCCACTTCAGATCCTCTGTCCCCCTCTCTGCCTCTCCCCCACTCATGCTCTCTCTCTCAAAATAAATAAACTTAAAAAAATAGTTGCCTTGTTATTTCTGCTCAAAAATTTTAGGGGAGCAGTTTTAATAACTTTACTGAGGTTTATTTTACAAATTATAAAATGCATAGATTTTTAAGTGCAGTGAGGAATTTTACTAAATCTGTACACAATAATCAAGATATAGAACATTTTCTGACCCCAGCAGATTTCCTTGTGCCCCTTCCTAATCCACTTTCCCCTATCCCCCTGCCTTTGATGACATTGATCTGCTTTTGATAAATGTTTTAGATTTTCTTCCCTGTAGCTTTAAATAAATGGCACCACGTGTATTCTTTTGTATCTGACTTTTTTTCTCAGCATAATGTTTTAAATATGTACCCACATCATTGTCTGTATTTGTAACTTATTCCTTTTTACTGCTGAGTAGTATTCATGTGGATACACCATGATTTGTTTACCCATTTACCTGCTGATGTTCTTTTGAGCTGTTTCCAGTTGTGGGCTGTAATGAATAAACCTGCTGTAAACATTTGTGTACAAATCTTTATTTGGACTTACATTTTTATTTCTTTTGAGTAAATACCTGTGATTGCTGGTTCATATGGTAAGATTATGCTGAACTTTATTAGAAACTTCCAAACTGTGCTAATGTGGCTATATACCATTTCGCCTTCCCACTAGCAATGTGTAAGAATTCCAGTTGTTCCATATTCTAGCCAAAATTCAATATTGACAATCTTTTAAATTTTAGTACTTCTAGTGACTATTAAATGGTATTTCACTGTCATTTAAATTTTCATTTCCCTGGGAATCAATAACGTTGAACATTTTTTTTCCTGTTTATGTTGGCCTTGAATGTGTCTTCTTTTGTGAAGTTCGGTTCCTATTTTTGATACTTTTGCATTCTCTGTATTGATACATATGAGTTCTTTAAATATTCTGGATAGAAGCTCATTTTCAGTAATATGGATTGTAAATATTTTCTCCTGGTTAGTGTCATGCCTTTGCATTTTCCTGATCATGTCTTTCCAAGAGAATTTTTTAAATCATGAAGCTCAATTTATCGTTTATGTTATTACTTTTTATGAACTCTCTAAAAAATTGTCTTCTGTAAGGTCACAAAGAGTTGCTTCCTAGAAATTTTATAGTTTTGACTTTTATGTTTAATTCTAGGTCCATCTCAGGCTAGTTTTTGTCTATGGTGTAGGGTAAGATTTGAAAGTATTGGTCCTTTTTCTCTGATAATGATATTCAGTTATCATATCACTGGTTTTTAAAAAACACTTACCTTTTCACCATTGAATTGCTGTAGCAACTTTTCTAAAATCAAGTAGATATATATTTGTGGGTTCATTTCTGGAATCTTTCTTCTGTTTCATTGATCTGCATCTCTGTCTTATAGCCAATACCACATTGTTTTGATTATTATAGCTTTAGATTAAATCTTGAAATCAAATGAAAATTCTTTCACTTTTGTTCTTCATCTTCAGTTTTGATTATTCTTGATCCCTTGAATTTTCACATAAATGTTCAAGTCAGCTTACTAATTCCTACCAAAAAAGAAAAAAAAAAAAAAACTGCTCAAGTTTTTACCATAATTGAGTAAAATCTAGAGCTCGGTTTGTATTTTAACCACACTGGATATTCATATTCATCAATATAGTATATTTATCCCTTTACTTAGATCTTAGATTTTTCTCAGAAATCTTTTAGAGTTTTCAGTGTGCAGATCTTATAAAAACTGCTAATTTATCCATAAATGTTTTATGGTTTTGGATACTGTTCTAAATGTTGATTGCTTTAATTTTGGTTTCCTTTTTTTTTCTAGGCTATAGAAATATAAATAATTTCTGCATATTGACCTAATATTCTGCAAACTGGCTAAAGTCATTTATTAGTTATTTTTTATTGAAAATATTTTATTTTTTTATCATATTGTGTGATTTTTGAATGATTATCCTTTGCCAGATACCGGGCTAAGCATAGAGCAAACATTAGTTCAGTCAATAATTAAACAATTCTTGAGATGGATTCTAGTATTATTTTTAACAGCTTCATTGAGGTATAACTGATGTACAAAAGTACTGCATATATTTAATGTGTAGAATTTGATGAATTTGTACGTATGCAAACACTTGTAATGCAGTCCCCATAATTGAGATAACAGACCTATCCAACACCTCCTAGAGTTTTCTTGTATTCTGTTTTTTGGGGGACAGGGGTAGGAGCACAATATGACTGCTCTATTTTAAACAAATTTTGAAGTGCACAAAACTGTGTTATTAACTCTAGGCACTACTATGTGGTACAGCTGATCTCTAGAACTTACTCATATAGCGTAAGTGAAATTTTATGCCCTTTGAATAACACGTCTCCATTTCCTTCATTCCCCAGCCCTTGACAGCCACCGCTGTATTCTCTGCTTCTATGAGTTTGACTATTTTTTTTAAGTTTATTTATTTATTTTTGAGGAGAAAGCATGATCAGGGGAGGGGCAGAGAGAGAGAGGCAGAGAGAGAATCCCAAGCAGACTCCACTCTGTTGGCGCAGAGCCCAAACTCAAGATCATGACCTGAACCAAAACCAAGAGCTGGTCACTTAAATGACTGAGGCACCCAGGCACCCCTAGTTTGACTATTTTAAATACTTCATAGAAGTGAGTCATGCAGTATTTATCCTTCTGTGACTGGTTTATTTCACTAAGCATAAGAAATGTTAGAGAGGTTGTGGAGAAATTGGAACCCTTGTTTGTGGGAATGTAAAATGGTACAGCAACAGTGAAAAAATAGTGTGGATGACTCTCAAAAAATTAGAACCTGAACTATTATATGATCTAGCAATTCCCCTCTGGATATATACAGAAAATAATTAAAATCAGGATCTCAAAGAGATGTTCATTGGAGCACTATTAACAATACTGAAAGAGGGAAACAACCCAAGTGCTCCTCAAAAGATGAAGTGATACAGACAACTATGGTATATACACACCATGGAATATTATTAGATGCTTAAAAAATAAGGAAATTCTGCTATTTGCAGCACCATTTATTAATTCTTGAATGGCATTTTTGCTCTTAAACCACACTTGCATTCTTGAAATACACTTCATGATGTAATATCCTTTTTATACATTGCTGGTTTTCATTTGCTAATATTTTGTGAAGGCTTTTCACATCTATGTCCATGAAGGTATTATTTTCTTATAATGTCTGCTTGATTTGGTATCTGGATAATGCTTTCTTTGTAAAATTCACCAACAACTTTTCCTTTCTTCTCAATTATTTGATAGAGTTTGTGAAAGACTGACATTAATTCTTCCTTAAACGCTTGATGAAATTGTTTAATATGGACAACCAAGCCCTGTTTTTTCTTTGTGGGAAAGTTCTTAACTAAAATTCAATTTCTTTAGTAGATATAGGAATACTCAGATTTTCAGGTTATGTCTGAATCAGTTTTGTAATATGTCTTTTAGTGAAATAGTCTATTTCATCTGAGTTTTAAAATTTATCAGCAGAGTTTTCATATAATCCTTCTATTATCCTTTTAATATCTGTAAGATGTGTAATGTCCTATATTGTATTCCCCAAATTGCTGTTTGTATCTTCTATATTTCTCGTTTTTTTATAAATTTAGCAAGTGATTTACCGATTTTATTAGTCTTTGCAAAGTTTTATTGATTTTCTCCACTCTGTTTTCTATTACATTTGTTTCTTCCTATATCCTTAATATTTTTTACCTTTTGCTTACTGTGTTCTATTTACTCTTCCTTTTTAGTTTATTCATGCAAAAACTTAGATCATCGATCTGACACCCCTTATTTTTCCTAATCTAAACATTTAAAATTAAAACAACATTTTTCCTGCATACACTGCTTTAGCATCATCCCACACATTTTGACATATTGTATTTTCATTTTCATTTAGTACAAAATAATTTCTAATTTCTTTTACAGCTTCTTCTTTGAATCAAGAGTTATTTATACTTGTGTTTTAAACTTTTGAGATACTTGGGGCTTCTATGTATTTTTCTGTTATTGATTTCTATTTTAATTTCAGTTTGGTCAGAAAATATGCTTTTAGGATTTCAGTCTCTTTAAATTATTGATTTTTACTTTATTGTCTTTATGAATGTTTCATATGTTCTTGGAAATAATCTGTACTCTGATGTAAGGTGGAGTATTCTATAATGTCAATTAGATCAAGTTAGTAGGCAGTGCTATTCAAGTCTTCTGTGAGGTTTCTTATTTTGTGTCAAGAGTATTAAAGTCTCCAGCTACAACAGGGAAGTTTATTTCTTCTTTCAGTTATGTCATATTTTGCTTCAAGTATTTTGAAGATTTATTACTGGGTATGTATACACTTAGAGCTTTTGGGTTGTTAAATTTAATGTTAAACTTTTTAGTTTTTTGGAGAAGGCAAGTGGGTAAGAATATATTTCCAAGACTTGTTTTGGTTGGTTAACTTTCACAAATTATGAATTAAGGTATTATTTCCAAGAGGTATGATCATTAGTTATTTCTGTCAGAAGAGGAAAGGTGACATATATTTATTATATGATACATCTAAATCACTTCTTTTTATATTCACGTTTTCTCTGGTACACAAGTCAAAACATCCATTCTCCCCCTAAATTCTGTAAAGATGCTATATCCTTTTCAATTTCTTATTTTCTAATTAAATACATGTGCTTTAATAAATGTCATTTTTAAAGTTTTAAATGGAATTATCTTACAGGGAAATTCTTTTTAACATTCTAAGAAATAAATTTGACTCTTAGAAATAACTACTTCTCAAGGTCTCATTGATGACTATATTCAATACCATTTCTTTAGTTTTATTTGCTCTAGAGGAGTTCTTTTGATGAAACAGTTCAAGTCACATAGGAATTTTCTTTCCTCTCTGTGACTGTAAGCAGCCAGTGATCCTTAGAACTCTGGGTCTTGATGAGCCATCACATCAGAGGTAGGTAATCTTTCTTCTGGAATTTGATCAAGGCATATTAATTTATTTATCAGAAATTTAAATCTCTTCTATTATTTAACTTTCATATACAATAATTTAGTAAATCATTCAATTTATTGAAAACCTTTAATGAACAAGGTCGAAAGGAGATAAAAAGGAATGAAACATGGTTTCTGCTCACTTGACAGTTAATTTGAATAGGGGAACTGCTATAGACTGAGTCCCCCCCACCCCAGATTCATCTGTTGAACTCCTATTCCCTAGTATGATAGTATTCAGAGATGAGAACTTTGCGATGCACTTAGGCCATGAGGATGGAGCCCTAATAATGGGGTTTGTGCCCTGATAAGGAGAGACTCATGATAGCATGAGATACATGAGAGCTCTCTCTCTCTCTCTCTTTCAACCATGTGAGGAATCAATGAGAAAGTGGCCAACTACAAACCAGGACATAGACTCTCAGCAGACACCACATCTGTCACTACTTTAATCTTAGACTTTCCAGCCTCTGGAATTGTGAGAAATAAATGTTGTCTAAGTTACCCCAATCTATGGTATTATTATAGCAGCCCAAAGTGACTAAGATAGGAGCTAAGACAGAAACATGGAAAATTCAATGGCTTTTGTTAACACATTTAGAGGTAAGAGAGAAAACTTTTGGATGGCAGTTTGAACAGCAAGATTAAAACTAGGAATAGTCAGGGTTTTGATGTACAAACTTGGCTTGAAGGACAGATTATGGGTTATGGCATTATGAACACAATCATGCTGGAAGAAATGCAGTTCATATTCTAGCAGTGGCCAGTGGTTTTGTTCTTTTTGGGTCTTAGATGTCTGTGTAGAGAAGTAGGAGTTAAAGCTGACAAGCTATATTCACAGAATATTGATTTCAGAAGGTGACTGCAAGATTATGTAGTCTAACCTAATTTTATAATTGAGGGAAATGAAGGACACAATTGTTTGCTGTACAGTGCATAGTTCAGAGTTTTTAAAATTCCATTTTACCTTTTCAGAGTGTGCTGTCCAGGGGTCATACTTCAGAAAGCCCTGATAAACTTTGCTGTGTGTTCACATTTGATTTGATAAAAAATAGTCATCACTTAAGGTTTTTGAGGAGGCAAGTAACATGATCAGAGTCATGCTAAGGAAGATTCCTCTGATAGCTCTCTGGAGGATGGATTAGGATGGAGAGAGCCTAATGATGGGAAATAAGTTATGAGGTGATTTTATAACCCAGAAGAGTAATAAAATTCTATGCTATAATGATGACAATAGTAATAAGAGGATATATATATATATATATATATATATATATATATATATATAATGTATTTATATATATTTACATATATATTTACTACTCATATATATATGTATATGTATATATATGTACCTCTATATATACTATATAGATTATATAGTATATCTATAATACACACACATACTTTGGTTAGTGTTACCAGTTGAATATTTGTCTTCCACTAAAATTCATGTTGGAGCCCTAGTCTCTAATGTGATGGTATTTGAAAGTGGAGCCTTTGGTAGATCATTAGGTGTTTCACAAAGGTGAACCACTCATGAATGAGATTAGTGACCTTATGAGAAGACACATGAGAGAAATGTGAAGATACAGCAAGAAGAATTCTTCCTACAAACCAGGAAGAGGGCCCTCACTTGACATAGAATTTGCAGGCAACTTGGTATTGGATTTCCCAGTCTCCAGTATTGTAAGAAATAAATTTTTGTTGTTTAAGCCATCCAGTCTCTGGTAATTTGTTACAGCAGCCTGAGCTAAGAGACTTAGGGTAGAAGTGGCTGGATGTATTGTCTAACTGAGTGTGGGATACCAAAATGAAGAACCAGTGGACAGTGCCTTGGAAACGTGGAGTCACGATGATCTGGAAGAAGGCAGCATTATTGCCAGAAATAGGTCAATGCACTGACCTAATAAGAATCATATGTGTACGTGCGCACATGCACACACAGGCAGACACAAAATCACTCAGAAAAACTTTATTTCCACTGTGGAGAAAGCATCTCTCAAAGAGCTGGGTCAGCTAGATGAGCTAGGAATTGGGACACGGAGACAATTCCTCTGGAGCCATTATCCAAGAGGGCTGACTGTGTGGTGGAGATTTATCAGACGACAGGTCAGACATTCAGAGGATGGAAGCCTGTCTCTCTCTCTGGACCAACCTCATGTTTTATGTAATAGGAGGAAATACAAATAAACATATATATCTTATGTCAAATGATGGCACTGAACTCATTGGTCTATAGGATGAAATATCTTGCTCTAGAAACACGTATCCTGACTCAGTCAAATTTTCTTTGCATTGCTTTAAGGATTTTGGCTAGACACACAAAGGCTATGTGTGTCGTATCATATGAAATTATATGAAAGGTCTAGGTTAGGATTGAGAAGTTATGTTAGCTACTTGAGAACTAAATTTCTCTAGCTACATTGCAACCCCCCTTTTCTATGGTTCAAGCAAATACTTTTACTCGTTCTAGTAGCCACTGGTTATTTTTGCTAAACTCCCTATTCTCCTATTCGAAAGGGAAAAAATAAGGCATTGTTATAGTAAAAACAGTTTGTGTGTTCTCATTCTTCCTACTTGGGAGACCAAAACTTGTAAAAGGCTGGTTTTACAGTAAAAACCTTCACTACTGTAATCATTCCAGATCTATCAGGTCAGCTCATTAGTTTTAGACCATCTGCTGCCCTCTTGTGGCCTTATAATCCACCTACCTATGCTCCAACTCCAAGCCCTTAATGGTTTTTGTCAGTTGAAATGGTTTCATCAGTCATATAGAAACTGACATGTCAAACTGTAATTAACCTCCTTCTTACAGTACTTTATTACACCTTTGTATTTTGTGTCAATTTGGCTATAAAATATATAGGTATTATATAATGTTCACGATCATTTTAAAGAAAACAAACCCTAATACATTATGGATTAAGTATGTCTTCTGGGAAATTTGGAAGTAAGGCCTTCTTTAACTTTCTCAAGTGGAGTGTTAGATTAGCCATTTTATATTAGCAAATAATGTTCAAATATAGAACAACACTTGCCACATAGTAAAATACATAAAGTTGTAAAAATGCTGTAAGAAAGCCATTAGGTAAATTCTTGATCAAAGTGTTTTTCTTAAAGCATATCTTCATATAGTACCACTAGTAATAATGGAAAAAAGAAATTGTTTCAGGTAGAATTATTAATTATGTCTTTTTAATAGGTTTTGAAAATTTGGTTTTCTGAGAGTTTCTAAATTTCAATACCAAGTAATACATGAACTGATACGTTCATCTTTAAAGTCATTACACTTCATTTTATAGCCTTCTCTTTTATATCAAGATTCCACTGTTCTCTTTTGGTCAAAAGAATAAAAGCCAAAGCTAAACCAAGGATAAAGAATCCTTTTATTAAATTTGACGTGCATGTCCCTGATATTTCTCATTGCACTGCCTTTTATTTTCAGCTTCTCATTACCATTTTAAATTAGGAGCAGAGATATTTAACTTATTCAATATAATGCTTTAATGAAAACTAAAGAGCTAATTCAGAGTAGCACCATAGACTCAGCTACTCTGAATACTCAGCAAAGCTGACAATTACATTTAAGGGAAGCATTTCTTTCTTTCTTCCTTTCTTTCTTTCTTTCTTTCTTTCTTCTCTCTCTCTCTCTCTCTCTCTCTCTCTTTCTGGCTGTTGTTTAAAGACTATACTAGGTAATTCAAATGTTTCTATTAAAATGATTCCTAATTAAAATATTCGAGAAGATGGAGAGAAAGGAAACAGAAATTAAACGTTAAAGTCTGTGCTGCCACTGTCGCTCTGTAACACTCAAGACACAGATCAAGGTTGTGCTTAGGGCTCAGCAAACAAGAACAGCCAATCTTTTTTGATGATTTTATACATGATTTCTTTTTAAAAAATCAAAGTCTCTATGGAAAAAACCAGAAGCACTGCAATTCCTAACACTTATTTTATGGTTTAGTACTGTTCATGGTTTGAATATATGTGGCATACATTCTTTTTAAGTATTTGGGGTCCATAAAGGTCTTAAACTAGCTCTTATTATCATCACACCAAATGATAAAACCGATTCTTTGGAAACCTAGAATACAGAATAATGACTGAATGAGCAAAATATGGGCTGTACAAGTATTTCTTAACTAATGGCTGTCATGTTTACTTGATCATGTATTGCTGATAATTGATCACAGCCTACAGCTGTTTACCAAAGATAAGTGCCCTTTCTCTATGTGCCTTACTGTCTTCATCTCTGGAATGGGAAAGATGCCTGTGAGAGTATCTAAAGTGTGATATATATCTGATTAAATCTAAAGGTTTCTTTTCTTCAGAACTGAGGGCAGCAGGCAGACTTTTCTCCTCTGGCATAAATTTGACTACTCAGCATTTTAAGCTCTCCTATGACCTTTCCTCTTTACCACCACAGGATAATCTACCCTGGAAGATAGAGCCAAACGGGGTTGTCTTAGGTTATTTTCGAGCAAAGAATGACTCTTCTAGTTACTACTTTAAACACAGAACATTCCTCATTATCAAATAAATGCATTGAGTCTAACCTTATGTATGCAAAAACTAAGTTTTTCCCATCTGAAAGATGGTTAGTCTGTGTTTAGTGCATAAAATCTGCCCCAGTTGTTTAAACGAAATAAACGTGAGCTATCTATTTCTTTCCAGGAGATCATATTAGTTTATTATTTTAGCATTCCAGTCACTGAACCTACATGCACCCCTGACCTAAAAGAAAATATTTTTCTTTACGAGGTATTTGTTTTGAAGAAATAAGCAAACAAAGAAACATTAAGCAGGGAAGATTCTGGCCTGCAAACTCTAGTCTCTCCTTAATAAGCACCTCTAGTCTGAATATATGCATGATACCAAGGAGTCAAGCTTTATGTGTGTAAAAATGAACCGTAGATATTTTTCTTCCAATGCAAAGAATAGATGTTATTTCTCACTGCCTTTCCTCAGGGTTTCATGGGACAAGGAAACAAGCAGTTAAAAACAATTACATGTGTAAAGTAACGTGGTATGAGTTGTCTCAAAGGTTAAACAAGAACCTGAAAGTTGGATTAAAAATTGTGTTACAAATTTGCATTATAAAGTTGGAACTCCCTAACTCGTTGTGTTGCTCACTTTAAAAATTCATAAAATGAGAAAGGTGCCGTGCCTTCATTAGAAATTTAGTGTGATTATTTGGAAATAAAAATTTAAATTATGAATCACATGAAACCTTTCAAATGCAGTATGGGGGGGTAGGGGACTTTATGCACCAAATCAGAAAGACAATGTCTCAAAGACAAGATTTTTAAAAAGCAATTAATTTGGATCAAATACAAATATATGGCAGTAGAAATATCAGACACATGTTTATCATTCAGTATGCATTAGAGATTAGTTCTTATTCGATTTTTATTAAGCATGTATTTATTAAATAATAAGATTATTTTTATGTTCAACTCATGCTCTTTTCTATGAATGAACCATGATTTGTTATCAGAAAGATTTAGCTGGAACTGTGCTGTTTTAAAAAACCAAGCAAATCACCTCCCTGCGTCCCTCTCTCCCCACTTCCTCCCCTTCTCCTTCCCTTGCTTTCTTCCTCCTTCCTTCCCTTTCTTCGTTCTTTCCTTCTTTCATCCCACTTGTCTCCTTTTCTTTTCCTTTCTGTATTCCCATGAAATGCCCATGTGCACAAGCAGGACGGATGCCTTATCCTGTGAATAAACTGGCAGTGTTGATCTACAGCTGTATGCAGACCACATCTTTCTTCCAAAGCTGCAAGGCGCACATTTAAACTCAAATCTCAGAGATTGCAGCACCTAGATTGCAGTACAAATTGGTATGACCAACCAGACCCAGCAACCATCGATCTTCATTCTTTCTGCCACCCTGGAAACTGAAACCTTTTGTAGCAAGAGGTAACTAAAATTTTGAAGTCGACTTGTAATAAAGGGAAGCAACAACTTTAAGATTGGACTGAAATATCTGACAGCTCTCTGAAACAAAACAAAAACAAAATGTACCCAGGTTTCAGTTACGCTCTATTTGGTTTCTTTTCTTGTTAAATAAGCGCTGGCATATAACTCATTAGACACCTTGTGGGCAGCCCCACAAAGATGTGGGCAGTTCAATTTAGAGTAAGTGGGAGGTGTATAATTCAGCATTTATGCTTCCGGATAAATCAGGCTTCAGCATGTGAGACTTTTGCCATACGCTTCAAATATTCTTATTTCCCTAGCTGCTGGCTCAAATTTGAATTTAAACAGGCACATAAACAATACATGGTGGGAAAAATAAACAACTTTTTCTAAAACAATTTCCATTAATAATGAAACCTTTGAGGCAGTAAACTGAGAGAACTTTCTCTGATTTGTTCCTTCAGTTTGGATGTGGATAGGAAGATTGTGTCCAGGAAGCCAAAACCAGAAGATCATCTGTTTAATCCACTCCCAGGTAGTTCTAAAATATTTTTACCTAGCCTTAGAAACATTAACTGTTGCTCAGAGAATGTATTTTTAACAGAGGCTTCAGTGTATTCTGTCTGCTTGGTATCCCATCATTTCTGCCCTGCTGAGGGCCTTTCCAAACATAGACAATATGCCCAGACCAATGGTCACATGTCTCTAAGGATGAATTGACCTAAATCCCTTAAATGGTCAGACAGGGGACCAGACATGATTGTGGATTTTCCTTCTATAAAGAAAAACAAAGACAACAAACAAACAAACAGAAACTGGAGTGTCTCTTATTTGAGAATCATCCCTTCTCCCATGAAGATGATTAGAATGTTGTAGAATGTGGTTTCCACAGTTATCAAAACGAAGTTCCTTACTAAGCTTCAACAACCAAAATAAAACAGCAACATACTGTTATTTCCCAACCAAATTTCCAAATATTTACAAATCAATAACTGATTTACCCAATGCTAGTGATGGTTGCTAAGGTACTGGCATTGCTACTTGGCGTAGACTATTAGCAAAAAATGGCAGGAGCTATTCTCCTATCTGAAGACACACCCCTGGTGTGTTTGCAATTCCTCTCATGAAGGGGTGGACTCTACTTGCCCTCCTCTTGAATCAGGGCTGGCTTTGTGACCTTGCTTTGACCAACGGAATGCAATAGAAGTGATGTTTGTACTGAACATACATATTTTTTTATGTCTGTGTAGGAAATCCTGGAAGGCTTTCTTTCTCTTCAATCCTTGGCATCGAAGAGAATCACCTGCCACTTCCTCCAAAGATCACTAGTCATTACCTTACTGAGATGGAGTCTATTATTAAACCCATTCTCATCATTCTGATCCAGGTTAAGGATTCAGGTTTCTCCTATCCTCCCTCAGAGAGACTGGTGTCTATTACTTAATTAATTACTTAATTTCATGAGAAATCAGCATGGGCCTGGATGTTGTAACGATGTTGTAAGACTCTTTAGAACATTATTCCAAGGCCTGCAGCTTAATAGGTAGGTGAGCAAATGTCCCTTTCCCCGCTGTGTACTGTATCAATGATTTCTAAGGATAATTTAGTCTAACACTCTGCAAGAGATTTAGTCTTTGCCAATGGTTCTGTTTTCTAGAAAAGAATTATAAGTTTCCGAGCACAGCATTCCATCAATTATTTAGAATTAGTATTTGGCATTAAAAAACAGACCATTTTAACCTGAATATGACTTTGAGTAGCCTCCTGATATCTGTAATCATTTCTCCAAAATTCTTTATAATAGGAGCACCTGGGTGGCTCAGCCGGTTAAGCATCTGACTCTTGATTTCGGCTCAGATCTCAGGGTTTAGGAGATCTAGGCCTGTGTTGGGCTCCATTCGTGCTGCATAGTGCAAAGCCTGCTTGGGATTCTCTCTCTCTCCTTATCTTCCTGCCCCTCCCACTTTGTATGCACTCTCTCTCAAAAACAAGTAAATAAACTATATTTATTTGCTTTTGAGGGAGAGTGTGAGCTCTTTATTTTATTTTATATTATATATAGGATCAATCAGACTACATTTAGACTACATTTGGACTTTTGTTTATTTGTTTGTTTTTGCTGTTTCAGAAATCACTGAGCTCGTTCTATGCACCCATTCAGAATATTGGGGTGAGGGATGATGACTTCCCTAGGGTAAAATCAGAATGCCAGTGTCCAACCTTTATTTATTCCTTTGAATAATAATGTCCCCTATATCCTGGGATCCAGGACAAATGGCTTGATATGCTTGACTTTTAAATTATAGGTATTCTTTAAAAGGAGAGAATACATAATGGAAAGCATTTAGGGTTGAGATTATGCCATAAAGATGAGCTGTTGGCTTTTGGAAGCAACATCTGGAGACTTGATGCTCAGGATTTGTATATGCCTCTGTTTAGAATTTGAGAAGCAAACACAGCCCATAGAAATCTTTGGTGGAATTGCTATCCAGAGCTGAAATATAAGGTTTATTTATAGCTCTAACATATTAAATATTAATTTCTAATATCAAAGAAATAATCATTCACTCAAAAAACATGTTTTAGGTTTCTAGTTTTATTCAGGCTTAATGGCAATTGCCTAGAAATACTAAAATAGGCTGAAATATGTCTTTGAAGGGTAAGAATTTGGGAGGATAAATTTGGGAATCTAAAACACCACTGTAGTGAGATATATTTTGGTGAGTTTTAAAACAGGAGTACACATTTGTCAGGCAGATAAATAGGGATGGTGATGATCCATGATTAGAGGGGTTAATTCCAAGTAGACATTGGGAAAGGCAAGGGGTGATGCAGTATATACTGTGTACAATGAATTATAACAATGACTGTGGGGTAATACTCAAGCAGAGGTGGAGATAAATACTCAAGATGAAAAGAGAGTAGAGACCCCTATATAAAGGATATTCTAAAGCTTATGATGGAGTTTTTAAGTCAGTCATTTGTGTATCATTTTTACAACTATAACTCATGTCTATAGTCCATGGGCTATTTCCTTTGATATTTTCTTTAAGTCAATCCATTTTTTAATTGCATGATCTTACATTTTAAATCTTACATTTGTCCTATAAATATAAAATCAGGACCTCTTTCTGCAAGTTATAAATGGAAAGTAATATCTCAAAACTTTTTAAAAAAAATATCCTTAAAGGCTAATCAAATACAGTTAACTGCCACTTAGAGTTTTATGGTTGTAGGTGCCATTCACTGAATTAGCTTAGGATGGTAAGAGAAGTCAATATTGTGAAGATTAGGAGGTCAGCTTTCAGTATGACACCTTTGAAAGGGCAGTGTGTGGGGACTCAGAAAGACGTTCAGAATTAAAGATAGTCCTAGAAGTTTAACTCAGAGGCACATTAACCTGCAGGAGGAAGTTGATGCTCTAAGAGTGAATGACCCCAAAGGTTTACAAGGGTTTAATTAGTCAATGAACAGATTAATAACAGATTCATCTAGGTAATCAGTATTACCTGGACTGGAAACAAATTAAGAATACTGGTTTTCCATTTTTGCTTTTCTCCTCCCCCTCCTGCTCCCCTCCCCCCCTTGTTGTTATCCTCCTCCTCCTCCTCCTTCTTTTTCTTCTTCTTCTTCTTCTTCTTCTTCTTCTTCTTCTTCTTCTTCTTCTTCTTCTTCTTCTTCTTCTTCTTCTTTTCCCACCTGTATTCCAATCCAAAAGTAACTAAAATTGTCTTCCATCACCCAAGGACAGAATTGATAAGAAAGATAACTTTTATCTTTGGGGCATGCCCTCCTAATATTCAACTTCTATATCATGGTGATAACTTTCTTTTCATTCTTCCTTTCCTCCTTGATGCCTAAATGTTCATGGCTAGACTCTGGCCTAGGACTCTCATGCTCTTTCTGAGTTGCCCTGCTTTACCTACATGTTGAAGTTGCCCTCATGTGCAACTCCTACCCCCACGGATTCCTCCCTTGTGTCACCTTTGAAATGACTTTTGCCTGTATTGTATATTTTTGAGGACTCAGTCCCTCTGATTAATAAATTGATACTAGATGCAATAAGTATTAGAGAAGCATGGTAATATTATATTAGTATAAAAAACACTTCTTAGATCAGCAAAAACAGGAATATTTTAACAATGACTTTCTGGAAAGAGTATCTTTATTCTTCTACTCTAACCTACCACTGACACTGAATTTCAGTGAATTTCAAACCAAATGTGGGAGAGGTCACATTCTGCATTTTCAGTCCATGGTGGCAGAGAATTTCAGCCCAATGTGGTACCCATCTGAATTGTAAGATGTTTCTCTTGATGAAGGTAGGAGTTAGTATGTTGGGTCTGTTTGTGATACCCATAAACCATTTGAGACTTGCAACAACACAGTGACAATGGAATGAAAGCTTGCTAGATTGAGAAGGACAATTCAGGGAATTAATCTTCCAGGCTAAAGTCAAGATTGTCAGAGAATGTGGAAGCAGTATCATCAGGCAGTCCAGTGGGCTTACAGCAGGACTTACAGCAGGGTAAACATGTAGCCCACACAGTATCTAACAAAACGCAGACAACTCTTATGGTAATAGAAGAACTTGATGCTGGAGGGATTAGGCCTGATAAGAGTGCAGTAGTATAGGAAGTCTCATATGCATTCTGTCCCTTCTATACCCTACACTATTTTAATTTTGAATTTGATTTGCCCTCATTCATAGGGTGCATTGCAAAGGGCTCCAAATCCTTTTCCTCATTGGAATATCTTTACCTCATGTTCTAAAATACACTTTCCAAAGGCACAACTTTTTCCAAAGGTTCCTTCTTTTGTGTCTCCCCTGCAGCATTTGACCCACTGCCTTGTACATAGACTGCACCCAGTAAATTGTGGTGGCTGATGATTTAAGTATTTTTTTAAAATAAAGTTCTAAAAAGTTCTAGAATACACTAAGTAGGAATGTGGCTGTGAAGGAATTAGATTGACAATAGCCAAAGCCTATAATAGACAGTGTGCTGTTAAAAAGTAATGTCATTGAGTTTAAAATAAATTGGGTGAAATAATTCATCTTTATGATGGATTAAGACAGTTCTGCTAATGAGACATGCAAATGTTGATGCCATATCTTCTAAAATGTGATTGGATAAGGTAATAGAGTTGGTCAATAAATCAGTTTTGAACAAAGAAGCATAACCATAAAAATTCAGTACAACATAAATTAATATATCTGTTATTGAAAAGATTAATTCTGAGATTATGATTAATATAATTAATTGTTAGATTTCAATATAATGGGGGATTTTATCCTCATTATTCTGGGATTAGACAATGGAGTGAGTAAAATACATTTTTTTTTGTCCCAAGCAATGATGCTGCAACATGATATCAAAAGTAAAAATGCAGGGTCAGAGCTAAATAATAAGAATTTACAAAGGCAAGAGACCTAGAGGCTAGTTCCCATTCTATTTCCAAGTTGTATGAGGCAAATCATCTTTGGGGTGTGGGGGGTTCAGATCAGTCTCTAATTTAACAATTCAGAAAGATTTGTTGAGCTCCAACTTCATTCCAAGCATTTTTGAGGCAGGTGCCCATCAACCTGAAATGTTTTTTATCCTTAAAAGTCCCTTTTCCATATCTACATTTTATGATTTTACTACCTATAACTGTGCTTTGTAATATTTCAACCTGCTGAAGCTGTGTTTTAAACAAATGTGACACAGAATCAGATATATACCCACATCAAAGCAGTGATTCAGGTGTGGAGGACTCATTCTCCATCTGCTTGATAATCCCTTCCAAACTTTCTCTTACCCTACTCCCGAAGAACTCTATGGTATATAGTCAATTACAATTTAATGTGAACTTGACTGACCTAGACTAAACTCATCAACATTAGTTTAATAGAGAGAAAAAGTAAATAAAGTACCTGTAATATGTGAAGATATACATCTTTCCCTTGCTCCAAATATATCAATGTTTTCATACTTTGGCAATACTTATTCTCATCTTTTTTTCCTGGTTCTTAATTTGGGTTTACTTTCTCTGTGTTAGTCGAATTTTCTACTACTCCTCCGCATAATGCTGAAATAATTAGACTGATTTTCTTTGTCTTAAGAACTCAGCACTGATTCTTGCCACAATACATCTATTAAGGTGAATCCATTGTTTTATGAAGTCATCTCCATTCTTTTCCTAATTCTTTCTCAGAATTAAGTAGCTGTCCTTGACTGAATTCTTCCAACTCAATTTATTTAAAGTCTTATGAATTAAGCACTAAATTGTATATTGCTTTGTATTATTTTCTATTATTTTATGTCTAGCTCTTTTGGCTCCCAAACTATTCTCTTGATAGCCATGTGTAATCAACATGAGAAAAACCCTTAATTTTTTCTGTCCTTCTTTAACAAATTTGTCCACCTAATCAAAGGCCTTGAAAGTTGCCAGAATTTAATTTACATAGTGCTCAAGGCTTGGTGGTGCCTCCATTTTGAATAATGTAACTTTTCACAGATTTTCCAACTGACCCCAAGTCATGAAGACCGTGACATGACTTAGAAATATCTGCTTCAGCACTGTTCACATTATCATTGCCTTAAATGCCATAGTCGTACTTCTTTCTGGAATATAGGCTAAGCTATGAAATCCCTAAATTTATAGGGATATTCCAGTTTTATTCATACTTTATACACATTATGCCTAATTTTAGAGAAAATCTAGGTCTCCAAATCATGATGTCAAACAGGCATACATTTGATGGAATATAGTGCTGACATCTAAGGGAATCAGATTTGATGGCTTGGTCCTAAGAATGGGAGTTTCGGGGGTTATGTCGGTGCTCTCAAATCAGAAAGAGAGCAGGTGGGGATGATACTCATCTAAAAAGGGTGGAGATGGTTGAGACCTTAAGAATTGGAAGGTGACAAGGGCCAGGCAAATGTCTAGGTCTCTAAAAACTAGCCAGGTTTTATCCCCTAAAAAAGTGATTAAATACCAATCAGTAATGAGGGCAGAAATCCATACATTTTGACTAGGAAAGGGAAACAGAGATGTAAAAAGGGGCTGTGGATCTAGAGGCCAAAGGGGAATTCAGGACTCAGATCCAGGATCTTCAACCCTGAGTTTATAGTGGGATAACAAATTTAAATCACCAGGAACAATATCTTTCTTACACATTTTATAAATAGTAGAGTGTCTCGGAGCATGTAATAAGCACTTGATGATTAATGACATGTGATTGCACTGTTAGAATCTTAAATTAAACCAGCCAATATTATTTTTAATTTCTATCTTCTCTATCGTGTTTATCCTTTAAAAGGATATTTGTATTTTCATCTTAAACATAGAAAATAGCATCATTATTTTATTTCTTCTTCCACAAAGCAGAATTTTTTCAATCTCTATGTTTAGAAAATAGTATGGATAATAATTCAGCACATTTTTCATCCATGAAAGTCTATGTACTGAATGCAATAGAATAAAATCTTACAAGTGATGAAGTGAATATATTTTTTTACATTCAGTGATTATCACACTAAAATAAGTCTAGAATAAAAGAGCTTCTGAAATATATGTGTCATTTACTTCAATTTATTAATAAAGAAATCTTTAGGTAGGGAGAGGACAATGACTCTGCAGCAGATTTAAGTAATAATATTTTAATCTCTCAGTGTTTTGTTTATTCAGAAAAAGTGTGTGATATATTGCTGAAACATATCTTATGTAGGAAATAAGTAGTAATGAAGTAATTTTGAAAAAACAGAACTTTTGTTTCCTAAACATTTGTGGAATATTATGCATTAGCATGGTTAAGAAGGCTATTACTAATGGTGTCAATGTTATGGCAATTTCATTTCAGACCAATTCTATGTGAGTGCAGACAAAATGTGTTCCGTAACACAGAGATTTTTTTTTTAATTTATTTCATTTTATTTTTGAGAGAGACAGAATGTGAGCTGGGGAGTGGCAGAGAGAGAGAGGCAGACAGAATCTGAAGCAGGTTTCAGGCTCTGAGCTGTCAGTGCAGAACCCGACATGGGGCTAGAACTCACAGACTGTGAGATCATGACCTGAGCTGAAGTCAGATGCCCAACCAACTGAGCCACCCAGGCACCCTATGCAGAGATGTTTTGAAGTCATAGTTGACCTTCTAAGAGTTACAGCACTGATAGAAATGGTGGAAATCCTTTATTTTCTAGACAGAAGAATGGTCTGTTTATAGGGTCCTTTAAAATATGTAAGGCACTTTCATTGTGTTTTTGTATCCAAACTGGAGAAAAATCTGGGGTAATGCTTTGTACTTAACATAGTAGTACAGAAACTGAGCTTCAGCAATTTAACTGACTTGTTTCAAGGCATACAAAATTGCAGAGCCTAGCCTCAAACAAACTCAAGTTTTCAACTCCTAACATTACTGTCCTCTCTCCTAATAGTCTCTGTCCTCTGTCATAATAGTCTTTGTCAGAATGTTGCAGATGTAATTGGATGAAGCCTTGTGCTATGGAAAAACATGCCAACAGTTTTCTAAGTTTTTAAATAGATTTTTCAGACCAACACCATATTTTCAGTTTACCATTTTCACTTAGAGAACACAACTTGTCAAAACCATAGGTGGTGTGTGCTTCACAGGACCTCGACGGGAACATGAGGGGTGCTCTGTGTGATGGTTAGACAGGTGTTTTCAGACTGTGAAAAATCCATTAAAATTCACTATCATCTGTGCTTTTGCTGTATGTGTACCATATTGTAATAAAACTTTAAAGTGTCATTCAGTTTAATATATTTGAAAGGCAATGGGATTTATGAACATTGTATTATGCAGATTTTAGGGTTTGGAATTTTATAAGATATTGGAGCAGAAACCATATTTGTTGTATGGTTATTTGACTCTTAAATATATTTAAAATACCTACCTCCCTCACAAGTCACTCATGCTCACACACACACACACAGTGAAATAAAAATAATAAAAATATTATACACAGTATCAAAAAGACTTAGAATTGTTCTTGGGAGAGCACATAACTATACATCATGGACAAATCAAGAAGTAAATGCCAGAGAAATTAATGTTAGATAGAAAATTCCCAAGTTGAGCTACAAATACAAATTCAAAGGACGACGTTGAGTTCCTAACCTGAGACATGAGATGAAACATTCAGAATAAATGCCTTAAATGTTGTAATAGACATAGTTGTTCTACACCTCCAAGGATGATTTAAAATGCATTCACATATTACTGAGATATTATCTATCACATATAAGAAATTTAAGCCAAAATACCTTACTTACCAAAAAATACCTTTTGTGACAAATGTGAAACTAATGTGACAATTCAAGGTCTCAAGAAGATTTTCCTCAGTAATGAGATACTTTGATACCATCTACTGAAAAAAAAAAAAAGGTAGAAAAGAAATTGCCTCAGGGTTTGAAGGCCAATCTTATTAAGAAAGAATATATATAAGATGGGCAAAACTTGTTAATTGTAGTCCTGATCTGAGATTATAATTTTAATATCACTGTTACTGACAATAAAAATTACCTTGCCTACATAGTGGTTTTGGAAATGGATGTGGTATTCAGGTTGAGGTAAAACACATGATAAAACATAGCATTTTATTTTAAATAAGAAGCAATCGTATGCATAAAGCAAAACTTGGTGCACTTGCAAAAAAGGCGATGGTCTTTTTGGTAATTCTGACCTTGTTTAGAACTGTGAGGGAAAAACATGTGGGCACAAAGCAAGCAATGAACAAAGAAATATTATAAACAATATGGAAAGGTAGACCTCATTGTTTCTGGTCAATTTGAGAAGAGGAAAACTTTGTGTGAGCTCTACAGTTGAATGAGGCTAGAAAGAAATCTGAAGACCTGGTTATAGTTTTGGGGATCTTTCTTTGCTCATTTATAAATAAAGGTATCATATCACAAGGTTGTCCTAGTCTACCTAAAAGCAGAGGCTGAAAAGAATAGAAATTACAGGATCACAAGGATGTGACCAGCTTATTTTGTCCACTCTTTACTCCATCATAAATTCTTTCTAAGAAAGACATACTAAATTCAGTTGATACTATTAAGAACCAAAGTTAAGATGTGATTATTGCTATTGATGTTAGATGAGCAACGAAAGCAAAATGTCCGAGTGTCTCCAAACAACAACATCCAAGGTTACTAAATGAGATACTTTGAGTTCCTTATGCTAAGGAAACCAACAAGGTATGGACCTTGTGTCAACTTTCATATTTTCTGGAGATTAATTACTAAAAGTTATGTTTCTTGCTAATGTAATATGTTTAAAAAGGAAACTAGGGGTGCCTGGGTGGCTCAGTAGGTTAACTGTCTGACTTCAGCTCAGGTCATAATCTCACAGTTTGTCAGTTCAAGACCCTGGTCGGGCTCTGTGCTGACAGCTTGGAGCCCGGAGCTAGCTTCTGATTCTGTGTCTCCCTCTCTCTCTCTCTCTCTCTCTCTCTCTCTGCCCCTCCACCACTCATGCTCTGTCTCTCTCTCTCTCTCTCTCAAAAATAAATAAACATTAAAAAAATTTTTTAAACTAAAAAAAAAAAAAGAAAAAGAAAACTAAATTTAAACCTAAGACTATCTTTAAAAATAAACCTATTATAAAAAAAAAAGTGATGGTAAGACACATAAAAGGACTGGTATCTAAAATATACACAGAGAAATGAAAACTCAACAGAAGTAAACAACCCAATTAAAAAATAGCAAAATACTTGAACAGATACCTCATCAGCGAAGATACACAGATGACAAAGCATATGAAAAGATGATCATCATAACTGCTCATCAGGGAATTGAAAATGAAAACAAAAATGGGATGTCACTACATACCTATTAGAATAGCTAAATTCAAATATCTGACAATACAAATGCTAATAAGGATACAGAGCAACAGGAACTGTCATTCATTATTAGTGAGAATTTGAAATAGTGCAACTTCTTGGTATTTACCCAAATGAGCTGACAACTTGTGTCCACACAAAAACCTACATATGAATGCTTGTGGCGGCTTTATTCATGATTTCCAAATTTGGAAGCATTCAATAATTCAGTAAGTGAATGGACAAAAGGTGACAGATTCAAACAGTGAAATATTCTTCAGCAATAAAAAGAAATGAGCTATCCAGCCATGAAAAGATATGGAGGGATCTTAAATACATATTTCTAAGTGAAAGAAGGTAAGATGTTTTTTATTTTGTTTTTGTTTTTTGAAAAGGCTAAATAGTGTATCATTCTAACCATATATTCCAGAAAAAGCAAAACTGTGAAGACAGCAAAAATATCAATGATTGCCAGAAGTTTGGGGAAAGGGAAGGAGAAATGAAAAGGTAGAGGACAGGGGATATTTAGGGCAGGGTAACTACTCTGTATAATACTTTAATGGTGGATACATGTGATCTGTCAAAACTCATAGAACATATAGAGTGAATCCTAATGCAAACTATGGACTTTAATAATAATGTATCAGTATTGTTTCACCAGTTATAACACATTTATCACACTAATGGAACATGTTAGTTAGATGGGAAACTGTGTATGTGTGCATGGGAAGAGAGGTATATGGACCTACTGATCAATTTTTCTGTAATCCTAAAATTTCTCTAAAAAACAGTCTATTAATTTTTAAAAAGTGAGTTTTGTTATTAATAATTTGTTTCCACTATCAATTACCTCTTCCAATATTATTGACTTCACAGTTGCACAATGAACCACTCATCTGGGAGTTTTTATCAAGTCTTAAGTGGAAACTTTGGCTGAATACATTAAATATAAGCCTTAGGATATGAATTGCTGAGAAGAATATTCTAAATTATGAAGATATATTTTCTAAATTAGCAAAAGTTAAAGGGATTTTGCTTCGCCATTTTGCATGTCTCTCAAAATCATCAGTTCCACGGAAATAATATAACAATGCAAAATAATATAACAATGCAAATAGTTTTTATATCATAGCAGCTTTTGAATCATGTTTATCTTGTGTAAAGGTGAAGAGATCTATGTTATATATCTATAAATCATACACTATTGGTATTTTTATCTTTAACCATGTTGATGAAATCATTTGTATTTCCATCTAATTATAATCTTGAGGCTACATGTAAGCCTAATTTCCTCCAACACTTTTCTTCTACCAACATGTATAATAAAACATCTCGTACTTGAATATGAAGCTCTGTAGTCCACTATACATAGGGTCATAGGGAAGATATGAAGTTTCAGGCAAAGACTAGAGGTTATTTGCTGAAGGGCCTATAGCTAATAAGTGATGGCCTCAGAGCTGATATCCAAGAGGGTCTTAACTGCTATGTTCATCAGAGAGGAGGGGCTGGGCCATTACAGAGAGTGTATGGAAAGAAGGAATAGGAATGAGCTTGCGATTTCAATTAAGCGGATACAAAGGATGGAGTACATTCCTGTTTCAAAGTAGAGGTAAGACTTGTTTCGAAGGAGAGCAAGTCTAAGTTAAATTAGGAGACAATGTTAGCATCTGAAAGCGAGGAGTGCTTCAGCCTTCCCCTTCAGCCTCTTCAGCCTGGTTAGCATGTGTGTCATATTTTCTTCTTCTGTCAGCTCTTGGAGTGTAGCAAACAAAAAGAAAGACAGGAATTGTTAAAAAGCCTTTTCCAAATTCTTTCTCACCTCTATCCCAAACTGTCCAGATCTATATTCGAATTTATTGATTCTCATTTCCTTGCATGACCTCATTTTTCCTGACAGGTTTTCAGTGGTCTAAGAGGTGCTCTCAAAGAGCAAGATTATTCAAGTCACACCATAGTAGCGATATTAAAATTTATTGAACACTTAGAAATTGCTAGAACTTCTAACAGTTCTTTTACATGAATAGTTTCATTTAATTATATTACCTCTTATTACTCTCATTTGATATTTGAAGGAAATGGGGTATATGAAATGGTCACATCTCTGGCTGAAGTCAGACAACTAGTGAGAAAAATTTGGATTCAAACCTAGGTGGATTAATTTGAGTTCACATGCTTAACTGATAAATGAAGCTTCTGCACCCTAGTACCATATTTTGTCTGTGGGTTTTTTTGTCTTTGTTTTTTGTTTTTTTGTTTTTTTGTTTTATTTTTTTGTTTTGTTTTGTTTGTTGTTGTTGTTTTACCTCCTGTAGTCCACTTGTCTGCAAGACCTTGCTCCATTATGCCTACCAGTGCTGAATCGGTTAAACTGGCGTTATCAAGTCTCCTAACTATGAATGTAGAAGAAAAATCTGAGGAGAGAACCTGCATTAGTTTTATCGATCTGCTTTTGCAGAATTGAAAACAAAAAGCCATCTTGAAGCACATCAATAGAATTATGGTTTCCCCTGTGAGAATTTACTGCATTGGCGTTCTGATTTGTTCTCTTCTAAAGAAGGAGCACAGAAAAAAATTATTAGGTGCTAAAATAGGCTGGCCCTGATGAATTGCTGACAGTTCCACATATCTTTCTAGTGTTTTGCTTTCCTCAACTCATGCTAACATTACTCATCCAGCACTTTAACAAATTATAAAGGGTTTATTCAGATTGACTTTTTTTTTTTTTTTTTAAAGATTAAGGCCCTGGGACATCAAAGCAGCATACAAATTGCAAGTCATTAAATGAAGTTCTGGGATTAATATATATTTTATAGTGTAGCATTTCTTTTCTTTTATCTCTTCTACCTTAAATCCATCTCTGTTCATGAGGGCATTGATATGGCTATTACAAATCCTGGTTATGCAATGATAAAATTGAGTCAATAATGGTGAAATGTTACTGCTTTCAAGGAACTTTCTGGGATGTAAAATTATACATATATTCCATGCACAAAATATATATATGTGAATTACACATAGAATCCATATATATGTGACATACATGTTCATATATATATATATATATATATATATACACACACACACAGACATACACGTGCACATATGTGCACGAGAGAGATTTTAGAGTCTAATCTCATGCTTGTCATAGGTCAAATGTCTTTATGCAACTCAGTTTTAGTCAGTTTTTTTTTGCTAAAAAATTAGTTTTGGAAAGGTAACAATTCCAATTCCCACATGTTGATATCAGTTAGATCATCTATAAGATGTATCTTTCTCAAAACGATTTGAAGAAGACATATCCTGTACATTAGAAGCAATAACAGCAACCAAATGATTGTATCCTAAGCATTTTTCTCTGTTGTGATCTGCTCTTTTGAGAGCACCATTCAGTTTGTTTCTGACATTGCTCTGTGGAAGAAAAGTTAGAAGACTTGTTTGCAGACAGTTTGGTTCCTCTTCAGTCACTTGACTTCAATAAAATTCACCTTACATGCTCATCTGCACAGCTTGCACAGCTTTCTGGCTACCATGGAGCATTAGTTCTCTACCTAGATTCTGGAAGCCATCATTCCCATTGGCAACAAAAGACTGAGCTCACAGACAGTGCAACCACTGACTGAGGACCACCGACATTGAAGCTAAACAGCACTGCTTTTCCCACTGGATGGGGCACAGAGATGCTGAAGAGAAGTGGAGGAAGCATCATAGCTTGATTAGAAAGTATTGAGAAGACATGAGATTTGGAAGTTTTATAGCACAGGATTTCTTTCAAGGTTTGAATTTCTATTTGAAATGTATTTAACCCTTGGTGTCAAATCAACCACTCTGTTTTAAGCATTAGAATAGAATTGGGAATCTTTGCTTCCTTAACTTTTTCTCTTTTCAAAAGTGCCTTATTGACTACAGAGAATGTTTTTGAGAAGAGGCTGTGAAACCACAAGTCCTTCTGGGTTGACCTTTTTGGTGAAGCAGTGATCTGATGCCACTGAGTGAGAGTAAAACGGTTTATGCTTCGTGCTTTTAAAATGGGTTATAAACGACATGAGGTTGCCTTTATTAAATTACCTTTTCTTTTTTAACAAACACCATCTGTTTGGGCTTGGCAAATCTCCCACAGGAAAAAGAAAAAAAAATAATGATATCCTGAAATAGAAAAGAGAGTATAACTTTTTCCTTCATAATTGACCCTGGTAATTTACTGAGGTGAGGTTATGCTGGTTCAGAAACACAGCTTTATAAGTTTGCAGTACTAATTTAGTTACTTAGATTTAGTTACTTGGTGCAAAAGTTTGACAGATATTTAAGAAAATATTTTAAAATCCATTTCTTGTTGATTATCTTATTTATTTTTCCCCAAAGAGATGAGGGATTAATGACTTTAATATTCTGTCCTCCCATTTCATAGGTTGGGAAATAGAGACAGGGATGTTGCAGCTTTTTAAAAGATGATATGGCAAACAAATGATAAGGCTACGTGTCAAATTTAAGTTTTCTGGCTACCAATTCCATATGATTTCCATTGCCCTCTAGGTCTAGACAAGCAGAAATGACATGAGCTTTATTGGACACCATAAAGATATGAACTCCGTGAGGGCAGTGTCGAAGTAAGAAGCATCAGCCGCTCCATAACTCTGGGCTGCACAGTACTTTTTGTTATGTCATGAGGGTACAGGTAGCAATGGTGAAGAGAAAATGACTAAGCAGGCTGCCTCCAAATAGAAAGTTGCTGAGACTACTTGATGGAAAGAGTCCAACCATTTTGGAATGTTTGACCAATAGCCTGGATAATGGCCGATACAAGAGAGTCAGCAAAGGTAAAAAACACAGCTGCTCAGGGTTTTGATGAGATCACTTCTTTCAGCATCATCAGTTATTGGGGATGATCAGACTTAAATTCTGAAAGAAATGAGGCTAAAACCAAAGGAAATTAAGATAGGCGAAAGAAGAGTTAAGATGAAAGGAATAATCCATGGTGTTATTGCGATCTTGGTGACTGCTTGCTCGGTGTATTCTTTTTTTAACTTTGTAAACAGTGTAAAGTAATTGTCAATGACTCTGCCTAAGGGGCTTACAACAGAGCTATTCCCGGCCAGAGTTCATTCACTACTACTGACCTGGAGGGTTTCTGTCTCTGGATCTAAAAAAATCTCTTGGAGACACAGTGAGGGCAGCCTCAGGCCAGGGATTCTGTACCTGTGTTGGGTAAACATTAGAGTTCTGCTTTCTATAGATAGGACTAGAGAATTCAAAGATCCACTGGCATCCTAACTGACATCGTGCTGATTCCTAATAAATTCTCTTTAAATTAAAATTGTGGCAGTATTTGAAACTAAATTTTTCATTTGCCTTTCTGAGTGCTGATCCTGGAATAATTTAAACATGACTGAGATGGAAGTGCTGGGTGACCAGAGTATGGACCATTCATAGGGAAGACACATTCTGTCTGAGTCTGCTGAACATCTTCAGTTGGCTATGGCTACATCTCTCGAGCATCCATAAAATAATCTTTCTTTAACTCCTTTGCTCCTTGTTCTAAATTCCTTAATGAGCAACACAGATCTCTGTAATAGTGCTTGAAATAGCCCAAGAGGAAGTAAAATGGTTTATATGAGTACAATCTCAGCTTCAAGGACAAAAGTATATTAATTAATAGGAACGTATTTCAGAGTTCACTTCTAAAGTTTGTCATTTCATTACTGTCTTGGCCAAAGTACAAAGTGATGATGATCTTCATTATTTAACTCCAATGGAGTCTCCATACCTTCTTTCTGAAATTCTTTTTTTTTTTTTTAAAGTAGATTATCTTGCATTTTTTTTTCAGTCTGCCACTTTGAAAGACAATATGCTACCCTTCTTTTCTGCTGTTCAGTCTCTGGTCCTTCTTTCTCTATGCCCATTCTCCCTCCTTTTTCTTCTACCCTTAATCTCCTCACACACACTCTCCGCCACCTCACCTTTTTTCACCCTCTGATGTTCCCTTTCTTCTTTATATCTTTGTAATATTTATTGTATACGATTTGGGATCTAGAAAAGAAAATGTTTTTAAATAATTAAAATATGAACTGGAAAATAGTCATAAAAAAAAGCATACAGAATGCAGTGCATATTCAGAGGGAAGAGCAATGCACTTTAGCTTGCTGGTGGGGAAAAGATCAGTAAAATTTGATGGATGGATGTTCTCTGAGTTGAGTGTTAAAGCACAGGTCGAATTTGGCCATGCGGGAGTGTCAGGACAAAGGAAGGGAGGTAAGAAAAGATTGAGTAGTTGTAGTAGTTCTGTTTGTTCCGTTTACTGTTAAATGAAGAGAATAGGAAATGTAAGGTCAGAATCAGACAATGAAGAATTTTAAATGCTACACTGAATAATTTGAAATTTATTTATTAGGTAAAGGGAACTTGAATTTTTGGAGAAAATCAGTGCTGTGGCTCATGAAGATTAACATGGCAGTGATGTAAAGGATGGTTTGAAAGTGGCTGCTTGTAATAACTCCTGTTAGATTAACAAGGTCCTCTTTTCCACTTAATGATTGTTGTATGTTTGGTTTCCTGGGAAGTGATTTGGAGATAAAGATAAGCACACAGAGGTTTCTTAGGGCATGCTCCTGGGAACAATCCCTTGAAAGGAAAGGGAAAGAAGCACAATTGAAAAGAGAGAGAAATCTCCAAAAAAAATCTCAGATGACCCCAAAGGGAGTTCTCCAGCTAGTATGACTCTTTTGAATTGGGTTTGTCATTGAATGTGGGCTGCCCTAGGAAGGAGCAATGGCCTCAGGTAAGATGACTCCTTAGTGGAGGTAATTCCTGAAAGAAATTTGACCTCTGAATTCCGACAACAGTGCTCCGTATAGCTAAAGGAATAAGTCTTTCAGTTTTGGCAGGAAAGTTACACAAAACATCACAGCATCTCCTACAATTGACTTGTTTATATCTAAACGTCTAAGGTGTGTTCCAAGAGAACCTTGAATATCTTCTTTCAAAACACATCATATTCAACAGTTATTAAAGGCTTACTTATTTGTCTTTGCAACTGAAAGGTAATTTTTGTGTCGGCAAGAATTGTGTCCTATGGTTCTTTGTATGCATAGCATCTAGGATGGTAAGAAATAGGTGTTCAAGAGATAATTTTGAAAGAAAGAATGAAAGAATGAACTGCTTTAATAAAATCATGCTTTATCCAAATTAAGTGTTTTGAAAATACAATAACAGCTGTGCCTGGGTGCCTCAGTCAGTTAAGCATCTGAGTCTTGATTTCAGGTCAGTGCATGATCTCACGGTTCATGAGCTAGAGCCCCACAGCTCAGAGCCAGCTTGGGATTCTCTCTCTCCCTCTTTCTCTGCTCCTCCCCCACTTGTGTGCATTCTCTCTCTCTCTTTCAAAATAAATAAGTAAACATGAAAAAAAGAAAATGCAAAAACAATTCAATGATTCTTTAATACCTCAAATCAATTGTGTCTCAAATCAAACACAGGGGAAATATTCCCCCTCAAGATGAATGATAGATTCCAACCCTCCGTTGTTTGTTTGTTTTTTTAATATACTTTATTGTCAAATTGGCTAACATACAGTGTGTATAGCGTGCTCTTGGTTTTGGGGGTAGATTCCCATGATTCATCACTTACATACAACACCTAGTGCTCATCCCAACAAGTGCCCTCCTCAATGCCCATCACCCATTTTCCTCTTTCCCCCGCCCCCCCACCCACCCTCAGTTTGTTCTTTGTTAAGAGTCTCTTATGGTTTGCCTCCCTCTCTGTTTGAAACTATTTTTCCCTTTCCCTTCCCCAATGGTCTTCTATTAGCCATTCTGAAAAACAGCGTGGAGGTTCCTCAAAAAGTTAAAAATAGAACCCTCCATTGTTTTGAGTTTGCATTCATTTTAAGCATCTGATAAGAAAAAAATCAATATTTTCACATTCTAAAGCTGATGAATACTTTAGTTCCTTTATGAATTACAGTCTTGTGGCCTGTTAAATAAAAATAATAATTTCTCCATTTTTAATATTTTTAGGGTGAGTCTTGGTTTAGGCAGGCTATCTTGAAATGTACACTGGTATCCGTCGTGTATTTCCTAATCTCCGAAGCTGGTGCTCATTTATAAAGTTGTTATCCATTGTTGCCAATGACTATGTGCTTTCATTTTAAGATACTGCTAAATATTCAAGCTTATTGAATGAATCAGCAAAGTGCAGAGTCCCACGGTGGAAATTATTTGAAGACACAAATGAAGGAAGATATGATTCTTGTATTTTTGAGTTTATAATATTCTTGATAGATAACACTTAAAAAGTTTAATCTACTCAGGAATAACCAAAAGCAATGTACAGTGAATACTAAGTAATGCTGAATAATTAAGGGAGAGAGGTACATGAAAAAGAGTGATCAAAGTGACAATAGTTAATTGAAAAAAGATGTTGCATTTAAAAATAAGGCCTCACCTCAACATTCTTAAACTCTTCTTGCAAAGAAAGATGGGATTTATGTCTTCTTCCTTTGAACCTGGACAATTTTATGACTATTTGATACAAGAAAGTATAGCTAAAGTGCCTGCCCACTAGGTGACTTCTGAAGCTATGTCAGAAAAACTCATGTAGCTTCCACACAGTTCTCGTGAAACACTAGCTCCATGCAGGTTCCATTTTAGGCGACTCTGTCAGAACCCAGCCACCATGCTGTAAGGAGTCCAAACCACATGGAGAAGCCATGTTTTAATGCTCTGATCAATAGTCCCAATTGAGCCACGCTTATAAATGAAGAAGACATCTTGTAAATGACACAGAAACAGATCTTACAGTATCCCATAATTTGAGTCTTTCTAGTTGATATCCAGATACTGTGAGGCAGAAAGTCAATTCTATCATACCTTTCTAGATACCCAACCTACTAATTTTGTAAGCATAATTAAATAGGGTTGTTTTATGCCACTGACTTTGGAGTGACTCATTAAACAGTAAATATAAGAGTAACAAAATCCTTCATGAAGAATTGTATTTTTAAAAATTGTTCTTATTGTGTTCTTAAACACTATTTAAGTTGCTTTATTCTGGAAATATCATATGTTTTATCATACATTTTATATATGTTTACTTCATATCATAGTGAAGTAGATGATTGTGATGGAGTGAGTTACTCAAGCACAACTTCTTCATAATGGTAGATACCAAAACTGGCAATTATTATAATTAATCACAAATTTAGTGACATAATTTGAGAGCTTCCTTTGTGTCAGGTATTGTACCAGCAGCCTTATATGAATTATTAATTTATTTTCAAGTCTCCATCTTATTCCTCTAAAGTAGGAGCTATCATTATATTTTACATATGAATATAATGAGATTTAAATACTACATAAGTAATTGGCCCAAGGACATTCATTCTTTCCATTCCAAGAGAGCCTGGAAGTGATTTAGGTTGGGTTAACATGAAAATCCAAAGTCTTAACAGCAGTGAAATAGGGCTTTTATTCTTTAGATAAGGTAAAGAAATATACAAGAGGAAGATAGTATAAAATGGCTTCTGGTAATGCTTCCTGTGTATGGGAAAATAATGATTGTGCTATAATATCTTAATACCTTTTCATACTTTAATGCAAAATTTGGTGCAGAAAACTCTGGCTTGGACTCTCTTCCACAATATTTAGTAAGAGGAGGACCTTCAATTACTATAAGTGTTGCATAAATTCGAGAGGATTATCTGAAAAGAATTCAACCAAGCATTGGCCCTTGAAGATAAAGATTTCTCATAAAGTAAAACGAATTATTGTCCTTGCCCATTTCACTAAAACTCTAATATGACAGTAACCAGAAAGCTGAAAAAAAAATCATTTCAAGTAGGCCTGTTTTGTGGCCTGGCGCTACAGATTCATTTTATATGCAGGTTTAGCACTCGGCAGATGCCAAAAGCCATCAGTGCAATAGCCCATTCAAAGGAACACAAAATTTGAAAAGAGGACAGCCGGCAAGGACATGCTGTAAAAGGCAAAGGACAGATATGAAAAAGATCTGCTGGCCCATGCTCTCGATTTGGACATTTACAGTATCTAAAAAGAGAAGAGAAGACAGAGGAAAGTTTAATACCAACTTTAAACATATGAAATAGAGATCATCTGTTCATGAAATCTTATGTATTTCCATGAGAACTTGGGGTTGAAGAGAACTAGCTGAAATTGTGTCATTTTAAGTAAGAAATCCCATTTAGTGTGGAGATAATGACATTCCAGGAACTAAATATATATGTGAAGTGATGAGATCCCACAACAGTTTGAATATAGCCCTCTTTTAGAGAGGACTTGAGTGTGGCAGGGAAGCAGTAGGTGATGACGATGATCACTGGGGATGATTTTAACACCATTGTCTTGTGTTGAGATGTTATAAAGTTAGGGTGTTTACTTTAAGAATTATGAACTACCAGTATTAAGAGGACACTATAATCTTACCTTGGAATCTAACAGGGATTTCACAACCATTAAATACAACATTCTTGTGTGGATTTATGTCTCTTAATTCTCAAAGTAGCTTTGTATGTATCTCTAGAAAAGACCTATTTTTAAGATGGAATCTACCATGAGATAAACATAGATTTAGATGCCAAATTTTGAAAGTAATGGAAACCTGAATACATAATTATTCACACTTTCATTTCTATAATTCAGAAGGAATATCCCCTGATATTGCTGGTTTTATTTAACAAGACATCAGTGATAGCTTTGAGAAGAGATAATTCAAACCAACTGAAGTTCAAGATAATAAAGGACTTAGCATGTAACTGAGCAGAGTGCCAGTGCACTGACCAGGGCCATGTGATGCTGGAGCATGGACCACTTTCTGTGATGGGTCTGATGTTCACAATATGGCATCCTGGTAGTATACTAAAGTGGCATTAGGGAAGGGACTGTGGAGCCTCTGATACGGCTTGGATCCCACTGTGCTCTGCAGGCTTCAGTAAAGCTTGACAAAGCATGCTGTCTGCATGCAGGTTCAGATGTGCTTAAAGATCTAAGTAGTGTGAGCTCTGAGTGACTCTGTAGCCAGGTGAAGTGGGAATTACAACTAACTTTTTAGTGATTTCTTGTTTGAAATTGTTTTATGGTATCTATCTGCTTGCTGCCAATAAATTCAAATTCATCTTAGAAGGCCAATAAGACATCCAAATATTTGAATCAATACAGTTCTTTGAATAATTACAGTACTTTCCAAAGGAAGGTGAACATTGTGGATTTGGGGTGGTAACTTTAAACAATATACAATACTCGTGGGGTGGTGGCAAGATATTATAATAAGGGAAGCCTCCAGAAGAAATATTAAGCTCAACAGCTTTATTTTTATTACAATTCTAGATCAAGGCAAGAGAAAAATCTGAGAGCAGAGTGATGCATTCTAAGACTGGTTTTATCAAATATGTGCCTATCTGGTTATTAGAATGACCCTTTTAAACATTTGACCGCAGGTGGACCTGATTTCCCCTCAGAGCTTTCTTAATTTTAGTTTAGCAATAAGCAAAACAAAAATGTGCTTGCCCAGTGTCTGACAACTCTGTGAAGTGATAAGCTGACTGATTTAGAGGCTTCTCACCAGTGACATTTTTTTCTTGTCTTTGTTAATACTATAAGTGATTGGGATGTTAATCCCTATTGCACTGAATTGAAGCTGTGTCAATTTCATATAACTTACTATGCATGGTATTTTAGCTGATTGTAGCATTCAAGAAAGCTATGTTGTACTATTGAACAGGGAAACCATTTTTAACACCCTTATAGATTTCCTTTGGAAAGAGTTGAGTTTATAGGGAATTCACTTCAAGTAGTCACTTCAATACCCCTTGTTTGTCGTCAGTGCTTTGGAAACAAGGCTTAATAACCTTTCCTTAAAAATTTAAGAGTTCATGATTTACCTTAGTAATCTTCTCTTCTGTGTTAAAATTCCGATAGACAAGATACCTTTTCTGGAAACCTTTACCTACAATTTCAGTCCCTTTCTCTCCCTTTTTTCTTTCTTTTTTCTTATATCCTTAGAAATAGAGAAAAATTTGTCTGCTACCATTTATACAAAATCTTATACTCTACCTAAAGAGAAAATACACTTCGGGGGCTAAAGAAGCTGAGTTAGAGCTCTAGGTCACAAAACTATTTCTCAACCCATATACACTTCTGTTTTCCATATATTTATTTTTGTGTTCATATTGTGAGACTCTTGACTAAATACAACCTACTTAAAGGATTAATCAATATTGAAGAAGGTGTTTAGACAATACATTTTATTTTATTTATTCACACGTGTACCCATATTTATTTCCTTAAATGAAAATTACTTTAAAAATCTCAGTCTTGAAAACTACTATATGCTGACTAGGATTATAGTTTAGAAATCCTGATATGACATGGGGAGAGTGTTGTCAGCTTATACTTTGGAAATGTTCACACACTTAGCAACTACATGATTAAGTTTCTTGTTACTGTGTGTCTTCATTCATGCCATTCTTGTTTGTAATGTTCTCACCATTTTCTTTTTGCCTACACAAATCCTACAGTCCGTTTCTAATTAGCAAAATATCTATTAACTTTCTCTTCCCCTGAAATTCTGCCAGTAAGCCTTTAATTATGCAAGGTGTTTTGTTGTTTTCTTAAGGTATTTATTTCATATGCGTTTCCAAATAAACTCTTACACTCTGTGAGAGTTAAGACTATGCCTTAAACTTGTATATTCACAGCAATTAGCATAATGTTAAGCACATTGTACTAGGTGCTTATGAACATTTGATCGAGTCGCACAATCAATTGCTATTGGAGTCCCACAGTTGATTTTTGCAGTTGAATAGCATGAGACAGAATTAATGTTACTTGGAGCTTCAGAAACTCCTTGTCAGAATTCAGACCAAGTCGCAGTTAGGCTTTGGAGGATAGATTCTGTCAACCTCAACTTGTGGTTCTCTGTTTTATACAAGCAAACAAACAAACAAATAAACAAAAGATACCACTATCTTTTCAGGCTTTCATACCCAAATTCTGACTATAAAATGTTAGCAAACCAAACTTGCTAAACAATTTCATAGAATGATCTGAAAATTTTTATCATTACATTAGCATCTGTACTATTTGGGAATTATATTTTCTTTGACATAATAACACTCTTGCCTTCCAAATGTTTCTTTTGCTCCTTAAAATTGGAAGATGCTAAAGAACCATATTACTACTTAAACATTCTGGTGCTGGGAGAGTCTATGTCAAGTCATTTATTTCATTCAGTTTTTCTGATTGCAAATAATTTGAATCTGAACAAAACTGAAGTATTGAATAAAGGCTGTCCCACTTAACGACACAAGCACTAGATTAGAAATTTTTAACGCTCATGCTTTGAGGCGGAATGCAAGCTTCAAGGACAAGGCTTTCAGGTTTTATGGTGTTCTGTCTCCACTGCTTAGACAGTCCCAGAAATAACATGAACATTCATTTCATGAATATGTTTACTTGTATTTCTTTGAGATTGCAATTAGGTTCTGACTTAGTGATTTTGTTAAGCAGAAACAGAGCCAAAGAATCTTGGGAGGGATTACCTCCTGCTTTAAATTGATCTCAGCAATATTTTTTACTTCAATTCTCTCTTCCAATCTTGGATATTGCCTTTGAACAACTAACACTTTTCTAAATAATGTAATTTTGAGATTGTTTTGAATCTTATGCCCAGCTAATTTTATATTTTATATTGAAAATAAAGTTGTGGTTTTGAGTTACCTGCATTGTAATGTGTAATCTTCCACCAATATTACTTTCCATTCTGTTAACACTTGTGCTATAGGCTGATGTCATTAAAGGCCAGTATAATGCCTACTGAAGGCCAACAAATTCCAAATGTTGTACTGTAATGAAACTACAGCAATTAACAAATGCCTTCAATGCTCTTGGTAGAACTTCATGGAACTTAGCAGCTGTCTTTTAAGTTGGTCCTCTTCAGAATTAATGACTTTGCTTTTGAAAAACAGTATATAGTTTCTTCTTCTGCTTTAAACTCTTACTGGAATAGAAAATGCATCACACCAAGAGAAGAATTGGAAGAATCTCAACATTCCCATATTCTCCTTACCTACTGTAACCAAGACATGTCAATTAAAAAGTATACTCTAAATAAAAAGAGTACACTTACTGTGCAACTGTAGTTTCAAAACACATTTTTTAAAATTTTTATTTATTTTGAGACAGAGAGAGAGAGGAGAGAGAGACCATGAATGGGGGAGGGTCAGAGAGAGAAAGACAAAGAGAGAGAGGGAGTCCTAAGCAGGCTTCTTGCTGTCAGCATGGAGCCAAAGCAGGACTTGATCCCATGAACCATGAGGTGAAATTAAGAGTCAGAAGCTCAGTGGACTGAGCCAACCAGAAGCCCCATCAAAACACATTTTTTTTTAGAACTCCTCTTATAACTAGATTTCTCTAAGCTCTTCTTATTTAGGAGTTCTGGAGTTTCCAGTGGGAAGTATCTATAGAGATTATGCAGTCATTGATTTCTAATAATAGTAATAATAATAATAATCACCATGTACTAAATTTTATGAAAAATAGATAGTATATATGATCACATTTAATTTTTACAGGGACATTTAGAGATAGGTATTATTTTCCCATTTTCAACAGTATAAACAAGGTAGGAAGGTAAAGTAACTTGCCTTAGGTCGTAGAATTATTGTGTAATAACTAATGGCGGGAATTGGAAACCAATCTGTTTTACAGTAATCTGTGCATCTTGCTCAGCAATACCATATCGCCTCTCTCTGCTCTGGGCAGTTATTTTACACATCACTAAGAAGGAGTTGCAAAAATATATATATTGCTTAATTTACTTGATTGGAGAAGGCAATTAAGTAGACAATATCCTTAAAAGAGAAGAGACATTTACTACTTTTATCTCTCAAAAAATTTATCCAGCTTAACAATAAAAGGCAATTTGCATGCTAGAATTGATTGAAGAGATTTTGGAGAGTGGAAAAATATTATAGTCATTTATTCAGTCATTCAGTCAGTAGATAACTTGAGTGACTCCTAGATGCCACCATTGAAATAAGGCACTGGACATACAGTAGTAGGATATGCTCAAAGCAAAGGTTTCTTTAGTGACAATTATGCAGAAGTCATAAAAAGCAACACATCACAGATTTAATGATAGGGACTTTAATGGAAATGCTGCATTAAAGCTTTCATTTCAATTTATACAACAGTATGGGATTATGTATTGCTAGTGACAGACAATACATTGACTATATCATGTATTATCACTGAACTTATTGTTCTCACAGTGTAATATCAATATACACTTTGTTACGTGTATTTATTTGTATGTTTTCAAATTTTATGGCCAATCTTCATATTCAAAATTTTTTCTAAATACACTTAAGTCTAAAATTTGACTGTAGATCCTTTTGAATTTTGAAATATGCAATTATGTTGTTTGATATCATGAGAGTTTTAAATCTTATTTTCAAATTCTTATATCTTTTATTCCTGCACTTCTACAGTGACCAGGACATCCAGTACTATTTTCAATAAAAGGGATAAGAACAGACATTGTTGTTCCTTTCCCAATCTCAGAAGTATAATTTGTAATGTTTCACCTTTAACTAAAATATTTGCTTTGGGATATCTGTAGATACCACTTATGAGATCAACAAAGAAGTTCCCCTCTATTCCTTCACTCAGTTTTAATCAATGAACCATTTTTTAAATTTTATCCATTTTTTTCTATTGTATTGATCACATCTTTGTTTTCTATTTTATTAATGTGGATGACTAGCATGCTTGGAACATACTGGACTTTTTGTGGTGCTATTTCCTGTTTATTTTCTGGGATTCAGTTTGCTAACATTCAATTTATTTTTTAAATGTCTTTACTAGAAATATATTTGAATTGTAACATTGTGTAAATTTAAGGTGTATAACATGTTTATTTGATACATTTATATATTTATAAGATAATTTCCATTGTATTGATAATTAGCACCTCTATCACATCACATAGTTATCATTTCCTTTTAGTGTTTGGAATAATTAAGATCCAGTCTCTTAGAAAGTTTAATGATTGTAATATTGTAGTCTGTATTCATTATACTGTGCATTAGAACTGTAGGACTTATTTAATACGCATTGCAAGTTTCTACCCTTTAACATTTCTCCTATCCCCCACCTCCTGGCCCCTGGTAACCATCATTTTATTCCCTGTTTTACACGTTTGGATTTTTTAGATTCCACATCTAAGTGTCGCCGCACAGTATTTGTCTTTCTTTGACCTACCTCACTTAGCAGAATGTGCTAAAGGTCAATCTATGTTGTTACAAATGGAAGGATGTCCTTCCTTCTCATAGCTGAGTAATATGGGTGTGTGTGCATATATACTTATATATATGGATAACATATATATACACATATATGTATACCTATATATGTATATGTATGTGTGTATATATATGTATGTACATATATGTGTGTGTATATATATTTATACATATACATATGTGTGTGCATATATGTGTGTGTATATATATATATATACTCACATACATACATATATATATCACATCTTCTTTATTTATTTATTCATTGATAGACATTTAGGTAGTTGTTTCCCTATCTTGGCTATTGGGAACAATGCTGCAGTAAACACGGGAGTGCAGATATCTCTTCAGTATTCTGTTTTTATTTACTGTGGGTATATACACATGAGTGGAATTTCTGGATCATATGGTAGTTCTATTTTTAATTTTTTGAGAAACTACCGTATTGTTTTCCACAGTAGCTGAGTCAATTTGCATTCCCACCAATAGTGTACAAGGGTTCCCTTTTCTCTACATCCTTGGCAATGCTTGTTGAATTACAACCTTGTAGGTGTAAGATGAATAAGGTCTGAGGATAATGCAAAACATGGTGACTATAGGTGGTAATATTGTATTATATGATTGGAAATTTGCTGAGAGAACAGAACTTAAATGTCCTTACAAAAAAAAAAAAAGGGAAAAAAAGGTATGTGAGGTTATGGATGTGTTAATTGCAAGGTGGGAATTCTTCCACAATTTATACAAATGTCAAATCACTATAAGGTATGTATACTTTAAATATCTTACAGTTTTATTTGCCAATTATACCTCAGAAATGCTGGGGGAGAAAAAAAAACTCAATAAGTGATTTTAGAGCAGAGAACACAATTAGTGAACTATAAGAACAATAGAAAATTATCTTAATGAAAACAGAAAATATAATGGGAAATAAAGGAAAGGCATGTAAGACACATGTGGGATTTCCATTGTCCAACACGATAGTAATTAGAATTCCAGAGCTAGAGGCAATAGAGAGAGGTGCAAAACAGTATTTAGGAAGATACAAATTTTAAGCCTTTTATCCTGCTCTTCATTTTTTTGTTCTTTATTTCTCTGTAGCTCCTTCCTTTCCTTCTTTGGTTATAACCAAGTATTTTCCAAATTCCACTTTATCTTTTTGTTTTACATCTCGTATCTTTGTTTTTAAGTATAGTTGACACACAATGTTACATTACTTTCAGGCCTAGTATCAGGCATTGATTCATTCACTAAGTTCTTATAGAACTGGAGAAGATTATTTATATTTATGTATGTACATAAAGATTGTATATATATATATATATATATATATATATACACATATATACATATATATATTATATGGTAGATGAAAAATAAAGATGAACTTAAAATAGCAACAATAATCATTACGTATCTAGAGAAAATACAGGAAAGTAAGTTTTGGAATTCTACACTGGAAACTACAAAGCTAATTAAGGGAAATTAAAGAAGATCTAAATAATTGAAGAGATGATACAATTTTATAAAGATGTCAATTTTTCCAAAATCTGTATATAGTTTAACTATACTACCGTCCACAGATTTTTATCAGCTCTACATTTAAAACATATCTATAATCTGCCTTCTTATTACCACCTGCTCTGCTAGTACATCTTAGTTGAGCCCACCATTATATTTTGCGTGGACTGCTTCATTGACTTCTTCAGCTGGTCTTGTCCCTTCTGCTCTTGTTCGGCATTCTATTCTCATTATAGAGACTACAGTGACACATGTCACCTTGTATAAAACACTCCAGTACTTGCCAAATTGTTCAGAGTAAAAACCAGTATTGATAAGAATCCACAATGTCTTTTTTGATCTACCCCATCCCTACTATCTCAGATCTTCATGTTCTATTGCCTTCTCCCTATTTAACCTACAATGACCCAGTTGCCCTCTATCTGTATCTCAAACATTCTTGGCACCTGCCATATCCTTTTTCTAGATGGTTTTTCCCCAGTTAGCTACAAGCTTACACCTTACTTCCTTCAAGTATTTAGGGTCTTCAGGCCTGCCTGATAACAACATTTAAAAATACAACCTCTCAACACCAACATTTAGAACAGGGCCTGACACACACAGTAAATGCTCAATAGCATTCATTCTTTAATATATTCAGTAGATGATTGGTAAACATTTCTGATATACTAATACTATGGCTTGAAGAATGCCAACATTGATAAGATTCAATATTTACTTCAAAGAAAGTGTCAAGTGGGGTTGTAAGTATAACATAACAACTAACATTTATAAAGGATCTACAATTTACAAAACACATTTACATATTTCTTTCATTTGAGCCTCACAAACAACAGTGTTGTGGAGAGAGCAGGTGTTTCACAGATGTAAACTTGGAGAGGTTAAATAATTTGCCCAAATGGGAAAGCTATGTCTCAAAGCCTGGCTTCCTGACTTTGAACCTTTTTTTTTTTTTCCTTTAGTCACACAAGACTGCATTCTCTTTGGACTTTGGGGAATACAATAGAAGAGTAAAATAAAGTCTATGCCTATAATAAATTTGAAATCTTTGTGGGTCAAAGCTGTGGCATGAGAAACAAAATGAATCCCATGACAGTCCATTTCCTCAGGTTAGTTTATAATCTGTAAAATGGAAATCATGCATACACAATTGCCTTTGGAGACATAGAGAAGATTAATGAGGCTATGTTTATGAAAAATCTTTAAATTATATAGAGCAAAGCATTATCTTCAGAAAATGAACTATTATTAATACATATTTTTATACATAAGCTTAGCATATGACTTTGTGAAAGAAAATCCATGACTTTTTGTTCTCACTTTGAAACTTATTATTATTTAAACAGTAGTATATGATTTGATAATCTAAATATTGCTTAAGTTCTTTAACAAAAAAAGGAAGGACAAACATTTTCCAATGCAGTTCAAATTTATAGACCATCCATTCTACTGTTATGAGACTGAAAAAATTAAGAACCTCTAGTTCTTAAACTCTGTGGCAGTTGAACTTTTGAAAGAAAAATATAAAAGATATCAGGAAGAAAATTTAGAACAACATTGGACAAAAAATTACAAGAGAACTATTTTGGGGGGGTCACTTTTTTTTTCTCTTTAAACAAAAGAGAACTATTTTATTTCCAATCTCAAGTGGAGAAATTGTAAGGTTAAAAAACATTGTTAATATGTGAGAAATGGCATTTAATTAACAAAAACTATATTTTCATTTTTTAAAGTTTATTTATTTATTTTAAAAGAGAAAGAGAAAGCACGTGAGCCAAGGAGGGGCAGAGAGAAAGTGAGGAGGAGAATCCCAAGCAGGTTCTGCGCTGTCAGCATAGAGCCCAGTACGGGGCTTGAACTCATGAACCAAACCCTGAGATCATGATGGGAGCCTAAACCAAGAGTTGGACTCTTAACCGGACTCTTAACCAACTGAGCCACCCAAGATTCCCTCCTTTTTTTTTTTTTTTTTAATTTAACAAAGACTATAAAGTGACTGAGAAATCAGTCTTCTCAGGAACATTAATTTTATAAAGACTATGCCTTTTTATAAGTAGATTTGTAAAAAGCTATAAAGCAGTAATTATATAAAAAAGAAAAAGCATATTTTCTAAAACTATACTGCTACATAAAGTACTAGGGAAAAATTCACTGAAGTAACTCTTACCAGTTTAAAATAATAGTAATTAAAATACAAGTATTGGCTTCAGAGCTTACTAAAATATGTGGGTTTTGTTAAAAAAATTGATTTAACTACGCATTCAAAATAGAAGTTTCATATATAGCCACTGAAATTTACTTTTGTAAAATGGATGAAAAAATGCAAAAATTATAGAATAAATGCTCAGCATTAGGATTTTTTTTTTTTTTTTACAAATTTAAATTAGCTTTTGAGGGTTTTTTTTTTTTTTTAATTTTTTTTTTCAACGTTTTTTATTTATTTTTGGGACAGAGAGAGACAGAGCATGAACGGGGGAGGGGCAGAGAGAGAGGGAGACACAGAATCTGAAACAGGCTCCAGGCTCCGAGCCATCAGCCCAGAGCCTGACGCGGGGCTCGAACTCACAGACCGCGAGATCGTGACCTGGCTGAAGTCGGACGCTTAACCGACTGCGCCACCCAGGCGCCCCTTGAGGGTATTTTTTAATACATATGTTAATTTACCTCTCCTAAGGAGTTTTATCAGATTTTTTGCTTGGAAAATATTGCAAATAATTTTTCATTTTGATGCATTTTCTTAAAATAAAATTTAATAGTAATACTTAATATTCTTAGATATTTTGGAAATGGAGTCATACTCAGAATTCATATTTCTCCAAATATTTTGTAGTACTATATTTTTATTTTTATTATTTTTTATAGAACTTTGTGTTTCATAATAGATAATGATGCAATACAATTCAAATGAAATAGGTTTCTGGTCATTTGAAATGGCAAAAAGGAATTGTAACGAATGAAAATGTGATAGTTAAGTTTGTGTGTCAACTTGACTAGGCTATGGTGGCCAATTATTTTTAGTCAAAGGCCACTCTACATGTTGTTGTGAAGTCATTATTTAGACATGATTTAAATTTAAATCAATAGACTTTGAATAAAGTAGATTACCATCCATTATGTGGGTGGGCTTTATGCAGTCAACTGAAGGCCTTAAGAGAAAAACCTGAGGTCCACTGAAGAAGAAGGACTTCTGCATGAAGATCACCCTGGACTTGAGACCGAAAAATCAACTCTTACCCAAATTTCTAGCCGGCGGCCTGCCCTGCAAATTTCCAACTTGTCAGCTCCCCAAATCGTATAAGTCAATTCTTTAAACACACACACATTTATATACACACACTCATATATCCTACTGTTTCTATTTGGAGAACCCTGACTAATACAGAAAATACCCACCCATACCCACCCCCCAAAACAAACAAGCAAGCACTAAATTCTATAGTAACCATGCTAGCATAAGAACAACAAACTTTAGAGGGAATAAAGGAAACAGTGGAGAAAGGCACACAGCTGTTTTCCATTCCTGAATTTTGTTTTTAACTGGAGTAAAAGCTTTGATATAATATGCCTTGAAATTTTACTTGAAAAATTAATTGGATTTGGCTGGGATGAAAAACAACCACATTATCAGTGCTAAAAACTGGCTTAAGACCATAATTCAAAGCAGAAAAAACCATCACAATATACTCTTAATGACTTAGATACAGAGAATTAGAACATTTAGAACAGAAAAGAGACTGAAAGTCAATGGTATTTTTGTATGAGTAAAATCTGATATTAGCTCTCAGGAAGGGAGGTAATAAATCCTTTCAACATGATTTCAGAAATAAATAGTTGGAATCCTATAAATGTTTATGTAAAATGAAAGGTGGTGTTCTTTTTTTTTTTTTTTTAAATTTTTTTTTTTCAACGTTTTTTATTTATTTTTGGGACAGAGAGAGACAGAGCATGAACGGGGGAGGGGCAGAGAGAGAGGGAGACACAGAATCGGAAACAGGCTCCAGGCTCCGAGCCATCAGCCCAGAGCCCGACGCGGGGCTCGAACTCACGGACCGCGAGATCGTGACCTGGCTGAAGTCGGACGCTTAACCGACTGCGCCACCCAGGCGCCCCTGAAAGGTGGTGTTCTAAGCAGAATGAATATGGACTGGGTTTTATGACTTGAAGGTTATTGTATTGAGAACAGCTTTGATTAAATATTCTTTACTCTTCCACACTAAGGAGAAATATAAAAGTCTATAGACAGCCCTTGACAAAAAGGATGTTGAAACTATAAGTTCTCTAGGTTTCTGACATGGCATCTCAATATCAGTCTTTTTGTTCACTCTTGAAGATAACCACTCAAGAATAAACTTAAAGAGTATTCAGCTTCTATAGCCAATCAAATAAAAAAGGTCACCAAATGCACTTTATAACTGAAGAGATACTGTGAAAAGGACGATGGCCAAATCAGTGAACATTAGAAAATGTGATCAGACTACAAGTTAAGTATTTTGTTTTTGTCATAAGCATAGACATTTTTCAGAACTGTTCCTGGCTATGAATGCTTTGGAACAAGTAAGAAGGTGTATGAGCTGATATTTATGGACTTTTAAAATTTTGTTTCTTGTCATTCCTGTGTTAGTTATTTGCCTGTTTGGTTGGTAGTCTATTTCTCCCATTCTCTTGCTTTGCTGTGTATCACAGATTTTCATGTCTATTGACTTGTGGTTACATTCAGCAAGTTTCAGGCATTGATGAGTGTGAAAAAAGAATAAATTAGGGCATTTCCCCTACTCTTTCTCTGCCCATAGTGGCTTTCTGAGCAGTGACTATGTATCTATATGGGTTTTTGCACCTGCTAGACAGACTGCCAGTGTCCCATTGTTCCTGCTTCTGCCTGCCAAGCAGTAGATTCTAATGCCCCTTAGACAACCCTACCTTCTTGCTCTTCTTATACTATTCCCTCATTATCCCCTTTTGCCGTAGGATTAGTTGGTGTCTTCCTGCTGTTGCTAGTATTTGTCATGTTTCATGATACTCAGTGTGGCTCTCAACTTTTTTTTTTTTTTTTTTTTTTTTTTCCCATCACTTGTTTAATCAACTCTCCATGATGGGTGCCTGGGTGGGTCAGCTGGTTAAGCGTTCAACTTCAGCTCAGGTCACGATCTCATGGTTCGTGAGTTCAAGCCCCGTGTGGGGCTCTGTGCTGACAGCCCAGAGCCTGGAGCTTGCTTTGAATTCTGTGTCTCCCTCTCTCTCTGCCCCTTTCCCCACTCACACACCGTCTCTCTCCCTCAAAAATAAATAAACATAAAAAAAATTTAAAAATCAATTCTCCATGTTAAATTTCCTCTGTATGAAAAACTAAATGGGTTCCTATTTTTCTTCATACAGTTCTTAAAAGTGATCACACAATTCTCTGGTAAGAGAACAGAATTTCTGCGAAGTCAATTTAGGTATTGTTTCATACGAAGACAGAAAATTAAGGTTTTTGGATTTGTCAGTATCTCTCCAAGAATTACCATGACATGTTGCACTTTTGGTTGTTAAGTACAATGCAAAGAGCTCATATTCTTATTGTTGTTCATGACATTTTATATTCCATCACTTCTTTAAAAAATATGTTAAGATTGCTCCCACCCAAATACTTTTTTTTTTAATTTGAGTTTTAAATAGGGGGTTTAAAAATGTATTGTTGTTGATGAAGTGGAATGACAACTGGGACCTTTTTATTTGTGCTATAGATCTTAGCCATTTTAGAACTAATTGTATTTTTTGGTGTAACTAATTACTTAGGGAATATCTCTAGGCTGGGTGTAAATGCCAGTGTTTAGAAGAAAATTTATAAAGACATTGCATCTTCCAGTTGAGTTCTATTAAGCAATATTTACTAGACACTAAGTGATTACATTACAGATTCCTTACTGCACTGTACTTGATATCCTTGCCATGGGCCCATATTGTAAGTAAGACTGGAAAACAATAACTATATTCTCATAACTAAGTCATTTGAATTACTTCGAGTTATTTAAATGGTTTACTTAGAGGACATGTGTACAGAAAGGCTTTTTTTAAATTGTGAAGTTCTATTATTTATTCCTGTGATCTGTGGCTCAGTACCCATATTTTAAACATTAATGTAGTCCACAATAGCCTCAAGAGTATAAGAAATCTGGCCATTGTGCTGAGCTGGACTTTGAGTGTAACCCAGTTAGACCCCAGGGACAGTGTGAATATTAAAAGCAGCATGCACTAAAAAAGAACTCCATTGGGAGACGAGCAACATTCTGTTCTGCCTGGATCTGAGCTCGGTGACCCAGATGCAGCTGAGTGACCTTAGAGCTCCCAAAACAATTCCTTAACTTCCAGAGTGAATGGCAGTTGGGACTTCAAACTCAGAAAATCATAGTTTACATGTGTGGAAACTGCTGAAATCACATAAGGAATGGATGTAATAATGCTTAATGAATGTTCTTGTACACATGTTTGAAAAATTAAAACAATTAATGTATAATATGAAAAGAAATCATATATGTATGTATATATGCATATATTCCTCTATAGAGAGACAGACATCTTATCGTGTTTAGGCCAATTTACCTGTGAGTTAATCTCAGTATATTCTCAGTATTTGAGAATTCTCTCAATCTTTTTTATGATATAAACTCAGATTCTACAACCAAATATAGTATATATTGGAAAGCCATAAGCTGCTTCAAGATGAAATTCGAAGGAAATGAAAGATTTCTCTACATGTTTTTCTCCAAATGGTCAGAGTTCTTTTGGTACTTATTATTGACTCTTTATTCAGCATTAGAATTCTTCTCAACGAAGTAGCTGAGAATCTCTAGACTTTTTATAAAAGAAAGTTCTTCAGATATGATATTTCTTTTATAACACAAAAAGAATCAATAAGAGTCAGCTCTTTAGGATTAGAAGATTCACCAAATACTGGAGGGATTTAAAGGAGAGATTTTGTTCCATTCTGCCTGCCAGAAGGTCAGGTTCAATATGATGCCACACTTTTGTTTTTGTGGTTATCTTAAAGCTTTCACATAGTTGTAACTCAGAAGTGGAATTCCAAACAGCAAAGGAATAGGGAAAAAAAAAAGTTCACAGAGTTCTAAAGGCTTCTATGAAGAAAGACTTTTCAAAAAAATAAAATAAAATAAAATAAAAAAAATAATAAATAAAAAGTGAAACTAGGGCAAGGGAGTCTTAGAAGTTTTGGCTTTTGAATTACAAGCACCACAGGAAAAAAAATATTTTGTCAATCTTGATCTAAATTTAACAGGCAATATGCAGGTGGGTAACTACCTGTGGGTAATGAGGCATCTCTTGCCTACATATGAGTTTGCAGATCTCTAATTATATGCCAGAAATTCTGTACCTGAATTGGAACTAATATTCTGTTATTTTCCTTGTTATCAGTGATAGTTCAGTAACTAAATCTTAAGGAGGATTTAACCTACATTTTAAAAAGTGAAATACAATTGTTAAAGTTGTTGTTGTTTTTAATAATAGCCAAGTAATACAAAATCAGATAATTTCCTTGTTACAGGGGTTTATTTAGTGTTTCTATTGACCCCTTAGGAATTATACATCATGTGATATGAAGAGATTTCAATAACAGTGCTTAGATTTGATGTTGTTTAAAACTCCATTTCTATAACAGCCATATGGCATGACTGTCCCTAGGGAAGTAGTTCTCTCTCTAATTCCTTTATGAATTGCTATAGTTTAGTGATAATGAAATAATATTACAGTTCTCAGTGCATTCAGCAAAAGTCAAGATGTCCTATTGAGTCAAACAATAATTTAGTTGTATCTAGATTTATCATTTGTCAGGGTCAACCTTGCTCTACACAGCAGCAATGTTCTGAGATCTTCCTGTAATGATAGCAAAATGTACCACAGAGATTGTTTCACTTGCCTCAAATCTCACATGTTCAAAATAAAAGTTGCTCTCTTTCTCAAACAATTACTCCATCCTCTGTAGCACAGGGGCTGAGAACACAGCCGCCCCAGAGCCACACAGCCTGAATTTGAATGCTGGTCCTGCCAAGAGCTAACCAGGTGACCTTGGGCAAATTATTTGGCCTCTTGCAACCTCAGTTTTCTTACCAGTAAAATAGGAATACTGTTGCAAGCCATCTTCTACAATTGTTACGAGGATTAAATTAGTTAATATATTCAAACTAGTGCTGCTACTGAGGGAATAATGGCAGTGGTATGTACCTTGTCCTTCAAGCCAGTGACTTAGGGTCTTCTATCTCCCTCCCTTATCAAATCATGATCAGGTTACTACTAAATTCTTGTCCTACTTCCTTTCTTTCATCCCCCCCCCCTTTTTTTTAAATCTATTAGATTTATCTTTTTCATGGCTTCCCCCATTAACCTTGAACTTGGGCTATTACAACTGATGTCTCTGTTCCACTTTGACATTCCTGGTAAAGTATTGGTGGGATGTCCAAGCTTAAATCTGTTCACCTGTTTCCAGTTAATTATTGCAGTGGTTGTCAAATTATTCAAAAAGGTTTATTTACATCTTTATACAAAGGAAATCTTTCATGGGCATCCAATATATACAAAAAGATAAGCACTGAAATCCCCTAGTTGCAGTGGGAAGTTAAGGTAATAATCTTCCCATTCACTATATTTTACCTTTTTTTTTTTTTTTTTTCTTTTGGTCTCCTAGTTGCTATTAGGCTTTGTAACCGTTGTAGCTATTCACATCCCCATACTCACTACTCCCTTTGTCAAATAATCTTATCTGAGGACTCACAGAACTCATTGTATGTATAATTTATATTATTTAAATTTTATAACATTTCATCACTGGTATTCTGTGTTGCTAGTCTTTCTTTAACCGGACTCTGGAGGCCAACTTCATGGTGCTAAGGGTTCCTGGCACCGAACTGGTGATGAGGGGAGAGAAAGGTCGTTTGAGTTAGACCTGTGTGGCCGTGCGCGCTGATTCCATACGCAGGACCAATGTGGGAGTCAGGCCTCCCGGGTGTCTCTCATCAGCCCACTTGCCCAGGATGGCAAAGCTAAGGCGTTCCCAGGACTTACAGGTGCGCGCGAGATTCTAGCCTGGAGATTTCGCGAGATCTGGCCTTGTGAGTTGGCTACTACATTTTGCAGCTGGATGCACAGTGGCTGCGTCTTGTTTCCTCCGCGCTTCGCTGCCCGCGGGCCCAAGTAGCCCTAAAAGGTGAGACCCTGGGGCCAATCAAAGGAAACCATCCCGCGGTTTCCCTGAGGCCAGCTTCTCACTGACGTCCGGCGCAGGGAATTCCAGGACCTCTAGGTTTGTGTGCATATGGGCCACCCCGCCCATCAGCTCCTTTTCTTGTAGTTAGGGGTTACCTGAACTGTACTTATGATGTGGAGAAGAGCAGGAGGTTTGAGTGCGCCCCAATGCAGCCTTGTGCCTGGGGGAAGTAAGGGAACCTGCGGTATTCAGGTCTCCAAGGTATCCTTCATTAGCAAACTTCCTGGCCATACTGGGACTATAAGGTTTAGGAGTTCCTGTGAGACATGGCTTTAAGGGAACTGGTAACTTGGGTTTTGGTGAGGGTTGGGTGGACCTTGGCATTCCTGTGAATCCCCAAGAAATGTCTACTGTGGACCCTGTTCATCCCGATTCCTGAACCTAAGGGTTGATGTGGAGCCTAGATGTGGAGTCACAGAGGCTCACACATGTGCTTTTCATTCTTGCCACCTGCCCCGCTTTTGGCCCACACCCACTGTGGAACAGAGCCTGCCTTTGCTCACCAAGCCATCTCCCTGAGGCAGCATTTCTCATACTGATCTATTGGTGAAGGATTTGAACGATGATTATCTTTGGACCTCTGTTTTCTTTTTTTAAGATTTTTTAAAAAATGTTTTTAATGTCTATTTTTGAGAGAGAGAGGGAGACACGAATCTGAAGCAGGATCCAGGCTCTTAGTTGTCAGGACAGAGACCGATGTGGGGCTGGAACCCACAAACTGCGAGATCATGACCTAAGCTGAAGTTGGACTCTTAACCAACTGAGCCACCCAGGCACCTCTGGACCTCTTGGTTTTACTGGACTAAGGTCCTGTCTTTCAGTCATGATTCCCAGACCAAGATCCTTGGAGATCTGGCCCTCTGATCTCATGAGAGTTGAAGTCAGAGGAATGAGCTAGACTGTTTTGGAGCAGGATGGGCCCTTTTATCCCTGTGTGTATACTACAAGCCCCCTGCCTGTGGCTCAAATTCTCAGTACACCCCCACCTCCCCAACTAGGTGGGGGGGGGGGGGCAGGGAGCCAGGCTATTGATCCAGAGTGCCCTAGCATGCCCTCTTTCCTCCCTGTGCATTTCCTGCCCTCAGGCTTCTTGGATTCTAGGCCCATGTGTAGATGGGAAGCTCTAGCCCAGCAGGCTACCTTCCTGGAGTAGAGTTTTCTTCAACTGCACATGTGATGCAGTGAGGAAAAACTGTACCTTAGTTCCCTTGTGGATCTGTGCTAGGAGGAGACTCATGGCCTCTGAGACAGCTCCCCAGGTATCTCCCATTAGCAGACTTACTCGCTAAGCAGTTCCATGAGATCTGTCTTCAGTGGAAAAGGAAATATGTTTTGGAGTAGGGTGACCCTTGGCAAAAAAAAAAAAATAAAATAAAAAAATAAAAAAAAAATAAATAAAAGCAAACAAAAACTAGATTCTGCATTTGAGAACATACATGGAGTTTACCTTTTGTATGTTCCTTAAAACTTCTAGCATACAATGATGTTTACAACAGATGCCTAATAATATGTGAACAATAGATCTGTTTTGCTTCATGTCTGTTTTCTGTTCTTAGAGTCACCCTATGTCTCTTTCATGACCCGTACTCTCCCTTGTGTTCTTGGCCTCAATATGTCTTCCAGGGTAGTAACCCACCTGGTCTGCCTTTCATTCTTCGAGGCTGAGTTCCTAGGAATAACTTCAGTCTAACATTAAACAGCTTAATGCCCGATACGTTAGTTTTCTATGGTTGCTGTGGCAAATTACTGTAAGTTTAGGGACTTAAAACAATCCTATTTAGTATCTTATAGTTCTGTAGTTTAGCAGTCCAAAGTCAGTCTCAGTGTGCTAAATCCAAGGTAAAGACTACATTCCCTCATGGAGCTTCCAGGAGAGAGTCTGTTTCTGTGCTTTGTAGCTTCTAGAGGCCATCCACAGACTCATAGACTCATGACTCTTTTTCCTCACCTTGAAAGCCAGAGTTAGTGGGTGAGCCCCTCTCACATCTCATCATGCTGATTTCTTCTGTTTCCTTCTTCTATTATGAAGGACTCCTAGATTGGGATCACTCAGATAATCTGAGATACTCTCCCCATAGCATACTCCTTGATTGAAACATACCTGCAAAACCCCTTTTGTAATGTAAGTAACATATTCATAGGTTCCAGGGATTAGGATGTGGGCATCTTTGGGGGCCACGACTTTGCCCTCTGCCAGTGGGACTGTACTAGAATGATGTTTGCCAATAATACTTTGCACTCTCATAATATGTGTACCATTTTAATAAAAATTCCTTTTCTTATTTCATTTGGTCTGCACAATATTTGGCAAGGGTATTTCTCACATAATTTTCCTTACATTGATCTTACAAACATTATATAGTTTGTATATAAAGTCCAGATCTTTATATATCTAGTATCATAGAGGTAGTTTTAAATATATGAGTCTCCATGATATCATAACTTGAAGGTATTGGTTATATTTTGTTCATCTCCAGATAACCTGTGGCTCATAGTTTGTTTTCATTAGTTAGTGAGTGAAGAAACTGATGTTGATAGAGGTTGTGTGACTTATCCAAACTCAGGTTTAAAATTATTGAAGCTACAGCTAGTACTCAGAGCTTTTGAATTATAAACCAGAGTTCCTTCCGATTTACCCCAATGCCGACAATTTATCAGTTGACCACATAGCTTCTCTTCTTCATGGTATTGTTATAGAGACCTGAAAAGGCATACGTATGAACACATTGGGAAGTATGTAGTGATATAGGCTGCATACTATTATTGTAATTTTAATGTAAATTTCCCAGGGTTGAAAATTTTCCCAGAAAGAAATTAAGGTGTTTGATACGAGGGAGGTAAAAACCTCAACACAAAAATCATTGCAGATTGCTTCAGAATAGATTCTATTTCTGTCAGCATCAAATGTACTGAAGTAGTGTTCATTTAGGCATAAAAATATCTGATGTAAGTAAATAAGTAGTCAAGAAAATGAAGGATTCAGAAGTTTTTTGTTCTATCTAATAATTTGGTGCTGTTGAAGAAATAAGTAATTTAATGTTGGGGAAATTTGGAGTCTTAAGGAAGAATGTAGATTTAGAAAAATTGAGGATGAGATGGTTTTAGTACATTTACTGGAGCTGACGTTTGAGAAGCAAGAAACCTTCATATTAAGGATATTATTTCCATATAATCTTTGTGTGTACACATTCCTGAATTCGGAGCTAAAGAAGGCATAATTTGAGGTGCGAAACTTGTGAAGAAGGTCTGGATTAGAATGATAAGACCTTTGGTATTAGTAACTGCACGGTCACTTGGAACTAGCTGGTTACTATATGTTTTATGTTGTCTTTATCTCATTTTCAATCACACAGAACCGTCACACTATCAAGAGGTGTGTGCTTTTTCTGCAGACAAATAAGACTAGACTTCGTTCTAGGGATATTTGTCTCTGGAGCTTCATTGAACCGTGTTTTTTATCAGGATGCTATGAAGACCTATTAGGGTCTAGTATACAACAACTTGGGCATAATGACTTCAGGCTCTGCTGCTTGCAGCAAGGAAATGGCTCTGTGTTCACCTGTTGGGAAGGATAAAATGTCTTTGGTGTTTAAAGAAAAGAAAAAAAACCCTCTTAAGTTTGCATAGTATACCAGTAAAACAGAGTGATAGAATATCTTCAATTGGCTATACACACGTTCTTTGCCTGACTTTTATTGACTTTGTACCTTCAAGATTATCGAATTCAACTTTACTTGTTCCCTGATTCTGCCAGTGCAAAAGAGTTCCTTCTCAGTGAGGTTTTCTGAGTCCCTAAATCTCTTGGGGAATTTTATATCTAATAAGTAAGAATATCCAGTAAATGTATTTAATACAAGTCTGTAGTTACAGTATGGTTGATAAAGCACAATTTTTTTTCTGTCTTCAGGAAATGATCTAAGATTGACACAAAGTAGCTCCCCAGGGTTAATCTTTAGGGAAGTTCCGGGAGACTAGGAGAGGACTTCATCAAAGATAGTATACCATTAGGATATGACTTTAATAGAATAACCATAATTGAAAAGCCATTGTCTTAGTATCTTTAGGACATACCAAGGCATTGCAAGCTTCTTTCTATTTTTCTTTTGTGCCTAGAGATGGCATATAAATCTGCACAGGCCTCTGCAGATCATTTTCAAAAGAAACAATATGGAGGGACACATATCAAGCAGAATTTAAGATCCAGGAATGCCACTTTTTTGAATTTCGTAATGTCATCATTTGTTTGAAACCAAGTTGTTCATTTTCTGTTGCATAGATTTTATTCTGACCTTAATGAGAAAATAGCATATTCCTCTGTGTGTGTGTGTTTTCTTCTCTGAAGCTGTAATATAAAAAAAGCATAAATCAAAGCTGTTTTGACAGATGAACAACACAATTTTGTAACAGGATAGAAATTAAAAAAAAAAAAAAAAGACTGAATAGCTGATAAAAGATGAGTTGAACTAGGAGGATTGATGTTAGAGCTGAAGGCACCATTAGAGATTAGATGCTCATTGGCTTTTCAGCAAGCCTGGTGACTCATTCTACATAAATGAAGTTTGTGATATGTAATGAAAAGCTTTCTATCTTCACTGCAAGCAAATTAGCAGGTATTTTGTGGCAGGAATGTTAATGTTATCTTGCATTTGTTTCTGAGCAGGAACACATTAACAGAGCAGGTTTGAAAAGAATTTCACTTTTATAACATCAGGTGCCGAAGGTATTAGAACAAGGTCACCTCTGTAAAGTAATGAGGGAAAATTAGGTTATAAACATGCAGTGCCTAAAAATATATTCAGTCTTCTCTGCAGAGTGAATGCAATATAGGATCGCCCCATTTTGCTAATTTTCTCTTACTTCAAATTACACTCAGACCCCAAAGCAAATCCAAAGAGTTAAATAATAAAGCAAGACAGGGTAGGCTCAAATTGGGCAACCAATCCAAAGCAATAGTGTCCAAATATCTGGATATATGCTTCATAATTTATAAATCAGGACATTTGGAATATTTATGTAATAAGCCACAGAGGTCCACATTATCTGTTTGGGAGAAATAGTAGAAAAAGGCAAATGAAAGAGAAAAATAAAATATTGCCCATTTTGGATGGCATTAAAGCTTAAAAGGAAGTTGAGTGGTTGTTGGGAATACTATCAAGATTAAGAGAGATGGGCTAGAAGATAAAATGATAGGTTCTCAAAAAGTGGGGTAATAGGAGTATGAATGATTCTATTCTTTTTATGAGTACATAAAGAGACAGGGTGGGTAGTGTGTATGCAGAAGGCCCACCAGATCTGGATAATCTGGATAGGATATCATGTTCTAGGATGGACCATTATAGCCCCAAAGACCTGAGTTTCACGATTTGGGTAATCATACTTGCAGGTTTTCCTGGACTAGAAGCAGACATGCTGATGTAGTTCCTCATCTTGTCCTAAATATCCACCCACTTGCCTAACCTCCTATCTTCTGCCTTATTATTCATTTCTGCAACTAAATTAAAGCTTGTCATGATCCACCTCATTCTGCCCAAATATCGTGAGACTATAGGGTGATTAAAATATAAGAAACCAACACTGGCCTCTAACTACAAAAATCCTTTAGACTAATATAGCAACTTAATTACTTAATTAAGCAATTAACTATAAAGCAGAAAGATGAAAGAATGAGTGTTTGGAATAGCAGTTAATAAAATTTTTGTGCAATTAAAATTTTAGTAAGAATTTAACTGTAAATGAAAATGCATTGCTGGTTATGATAGCCACTTCTTAAAAAGTCATGAACCAGGGTCAGTGACTGGTTGATATTTATTGTGTCCAATCTGGACTTAGTGTGTCTGGAATTTAGTTTATAAAATTTGTTGGTCTAATAAAGGATTGAAATATCTCATCTAACCTCCAAATCTGAGATCTGGAAGGATGAAATGACGTGCCCAAATTCACAAGGTAATTACTGGAAGATCCACTTGAACCTAGGGCCTTTAGATTCTTGTTTTGTTAAAAACCAAACCAAGCAACCAACCAACCAACCAAACAAGCAAACAAACAAGCAAAAACAAGTTTATTGACTTGTGCAGCATACTTTTCAAGCCTGACTGATTGTTGGTATCACTAATGTCCAGGCACTACTCCAGGACAATATCTGGGAGTAAGGTACACCATGCATATTTTTGTAACTCTTCTCAAGTGATGCAATGCAAAACCAGGGTTGAGAAACAAGTGGGCAATTTGGAGATTCCATTAGAAAACGGTGCAATTCCTTTAGTCCAGGACTACAGTGCTATTTTACCCAAGGTAATTTTGAGAGGAAAAAGATAGAAGGGACTATTTAATGTTTAGCATAGGAAGTGCCCTATGTATGTCTTTAATGTTTCTGACATGTATTCGGTTAACAGCAGGGCATGTATCAAGGAAAGAGCCAGTGTTAAGGTAACATGGACCTCATTTTTGAAGCAATCTTTAAAATGAGAGGTCTGGCAAGATGAAACTCAGAAAATAAATCAATGCTTGTCTAAAGGTTATAGAGTAACTTGGGAACTATTTGAGCTCTAGTGATTATAAGATCAGAAGATTAAAAAATAACCCTGAGGGTGTGCTTTAGGAACCATTCCCTCTGAAGATATATGGGAGATTTATGATTGAGTTGAAATCATTTTTGATTGGAAATAACTCCAACCCATGAAGAACATTAGAGTTGAAATGGTAGAAGGAACATTGTCAGAATATGTTCTTTATTCACATTCTAAAGGCTAGCCATTTACCACTGAAAGAATAAGAACTGCCTAATAAATTAATACAACAACTAATGGAAAGCCTAGTAGTCAAACAGGTGCCGACTATAATTAAGACAGTGTAAGGGATGGGATCAGACTACAAAGGAGTTCAAGGTAGTCCTCAAACTCAAAGGCTTAGATGTGACTCAAATATGACAAACGTTTGAAAAGTTAAATAGCAAAAGAAGATATCATCGACAATCTGATGCTAAAATAGATTGTCAGTTATAAAGCACTTCAACAGTCAAATGACTGTTTAAAGAATAAGTACTTTCAGGAGTTCAGAGGCAAAGAGAGAAAAGGTTCCCAAATGACCATCTTCCAGATAAAATCTAAATACCTTAACTGTTGGTCCTTATTTACCTTTCCCATGCCTGCTCTTTCAGTCTTGGTGTTTAGCACTTCTCACTTAATGTAGCTCTTAATGCTGGGGCTGGGGGAAAGAAAAGACAGGAAGTATTGAAACTGGTCCTTCTGACCTAGTCTTCCCTAGCTTTATACAAGTGAAAAGATCCACATGGTTGCCTTTCTGTTCATTATACTTACCAATATAATTTCCTTGCCCCTCTTGCTTGATTAAAAACTTCCTCTTTATGAGGTGATAGATGCTAACTAAACTTAATGTGGTAATCATTTCACAATACCTGTAATTCAAACTATTATGCTTTACATCTTGTTAGATGTATGCCAATTATATCAGTAAAACTGGAAAGAAAAAAAACTTCCTCTAAAGGGGGATACGTTATTACAAGCAATTAGAAGTGTGATCATGTTTTAAAGGTCATTATTTAAACATTTCAGGATTTTGTCTTGTACAGAGGACTCCTGGAAAAGATAATGGTGAATAGAAAGGAATACAATGTGATAGTATATCTTAGGTACTGCGATATATGGCTATTCATTAAGTTAGTCAGCCAGTCTGCAAAAGTGGGTGGAACACAATAAATCGGTACTACTGTGAGCCAGGCATGGTGATGAAACTCTGAAGACTTGCTCTCTCACTGAATGAAGCAATAATATTGTGATTGGGAATAATGTAGGCCCAGAACTGAGCAACGTGCAAGATAGACTGTTAATGTCATGAGAGAGGTAAAACTTTTCAGCACCTCTCAAACCTGGTCCTCTTTCAGTGTTCCTTATTAGAGAGAATTGGGAACCATCCGTGAATTTTGTATGTCAGATATGTAGGAAACAACATCAATGTCCCACTGCATCTCAGCCTCAACTCTTAGCCATTGGCAAGTTACCAACAATTTATATTCGAATTTTCTTTCTATTGTTATGACTTTGCTCCCTCTCCTGTGTTTCTGCCCAAGTTAAACTTAGGTTCATTTCTCACCTGCTATTGTAGTATCTACCTGATTAATTTCCCTACACATGCTGCAATAAGAGTGACGTTTTCAAAATGCAGATTGGGCATATCACCACTCTGATTAAGCTTCATGAGGGCAGAGAATTTGCTTCTGCAGTTTATTATATCCCTAGCGGCTAATGTAGTATTACACACAAAGTAGATGTTCAATAAATAATTTCAGTAAACAAGCAAATAAATTAAATAAAGTTGGGAGAAATAGTTTGATGAAAGAGTTCCCAATATCATGAAACTTAGACTAGTTCGCTCATCCTACAGGACAGTGGTCACACAAAGAGGCTTCCAGAACTTAGCTGACAAAATGCCATTAATGTCTCGTAATGTGTCCTAGCATATATACTTATTTTATAGATATGCGAATTTGTGGTAAGTCTGTGAGGGCAATAGTTTCTACATAAATGTTTATGCAGATTTTATACAAAGTCCACCTAAAGTGAAATAGATGAAATTTATGTCGCGAAGAATGTCTTTGGTACTGCGTTAGACCCCTAGTGAAGCAAAAAAGAAGTTTTTATATTTATAGTAGAGCAATTATTTGCAGTTTGGCCGTTTGTTACTTATTCCCCCTTTCCCTTCCAAAGAGCACCCTGACTTCCCTCCGTGAACCACCCTTCTGCTTCGGCCCTTGCTTATTTGATGGTATTTGACTCCTTTCCAACTCCTGAAATTAAGCACTCCATTCTCTTGGCCAGAGTAATTGTTTCAGGGAGGGGTCACCTGACACAGTCAGAGCTAATGAGTTGTAATCAGATATCTCCTGGGACTGCAGAACCTGCGCTCACAGGACATGAAGCTGAAACCATTGCATCCATTTTGGCACCAGAAGGGACATTCCATCAAAGAATGGAGCCAACACAAAGAACACAGAGCTAAGTTTTTGAGAGAGATCAGATCCTGGTAACATTATGTGAGCCCCTGGATCAAGGCAAACCGGAACCAGGTCTGTACTGTATGTGAGCTAATCAAGTCCTTTTTGAAAAAAAAAAAAAAAAAAAAACTTGTTTGTGCTGGTTTTGTCACTGATAAACAAGACGGCTCAAACTGATAATATCACTACCTTCCATATTCCCTGTTGGCTGTGATGTAACAGTTCATCTGAGGCAATTGGCCTCAGCCTTGAAATGTGATAGATTGTCTTCTGGCCTGGGGCATGGTTTCTTAGTGAGTCAGATTGGCTAAAGAAGTGTAACTGGCCTCTGCCTTACAGACTGTGCAGTGGCACTTATCTAGTTTCGCTGATAATAGGCTGCACCTGTTACTAAGAAACATTTCATGGCCAAAAAGACTTCCAAAGTGAAGCCTAAGACAAAAAAAGTGACAGAAAAATCCAAGCCGACAAAGCATAGTATTGGTTAACGGAAACCATTGATTGTATGACTTCTATCGAGTCACTACTCAAGGGCCGCTATGCACTTTCAACAACCATGTGAGAAACAGAGATAGATATTAGATCAAAAGGAATTTAACATTTTATGATGCTTTTTAGGTAGAACTACAGCCCCTTTTTATTCTCTATTCTTCCCTTTATTATTTTATCTATTAAATATTTTCCCTGCCCTTGTAGAGAAAGAGGGGCCACCTGGGGGCAGTCCGTACTGTGACATGAGGACCAGAGGAAGGTAAGAAATTATGTGACAGCTGCTGAGCTAATCCTAGTCAGCTGTCGTTACCACTCAAAATGGTGAAAAGATGAAGACAGCAGTTATGCCACCCTGTCTCCCTGTAAGTGGCTGTTTATGTGTGAAATGGTGTCTAGAGAGTGCCCCTTGATCAAAGGAATTTGGGACATGGGTGGATAAGGAAGAAACCTCGGACGGGTAAGAGTAGAAGCCAGAAGCCTGGCTGTTTAACCGTTGCATGTTGGTGCATTGCTTTCTTGGAGAAGCTCCTGACAATATATCCTCCAGACTGCTAGCTGCTGTGTGAACTTTGTGAACCATGTGTCTGCCCACGTATTGGGAGTAAATGAAATGGCAGACATTAGTGCTGTCCTCATCGGTCTTACTCTCAAAATATAAATGATAATCCAAAATAACCTGAGCCAAGGTTGAGTGAGAGATACAAGAAACATGTGATATAAAAACAGGAAAGTGGATGTTTCCATTGAGAGATTTTTCGTGAAAGAAGTTACATGTAACTGTGACTTGAAGGGTAAGGATTAAATTTGTTGAGAAGACAGAAAAGGATTTCTGGTTGAATCCTTGCATAAACAAAGCTCAGGGGGGAAACAGTGTTTGTCAATGGGGAAGGTAAAGAAAAGAATTTGTGAGATAATACCTCCTCACCAAATCTAAGGATCTTTTGGAAAGAATTACATAGAGTTTTTCGGAGAATTTAACCTCCTAGCAATAATTTCTTGTAAATAAATTACCTGAGGAAAAATATATGTTTTAATTCACACTTGGATATTTTTAGAATTTAAAAAAAATGTATATGGAGTTAGCTTATCATTCTTGATGATCTGTAAAACTTACTAGACCCAGAGGAATTCCAATTATTCTATTAAATTACTCTATAATTGAACTAACATCTCCACTCTCAATAAAACAGGTTCTAATGTCCAAAGCAGTGTGTGAGCTATTGCTAAGTGTCTTAATGGCTCCTATGTTTGCCTACATACTCTCATACTAGTCTCCAACTAATTACTTTGTAAAGCACTTTGGGATAATTTGGTTGTGAATAGTATTGTATAAAGCAAACACATTTCTTTTCTCAAACATTGGCTCATGTTGGGAGCTGAAGAACTACAAGTACTTTTTTTTTTTTTTTTCTTAGCCTCAGCAGTAGGCATTTTATGTTACGCATGCATGCATTTTCAGGGCCTCCTTTAGAATGATATGTTTTCAGGATAGGCCACAAAGACCTTATATACTATAATTAGTGGATCTATTCCTGCTGCTGTTGCCATGACACAAAATATTTATTTTGTTCTAAAGTGTTTTTAATGAATATGGGGTATTTTATAAATATTTCTCGTGAAATAATTGTCCTTTAGTATTTATTACATTTATGTGAAGCAGACTTTCAAATATAGGAAAAGTTGTTTCTCACAAAATAAATATCAACAAAGTATTTTCTGAAATTGTTTAAAAAATTATAACTAGTGAACTGTGTCTCATCCTGTGCTTTCTTTAAGAATTAGTGGCATTATACCAGATTTATACCCATCTCTTTTTTTTTAATATTTATTTTGAGAGAGGGAGAGAGAGAGAGCATGCATGGGGGAAGGGCAGAGAGGGAGGGAGAGTGAGAGAATTCTAAGCAGGTTCCACACTGTCAGCACAGAGCCTAATGCAGGACTTGAACTTAGGAACCATGAGATCATGACCTGAACCAAAATCAAGAGCCAGACACTTAACTGAATGAGCCACCGAGGCACCCCAATACCCATCTCTTTATTCAGAATCTTTTTTTCCAAGTGCCAGAAATGAGATTTAGAATGTGTGCCTGGAATTGGCTGTTGTACACATACACAAGGAAATACTTGTGTCCCTACAGCTGTATGGCATCCATGGGACCCACTCTGGTTCTGGGTTATTTATGATCTGTTCCAATAGTTTCTGTAGATATTATTTCCTAGAAACATCCTTTCATGACTACTTAGTATAATAGACTTTGACTTCAACTTCCTGTGAAAAAATTATGATTCATAATTTGAAAGAAATATGTGGAGTGTTTCCTTGTCGATATCTGAAAGTAATCCCAGAGTTTGGGGAAGTATTTCATGCTTTTAAAATTTTTAGATAATCTTAAGTGTATCATGATTTACTGATAATGGCTTCTTACTATTATCTACCTACAAACAAACCCAGGCTTTGAGTACTAATGAACAAGAGCAGAATGTTCAGTGATCAAAACGCACATGTATATACATGCCTTCGTTCTTTGAATGACAGATTTGAGAATCGCCATGCCCTGTGAGTCCATTTGGAAATGGAATTAACGTTTTTGTCCCTTTGATAAACCACTAACTGCATTAAATGAAGTTTAATGATCCTTTGAGAGTTATTAGTGGATTGTTGCATGGTGCAATGGTTAGATTAGTGAAATCTCACAACAGTATAGTAACTGTATCCAAGAAAATCTGGAAATTGATGCATTTGTACAAAAGGAAGTGATATCTTAATTCCTCCCAATGTATCTCATTATGTTCTTTTCCTTTTTATAGGTACCTACCATTATTAAGAAAATATGAATGTATTACCTGAATTTCAAGTTGGCTATTCCATGTGAATTGTTTCAGGATATGCTTATGTTATTCTGGAGAATAATTATACAAAATTCTCAACTGTCTTATGTACTTGTTGTTAAAACCCCTTAAGACTAGAATTTTAAAATGCAGTTTCATTTTATGAGGTTTTACATTTGTAGGGGTAAGGGAATTCTTCAGAAACATCCAGTGATGTTCCTCCAGCAGCAATCTCTATTTGGGTACATTACAAATATATGATAACTAGTATTGAAGGCCATTTGCTGACATAAGATTGTACACAAATCAAGTGCAGACACCAGCCACTGAGCTTATGTACTTGGTTTGGAAAAAAGGTGTCATCATGAGCCAGTGAAGTTACATGTCACCCTGAACTGCATTCAAGAGGATCTGCTTATAATGGCTGTGGTTATCTTTGAACATCGTGATTTGGAAACATGAAATTTCAAGGGATGTTTTTTATTGCTAAATATTGCTAAAAATGTGGCTACTGATAAATAACAAATACCATAAGTTAGGACAATCAAAGTCAATGAGTTAAAAAAGAAAGTCCAAGAGATTCTCACCATTCATTATCCAATAGCCTAGAGACTGAATTGCAGTGCTGAGAGGTGAGTTGGGATTTTAACTCGGTGTGACAATATGGCAAATGTCCAGACCATGATCACAAAACAGCTGTTTTCCTCCATAACAGGGTGAATTATAGTACATAGTGGAGCCAAGAAACCTCTTAGTATTTGTGCAAAAGGTTCTTTTGCCAGCCAGGGAGCAAGCATCAACAAGCACTGGCTTTGGAAGAGTTGGCATCTATTTCACTATTTGTCCATGACAAAGTCTTCCCTCTGAGAAGTTTTGTTAAATGTTTCCTTAAGAATTTATGATGATGAGGAGGAAGAGAGCATCCTAGGTGAAAACAGGGGTGGCATTTTCATAAAATGCCTTCTTTGAGGGAGTTCTTATGTGATCTAAATGTAGTTCTCAAAGATAACGTTATTAGTGCCTGAAATACATTATTTTAATATAATAAAATCTTAAAACTAGGAACCCACTAGGAGACATCAGCATCAAAGTTCAGAAAATCTGGAGCCTACTGGAAGTTGTACTTCCTCCCTAAGAAGGAGACTTAATGACCTTCCATAAAATACTAATAAGATACGGAGGTCATGCTGATCACACTCCAGAAACTTAAAAAACAAACCAAAACACATAGATAGCCAAATCAAATAAGGGGTTTGGTTACTAATTGCAAGAAATTTCAAAGAATGGGAAAAATGGAGGCATTTAAATATGGAGAAAATACTATCTTTCCTATAGAAAAATCTGAAAGAAAGCTAAGAATATGATCTCAAATGGAGAGTATTCAAAGGGAAGTATTATACCTTCCCTTTTTTTTTAATGTTTATTTATTTCCCGAGAGAGAGAGAGAGAGAGAGAGAGAAAGAGAGAGAGAGAGAAATATAATCCAAGCAGGCTCTGTGATTACAGCTCGATCCCATGAACCATGAGATCATGACCTGAGCCTAAATCAAGAGCCAGATGCTTAACTGACTGAGCCACCCAGGTGCCCCTATACCTTTCCTTTTGGCAATGTCTGGACTAAGGGCTCCTGGACCAGAAGTGGTGGGTTATATTTTTATAATCCCAGTGACTGGAACCAATGTTCCTTGAATTGACTTTTCTAAGAATATATACTTCTTTCTCAGAACTATTTTTAATTTGTGGACTTGACACAAAATCTGAAGGCAAATACTCTAATAAACATAGAATTGATATGAGCAGCATTTTTCTTAATAATCCTTTCTTCTAAACTTGTTCTTTAGGTCGGCTGTGAAACTTTCCAAAGTGTATACGGCTGGTTCTCACCCTCTGGACATTCTAATTCAGAAATTTGGGGATGGGATGAAATTTCTTTATTTGAAAAGGGTTCATGGAATTTTGAGGCATTAAACAATCCTTGAATTACAAAGATTACATATTTTCCTTTGAGATCTCAAGCTCCTTATGAGTAAGCATGAGTTGGTTTTAGTTGCCAAAGGTTCGATTTCTGTAAGAACATGTTGGCTTCCTTTGAAGCCAAGCCATACCTAGCAAGAAGTAAGTGCAGACAGCCTGTGCTCATTTTATCCCACATTTACCTTTTACCCAAATGCATTTCAAAACCAGTCTTGACTGCTCCTTGTGTCCTTGCTCTGTTCATCTGACAGCCCTTTGGAGTGTAGCCCAACTCAGTAATTAGTAATTTGCATATCCTGGCTGATCACTCTATTCCTCTTGTAGTTACAGTACATTTTATCTCTCCTTGGTTAGATACTCCTTGGAATGGTGTCTAAGCAACAGACTCCTTTGTTTAGTTTTCTTGTGTGCTTACAGAATTAAGAGCAAGGTGTATGTATTATTGTTCCTAGCAGTCTTTTACAATCCTTTGTATTTCTGTGGTATCAGTTGTAATTTCTCCTTCATTTCTGATTTTTTTATTGGATGCTTTTTATTGATTTTTGAGAGAGTGCAAGTGGGAGTGGGCAGAGAGGGGGAGACAGAGGATCTGAAGCAGGCTCTGCACTGACAGGAGCAAGCCCAGTATGGGGCTTGAACTCACAAATCAAGAGATCATGACCTGAGCCAAAGTCAGATGCTAAACCCACTGAACCACCTCTCTGCCCCTCTTTCATTTCTGATTTTATTCATTTGAGTCCTCTTTTTTTCTTAGACTTAAAGACTTGACAAATTTGTTTATCTTTTCAGAGAACTAGCTCTTAGTTTCATTGATCATCTTTACTATCTTTTTAGTTTCCATTTCATTTATTTTTGCCCTAATCTCTATTATTTCCTTCCTTCTAGTAGCTGTGGACTTTGTTCTTTTTCTAGTTCCTTGAGGTATAAAGTTATTTGAGACTGTTTTATTTGAGACTGTTTCTTGAGGTAGGCCTTTATTGCTATGAACTTCTCTCTTAGAACTGCTTTTGCTACATCACACAAAATTTAGTGTATTTTCATTTTCACTTGTATCAAGATTTTTAAAAAATTTTTCCTTTGATTTCTTTGTTCAATAGCATGTTGTTTCATATCCATATATTTGTGAATTTTCCAGTTTTTTTCATGTAATTAATTTCTCGTTTCAAACCATTGTGTTTGGAAAAGATGCTTGATAGAATTTCAGTCTTCTTAAATTTATTAAGACTTGTTTTGTGGATTAATATGTGATGTATCTTGGAAAAGGTTCCATGTGCACTTGAGAAGAATGTGCGTTTTGTTACTTTTGGATGGAATGTTCTGTATATATTTTAAGTCCCTCTGGTCAAATGTGTGGTCACTTAAGTCCAGTGTTTCCTTATTGGTTTTCTGTCTGGATGATATATCAGTTGATGTAAATGGTATATTACATGCCCATATTATTATTATTATATTGCTGTCTGTTTCTCCCTTTAGGTCTGTTAGTATTTGCTAACAGTATTACTGTATATTACAGTATATTATACTGTGTACAGTATAAATACAGTATAATATACTGTAATATACAGTATTTATAAATATAAACAGTATTTATATATTTAGGTGCTCTATGTTGGGTGCATAAATATTTATAAGTGCCATATCCTCTTTATCATTCATTATATCTCACCCATCTTTATCTATTCTTACAGCCTTTGTTTTAAAGTCAGTTTTGTCTGGGGCGTCTGGGTGGCTCAGTCGGTTGAGCGTCCGACTTCGGCTCAGGTCACGATCTCTCGGTATGTGAGTTCGAGCCCCGCGTCGGGATCTGTACTGACTGCTCAGAGCCTGGAGCCTGTTTCAGATTCTGTGTCTCCCTCTCTCTCTGACCCTCCCCCGTTCATGCTCTGTCTCTCTCTGTCTCAAAAATAAATAAATGTTAAAAAAAAAAAAATAAAGTCAGTTTTGTCTGATATAAGTATAGCTACTTTAGCTTTCTTTTGGTATCCATCTGCATAGAATATCTTTTTCTGTCCTTTTATTTTCAGTCTGTATCTCTACATATAAAGTGAATCTCTTATAGGCAGCATATAACTCTGTCTTCTTTTATTTATTTATTTATTTTTCTTTTTATCCATTCAGCCACTCTATGTCTTTTGATTGGAGAATTCAGTTCATTTACGTTAAAAGTAATTATGGATAGGTATGCACTTTTTGCCATTTTGTTCATTGTTTTCTGACTGTTCTGTAATTATTCTGTTCCTTTCTTATCCTACTTTCTTCCTTTGTGGTTTGATGACTTTTTAAGCGGCATGCTTATATTCCTTTACCTTTCTCTTTTATGTATTTACTGTAGGTTTTTGCTTATGCTTATAATGAGGATTATGTTTAATCTGTAATAACCTATTTTAAGTTGACAACAACTTAAATTTGATCCCATTCTAAAAGTCAACTTTTTTTGTCTCCCCACCAGCATTTGTTTTTGATGTCACATTTTACATCTTATTATCTTGTGTGTTCCTTAACTGTTTATTATCATCATGATTATTTTTACTAGTTTTGTCTTTTAACCTCCCTACTACCTTCATAAGTGATTAATTCACTACCTTCATTTTATTATTAGCTTTCAGTAAGATTTATCCTTTCATATGTTTTCTTGTTACTATTTAGCACCCTTACTTTTCAGCTTAAAGAAGTCCCTTTGGCATTTCTTCTAAGACCAGTTTGGTGGTGATGATATCTTTAGCTTTTGCCAGTCTGGAAAACTCTGTATCTCTCTTTCAGTTCTGAATAACTTTGCTGGATAAAGGTTTTTGTTTGTTTGTTTTTCTTTTGAGCACTTTGAATATGTTATGCCATTCCCTTCTGGCCTGTGAAATTTGTCCTGAAAAATCTGCTTAGTCTTATGGAGATTCTTTTGTATGTCACAAGTTGTTTTTCTCTTGCTGCTTTTAATATTCTTCTCCTTGTTTTTTAACTTGTGGCTTGATATGATCCTCTTTGGGTCCATCTTATTGGGAACTCTTTGAGCTTCCTGGATCTGGAGGTCTGTTTCCTTCCACAGGTTAGGGAAGTTTTCATCCATTATTTCTTTAAATAAGCTTTCTGCCTCTATCTCTCATTCTCCTCCTTCTGGGAGTCCTACAATATGAATGTTAGTCCATTTGATGTTGTCCCATAAGTCCCTGAAGCTATCTTCACTTTTTTATTCTTTTTTCTTTCTGCTACTCTAATTGAGTGGGTTCCACTGCTTTGTCTTCGAGTTGACCAGTTCTTCCTTCTGCTTCATCTAATCTTATGTTAGCCCTTTAGTGTATTTTTCAGTTTGGTTTTTGAATTCTTCAGCTCTATGACTTCTATTTGGTACTTTATTTTATTTTCTATTTCTATGTTGAACCTCCACTGTCCATCCATTCTTCTCCCTGGTTAAGTAAACATCATTATGACTATTACTCTGAACTCTTTTTCAGCTAAATAACTTATTTACATTTCATTATTTTTTTTTCCTGAGGTTTTATGTTTTTCATTTGAAACATATTCCTTGTTTCTTCATATTTCTTGACTTTCTGTATTGGTTTCTATATAGATGAAACAGCCACCTCTCCCAGTCTTGAAGAAGTGGCCAACTGTAGGAGATGAAACTTCCTATTCAATCCTGCCTCAAATCTTTGTCATCTCTCAAATTTTTATGTTTTTCCAAAAAGCCTAACATATTTTTAATTGCTCCCAGTAGTTAAGGATGTGCCAAGACCTGTCATTGTCCCTAGGAGGAAGATCTCAGCATCTAGAGTGAGTCTGTTTGAAAGGCAGACTCCGAAGCAGTAGCTTCTAAAAGTATGCCAATACGTCCTATGCTGTGAGACCACAAGCATAAGCCCTGATGGCCACCAAAGTCAGGCAGTCTGGCAGTGTCCCCCGGGCAACAGTTGTATAAATCAGGGCTCCAGATAAGTATTTAAGCTCTTTTCTGGGCGATGCTGGCGAGTTGGAGCCAGGCAGAAGGACAGCACTAAGATGGTATCCACAGCCGATATTCTTTCAAGCAGCTCCATAGGCCACTAGATGTTCACCAAGCCTGAAACCTGTCCCGCAGGCTGAGGCTCCAAGGCTATCACCAAATATACAAGAAATAACACTTGGTGACAAAATGTGGAGAAAAGGGACCCTTGTACGCTGTTGGTGAGAATGTAATTTGGTGCAGCCACTGTGCAAAATAGTATGGGTGTTCTTCAAAAATTAAAAACAGAGCTACCATATGATACAGCAATTTCATTTCTGGGTATTCATTCACAGAAAATTAAAACACTAACTTGAAAAGATATATGCATGCCCGTGATCATTGCAACATTATTTATAATAACCAAGGTAAGGAAACAATGTAGCCGTCCATTTTGGGACATTGTCCATTGAATGAATGGGATAAAAAAATGATGTGTGTGTGTGTGTGTGTGTGTGTGTGTGTGTACATTGGAATATTATTCAGTCATAAAAAAAAGAATTAAATCTTGCCATTTTTGACAACATGGATAGACCTTAAGGGGATTATGCTAAATGAAATAAGTCAGACAGAAAAAGACAAATATGGGGTGTGTGCGTGGCTCAGTCAGTTGGGTGTCTGACTTTTGATTTCAGCTCAGGTTGTGATCCCAGGGTTGTGGGATCAAGCCCTGCATCAGGCTGTGTGCTGAATGTGGAGCCTGCTTGGTATTCTCTCTCTCCACCTCTGCCCCTCTCCCCTACTCGCACTGCCTCTCTGTCTCTCCAGAATAAAAAAAGAAAAAGAAAAAGACAAATAAAACAACAACAACAAAAACCCAGAAAATCTCTACAAATGTTAGTGAGGTTCAGACATGTACTTTGAAAAAGAGCTTGGGCCAATTTGGAGATAGTTAGGAAGCTCTGCTCTAGAGTAATTTCCTTAAAGCCATTTAAAGAACAACTCACCATAAGAAATATATTTCATTTCCAGACCACATACATATACACATGAAACCAGAAACAAAATTTTGCTGAACACTATCCTCACTATGTACCTTGTAACTTATTTGCTATTTTTAAAATTTTATTAATTTTTATAGGTTTCTGATGTTCTAACCGATATAGACTTTAGCCCAATAAACACTTTTATAAAATATTTAAAAAAATTAGGGTAAGGCTTTTCTTTGTTATTTGTTATAGCACCTAAAGCAAGTTTAAGTGTAGTGATTTGAATAGTGTTTCCCAAAATTTCATGTCCACTTGAAATCTCATAATATGACCTTATTTGGAAATAGGGTCTTTGAAGATATAATTAGTTATGGAACTAAATATGAAATCATCGTGGAATAGGACGGTCTCTAATCTGATAACTGATGTCCCTAAAAGAAGAGGTGAGGGGGCATCTGGGTAGGTCAGTCAGTTGAGCAGAGTCCAACTTTGGCTCAGGTCATGATCTGACAGTTTGTGAGTTTGAGCCCCAATCCAGCTCGGTGCTGTTAGTGCAAGCCCACTTCAGATCCTCTGTTCCATCTCTCTCTGTCCCTCCTCTGCTCACTCTCCCCCGCCTCTCAAAGATAAATAATAATAAAGAAGAAGTAAGGACATAGACATGCAGGGGAAGACAAGGTGAAGATACCAGTAGAGATTGAGGTGATGTGTCTACAGCTAAGCAATGCTAGGACATGCCAAAGGGTGATAGCACAAGGAAGGGTTCTTCTCCAGAGCATGGGAGCATGGCCCTGCTTACCTCTTGACTTCAGACTTATGGCCTCTACAACGGAATTGTGAGAGGATACATTCTGTTATCTTCTTCTGGAATGCTGTATATAAAATTGACCATTTGTATTTTCTGTGAATTTTAAAATATTTTATTTTGCAAAAAGTAACTAATGAAAAAATTTAAAAATATTCATTTAATCTATGTATTATTTTGCATGTATTTTTATTTTAATATTATTAAGTATTCTAATTCGTGAACATGACACATCTCTCTCTTTATTCAAGTATTGTTTAATTTCTCTCAGTAATGTTTTATGTTTTCTAGTGTTGAGGTCCATTAAATCATTTATTAAATTTATTTCTGATAATTAATATTTTTCAGGATATTATTTAAAATTTCATTTTCTATTTATTCCTGGCATATAGTAATTTAAATGGTTTTGCATATTGAACTTATATTTTGCAATCTTGCAACATGCATTTTTTATTTATTATTTATTATTATTTTTAAATGTTCATTTATTTTTGAGAGAGCACAAGCAGAGGAGGGGCAGCACACACACACACACACACACACACACACACACACACACACACACAGAATCTGAAGCAGGCTCTGAGCTGTCAGCACAGAGCCCAATGCAGGGTTCAAACTCAGGAACAGTGAGGTCTTGAACTGAGCTGAAATCAGACACTTACCTGACTGAGCCACCCAGGTACCCCACGACATGTATTTATTTAATTGATTAATTTATTTTCTGCAACATGTATGTTTAAAAATTTATCCATAGATTTCTTGTGCAGTCTTATTTCTTCATAATTCTTACATGTTTTCTATTTGCTTTATTGAGCTATTACCTCCCATTACAATTTTGAATACAAATGATGCAGACTTCTTTTTCTCATTCCTAATCTCAAAGGTAAAGCTGCCAAAATTTCTCCACTAAGTATGATATTTGATTATTGCTCAAATAACCTTGCCTATTTACATGTTTATAATTTTTATTTTGTAATAAAGGGTATCTATAAAATAATACTGGAAACTGCAGATGATATTATCTTCTAAGAGAAAGGGCTATTTCTTTCTTATTTTGGGCAAACACAGTAATGTTCTGGGTTCTTCTCAGTTCTCCTAAGGATTAGGCTGAAAGATAACTGAAAAACAATTTGAGTAAGACTGATTATGTATCTGAGTTGCCCTTGTATTCTTGTGTATTTGATTTGGGAACTTGACAGATCTTTGTCTGCTCAGCTCAATATATTAACAACTGACCTTCAGAGCTTTTTAATTAGGTTTTTAGCTTACCATTCCATAGGGCTTAATAATTTGGATAATGTTTTGAAATGAAAACTGACCATGTAGTTTTGAGGTTCTTGAAGTTGTCATTTGTATCACTCAGCTTCTCAATGCTAAAATGATTGCTGCTTTCCCTCTCCCCAACAGTCACCTGACAGGACCAATTTTGGATTTTTCGCCCCAAAACTGAACCCAACATTGGAACACACTGTGTTTGCAGAAAAAAACAAAAAACAAACAAACAAAAAAAAACTGTTCAGACTCAGGGTCAGTCCAGCACCTCGTTTGGGCTTTCATTTTTTGCCTATTTTATTTCAGGCTCTATTTCTCTGGCACTTGTTCCTCAGGGCCCCATGACTGGGGGACATTTCATTCTACTTTGCACAAGCTTTTAGGCAAACTGCTGAATTCAGATTGAGGGGAAATCTGGCTGTGTTCTAGGGTCTCTCCAAGTCTCCAGTTCACTCAAGTCTCTGGAAACTGTTAATAATCCCTTTACCAAGGACGCTTTGTCACCCAGGGCAAATAAAGTCACAGTTTCATAATGTAATGAATGATAGATTAAAAATTCTGGTCAAATCCTCACTGGGGATAGCTCTGACATTCGGTTTTCAAAAATCTGATCTTCAGAGTAAAGCCCTGTAGTTGCCATTCTGTTTTAGATCATCATAATTTGCATATTTCTTGATATACACTAATTGTAAATTTTACAGGTTTCTGTAAGTTTTCATGGCCATTTCCAGAGGCAAATAAAAACGTGTAAATAGCAAAAGAAATAACTACAATTGTATTATGGAATGGATGTATTCTAATAATATTTTGAGTGAGGAATTACAAATGTTAGAAAATGAAAGTTTATTATTTATTGATTAGGTTCCAGGATACCACCACCTTTCCCCATCCCGTGTTTTAAAGGAAAACATCTCTGAGCCATGCGTTTAAAATCTTGAGGGGATCTTTTATATGAGTGAATAGTTTTGTGAAACACTGCATTATGTCTTTCTGTGATCATAACTAATAATCTTGTGGTCTCTCTCTGGATTGACTTTTGTTTGGAAGCCTCTTCCTCTTCTTAATTTGAGAATCTTGGACAGGTTGAAAATGAGAAGCAGTTTTGTCACAAGTCTTGGCCACTTTATATTCACTTATCTCCTTCTCACTTTTTAGTATAGGCAGCTATATGTCCAATTCTCTACCTTTCGCTAGATCATTCAGTTCATTAGGTATGTTTCCCATCATTCACATTAGTTCAGAAAAGGATGTTGGCAAGCTTTTCTCTACTATGTAAAAGACACCTTTTCCTCTGGTTTACGGTAATCCTCACTCTCTTTTAAGTGCTCATCTACAAACTCCTTGAAAGCCATTGGGTTTCTACTAGCACCCTTCTTTACAGTCATTCCCATGCACTCCTCCTCCCCTCCCCTGTTCTGAAGCCACATGTTCTAGATTTTGTTTTAGTGACATTCTATGTAGGTTTCAGAATCCGTTCCAATTATCTATTTCTGCATAACAAGCAACCCCATAATATAATGCCCCCAAGCAATGACAGCATTTGTTTTATTTGTGGATTCATAGTTTGGATTGGGCTGGGATAGCTTATCCCTGTTTCACTTAGAGAGAGATGGGAAGCTCAAGGCTGAAGTCAGGTCAAGTCTTGTTCATTTGCATGTCTAGTGGTTGATGATGGTGGTGGCTGGGACTTTAGCTAGAGCTAAACATCTAGATGTGTCCTAGTTTGTTTTATATTTGGTAAATGTGTCTCAATGATAAGCATCTCAAAATGTGATTATTTTAGTGTCTTTCTATATATTTTTTCTTATAATCTGTGTACATGTATCTTTTATGTATTTCTTATGTATTATTGATCTTTTTTAAATTGACAGTAATTTTTAAATATATATTTTATGTTAGTTTGTATTACTATAAGTGTGATGAATATTTTATTGACCTGTCTTTTCATTTTCTTGATATGTTGTTGATATATACAATCACATAATTCCAATTCCAGTTTAATCACTTGGTTTTAATAGTTTCTTCTTATGACACCTTTTTAAAAAATATTTTTGTCCTAAACACTTAAAGATATGGTCACATTGTATCTTCTCTAGTTTTCAAAATCTTACTCCTTACATCGTCCAATTTATCTGATGGGGATTTTTTAAACATATAATGCTAGGAAAGGATAGTAATTAATTTCATTTATTAACTTAATGGGCTAAGGGATCCCCAGATAGCTGGTAAAGCATTAATCCTGGCTGTGTTTATGAGGGTGTTTCTGGAAGATACTAGCATTTGATTCAGTAGAGTGAGTAAAGAGTCACACTTACCAATGTGTGTGGACATTATCCATTCCACTGAGGACCATGCTGGAACAAAAATGTGAAAGAAGGACAAATTTGCTCTCTTTTCATGAGCCAGAACATTCATCATTTCTTGCTGTTGGTCATTGGAGCTCCTGGTTCTAGGGCCTTTGGACTCTGGGACTTAAAAAAGCAGCCCCATTGCTCTCAGGCCTTTGGACTTGGAGTGAATTATAGGCTGGCTTTCCTGGTTCTTTAGCTTACAGACAGAGGCAGTGCAAGCAAATTTCTGTAATAAATCTCTTCTTATGTATATCTTTATATATCCTATTGGTTCTGTGTCTCTGAGGTCAGTTTCTCTGACTTACACAGAAAGCATGCATATTCAGTTTTGTCCCCCCCCCCCCCAGAACTGTTCTTGAATATAATCCAAAGAAAAGTTTTGTGTGCGTTATTTTTCTTTATATCCATTTAAATTTGTCAAACTGCATCATTCTAATCATCTGTAAATTTACAGATTACTTGACTGCTTAATCTATTAATTGCTAAAATAAGTTAAAATGTGGGTCTCTAAAAGTAAATTTCTAATGTTATGCTTCTGGTTTGTTTGCTTCATATGTTTTCAACTTAGGTATTAGATACATTAAGTTTGTTGTCTTTCAAGTAAATTTAACCTTTCACATAGATGTTACATACTATAGAAGGCACTTCTTTCTATGTATATTTTCTTATCCTACCTCATGGCTATAAATATTACCTCTTTGCAGATGATTTCTCTTGTCTGTATTCTAAATTCTGACCTCCTCGCAGAGATGTATTGCTATATTTCCAACAACTTGCTAGACGTTTTCAATAGAACATTTCATTAGAATTTCAAGTATAATCTGTGCCCAAATAAAATAACCATGTTCCTTCTTAAACCCACTTCTCTTTCTGTTTTGTCTGTTTCTTTTAATAGTGTCATTTTGAGCAAGACACTCATGCTTATACATGACCTTTTCACTATCCCTTGTTTTATATTTGTGTTTTCAATTTAGTTGTCAAGTGCTGTTGATTTTACCTCTACAGTGTAATTGTGATCGGTCCATACCCACTGCAACAAGTGTTGAAGGTCCTCAATCTTCTCTCTTTGATAATTGCAAATCAACTTGATTTCCCCGATTGTACTATCAACTACATCCTATGCTTTTTAAATTTTTTTTAACGTTTATTTATTTTTGAGACAGAGAGAGACAGAGCATGAACGGGGGAGGGTCAGAGAGAGGGAGACACAGAATCCGAAACAGGCTCCAGGCTCTGAGCTGTCAGCACAGAGCCCGACGCGGGGCTCGAACTCACGGACCGCAAGATCATGACTTGAGCTGAAGTCAGCCGCCCAACTGACTGAGCCACCCAGGCGCCCCATCCTATGCTTTTTATATATCATCTTGCAGATCAAACTTTCTGAACAAATCGTTATATAATGTTCTTTAAAAATGACATAATAACATAGTGATTAAATACATGGCTTTGGAATCTGATGGTCTTCTTGTACTAAATATCTTCTGTTTGTTTCCCGGTCTATTCAGATCCACTCTATTCATGTCCACTTTGTTTTAGCCTGCTGCAAGAGGCTGAAGTGTCATGCGCTGTCATATTCCTCCTGCTCTTCAGCTTCTTGTAGATTGTTTATTCACCGTGTCTTTTCCTTGCAGTCAGGCTGGCTGTGTTCTACTGCCAAAAACCACAGCTCCTATCAGTGTGGTCTTCATGCATTGCCTTCTTTATGCCTGTAGATAGAGGAATAGAACTATTTCTTTCTCCTATCATTAGGGCATCACTCTATCCCTAGTAGTTTTCCTACATGATATCTTTATGGATAATCTCTCCATTGAACCCTTCTGTATTATACTAATTGTATTGTGCCATCGTTTTCCTGATTGGGAATTGTTTTTAAGTCCTGGCCTTGCCACTTATTACTGGACAAACTTGGGGAATTTATTTAATGTTTCGGAGTCTTACTTGGTCATCTGAAATGTGCATTAAGTAATTTCCTGGAAAAGTTGTGTCATATACAATATTCAGTGAATAATATATTATTATTTATAAAATATAAATTCTTTAGCTTTTGATTAAAGATACATCAGAGGGAAATGAAAGGTAAAAAATACTCTCCTATTTCAAAAAATAATATCCAATTCTGGGACACATCCCACAGAGCTGCACAGTACCTCTCCAGTGGAATTGAGCCACAGTTGTCCACAATGAAAACCAGCTCAACAAGGGACCCTTGAACTGGCTCTCCTCTTTGCCTGCTTTGCTATTCTGTATTCCCACTCCTCTATATTTGATCACTTCCCCAAAGAAACACTTTGTATCTGAACCCTTACTTCAGGCTCTTTTGTCGAGGGAATCCCAAACTAGCACAATATACTGGGATTACTTTTTGGATAACGTGGTCAAAAGAGTTTTTGGTTGTAAGGTAAAGATCAAGCTCTAGTCACTAACATAGTGTCTGAGAATTGCTGAAGCTAGTATTTTACTGTTCTGCAAAAGCATTTCTTGTTCCTTAAACTTTTATAACCAACATTTTATCAACATTTATTACCAATGTTTGGGACTGGGAGAAAATAAAAACTATATGTCTATATGTAATGGTATTGACTCTGTGGTAAAGGTAAAGGTAGTAAAGATGTAAAACTCAGTGTGCAACTTTACCAGGTAAATGATGGAATATTTTGGTATTGGATGTTAATGTTTATTTCTGTTGACATAAATATAGTTGTTTCATTTAGAAATATCTAATTTGTGGTGGTATCAAGCCAGTTTTATATGATTTCATTTATTATGTGGCACACATTTTCCATTACTGTATGAATTTTTATATATACTAAAAAGCAGAGTGCTCTAAATCACAGCAAAAAATCCATAATAAAATGTTACTCTTTTTGAAATTTATACCTCATTTTTGCTAGTTTTGACTGGATTACACTCTAATATGCATTCAGTGTAATTTAACAAATATTTACGGAGTGACAGTGCAGTGTAACTGGATGCCCATACTTCAACAATTCTTTATCCCTGAGCTCAGTATCTGGTTCACGAAGACTGAGCATCTGATTTAAAAATACCATTAAATATATGAAAAGCATAAAGTTCTAACAGACCAGGACCTGTTTTTTTAGTCTGTTAATGCAATAACAAGAGAGTATCAGTGTTACACAGCACAATATATATTATATATTTTTGTGTTTGTGTGTGTGAGATAGACCTCAAGGACTTACATTTCCTTTCCAAAGCCTAATAAAGCACTCTGGGATCCTCCAGTGTGCCACCTATCCTATTCTGTACAGACTACATTTCTCACCAAACTGTTAACACACCTCCATAAACAACTAGACAGTCAATGAGAAGCTATGTTTATTTACTCATTGATAGCCTTTTGTAGTGTACCTTTTTCAGAGCTTCTTTGCTGGTTCAACAGCAAATCAGAGTGAAAACAAGAAATAATTTTTCCTGCTGGTCTTCAGAATGGTGATTACCTCTGGAGAAGGAGAGAGGAAAATATGAAGAGTGAGAGAAGAATAATTCAGTAGTATCTATAGCATTTATTTTGTTAATAAAAATCTGAAGCAAATATGGTAAAAGTTAATGCCTAACAGTTTAGCATTGAGTTTTTAAGGGTAAAAATTAGGATATAAGCTAAAAATGTTTTTAGCAAACATTTTTTAAAATGTTTTAGCAAATGGATCCTGAAGACAGAAGCTAAAAAACAGGATGGAAATTTATTTTCCCTACACTACATGACAGTATAGAGGTAGGCAGTTCTGCTTCACAAACAAGATCAAGAGATAATCTGAATTTCTTAATGTTTTAAGTTCTACCATTCAAATGGGTGCTTGCCTAAATTGCATTGTTGGGGCTGGCACATCAATATCACTTCCATCTCTAGCCTAGGAGAAGACAACTAGAGAGGCAGTGGGAAGCAGGCAATTGTCTTTTAGAGAAATTAAAAGGAAGTTGTACACATCTCTTTTACTCATTCTATTTGTAAAGACTGAGTCCTTGATCACATGCATTACAACCAGATTTTTGCCTGGGCAGCTAGGTATATGTGCACTGCTAAAGCTCTGAGAACAGGACTTGTTTTCTATTATGAAAAGAAAGGTCAGAATGAAATCTGGAGGGAAATTAGTTATTCCCACAATGCATGCCTGTTACATTATGTGTTGTTAGGCTTTTATAGGTTATACATTTCTCTCAATTTTTCTTATGTTTGAACTTTAAAACTTAAAAGATAAACAGTTTGTTAATCATTTAGGGATCTGAATTAATTTACTAAGAACATATCTTGCCATCTAATATGCTTTGTGGTTGTTGCCTTTCATTGCTAAAGTTATTGAAGGAGTGAACATAATATATCTGAATTTCTGGAAGGTGTTAAACAATAGATTTAAAACAATATGGGACTATTGTCCAAATGAATTATAGGTTGGCATATCAAGAGTTAATTAATCACCACTCCCAAGTATATTATTAATAGATCATAGTGAATCTAGAGGGCAATTATTGATGGTATCTTATAAAGTTTCATCTTGAATTATTTAATAAATGTTGCAGAGGTGAAAGTGAGGTGGGAAGAGAAAAGTGAAGTGATAGCTGTTAAGGGTCTGCTGTGTAGGCACTGCTGAAATTTAAATGTGTGATACAAGCTATTACACATATAACTTATTAAATTTTACTATTAAGGTCAGACAAATGTTATTATAATTTTATAGGTAAAAGGGATTATATAACTGTCATAAATTTTTTTTGAATCTATGGAAAACAAAGTTTAGGAGAGCCAAAATATTGGTAATCAGAATTATGAACTGAAAGTAGCATATGAATTTAGGTAGATAATTAAATAAGACACTACATTTATATAAAGATCTTTATGTAAAAGATCTTACTGCAATAGGATTTTGAGATATGTATTGTGCAAGAAAAGTATACGTTTTAAAATCAGTTGATAACTCAGTTAACAGTTGTACTTGCCCAAAATAACAGAAGCTTCTGCAAATGTTATCTGTAGAAACCCTGATACTATCCAAAACATGGGGGTTAATATCCTCGTAATTATCTGTGTTAGTCACATAGCTTGGCCTATTGCATTCACTTTGAGAGTCTGCATTATTAAGAGACATGTTAACTGTCTGTAGTGTGTCTGGGCTAAAGGGATCAGAATTGAGAGATATTTGGAAATTATGCTATATGTAGAATGATAGGACCAAGAACATTTAGTATGTAAAAATCTTATTTTTTTAAGTATTTAGTCCTTTAAGTCTTAAAATTTTCAAGGATTTTCCTGGAAAATATGCAGTATATTATTTGTATCCTGTGTCCCTTGGATGTCAAAATTAAAGCCATTTGCTTATAAGTAAGCAGATAATGACTCATATAACGAAAACAATTCTACCAACTTTACAATTATTGTTGTTCAGAAGTGTAAAGTTACTTCCTATCAAGAAAAGAGTTTGAACAGAGAATAAATCCCTCTCCAAAGTATATCTGAATTTACTCATAAGTGAAAATGGTGGTAGGTGTGTATCCTTTTAACTTCAAATCATAGGAAATATATCCAATTCCATTTGTCTGATATCTGTCATACACTGTTCATTGTTATATATAATCTTATTTCATACATATCATACATATATGATATGTATATTTACACATATACAATATGGTCATGTCATACATATGTGGTATATAATAGATAAACATTAATCCTCTAGACATTTGTTTTTAGATAATTTTGCAGAAGGGAAAAATGGAAAAAGATGATTACAGGAACTACTGTAGCATCTTTTCAATAAAACTTGAAGACACAAAAACTGATTTTTCCCCCCAAAACATTTGATGCAAGAAGAATTCTCAGGCTCCCCACTCTATGGGTGGAAACTTGGGCATTTGTAAATGTAAGGAAGGCACTTTTGGTTGCACAATGACCAAGAGATAGCACTAGAATTTATTGGGTAGGAGCCAGGGATGCTGGCTATCCTGTTCCAAATGCTAATGGTGCCATCCAACCCATTAAGAAACACAAGTAGGGCATGTTCCACCTTTGCAACTGACTTTTGTTTCACTTAGTTGTTCAGGGGAAAAAATTGTGGCTGGTTTTGTTCTAGTTACATGTAGTGATAAGCAAGCAAGCACATAGCCAGTGCCCAGGACAGATGTCGTAAAGGTGGAGAGGACTTGGGAGCAGAACATAAAATCCTTTGGCAATGGCAGAGCTGCGCCTTTTCACATCCAGCAAAAGGTGTCCTTTTATCAGTAGTTGTATGCTTAAAAACAAAAATAGCTCTAAGCTTTTTTGAGGAACTTTGGGAGGACTGGGAAATTTGTACTTTCAGGTGGCAATACGCTGCATCACCTCCTTATCTATTTAATCATTTTTCTAAGTTTCTTTATACTTTTCTTTTAAAAAAATGTAAATCCCTTAATTGTGTCTGCTAGTGTCTTTCCATTGTCACACCACTGTTTCTCTGGATTACCCAAATCACTCAGGAAAGGAACTATAAGAAACAGTGTAAAGACATTTTAAAAATCATACTTTTCTTTGAAAAGATAGTCTGTGAAATTATCGTTAGAATTATTAATTGAGGAAATACCAGTTATTTATTCTACCTTGTTGTTCATTTGAATAGAGACCAGGGCTGAGATTCAGGAGAAATGTGTCCTATCAATTCAATTTGATCTCTGAAAAAATATTTTAATACCTCTTTGACTCATATCATTGGAAGGTAGAGAAAATAATTGTTAAATATTGTTTTTATTTAAATAAGATACTTTATGATTGGATTTTTAAGTGCTATATAAAAGTAAGACTTTGTTATTGAAGACAATTTTAGATTGTTCAGAATAACTTAACAGGTGTTTGGTAGTTTTGCTTTCTCATATCAAGATACCAAATGTGTAACTAAAACTCCTTGGAATTATAGGATTATTTTATAATAATGTCAGATATCATAAAGACATACATATCTGTGATAATGCACATTAACTAGCCCAGTAAAAGAAACTAAAGAATAATGGATATTAAACCCACCAACATTGGTCTTTCTCCCCTCAGAAGCAACACACACACACACACACACACACACACACACACACACATGCACACACACAACAGAGCTTGTGACACTTCAAAATTCTCATTGAAATTCAGACTATAATAGTAAATTGTACAGAACAAACCACTGAAATCCATTCAGAGCACAGAAAAACAAATAAACAAAACACCAGGCTCCAGCATTGTCAAAACTGTACTGCTGAGTTAAGAAGTCAGGCAAGAAAATCAATTTTCTCTAACACATGAATTAAATGAATAAAAACTCAATATGAAGACAGAGGAAAAATAACCCAGCATTCCTAAGCCAACCTCAAAATGCCCATATAAAGGGAGGGAGAAACAGTGTTCATCTGCATGTCTTCATTCATTCATTCATTCATTCAATAGACATTTATTAAGCAACTATTAATGGCTAGAAATAGTATTGGGCATTTGAAAAACAGAGCTACCTCCAGTATGTGGCTTCTGTTTTACTGGAAGTGCAAACATATGAGCAAATACAATGTGACAAAGGTTTTGATAAAGGATAAGGTGCATAGGAAACACTTTTAAGAGGCACCTAGTCTAGATTGGGGGCCTAGGAAAGGATTCTTTGACAAGGTGACATCTGTGTTAAACTGTTAAAGTTGAGAATGTATTAATCAGATGAAGTGGTATAAGAGCATCAAGCAGACAAAGTAACAGGTGCACAGATGGGAGGTGGGAACCTGGGCTTGTAACACAAAGATGGAATAATTCAATATGGTCAAAGCATAGGATGATGGAAGCCAAACAAGAGGTGAAGTTGGAAGTGAGCATGGATCATGATGTGTGCCTTTCTGCAGATTGTGAAGGCGATGGAGAGTCAGACGTTTAAGGATCTTTGGCAGGGAGTTGATGTGTGTTAGATAAAGCACTGGTCACCATCTTGGTACAATTGATGAGGATTTTCCAGGTATTGCATGCAAATCTTATTTTTCTTAACTTTTTTTAAAAGTTTATTTGTGAGGAGGAAAGAGAGGGAGAGAGAGAACACATACTCATAAGCAGGGAAGGGGCAGAGAAATAGAGGGAGAGAGAGAATCCCATGTAGGCTGTGCGCTGTCAGCCTATAAAATGTGCTACATTATCCACATGTGAAATGTGGAATACAAAAAGAAGTCATAACTGCTTTCTATCAATCCACAGAAGTAATAAGATTAGTATGATAGTAATATTCATCTCAGAACTGATGGGCAGCATGTTTACTTAGATGTAGAATATTGATAACCTTACACCTGGATGCGTGTTATTAAGTATACAAATATAACCTACTTCCCCTACCTATTAGATAGAATGCATGGTAAGCTTATGTGTTCTTCTTTTGGGGCCAGTGATTTACAATAAGGATTTGCAACTTTTACTTTGGATTTCTGAATTAAAAAAATTTTAACCACTGGCTTTGTAACAAGATTTTTGTAGTTAAAGTTAATTACTGAAACTGTATGGATACCTCAAATAATAGAAATTATATTTAAAGACAGTTTTTTAAGAGGTAGAAATAAACAACAAAAGCAGTCTGTAAATTCACCTCAGCCTATGGAGTTCACACCAGTCTGTCTTTTCTCTCACATCACAACCTTTCCATGTGTCCATTCTGCCTGGCCCATTTGTCTTCACCTCACTCAGGAAGCTTTGTTTATCCTCTAAGACATCATCAGATGTCCTTTTCTTTGTCCCAGTCTTCTTATAAGACCTGTTTCTCATCACTCTTTAGACAGTGAACTTCTTAAGAAGCCTGTGCATTGTGAAAGAAAGAATAATCAGAACATATATGTGCTTAAAAATATTTGTAGAGTTGAATTGGATTAAGACATATGTCTTTTTATTACCAATAGTTGCCAGCAGTATTCCTCCTTTCCATGTTATTTATCAGAGACAAACCACAACTTGTCAATGTTGAAATCATAAAATGAGAGACTTATTCTATATACTGTACTATTTTAGTAGTTTTAAGGAATATTTTGTGCTTTGAGAGAAAGATGCTGCATGCAGTAAATCATGGCTAGAATATTTAAGGGAGATTATTTTAATTATAGGAACTCTTGCTTCTTCCATCCGCAGATGATGCACATATTTCTTTTTATTTAAAGCCTTATTACAAATGATGTGAACTTTATCTGCCAACTTTTCTCGTCCGTCTGTACAGGGTGGGAATGCTATCACTATGGAGTGAAGCATTCCTTGTGTGTTCACCATCTGGTAAATTTCATGGTCTGTACCTCATAGATTAGGCTAAATCACGCTGAACCTAAGACGTAAACCGAATCCTTCCTCCTAAGGGGGGCGCTATTGATTTTTCTGCCATTTTTTTTGTTGTTGGCTCTAACTTTAGCTGTTATTATTCCTTTCATCATTTTGAATATTACTTACAGGTTTTAAGTATATTCGTTGCTATGCTATATAGATTTGATACTCAAAATAATAGAAACACAGCTTGCTTGTCTTCATAGAAGGAATTTAAAGATAGTGTGGTAGTCATGTTTCAGAAATGCTGATGGCAACCACTTAAAGTAAACAGATGGTTTGCTTTCATAGTTCTTTGGATGTGAAGAGGTCTGTTTCTCCTAAATTTGAGAATTGTCTTTTCTTGGTCAGAGGAAGGGTATGTCTAGGAAGGTCTTTTGTGGAATAAAAGAAATTATGTTTCCTCTTTAGAAAGGACCATTTTTGAATCAACTATAAACTGTTCTCCAGAACTTCCTGCCTCGGTATGCTGACATAGAATATAGAACATCTGCGTAGTTGTTATGTGAGAGTTTCTGATCTCCCTATGTGATACTCACTTCTGTGTTTGCAAGCAGTTTGGAGCAAGTTGAATACTTTTCATGGAAATGTAGTTTATTTACAATCATCAGCACTCGTGCTGTGACATCTCATAGCATCTTACAACCTTTGTACGTGTATTTTGCCTTATTTTTAATTCCAGCCATTAGGATCTAGATTTTCCTATTGCACTACCATTCTACCATGACTAGTTATTTAACTTAAAAATGAAGTAAATGAAGAAAAGAAAGAAAGCATTTAGGCCAAATCAAACCGGAGTATCTTGCAATCTTAAAGTCATATAAAAATGCCAGTAGGGATTTTGAGAACAAATGAATTTTTTTGAGACAAATGATAACTTAAAAATATTCCTAGGTAGAAACATCCCCCATGCACCCCCATCTTATTAGAATGAGTGTCCTAGTTACTTTGATTTGTGGGAATTTGGGGAGCTTATCCATGGACAGATTGAATATTCTCTTCTATAGTATTTCTTACATATACATGTGCTAACTGATGCAGTGCCTTATGTCAGAAGATAATAGAGCTCAGAGGATACATAATTTAAGTAAGCAAATTTAGTATTTTTTTTTAAGGAAAAGAGAATCTTGCCCTACGCAAAAACTAGTTCATCCTGGAAAATGTGGGCATTTTTTACTTTACTCACATAAACAAATTTTATCATTCATAATAAAATATGCAGAAAATATATGATGAGAGCTGGCCCGTTTTGAAAGAGCAATAAGTAACCTAACATTGTACAATAAAAAAATGAGGACAGTTCATCAGGAAGAGGTATTTTCAATGGCATATTGTGGGGAAAAAAAAACACACTTCATTTCTAAAGCTACTCCACATGCTACAGACTAATTTATTATTACATTGTTATTTCCCTCTAAAATTTGAAATAGTGTGGTTGGTAAAGATTTTATACTTATCAGGAGTTCTAAATCCTTAAATTTTCATTGCTTTGCATTTTCAATTCTTTATATACTAAAAGGAACAAAATGTTCCAAGCTCTCTTTATTTTTATTTCTGTTCGGAGATGCTGCAGAAGCTGTCACAAAGAGGATTATCTAAACATGTCCTGAATTTAAAGCATGTATATGGATAAAGAGATATATGATTCAAGAGGAAAGAACAATACCTCCTGTATGAAAGTGCTTTTATCACTATAACTGATTCCATGCAGTCATTATTATGCAGATAAGTTGGAAGCAGCTAAATATTGTGAGCTCCTAGCACAACATAATTAAATAAACACATTGTTCTTTGTGTTTCCAGGAAAGTGCCTATAGAACTTGCAGCCTTTGGCAGGTCTCCAGGGCTGGTGGGCATCTGTGGCAGGGTATTTTTGTTCTCTGACAAATGAAAACTACAATTAACAAATGGTCTCACACTCTGAAGTGTGAGGGGTAAAAAAATATATGGTTCCCATTAGTTCTTTGGTAAGTATTGATACATTATTCCAACAACATTTTGTAAAATATCCCAGCTGTATAGTGAGGTACGTGTTTGCAGTTGGCACACTATTCCTTGGGATATAGTAAGAACATAGCACAAGGGTGTCCAGATCAAAGTCATTTGCTTGTGTCTGAGGGTACAACAGTGGGACAAAGTGTGAAGTTAGATAAGAAGAGATGGAGGTGGGCTGTGTTGGAAGTAGGAGGCAGGCTATAACATTTTGTAGGGAGAGAGCAGAGTGAGTTCCAGAGAGAGACCAATTATATGACCAAAAAGTGTTATCAGTCCTCAGATAAGAGGAAAGAGAGAACATTTTGAATAATGACTAAAAATCCACATGAATTCAAGGTTGTGTCTCCGTGGTTTATTTGAGGACATTCAAAATGCAACATAAAGAATAACCCTGAATACATGGGAATGGTAAATCCTGTACCCACTCTTCAGTCTTCTTACAAGTGTGGCCACTTGGTTATTATTGAAAACAGAGCTCCTCAGTCTCAGTGATATTGACATTTTGGACCAGATAATCGTTTGTTGTGAGGGTCTCTCCTGTGTTTGATAGGTTGTTTAGTGGAATTTAGAGGGTCTACCCAGTAGATGCCTGGAGCACACCCCCTAGTTATGGTAACAAAAAAACAAAACAAAACAACACATCTGTTTCTGGAGGACAGCTGCTGAATTACAGTTTGTATCTCAAATGCTACACATTTCCTAGGACAGAAAGGCTTAAGGGATTGTATATCAGCATTATTGGTTTTAGCATCAAATGATGCTTCCTCATAGACTGGTCTTCAGCATGCTTTAACTTCATGAGAATCAGACCCCAACCAGTGCTTCAATTTTTTTTTTAAGTAGACGTCTTTAGTATCCTTTATAACTAAGTATGTATATTGTTAATTTGAAAATGACTCTACCATTCGAATAAACAGATCACTCCCTTGCTCTTACCAAGGGTTGTTCTACTTTCTTTCCAGAAATACAGTAGATTTTTTCTCCTCTTGTACTTCAGTGCAGTAATCACCATTTAAATATTCATGATAATTTTTGCTGATATATCTGGCTTGTTTACCTAGGATCCAAAGTAGGATATATATTCCACTGATATGACTGTGAGTAGAGTTTTATGTTTTCTCCAGTGAGAAAAATAGATTTATTGTCAAGGACCAAATGAACAATGAGAACATCCACATCTAGCCTGGCCAAGGCAAAGTCATAAGGCACTCAAGGCAGAGATTGCATCAGAATGCAGATGCTTCCTTTTGGAACCAGAAATAAAATTACTGAGAAAATTTGAGACAGATATATTGGAAGTAGTTTGACATACAATTTTCTTGGGGTAACTTTTTGGTACAAAGACTAGTGGAGAACCATGTGTATGTTTTCACCATGATTCCTTAACAATATCATCTGCAGTTACTCCTGCCCTTCTACATCTTCTGAAAGAACATTTGCTGGTCAGGGTGGATTTTCAGAGCATTTCTTATCTGACTTGAATTAGAATGGGTACAAGAAAAGGTTGGTTTTATATCTATAAGGTTCATTGCTGTGTGCCTTGTCTAAAACATCTGATAGGCTTCACAGCAAGCATTGATATCATATTATTTCCCCTGTATGTTCTATTAGAACCTCCCGCTCTGTTTTTCTCTCCACTGATGACCAAACTTTGTACTTAATTTGAAAAATCAGGAATAATCATGGGTCATGATCTCCTGGTTCTTGGGTTTGAGCCCTGTGCTGGGCTCTGCACTTTGAGCAGAACTTTCGGCGTAGAACCTGCTTGGGATTCTCTCTCTCTCTCCCTCTTTCTCTTTCTGCTCTCTCTCTCAAAATAAATAAATAAGCTTTAAAAAAAAAAGAAATCAGAAATAATCAGACATGTACCTTTTTTACCCTCCATCACAGAACTTTGAACTCACCTGCATCATCTGTAACTACCTACACTGTTTGATTTTTCCACTGTTACTTTGGACAAAGAATCCCTCTTCCAATTAAACATGTCACTCCACCTTCCCAAATGTGACTTCTGTAATTACCCACCTCTCTCCTATTCCTCTAGGGAAGTAAAGGCAGCCTGAACTAAGGTTGTTTGTGGGATCAGAAAGAGCATATAGATAAGAGATGTGGTGAAGTGAATATTGCAGCACATTTTCTAAACAAGTAGATGCCTTGGATCAGACCTGGAGAAATAAGAGAAGGAACATTAATCTTATGATCTTTGATTCATATGCGTGCGCGCACACACACACACACACACACACACACACACACTTACTTCCTATCTTTCCCTCGTAGAGAGAGCTGTTGTGGCTATGTACTTATGAACTTTCTAATATATCCATGAACTCTCCAAAGATGTTATTTCTAGAAGGATCTGATTACTTTTTACCTCTCACCTTTGGCAGAAGCTTTTTTGTATTCTAGTTAAAATTGTGCTCTTTGCATAAGGGTGATTCATATATTCACCTCGATAATGAAATCTCTTAGTGTTTTCTCTTTGTGATGGTGGAGCTTCTATTTTCTTAAAATTTTATTCACTTATTCATTCATTCATCCATTCATCTATCTATCTATCTATCTATCTATCTATCTATCTAATCTATCTATCTTTCTGTCTGTAGAGAAAGAACAAGAGCATGCACACCAGTGGGGAAGGGGCAGGGAGAGAGAGAGAGGCGGGGGGGAGGGAGAGGGAGAGAGAATCTCAAGAAGGCTCTACACTCAGCGTGGAGCCTGATGCAGGGCTTGATCCTATGACCCTCATAGCATAACCTGAGTGGAAATCAAGAGTCGAACGCTTAAGAACCTGAGACTGAGGCACCCAGGTGCCCCTGGAGGTTTTATTTTCTTACACTATATTACTACAATAACTGTAAGGGCCTTGGAGGGAGAAATATAAAAAAGAACTCTAAAATGATGGGTGTGACTCAATTTCACATGTTCCAGTGATTATTAATTTTTGCAATATATAGTTTGATAATACTTATTCCTCTCCCCACTGAGTTACTGTATCAAAATATTAAACTTGGTTTTCTTTTTTATAAAGCTTTTTTTTTTCATTTTTGGCAAAATTCACTTACTAGTACATAATATTTGTTTAAGAGATTCTCAGTGTTATAATTGATATAATCTACATTGGTTCTTCTCTGGAATTGATAGCCATTATCTCTATCCCAATTTGAAGCAAAGCATATAAGCAGAATTTAAATCTGTTGGTTTCCACCAGCTGTCAATATCTATTGATTTAATAAATTGAACATACAGCATTGCTTCCACACAAACACTAACATACACATACAATGATTATGCATTTTTGTAACTGTCACAAAATGACAAGATTTCTAAGGTAAATCCCATGAGATCACTTCTTTAGAAGTATCATGAATCGTGTTTACACACATCTTTTTCTCTCAGCTCTACATCATAGACTTGGAAGAGGGCAGCGAAAAAGAACCAATGAAAGGTACAATGGAGGCAAGCCAGTAATATTGCAGTAAGGCAGCAGTGTAAAAAGAAATATTAAAAATTTAGTATCCACTATTTGATCTCTTTGGTTGAATGAGCATATATCAATTTCTTGGGACAGTATTGGTTTCAAATTGTGTGTCATTTTCCCCATGAGCACACTTAAATCGAATTATTAGTTGAAAGTTAGATTTAGAATATATTGCTACTCTATCTCAAATGAACTCAAATTTTAAAGATTTCTATAATCAAATGTGTACTGAATCTATGTTCTAAAACAAGTAGAGGTAAGCACTTTAATGGAGACCCCAAGGTTTGGTGAGTGCACTATGTTTCTTACATTGATTTATTATAACATCCATGTACACTATTCTCAGTGAAACCTGAGTATAAAATGTGAATAATTCTATTTGTAAAAATCATAGAGAAAAGTGAGAAGACTTGAGATTACCAAAATTATTAGCCTTTAGATCTGTCTAGAGATGATCACATCATGGCTAGCAAAGTTTTCTAGGTTTTGTACTGTGTCTTAAGTCTTCATCTGAGCTTTTCTTTTATCCTTCACCTCTATATTCAGGAAAATTTATATATATGAACTATCAAAGTCCTGAACTGTCCCAGTGAGTTTTTAAAAATTAATTTTAATTTTTCTTTGGAAGATTCATAGTAGCAAAACAATTATTGTAAAACTATATTCTGTCTTAAATTTTGGCTCTTGGTTTGACATAGAAACTTCCTGGAATAAGTTCTCTTTAAAACATGCATTCTTTGAAAGTTTCCTTATACAATGAATTATATCAATAATCTCAAATCATGCCATAACCAATTTTTTTCAGTAATAAAATATTCAGATTAGTTATAATCACATAAGGTTCTGCTGTAATAATATGTTGCATCACATACCTATTAAAATGGGTCAAAATTGAATTTTTCTATTTCCTTTGCAACTATTTAGAGGCCTAGTGACTGTGGCTCTTAGTATTGATCGCTATGCAGAGTAATTTCTTGGACCCCCAATTTCAGGTATAAAAAGCATCAAGAATAGAAATCCTATTCATTTTCATTCTCTCAGTCATCCTGTTAAAATAGCATGAACTCTCTTTTTCCAAGGATTATCAGGTATACCTGTTGGGCCAGCAGTGCAACAAAACAGGCATTAGCGTGAAGCAGTGATCTGGCAATTAGAAGATACGGATTTTGTTTCTGCCTTCATCACTTGTTCATTTTGTCACTTGAGCATTGCTTCTCTATGAGCCTGAGCTCTTATGTCTACAAAATACTTTGTGTTGCATACTATATCCAGGGGATCCTCAGGAAATATTAAAAGATGATTACTTATTGACGACAGTATGCTTTGTGACTGAATAAAAAGGCTTCGAAATTGTGGATGGGCTTTTTTTTTTTCCTAGTAGTATTCAGCGCATTATTCTCTGCTTTTTTATGAGTTGGACATAGAAGGAAATATACTTAGAAACAGTGGACATCTAGATCTTTCTTTGATGTGCTTACTATTTCAAGCAGTTTCTCAGTCTCTTCTGCCATTCCTACCCTTCTTAAAGGTTTATGGAAAATAGCAGATATGAAGTTAAATATTTTGTAACTTTTCCTATAGTATAAGATTATTCTAAAGTTGGCTCTCTCCAATAATAGTATTCTTTGAACTTGAATAATTTTCATTTCATTTCCCTGCAGATGTGTGCCTTATATATTGCATGTATTTTATGAGTGGTTTTATCTATTTCTTTGTTTGTTTATTTTTGGCATTTGTCTTACGGCACACAAAATAGTATTGTAAATGGGCTGAAAAGGATAATGCATCTTCCCAAAACAAGAATTAAGTCCATACCTGATGATGAATATGGTTGGCTTTTTCAGATGTAAAATAATTTCATAGATGGGTTGATAGGGAAGCTCTTAAACTTAGTTACTTCTCAAAAATTCAACCTACATTTTAAAATAAATGTACTTACTTTAAAATTTGAAGAGATTTAAATCTCTGTTAAATTAACCATCTATAGAATTTTCTTTTAAATGGCTCTGTTATTTTGCTCTGTTTTATGTGAAGCAATTTCTTAGCCTTACTTTATACTCTCAGGTTATCAAGATAATGGGTTCCATCCTTCTAATTTATCTCACTTCTTACCTTTTTATAGGAATTCATTATTTTTCCAACAATAGGGGGAGAGTCATTCTTTATCAAAATGCCACTGTCTGATATTTATTGAAATAAACATGTATTTTTTGATGCCCTTTCTCAGAATCTAAGAAAAAGAATTGCAATCACTGTGTAGATGTTTTTCCTTTTTTGTTTGTGTTTAATTGTGCTAACTTTGTTTTTGGCATATATTTTCTCATTTTTAAATCAGTTTTACGTTTCTTTATTGACTGGTAATGCTTGTACACAAAAGCAGAACACTGCAAAAATATTCAGCAGATAGTGAAAAGATCTGAAAGTCTTCCTGGAAAGTCAATAGTTGGAATTCAAAAATAGTTAGGTCCTGCATATAACAGGCATTTTTCCTATCTCTAGTACACCTGAGAAAAAATTTCATTTTATATGCATAGAACAAAGCCTACTGTATGTATTAAACCAACTTTATGACAACAGGGAGTCTTTGTGGGTCTGAAAAATCAATAAAATATTTATAAGAAAAAATAGCTACTGAGAACATGCAGTCCCTGGTTATCATCCCATGCTATAGGTGATGGCTTCGGCCATTTTTGAGTTAGAAAATACAATTTATTACTATAAAATCTTCCTCATCACAAAGCTGAGCTCTTTCCAAATTGATACAAGTTATTGCCCTGCAAGGAGGTAATGCCCATCTCCACTCACAGCTCAAATAGTTAACGTTCAGCACTTGGGACCAATTTGGCTGACATGAACGAGCCCCCGGAGCAGTAATGACTCTGCTCTGGTGATCTGTATATCACCGCACTCAAGTTCTAGAATTCCCAGAGTGCTTCAGATGTGTGTTTATTTTGTTACTGGGCTTAATGCAGCCACTTGAATATTTAGATGAATCACTTTTCTGTCAAACAAATTTGTCTTTTGAATATCGAGCACTTAAAAATAATGCTGATAAATAGGCAATGGATAAAATTGTTTCCTGCTTGATCAGTTTTTATTTTTTCCACTTACCCTGGAACCACTAAGATCTATATAATTCTTCACATCCATTTTGAACTGGAGCAGGTATAGATAAATATGAAATATATAGATAAGAGGGACAAATTGACTTTGGTTTTACATGGCTGGGTTTACACAGCTGTCACGTATGGCCATACAGCTCGGGTATTGCATAACTCTAGAGAGCTCTGGTCACCTCTAGTCTTTGCAGAGGATGTACCCTGTACCTGGATAGTGCACAATGGGCACAACAATAGGTGGAGACATTGACACAGATAAAAAGCAAGGGAGAGTCTGATTAAACCATTATTATGAAATTGCATAACGGTTCCATGGTTGGTTACATGAGTAAATCAGGCCCTTGCCTGATCTGAATTGCTTTCTTAATGGCATTTGATCTTAGACTACAAATACGAGAATTAAGACTTCTAGTCCAGGGACGCCTGAGTGGCTCAGTCAGTTAAGTATCCGACTTCGGCTCAGGTCATGATCTCAGTTTGTGAGTTCAAGCCCACATCAGGCTCTGTGCTGACTGCTCGGAGCCTGGAGCCTGCTTCAGATTCTGTGTTCCCCTGTCTCTGCCCCTCCCCTGCTCTCTGTCTCTCTCAAAAATAAATACAACATTTTAAAAAATTACTTAAAAAAAAAGAGTTCTCCTAGTCCAAACTTCTTACTATATAGGAATAAACTAAAACTCCTATCATCCAGGGACTGAACTAAGTCATATAACTAGTTAGTGGTTGTCAAAGCTAGATCTAAAATTCAAGTCTATAGACTTCCTTTCCAGTGATCTGATTTCAAAATTCTATGCTCTCTTTAGCTTATTAATGTGTTGACAGCCACCTCTCACCTGAAGATTATAAAAGACATCACAGGGAAGTGACCTTACAATAATAAAATCCTGATTTTATTCTCTTTGCATGTCCATTCTGCTATAGGGATTCCACAGTTTTGATCTTGGCTTGTTAACCTCATTAGCATTGATTCTCAACACCTGTGCCTGTAGTTAGTTGGGGACCTAGGGTATATGACTTCTTTGTATCAGAGCCCACAACCAATAATCATTTCTCTTGTGACCTCATGGAATATGAATTGCCAGAAATAGTGAGTCTGGAATCAGTTATGGATTTTGAACAGGTTATAAAATTTTTGTATGTAAGTGTGTGTGTGTATATATATATATGTGTATATATATAATTATAAGGTATATAATATGTATATATATGTGTATATATATGTATATATATATATAATATTTCACACAACAGAGGTTTTGGACAATAGATGAAGGCATGGCAAAATAATTTAATTTCTCTTTTCCTTTTTTTTTTTCTTACTGAGGCTGATGGGGTTTTGTTTACTTTTCTGATGAGATGCCGATTTACCTGTTTTGGAGAACCACTTACTCTGTGTTCTCTGGGTGTGGTTTCACTGTTGCAGAACAGAATTGGAGGCATGAATGAGTCCAGAGCAGATGCGTGCAACTGGGCAAACCATTTTGCCATTGCTCTTCCTTGGAATGATATTCCACATGCCGGGATTTCAAATGAGTTTAATACACATTTTCTTGATTAATGGAAAATGGCAGAGTGTAGGAGACTGAAACAGTTCGTGCTTTGCTTGATTAATTAATAAGGGACTCTCTTTTCCCAGCTTCGACTCATTATGCTAATGAAGTGTCATCAATTAAGGCTTTCCCTTGATTATTGAATCTGTCAGGTAGCACTCAGTGAAAATGCTGCATTCCTTTGCTGTCTGGGTGGAATTGCCATTATAGCTTTTTATGAACTGCTCCTTCCATTAGCTGCTGTTTGTTCTATTTTCTCATTGTGTCCTTTTTTTTTTTTTACCTCAAGAAAGGTGATTATGGAAACCTTGGAATGAACTGGAAAATGTTATCTCTGGGAATATGGATAAAGAAAATGTGGTAACAGAAACATATACACCATTCTTCATTCAGAACTCACTTGTAATTATTAATGATATAGTAAAAAATGAATCAAAAGAATACGGTGAACTTTCTGAAGTAAGTCTTTGACATTAGATTAGATAAGCAGTTCAGAAATAAGTGGTCATTAACAATTTCTCACCCTACTATTCAAATTAAACTTTGAGAGAAAGGGTTTTTCCTAAGGGAAATATCCTGAGAACAAAAGAGTGTGTATTTAAATATTTTATTATCTTCATGTAAAGTTCTAATTTGTTGACAAATATTACTTAGATTTGGGTCTGAGGAAAGGTGACAAAATGTAAAAAGAATAGAATATAACCAAGTACTGCCTCTAGGTTAAGTTTAGGAAACAAACATTTTTATGTCTTAGTGGCCTTTGCTCTTCAGCACTGAAGATGAGGCCTTTGGTATGAATGAATTCTGGGTACTCATGTTGCTGAATCCACTCATTAGGGAACATCGTACTTTAAGTTAGGTAGTACCCATTAATGAGTGACTATTAAGCCATCTATAAAGGTTGTAAGTAATGAAAGACCTCAGTAATGCATTTACAATCACCCATTCCATCTCTGTTTTGGTAACTGACATCTTGAGGGAACAAGAGTAATGGATTTGTCTAATTTTCTCATTTCACTTAACCTAAAGTAAGAAACAGTTTTATAGTTTTATGAAACATCTCTGGCCTTGGGGGAAAAATTTAAGCCAGTAGGTGTCATCTGTTTAATTAATCCATCAATGTCTCAGTTTCCCTAACGGTAGAATGAGGAGATAATGTTCATTCATGGGTAGTTTCCTAGAGATTTGGGGTATAAATAAATGAGAAAGAAAATGGCACACTTTACTACTTGCTTTTAGGGAACACATTTATATTCTGGTGTTGTGAGTTTTAAAATTAGAGGAAGACATTTGATAGAGTTTATTGCAGAGTGTATTGATGCTTAGTTACCCACATCAGTTATACTAAAGTTTAATTCTCTTTGCAGAGAGCACTCTTTTTCTCTGCTCTCAGGAATAATGTTTCCACTTCAGTGGAACTCTACACGTGCTGTCTTCGGGTCACAGCTTTTAACTCCCTCCTGTGTCCCAAACCTGCAACAGTGCTGAGGAAAGACCGATTCATAAAGAGAATGAAGTATGCAGCTGAGCAGAAGCAGTATTGACCGCCTCAACATGGAGTACCTGTATTATCTTCTCAGACTCTGGTAAGAAATATATCTACATCTAAGGGTAGACAAGTGGGGGGGTTGGTAATCAGCAGAGTTCAGGCCTGACATTGTAGCAGCACTACTTCTTTAGAGGACCAGTCCCAAACAGCAAATCCTCCACATGCAGTCCTGGGTGAGGGCCATCTGCGCAGCCCTCATGGCCAGTATTTTGTTTGATAGTCAGACTGGCACTTGCGCCATATGGTGTAGAGACATGGTAAAACAACCTTCTAAAACAGAAACTAGCGGAAGAGCAAATCACCCAGGTAAAGAAAAATTGGCTTAACTTTTAAAATACAAGCTGCAATGCATATATTCGTTGGTATCATTTTGATCTTCTATTCATTCTGTTTTGTTTTGATATCCAACTCATGATGATTGACTGGGAAGGATGAGATAGTCTGAAAGAGGTCTATTAGAATACGTTACTTTTCATAAGTTTCTTCTTTTTAACAGTGAAACTTTACTTGCATTGTGAAAAACAACCTAATTTCAACTTTTCAACGAAGGTAGGTGCATGCTCATGCTGTCATTAAATTTGAAGTTATTTGTAACACTGCAGTGTTGGTTGAGTGAGAAAAATAGAAAAGTATCATAGGTTTGAGGATATGAGATATGGCTGTCATTCGTAACTAAAGTCATGCTGCGTGTACAACATAATCTCATTGTGTCTTGCCTGGTTTGAAATACAAACTAAAATCCATGTAGAGAGGAATGCCATATTTATGAATTTTAATTATTTATTTCTAATGTAATAGACTTTGAGCCTGAATATATATGAAATTTGCAGAGCAACAGATAAACAAAAAGTATTTTTTAGATGGACAATGTTATGTGTTTAGTCAATAACCAACAGTTAACCAAGAGGAAATAGGATATAATCAGTTTAATAGACATGTATTATAAGAAACCACATTACTCTGGATGCCAGTAGGTAATTTGTTCCTCTAGTAAATTTTGTTCTTCATGGGAGTTGAGCAGTATGTGAGACAAAGCACAGATAAATGGTTAAATAGCCCCTGGAGCCAAACAGCCATTCTTTTATTTTTTGTTTTTGGGTCTTGGGTAAGTACTAATACTATTGAGCCTCGATTTTCTTATCTGTAAAATAGGCACAATTCTACCATATGTTTCATGAAGATTCAACAAATTCTGTTACTCACTGCTTAATAAATATAATCATTATCTTTAATGTTTATGTACACATGGAATATCATTGCCACACTATAGTTTACCCTTGACCACATTCAGGATATATTAAAATCCCTTTTAAATATGTATAAGTTAGAACTAAGTAATATACTCTAGATTAGATATTATATACATATATATACGTGTATATGTATATATGTGTATATATACATGTGTATACGTGTATATACGTATGTATATATACGTGTATATATATATATATATATATACGTGTATATGTATATATATATACACACGTGTATATACACATGTATATATATATATACGTATATATAGTATTTAGTTTTTATTTTGCAGTCCAGTGCTCTCCTTTGCCACAACAAAATCCTGAATTATATCAGAAAAACAAACATGACAACCCTAACAGAAATGAATTATGTAGACACAGAAAATCCTTTCCACTGTTAAAAGATACTAGTTTTCTTAAAAAATAAAGTAATATTTGCCTTGTGATTGGCATAATTGTATCTAAGTCAGAGTGATCAGAAATTAGAGCTTTATTAAAAAAAAAATAATAAATAAATAAAAAAAAAGAAATTAGAGCTTTATTGAAACTTGAAAGTTTACTTTGTCCTTTTTTTTTTGCCAAATGCACATTTATCTATGAAACAAAATGTAAAAGCTCACAACCTAATAATAATTTCATCATCATTGATATCAAAACATGTATAAGCAAAGAGACAGTGACTAGAGGAATATATATATATATATATATATATATATATGAAAGAAGAAATCTTTCAAAGTATAAAGTGCAAATTATGAATGACTATAAATTCCGTGGTTACTGTTGCTTTTTCCATTCAACATATTTTACTTTTCTTTACCCTTACATGCCTTTATATTTTTATATATACTTGATTCCTCATGAGTTATGCAACTACTTTTGAGAAATTCACAAGTGAGGTGAAGACTACCACCTGCTCACCTGCTCTTTTTTTTTTACTGGGTACAAAACTAAGGCTGTTTCCTTGATTTCCTGTGCAGATTGCTGTGAATGTAATCAAGTATCCTCTGGTAGAATGTGAGGAAAGTGATAGGCACATTTCTGGGTCCGTCTTATATAAAAAAAAAAATCACCAATGAGCACTGCTTCATACTTTTTTTTCCCTTTCTGCCCTAAATAGAAATTCCTAGAGTGCCCATATCCTACCACCATGATTGGTCATTGACTTGGAATGTCCCTGGACAGTTTGCATGAGAGTGATACTATTTTACATCATTATATGTGTAGCTCCATTGTGTATAACCCAGCTACCCTAACTCATAGAAAAATGGTAATATTGAAATGGAGTGCTGCTGTAAAACATTAAAATGTGTTGTAAAATTTAGCTGTAGCAACAAAAAAGCAAATGGATGTCCTGTGGTAGGTGGTGAGAAAAATGTATACAGTGAGTGACAAAGTGGAATTGGGAGTTATGCGGTAGCAAAACTTCTTGAAAACTGTCACCTGTAATTATTTGGGAGGTAGAACAAACGCCTACTTGACCTGTAGCTCTAGGGTAAGTGATGAGAAAAAGCTAGAAAGTTAATAAATGTGTGACTGTTACTTGCTACACTGAACCATAGATTATGAGAAAGAGCTGAGATCAGGCAAAAATTAGCTAGTTTTAAAGAGAGATTGAAGGGAATAGAGAAAGCTATATTAGAAGCATTTGAAAATGGATTTGAAAATGCAACTGCTCTGAACTCTGAACAATAAGAGGTAGGACCGAAAAAGGCTATGAGAAGCAAAGGCACATTAGGATAGTATAATCAAAGAGCTTCAGCTTGTGCAAAAATCAGCTTGAGAAGAACTGTCTTCTCATGCACTCCTACTGTTTCAGATGACCTTAAAGCAATATCAACAGGGGAGAGAGGGAGGCAGAGGGAGAGAGATTGAGGAAGAAGAGCAAAGAAATAAAGCCAACTTAATAGAACTGACTTAAAAATTATGGCTAGGAAAAATCTTTGGCAGCATTTACTGGAACATGGAAATGACTGGGACATGGAGCTTATCAGAAGCATACACATTTTTAATGAATTATATTGTCTCGGAAAGCACCAGTCCATAAAGTTATTAATGATTTGGGAATTTCAGTGATATGGATATGGGTATTTTAGCATTATTCTTTTAACTTTGCTGTAAGTCTGATGTTTTATGAGAAAGTTTAAAAGAAGCCCTCATGTCCCAATAAGGTGGGGTAGGGTAGAATGTGATCATCAATCCAGTGAATGCCAGAAATTTCCCCATCAGGAAAATAATTATCTGAACTGTGAAATTTCCAGGTAAGGTATACTTCACTCCAGCCACTTCAGATGTAGCCATTGAAGACAGCAGGGAGGGACTTCTCAAAGGGCAGAGCCAAGGGCCACAGGATATACTGAAAAGGAAGGGAATATCCATCCAGAGGACAGTCTCTGGATATAGTCAAAAACATTCTCCAGGTCCCTGGGAATGGGCTTTCCACAGTGCCTGCCTTGTAGGATTTTATCCTGCCATGAACTAAGGACAGTGATGTGTTTCTCATTTTTCCCTCTCCAAAATGGGAGTTTTCATACAACAGTCCTACTCTCTCCCTAATGTTGAGTGTGGAGGGATAGCAGTCATAACTTTTCTTTTAATTCAGAGGTCATTAGAGTGCGAGAAACCAAATTCAAACCTAACAGACTTTGAACAGACTTCCCTAACGAGTGGATTATGTTGTCTCCTTTGGGAAGAAGTATACGCGGGTGGAGGGACCAACTTGGTAGCAGCTATTTTCAGGCTTCCAAGAAATGTTCTTTCTCCTGAACTCTATTTTCCAGATTCTCTTTCAGACAGATATGTACATGTGATTATATTCTCTTCTGTGGAATAGGAATCTCCACCCCTCACACACACCTGATCTCTTTCAAGTCCTCCTCCAAGCTCACTTCCTGTTCTGACAGAGTATAGTCTCCAAGGCAACCTTGCACACTGCATATTGAAGTGAGACAAGTTGCTCTCAGTTTGGATTCTCAAGTGATTTGGGGAAGGAAACATTCCCTGTACTCTAAAAACTTGGAAATTCCATACAGCAAGAAATAACTTCTCATTGCGCTGATCTTTTATGTATCTGGGTCCAGTTGTGTTTTTAGTCTGTCCTATACTGATTAATACAAAGGATAAAATCAATAAAATTTAATTGGAACTGTAAGGATCTAAGAAATGTTTTAATCAAAATTTGTCTAAACTAGTGAGAGGATTAATTGAAAACTCTCAAACTAGGGGCGCCTGGGTGGCGCAGTCGGTTAAGCGTCCGACTTCAGCCAGGTCACGATCTCGCGGTCCGTGAGTTCGAGCCCCGAGTCAGGCTCTGGGCTGATGGCTCGGAGCCTGGAGCCTGTTTCCGATTCTGTGTCTCCCTCTCTCTCTGCCCCTCCCCCGTTCATGCTCTGTCTCTCTCTGTCCCAAAAATAAATAAATAAATAAATAAAAACGTTGAGGAGATTATTTTCGAAGATGGCGGCGTAGGAGGACGCGGGGCTCACAGCGCGTCCTGCCGATCACTTAGATTCCACCTACACCTGCCTAAAGAACCCAGAAAACCGCCAGAGGATTAGCAGAAGGGAGTCTCCGGAGTCAAGCGCAGACTAGAGGCCCACGGAAGAGGGTAGGAAGGGCGGCGAGGCGGTGCGCGCTCCACGGACTGGCGGGAGGGAGCCGGGGCGGAGGGGTGGCTCGCCGGCCAAGCAGAGCCCCCGAGTCTGGCTGGCAAAAGCGGAGGGGCCGGACAGACTGTGTTCCGACAGCAAGCGCGACTTAGCCTCTGGGAGGTCATAAGTTAACAGCTCTGCTCGGAAAGCGGGAAGGCTGGAGGACAAAGGGAGGGAGAGCTGCTGAGCCCCCTGACGGCAGAGCTCAGCTTGGCGGGGAACAAAGGCGCCAGCGCCATCTCCCCCGCCCATCCCCCAGCCAAAATCCCAAAGGGAACCAGTTCCTGCCAGGGAACTTGCTCGCTCCGCGCAAACACCCAACTCTGTGCTTCTGCGGAGCCAAACCTCCGGCAGTGGATCTGACTCCCTCCCGCTGCCACAGGGCTCCTCCTGAAGTGGATCACCTAAGGAGAAGCGAGCTAAGCCTGCCCCTCCACCCCCCGTGCACCTTGCCTACCCACCCCAGCTAATACGCCAGATCCCCAGCAACACAAGCCTGGCAGTGTGCAAGTAGCCCAGACGGGACACGCCACCCCACAGTGAATCCCGCCCCTAGGAGAGGGGAAGAGAAGGCACACACCAGTCTGACTGTGGCCCCAGCAGTGGGCTGGGGGCAGACATCGGGTCGGACTGCGGCCCCGCCCACTAACTCCAGTTATACACCACAGCACAGGGGAAGTGCACTGCAGGTCCTCACCACGCAAGGGACTCTCCAAAATGACCAAACGGAAGAATTCCCCTCAGAAGAATCTCCAGGAAATAACAACAGCTAATGAACTGATCAAAAAGGATTTAAATAATATAACAGAAAGTGAATTTAGAATAATAGTCATAAAATTAATCGCTGGGCTTGAAAACAGTATACAGGACAGCAGAGAATCTCTTGCCACAAAGATCGAGGGACTAAGGAACAGTCACGAGGAGTTGAAAAACGCTTTAAACGAAATGCAAAACAAAATGGAATCCACGATGGCTCGGCTTGAAGAGGCAGAGGAGAGAATAGGTGAACTAGAAGATAAAGTTATGGAGAAAGAGGAAGCTGAAAGAAAGATAAAAAAATCCAGGAGTATGAGGGGAAAATTAGAGAACTAAGTGATACACTAAAAAAAAATAATATACGCATAATTGGTATCCCAGAGGAGGAAGAGAGAGGGAAAGGTGCTGAAGGGGTACTTGAACAAATTATAGCTGAGAACTTCCCTGAACTGGGGAAGGAAAAAGGCATTGAAATCCAAGAGGCACAGAGAACTCCCTTCAGACGTAACTTGAATCGATCTTCTGCACGACATATCATAGTGAAACTGGCAAAATACAAGGATAAAGAGAAAATTCTGAAAGCAGCAAGGGATAAACGTGCCCTCACATATAAAGGGAGACCTATAAGACTCGTGACTGATCTCTCCTTTGAAACTTGGCAGGCCAGAAAGGCTTGGCACGATATCTACAGTGTGCTAAACAGAAAAAATATGCAGCCGAGAATCCTTTATCCAGCAAGTCTGTCATTTAGAATAGAAGGAGAGATAAAGGTCTTCCCAAACAAACAAAAACTGAAGGAATTTGTCACCACTAAACCAGCCCTACAAGAGATCCTAAGGGGGATCCTGTGAGACAAAGTACCAGAGACATCACTACAAGCATAAAACATACAGACATCACAATGACTCTAAACCCATATCTTTCTATAATAACACTGAATGTAAATGGATTAAATGCGCCAACCAAAAGACATAGGGTATCAGAATGGATAAAAAAACAAGACCCATCTATTTGCTGTCTACAAGAGACTCATTTTAGATCTGAGGACACCTTTAGATTGAGAGTGAGGGGATGGAGAACTATTTATCATGCTCCTGGAAGCCAAAAGAAAGCTGGAGTAGCCATACTTATATCAGACAAACTAGACTTTAAATTAAAGGCTGTAACAAGAGATGAAGAAGGGCATTATATAATAATCACAGGGTCTATCCACCAGGAAGAGCTAACTATTATAAATGTCTATGCGCCAAATACCCGAGCCCCCAGATATATAAAACAATTACTCATAAACATAAGCAACCTTATTGATAAGAATGTGGTCATTGCAGGGGACTTTAACACCCCACTTACAGAAATGGATAGATCATCTAGACACACAGTCAATAAAGAAACAAGGGCCCTGAATGATACATTGGATCAGATGGACTTGACAGATATATTTAGAACTCTGCATCCCAAAGCAACAGAATATACTTTCTTCTCGAGTGCACATGGAACATTCTCCAAGATAGATCATATACTGGGTCACAAAACAGCCCTTCATAAGTTTACAAGAATTGAAATTATACCATGCATACTTTCAGACCACAATGCTATGAAGCTTGAAATCAACCACAGGAAAAAGTCTGGAAAACCTCCAAAAGCGTGGAGGTTAAAGAACACCCTACTAACGAATGAGTGGGTCAACCAGGCAATTAGAGAAGAAATTAAAATATACATGGAAACAAACGAAAATGAAAATACAACAATCCAAACGCTTTGGGATGCAGCGAAGGCAGTCCTGAGAGGAAAATACATTGCAATCCAGGCCTATCTCAAGAAACAAGAAAAATCCCAAATACAAAATCTAACAGCACACCTAAAGGAAATAGAAGCAGAACAGCAAAGGCAGCCTAAACCCAGCAGAAGAAGAGAAATAATAAAGATCAGAGCAGAAATAAACAATATAGAATCTAAAAAAACTGTAGAGCAGATCAACGAAACCAAGAGTTGGTTTTTTGAAAAAATAAACAAAATTGACAAACCTCTAGCCAGGCTTCTCAAAAAGAAAAGGGAGATGACCCAAATAGATAAAATCATGAATGAAAATGGAATGATTACAACCAATCCCTCAGAGATACAAACAATTATCAGGGAATACTATGAAAAATTATATGCCAGCAAATTGGACAACCTGGAAGAAATGGACAAATTTCTAAACACCCACACTCTTCCAAAACTCAATCAGGAGGAAATAGAAAGCTTGAACAGACCCATAACCAGCGAAGAAATTGAATCGGTTATCAAAAATCTCCCAACAAATAAGAGTCCAGGACCAGATGGCTTCCCAGGGGAGTTCTACCAGACGTTTAAAGCAGAGATAATACCTATCCTTCTCAAGCTATTCCAAGAAATAGAAAGGGAAGGAAAACTTCCAGACTCATTCTATGAAGCCAGTATTACTTTGATTCCTAAACCAGACAGAGACCCAGTAAAAAAAGAGAACTACAGGCCAATATCCCTGATGAATATGGATGCAAAAATTCTTAATAAGATACTAGCAAATCGAATTCAACAGCATATAAAAAGAATTATTCACCATGATCAAGTGGGATTCATTCCTGGGCTGCAGGGCTGGTTCAACATTCGCAAATCGATCAACGTGATACATCACATTAACAAAAAAAAAGAGAAGAACCATATGATCCTGTCAATCGATGCAGAAAAGGCCTTTGACAAAATCCAGCACCCTTTCTTAATAAAAACCCTTGAGAAAGTCGGGATAGAAGGAACATACTTAAAGATCATAAAGGCCATTTATGAAAAGCCCACAGCTAACATCATCCTCAACGGGGAAAAACTGAGAGCTTTTTCCCTGAGATCAGGAACACGACAGGGATGCCCACTGTCACCGCTCTTGTTTAACATAGTGCTGGAAGTTCTAGCATCAGCAATCAGACAACAAAAGGAAATCAAAGGCATCAAAATTGGCAAAGATGAAGTCAAGCTTTCGCTTTTTGCAGATGACATGATATTATACATGGAAAATCCGATAGACTCCACCAAAAGTCTGCTAGAACTGATACATGAATTCAGCAAAGTTGCAGGATACAAAATCAATGTGCAGAAATCAGTTGCATTCTTATACACTAACAATGAAGCAACAGAAAGACAAATGAAGAAACTGATCCCATTCACAATTGCACCAAGAAGCATAAAATACCTAGGAATAAATCTAACCAAAGATGTAAAAGATCTGTATGCTGAAAACTATAGAAAGCTTATGCAGGTAATTGAAGAAGATATAAAGAAATGGAAAGACATTCCCTGCTCATGGATTGGAAGAATAAATATTGTCAAAATGTCAATACTACCCAAAGCTATCTACACATTCAATGCAATCCCAATCAAAATTGCACCAGCATTCTTCTCGAAACTAGAACAAGCAATCCTAAAATTCATATGGAACCACAAAAGGCCCCGAATAGCCAAAGTAATTTTGAAGAAGAAGACCAAAGCAGGAGGCATCACAATCCCAGACTTTAGCCTCTACTACAAAGCTGTCATCATCAAGTCAGCATGGTATTGGCATAAAAACAGACACATAGACCAATGGAATAGAATAGAAACCCCAGAACTAGACCCACAAACGTATGGCCAACTCATCTTTGACAAAGCAGGAAAGAACATCCAATGGAAAAAAGACAGTCTCTTTAACAAATGGTGCTGGGAGAACTGGACAACAACATGCAGAAGGTTGAAACTAGACCACTTTCTCACACCATTCACAAAAATAAACTCAAAATGGATAAAGGACCTGAATGTGAGACAGGAAACCATCAAAACCTTAGAGGAGAAAGCAGGAAAAGACCTCTCTGACCTCAGCCGTAGCAATCTCTTACTCAACACATCCCCAAAGGCAAGGGAATTAAAAGCAAAAGTGAATTACTGGGACCTTATGAAGATAAAAAGCTTCTGCACAGCAAAGGAAACAACCAACAAAACTAAAAGGCAACCAACGGAATGGGAAAAGATATTTGCAAATGACACAACGGACAAAGGGCTAGTATCCAAAATCTATAAAGAGCTCATCAAACTCCACACCCGAAAAACAAATAACCCAGTGAAGAAATGGGCAGAAAACATGAATAGACACTTCTCTAAAGAAGACATCCGGATGGCCAACAGGCACATGAAAAGATGTTCAACGTCGCTCCTTATCAGGGAAATACAAATCAAAACCACACTCAGATATCACCTCACGCCAGTCAGAGTGGCCAAAATGAAGAAATCAGGAGACTATAGATGCTGGAGAGGATGTGGAGAAACAGGAACCCTCTTGCACTGTTGGTGGGAATGCAAATTGGTGCAGCCGCTCTGGAAAGCAGTGTGGAGGTTCCTCAGAAAATTAAAAATAGACCTACCCTATGACCCAGCAATAGCACTGCTAGGAATTTATCCAAGGGATACAGGAGTACTGATGCATAGGGGCACCTGTACCCCAATGTTTATAGCGGCACTCTCAACAATAGCCAAATTATGGAAAGAGCCTAAATGTCCATCAACTGATGAATGGATAAAGAAATTGTGGTTTATATACACAATGGAATACTACGTGGCAATGAGAAAGAATGAAATATGGCCTTTTGTAGCAACATGGATGGAACTGGAGAGTGTGATGCTAAGTGAAATAAGCCATACAGAGAAAGACAGATACCATATGGTTTCACTCTTATGTGGATCCTGAGAAACATAACAGAAACCCATGGGGGAGGGGAAGGAAAAAAAAAAAAAAAAAAAAAAAGAGGCTAGAGTGGGAGAGAGCCAAAGCATAAGAGACTGTTAAAAACTGAGAACAAACTGAGGGTTGATGGGGGGTGGGAGGGAGGGCAGGGTGGGTGATGGGTATTGAGGAGGGCACCTTTTGGGATGAGCACTGGGTGTTGTATGGAAACCAATTTGACAGTAAATTTCATATATTAAAAAATAAAAAAAAAAATGTTCTGAAAGAATACACAGCAAAAAAAAAACAAAAAAACAAAAAAACAAAAAAAAAAAACGTTGAAAAAAAATTAAAAAAAAAAAAAGAAAACTCTCAAACTATCTCCAAAATGTTTCAAATTTTAAATAGGAAATGAGAGGTAAAATTAGGCCACAACACCTGTAAAAATGATAGGTTGTTTAGATTTCCTAACACTCTACTGATGGCAGTTAAAACACATCGTTGAGTTGGTCTTTGTCATAATTTTAAAAAAGAAAAGCTGAAAGATGTCCCCAAATTAATTTGTGACTATATGTAGAAAGAGCCGAAGACGCTATCACTACTTGTCACCTTGCTATAGTATTCTAGGATACTGAAGTGTTAGAAGTCTATTATGTCACTTGCAAATAATTTTTTTTTGCTGCTGAATCTTCATATACCTGGAAGCAGAATTTTGTCACTGTGATCCAAAATGTATTATAGCAAAGTACTTTTGGCAAACCAAAAAAAAAAAAAATGTAATAGAGTTTACCATTCATATTTATGCCTGCTAGATGCACTTGTCCCTTATAAACTTCATTACAGAGAATCAGTAACATGAAAAGGAGGTAAGTCTACCCAAATATTAGCTATTATTCTCATATAGAAATAAAGATATTTAAAACTGAAGTTTTATGTCAGCAAATTGCACTTTTAAAATTTCAATTTCTGATCTATTAAAATTGTTTTTGTTTTCATGGAGAAACTCTTTTACATTTCTCATTGTATTTTTAGGTGATCTGAATTGGAGTCTCAGGTGTCAGGTTTTTTTTTTCTTTTAACTCATTTTATTTTTCTTGATATATCCAGGAAATTGAAAAGTAAATTATGAAACATAATGTTCTGATGAAAAACAACAGGGCTTCTTGTGCTGAGGTAAATGCAAGCAGTAATTCTTCATTGCACTTATTACTACAGAATCAGTAAGTGTAGAACTAGAAAAGAAATGTATCTTGCTGGAGGCTTAATCAACCAGCAATCTCCAGTAGGGTCTTTCTGAGAAATAGTGTCATTTTCATGAAGAATTTATTAACTTACATTTTATTTCTGAAACCGTGCATGCAATAGCACTGTCATTATTTAATAGTTATACTCTGCTAATTTCTATATAGATCATGTTCTAAAGGTACATCCACAAATGAGTAGGCAAAATGGAGAAGGCGCCAGATTTCCCCAAAATGTTTATTAAACTTTAAAGAGTTTAATAACTCTTTTAAACAATTAAAATGTGATAAATTATGCAATAAAGTGTATCTCCTAGGGATTTACAACATGTTCTTTTTTAAAAATAATAAAACTAATACATATTCATCCTAGGAAGGTTAAAATAAAAGATGAAAAGAAAATTTACCCAGAATTCTACCAAGGTATAACCACTGTCTGTCTGACTACTTTCTATTTGTCTATCTATATCTATTATCTATCTATCTATCTGTCTACCTATTTATCATGTATCCATCTATCATCTATCTCATCTATTCTTTCAGACTTTCTAAGCTTGTATAAGTATATATGTATATATATGATTTATTTTTCTTTATTTTTACCAAATTAGATAATACAATTTATACATTGTTTTTTATTTACTTCACATATGTTGTGAGCATTGTTATATCATTACAATATTCTTACAAAATAGAATTTTAGGTAGCTTCATGTAATTTTTTATACAGACATGTACTTAACCTGTTACCTATAGTTAAACATTTATGATTTCTAGTTTTGTCTATTACTAATATTATTTCTATAAACATCTTTTTTTTCACAATACTATGGCTCAGTTTTTACTATTTTATGATTACAGCTCCTTAGAGATGAGATTCCTTGGTCACAAAGGAACAGCTTCTTTTGCTTGTTTTCTTTCAAGTTTTTGTTTAAATTCTAGTTAGTTAACACATGGTGTAATACCAGGACTAGGAGGAGAATTCAGTGATTCATTACCCACACACAACATCCAGTGTTCATCACAAGTGCCCTCCTTAATACCCATCACCGATTTAACCCATCCCCCTGCCCATCTCCCCTCCAGCAACCCTCAGTTTATTCTCTATAGTTAAGAGTCTATTTAATGGTTTGCTTCTCTCTCTGTCTCTGTCTCTGTCTCTGTCTCTCTCTTTTTTTTTCTTTTCCCTATGTTCATCTTTTTTTGTTTCTAAATTCCACATGAGTGAAATCATGTGATATTTGTCTTTCTCTGACTTATTTATTTTGCTTAACATAATTCACTCTAGCTTCATCCACATTGCTGCAAATGGCATGATTTCATTATTTTTATGGCTAAGTAATATTCCATTATATATACACATAATGTATATGTATGTATGTATGTATACATACATATAGACATACATGTCTATATGTATGTATACATATATATAGACATACATGTCTATATATATGTATACACACACACACACACGCACGCACGCACCGCTTCTTCTTTATCCATTTATCAGTTGATGGGCATTTGGGCCCTTTCCATATGGCTATTGTTAATAATGCTGCTGTAACATTGGGTGCATGTACCCCTTTGAATCAATACTTTTGTATCCTTTGGGTAATTACCTAGTAGCGCAGTTGCTTGATTGTAGGGCAGTTCTATTTTTTAACTTTTTGAGGAAACTCCATATTGTTTTCCAGAGTGGCTACACCAGTTTGCATTCCCACCAACAGTGTAAGAGGGTTCCCCTTTCTCCGCATCCTCACCAACATCCATTGTTTCCTGTTTTGTTAATTTTAGAGCAACAGCCTCATTTAAAGCCTCTTGCCATTAACTGCCAAAGTGACTTCAGACTAGATGTACTAATTTAATTCCAACTTACAGTGCCTAAGAGAATTTGTTCACTGTACCCTAGCCAAAATTAAGTATTCTCATTATTAATATATTTGATAATTCATCATTTAAACTGTGTTTTATTACTTTTTAATTGCCTGTTTAACTTAGAGATATTTAACATATATTCATATTTATGTCTTTGTATTTTTTTTTACAATTTATATTTACATTACTAAATGCAAATTTACCAAAATAAACCAGAACGATGTTTGGAAATAGAAGTCATACCAGATATATATTTCCTTTGTTTCTGATTTAATGGAACTACCCTAACAGTTTAGCAGTAATGTGTTTTGACTAAAATCAAAGGATTTTAAACATAGCCTTTAACTGAAGAGCAAAGGGAAAATCATATGCTTATTTTACCTGTTTTTCTTTTAGTTTTGCTGTTATTTCAGTGTCTCATTTGTTTCAAAAGAAAATGTTCAAAGAATAATTTATATAGAAATTGAAATTTTCTTTTCTATAATGTACAGCTGTATGGAACAAAATACCATCAGGAATATTTTTCCTCACTAAAACATATGTATTTGGTTTGATATAACAAAAATTATCTAAGTTAGATCTCAGTAAACTAAAGTGTAGAATTAATTACTCATTTACAGGATGGACCAAGTTTAATGTTTCATTATCAGTTTTAAAGGTCTGGATATGCAAATTGATTTTATAAATTTTAAGGAGGGTATTCTTAATCTACCTAAAATAAACTATTTTTAAGTATTTTAGAAATACAATTTACATGCAAATGTATTATATGCTAGGTTCAGCTCTTTCTTGTCTGTTTAATAAGCAAATTTGACAGAAGAGGCCTATTCAGCAACTTATTAGCTGCTAGTTTGGTGTATGCTATCAATTTTATTTCTAAATAAATTATACTAAAAAAAACTACAGCAAACATAATGGAACATGTTCAAGTAAGTATTATATTCTTTAATATTGTAATTCTGAAAGTTTCTATGCTGACTTCAATAACACTATCACTGTTTAAAGCATTTTAAAATCTCCTTTGGCACTATCTTCACTTCTCCTAAAATACTCTTCTGAATATCTTTATTAGTTGCAATTTTATTTTGATTTTGCAAATCACAAAACCTTTTGGAGCCATGTAGCTATATTAGGATGTATGGGTGTGTTCAAACACTGTTTCAAAAAAGGTGCAAGAGGAACAAATGACTTTTTGATGAAGAATACTGTCATGAGACATTGCTATACACTTCATTAATTTGCATCAAATGTAATTTTTCAAAGTCCTCAAAATTTAAATGTTACAAACTTGACTGATCATTTGACATTTTTCAGCTTTTTAATGGTATAATTGGCAGATAGAAATTGTGATTTGATATATGTACATATAGTGAAATGATCATCACAATGAAGTTAATTAATATAATTATCACCTCACATAGTTTACCCTTTCTTTTTCTTTCCTTGTTTGTGGTGAGAACATTTGAGATTATCCTCTTAGCAAATTTTTTTTCTCAACACCACCTCTCTTTTATTTTATTATTTATTTTTAAATTTATATCCAAGTTAGCATATAGTGCAACAATGATTTCAGGAGTAGATTCCTTAATGCCCCTTACCTATTTAGCTCATGCCCTCTCCCACAACCCCTCCAGTAACCCTCTGTTTGTTCTTTTTATTTAAGAGTCTCTTATGTTTTGTCCCCCTCCCTGTTTTTATATTATTTTTGCTTCCCTTCCCTTATGTTCATCTGTTTTGTATCTTAAAGTCCTCATGTGAGTGAAGTCATATGATATTTGTCTTTCTCTGACTAATTTCGCTTAGCATAATACCCTCTAGTTCTATCCACGTAATTGCAAATGGCAAGATTTCATTCTTTTTGATGGCTGAGTAATACTCCATTGTGTGTATACCACATCTTCTTTATCCATTCATCCATCAATGGACATTTGGGCTCTATCCATACTCTGGCTATTGTTGATAGCCCTGCTATAACCATACGGGGTGCATGTGCCCCTTTGAAACAGCATATCTGTATCCCTTGGATAAATACCTAGTAGTGCAATTGCTGGGTCATAGGGTAGTTCTATTTTTAATTTTTGGAGGAAACTCCATACTGTTTTCCAGAGTGGCTGCACCAGTTTGCATTCCCACCAGCAGTGCAAAAAAGATCCTCTTTCTCCACATCCTCACCAACATCTGTCGTTGCCTGAGTTGTTAATGTTAGCCATTCTGACTGGAGTAGGGTGGTACCTCACTGTGGTTTTGATTTGTATTTCCCTGATGATGAGTGATGTTGAGCGTTTTCTCATGTGTCTGTTAGCCATCTCGATGTCTTCTTTGGAAAATTGTCTATTCATGTCTTTTGCCCATGTCTTCACTGGATATTTGTTTTTTTGGTATTGAGTTTGATAAGTTCTTTATAGATTTTGGATACTAACCCTTTATCTGATATGTCATTTGCAAATATCTTCTCCCATTCTGTTGGTTGCCTTTTAGTTTTGCTGATGGTTTCCTTCACTGTGCAGAAGCTTTTTATTTTGATGAGGTGCCAGTAGTTCATTTTTGCTTTTGTTTCCCTTGCCTCTGGAGATGTGTTGAGTTAAGAAGTTATTGTGGCCAAGGACAAAGAGGTTTTTGCCTGTTTTCTCCTGTAGGCTTTTGATGGCTTCCTGTCTTACATTTAGGTCTTTCATCCGTTTTGAGTTTATTTTTGTGTATGGTGTAAGAAAGTGGTCCAGGTTCATTTTTCTCCATGTCGCTGTCCAGTTTTCCCAGCACCATTTGCTAAAGAGCCTGTCTTTATTCCATTGTATATTCTTTCCTGCTTTGTCAAAGATGAGTTGGCCATACATTTGTGGGTCCATTTCTGGGTTCTCTAATCTGTTCCCTTGGCTTACGTGTCTGGTTTTGTGCCAGTACCATACTGTCTTGATGATTACAGCTTTGTAGTACATCTTGAAGTCCAGGATTGTGATGCCTCCAGCTTTGGTTTTCTTCTTCAGGATTGCTTTGGCTATTTGAGGTCTGTTTTGGTTCCATACAAATTTTAGGATTGTTTGTTCTAGCTCTGTGAAGAATGCTGGTGTTATTTTCATAGGGATCGCTCTTCACAAATTTCAAAAACACAGCAAAGCATTATTAACTATATTCACCGTAATGTACATTAGATCTTCAGAACTACTCGACTTGAATTACTGAAACTGTACTCCTGACCAGCATCTCCCCATTCTCTGCAAACCCTGCAGTTGGGAACCACCATGCTGCTGTCTGTTCCTATGAGTTTGACTGTTTTAGATTCCACATGTATAAGTGAGATCATGTACTATTTGTCTTTCTGTATCTGGCTTATTTCACTTAACATAAAGTCTTCTGGATTCATCGATGTCACAAATGGAAAAATTGTCTTCTTTTTTAAGGTTGAATAATTTTCCATTGTATGTATATGTATATATATATCACATTTTCTTTACCCATTCATATTTTGGATATTGAAAATAGAGCTGCTGTGAACATGGGAGTGCAGATATCACTTCATGGTCCTGATTTCAATTCTTGTGAATATGTATGCAGAAGTGGGATTGCTGGGTCATATGGTAGTTCTATTTTTAATTTTTTGAGGAATCTCCATACTATTTTTCATAGCAGCTGTGCCATTTTACATTTCTATCAACAGTGTACAAGGGTGCCAATTTCTTCACATCTTCACCAACACTTGTCATCTGTTGCATTTTTTTATAATAGCCATCCTAACAGATAACAGGTGATATCTCATTATAGTTTTGATTTGATATCCAGCATGGCTTGATCCTTAGAGTTTTTGCTCAGTATTCAAAACATATATCATAATCTTAGCAGAAATTTTGTTCTTATTCAAATGAATTTATATTCTCAAAATGTTTCCATCCTGCCTTTTATGCCTAACTTGGTTTAAAAATATAATTGAGCATAATATGAAAAATAATACAAAATAGTATGTGACTCTTTTTCAAGTGGATGTGGAAATCTTTGGTTACAATTAAGTAGTTTTCTTTATGTAATTTAGTGACTTTGGCAGCAACATTGAAAATATGCTAATTTTTAAAATGATCAAATGGCCAGTTAATCACCAATTATCTGCTTAGATGTATAAACAACAGTAAAGATTTGAAAAATGTCCTTAGGAGGTGTAGACTGGAAATTTTTGATAATTTAATAATATCTGGCTTTTTAGGTTGGATAGTTTTATGTAATGATCACTTATTAGGATGATTTAAAGCCGTGATATTATGACAGGGAAGAACATATATTTAGAGTCTTGTACTCATGTTTACCTGACCTTACTCTAATAAAAAGGTTGATACTAATATGTGTATAATATCAAGTGGAATCTTCAAAGCCCACTGATGGTCTTGATAATGATAGAATAGTGGAGTCTTCAGTGAGAGAAATAAGAGGTCAAAGTTACCTCCCTTGACTAGCCATTAGAAAATTAGTATTATTGACTTCAGAGTTTATCTTTAGAGTTAACTTTTCTTTCAAACACCAGACTTCTGAATCAAATTTCTACTGGATATCTTCATAAGAACGTTCCACAATCACCTTCATAAAACTCAGCATCTTTTATTTTTCAAAAATATTTTCTATTACTGTTGACTCTACCTTAGTCTAGATACTTGTCATTATCCATATCCAAAATTACTCAGTGGAATTGTTGGAATTGTCTTGTAACCGATTTCCCTGCTTCTTGCTCTCTGATCAGTTTAAAATCTATACTGAGTTATGCTTCTGACAGACAAATAAAATTGTACCATTTCTGTTTTCAATTGCTTATGTGGCCTCTCAGCTCAGTATGACAAATAATGACAAGTGATATTCATGTCATCCTATAGAGGACTATCTCAACTAGGTGATCTATACTCACGTTTTGGTCAAAGTAGTTGCTCTGCTCAAAACTTGCCAGCTTTCTGATGCCACTTTGCTTTTGCAGATGCCTTTCTTCATGACTGCAAGCTCTCCAACAGTTGTCTGATGAGGAATCCAAGAAATATTTTTTATCTCAGTCAAAACTCATCAATACCATCATATCTGACTCCTCAAGGTAAGCTTACACTTCTTTCCACACATCAAGAATGCCATTAATTACATGTAAATTTGTTATCTCAGCTTTCTTCTCTCAAGATTTAAGTCCTTTTGAAGTAAAAGATCACGTTTTGTTATCTTATATTTTATATCAGGAAGCATAGTGCTTAGCCTGTGCCAGAATTTGGTGCAATGATAGCAGTCTCTTTGGGGACCACTGTGGAATTGGATTTATTCCCATCATTGGTGGGATCTGAGTTACCCATCGCAGATTCAGTTTGAGAAATTGTCCATTTACCTGCTTTGCTTGTTGGTCTATGGCATAATTTGGGGTATTGGGGGGAAGAAGAGCTATTAAAAAAAATTTTTTTTAAATGTAAAAGGTACAATGTTTAGACTGAAGCCAACTTTGCTATAAATCCTTCTATAGCGTGTTGTCATTATTCTTGGGCAAGTTAATGAATGCTGAATCTTTAAAATAAGACTCACCATCTGTAGGGGCACCTCGGGGCTCAGTCAGTTGAGCATCTGACTTCAGCTCAGGTCATGATCTTATGGTTCTTGAGTTGGAGCCTTGCATTCAGCTCGGCTTGCTGCTGTCAGTGTGGAGCCAGCTTCAGATCCTCTGTCCCCTCTCTCTCTCTCTGCCCCTCCCCCACTCATTTTCTCTCTCTCTTTCTCTCTCTCTCTCTCTTTCTCTCTCTCTCTCTCTCAAAAAAAAAAGAAAGACTCCACATCTGTATACTGAATAATTGTTGTGAAAAGTAAAATGAAAAAGGTACCGTTATTATCATAAGCTGATAGTTATATAACTCATTCATTCTTATTAAGTCATAACTTGAGAACAAAACCAACTTTACAAGTTATATGAATAAATTTACACATAATGAGATCTGGATTTATAGGTTTAAGATTCATACCATAAGATTTTTCTGTATTTTCTTGGATATTAAAATCACTGGAGAAGTCTAAGAAAAAAAATTGTCTTTTTGAACATTTGTGTAAGAAAAGTTGAGCTTGTATATTTACTCCAGAATTTTTCAGTGTCATTTCAAATATACTAATGTACAATATTCTGTGAAACTAATGTGGGCCACTGCATGAAATATTTTCCCAAGATATTTTACTGTAGAACTTTTACCACTTATTTTTCATGGAACTTCTTTTCACATTTCTCAGAACTTATTTTCCTATGAAATTGGGTTTGGAACATCATATTTAACACCAGAATTTCTTTTTAGTGAGATGTAAAATACAGTATTGTAACATGAGAGGTATTGAAACAGGACATTTTACCAGCACTGCAAAATAGGACTTCCTCTGGTAATGGAAATGGTGTATAAACTATTCTGTCCAATATCGCATCTACCGACATCATGAAGCTGTTAAGAACTTGAAATGTGTATATTACAAATGAAGAACTGAATATTTTATTTTATTTTGATTGATTTAAATTTAAATTTAAACAGCCATATGTGGCTGGTGACTTTCTAGTAGACATCTCAGTTCCAAGCAATTATTCTGTTGTGAACAATTAACAAGTTACGTCATTAAGTGGTATGGATTAGTTTTCCTTACTCGAACTGAAAGTTTAATCATGCCCCGGTTTTTCTTAGTAACTTTGTATAGTTCTATCCTTAATCAATTTGATGAAAATCATTTTGAATCCAGTTGAATTTCCTGCCACTGCCACTTCTTGAAACAAATAGTTCTTTAAATTTACTACCCACTATGAGTAAGGGCTTCCTGATCCTTATTCTAAGGTAATTTTACTCAATTTCAGTGGTTTACCTTTTACCCACTGTATCACAATTAGGCAAATAAATGCACTGATAGCTTATCATATTCCTGTTTACATAGATTTTGATCTTATTTTTCTGTACCTTCACCTTTTGAATTGAAGGATTACCATCATTATGATTGTACCTAACATTAAGAGGACCATAGGGGAAGGGGAAAGAAAAAGTTACAGAGAGGGAGGGAGGCAAACCATTGAATGCAAAGAACAAAGATGGGGGTTGGGAGAGAGGGGAAGGTGGGTGACGGGCATTGAGGAGGGCACTTGTTGGGATGAGCATTGGGTGTTGCATGGAAGCCAATTTGTCAGTAAATTATATTTTAAAAAATAAAAATAAAAACATATTTTTTTATAAATTTATTTCCTATTATTTTCTTCTTTCTAGTACAGAGGAAGGGGAATAACAAACAACCAAACAAACCTAACAACTATTCTCCCTCTCCCTTCTTAACAACCATCTTATCTCTGTTTTACCAAGGTTGTTTTTCCATCTTTGCAAGGGTCATCCATTCAGGAGTTTGAAAGATGACAAATGGCTAATCTGGTTGTTCATGCTCTATGCTGCTGAGACTGAGCTTTTGAGTGATAATACAGGGAAGCAGAAAGCTACTCTCTACAACATGAACCTTGTTCTTTCCTTGTTCTTTAGAAGCATATTGTTTTATGTTCATTCAGGACATTGTATTTTGGGGTGTTTCTTGCTGTTATCATTAAATATGTAAGAACTTTTTAAATATTTTGGTTGTGACAGCACAGCCTTCGGCCTGAGGGTGAGAGAAGGAATGGCAAACAAAACAAACAGCAATGGCAATTAAAATCTACTACTACAATTCTTTTTTCTGGGTTATAGACAGTTACACACAAATTGAATTGTGTACTTTTGTAATTTTTTTTCTCTGACCTTCCCTGTTCTGGCTTCCCTTTTTCTGCTTATTTTCATTTAATCATGAGGTTTTATAATTTATTTCATTAGTGTCTTCACTTATCAAAAATATTTTATGTTATCCAGCAACTTTAAGATTTCAAATCTTAGAGACTATGAGTTAAAGAGACTATGATGCACCCTGATCTCCATTTGTAATCCCTAATAAAAGCAATAGAAACATGTTTTAAGTGGCTCTACCAAAGCAAATTTCTTTTTTGCAATTGTTCCATAATCCTGAGTTTATACAATGTATTTAACCGACTTTTTAAAAAAAGACTTTTGAAAGAATTTTTTTAAAAAATTATAAAACTTTGGGGCGCCTGTGTGACTCAGTTGGATAAGCGTCCAACTTTGGCTCAGGTCATGATCTCACGGTTTGTGGGTTTGAGTCGCATGTCAGGATCTGTGCTGACAGCTCAGAGCCTGGAGCCTGCTTCTGACTCTCTGTCTCCCTCTTTTTCCCTGCTCTTCTCTCTCAAAAATAAATAAACATTAAAAAAAACCCAAAAACTTTAAGTTGGTTAAATTGACCCCTTTCTCTATGATCATTCCCTCTCTCTGATTACAAATTAATAATAAATTAATCCAACATGGTTTAATCTGGTTTTGCAAAGGACTAGATATGTTGCTTTTTTTTAAAGTTTATTTATTTATTTTGAGAGACAGAGAGAGGAGGGACAGAGAATCCCAAGCAGACTCCCTGTTGTCAACACAGAGCCTGGCTCAGGGCTCAGTGTCTCTAACTGTGAGAGATCATGACTCAAACCAAAATCAAGAATCAGACCTTTAACCAACTGAGCCACCCAGGTGCCCCTAGATATGTTGCTTTTTGTCAGATCCCCATATGTAATTCTAAAACTCATCCATGTCTGGCTCTTCCTTTTTTTCTTGGCACAACCCCAGCCCAATAAATGACTTAGGCACCAATAAATGACTGAATATGTTTAAGATGTTTTGGAGTTCAAGTTTTGCTTGCACCTTGCAGTTACCTCTAGCCTTTGAATTATTAGTAACTTTTGATACTGGGTAAGATCTCTGATATTGAGAGTGTCATATAACTATTCTATCCAGTGTGTCATCTCAGGTAAAAAGCAGAGTTGAGTTCCATGGTCTAAAGGCATAGGTATGTTCAACTTTTTTAGTGGATAATGCCAAACAATTTTCCAAAATGGTTTTATCACCTCATACCCCCACCAGCAGTCCATGAGAGTTCCGTTTGCCCTACATCTCAAAAACGCTTGGTTTTGTTTAAAAACATTAGCCATTTAGTGGGTTTGCAGTAGTGTGGAATTTTGTTTATAATTTACATTTTTGTAAGTCTATATGTGATTTGAAATACCCTCTTTTGAGAATTGCCTAAGTCATTTTCCTCCCCCCCCCCCTTTATTTGGGTTGTCTGACTTTTTCCAATAAATGTATGTAAGTCTCTTGTGGGATGCAGGTATCGAAAAATATCTTCTCCTAATTTGTGGAGTTATCTTTTGATAATTTTAATGAAGTCCAATTAAAATTTTACCTTACAGTTATTGTTTTCAGTGCCCTGTTTAAGAAATCTTTAGCTACTCCAAAGTCATGAAGATTTTCTCCTGTAATAAAGTATTCGTTTCTAATACACATAGCTTAGCTCTGCTTTAGCTTTATTTGGAATTTTGAGTCTGACTTAGATTTCATTATCTTTTATTCCGTATCGTATCATGACACTTTAAGTATTATGGTAATTAAGGGTTTAATATAGCAATTACAACCCATGTGGATATGGGAAGAGATGGGGAAGTGTAAGCCCAGGAGGTTGCAATTGAGGTATTGAAGAAATAGTCACTAAATGGCTCTCAATGGAATATCTGGCTCTATTGGAAAAGCCAAAGCTTGAAGGAAATCCCAGAAGTCTTCACATTTAGCTTTTGAGTTGTATATAATATGCTTCATCTAGAAGCAGAAGCTTCCTTCTAAGTGGTAGAATGCACGAATGTTGATAATCTATTCTTTACTTTGCAGGCATTGTATCAGTAGGTCCCAGACCACTAGACACCTAAAAACTGTACTCATATAGTGGACTCCAGAATTAATGTAATTCTTTTCTGCTACCCTCACAAGTTCATGTGTCTGACCAAGGCCATCAGTGTACTTAGCATTTCTTCTTCATCTGGTTTGATTAACATGATGCCCTCATTGTATAGTGAATCAATATGACCCTATATTGTGACCCTGTGTTCAGTTATCTTTACAATGTTGGGTATTCAATTTTTCTACTGTATCTGAGTAAGTGGCTGTAGGTCCCTTTGGAGGAAATAATGGGAAAGTCACTATTCTATTCACCTGCTCTGGTGTTACAGAGACCTTCCTCTTAGGACTCCATCTTCCTGTGTCCATGAGTTTCAAGGTTGAAACTGGCTCAAGTCAAAGAATTGGGCAAGAGAGTATTTTTGTTGTTGTTATTTTGTTTCTTGTTTTTGTTTATTTAGTAGCTTCAAAACTTATTTAATCATTCTTCTAATTTTAGACATGTATAATTTTTATTTTGAGGGAGATTTTTTTTTATTGAAATATAATTAACATAAAGTTTTATGTTAGTTTCAGATGTACAACATAATGATTCAACAATTCTTCTGTACATTACTCAGTGTTCACTATGATAAGTGTAGTCATCATCTGTCACCAAACAACATTATTACAATCTTGTTGACTGCATTTCCTATGCTGTACTTTTCATACCTGTAATTGGAAAATTTTTAAGTTTATTTATTTTGTACTTCATAATCCTCTTTATCTATTTCACCCATTTTCCCACCCAACTGTCTTCTGACAACCACCAGTTTTTTCACAAAAGTCTGTTTTTTATAGGGGCAACTGCCTTCAGTATTTTGGCAGTGTATATTTAATTTTTTTGAATATTTAGATTGAGCAGTTTATTGGCAGCTCATTTTTTCTGCTCAGGGACACAGTGATCTATTAACCATTTCCTTCGTTCTAGAAAGGTCATGTTCTGTTGGCTGCTACTTCAACTTTCACACTAATTTAAGCACTGCCATCTGGCCTCTATTACTTAGGGATCCTATCAATCACGCAGCTCTCAGGGATCCCTGTTCTGAAACAGCATTTCTTATTATGTCCTACACCCATGAGTTACCACTGAGCTTTTCAGTGATGGTGGTGCCCCTTTCCCTAGAACATTCATTATTGCTTTGGTTAAAAAGGAAAGTGTCTTTTTTTTAAATTTATTTTTTAGTTACATCCAAGTTAGTTAGCATATAATGCAACAATGATTCAGGAGTAGATTCCCTAATGCTCCTTACCCATTTAGCCCATGCCCCCTCCCACAATTCTTCCAGCAACCATCTGTTTGTTCTCTATGTTTAAGAGTCTCTTATGTTTTGTCCCTCTCCCTGCTTTTTATATTATTTTTGCTTCCCTTCCCTTATGTTCATCTGTTTTGTGTCTTAAAGTCCTCATATGAGTGAAGTCATATGATATTTGTCTTTCTCTGACTAATTTCGCTTAGCATAATACCCTCTAGTTCTATCCACGTAATTGCAAATGGCAAGATTTCATTCTTATTGATTGCTGAGTAATACTCCATTGTATATGTATACCACATCTTTTTTATCCATTCATCCATCAATGGACATTTGGGCTCTATCCATACTCTGGCTATTGTTGATAGCCCTGCTATAACCATACGGGGTGCATGTGCCCCTTTGAAACAGCATATCTGTATCCCTTGGATAAATACCTAGTAGTGCAATTGCTGGGTCATAGGGTAGTTCTATTTTTAATTTTTGGAGGAAACTCCATACTGTTTTCCAGAGTGGCTGCACCAGTTTGCATTCCCACCAGCAGTGCAAAAAAGATCCTCTTTCTCCACATCCTCACCAACATCTGTCGTTGCCTGAGTTGTTAATGTTAGCCATTCTGACTGGAGTAAGGTGGTACCTCACTGTGGTTTTGTTTTGTATTTCCCTGATGATGAGTGATGTTGAGCATTTTCTCATGTGTCTGTTAGCCATCTCGATGTCTTCTTTGGAAAATTGTCTATTCATGTCTTTTGCCCATGTCTTCACTGGATATTTGTTTTTTTGGTATTGAGTTTGATAAGTTCTTTATAGATTTTGGATACTAACCCTTTATCTGATATGTCATTTGCAAATATCTTCTCCCATTCTGTTGGTTGCCTTTTAGTTTTGCTGATGGTTTCCTTCACTGTGCAGAAGCTTTTTATTTTGATGAGGTGCCAGTAGTTCATTTTTGCTTTTGTTTCCCTTGCCTCTGGAGATGTGTTGAGTAAGAAGTTATTGTGGCCAAGGACAAAGAGGTTTTTGCCTGTTTTCTCCTGTAGGCTTTTGATGGCTTCCTGTCTTACATTTAGGTCTTTCATCCGTTTTGAGTTTATTTTTGTGTATGGTGTAAGAAAGTGGTCCAGGTTCATTTTTCTCCATGTCGCTGTCCAGTTTTCCCAGCACCATTTGCTAAAGAGCCTGTCTTTATTCCATTGTATATTCTTTCCTGCTTTGTCAAAGATGAGTTGGCCATACATTTGTGGGTCCATTTCTGGGTTCTCTAATCTGTTCCCTTGGCTTACGTGTCTGGTTTTGTGCCAGTACCATACTGTCTTGATGATTATAGCTTTGTAGTACATCTTGAAGTCTAGGATTGTGATGCCTCCAGCTTTGGTTTTCCTTTTCAGGATTGCTTTGGCTATTTGGGGTCTGTTTTGGTTCCATACAAATTTTAGGATTGTTTGTTCTAGCTCTGTGAAGAATGCTGGTGTTATTTTGATAGGGATTGCATTGAATATGTAGATTGCTTTGGGTAATATCGACATTTTAACAATATTTGTTCTTCCAATCCAGGAGAATGGGATATTTTGCCATTTTTTTGTGTCGTCTTCAATTTAAAAAGGAAAGTGTCTTTTGAGCCACCTTACACCTTAGACAGCTGATGAGGTTTTTTGCCTCAGGTAGCATATTTATTAAAGTATGTCCATTTCTCTGAGAATTTTAATCTCTTCTTTCACTGTCTTTTATGGAAAATTTGGCATTTCTATTTACTTTTAGCCATCACTTTATCCAACAATCAAGAGCTTTCCCATTTCCAAGAACAGAATATTAATACTATATTCTGGAGGATGTCTTGCTAAGATGATAAATCTTGTATCATGAGAGTGTCTCATATCTATAAATTCTCCATTATGCAACTAAAAATTCTTCCCTTGCTTGCTCAGACCATGTACATTCCCTAGGATCCTGCCAGTATTTGATGGCTACATCTTAAATATTATTTCAGCTATACTTCCTTTGCTCTCTCAGTAGGTCCAACACTTCCCTGTCATGCTCTGTTGTAGCTTCCTTGTACTTACAGGCCTGGTGATCAATAAGAGTAGTGAGGGTAAACCCTGTGGAAGAGACATGCTTTCGTGCAAATCAGAGGCCTCTATTTCGTCTTCAAGCAAGAAGGTACACTCACCTTTAACATGGAGAAATATACCATTTCTGAGCACCACACAGTTCAGACGAATTGGAAGATTCAGAATTTCTGAAAGCATCAATGTAAATAACTTCCAATTCATTCCTTAATGTCCCTCTCTCTTCCAATCAATGACCGGAATTTGTTAAAACATACTAAATGAGGTTGGTAATTCACACTCTCTTGTAGCTCTTCTTATAAATAAGTTTATAGATAATTCCTGGTTCAAATCTTTATCTTCTCATGCCCTCTGGCTGCTAAAGTTGAGAGTCTCCACATGTTGCTAAGTTCTTTAGTTTTCACACTAAGACTTTAATTGATAAATAATCATCTTCGGCCTTTCATCCACTTTCTTTAATGCACTAGAACCTAGAGAAAGCCAGTCAATTCCATAAATACTGTGTTACTTACCCATTTTCTTAAATGCCTGTTTTTTGCCCCCACCAGTATCTTTCCTTCCCTGGTATTCCTTATCAAGTCACCATCAATGAGAATTTTAAAAATTGCATGGATACTATATTTTGTTGGCTCTCTATGTTATATCTATTCCCAGCGATGGAGTCTTTCTTGCTAGCTGGTCGCACAGCACCAAAATCCCAGGTTTTTTTCAGGCTACTTCTGGTACCATTTGTTTTATGTTGCCTTTCAGAGATTGAGATTAAGGTTTTCATTCAGTAAATTAATTGAGTAAATACCCTTGGGGGCATATGTGAGGGAGTAAAGGAGGTAAGATTGAATGGAAGAGAAAATGAATTGTGATTCTGTCTCAACAGAGGTCTTAGCTAGTTCAGGGGGGTATCTAGAGTTTTCCCAACTTTCAGCAAAGTTTATAGCTCTGCTTTAGCTAGTCACTGGATACGGACTCCAGGAGGGACTATGGCCTAGGGCAAGGTTGCATACTTTCACTGAGAGAAATTTTTGGAAAGTCATTCAGCTGTGAGATTTTGGCTATAGAAATGTTCAGCAGCTGGACAATGAGTGTTAGTTCCCAAAGGGTACCTGAGAAGCACACACGGCAACCACTATAAGGCATTTAGGAAAACTAATGGGATTGGGCCAACAGTTTTAGATTTTTTTTGTCTTTTCTAATTCTCATCAGAAAGATACCCACCCCAGAGGAAATACTCAAATATCAGATGGAAAGAATGACTTGTCAGTTGGACATAAGATAGGCTGTCTTCTTAGCCACTTTAGTGCGTGCCCAATGACCCCATGAAGAGAGTGTCATTGGTGGCAGGGATGGAGGTTATACATGGACCCAGTGGACTATGCCCCTCCTTAGTAAAATTGATCCACATACTGTCCTTGGTGAAATAGATGAGAACTAATAGATGAGAACATAACCCTTTCTCCTGTCAATAGCACACCATTGTTTAGGGATGACCAGGTGGCTACTTAGTGGAAAATGAATTGCATGAGTCTCTTTCCACCCTGGAGAGGGTCATGATTCAGACTTAATGGACTGTATACCAATTCTGAAAATGGGTTATTTTCCCAGCCCATAAAATTGCTACCAGCACCACCTTCTGAGGACTTAGAGAATGCCAGATTTGCTGACCTAGGATTCCTATATAATATTGCCAAAGCGAAAAGGGATTATTTTACTACAAGAGACATGGAATAATGGGCACTTGGTCATAAAATGAACAAAGTTTACTCTATGAAGAATCATCCAGGAGCAGCCAGTGTAATATAATAATTTAATAGCCTATTAAAGGCTCAGTGGATGAGCCAACCTGAGAACATCTATTGGAACACTATATTAAAGTTTTTAGTGGATATATTCAATTAATGGCAAATACATAGTGCTCTGTCTCCACTTTCTAGAATCAACAGTCTATAAATCAAGTGACATTGGGATTAATTCCCTTCACCATCACTCCCAATAACCCACTTATGTTATTTAGGTTTTCTATCCTTTTAACTTTAAGTTTTGACCGATTAGAGATCCTGGATAAAACAGTTTGATCAGGTTACATGTATGCGTTCTTCATTTTGGTGGACAAGAAGTCAACTAGGGTCCTGTTTCAAGATTGAAACATACAGAATTATGTCCGGACAAGAGTGTACTCACTCTTACCACTCCTATTCAACATAGTTTAGAAGCCTAGCTAAAGCAATCAGGCAAGAAAAAGAAACAAAAGATATCGGAATTGGAAAGGAAGAAATAAAATTGTCTCTATTTGCAGATGACATAATTTTATATATAGAAAATTCTAAAGACTCAACCAAAAAACTGTTAAATATAATCAATGAATTCAGTATTTGCAGGATCCAAATTAACATGCAAACATCAGTAGCATTTCTATGCACTAACAACTAATTTTCTGAAAAAGAAATAAAATCAATCTCATCTGCAATAGAATCAAACACAATAAAATACTTAGGAATAAATTTAACTACGGAGGTGAAAGATTTCTACTCTGAAAACTACAAGACATTGATGAAAAAAAAATTGAAGAAGACAAAAATAGATAGAAAGATATTCTATGTTAATGAGCTGGAAAAATTAATATTGTTAAAATGTCAATGCTACCAAAAGGCATCTATAGATTCAGTGCAATCCCTGTCAAGATTCCAATGGCATTTTTATAGAAGTAGGAAAAAAACATTCCTAAAGTGCATGTGGAACCACAAAAGACCCCAAATAGCCAAAGAAATCCTGAGAAATAACAAAACAGGCAGCATCACACTTCTGGATTTTGATCTATACGGTAAAGCTATAGTCATCAAAATAGTATGAGGCTGGCATAAAAACAGCCACATAGAACAATGGGACAGTATCAAGAGCCCAGAAATAAACTCAAGCATATAAGGTCAAGCATATAAACAAGGATACTCAGTGGAGAAAAGGTAGTCTTTTCAATAAATGGTGCTGGCATAATTGGATATTTATGTGTAAAAAAATGAAGATGGACACATATCTTACACTCCAAAAATTATCTCAAAATGGAGTAAAGACTTAAATGTAAGGCCTGAAATCATGAAACTCCTAAAAGAAAACATAGGAATGAAGCTCCTTGACATGAGTCTTGGTAATGAGGTTTTGGATACAACACCTAAAGCATAAGCAACAAAATAAAAAATAAACATGAGATTACATCCAACTGAAAAGCTTCTGGAGAGCAAAATAAGCCACCAACAATATAAAAAGCTAACCTATGGAATGGGAGGGGCACCTGGGTGGTTCAATCAGTTAGGCATCTGACTCCTGATTTTGGTTCAGGTTATGATCTCATGGTCATGAGATTGAGCCCCATCTCAGGCTCTGCACTGTTAGCATGGAGCTTGGGATTCTCTGTCTCCCTCTCTCTCTGCCCCTCATGTGGTTGTGTGCATGTGCTCTCTCTCTCACTCAAAATAAGTAAATAAACTAAAAAAAAACTATGAAAAGGGAAAAAACATTTGTAATCTATATATCTGATAATGGGTTAATATCCAAAACATATAAAGAGCTCATACAGCTCAATAGCAGAAACAAAACAAACAAACAAACAAAAAACAAATAATGGACAAAGGACCAGAATAGACATTTCTCCAAAGAAGATACACAAAAGGCTACAGGGACATGAAAAAATATTCAACATCACTAGTCATTAGTGAAATGCAAATTAAAACCACAATGAGATAAGGACCTAAGACCTGTTAGAATGGCCATCATGAAAAAGAATAAAAGATAACAAGGACTGCCGTGGATGTGGAAAAAAGAGAACCCTTGTTCACTGTTAGTGGGATTGTAAGTTGGTACACCCACTATTCAAAACAGTATGGACAAAAGTTAAAATTAAAAAGTTAAAAATTAACTTTTTAACCCAAAAAGTTAAAATGAATGGGGCACCTGGGTGACTCAGTTGGTTAAGCGTCTGACTTTGGCTCAGGTCATGATCTTGCTGATCCTGTGTTTGAGCCCTGCGGCGGGCTCTGTGCTGACAGCTCAGAGCCTGGAGCCTGTTTCAGATTCTGTGTCTCCCTCTCTCTCTCTACCCCTCCCCTGCTTGCACTCTGTCTCTCTCCCTCTCAAAAATAAATAAACATTTTTTTAAAAAAGTTAAAAAGTTAAAATTAAAACTACCATACAATCCAGTAATTCCACTTTGTGGAATATATCCAAAGGTAATATAAACATTAACTGGAAAATATATCTGCACCCTCGTGTTTATAACAGTATTTATAATAGCCAAGACATGGCTAACCTAAGTGTCCATCAGTGGATGAATGGAAAAAGAGGTTGTAGTATATATTTACAATGGAATATTATTCAGCCATTAAAAATGAGAAAGTCATACCATTTGTGACAACACGGACAGACCTTGAAGGTGTTATGCCAAGTGAAACAAGTCAGATGGAGAAAGATGAACACTGTATGGTCTAATGTATATTTGGAATTAAAAAAAAAAAACAAAAAAACAAAAAAAAAACCTCTCCAAAAGAGAGATAAGACTTGTGGTTACCAGAGGCACATGGTGAGAGAGGTGGGATTGGAGAAAGTGGTCAAAAGGTACAAACATCCAGTTATGAGATAAATAAGTACTAGGGATGTGATGTACAACATGATGACTATAGCTGTGTGATATATAGGAAAATTGTTAAGAGCTTAAACCCTGAGAGTTCTCATCATAAAGAAATTTTTTTTGTGTGTTTTATTGTTTTCTCTTAATCTGTTTGAGAAAATGGATGTTAGCCAAACCTATTATAATTATTTCACAATATATGCAAATAAAGCCATTGTGCTGTCCTCTTTATTTTTTTTTTAACATTTTTTAAAAAGTTTATTTATTTTGAGAGAGACAGAGACAGTGCAAGTCGGGGAGGGGCAGAAAGAGAGGGAAAGAGAGAGAATCCCAAGTAGGCTCCAAGCTGTGAACACAGAGCCTGATGTGGGGCTGGAACTCGTGAACCTGTGAGATCATCACCTGAGTCGAAATCAAGAGTCAGATGCTTAACCGACTGAGCTACCCAGGCTTTAAACTTATGTAGTGATGTATGCCGGTAATTTCTCAAACTGAAATATATATATATATATGGAACTCAGAGGATTTGCTGGTATATTTTTTTTCTTTCTTGTCTAATGATAACAGTGAATGGGCAATTTCATATACCACAGGATGACAGTAAGGGTTCATACCCCTTAGGAATAAAGGTATGAACTTTCCGCTCAGAAAATGTTGGCTATCTAAAATTCTGGCCAAGGATGAAGGAAATATGTGTGAGGGAAATCAGAACTGTGTAAGCACATTGTTCAGTTTCTATCCCAGGGCTTCTCTGATGACATGAAAATCTAAATATTCATTTTTATCTCATTTTGGAAAAGTAAAACATTTCCTGGAGCAGCCCTCAAATAGATGAGAACCTTTGGATAAGTACTTCTTACAATTGATCCTCAGATGGATAGTATTAAGAGACATTACATATACTCTTTGGAAAGTCTCAGGGGGAACTAAGTCACAGCTACCCACAACTGCAACTTTGATAAGTTATTTTTGGCTGTTTTGGGTTACCATTACAAATGCCTAGCTAGTTAAGATTCTTTTTCAGTGAGAACAGATTATGATGCTATTCATAATAGAAAGGATTTAATTTCAACCTGCCATCAGGTGGGTGGAAGATTTCCTACTGTTGGTGCCATGTGTGGAGCTCAGCATTGATGTCTGCTTAAAACAGAGTATAATGAGGACAATTCTAAGGTATTAAGCTTGTTCGTAAACTCTATTATTGCAGCCCTGAGATTTTATACTTGAGTTCATTAAATAAGAAAGGTAGTGCCTGATAAAGTGGTTGTCTGTCCTGTATGGATTGTTTTATCTCATCCACCTGATTATGGAAAGTTTCGTCTTCAGTGGATGCCCTTTGATGAATATTCACATGAGAAACAAATATTTTCACAAACTGTACTCATTTTGAGCAGGATACCATCATACCCCTACTCTAGGCTTTCTAATCTCAGTCTTACAAACATTCTCTTCATTTTCCTGACTAATTTTAAAAACAAAATGTTAAACACTACCATAAATCAGTATATATACACTTTTATTTAATTATCCTTACACTGAGTGTGGACAATCAGGAATACCATCTCATATTTTGTCTGCTTGTAGGATCTCTTTACCACTATCCTTCCTACTCATACAGAAAGTGTATGGTGGTAACATATTATATACAACCATCTGTGAATAAGGCCTGGTTTTTTTTTTTTTCACTCCATAGACTTGTCATAGGGAACCCTCCATGAGGCCATTGGTGTAAGAAAGAAGAAAAGTGGCAACACAGTAGTGTCTGAGCTGTGTGAACTTGCCATGTCTTCTGGACCTATTGAAGTCTAATTTCACTTATGCTGTATTTTCAAATAATGGATTGTTTCTATACACTTCCCATTTTATGTCCTGGTGGAACGGAAAGCTAGCAGTTCATAATGGATAGCTCATTTTTCAAAAAGAAATGAAAAATCAATTTACAATAAAATTATGATATTTCAATACATAATTATGTATTTCAATACATAAATACTCAGACACAACTGTGCTGGAAGGCATAACAAAGTAGAGATGCTCTGTCTATGTCTGCCACAGATCTAAACTAATTTGAGGGTATTGTGTGGGTGACTCAAATATCACTAGTAAAATTACCATTGGTGAAGAAATTTTCTGTAATAGTAAACAATTATTGGTACATTCAGAACAAAATAGCGCATAATTTTCTCATGATTTATTTTGGTGTTTTTTTTAAATGTAAGACATAGTTAGATTTTGTCTTTAATTTTTAACCTACAGCTGACTCTTAAAGGCAGGAGTTCATTGTTGGAGTTGGGAGAAGTTGAAGAAATAGAAAACCATGTTTCAAAAAATAGCCTGAGTGTGCCTGAGAAAGTTCTGCTTATAAGACAGTATACTGAGGCCCATTGTTTACAAACTTAATTCTCTTCATGCAAAAAATCTCTGTTACTAGTCCATATTTTAATAAAACGTCATACTATCTGGAGCCCAAGAAGCAGATAAATTATGATGTTAAGCCATTCATAACTCAATTTTCTCTGCCAATAATTAGCTTGAGAAAGGAAACGGGGTCAATACTGGCCAATGATAAAATAGTTGAAATTTGATAAAGTTGGGAGTTTCCACTGGTGTAAAACTTGTCAAGAAGAAACACCCCTTCCTTATTCATTGGAAGTTGTTGGCTCTGTATGGAATTGCAGTAGCCATCGTGATAATACAGAAAACAGGTATACACACTCTTTTTATAAACAAAAGAAACTGGGACCCTTGATCCTGACACTGAGTATAAATTAACCAATGTTGTAATATTCCTGACATCTGGATTTCTTTTTTCTTGAGATAATATATCCTCTCATTATTTAAGCTATTTTATTTAGAATTTCTGTACCTTGATATCATTCTAATTGGTATAGCAAGTATTGAAGAGTTGTTTTAGCATTACATTTATATTTATTGTGTAACCTAGAATCTAACATCAAAAAGTGCTCAAGAACTATATTCAAATTAACCAATAAATGAAATATTTTCACTATTGAACCTAAGCAATCACTTGATATTATTAATAAACATATGAAAGAAGAATTTTTATTTCTTTTTTCCCCAAAGTACTCAGTAATCCAATAGGGAAAAGAAAGGAGTGACCTATTCTATTTAATATATATAAAATTAAATACTTTTCTAGTATAAAGGTGAATGAAAAATCACGTCTGTTATTCACAATATGTGTAATGCTATTTTTAAAGTGATATTAATGCAGATTACACATTAGTATTTTACCTAAGGATTTGCATAGCATTAGCTTATGTTTCTGGTAATAGTGAATATTGATTTCCCGGCTTTTTCAGGAGTTTTTCAAAAGGTTTTACACACACTCACACACACACACACACACACACACACACACACACACACACTAAAAATCCTCATTTCTAGCTGTCTTTTACTTTGTGGTGAAAAATGAAAGTGTGCTACTTTAAAAATTATCTGAGGGTGCCTGGGTGGCTCAGTCATTTAAACATCTGGCTCTTGATTTCCACTCTGGTCATGATCTAACAGCTCGTGGGGCGGGGGCTTGTGTCGGGCTGGGGGGGGGGCTGAAAGCAAAGAGCCTGCTTGGGATTCTCTCTTTCCCTCTCTCTCTGCCCCTCTCTCGCTCTCTTGCATGCCCACATATTCTTTCTCTCTCTCTCTCTCTCTCTCTCTCTCTCTCTCTCTCTCTCTCCCTCCCTCCCTCTCTCTCTCTCTTAAAATGAACTTAAAAAATGATCTGGGGTAGCCTTATATTAATTTCTGGTAGGTAGCCAATATAAAGAAATTTTAGAGAAAACATAATTATAAAGAATATAGGAGAGTGATAGATCCAGGTTTCCAGTTATGGCAAGAATGAATCTGGAGGATAAAAGGTACAGCATAGGGAATACAGTCAGTGGCATTGTAATAGTATCGTATGGTGACAGATGGTAGCTACTCTTGTGCTGAGCATAGATTAACATATAGACTTGTCAAATTACTATGTTGTACACCTGAAACTAATGTAACATTGTGTGTTAACTATAATTTAAAAGTTTTGCAGTTAAAAAAATAATGGAGTAAGAGCTTTATAGAACTATATGTGCAGCTGTCTTTGCTCTTGCCTACTGTAGGATGATCAGCAAGTGTTTTCATTAAAGCAATTAGATGAATACTCTAAATACTTAAAATTATTAGGTCTACTGTATACATGAAATGATGAGCAAAGCGGGGAAAAAAAAAAAAAACTCAGGAAAGAACTCAGAATTTCCTTCAAAGAAGCCTTATCACAAAAAGATTAGATGGATGGGCCAATTGTCAGTTAAAAGGCAGAGGATGTATAAGGCATAAGGAAATTTTTTTCTGCATCGTATGATTCAGTTCTGTGTTTATTCAAAAGTGTTAAAGCAATAAAGGCTAAACATGTTTTCAAACTTTAATTACTAATGATATGTGTTAAGTGCCAACCCTCTGTCAAATTTGGCATCATCCCTTATACTGGGTAAATGCAGCTTATTTCTTGGATGTATTTCATGTACTTCATATTAGATGTAATATTAATATTTCTAGAAGCACTTGGAAAGAGGTAATTTTGATGATTAGGAGAAAACTTAAGCATCAGGAGACAGATTTCTCAAAGGACTTTTGTTTTGGGTATAAGTGTGAATCAGGCATTAACTTGTAAATGCATGCTTCTTAGAAACTTAAGAGAATCGGGGCACCTGGTTAAAGCATCAGTTAAGCGTCTAACTCTTGGTTTTGGCTCAGGTCATGATCTCACAGTTTGTGAGTTCAGGCCGCACATGGGGATCCATGCTGAAAGTGGGAAGCCTGCTTGAGATTCTCACTCTCCCTCTCTATACCCCTCCCCTGTGCACTCTCTTTGTCTCTCAAAAATGAATAAACTTAAAAAAAAACAAACCTTAGAGAATCTTCTATGAGAGAAATAACAACAACAAAACTGACCATTTCTTCTACAGAAGATTAGAATCTAAACCTGAAGAGTACAACATATTAATTGACCTTTTAAATAATTAATTATTTTTAAAGCTTAGTGAGCCATCTTGCTTTGGAAATGAAGGAGACTATATTTTTTGTTTTTGTTTTTAAAAGTAATTTGTTATGCTTTCTTGCATACTGAAGTCTTCTATTTCTCTTTCTTCAGTTCAGGTAGTAAATAATAAACCAGAATATTAACTGAATTCTCATAAAACACGTACAATGATGTTTGGACTTGTTTTTATTTGTTTTTTGTTTTGAGTTGAGTTTGTAACACTTTGTATGATCTTATGTGATTTCTGATTGCTAAGTTGATATAAAATAGTAGAAAATGACTTATCATACTAACATTGCCTTTATATCTATATATTATTGCCAGCTGTTAGTTCCAACAGGAAGTTGGAAACTTCCATTTTTAAGTGAATTCATTTTATTTAATACAGTAATTAAATAATAATTCACATATACCTAAATTTCTCGTCAAGTAAAGGAATACTATGTAATATATTAAAAATATAAAACTTTCACATATATATATGTATATATGATATGTATATCCCCTTTGCCATTTCTTTATTTTCATTTAGAATGAAAAGGCTTAGAGACTGAAAATAATTTAGTCAAGTTCTCATTTGATCTCATATAATGATCTGAGAGTTTTAAAATTGTAGAGAACTATCATACACATCATATAGTTTCTAAATGGTAATGAGTCTTAATACCAATAATTTGACAACTATATGTAATGCACATGTTTCTTAAAAATGCATTACATAAAAACTGACACAAGATAAAATAGAAATCAGAATAGTTCTATAGGTATAATAAAAATTGCATTAATTATCAAAAAACTTTCCAAAGAACTCCAGTCCTAGATGCTTTCACTGAACTGTACTGAACTTTTAAGGAATACATAATATCAATTTTATATAAGCTTTTTCAGAAAATGGAGAAGAATAAAATAACTTCCAACTCATTTTATGAAGTCATTGGAGTCCTAATAGTAAAACTTGATAAGGATGTTGCCAATTTAAGACTATACAAAAAATTAGAGGGTGGTAATCAAAGACACTTTTTTTTGTTATTAAAATAATGAGATATTTAACTAAGTAAAATCAAGTTTTACTAAAAATACACCTCCATGTCCTGTGACATGATTCAAATTATTTTAAAATCTCCTGACCTTAGGAGGAAAAAAGTGAGAATTTTGATAATCCCATATAAAAGTGCAAATTCTCTATTCTTACTTCCTCTGCTGTTTTAAGTGAGCATTGAGTATTTGCAACACTCTAATTTTAACAATAAAGGACAAGAGATATCTATAGTAATCATCATACAATGTCATTATTTTTATGTTGTAAAGTGTATAATTAGGTGCTACTTACCTGGAAGTTAAATTGCTGATCACTTTGATCATTCAGAGAATATCTTCTACCTTGAAATATGTGAAAAGGCTTCCTAGCAGGACAGGATTATTTAGTGTAGTTAAGGAGAGCTAAAGATAGTTGTGTAGAGTGACGTTTGCCTAGAATGTTAATTGGTCTTGTAACAGAAGAAGAGTTTATTTCAAATTAGTTATTTAATAAATATATTGAGAATATGTTATATTCTACAGTTTTGGGAAATGATTGGTTAAAAACAATGAAATTATGTTTATTAAAGCTTCTAAATATTCTTTGTGCTCTATTGTGCATTGTGAATCACCAAGAAGACAATAAAATATGCAACTAAGGACAGTATATGACTGTGCATTTTTTCAGTGCACAAAATTGTCCAGCTGAGTTTTTAAGTTGTTGCTGAAATCCAATTGTGCTCCATTTAGCAATCATGCGGTGCTTTTTTGAAAGGGAATATCTTTTCTACGTAGTTCAAGTTTGCCTGATTTGCCTTTCTAGAGTGAAGACATTTTTTTTGTCTAATTGGTTAATCTGGAATATTTTTCCAGTTTTACTGAGATACAATTGACATATAACCTTGTATTAGTTTAAAGTGTACAACATGATATACGTGTATATTGCAAAATAATTGATTACCGCAACTAAGTAAACATTCATCACCTTACATGGTTATAATTTTTTTCTTCTGATGAAATCTTTTAAGATCTGTTCTCTGTAATTTTATAATACACAATACAGTATTGTTAACTCTAGTAACTGTCATGTACATGACATCCTCAGAACTTACTTATCTTATAGCCAGAAGTTTGTACCTTTTGACCACCTTCACCTCTTTCCCCCACCTTCCCCAAGTATACAGAAGGTAATTCCTCTTTAAAATTTTTCATTTCCTTTCTTCTCTTTGTCCTCTACCACCCAACCCCCCGCCCCCAACACATGCTTTATTTTCCCCAGTTTTAGAGGAAAACCTTGGTGTTTCACCATTAAGAATGATTTTAGTTCTAGATTTTTTTTTGTAGATGCCTTTTATCAGGTTGAGGAAATTCTCTTCTACTTTTATTTTGTTGAGATGTTTTATCAGGAAAGAATGTGTTGGACTTTGTTAAATGGTTCTTCTGTGTCTATTGAGATAATTATGTGGTTTTCCTTTCTTATTTCATTCATATAATGAATTATATTAAGTCTTGGGTATGAAATCATAATTGCATTGTAATCAACTTTATTGAGATATACTTTACATACAAGAATATACATTCATTTTAAGTTAACAGTTCCATGAATTTTTCAAATATATTCTAATATATTCTTTGTGCCCAATAATTTTAGAATATTTTAGAATATTTTTATTTAGAATATTTTAGAATATTATTGTTACCCCCAAATTTCCTTCATAACTCTTGGCAATTATCTCTTCATAGCCAGCCCTTGCCAGTGCAGTATTTAATGTAATTGCTATTACTGTAGAATCATTTCACCTGTCCTAAAAATTTATGTAAATAGAATCATGCAATTTATACTCTCTTGTATCTTATTTCTTTTACTCACATAATGTTTTAGGATCATGAAATGTTTTGCTTATCTGTAGTTCATTTATTTTCCTACTATCATTTTATTGTATGAATACACCATAATTTATCATTTTGCCTGGCAATGGACATTTGTGTTGTTTTTATGTGGGAGCAATAATTATTTAAATGACTTGCTGTACAAGTCTTTGTATGGCTATGTATTTTTATTTTTCTTCTGAAAATACCTAGGAGTGGAATTTCTGGGTTGTTTGTGTTTTGTATATTAATTAATTAATAATAACTTTCAAGCTGTTTTTTAAAATGGTTGCCATTTAATATTCCCACTAGCAATGTATGAAAATTTCAGTTTCACATCTGCACTAGTTATTGTCAGTCGTTTTAGTTCTCTGTTACTGAATGTATAGAGCTATTTCATTATGATTTTAATTTGGACTTCTTTGATACCTAGGCATGTCAGGCATTTTAACATCTACCTATAGGCCATTTTTCTATCAATCTATCTATCTATCTATCTATATTTATTTTGTGAATTATCTGTTTAAATGTCACATTTTTCACATTAGTTGAAATGTTCTTTATGTGTTCTGGATACATACCCTTTATCAAACATTTGTATTGCTAATAATTTCTCCCAGTGTGTGGCGTACATATTCATTATTTTAATGTTGTGTTTTGAAGCACATTTTTCAAATCAATTCCAAATTATCATTTTTTTCTTATGATTTGTGCTTCATGTACTCTTAGAAATATTGTTCTATCGTAGATAAAAAAGAATTTCTTCTATGTCTCCTTCTGTACATTATATTTGTTATTTCTAGAATTTCCACTTGATTCTCTTTTTGTTTCTGTTTCTCTGCTGGAATTTTCCATTTCTTGGCTGAAATATTCAATCTCTAAATACATGGTATTTTATTTCACTGAGGTTGTAGTAGCCACTTCTAAATTCTTGTCTGCTAGTACTAACATCTGGTTTCTCTTAGTTTGGGATTTAATTGATTTTCTTTTCTCTAGTCCTGTGTCCCATTTTTTTTTTTTTGATTCTTGGTATATCATGACATTTTGGTTTGTATATTAGACATTATGAATATTACATTATGTGGATTCTTGATTCTGTTATTATCCTGTAATGATTACTGTTTCCTTTCTTTTAGTAGGTATTGTTCTTGATCGTACCTGACCTTTACATTTTGGTTCTTGGGGGACAAATCTGGCCTTGATTCAGATATTTTTTCCTTAGTTAACTCTTGTTGAATCTCTTTCGCATGTGGATTCATGAGGGGTCAGTCACAGTCACGGGGAGAAAGTTTGAATACTCCCTTCTCTGGCTGTTTCCTAGTTTTGATTCCACTGCTATCCTTGTAGTTCCAAGATTGCTGGCTTCTCTTTTCAAGTTTCTCCAGACCAGAAAAACTATGGCCTTTTCCATGTGTGCATCCTGCTGCCCGTGTGTATGTCTTTCAGGCTGTACTTAAGGCTGCAGTATAACCTGAGCTGAAACCAAGAGTCAGATACTTAATTGACTGAGTCACTCAGTTGCCCCAACAGTCTTTTTGCTTCTGTCCACACTGCAGAACAATAAAATATTTGTTTTTTAATTGTATTATGTCTCTGCTAGATTCGCCCAACTTTTGCAGGGTTAGGCAGTGTAATGGACAGGTAACTCATCCCTGATGAAATACTTTCATCCATTGAGACAGAAGTGTAATCACTCTCTATTCCCTCATTGAATTATACTAGGTAACTGCACATCAGGGTAAATAGAAGTGGGAGATATTACTTGTACTAAAGAAGGAAAATTGTGTAGAGGATTTCTTTTTCTGCCATTGTGTCAAATTTGTGATGTCACTGATCATCTGGTCCCCAACTGTAACATTTCCTTCTGTGGGTGTGAATTTTCGTCACTTTATTATGTACAAGTCATCATCTTACTTAGAAACTGATAGAATGTACCTTTATTTTTCTTAAAGTTATCTTGAAGTTTGGGCAGTCTGTTTTTAATGTTTATTTTTGAGAGAGAGAGCAAATATGCATGTGCACATGCATGCATGGGGGAGGGGCAGAGAGAGAGAGAGAGAGTGAGAATCCCAAGTACCCTTGGTATTGTCGTGACCTAAGCTGAAACCAAGAGTCCAATGTCCCTGAACAGTTTTGTATTCACAAAATTATCTGGTATTATTTAAACCTTTATTACTGTTGATTTTCATTGTGGTTACAATTCAGTTTATTGATTCTTCTGAATTTAGTTTTCATAGTTAAGTGGTAAGTACATTTAAATTTCCATTAGCAATTTTCATTTTTCTCTTGTTTTCCACAAAATATGTTTTTAGTGATAACAGACATTTTTATTTTCCCTTTCTGTTCCTTTCATTTTCCAGCTGCCATTTGCTTTTCATTTTCCATGTTAAATTGTGCTAATAATTAAAGCTGGACTTTTAATTTTCTTTTCTGGGCATGATTCCATTGTTTTATTTTATGAATGCTCGGAGTGGTAAATGTGGACAAAATATCCCTACAGTCTAAAAATTAAAGGCAGACAAATCCTATCCATCTTGTGCTCTAATCAAGCCTTGAACTCTGGCAGTTTACGCCCTCCTAGTAGCACCCTGCTGTATGTCAGGTGTGTCACAAATTTGCTTTTTCTCCCTTTTCAACTTTGACAGGTAACCAAACTGTATACTTATGTTTTCAGCAAATTACGTATTCTTCATGGGAGCCACTAAAAAATTGCCAGTGTTATTACCAGGTGATAATTTCCACTTAAAGTGTAAGCACAATGCAACTGTTAAATAGAGTCAAAACTATTTGATTCTATATAAACCTGTTTAAAATACTGTGAAGTATTCCAAATGCAGTATTATCCAGTTGGAAGTCACCAAAATGCTTTAAATACTACCATTTGAATATTATAATTGATATTCACTCCTTGTGTTTATTAATCACAGGTAAAGTAAATTTAAATTTAGTTGAAAGTTTATAAAATTATGGGCTGTGATATCTGTACTTGAAAATTAGTTCAGGCCTCCAATGGGGCAGTAAAATACTCAATACCTTGGAAACACAGGGGAGATTAATAATCTGATCTGAATTTGAAATAGTTATAAAGATATGGAACATTTTCAGAGGTACTGAGCAGATGATCTGAGTGACAAATCATTTATAAAACGTAACTTTTTTTCTTATTTTTTTTTTTTTCAACGTTTATTTATTTTTGGGACAGAGAGAGACAGAGCATGAACGGGGGAGGGGCAGAGAGAGAGGGAGACACAGAATCTGAAACAGGCTCCAGGCTCTGAGCCATCAGCCCAGAGCCTGATGCGGGGCTCGAACTCACGGACCGTGAGATCGTGACCTGGCTGAAGTCGGACGCTTAACCGACTGCGCCACCCAGGCGCCCCTCTTATTTTTTTTTAATGTTCATTTATTTTTGAGAGAGAGAGAGAGAGAGACAGCATGAGCAGGGGAAAGGCAGAGAGAGAGGGAGACACAGAATCAGAAACAGGCTCCAGGCTCTGAGCTGTCAGCACAGAGCCCCATGTGGCGCTAGAACTCACTAGACCGTGAGATCATGACCTGAGCTGAAGTTGGAAGCCCAACTGACTGAGCCACCCAGGCGCCCCGTATAGAATATAACTTCTGAAAATATTTAGTAAAGGGGAGCGTTATGCATCAGTTAAGTTGTCGGTTAAGCATCCAACACTTGATTTTGGCTGAGGTCTTGATCTCGTGGTTTGAGAGATGGAGCCCTGTGTCTGGCTCTGTGCTGACAGCACAGAGCCTGGTTGGGATTCTTTCTCTCCCCCTCTCTCTGCCCTTTGCCCTTCTCATGCATATGCATTATTGGTGTCTCTCTCTATCTCAAAATATAAAAACTTTTGGGGTGCCTGGGTGGCTCAGTCGGTTAAGCGTCCGACTTCAGCTCAGGTCATGATCTCGCAGTTTGTGAGTTCGAGTCCCGCGTTGGGCTCTGTGCTGACAGCTCACAGCTCGCAGCTGGGAGTCTGGAGCCTGGAGCCTGTTTCAGATTCTGTGCCTCCGTCTCTCTCTGCCCCTCCCCCACTTGTGCTCTGCCTCTGTCTCTCAAAAATGAATAGATGAAAAAAAACATAAAAAAATAAATACATAAAAACTTTAAAAAATATTTAGTAAAGTTCTAAAGTGCAGTCTTACCAGCAAGATTCTTCAGTTATATCAAGTGAGCTGAAATATAATCACCAGCCTCAATTTTTTCCTTTCTAATAGACTGTATTTTGTAACAGACTTTTTTTCACTCTTGATATTGACAAATGTATAATGACATGTAGCTACCATAATAGCATACAGCATACTTTCTCTGACCAAAATCCTATGTGTTTTGCTTGTTTACCCCTCCTTTTCTCCCCTGGCAACCACTGATTTTTACTGTCTCCAGTTTTGAATATCATATGCTTGGAATTATATACTATGTAGCCGTTTCAGGTTGGCTGCTTTCGCTCAGTAAAATTTATTTAACATTTTTCCATGTCTTTTCATGGCCTAAAAACCCATTCTCCTTTATCACCATTGTCTGGATATAACACAATTTATCTATTCACCTACTGAAGGACATCTGGTTTATCCAGGTTTTAGATAAAAGCTAAATAATAAAGCTCCTATAAACATCCTTGTGCAGGTTTTTTGGGTGCCTGGGTGGCTCAGTTGGTTAAGTAGGACTTTTGAATTTGGCTCAGGTCATGATCTCACAGTTCATGAATTCAAGCCCCATATCAGACTTTTTGCTGATACTGTGGAGTCCTTTTGGGATCCCCCCTCTCTTTCTCCCTCTCCACTGCTTGCTCTCTCTCTCTCTCCAAAATAAATACATAAACTAAAAAAAATCCTTGTACAGGTTTTTGTACGGACATAAAATTTCAACTCCTTTGGGTAAATACCAGGGACCATAATTCCTGGATTGCATGGACAGACTATGTTGAGTTATATAAGAAATAGCCAAACTGTGTTCCAGAGCGTCTGTGCCTTTTTGCAATTCCCACTAGAGATGAATGAGAGTTTGTGTTGCCTCACATTTACACCGGCATTTGATATTATCATTGTCCTGGATTTTGACCGTTCTAGTGTGTAGTGATATGTCATTGTTGTTTTAATTTGCATTTCCCTAATGGCATATAATGTGGAGTATCTTTTCATATGCTTATTTGCCATCTCTGTATCTCCTTTGGCGAAGTGTCTGTTAAAGTCTTTGTCTCATTTTCTAATCAAGTATTTTCTTATTGTTGAGATTTAAGAGTTCTGTGTATATTTTGGATAATAGTCCTTTATCAGATGTGTCTTTGTGAATATTTGCTTCCATTGTGTATCTTGTATATTCATATTCTTGATGGTGTCTTTTACAGAGTAGAAAATTTTAATTTTATTGATCAACTTCAATTTAAAGTTAAAGCATAAGGAAGGTTCAAATTCAGCAGTTCCATACAATTTAACATATCTTTATTTTTGTGTGTTGAGAGTATTATTGCTAGGAGTGAATCCTCAATTCCTTGAACACTGTTTTTATTCCTATCATAAAATTAACAGATTATTTTTGTATCTTCTGGAAAAAGGTAAAAAGCATAAAGTTAGCTGATTCACATATATATCTTTTAAAAATCAACTTATTGGCATAGTTTGCATATAATAAAATGTACCTATTTTAATTGTAAGCTCAGTCAGTGTTGATATATATGTATGTATACATCGTTTAATCATCATTATAATCCATTCTAGGTAATTTCCACCATTCCAAAATGCTTTATCTTGTCCCTTTAACTCTCTCTTTGACCTCTTTTCCCTACTCCCCTCTGCACTAAACAACCATTTGTCTACTATCTCTCAGTATAGATTTTACCTATTTATAGTCACATACACAGAATCCTAATATTGTGATTTGTGTCTGGCTACTTTTGCTTAGCACAACATTTTGAAGACTCACCCATGTTTTTGCATGTACTAAATATTTGTTCCTTTTAATTATTGAGTAGTGTAAACATACAACAGTTTGATTTTTTGTGTTTTTTGTTTCATATATATAGCTTTTTTTCTCTCAACTTCCTCATTTCTCCTTGGAATCTGAAAGTGAACATGTTTTAAACTTGATTTCTAATATTTCAGAAATATCAAAAATGTGTATCCACTTTCTCATACCAAAACATTTGAGTTTATTCTTGACTCCTCTAGCTCAAATCTTACTATAAATGACCAAGTGTAGATTCCTAAACATGTGTGTTTATTTCGCCATATTGACTGATGTAGTTCTAATTTTAACTACTAGCATTTCTTGCCTAAGATTTTATAACTTTTGCATAACTCATGTCCTCATATATAGTCTTAGCGTCTCCAATCAATTCTTTCCCCATTTACTGGTGTGTGTTTTTAAACAGAAAATCCTTTCCTGGTTACAATCTTCAATTGCTTCTTTCTATTTTAGAAGAAAATGAATATCATAAATAAGGCATACATGGCTCTTAATTTACCTCAGGAGCCTAGTGGACTCTAATCCTTCTTCACAAAACGTTAGCCCCACTATCTTAATTCAGTACCTTCCTGCCTCAGGGCCTTAAGTTCCCTCCCCTATTCATATGCATAATTCATACTCACATTTCAAATTTCAGCTAAAAATTACTTCATCAGGGAGACCTTTCTTGAGTTTACTGGTTACATGAACCTCTCTTATTAAAGGTCCCATATCATCATGAATCCTACTTTTTTTTTCCCTACTGCTTTTTGACCATTATTTAATTATTAATGCATTTGCTTAATGTCAATGTCTTTATATAAGTGCCTTTATCTGTAAGGGGAGATGCCATGTTTATTTCACCCATTGCTGTATTCATAGCACTTAATAAAGTATTCCAGTATTTCAAGTTCTTAACGTTTGTTGAACTAACTGTGATGGAAATGAGTCTTTGAAATTAGATATAGCAATAATCTGGACTGAGAGATAATGGGAAAGAGAAAGAAGTCAAGACCTAGGGAAATGCAAGGAAAAATACAGAGAGAATAAAACGTATGGCACTGGAGAAGAAAATGTTCTCCTGCTAAAGGAAAAAAAAAATACAGAGAGAATAAAACGTATGGCACTGGAGAAGAAAATGTTCTCCTGCTAAAGGAAAAAAGAAAGTATTCATTTGTTAATATGATCAGAGGAGGAGATGCTCCAAAGCAACTATATCAAACCACCCCAAAAATCCTCATACTAATGAAGGTAAATACTTTTTATATGATATTTAAAGAATAGTAAGATTTTAAATTAGAAAATTATAAAATAATAATTCATGTCTTAAGTACAATATAGACTTTATTGTAATATGAACAGTATAATTAGAGGAGACCGGTACCCAGGCTATTTCTAAACTGTGTCTTTTATAGGCAATGTTACCTTGAGAAACATCTAAGTTAATTTTACTCTGATATTTATGAGCTCTATCATGTAGGAAAGTTAGTGAAACCTCTCCCTGCCTCAGTTTCCTTATTTAAGATAAAATTTATTTCATAGCACTGTTATAAGGATTAGATGAGGTGATATATAATCATTAAGTGCACACCATAGGGAGTTTTACATCCATGCTTGGGAACTCAAGATATAAATATTGGTACTGTATTGTTGTAGATGTACTTATTTTATCATCACTGCCATTATTGCTAGAAGAACATTTGGCTAAGGGTAAGGAAATTGTGTCTTTTCTCAATAATGGAAAGAAGAATCTTTGGGCAGATGCATTAACTTCAAATTCAATTCTATTATCTCAAAAAATGGGATAATGGTATTCACCTTGTCAGCAGGAAAGGGTTCTTATGAGGCCCAAATGAATAAATGAATGTGAAGGCAATTTGAACATTGTAAATTACTATCATTAAGATTATACCATAACTTGGAAACACTGATTTGAAGCAAAGTTCTAATGAAGACAAGTTTGTACATTTAATTCCTTTATGGAGAAGTTGATTTTTTGTTTTGTTTTGTTTTTTGTTTTTGTTCAGTGGCATTGAAGGGCGTTCCTTACTGGAGACTAGCCAGTGTTCCTATGTTCTCTCTAGATTACAGAGCAATGGTGATCATTTAAAAATGCATTGTTTGGGGTACCTGGGTGGTTCAGTCAATTAAGTGTCTTGCCTCTTGATTACAGCTCAGGTCATGATCTCATAGTTGTGAGAGGGAGCCTGAGTCAGGCTCTGCACTGGGCATGGAGCCAGCTTGGGACTTTCTCTCCTTCTCCCACTGCTTCTCCCCCACATGCCCTTGCTCTCTCTCTCGGGGGGAGGGGAAAAAAAGCATTGTTTGACCAGCCAAATGTACAGCCATTTTGAGCACAAACAGTATTCTAATTAGAGGTCTGAAAGTATTTAGTCTCCTTGGCTTTAATGTGCTAATTTGATCGATTACATTATTTTATGTAAATTTTCTTGTGTTGTCATATCTGTCCATTCTAAAGTGTTTGCTGGTCTACCTCTGCTTGCTCACCTTCTTGATGATACCTTTGAAATTATGTCAACAGTTATTATGTTTTACATTAAATATACATATATATATATATATGCACACACACGTGTGTGTGTGTGTGCATATATATATATATATATATATACACACATATATATGTGTGTATGTATATGGTTTTATATATGGTTTATTTATATGGTTACATTTATTTATATGGTTACATTTATTTATTTTTGAGAGACAAAGAACTAGCACGAATGAATGTGGGAAGGGCAGAGAGAGGGAGACAGATGATACGAAGCGCACTATGTGTTATGAGCACGGAGTGCAGTAGTACAGGGCTCAAACTCACGAATCCGAGATTATGACCTAAGCAGAAATCAGGAGTGATTTCTGAGCCACCCAGGAGCCCCAACAGTTGCTGTGTTTTACATTTTAACATGCTGCTCAATATAGTATTAGATTAGCATTAGATTCTGTGAACATAGGCTTTTTTTCTTGTAGAAAACAACAACAACAAAAAAAGAATTTGGTTTAGTTAAGACCTTTGCAGAATTTAGCCTGTTTCATACAAAATCTCTGTACTTAGTCATGGAAGACAGTGTAATATGGTGGAAAAACCTAGATTTTAGTGCTAGCTCTGTCACTTAATAGTTTTGTGACCTTTAAGAAGTTATCTATGCTTTTTAAGCTTCTGATCCTTTTTCTGTAATATGGGCATAATAATAGCCACCTTACATATGGATATTGTGGAAATAAATAAGATAATATGAGACACTCAAACAGTGCTATGCAGGAACTAAGACTACTTAGAGAATAAGATAATGGGTTGCCATTTCATTATGTCTTCATGTTATACGCATATATAAGGGAACGGTGGACCCAATTTCCGCCTCTTACCCCCATTTTTTACAAAGCAGTTAAATGCAAGCACAGTTGGCTGTTTAGTTCTGGGGATAAGGGAGTGACATATCATTTTATTGGGCACAGCTGAATCTGTACTGCAAAGAGAAAGAAGAGGGTTAACTGTCATGCATGTAAGTTTTCTGCATGTAATTCAGACAATTGTACTACTTGATATATGTAAATTAATTTTTATATAGAGCTTATTAGTAGACATATGGGGTCTTTGAGTTTGAGTCTGCAATGTGAAAGTTATTGGCAACTTACTGGCTCTAAATGGGAAGGGTCTAATCATTTTAGAGGAATACCCCATTGTGACAAGACCCATCTACTCATTGTAGTTATGCAGATATTAGGAAATTCCCACCACTCTGTGAATCGGCATGTGTCAGGACCAGGGCTATGGATACTTTTGGAGGATATATTTAAAGCTTCCTATGTAGTGATGATTCTACCTTCTATCCCAGAAGGCCTCTGGGCATAAGGGTATCAATACCTATACTGTTTATTCATAAAGCACTTAACAGTATGCCAGGGACTGTACTATGTATGTTTCATGAATTTTATGCTTTATAAAACTTATGAGAAATTATATATTTTTACAGAAGTATAAGCTGAGACTTAGATAAGTTCAATAATATAGCTAAATATCATATGGTGAAAAATGGTGGAGACAAAATTTGAACTCAAGCAACCTTACATGAGATCCCTTTCTTTTGTGCATGGCTACAGGGAAGGTCTTAAAGAGGAAATTCTCTGTAAGAAATAACAGAAGGGGATCAACATCAGGACATGGCTATTTCTGGACACCTAAGTGGCAATTTAAACAAATTATGAAAGACTGACACAGAATAACATACCAACACTATACATATGTGTATGGATCAATATATAAACTATGTTTTCCATGAAAAAAATACAAGATGCCGCTTCATGTTAAAATTTCTATAAGGCAATATTTGTGTAGCATAGAATATTTTTGGAAGTCCATACATGAAATTGATGTGGTTACCTGATTGGAGCAGTGCTTAGTAGGTAATAGTGATGGGGTAGGGAGCACTGACTCTTCTCAGATTATGTTTCATATTTGAAATAGTTTAGCTTAAAATAGGTTAGCAATGAGAGTGAGAGCACACATTAAACCTTATCTCAAAGTGGTCTACATTAAAAAAAAAAAAAAAACAACTTTGTGCTTTATGTCCCAAAGAAGATTAGTAATGTAGGTAGAGGCAGTATTGATTTATGCATACTGCTATCCCCTTAGTATTCTAGATAATCTCCTGGTTTATTCTGTCTTTGTCAGCAGAAAGTATGATTAACATTCAGTCAAAGTATTATTTTTCATCTAGAAATTGAAAATGTGAATTCTTTAAAAAGGGAAAGGACAGAGCATTCACCTATTTTACTCAAGCAGTTTACACTTTCGAAGTGGTGAACAGATTGAAAACACTGAACTGGTACATCAAAATAATTAAGCTTTAATCTCCCATTCAAAGACTTCAGCTTAGGGGTCACAAGGAATCAAGAAAACTTTTTTTCTTTTTAATCAGTCTTGGATGATTAGTGACTTTGTTTGTGGAATGATCATTTTCCAAGTACAGCAGTGCAGTGTTAGAGTAAAATAGGGGGAAAAGATTAAGGAGTTTAATTTACTTGGCATGTTATAACTATGATTATTAAAACACTAAGAATTACAGCAAAACTTTATCATTTGTTAATATTACTTTTGCCTCAATGGGTGTTATGTTGCGAAAGCAATATTCTAGACATAAAGGCCACTGCCAAGCTGTATTTTTTTAAAAACTTTATACTTTCTTGTAAAATAACCCCCTGGGTACTTAAAATGAAATCTATTTCTTTGTTGCAATGTAATTCCTCCCCCTCCCTCAATAAACTTTCCATCTCTGGTTATTATTGCAATGTTGTTCAAATAAAAAGACAGGTTCAGAATACTAATACATTGATCAGCATGTCTTATACCATAAGAAATAGGATAAAGGGGGCTGTGTATTATTCCTCAATAAGAGTTTTGTTGTATAATACCACACTTGGGATCTTCCTTTTGGTTTTATCATGAAATTGATTGAATTTAGAAAGTATATGCAGGAACTGTATTAAATGTAGAAGATCCATGTCAAAGAAAATGAAAAAAAAATTCCCCAAAATAGAACTGAAGCTTTTATAAAAGAGGTCAATAATTTCATTTTAGCAGGTCTTATAATTTGTGCCTGTTTTAGTAGTCAGACCTGTCTTTTTCAGAATCAATGGGTATTCCTTGGTTTCTAAGCATGAATGTTGTCAGAAAGTTGGTTTTGATAGGGTTGAGATGTTCAAAATAAAGACTAAGGAAAATATAGGCAGGTTTCTAAGCATCTGTCATGACAGAGTTGTATTATTTAATAATATTTTGTGATGGAAACCATCTTTTCCATGAGAAAAGTAGTATTGCAGTTAGAAAGGACAAGATCATATTTATCAGGGTCAGAATAGTATTTGGTAGGGTTTCCTGAGAATTTAAAGAAAAAAAAAATGATACTAAAAATTTGGACCAAGAAGTATGCTATTTTTCAAACAGCAGCTTGTCTTACTAGCCTGCTTTGAGATCTGTGTCCTGTGTAGTAGAAGTCATAACGTTTTTTTCTGTATTGAAAATTTCATGTTATGTATAAAGTCTTTGAGACACACATCTTTTAGTGGATTAATCACTGTTTATTAGACCTTTTAGGGCACCTGGGTAGCTCAGTTAGTTCAGTGTCTGACTCTGGACTCCAACTCAAGTCATGATTTCACGGTTCTTGAGTTTGAGCCCCAAGTTGGGCTCTATGCTGACAGCACTGAGCCTGCTTGGGATTCTCTGTTTGCCCCTCTCCTGCTTGCACTTTCTCTCTCTCTTAAAATAAATAAATAAACATTTTAAAAACAAACAAACTTTTAGAATTGCCTAGTACCCTCATGGATGACTTTCTGACAAAAAATAAGGTTAAGATATGGGTATATAAAGAATGTTGCTCAAATTGTCTGTTTGTGTTATGTATAAGATTCATAAATAATTGTTATTTGGGGTCTAACAGATTCAGAAATCAACTTTGAATACCCCCCGACCAATGGCTTATCTTCACATATTGTGAAGGCATCGGAAGGATTATATAAATATTACTAGAGTCACATCATTAAATAAGATCAATTTGCTATGTATTCTCATCTTAATACAGTTACTATAAACATTCAAAAAATGTAAATGCTATATAGTTCATTTTTATAAAAAGATATACATATACACTTAAAAAAATCAATAAGGTAAGTGTAAAACTCACCCTATTCCCACAGCAGTTTTCTTGCTCTTTAACCCTATTATTGATAATGTTTAAAAATTTAAATAATATAGGGGCGCCTGGGTGGCTCAGTAGGTTGAGCACCCGACTTCAGCTCAGGTCATGATCTCACAGTTCGTGGGTTCAAGCCCCACGTCAGGCTCTGTGCTGACAGCTTGTAGCCTGGAGGCTGGAGCCTGCTTCAGATTCTTTGTCTTCCTCTCTTTCTCTGCCCCTCTCCTGCTCACACTCTGTCAATCTCTCTCTCAAAAGATAAATAAACATATTTTTAAGTAACATAGTTCAAAATTTCCTTGTTAGTTTTTACACACACATTTTAAATTTATAGATAATAAAATTTACCTTTTTGGTATACAGTTCTGTGAATTTGGACAAATGTACGGAGTTGTGTAACTACCACAATGAGCAACTTATAGGGCAGTCCCATCACCCAGAGTATTCCCCAGTGGTGGCCATTTTTATTAATCCTTTTGCAATTCCTGAAACCTAGCATCTACCATCTTTTCTTATTCGCTACAGTTTTGCCTTTTCCAGTATGTCATACAGATGGAAGCACGAAGTACAAAGCCTTTGGAGACTGGCTTCTTTCCCTTGTTATAATGCATTTGAAATATGGACATACTGTTGCTTGTATCAACAATGCGTTCCCTTTTATTGTCGAGTAATATTGCATTGTATAGATTCACCATAGTCTTTTTATCCTTTTAGTAGCTGAAGGCCATTTAGGTTGTTTTCAGTTTTTGGAGCATATGAATAAAACTACTGTAAACATCCAGGTACAGGATTTTTATGAATATAAGTTTTATCTCTCTTGGGTGAAAACTAGGTAAGGGATTGTTGAGTCATATGGTAAATACGTGTTTAATTTTATAAGAAAATACTAAATTCTTGACTGTACCAGTTTTGCATTGCTATCATCAGTGTGTGAACTTTATGATTGCCCTGCAAACTGGACAGTGCCTGTGGCTTTATCGGGTTATTGTTTGCCAATCCAGTAGAGGTTCTTTGCCAATCTGTTTCTCTTTGTGGTTTTAACTCATATACCTAATGACTACTAATTTTCATATACTTATTTACCACTCCTATTTCCTTTGGTGAAGTGTCTTTTCAAATATTTTCCTCATTTTTTTTTTCACCGGGTTGTTTTCCTGTTTTTGGGTTTTAAGAGTTCTTTATGTTCTATGGATTCAAGTTCCTTATGAGACCTCACCTTTGCAGATATGTTTCCTAGTCAATAGTTTGCCTTTTAATTCTTTTAAAGTGTCATTCACAGAAAAAAAAAAAGTTTTAATTTTGATGAAGTAACATCTATCAATACATTCTTTGGAACTCGTTCTCTTCATGTTATATTTAAGAACCCTTGCCTATTTTAAGGGTCACAAAAATGATCACTGTTTTCCTTTAGAAGTTTTAGAGTTTAACATTTTAGGTTTATGATCTGTTTGAGTTCATTATTATACGAGATACCTGGTCAAAGCTTCATTATTTTTTCTTGCATGTGGATATGCAAATGTTCCAGCACCTTTGTTAAAAGGCATGCTTTGCATATTTGACAAAAGTCAATTGATCATAGTTGTGTGGATATTTGTGGATATTTTGTTTTGTCCTATTTATTTATGTGTCTGTCCCTTCACTGATGACACACTGTTTTGATTATTGTAGCTTTATATCAGATAGAATGAGTCTTCCAACTTCCAAAAAACTTGTTGTCAAAAATAAATAAATAAAGTAGAATTAAATAAAAAGTGGAAAAATTCTGCCATGCTAATACCTACACTAGAACCCCTAGTCCTCCTTGTTAGATTGTTCAGTTTTTTTAGGCTTTTTTAGTTTGGGTCTGGAGGTAACCAGCACTTCTGCTAAGGCAGGGCTTACCTGTGGACGGTGAAGGAGGTCTAGTCATGCAATTGCATAGGAAGACTTTAAGATATTAAAGTGATTTCTGTCCTATTCAGACTCTTAGAACATGAACCACTGTTATTAGGCTTGTACCCTGTTTGAATCTCTTACTCTCCACTGAAGGGTATTGTCCTCATGCCTATTGTTGTGTTCACTTGCTCCTTTTTGAGGATTATGGCTTTTTTTCACTCTGTTTCATCTGTTATTAAGACCATGTCTACTGATCTTCCTATTCACAGTGCTTATGTATGAAATATATATGCTTATTTTCAAAATAGGTATCTTTCACCTCAGTGGGCTTTTAGTAAGGAAGAGGAAAAAACCTATGTGCTGAGTTCCTCATCCTGAACCAGAAATATATAGGGAAGTTCTGATATGAACTCATAACCACTCTTTAATAAGGAATTAGTGCAAATCTTTGGACACTTTTGGCAGATGAAAATCCTTTCGCCCATGTCTGGTGGGTGAACTTTCTTAATTTATTTTTATTAATTTTTTCTTTGTCTCTCATCAAGTTTCCCACCGTCAGAACTAGTATGTTAATTATGTTGATTCCTCCTATCAAGATTCCTATTGCTAATTGCATAAACATTTAATATTTTTCCTAGTTATCATTTCTTATTTTCATTTCAGATAACAAATTTGCTTCTTAATTATCTCAACAATATTCCTATTTGTATGGAATGGAGCAGTGAAATAACTTAAGGCAGAAAGTCAACTTGGAGCTTGCATTATTATTATTATTATTATTATTATTATTATTTTTCTTTAAACCATTTAAATATTTAAAAACAGTGAGAGAGAGAGAGAGCATGAGTGGGGGAGGGGCACAGAGAGACAGAGAGAGAGAGACACACACAGAATCTGAAGTAGGCCCCAGGCTCTGAGCTGTTAGCACAGACCCTCACGTGGGGCTTGAACTCACGAACCGCGAGATCATGACCTGAGCCCAAGTCGGACGCTCAACGGACTGAGCCACCCAGGTGCCCCATCATTTAAATATTTTAAAAGAATTCATTTTTATGCCCAGTTTCCTGTCTTTCAATCAGATAAGGATGGGGAGAACACACTTAAATGCATTGATTCCTGAATTTTCATAACTATAAAATATATTGGTGTTTCTGTGACTCAGCCTCACCTTTTCATACATGCTAAACAAAATCGTAGTGGTCAAATAATATGTTGGTAAGCTCAATAACTGGAAGAGCTATACCTAGGTCCTAATCTCCTAATTCTCGTTGTTTTCCTTAAAATTTGTTTTTTTTAATATCCCTTTTGAATGCCATTACCACCAAAACAAAGAAAAAATCCATTCATGTTTAGCCTTACTGGCTATTGCTGTATTTTGTGTTGATGTAGAAATGACTGATCTATTAACCATTTGAGGGAAGTGACTTAATTTAGGCCCATATGAGATGTAGTTCTGTCAGTAGTATGCAAAATGTTGATTTACATTTACAGAAAAAGAATCCTGATCTAGTGGTTTTTCTGAACTGCATTAGAATCTGTGTCACGTTTACATGTTTTAGACTTTATGAATATGTTATTTGCAAATGTTTGAGCAATAAAATAATACAATTATAAAACACCTTCTGTCAGGATGCTCAAAGCACTATGTATATATAATAATTACAACAGTATAAAAATATAATAAGCAATCACCCACTAAGATAAATTTAGGAAGAAAAAGTTTGGAATAGTGTTACATAAATGTAAAGAGGATTAATTGTAAATTCAAAAAAGGACTGCAAACATGATTAAATGCAAAGACAAACACAAATCAAGCTGAACACATTTGTCTTTGGGAAAGGAATTATAAAAATGTTTGGCAGTAAAATGAAACTGCTTATAAGTCATTTCAAAATAATGATACACCCTGGATGATTTTATTGGTTTTATAGCTTTAAAGCTGTGACCCAGTGCCTTGTATGTGCTTTCTTGTAAAGTTATAATCTAATTATGAAGTGACCAAATATTAAAGAGCTGCTGTGAATCTGCTGCTGCCTCCAAATGTTACCTCTGATGTTTAAAACTCTTCTAATGGAAATTGCATGCACTATCAATAGAAAAAGATTAAATACTATGGTGCAGTGAAGTGAAACAGAGATTGGTTTTTCTCCCTGTTGAGGTTATGATTGGATTATTGTGAACTCAATATTTGTTCCAAAAGAAAATTATTTCTTTCTTTAAATATACATTGCAATAATTGAAGAGACAAGGTTATTCATGGAAGTTAAGGGGTGTTTTGAAACCGTTAGAAATACTTGCATATTGTATCTTTCCTTCTATTCTAAATTCCCCTTTACCTCAATCCCAAATCTGTTGTTATTTTATGAAAAGATTGTGCAGTGCTCCAGGAGACAGAAACAGGTTTCTCACCTCTAGAAACTTGTTAGAATGGTTCGTGTACCTCTGTTTCTGTCTAGGAATTTGTGTGTGTGTGCGCGCGTGTGTATGTGTGCGTGTGTATGTGTGTGTGTGTGTGTGTGTGTGTGTGTGTGTGTGTGTGTGTTTGTATGTCTGTGTGTGTCTGTGTGGTGCTTAAGTAGTTGGTAAAGGAGGAGGGAAATCTAAGATCTGGTTAGCTTACCTGCCTCTTTATAATACTTATAGCCCTTAGGAAGCTGTTTATGGTTCTTCATTGTCTCTGTCCTGCTCACTCCTACTTTGTAGCATCCTACTCCAGAATGCCACACTTTAGTAGTGCACTGAGGCCACTCTTTAGTTTTCTCCTGGGAAATACCTGTCCATGCTATAAAATGACACCATCCTTCTATATTATCCTTTGCATTTCTATAAATCTTATTCCTTAAGTGCACATATTAGTTTTTATTTTTTATTTTATTTATTTTTAATTTTTTTAACGTTTATTTATTTTTGAGACAGAGAGAGACAGAGCGCGAACGGGGGAGGGTCAGAGAGAGGGAGACACAGAATCTGAAACAGGCTCCAGGCTCTGAGCTGTCAGCACAGAGCCTGACACGGGGCTCGAACTCACGGACCATGAGATCATGACCTGAGCCGAAGTCGGCCGCTTAACCAACTGAGCCACCCAGGCACCCCAAGTTAGTTTTTAAAAAATTAAAATTCTGACTAATTCACCCTGAAGTATGAATGTGAAAATGACTATATTCTCATCTTTAGGAATAGTGATCTAATAAAATTCTGCTTCCATACTCAAATAAGTATATATTAGAAAATAAAATTTTAGACAAGATAGATATGATAGGTGAATTGTAGCCTCCAAGATGATTCTACTCCTTGATCCCTTGACCCATAGACTGTGAATATATTATTTACCATGTCAAAAGGAACTTTGTAGATGTAATTAAATTAACTGATTAGTTGAATTTAAAACAGGGAAATTACCCTGGATTATCCAGCAGCCAGGGTCCAATATAATCACATGATCCCTTAAAAGCAAATTCAGAGAAATTCAAAGCTTAAAAAAATGCAGTGGTCCTTTGTTTGCTTGAATTTGAAGGGAGTAATATGTCAAGAAAACGGGGATCTCAGTTCTACAACCACAAGAGGCTAAATTATGTCAATGATCAGTGATCTTGGAAGATGGTAATAAGAAGCTCCAGATGAGAATTGTCACCCTGACTGATACCCTGAGACCTTATAAGACTATCATTCATTCATTCGTTAAAAAGTAACCATTTAGAAAACAAATCTAAATTAACCATTTAGAAAACAAATCAGATAAATCTCCTGCCCTTAAAACTTTCCAGAGGGATAGAAGAGATAAAGTATACAATGAATTATATGGAATGGTTCATGGGTAGTATTTTTTTTTTCATAAAACAGATATGAATCAATTGCTCTGAGACTTCAGCAAGTAAATTGTCACTTAAAGTTGGGATATGTTGGAAGGCTTCTTGGAGTAATTGGCATCCAGGCTGAGTTGACTCAAATTTTACCACTTTATTTTGACCAGCAATTGAAAGTGTTAATTTCTACATCATTTGCTCATCCAAGATCAGCTTTATGCTTGACAACTATTTAGTAATTATGTTTATTATTTTTATTTTGTTCATGTATTATGCTTCTTTTCATGTTCTAAAATAAGGTTCTAATGCTATTGTCCTTATTAATGTGTACATACGTTTAAAATAATAGAGAGTAGTAAAGTTTCAGGATGAGTGAGGTACATATGGCTATATAATATTGTTAGCATTTAGTTGGTAAAACAAAAGTATTCAATATATTAGCATTCCAAAATATTTTGCACTAAGAATATTAATGATAAAGAAAAAGTGGCATCATTAACTAAATACTATTATTAAAAAATAAAACATGTTCATTCTATATGAACTGAAGATCATTCATGGTATATCCCTAAGATTTTTTATGGATTAATCTTTTCTCCATGGGAGGTAGTGCAATACAAATTATTATTTAGTAACTGGGATTTAACTGGCTACAATAGTGCTAGATTAAAAAGGCACACAGAAGAAGACACATTAACAAATTCATGATTTTTATCTGCCTCTCCCCCGTTTTTTTCATAGAGCTAATTTGTACAACATCTCAGGTCCAACAACAAGCATAGCCAGGTGAATCTCCTGGATGGTGCCCACCCCCCCCTCTACATTTTTAACTCCCACTTTACCTTCTGAACAAGATAAGTGTAGATACCTTTGTTTATATTTTCTGAATCTGTCCCTCATGTTTCCATAGGCCTAATTTCTTATTTTTGTTTTCCAACATTATCCTGACCAATGTGTTCATTCAATTGTCATGCATAATGATACATTAAAATGGTGAACATTTATTTATGCCAGTTCATGTTGGCTAATCTATTTATTTTACAGCATACTCATATACTTTTTTAGAACTTTGTCATTTTTCTACTTAGCTGGAAAGACTTATGAACAAAAATCTGAAGACCGATGTTTATGGAACAGAGGGTTTTCATACTACCCATCTCCCTGGCTGCATATTTTCAAATTTTATGCCTCATCTGCTAAATCTCTCAACACAAACCCAGACTGTGCAGCTGTGTAAATCGTGTTTCTGTGACCAGGTGTGCCAAGGATGACTGTGGAGTTACCTCTGTTAAGTAAACCTCCCACTAGACAAGAAACTGGTAACATTGATTTTCAAATGTTGACAGGCTGGCTGGCTTGGGAACCAGGTAATTCCAGATTGTTCCAGGATTTTTTCATTTAAAGCATGATGGCTAACAGTGTGTTAGAAGCTTTAGGAAGAGCAGGAGTACCTTCTCTACACCAATAAATACTAGGAAGCATCATCCCTTGCAGACTTCAGGAATCCTTAACATGTAGGCTGTTCTACTCTATTAAGATTTTTGTCTTCCTTCTGCTAATGCAGAAAAAAAATTTTAACCCACATCATAGTTTTGTGTCTAACAAACATCGCTTACTCCACATAATAGGGATACGTTTATTTGTGTATGTGTGTTTGTTTGTTTAAGGTAGAGCTCCCCTGAAGCCATCAGTCATTATGAAGTTGTTGTTTCAGTTTGGTTTTAGACATGACTTGAGAGATGGCTACCTTGTTTATGTTTGTGGGGGCTACACTGAAGTGAAATGACTCCACCTTACTGCATTGAGTTGAGAGGAAATCACTGGTTTTTATTGTAAAAAGGTGATTTATGCTAGTGTCCTCTTTCAATTAAGATCTAACATGAAAAGTAGTATTACAGGAATATTTGAAATTATTGTCACAGATCAGTACATATTATTTCGTTATTCTGATGGTTAGACATATATTACATATTTGTTGTTCAAAAGAGTTAAGAAGAAATAATGTCTTTTGTTTTCTGGATGTTTCTAGCCTATGATAATGGCATCCTAGCTCATATCTCTTTTGCAATGTTGTTTACTCTGAAGTCCTCAGAGGTGATAGAGAAATAATGTTCTTCATCAGTAGCTGATCATTGTTCAAAGATAACTTGACATCAGCAAATGGTGAAGTGTGCAGCCACTTGAATAGGGGAAGAAATTGAAAACATTTTGTATAGGTAATACAAGCTAGGAAATAGATTAGTAAATTAAAATTTATGATTGCTTGGATTCTGATTTTACTCAGAAAATTACTGAATTGCTCTATGACTGTCAAATAATGTGACCTGCTTCCATTCCGTATCAGAGACCAATTGTTGTGTGCATTAATGCAATCATCTCTACCAAGACATTTGGTATATGTAAAATGAGCTGGGTGAATACAAGATAATGCTATTGTTTGTCATGAAATTGTGAGTTTTTAAAAAATTTTTAATGGTATTCGATTACTCTTAAATCCCTCTTTTCTCATTTTTCTTGTTAGTGCTTGTCTCCTTGACTCAGTGGTAGCCTAGAATCTTCTGTCTGTTGATTGCCATTTCTGCTTTTCTACCCGACATCTCGTGTTGAAACAATCTTTAACTCTATAGGCATCAAAGTGTTGCATCTGAAAGCTGAGAAAAACTTTTGCCTGCAGTTCTCATATAACGAAGAGCACTTGGACTTTCAATCACCCCCAAAACATAACTGTATAGAAACTTACAATTAAATTTCTATCAATAGAAGCTGTGGTTAATTTTTGAAGGTATGAATCTGGTTCTTAAATTTTATTTTGAGAAACACTTCCAGTGTAATAGCTAAGGCCCGTACTTTCTGCTTCATATTTATAACCTTATGTCTTATTTGTCTACTGATACTCTTGACCATAATTCATATTGACAGGCTGGGAATTTTCCTATTTTAATATCTGTTCTTCTTGTTTGTATGTCTATAACTGGACATTACAGACCACTTCCAGAGCTGTAACTAGGATTTTGTACATTACAATTAGTATAGACATGTTAAACAATTTATTGTTTTCTATATCTGTGTCTTTGTCCACTGGTTTTGAAAGTTGGCTAGGGAAGATCACAAGTTACTATGTGTGCTCTTTCAGTGAAAAACTAAGAGGTAAATCTCATCCATTCTTTTAAAAATATTAAGTGTCTTTTGTATATCTTCTACATTTGAGAAAATAATTTTATAATATACAAAGTAATATTTATACTTCATATAAGGATGTATGTTACAGTAATCAGATGTCTCAATTGTGGTCCTTTTATTCAAAAATAAGGAGATTATTTGTCAGAATATTAAGAAATTTTCTGGATAAATGTGGGTTCCTCTTTAATCATATTTTAGAAAGAAATTGTTCACAATTTTTACAAGCCTGATTTCTCCCATATTCTCCTAATTCAGTCTCCTCCCACCATAATACTCTACCACTCATTTGTAAGAGATGTAATTATTATGGAGGTGCTAATGCTGGTGGTGGTACTTTGGGTAGGGGCGGGAGAGATTAACAGGAAGTACTCAAATACAACATTTGTTCTTTCTAGTGAGAGGTTCCTATGTATTATTTTATTAAAAAAAAAAAAAAAAAACAGCTGGCAAGCATACCGCTTGCTAAAACCACATGATACACCAAAATCTCAGGTTATCTTGATTTTATATAAACATTAAGGGTCATATAATTTCATTATCCTTTTATCTACATTTGTATTCAAATTAGCTCGGACTTTAAAGCCTAAATGTGTTTGCTTAATATAGGTATAATTAGGCAAGAATGAAAGAAGCAAATAATTAATTCATTCAAAGTTATCCAGTGCTAAAGGGCCTATTCTGAGACTAGAACAAAGCAGCCTATTGGAGTTTTCGGCCTAATTTTATATATACTAGTTTTAACATGGACATATAATATAATAAATATCATGCTTTCTTATGATAATAAAGATGACAATGATTTCCTTTTTTTAATGTTTATTTTTTTTATTTTTGAGAGAGAGCTAGAGAGTACATGTGGGCAGGGGAGGGGCAGAGAGAAAAAGAGTCCCAAGCAGGCCCCACGCTCAGCGCAGAGCCCGACACATGGCTTGATCTCATGAACCATGAGATCATGACATGAGCCAAAATCAAGAATCAGATGCTTAACCAACTGAGCCACCCAGGTGATCCAAGATGACAGTGTTTCTTAGCACTTAGTAGCGCTAACATTTGGAAGGTAACTTAGAGTTTATCTATTAGAACCTCACAGCCCTTGAAAACTGTCTTTTTTCAACATCCTTTGTAGTTTCTTGGTCATTTCTATAAATAAGAAACTCACTACTAGAGTAATATTTGTCTGTCATATACATTTTCCATTAGATTCAAAATGTAGTGAACAGTTATTTTGCAATGATACCACTTTTTGCCCCCACTTTTAAGTAACCATGGTGTATAGATCTAGAAACTAAGTACAAAGGTACTCTTTTACTGTTCTTATCTATTTTGAAATTGTCAATTTTTCATGTTTGTTTTGCTCTTTTCAGTGTAAAGTTCACTTGGTGAAAACGCAGGTAACCTTACCCTTCCTTCGTTCTTCTACTGAAAAAAGCTAAGATGTGCCTTTTCTTTGTCGTAACTTTTCAAATACTGACTTGTTTGTCAACATAAAAACTCATTCCAACTTCTGATTTTCTGCCTTGCACGACATGATTTGACATCAGAAGTTTTAGATTCTCCCTAGGATGGGTCTGCACGTGTACTAGTTGTGTAGAGTTACTGTTATTTGTCTTTGCTGTAACATGTGCTTCTGTTTGTCAGCTTGACCCAACTTCAGTCCAACATGGGCTAGTTTACAGCCTGGCAAGAATGGTTACAACCACGAAAAATATTGTGTATGGACCTTATGCACACAGGTTAATTGCCAAAGCATAGTTCTAGGAAAAGAGAGCAAAATTGTCAGACCCTATTCCCTGGAAGTATTCTAGATGTAACCAGTCATTCATGCTATCTTCGACCTTCCTGTGACAAATTTTTGGTCTCCACTGGTTGCCAGAGCTAAACACTCCAGTTTTCTCTCTCTTCACGGGTACAGGGATCACAGTGGGTACCAAATAGTTGAGCCTCAGCCCCATTCTTTCCTTTTTTTGTGTGGTCATGTTTCCTTGTCTGTGTTCTCTACCAGGAAGTGACTTCAAGCTAGCTATTATTCCCTAATTTTATTTATTACAATAACTATAGTTGGGAAGTGACCTGCAACTCTTCAATGTTTATTTTAAGCATGTAAAAATTTCTCAGCCATGTCTGCTAAGGAGACCCAAGAAAAGAAAGGCCCAAAGAAGGCCCCAGATGATATAAAAACTATGACTTTCTCTCTTTTTTTTTTCATCCTCAGACTATTCTTTTCAGGCTTTTGTGCATAATTTCATTCTATCATATTAATATCTCATCATTCTGTACATGATAAACCAGTGAACAGAACATTGCGTCTTAAACCTGTTCACCTACTGGCTTGTATTTGTACCACACATCATGGGTCCCTACCTTAGGCAGGAAAGACTGATGTAGTAAATATCTTGAAGGTCATTGGAATAATAATCGCACTGGTTTCCCACAGGCAACGCCAAAACTACAGTCCTTTGTGGCTTTTCCTGGAGTTCCCAGGGAACATTTTCCTCTAAATCTTGTCATAACATCTTATTTATTTACTTCAACTTTTATTTATTTATTTCCTGGAGGCTTTTTGGCATGCTGTTTTTACTCTGCCCTGGCTCTTTTTCCCCGTTTTCTACTGTTAACTTCATATGTCTTAGAGGTTAGTAGCCATTTGCTTAGCTAGACATTATTAGTCATGGTTCTTTGTTACATATGAACACAAAAAGAATACAGACTGAGTGATAATCCTTTCTTTGAGCCAAATGAACACTGGAATTAAGGTTCTGTCTATGTTACCTTGGTCATGCCACTTACTATTTATTTTTCAAGTAATATAACTTAGTGAAACCATATAATTCCTAGGTATATGGTATAATGGAAGTGCAAATGCTTTTGATATATGTACTTGGGTATATATACTCAGTTCCATTTATGGACTGTGTGGTCAAAGAACTTAATTGACATTTCCTTATTTCAGATATAGTAATGGATAATCACAAATCATATAATTAAGCAGAGTAATATTTTTAAAGTATATAATTACTGGCTAAGAATATACATTTAGAAAATAATAAATAGTATAATTATGCTTACTCTCCCCTACAGCTCAATATATTTCTGGTTATTCATTTATTCATGCATTTGAGAGACAGCTGTATTGCAGCCACTGTGCCAAGTGTTATTCATACAAATCCTTTCCATAGGAGGTTATATGTATATTTAAATAAAGTGATTGAATATATTGTAGTAAATGCTATTATGGAGGTATATACTGAAATACATGGAAGTATATACATTTTCTATTTCATACTACACTAACCATTACTTTGCTTCTAAAGAATGAATACGGTTTATTAAAGCTAGCTGGGGGGTAAACATCCTAATGTTGAATCTCAACATTAGAAACTGTCACATTTTGTTTCTAACCTTTATGGTAGGTACCTCATGCTCTCTTTTCTTTCTTTTTTTTTTAAATTTTTTTTTGACATTTATTTATTTTTGAGACAGAGAGAGACAGAGCATGAATGGAGGAGGGTCAAAGAGAGAGGGAGACACAGAAATCAGGCTCCAGGCTCTCAGCTGTCAGCACAGAGCCTGACGTGGGGCTCAAACTCATGGACCATGAGATCATGACCTGAGCCAAAGTTGGAAACTTTACCGACTGAGCCACCCAGGTGCCCCTATTTTTTTTTTTTATTATTTTTTTTGACATTTATTTATTTTTGAGACAGAGACAGAGCATGAACGGGGGACAGAGAGTGCTCTCTTTTCTTTCTATTTTGCTTATACATGTCTAATTTATTCTAGAATATGAATTAGATATATTTTGGTTTATATTCTATGACAAATCATATTTGTTTAGTGATTTTGATGTGATCATCTATATTTCGGTTAATGTTTTTTCTTACCTTAGATATTGTTTAAAACAGATCCAAGATTGATAGGTAGTCTTACATGAATTATAGTTGATTTGTTGTCTCTGTTTTTGTTCTTCCTTTCTTTTGTAGGGGAATTCATTTTGTAGTAGGACATTTATACATTTTAAAAATTTATTTAAAACTTACTCTTACCTCCAACTGAATGTGCCCAAAGCTAACTCTTTATATAATTATCTAACAAAAATTTCAGTTTCTCTTTTTTTTAATTTTATTTATTTATTTTTTTAATGTTTTTATTTATTTTTGAGAGAGACAGAAAGACAGAGTGCTAGAAGGAGAAGGGCAAAGAGAAAGACACAGAATCCAAAGCAGGCCTCCGGCTCTGAACTGTCAGCACAGAGTCCGATGTGGGGCTTGAACTCACAGGCCATGACATCATGACCTGAGCTGAAGTTGGACGTTGAACCGACTGAGCCACCCAGGTGTCCCAGTTTATCTTTTTTTAAAAGTATTAAGTTAAACTCTTCTGCCTTATCTTTTAAAAAATAGACTTTATTTTTTAGAGCAGGTTTATATCACAGCAAAATTGAGCAGAAAATACAGAGTTCCCATGTACTCCCACCCCACCCCACCCCCACTATTACCATTCCTCACCAAACTAGTACCGTTCTACAGCTGATAAACTATGGTGACATAACATTATGATCCAAAGTCCATAATTCACATTAGGTTTCACTCTTGGGGTTGTACATTCTATGGGTATTGACAAACATATAATGACATGTATCTAATATTGTATCGCACAGAATAGCTTCTTTGCCCTAAAAATTCTATGTGTTCTGCCTATTGATCCCTCCTTCTCCTCTGACCTCTGGAAACCACTGATCTTTTTACTTTGTCCGTAGTTTTGCCTTTTCCAGGTCATAATTTTGGAATCATACGGTATGCAGCCTTTTCAGATGGGCTTCTTTCACTTAGTAATATGTCCTCCAAGTCTTTTTATGGCTTGATAGCTCATTTATTCTTAGCACTGGCTATTATTGCAGTGTGTTGATATACCATAGTTTATTTATCCATTCACCTACTGAAAGACCTTTTGGTTACTTCCGGGTTGGGCAATTCTGGAAAAGCTACTGAAAACATCTGTGTGCTGATTATTGTGTGGATATGAGTTTTCAGTTCATTTGAGTAAATACCAAGGAGTGTGACTGCTGTATTGTATAGTAAAAGGATGCTCATTTTATCAGAAACTGCCAAACTGTCTTCCAAAATGGCGTTACCATTTTGCATTCCCACCATCAATGAATTAGAGTTCCTATTGCTCTACATCCCCTCCAGCATTTGGTGCTTGTCAGTGTTTTGGAATTTCATCATTTCAGTAGGTGTGCAGTGCTATCTCATTGTTTTAATTTGCATTTCCCTGATGGCATATGATGTTTAACATAGTTCATATACTTATTTAGAGTTTGTATATCTTCTTTGGTGAGATGCCTGTTAAGATTTTGGCCCATTTTTAAAAATCAGGTTGTAAGATGAAACGTCTGTGTCTGGATTCTATTTTGTGTTTTGTTTTTTTTTGTTTGTTTGTTTTTCCTGGCATGTGTATCTACTTGTTCCAACACCATTTGTTGAAAAGACTGAATTTTCTCCATTGTGTTGCCTTTGCTCTGTGTCAAAGATCAGTGTTTTACTTTTAACTGTTTTTATTTGTTCTCTATATCCAAACTCCTACTGTATCCTGCATATTTTTCTTATAATTTAAATTTAATTTAAGCTTGCCTACTGCATTAGCAGTAACTAGGCAAACAGAAACAGCCTTGCTCTTCAGCTTTCACTCTCATTCTGAATTCACTGATCATGTAAGCTCAGTACAGCAGCTAACTAATGGAAGGAGAAGTGCATGAAGAAGCCAACCATGCCTAAAAGGAAAAGATTCTTATTTTTTAATGAAGATTCAAATATTGGTTACTATCTTGAAGCAGCATTTAGTATTTCTGAATTGAAACTGTATGCTGTAACCTGAAATGACTATTGAATGTCTGATATTTAGGAATGAACTGAAAAATGATGAGGGTTGCTAAGTTTTTGTACGATGGTAGGGGGGAGACATTTTCAAGTGGCAATGGGAGACCAAACACATTTGTATTTTGAGATCATCCAATGTGAAATGCTTGTTCAACATAGCAGTACTAAACTAAAATGTGGTAACTTCATTCAAAGTTAATCAAATCAGATAAGTAATCAGGAACAGAGACAGTGACAAGAGATGGAATGCATTTTCAAGATTGTTAAAAACAGTGAAATGTGATGTGGAACAAAGATTGATCTAGGGGTCAAGAGATGTGGGTTCTAGAACCAATACTCTCTCATTTACAAATATCTCTCATATGGTATTTTTTTCCCACCCATTAAGTGGGGAGGGGATAAGTTGTTTTTTTGGTTTTTGTTTTTGTTGTTTTTTTTTGTTTTTGTTTTTTTTAATCTTCTCTAACTCTAAAGTTCTAAGCTGCCAGTACAAGAAAAGTCAGACATAGTTCTGGCTGAATCTTGTTCAACTAGGTGGCTGGGATGAATAAATTAAATAAATTTTTACTTAAACGCATTCTAGGATGGTGACGTAGGAGGACGCTGGGCTCACCGCGTCCTGCTGATCACTTAGATTCCACCCACACCTGCCTAAATAACCCAGAAAACCACCAGAAGACTAGCAGAACGGATTCTCTGGAGCCAAGCATAGACGAGAGGCCCACGGAGGAGGCGGAGAGGCGGTGCGCGCTACACGGACTGGCGGGAGGGAGCTGGGGCGGAGGGGCGGCCCACCGGCCAAGCAGAGCCCCTGAGTCTGGCTTGCAAGGGCAGAGGGGCTGACGGAGTGTGTTCTGACAGCAAGCGAGCCTTAACATCTGGAAGATTATAAGTTAACAGATCTGCTTGGAGAGCGGGAGGGCTGGAGGACAATGGGAGGGAGAGTTATTGAGCCCCGGATGACAGAGCTCAGCTTGGAGGGGAACGAAGGCGCTCGCCAGCGCCATCTCCCCCAGCCAAAATCCCAAAGGGAACCAGTTCCTGTCAGGGAACTTGCTTGCACCGCACAAACACCCAACACTGTGCTTCTGCAGATCCATCCCTCCGGTGGCAGGTCTGACTCCCTCCCAGTGCTGCAGGGCCCCTCCTGAAGTGGATCACCGAAGGAAAAGAGAGCTGAGCCTGCCCCTCCCACCCCTGTGCACCTTGCCGATCCACCCCAGCTAATACACCAGATCCCCAGCACCACAAGCGTGGCAGTGTGCAAGTAGCCCAGACGGGCCACGCCACCCCACAGTGAATCCCGCCCGTAGGAGAGGGGAAGAGAAGGCACACACCAGTCTGACTGCGGCCCCAATGGTGGGCTGGGGGCAGACATCAGGTCTGACTGCGGCCCCACCCACAACTCCACTTATACACCACAGCACAGGGGAAGTGCCCTGCAGGTCCGCACCACTCCAGGGACTATCCAAAATGACGAAACGGAAGAATTCCCCTCAAAAGAATCTCCAGGAAATAACGACAGCTAACGAACTGATCAAAAAGGATTTAAACAATATAACAGAAAGTGAATTTAGAATAATAGTCATAAAATTAATCACTGGGCTTGAAAACAGTATACAGGACAGCAGAGAATCTATTGCTGCAGGGATCAAGGGACTAAGGAACAGCCAGGAGGAGCTAAAAAGTGCTATAAATGAGCTGCAAGATAAAATGGAGACAACCACAGCTAGGATTGAAGAGGCAGAGGAGAGAATAGGGGAATGGAAGATAAAATTATGGAAAAAGAGGAAGCTGAGAAAAAGAGAGATAAAAAAATCCAGGAGTATGAGGGGAAAATTAGAGAACTAAGTGATGCACTAAAGAGAAATAATCTATGCATAATTGGTATTTCAGAGGAGGAAGAGAGAGGGAAAGGTTCTGAAGGTGTACTTGAAGAAATCATAGCTGAGAACTTCCCTGATCTGGGGAAGGAAAAAGGCATTGAAATCCAAGAGGCACAGAGAACTCCCTTCAGACATAACTTGAATCCATCTTCTGCACAACATACCATAGTGAAACTGGCAAAATACGGGGATAAAGAGAAAATTCGGAAAGCAGCTAGGGATAAACGTGCTCTAACATATAAAGGGAGACCTATAAAACTCATGACAGATATCTCTACTGAAACTTGGCAGGCCAGAAAGGAATGGCAGGAAATCTTCCATGTGATGAACAGAAAAAATATGCAGCTGAGAATCCTTTGGCCAGCATTCTGTCATTTAGAATAGAAGGAGAGATTAAGGTCTTCCAAAATAAACAAAAACTGAAGGAATTCATCACCACTAAACCAGCCCTACAAGAGATCCTAAGGGGGATCCTGTGAGAAAACATACCAGAGATATCGCTACGAGCATGAAACCTACGGACATCACAATGACTCTAAACCCATATCTTTCTATAATAACACTGAATGTAAATGGACTAAATGTGCCAACCAAAAGACACAGGGTATCAGAATGGATAAAAAAACAAGACCCATCTATTTGCTGTCGACAAGAGACTCATTTTAGTGCTGAGGACACCTTCAGATTGAAAATGAGGGGATGGAGAACTATTTATCATGCTACTGGAAGTCAAAAGAGAGCTGGAGTAGCCATACTTATATCAGACAAACTAGACTTTAAATTAAAGGCTGTAACAGGAGATGAAGAAGGGCATTATATAATAATTACAGGGTCTATCCATCAGGAAGAGCTAACAATTATAAATGTCTATGTGCCGAATACAGGAGCCCCCAAATATATAAAACAATTACTCACAAACATAACCAACCTTAGTGATAAGAATGTGGTCATTGCAGGGGACTTTAACACTCCACTTACAGAAATGGATAGACCATGTAGACACACAGTCAATAAAGAAACAAGGGCCCTGAATGATACATTGGATCAGATGGACTTGACAGATATATTTAGAACTCTTCATCCCAAAGCAACAGAATATACTTTCTTCTCGAGTGCACATGGAACATTCTCCAAGATAGATCACCTACTGGGTCACAAAACAGCCCTTCATAAGTATACAAGAATTGAGATCATACCATGCATACTTTCAGACCACAATGCTATGAAGCTTGAAATCAACCACAGGAAAAAGTCTGGAAAACCTCTAAAAGCATGGAGGTTAAAGAACACCCTATTAAAGAATGAATGGAAAAAAAAAAAAAAAAAAAAAAAAAGAATGAATGAGTCAACCAGGCAATTAGAGAAGAAATTTAAAAATATATGGAAACAAACGAAAATGAAAATACAACAATCCAAACACTTTGGGATGCAGCGAAGGCAGTCCTGAGAGGAAAATACATTGCAATCCAGGTCTATGTCAAGAAACAAGAAAAATCCCAAATACAAAATCTAACAGAACACCTAAAGGAAATAGAAGCAGAGCAGCAAGGCCACCCTAAACCCAGCAGAAGAAGAGAAATAATAAAGATTTGAGCAGAAATAAACAATATAGAATCTAAAAAAACTGTAGAGCAGATCAATGAAACCAAGAGTTGGTTTTTTGAAAAAAATAAACAAAATGGATAAACCTCTAGCCAGGCTTCTCAAAAAGAAAAGGGAGATGACCCAAATAGATAAAATCATGAGTGAAAATGGAATTATTACAACCAATCCCTCAGAAATACAAGCAATTATCAGGGAATACTATGAAAAATTATATGCCAACAAATTGGACAACCTGGAAGAAATGGACAAGTTCCTAAACACCCACACATTTCCAAAACTCAATCAGGAGGAAATAGAAAACTTGAACAGACCCATAACCAGCGAAGAAATGGAATCAGTTATCAAAAATCTCCCAACAAATAAGAGTCCAGGACCAGATGGCTTCCCAGGGGAGTTCTACCAGACGTTTAAAGCAGAGATAATACCTATCCTTCTGAAGCTACTCCAAAAAATAGAAAGGGAAGGAAAACTTCCAGACTCATTCTATGAAGCCAGTATTACTTTGATTCCTGAACCAGACAGAGACCCAGTAAAAAAAGAGAACTAGAGGCCAATATCCCTGATGAATATGGATGCAAAAATTCTCAGTAAGATATTAGCAAATGGAATTTAACAGCATATAAAAAGAATTATTCACCATGATCAAGTGGGATTCATTCTTGGGATGCAGGGCTGGTTCAACATTCGCAAATCAATCAATATGATACATCACGTTAAGAAAAGAAAAGAGAAGAACCATATGATCCTGTCAACCGATGCAGAAAAAGCATTTGACAAAATTCAGCATCTTTTCTTAATAAAAACCCTCGAGAAAGTCGGGATAGAAGGAACATACTTAAAGATCATAAAAGCCACTTATGAAAAGCCCACAGCTAACATCATCCTCAATGGGGAAAACCTGAGAGCTTTTTCCCTGAGGTCAGGAACATGACAGGGATGTCCACTCTCACCGCTGTTGTTTAACATAGTGCTGGAAGTTCTAGTATCAGCAATCAGACAACAAAAGGAAATCAAAGGCATCAATATTGACAAAGATGAAGTTAAGTTTTCACTTTTTGCAGATGACATGATATAATACATGGAAAATCCAATAGACTCCACCAAAAGTCTGCTAGAACTGATACATGAATTCAACAAAGTTGCAAGATACAAAATCAGTGTACAGAAATCAGTTGCATTCTTATACACTAATAATGAAGCAACAGAAAGACAAATAAAGAAATTGATCCCATTCACAATTGCACCAAGAAGCATAAAATACCTAGGAATAAATCTCACCAAAGATGTAAAAGATCTGTATGCTGAAAACTATAGAAACCTTATGAAGAAAATTGAAGAAAATATAAAGAAATGGAAAAACATTCCGTGCTCATGGGTTGGAAGAATAAATATTGTCAAAATGTCAATACTACCCAAAGCTATCTACACATTCAATGCAGTCCCAATCAAAATTGCACCAGCATTCTTCTCGAAGCTAGAACAAGCAATCCTAAAATTCATAGGGAACCCAAAAGGCCCGAATAGCCAAAGTAATTTTGAAGAAGACCAAAGCAGGAGGCATCACAATCCCAGACTTTAGCCTCTACTACAAGGTTGTAATCATCAAGACAGTATGGTATTGGCACAAAAACAGACACATAGACCAATGGAATAGAATAGAAACCCCAGAACTAGACCCACAAACATATGGCCAACTAATCTTTGACAAAGCAGGAAAGAATATCCAATGGAAAAAAGACAGTCTCTTTAACAGATGGTGCTGGTAGAACTGGGCAGCAACATGCAGAAGGTTGAAACTAGACCGCTTTCTCACACCATTCACAAAAATAAACTCAAAATGGATAAAGGACCTGAATGTGAGACAGGAAACCATCAAAACCCTAGAGGAGAAAACAGGAAAAGACCTCTCTGACCTCAGCCATAGCAATTTCTTACTTGACGCATCCCCAAAGGCAAGGGAATTAAAAGCAAAAATGAACTATTAGAACCTCATGAAGATAAAAAGCTTCTGCACAGCAAAGGAAACAACCAACAAAACTAAAAGGCAACCAACGGAATGGGAAAAGATATTTGCAAATGACATATCAGACAAAGGGCTAGTATCCAAAATCTATAAAGAGCTCACCAAACTCCACACCCGAGAAACAAATAACCCAGTGAAGAAATGGGCAGAAAACATGAATAGACACTTCTCTAAAGAAGACATCCAGATGGCCAACAGGCTCATGAAAAGATGCTCAACGTCATTCCTTATCAGGGAAATACAAATCAAAACCACACTCAGATATCATCTCATGCCAGTCAGAGTGGCCAAAATGAAAAAAACAGGAGACTATAGGTGCTGGAGGGGATGTGGAGAAACAGGAACCCTCTTGCACTGTTGGTGGGAATGCAAACTGGTGCAGCTGCTCTGGAAAACAGTGTGGAGGTTCCTCAAAAAATTAAAAATAGACCTACCCTATGACCCAGCAATAGCACTGCTAGGAATTTATCCAAGGGATACAGGAGTACTGATGCATAGGGGCACCTGTACCCCAATGTTTATAGCGGCACTCTCAACAATAGCCAAATTATGGAAAGAGCCTAAATGTCCATAAACTGATGAATGGATAAAGAAATTGTGGTTTATATACACAACGGAGTACTATGTGGCAGTGAGAAAGAATGAAATATGGCCCTTTGTAGCGACATGGGTGGAACTGGAGAGTGTGATGCTAAGTGAAATAAACCATACAGAGAAAGACACATACCATGTGTGTTCACTCTTATGTGGATCCTGAGAAACTTAACAGGAACCCATGGAGGAGGGGAAGGAAAAAAAAGAGGTTAGAGTAGGAGAGAGCCAAAGCATAAGAGACTCTTTAAAACGGAGAACAAACTGAGGGCTGATGGGGGGTGGGAGTGAGGGGAGGGTGGGTGATGGATATTGAGGAGGGCACTTGTTGGGATGAGCACTGGGTGATGTATGGAAACCAATCTGACAATAAATTTCATATATTAAAAAAACACATTCTAATAAAAACATAAACCTTAAGTGGGCTATAAAAGCTGACTTTTTCCACTGTTAAATTTTTATTTTAAGAAATTAGCAATAAACACAGCACATCTAACGGATTGCGATGGTTTCAACATTGTTCTTCTGCAAATATGTGATTTTATATTTTGCTTTTATTTTTTGTAATCTAACGCAAATCCTTGGAATAAGTGGATTTTAGAATTAATATAGTCATTTTAATTCTATCCCCATCCCAACCTCAATTTAGCAAAGAGTAAACTGAGGTCCAGAGAACTTAAATGATTTGTACAGGGTGAAAGCTGGTAGAACAAGATAGATTTCCTGATCCTCAGCCTGGTGACCTCTCTACAATAAGCTTAAAGTCCTTAGCAATTATTATTACTTCAATAATCCATTGATAAGACATTTAACGTTTTATTTGACAGAAATAAGTTTTGACACCCATTAATTCATTTTATCCTTTCAACATCCATGCACGGTTATTATCAGTCTCATTTTTATACACACACCACTACAGATTAAGTAATATGCCCAAGGTCATATAACTAATAAGAAATGAAGTATGAATTTGAAACATCACTTTTGCCTGACTCCAGATCCCAACCTTTTTCAAGGCATTATGTTAACTTTTTAAAGTTTCCTTTGAGTGTTGGTATTATAATGATTCTTGAGGACCCTTTGTTAAGTCTTTGACATTAGTCTTTTTCAGGTCTTACTTCTAAAGGCCGTCCAAATTTATGATTATTTTCTAGTACTGCTTCGTCATAGGCTTTTCTTAAAGTGAGACTCACATTGGAATATTGCAATAATAAATGTTGGGGGAAATGTATAAGTTTTCAACTAACCTTTGCATTGTTGATTACTTTAGAAGTGATTATCTCATTATTTCATGGTCTGAGCAGATTTTTACTGTATTTGCGTGCACATACATGCATATGAAAATTGTACTGATCATCATTTTGCCCTGTCAAGATGGTCTTAAATGCCTATCCAAGGCCCAATGTGTAACTTTCCCAGGAATCTTAGCATCAACTTTCAGAATAAAAAGTTGTCACTGGAGGTTTCTCAGTGCCTATCTACTGCATTTCTGAATTAACAACAAATGCAGATTTGTCTTTGATGGCTCTTTTATAGCTGTATACAGCTGGAGAAAAACCAACTGCCAAGGGAACTCAATTTTCTTTATCATCAATTTGACATTGGTTAACAGATGGCTTCTGGATACCATGGTAGTCTTCTTAATTTGTCTTTCTATATAGTGCTGCAGATACCCTTGGTTAATTGCTTGATTATTACATTTAATTCTTTGTCAACAATATACCTCATTGTTTTGGAACATATCTTAGGAGATAAGTTATAAAAGGCAGATATTTGAGTGTTGAACTGCTATCATACCTTTGAAATATAAAGCAAAACACCTAAAGGTAGACAAATGTGTTAAAATATCCTGTACTAAAATCCAGTCAGCTTTCTGTGAAGTATGAGATTTCTCTGGAATACAGTGGATTCTCAAGAGCTAATTTATACAAAAAACAAAGAAAGGAGATCTATCGAAACATGAAAAAGGAAACAAATGCACTTAAATCAAGACATTTCCAGGTGAACGTTAACCTAAGATTAACTACAACTGAATTTTTATTTATTTTTGTTTGTTTATTTTGTTTTGTATATAACTTCATTAAGTAGAATTTAAATATTGTACTTTGGAGAGTGAAAAATTTTCAACCAATTCAAAAGGTATGGAAAAATACCAGTTGATTGAATATTTTGACATTCCTTAAAACACAAATGTGAACCCTTTTCTAACTGCTTTGGGAATCCAAAGAAATAAACAAACTTAAAATAAAGAGTTTGAGAGAGCTGATCCAGTCAGACATGATTGCATATAAGATTATACACCTACATACTTGTACATACTGCAAAAAGGAGAGTTCAGTGCATGACAAGAATTCATTGATCATTATAAAATCATCTTATGTTGTCAACTCTGAAAGTGGCATGTTAACTACCCAACTATATCAATTAAAACTATTGATTTTGGCTTTTAATCTTAGTTCTTTTTTCATTTATTCATCATGGAATGATAAGGCTGTCTCAAAAAATGATGCAAAATTATACTTGTACATTTACTTTTACTTACATTATACTTGTACTTCTAACAAAATAAATTATTCTCTACTTAGGGGCGCCTGGGTGGCTCAGTCGGTTAAGCGGCCAACTTCGGCTCAGGTCATGATCTCGCGGTCAGTGAGTTCGAGCCCCGCATCGGGCTCTGTGCTGACAGCTCAGAGCCTGGAGCCTGTTTCAGATTCTGTGTCTCCCTCTCTCTGACCCTCCCCTGTTCATGCTCTGTCTCTCTCTGTCTCAAAAATAAATAAACATTAAAAAAAATTAAAAAAAAAATTATTCTCTACTTAAAACATTTTAAATAGATTCAAAAGATGGACTCAGTGGAATCAGAAAACCCTCAAAATAGTAGTTTGCCATTATGAGAAAAGAAGATCTGAACTAACATTGCTAGTAATGTATATTCTATTGAAGTTTATGCTGCCACCTATGGGAAATGAAAATTTTTAGTAATTAATCCAAAATGTAGAAATTACTGTTGCCAATTACAAGAGAAAATCGAAACTTCTAAGTGGATTTTATTACTATTTAACTGTCAAAGGAAAGTCTATTTGGAGAAAGCTTTAAATTCTTTACCTGTTCCTTAAAACAAACAAACAAAAAACAAACAAACAAACAAAAAACAAGCTTGATTATGTGCCCTTGGATATTAAACTATATAATCCACAAGGCTTATATCTAAGTACTGTCTTTTTAAGTTTCAATGTTGTGTATTTGCCTTCAATAATTACAAATAATATAAACTGAATTCACTTGTGAAATCTTATGTAAGTTGATTTAGTCATGCTTCTGTTAATTTTTTCCACGTCCCCTTCTTTTCACTTCTGCCCATTTAACATGTACTACCTTATGCAAACTGGGGAGCAAAAACAACCCCTGTTTTTAGCCCTGTCTTCTAACACAGTAATGTAGTAGAATAGAAATAGAAGAGCTCTGATTAAGGGAAGACTTTTGTTGAAATTCATGCTCTAACACTTGCTACTTGCATCACGTAAGAAAAGTGACTCTAAGTTCTCATCCCAGAGTATAACTGGTAGTATCAGTATTTTATATGAATGCCGTAAGAAATATATACAGAATCTTACAATGCTTAATAGAGTGCCTGACGCAAAAAGAGTCTCAATAAATACCTGTTTCCTTTCAAAATATAATCTGTTATATCAGCAAGATCTACAAAAACCAAGTCCTTGCTCATCTTGTGACTTTCTTCTGATCAATAGAAGATGGTAAAGGTAATAAGATGTCACTCCCACGATTGTGTAATGTAAGACTCCGTTGCCAGCTTTGAAGAAGTAAATACTCATATGGTAAGGAACTGAGGAAGGCCGTTAGGAGCTGAAGGTAGCTTCCAGACAATAGGCAGCAAGAAGTTGGGGACCTCAGCATACAATCACAAGGAAAGGAATTCTTCCATCAATGTGAGTGAGACTAGAAGTGGACTGTTTCCTAGTTAGTCTGTCTTTTAGATGAGAATTCAGTCTTGGCCATTGCATTAATTACATTCTTTTAAATGATTCAGTTAAGATATATCTGGTTCCCAGAACCACAGAAATTTTGAGATAAAAAATGCATGTTTTTTTTAAGTTGCTAAGTTTGTGCTAATTTGTTACACAGCAATAGAAAAACTAATAACTTTTCTTGGATAAGTTAATTTTCTTTCCTTTTATTCTGTAAATAATTTTATTTCCTTTTATTATTTAAAAATGGGAAGATCTGATTATAACACATTTACAATGTAAATAAGCATCCCTCCTACTCTACACATCTACCTCACCTTCCCACTCCCCAGAGGCAAGCATCATTTACTGTTTCGTGTTTTCACCTCTGATGAAATGGTCTTCCAAATTCATAAATATACATGGAAATTTAAGAATAATTTATTTTCCAGCTGTTCCTGATATTTATCATTTACAAGAGTGAAATGTTTTATTGGCCAGTGGTTTTAAAGTGATTTTAAAGTTAATGCAAGAAACTGTACCATGCTACATAACATTAAGTCTTAAATTTCATCGCCTATCAGTGGGAATTGAAGTAAAGGGAAACAATAAGCTCAGCCTATAGAAGACTGTTTTTAACCAACCTAGGTTCTTATGCAACACTGCTGCTAACTGGCCATATATCTTTATGGAAAGTACTTCCCCTCTATATATCCTTAATTTACACATTCCAGATTTCAGATTGCATGATTATACGTACTGTATGTGTGTGTTTGTTTCATAATGATACCTGGTGATTCGCAAACCTGATTGATCACAAAAGTCATACTCCAAGTATTTCATCATCACCATCGCCATCATCAGTATCATCAACTAGTCATCAACCCTGGATATTCTGATTCCATGAATTTGGGACACAGTTATGGGAATCCAATGTTACAATATTTTCATGGGTTATTCTGATTCACTTGACTGAGAAGCAATAATTTAGATATTTTATTTACACACATATAATCCTATATGATAGTGGTCTGAAATTCATTTTAAATTACATGACAGAGAAAGCAATCACTACAGTTGTGTGGACTGTATGAAAAAACAATTGCAAATGAAAAAAGTTTAGAAAAACCTTTATTTAACTTTTGGATCTCTTTTCTCATTTGTTCTATATTCATTCTTGCTTTGGAGGTTACCTTTATGCTTAACAAAGCATAACTTCTTGTCTCATATCCAGAATTCCTCCTTCTTCACTTATAAGCCCCGATGCTAGGAAGATATGAGAGTTCTTTGGAACTGTCTTAAGTCACCAACCAAAACTGGATCATTCAGGTAAGTGTTTCCATTCTTCCCTTCTTATTTTTGGCTTCCTTTTCTCCTTGTTGGCTTGAACTAGGGAAGTGGCAGCTTCATCTGGCACCTCGATGTAATTAAGTTCTTTAGCAGTATGTCTTATTCAAAAGTTGCTTTTGGCTTATACATTGTTAACTTATGTTAATTTATTTCAACAACACATTCTTCAGACATGTCAAAAAAGTGCCTTTACTTTGTTATTAATATGGAATTTGTTGGCTATGCATGATCAGGAAATGAAAGGCAGTTATGGAGACTGAAGCAATCATGTAAAGATCTAACCTCAAATATAAGAAGACTGTACCTGCCTCACTCTCATCTTCCTTAATTATTTTAAGTACAATTCTCATAGCATAAAATCCACCTTTGTAAAATGTACAACTCATTAGTTTTTTAGTATATTCACAGTGTTTTGTAATTCTCACCACTAATTTTAGGACCTTTTAATCACCCCAAAAGAATACCCATTATTAGCATGCACTTTCTCTTTCTCTCTCTCCCCACGCCTCTGACCACTAATCTATTTTCTGTCTCTATGGATTTGCCTATTGTGAACATTTCATATAAATTTAATTATACAAATGTGGTCATTTGTGATTGGCTTATTTTAGGATGTTTTCAAGGTTCATCTATGTTGTAGTATGTATCATAATATTATTCCTTTGGATGGCTATTACATTGAATGGGTATATCACATTTTGTTTATCCATTCATTGGTTGATGGACTTCGATTTGTTTTCATTTTTTGACCATTATGATTAATGCCACTATAAATAGTCATGTGTATGTTTTTATTCTCCTGTATTTTGGCTATATATCTAGTAGTGGAATTGCTGGGTTATACAATACCTCTATTTACAACAATTTTGAGGAAATGCCAAAGAGTTTTGCAAAGTCATTGCACCATTTTGTGTTTCTAGTAAAGTATGTGGATTGCAGTTCTTCCACATCCTTCTCAACACCTGTTTCTGTTCAGTCTAATGGAAGATTAGTGAACCACGTTTTTATTCTGTCAATTTTCTCTATTTTTTCCTCTTCTTTATTTAATTTATTTCCACTCTCATTTCTATTATTTCCTTTTTGACCTTGGTTTGAGATTACTTTGCTCTTTTTACTAGTTTCTTAATGTGGAAGAATAAGGTGATTAGAAATCTTTCTTTTATATTCATAGGTATCCATAAATATATTTTTTCCATGTACAGTTTTAACCACATTCCTTAAGTTTTGGCATATTGTGTATTTATCTTCATACATCTCAAAGTAGTTACTAATTTCCATTTTAATTTCTTCCTTAGCCCGTTAGAAACTTAAGAATGCATTGTTTAGTTTCCACATATTTATGAAATACTCTAATTTGCTTCTTCCATTTCTAATTTCATTTTATTGTGGTAACAGAACACATTTCTTCATGATTTCTAGTATTTTAACTTTGTATCAGTTATACCATTTTACATTTATTGAGTTTTGTTTTATGGCCTGATATATGGTCTGTGTTAGAGAATATTCTATATGCATTTGAGAAGAATGTTTTTCTCTGTTGTTGGGTTGAGTGTTTTATAGATGTCTCTTAGATCTGGTTGGTTTATAATGTTGTTTGAGTCTTCTATTTCCTTGTCACTCTGCCTAGTTTTCTATCTGTTATTCAAAGTGGGATATTGAAGTTTCCAATTATTATTGTTGAATTATCTTTTTATCCCTTTATGTATGTCAGTTTTTGATTTATGCATTTTGAGGGCTCTTTTACTACATGCATAAATGCTTATAATTGTTATATCTTCCTGATGACTTGACCTTTTTTCCATTGGAAAATGTTTTCATTTTCTCTAGTAACAATTTTTGTCTTAAAGTCTATTGGATCTGAGATTAATATAGCCACTTCAGCTCCCTTTTGGTTATTCTTTACATGGTACATCTTTTTCTTTTAAAATGGCTGCCCTGGGGATTATAAAGTAACAACTTAAAACAATCTGGTTTAGGGGTACCTGGGTAGCTCAAGTCACTTAGGCATCTGACTTCAGCTCAGGTCTTGATCTCGCAATTAGTGAGTTCGAGCCCCACGTGGGGCTCTGTGCTTATAGCTCAGAGCCTGGAGCCTGCTTTGGATTCTGTGTCTCCCTCTCCCTCTGCCCCACCCCTGCTTGTGCTTTGCTCTCAAAAATGAATAAACATTTTTAAAAATTTTTTTAAAAATCTAGTTTAGATTAGTGTCAGTTTAATTTCAATAATATACAAAAACTTTGTGTCCAGGAGTTGAGTGTGGAAATTCTTGGTCAACAGCTTCCTTCAACACTTTGAATCATCCCGTTATCACTTGGCCTTCGCTATTTCTGATAGTGGGTATATTTGGGTATGGATAGCTTTGAGTTTAATCTGTTTGGAGTTGATTGAGCTTCTCACATATGCGAATTAATATTCCTCATCAAATTTTGGTAGTTTTTAGTAATTATTCATTCTAATGTTCTATCTGCTTGTGTTTTCTGTTTTTCTTGACTACCTTTATGCATACTTTAGTACATTTAAAGTTATCCAATGGTTCTCTGAGACTTTGATTAGTTTTGTGCATTCTTTTTTCTTTCTGTTCCAACAGAAATAATTGAGAAATGTCAACTGAATTATCTTCAAGTTGGTTGATTTTTTCTTCTGTGAGTTCACATCTAGTTTTGAACATTTCTGGTGAAGTTTCATTTTGGTAATTTTACTTTTCCACTAAAAAAATGATATTTGGTACTTTTTGAATTATGTTGGTGTCTTGATTGGCAATTCTTTATACAGTGAGATATTGTTCTCATACTTCCCTTTAATTCTCCAGACATGACTTCCTTTAGTTTCTTGAAAATATTTATAGTAGCAGATTGTTTAAATTTGTCTGGTAAGTCCAACACTTGGTTTTCCTAAAAGATGGTTTTAATAACTTCATTGGGTTCCTTCCTTCCTTCCTTCCTTCCTTCCTTCCTTCCTTCTTTTCTTCCTATCTTTTTTTTTTTTTTGTATATGGGCCATACTTCTTATTTCTTTGCATGTCTCATTTTTTTTGTAGAAAACTGAACATTTGAAATAATATTATGTGGATACTCTAGAAAAAAAAGATTCCTATTCATCATTAGGTTTTGTTGTTGTTACTGTTTGTGTAATGTTTCTCCTTGACTAATTCATGTGTGCCCACTGAAGTACCTGCTACAGTTAACAGTGATCAGCTGATAATTGGACAGATATTTTATTAAATGGCTTGAACCGATAAGTCTCCAACCTTTGCAGAAGGGCCCTGTGTGTGTGATGGGACATGACTTCAACTCTCCAGTTTACAATTATGCATTATTCATTTCTAGCTTGTGCATATCCTGAAGGTCACCTACAGGTGATGGATGGGTTAGGGGACTGTCAGGGATTCTGGGGCATACACACAAACCTAGGATTATTTTGGAGTCTATCAAAGTCCCATATGGGTACCTCATAAACTGTTTTTTTTCCTTTTAAAAAATTTTTTGGCTATCCTCTTATTTGGTACACCTGGTATCACTGTCTCTGGCAGCTTCAAGATTAAATAACTGATGCTGACTGCTTTCAACAAACACCTTGAGATAAGACTTTCCACTGGACAAGCTGAGTCAGATCAAATGATGAAAAGCCTTGCAAGAGGGCCTTGTCCAGAGAGCTGCTACAGAGCTCAAATAGTAACACTTCTCTAGGAATGGGACTTTTATGGAAGCTCCAGATCTGTTCCTCTCCCTCCAATGACTCTTAGGTTACTGATTTTTAAGGCTACCACAGATCTGGCAAGAGGAGAATGTGATAGGGCAAGTTAAAACACCACAAATCCACTCTTCTTACTGAGATTCAGACATTTTTCTTGAACAGATACTTCTTGGATTTTGAAAGCTTTTTATCATTTCCAGAATTCTGAAAAAGTTGACTTAGACAAATTTTTCCTGTATTTTGATCGCTCTTACAAAGGAGTTATTTATCAGAGGTCCTTAGTCTACCATTTCAGAAAGACTTGCCTCTGTTTAGTAACCTAATTATAAAGTAAAGAACAATACATCTTTCCCTACATGTAGGAATTTGAGATCATCACTCAAATGATGTGATAGGAAAGAACTTGGTAGATGATTCAGAGTAAGCCTTATTCTCAAAATTAGGCAGTGAAACAAATCTATTCAGTCACTAGAGTAGTTCAGGAACACTACCATTGCTCTGTGATTTACAACTCCATAAATTAAATAGGACCACATAAGAACTTCATCTGATATTCAAAGTTTATAAATGATAGCTCCAACTATTCTGGTAGGATTTTTTTAGGCTCACCATTTTAGTGCTTCAAAATATGGACTCATGTTTATCTAAATGAACTGCATAGATCTATATTTTATTCTCATTACTAATTAGTTTGATTACTTCTCAGTATCTATGAGCTCTTCCATTAGACTATAATTTCTTTGAGGGCTGAGTCTTCAGTGTATTCCATTTTTAATACTTCATGTCCTATAAAGTGCCTAGTACTTTTTGTTAATTAATCAATTCAGAAAATATATTAAGAATCCAGTACGTACCAAGGAATTGTACCAGGGATATAAGATAAAAGTCCACTCTTGAAGACGTCATGTATCTTATAATTTAAAATTTTTTTTAAGCTTATTCATTTTTGAGAGACAGAGAGAGACAGAGCGTGAGTGAGGGACGGGCAGAGGGAGGGGGAGACCCAGAATCCGAAGGAGGCTCCAGGCTCTGAACTGTCAGCACAGAGACCAAATGGGGGTTGAATTCATAAACCGTGAGATTATGACCTGAGCCGAAGTCTGACGCTTAATTAACTGAGCCCCCCAGCCCCCCAATTTGTATAAATTTTTACCGACAAAATTTTATTTCAAATGTTTAAACATTTAACAAGATACTATGCATCAGACCCACAATGGTCAACGAATCTTCGACAAAGCAGGAAAGAATATCCAATGGAAAACAGACAATGTCTTCAACAAATGGTTTTGGGAAAACTGGACAGTGACATGCAGAAGAATAAAACTGGACCACTTATTTTACACCATACACAAAAATAAATTCAAAATGGGTGACACACCTAAATGTGAGACAGGAAACCATCAAAGTCCTACAGGAGAACACAGGCAGCAACCTCTTTGACCTTGGCGGGAACAACTTCTCACTAGACTTAAGTACTTAACTTGACTTTTTATTGGTGTATCATTCTCATGTTCTCTATCATAAAATATAAAACCGTATTGTTTATTAATAAAATCTATTCCCCCTTTGATATTTAGCATATGCTTTATTGTAGGTCTTTCATGGTATCTCTCCATGTATTTATGTGTATGAAACCTAAAATTAAGGGGAGTTGTTATACGAACACTTGAAATGTGGACTCTCAACAAAACTTCCTCTTTCACTAACTCCCTTAGGAGGTAATAGAAAACAACATTATAAGAAGAGCAGTTTAAAACCTCACATTTGTTCATATTAGGACTTGCTTTGATGTGATACCTCTACATTTGGTTTTTTATGTAAATGAATACAATCCAGGATTTGATGATATGCCTCTGGGTTTTCTTGATGCAAATTCATAGAATACTTAAGATGTTTAAAACCACACTTGTTACTTCACTAATTATTGGGACCATTTTTTGAAACCAAGTTAGCTATGAAATACACAAGTGTCTCCAAACTCTATATTTCAACGCTGAGAAAATCTGAGGCATGCTGTGAGCACCTTCATTTTACATGACTTCTTTGAAATGAACACTACAGGATTCTATTAAATAGGAATTGGGGAAAGAGTAGTTTAAAAATTATAGTGAGGGAAAGTCATGGAATTTGATACTACTACTTGTTAACTGCTCTAGGTGATTAGTGTGAAACTTAATTTGTGTTAATCAATGTGAGGTGAAGAGAGCACAAATTAATTCGACATGCAGATTTTGTGCTTTCGTAATGACGCTGAAAGTATTCCGGGCCCATGAAAAACCAGCATATTCGCCACATGGGTCAGCGGATTATACCATGTCCTGCCTCTAGCAACACTGTGCACATCTTCTTTAGGGCCGAATTGTGTAATATCTCTAATCTAGTCCTTTTTGTCTTCTTGATGATAAACTGATGAAGCAAACTGAGCCCTTGCCCTACAGCCATTACGATTAAGGACATCATGCCACAGTGTGGGGTGAGGGAAACAACATAGTTATTCTTGAAATAAACTCTACAAAAAGTAATTGCATCTTGCCTAGCAATAGTCCTTAAATTAAATGAAACCTTGAGCCTTTTTTCATGACTTTCTGAGACTGTAGTGAAAATAAAGATATTCTTGACTTCCATAGTTCTGATGTCTGCAGATATAAGCATGTGATAAAACTGTTGCTTTTCCACTATAGACAGACTGTTACATTAGTAATTATGTGTGTGTGTTTCTGTTAAGAAAACGTTACTGTGAACTGTCTTTCAGAGCTCAGTGTTTTGAAATCTGTACTCCCTTACAAAATATTGCAGTGATTTTATTAATGTCTCTGACTCAGTTTTTCTCTTTCAGAAAAATAGAGCTAAAAATAATTTGCAAACAACAGACCTATCTAACATAATGCCTGCTCAGTTAACAACTATTTACCATAATAGCCCTTGAATATTTCTGTGTTTTTGACAAAGTCTCCTTTTGTTCCAGTACGATGACTTTTCAGTTAGAGGCACACTAAATTAATATGCTATAAAAAGTGATACTTTGACATTTTAATTTCAGGCAAAGACATACTCAATAATTTACTTGACAAAACAGTTCCTAGAAAAATTATAGAAAAATTTGAATTGTGTCCCATGTTTGGATGAACCCCAAATGTTTTTCTTTTGTATGCATGCCAATAAAAGGAATGGAGAGATAACATCTCTTTTACTCTTAAATCTCTTGTGCACATGAACAATTTCCATGTATTTCAGAGTGCTTTTATGATTGATTAGCTTTTCTATTTTGTTTTAAATGTACTAAATGGAGTTTGAACATGAGATAACCATGAGCCACAAAAAGGATGAAAAATTGGTAATGAAAGTGGTGCTGTAAAAGAATGCACCATCCAAAGAATAATTCTTTCTCCTATCTTTTCTACAACTATGACCAACTCTTTTCCTTCTCAAGAGTAAGAAACGTATATTACATTACTTTTATGTAAAAACTGTATTCTTTTGGAAATTGTCTTTTCCTTATAAAACATGTTTTATTATCAATGGATATTTCTATTTGTGTTTTTTTTATCTGTGAATATATTTGTGTGTGTGTGTACACAATTTCTTAAACTTTTTGTCTAATGAATTGAGACTCTTAAGCAAGGAAAGAGTGAATTTCCATTAGTCGTGGTAGAGAATTTTTTTTATTCCTTTTTATCCAGAGTCCATTTTGACAGTCTGAAACACTCTTTATAAAAGAATTGGTGGACATAATTCTTGCATGCCTTTTTCACATGGAACTATTTCGATGCAGCATTTCTGATTGGCCAAACAGAAGGCAGAATACAATTTAAACATGTTTTTGGTGAATCTTTTGCTTTTTAAAGGCAGGATAGTTTATAAGAAGGCAAGAGGAAGCTTAAAATGAAAATCTGCATTCAGCCATCAAAGTTTGGAGCTCACACTTTGTGCTGTCTGGATGAGCGCCTGTCCCTTCAGTTCAGCACCTCTTAACAGAAGCATCATCTCTTTGACTCAAATAGCTGTAAACATGTTGGAAAAGCCAATGACGCTGTGCCTTGTTCCAATGTGATAAGATGCACCAGAGTTTAAAGATACAGGGTTATCTCTCTCCAGAAATGTTCTGTGAACTTGTTGGTATGACTTAAACATTGACACCCTCGGCTCTATAGTGCAAATTCATCATTATATACAACACACATTTAGTTGGGCTCATTAATATCATTGCCATGGTGATTTATTTGCTCCTTGATGAAAATACTTAGAGATACATTACTGATGCTCAGTAGGTGCAATTGTTTGACTTTTAGACCTGGTAGGTTACTAAGCTTCCTTGGGATCTTTAATGTCTTGGTAAAGAATGTAAGTGCATACAACAAAGGAAACAATCAACAAGACTAAAAGGCAACCAACGGAATGGGAAAAGATATTTGCAAATGACATATTGGACAAAGGGCTAGTATCCAAAATCTATAAAGAGCTCACCAAACTCCACACCCGAAAAACAAATAATCCAGTGAAGAAATGGGCAGAAAACATGAATAGACACTTCTCTAAAGAAGACATCCGGATGGCCAACAGGCACATGAAAAGATGCTCAACATCACTCCTCATCAGGGAAATACAAATCAAAACCCACTCAGATATCATCTCACACCAGTCAGAGTGGCCAAAATGAACAAATCAGGAGACTATAGGTGCTGGAGGAGATGCGGAGAAACAGGAACCCTCTTGCACTGTTGGTGGGAATGCAAACTGGTGCAGCTGCTCTGGAAAACAGTGTGGAGGTTCCTCAAAAAATTAAAAATAGACCTATCCTATGACCCAGCAGTAGCACTGCTAGGAATTTACCCAAGGGATACAGGAGTGCTGATGCATAGGGGCACTTGTACCCCAATGTTTATAGCAGCACTCTCAACAATAGCCAAATTATGGAAAGAGCCTAAATGTCCATAAACTGATGAATGGATAAAGAAATTGTGGTTTATATACACAATGGAGTACTATGTGGCAATGAGAAAGAATGAAATATGGCCCTTTATAGCAACGTGGGTGGAACTGGAGTGTGATGCTAAGTGAAATAAACCATACAGAGAAAAACACATACCATATGTGTTCACTCTTAAGTGGATCCTGAGAAACTTAACAGGAACCCATGGGGGAGGGGAAGGAAAAAAAAGAAAAAGAGGTTAGAGTAGGAGAGAGCCAAAGCATAAGAGACTTTTAAAAATGGAGAACAAACTGAGGGCTGATGGGGGGTGGGAGGGAGGGGAGGGTGGGTGATGGATATTGAGGAGGGCACCTGTTGGGATGAGCACTGGGTGATGTATGGAAACCAATTTGACAATAAATTTCATATATTAAAAAAAAAGAAAATAAGTGCATAAAAGGGGAATGTAGATTATACCACAGTAATTTGAGGAGCATTTGAAAATACCTAAAATATTATGAGCATTCCTTATATGAGGAATGCAAAGTGAGTGTGTACTCATCCTCATATGAGGTGCAAAGTGAGTGTGTACTTTTATCTAACTGTATCCTCACAAAAATGTTAAAAAGGTGTTAGTCCTTTTTGTGAATGAGAAAATGGGAGTTCACGATAATTAAGTTCAGTATCCTACTGCTAATGCATTGTGGAGCCAGCACCAAGTAGGTTATTTAAAATTTACTCCAGGGGTCTACCTGTGAACTAATATATAGTAGCACATCTTCTACGAATGAGATGCTCTATTAAACTCTGCTGTCAGTGTTTCCCTTTTAATTCTCTCAGGTGAAGGCCTTTTACTTTTGTAAACCCTTTCATCCAGTTTATTGCCCACAACAAGATTCATACCACCAACGAAATCTTAATTCCAACAATTCTTCAGAAATTCAAAAATAATTATCGAATACTCTTGCTGTGCCACTAGCCACTCTAGGTGATGAGGATGCATCAATAAATGACACAAACAAAATTCCAGTCCTGAAGAAAAAAGAAAATACTATGTATTAATAGGTACTGAAAACAATGAGTAGTGAGATAGGGAATAACTGAGTGCATGTAAGAAGTTAATTTCTAATCATATTCTCTTATTCTTGCGACTTTCTCCCTTCATTCCCATCCCTTTGGTCACATCAGATTTTCATCTCCCAGATATTTTCATTTTCACATATTCTAGTTTCACTTATTATCCAGTAGTTTCTATAATTCAATGTCAACCACTTTCTAGCTAGCTTTTTCATTTCCTCTATGATTTTTATTTTTATTTCTTTTTCCTTTGCCGCACTCACACCCAGCCTTGGGCTAACTAAGAACTTCTTTCTAGAGAAGAATTATACCAGGTTGATTGAGCCATTACAGTGTATTCTCTCCGTCTTTAATTAGGCCCTCAGCATTCCTCAGCCAACTATGGTCTTCAGTTTGTTTTTGATCAGTTTCTTGTTTCTTATTCCCATATAGCTGTTCAATGTTACTGCTTTTCTCGTAATCCCTACCCCTGCTCCTCAAAGTAACTCATCATTTTCCTACTTCACTTTCAACAAAAAGAGATGTAACATAAACTTTCTCAATGATGTGCTCTACCATCAATGGCATCTTCATTTTTGTCTAATTTCCTTCGTTCTGCCTGATCTGCAAATTTTAGATGAAGCATTGTCCTTCCTTCAAAATACTTATACTATAATAGCTCTGTGACCTTACCCTTCTCTGGCCTTTCACCATTCATTATGCAATTATTTTTCTAAGCAAGTACATATACCTGTGCACTCTCCAAAAATAAATAATAATGATAATGAAATCCTCAAAATTTATTCCCCTTTTATTTTGGTCTTTTTCCCTTCATTTTTCCTTCAAATTAAATGTAATTGGGAGGAGTGTTTGTTGAGTGACCTTAAGCCTGGGGCTATTAAGTACGCAAGCCAGATGCTTCTGTGGTCACTGTAGGGTGGAGTCTTTTAAGCTGACCTGAGACTTGGGGCTGTTGGCTAGCACCTGCCTCCCCTGGGCAATGTTGGAGGAAAACAGAGTAACCCTTGCTTTTTGGCTGAACCTTTTATAACCCCACCCCTTCTCCAGATAGCACACACTGCATGCCTTGAAACCTCACTAAACTAATGGGTATTCCTAAAATTCCAAGCTCATTTGTTTATAGATAACCACTTTATTTACATTTATGACTACCTATAATTTTGCATAAAAATTATTGTTATGATACTTTTAGCTGTAACTTTTTTCATTTTTACAGCTATATAGTTTGAGATTACATACACATTCAAATATTTATTTACTAAATTTCCTGATGATGGATTTAGGATATCTCCTTTTTTCTCTTTCTTTTCTTTTCTTTTTTTTTTTTTTTTTTTTTTTTTGGTAATAGAAAAACCACTCAATTGTAAAGATTCTTGTTCACGAACACTCAAATATCTGCTTTCACTGTAGATTTTCAGTTGTTTATAGGTAATCTGTCTTTTCCCTTCAGCTATTTTCAAACTTTGCCACTGTCTTTGGTTTCTGTAGTTATATTAATCTTTGTCTAGGTATCTGTCTTGCTTGTGTGTTTATCTCTCAGATCTACAAATTCATGTTTTTATTCCATTATGAAAAATTCTTAGTCATTTTTTTCTAAAAATGGTTCTTTTATCTCAGCCATTTAGAACTTCTCATTCTGTTTTCTTGTTTGTTAATCTCACTTTAGTTTGGTTAGTTTACAACTTAATGTTAGATTTTAGAAAATTTCTTCAGACTTATTTTTTACCTCATTGTTTCTATTTTTTAGTTATCTCCAATCTGCTCTTTCATTCAGCTATTTAGTTAAAAATTTTAAAGCAGTATTTTAAATGTCTAGATTTTTATTTTGCTTCTTTTGAAATTTCTAAAACTGAAGGGTGAACTTTCTTCATTTGTGAAAATGTATTTTAAAACTCTGATATAACTTTATTTTCTCCTTTTATACTCTGCATCATAGGTGCCAGATAGAATTTCTGAAACTATCCTCTATGAGGCTCTATCTTTAATTTTTTTGTTTTTGTTATGTTAACCATTTTGGGTTTTTCCATCTTGTTTTTCCAGAAACATTCATTTAAATTTTCTAAGTTACTAATCTTTTTCAGTACCTAAGTACTAATCTAATCTAATCTAATCTAGGTATTAGGTACTAATACCTAAGATATTTATTTGCAAGTTATTGTATATTTTTAGTTCTAAAGTCCATATTAAAAAAACTAGAGTATTATGAATTTAATGTTCTCTTTTATCTACTAGGTGTATTATTTACAGTTTATATTTTTGTTATTCTAATAACTATTTTCTCTGTTAGCTTTCTGATTATTGAGTTTGGTGCTCCTCTAATAATATTTTTTAGAACTTTGTTTGTATGCTCATCTTTGTTTTTGAGTTTTCTACTAGTTATTTTCTGATGTTCTGCTAGTTTCTCGAATCCTGTTTTAATGAGCCATGGGTACTGGTGAGACATGCTACCATATACCAAAATTTTGACTTCTGGGTATGAGACCGTATTACTCTTCTAGAGTCTTGCCACTGGCCTGTTCCATCAGTGCAAATTGCTATAGCTGTTGTTCCAGTGTCAAAATCAGGTGTTTCTGTTACCAGTAGTAGGTACAATGTTCAGAAAGGGGCCTAACCTACTCAGCTTATGGGCTTTCAAACTGTAGTCTTCTGATAGCATATTGTTTACTGGTATTTGACAGTTATTACAGAATTTTTTAATAAAAAAATACTATGTACTTTTAACACCAGAGTTAAGACTGTGTTACAGTTTTGCAATTGTTTTGCCATTAACATTTTTTTTTTCTTAATGTTTATTTTTGAGAGAGAGAGAGCATGAATGGGGGAGGGACAGAGAATCATTTTACCGTTTCTAATCTGTTCTCTTTTTTGTGTTTTCATCACAATATTGCTAAGGAAAATTAAATAATCCTTTATTCTATAACATAATTTTTTTTTATTATAAGGCCTCTTAAATTGTCTTCTAATTTCCAAAGCTTCTTTAGCACTCATTTTCTTTCTTTGACCCATGTGACTATTAAATTCTCCCTCCCCAATTCTTTTTTAGTTGGTTTTACTTTTACTTCTGACACAATTCTTTCTTTATCTCTTTCTCTCTGCTTTCTAGTAATTTTTATTTTTATGTATTTTTTGAAATTTTAAAGGATGGGCATGTTTAATGTATATAACTCAGTATGCTATGATGATAACCATACACCCATGAAATCATCGCTACCATCAAGTCCATTGACATATCCATCAACTCCCAAAGCTTTCTCTTGCCCCTATTATTAGTATTAATTTTTTCATTGCAAAACACTTAATATAAAGTCTACTCTGTTAGAATATTTTAAAGATAAAACATATTATTATTAGCTATATGCTGTATATTATGCAGATCTTTAGACTTATTTATTTGCATAACTGAAACTCTCCAAATCAAAAGGGGAGGCATAAAATTGTCTCTTTTTGTAGTTGACATGGTCACATATAGAAAATCCTAAGTATTCCACTAAAAAATCACACTGCTAAATGAATTCAGTAAAGTTACAGGATACATCAACATACAAAAATCAGATGCATTTTTTACATAATAAAAATGAACGATCCAAAAAAGATGAGAAAACACTCTCGTGATAATATCAAAAATAAAGTACATAGGAATACATTTAACCAAGGAAATGAAAGATCTGTACAGTAAAAGTTATAAAAGTATGATGAAAGAAATTGAAGAACCACAAATAATTAGAAGGGTACCCCATGTTGATGGATTGGAAGAACTAATATTGTTAAAATGTCCATACTACCTAAAGTAATTTGCAGACTGAAAGTAATCCCTATCAAAATCCCAATGGCATTTTTCTGAGATTAAGAGATTAAGAGAAAAAGTTAAATCTAAAATTCATGTGGAACCACAAGAGATCCTGAATAGACAAAGCAATCCTGGGCAAGAAAAACAGCTGGAGACATTACATTTCCTTATTTCAAATTATATCACAAAGCTATAGTAATGAAAACAGTATGGTATTGCCATAAAAGTTGACACATAGATCATTGGAACAGAATAGAAAGTCCAGAAATATACCAAGATATGTACAGTCAATTAATTTTTAACAAGGGCTCCAAAAATACAAAAAGGGGAAAGGATAATTTCTTCAAAAAATAAGTTTGGAAAAATTGGATATCTACTTAAATAATGTTTGAGACATATCTTTTGCTATGCACAAAAATCAACTCAAATTGGATTAAACACTTAAATGTAAGATCTGAAACCATAAAACTTCTAGAAGAAAATTTAGGGAAAAAGTTCCTTGACATTGATTTCAGCAATGATTTTTGAATGGTGCTAAAAGCACAGTAACAAGAAAAAAAAAGTGAGACTATATCAAACTAAAAAACCTCTGCACAACAAAGGAAGTAATCAACAAAATAAATAAGCATCTCCAAAAAGGAAGAGGATATTTGAAAACCATCTATATGCCAAGGAGTTTATATCTAAAATATAAACGAAACTATTATAAATCAACAAAACAGAAAAACAACCTGATAAAAATTGGTCTAGAGACCTAAATAGGTATTTCTCAAAGAAGACACACAAATAGCCAACAAGTGTGTGTATATATGCTCAACATCAGTAATCAAAATGCAAGTCAAAACCAAAATGAGTTACACTTCACACTTGTTAAGATGAGCATCAAAAAAAAAAAAAAAAAAGAAAAAGAAAAAGATACAAGTGTTGGAAAGAATGTGGAGTAAAGGGGATGGATCCTGGTATATTGTTGATGAGAATGTCAGTTGGTATTGCCCTTATGAAAAATAGTATAGAGGGTTTTTTTTGTTTTGTTTTTTCAAAATTAAAAAGTAAGACTATCATATGATTAGCAATCTCATTCCTGGATATATATCCAAAGAAAATGAAATTGGGATCCTGGAGAGGTATCTGCCTTCCCATGTCCATAGTAGCATTATTCACAATAGCCAAGATATGAAAACCTAAGTTTCCATCATGGGTGAATGGAAAGAAAATGTGGTATATACATATGAGGGAATATTATTCAGCCTTTAAAAAGAAGAAAATCGTAGGGGCACCTAGGTGGCTCAGTTATTAGTTAAGCATCTGACTCTTGATTTCAGTTCAGGTCATGATCTCACAGTTATGGAACCTGCTTAAGATTCTCTCTCTCTCTCTCTCTCTCTCTCTCTCTCTCTGTCTCTCTCTCTCTTTCTCTCTCCCTCCTTCCCTCTCCCTCTTACTCTGCCCCTCCCCCACTTATGCTTGCATGCTCTCTTTCTCTTACACTCTCTGTCTCTCAAAAGAAAGAAGAAAGAAAGAAAGAAAGAAAAAAGAAAGGAAGAAGGAAGGGAAGGGAAGAAAAAGAAAAGAAACTCCTGCCATTTGCAACAACATTAATGGACCTGGAGGACATTATGGTAAGTGAAATAAGCCAGACACAGAGAGGCAGACACTGTATGATCTCACTTCTATGTGGAATCTAAAATGGTCAAACTCCTAGAAGCAGAGAGTTGAATGGTGATTTCCAGGGTTTGAGGAAGGCAGAAATGGGGAGGTGATGGTCACTGCATACAAAGTGACATGACTCTTAAATCACCTAATTTTTTTCTCAGAAGTTTTTCTCACCAAATTTTTTCCATGTTAATAAATGATAAAAATCATCAGTCTTATTTCTCAATTGGTCATCATTGTTTCTCGTGCTCAACAATTACCCATGTGATTTGCTCAATGCATATGGATTACCACCTAAGCCTACATCTTAGTATCTAGTGTACCTCCAACTCAGTACATACTCTAGATTATTATCCATTAGCCCTGAGCATTTATTTTAAATATGTGATCATCTAGAACTTTCCAATTTCTAAGCTTCTTTTCTCATTTTAGAATCTGAGATTGTGAGACTTCATCCATAAATGCTTAGAACAACAAAGTAACAGAAATAAAACAATAATAATATGCTGTTATTATAGTTAATGTTGGAGGAGTTCATGAGATCTGAGTTTTGTCTGTGGATAGAAATGGACTTAATGCATAGCACAGAAAATCTCCAAGTATTTCTGTTTTTCAGTTTCTGTAGTGGAAACTGCTTTTATAATATTTCAGGCATAAAACATCAAAATAAAGCCATGGTTATCAATAATAAATATTATTCTAGATAGCAAAGGTCATGCCATATTTTGAGCATATTTTAACTTTACATGAAAAAAACAGTAACTGGGAGATACTGGTGTAACATAGGTGGTATTTTCCAGGCATCTTGGTTTGTGGCAAATTATGCCTCATAGATAGTACTGTTTTTTCATTCAAAATGCCATCCAGAATATTCATCACTAATGTTCATGTATTCCTTGCATACAATTCTTGCATCTGAGTAGAATACTCTAGGTGGGGTTTTCAGGAACAGAATATTTGCATTCTTTATATGAGGGACACTCTCATTTCATTTCTGAGTCTCTGTGGTTTTCTCTTCTCTCTCATTATAAACTGCAATTTTGGAGGCATTGAGCTATTCTGGTGTGGTGTGTAATTTGTTTTGTTCAGCGGTTTCTTATCATGCATAGATGAAATGCCTTTTTTATCACTCATTTAAATTATTGTTTTCCTCTGGTGATAGATTTTTGCAGCTTCTGTATTTACTTTATTACTTGTGGCTGAGGCATGTTTTCATACTGGGAACTGAGCAGAGGTTCGCGTTTAGTATTACTTCATCATCATTCAGCACTATGCTCTCAGCCATATCTCTACTCAAAGAAAGAGGGAAGGAGTCTATAGGTTAAACAGTTTCAGGGAAATAACTCCTGCCTTCCTCATAGCCTCAGCCTGCATTGCAAATGATGTTAGACTTTTACAACCTATATTAACATAGTCTATTTCCCGTGCCCTATATTTCATATGGTTATGTTTTTGCCTTGAGCAGAAAGGGGAAAGTGATAAAATGACATGAGCAGTTTTCTTCCCATCCTTTCTTTCCAAACTCAAATATCGATGTAAAATTTTTATGGAATGTCAAACTTATCCTTGAAGATTTAAGTGAGTGAATAAACTATAGTCAAATTTCTCTAAATCTTTTGAGGCACTTACATCGCTCAAAAAGAAAATGAAAACAAAACAAACACAAAAATGTACAGATGTGTCCTTAGTAGCGTATTTCCTCTAATTTTCTGCATAGTTAATGCCAATGGACCCAAACTTCTTTATTCATTCATAAAGTTAAATAATTGGAAAATACTTTTAGTTGGTTTTAAATCCCATCCCCATTCTCCAGGAACCACTTGGAAATTCTCAGAGAAGATAAAAATCTATCCTGTTTGTTAAGATTCTCAGAGGAGAAACGTCCACTTATGTCCTTGTTAACTATCCTACATTGTTCACCTCTTATACTGTTTTCTAAGGCTTAAGTAAATTCCTGAAAATAATTTAGATCTACTTCATTTGTTGATTCAGAAGCAACTAACAATTATTTTAGCAAGTCACAGTGCTAGTCTCTGTAAAGCATGCATATTTTAATCAGACACTGGTCTTGCTGTTACAAAATGTTTTAGTCTTCTAGGTGAACCTGGTTGGCTCGGTCAATAGAGCATATGACATTTGATCTCAGGGTTGTGAATTCAAGCCCCACGTTGCTTAAAAATAAAATATTTTAAAAAATAAAATGGTTTAGCCTTCCAAAAGAGATGATAAGTTAGGTAATGAAACACCTGTGGAAAGTAACTAATGACAAAAATATGCACATAGTGGTATTACTGTTCAGAAAGAATGTCCAGTTTCTTTTAGTTGGAGAGACATGGACTCTCTTGAGAAGAGCTGAGCTCAAGATGTGTTAATGTTTGAAGGAGAGTTGTATGAAACCCAGGGCATTGGGACACATTATTTAAGATTGTAGATGCCAGAAGAAAGAGCTTGGAGTTTATTCTTGCAGGAGCAGAGCAAAAGCTTGTTTGAACCCAAGTTCTGTCTTCTGGATTTGGGTCAGCTACAGAAACATCTCTGAGCCTCAGTTTCTCATCTATAAGATCATGATCGCGACATATAGATTTCGAATTTTTGTGAAGATAAAATGAGACAGAATGTACAAAGTGTTTACCATAATTCTTGGCACATAGAAGGTGCTCGGTAAAAAAAAAAAAAAAAAAAAGAAATCTGAACTAGATAATGATGGCAATTATAATAATATTTTATTGTGTCAAGAGGACATGACCAAGAAATTTTAAGCAGTGCAGTGTGATTATAGTCCTATTTCAAGAAAATTAATTTAAGAATGGTATATAAGTGTAACTAAGCAATAGAGATATAGGAAGTAAGGAGATTCGTTTCATGAAAAATATTTTACACATTTTAAAAAATTTTTAATGTTGATTTATTTTTGAGAGAGAGAGCACGAGCAGAGGAAGGGCAGAGAGTGAGAGAGTGAGACACAGAATCTGAAGCACGCTGCAGGCTCTGAGTGGTCAGCACAGAGCTCGATGCGGGGCTTGAACCCACAAACCACAAGATCATGACATGAGCCAAAGTTGAAGGCTTAACCGACTGAGCCACCCAGGCGCCCCTAGATAATTTTTTTAAAGGCTTGATTAAGGGTAGGGATAATAATGAAGAATGACTGTGGGGAAGATAATGGAGACACTATTGAGTCAAGGAGAAATTTTTTCATTCTAAATACAGTGAAGTTTTATATATTAGTCTTTAATTCATTTTTTAAGAAGTCTGGTTCCTTTTGCTTACCACTTATATTTTACAAAGTATTTGGCACTCTTGTAACTCTAGCGATGTCTCTCTTGTGTTCTGCATTAAAGTAATTAAAACCTTCATCTCAATGAATTTCCATAAGGCTTTTCAAAGGTTGGCAGGTGGCAAGTAATAATCCTATCAATTAAATAATTGAATTTTACAAATTTTAATTTAGAACACATGTTAAATATAGTGTAAACACATCATTATAAATTGTAATTTTACTTTGCTTCCATTTTTTTAAGAAATAGTCACATCTAGCACCTGAATGGCAGGAAGAATTTGTCTGGAAAATTTCTCCCATGATAGAGGAGTATAGACTTCATTGGATTTTGGTAAATGCATTTCATAGCAGTTGAGAATTTGCACTCAGGAACAAAAAGAACTGTGTTCAATTCAGAGACTGTTATTTACTGAATATGTGACCTTATGCAAATTACCTTTTTATCTAAGATTATTTATCTGTAAGTTAGAGGTAATGGAAGTACTCAACTCATAAGGTTATTGTGAAGATTAAGAAAATAAAATATGTATTTATCACATTGCCTGGTATATAACATAATATTATTATAATTGCTACTATTACCATTAACATGAAGCTTCAGAAATGGCATATAAATCTCCATTTGTTGTGCCTGAATTGTTCATGATCCCATTTTGCCCCATTTACTTCAGTTCTTAATACCCAACCTATAACAGAATGAGAAATAAGCTAGTTTTGTGTTATCAAGTTTGTTTCTAAAAGGCTCAACTTCGAGGCCATATGTTACCAGTTGTCAGGATCCAAGATCTGTTGAAGAATTGCTTAGATATCCAGAGTTCATTAATCAGATTTCTTCCATAACAGCTAGGAAAGGAGTTAGCCCCCAAATAATCTTGAAAACTACAGTAAAGAAATTTTTAAGACATGAGCTCAGCTAATTTTGCATTCAGCTCCTATTCTGTGTCTTGAGGGCATATATGAAATCATTATTATTGTTTTGAAATATGTTGCTTTTTTTCCTTTTCTGACTGCTTAAGTCTTACTACTAGTTGGGTTTCTAGCTAATCTTCTCCCAAGAAATCTTGTTGCAAATGTTGTATGCAAATAATCAGAGATATATAAGGCAGGAGGGACCCTCAAACAGAGCTATATCTGAACAGTATGTGGCAGATGTCAGAAACCGCATAATTTCTTTTGGTGGTCTGCTCTTGTGCTTATCTTCCCTTATTTTCTGAAAGTTATATCTATCCTTGATCTCTCTGGCTGCACTTTAAACTGATTTAATCTTTTCTTTCCACTTTAGAGATCAAGAACATCTGGTTACCATCTCCTCCTCACTAATCCTTTACACATTTGAAAACTACTAATAAATTACCACCAAATTCTCTCTCTTGCAAGCTAAATTATATCAATTTCTTCAGTCTCATCATTACTCAAAAGACCAATTTGCCAGCTCTAAAATCATTTTTATGTCTTGTGCATCGCCTCTTGTTTACTTCTCCAAAGTCACTTAAAATTAGAATCTTAAAAAAAAGACACAGTTTTATAAAAATGATAGTCATCACTGATGAACACATAGAGAAATCATGCTTTTCAGAGTTTATGCTCTGGAAAAGTTCTAAATTGTGACCCCAAATGCTATATCAATTCCAAGATAATTCTTTCCAATACGGGCTTAAAAATATTCTCTACTTCTACTTGTCTTCCATCTCTAAATTCCATAAGCTTCAATCGATGCACAGTCTGTAGAATGAGCTACACACTTAGAGGGAAGACTACTTTTGCTGGAAATGTGAGATGCTTATATCAATGTATAAGTTTTATAATATTAAATCCCAGAGTATGAAGTAGAAAAGACCAGATATGCACACTAGGTAGAAGTTTTAGTAAAAGAAAAAAATACATATATACTTGTATGAAGAACAGAGGTGTTTATGAGTAAATCTCTCTCTGTTCTTCTGTCCCCCAAAGACTCACCTGTAAGATTGCTCGTAAAAACCTGTGTTTTATATGTATGGAATTCAGCACAGTTTGGAATGTTCTGTTTCTTTGTGTGGCTAGCATCTAATCTTCCACCACACTCTAGACTCCATAAGAGCAGACACCTTATCTATTTTTCTTGAAATTGCATCTCTGGTGTTTGGCATGTAGTAGACAATCTAGAAATATTTGTGGATTGCATAAATGCATCATGTGTTATTTGTTGATTATACCTGAAGAGATGAGCAATTGCTACCTCCCTATTGAAGTCTGAAATCCCATTTTATTCTATTAAAATATAGGATTAAAAACAAAAATTGTCTAGGAGGAGATAATGTATCATGTCATTATTTTTTTTTTTAATTTTTTTTCAACGTTTTTTTATTTATTTTTGGGACAGAGAGAGACAGAGCATGAACGGGGGAGGGGCAGAGAAAGAGGGAGACACAGAATCGGAAACAGGCTCCAGGCTCCGAGCCATCAGCCCAGAGCCCGACGCGGGGCTCGAACTCACGGACCGTGAGATCGTGACCTGGCTGAAGTCGGACGCTTAACCGACTGCGCCACCCAGGCGCCCCTGTATCATGTCATTATTGAAAGTAAACCTGTTAAATTTATTGGCATATTCTTTTTTTAATTAATTCATTTTTTAATTTACATCCAATTTAGCTAACATATAGTGTAATAATGATTTCAGGAGTAGAATTTAGTGATTCATCACATACATGTAACACCCAGTGTTCATCCCACCAAGTGTCCTCATTAATGCCCCTTGCCCATTTAGCCCATCCCCCCTTCCCAAACCCCTCCAGCAACGCTGAGTTGCTCCCTGTCCCTGTTTTTATATTATTTTTGCTTCCCTTCCCTTGTGTTCATCTGTTTTGTATCTTAAATTCCACATATGAGTGAAATCATATATTATTTGTCTTTCTCTGACTAATTTTGCTTAGCATAGTACCCTCTAGTTCCATCCACATAGTTGCAAATGACAAAATTTCTTTCTTTTTGATTGCCAAGTAATTTTGCAGTGTGTGTGTGTGTGTGTGTGTGTGTGTGTGTGTACACCACATCTTCTTTATCCATTCATCAGTGGATGGACATTTGGGCTTTTTCCATCCTTTGGCCATTGTCAGTAGTGCTGCTCTAAACATTGGGGTGCATGTGCCCCTTCAAAACAGCACACCTGTATCCTTAGGATAAATACCTAGTAGTGCAATTGCTGGGTCATAGGGTACTTCTATTTTTAATTTTTTGTGGAACCTCCATACTATTTTTCAGAGTACTGCACCAGTTTGCATTCCTACCAGCAATGCAAAAGGATTCCCCTTTCTCCGCATCTTTGCCAACATCTGTTGTTGCCTGAATTGTTAATTTTAGCCATTCTGACAAGTATAAAGTATTACCTTGTTGCAGTTTCGATTTGTATTTCCCTGATGATGAGTGATGTTGAACATTTTTTCAGGTATCTTTTAGCCATCTGAATATCTTCTTTGGAAAAGTGTTTATTGACCTATTCTTAAGAGGAAAGCAAAGGCCTAAGAAAACGGGAGATAGGAGAAGTCAGTTTTGCTGAATGGAAGGTGAGCATAGGATTTGGGGAAGATGGGAAATCAGCAGTCCTTTACCACTTTAGCTGGAGTATATCGCAGGAAAACCTGGATAATAAGATAGGTCTTCTGTGAAATGTCTATTCTCTTTGGAATAAACGGTCTGCAGAGTTTTAGAGATGGGGAGACACAATAGGGCAGGTGAATACAGGGAAAACAAGTAAAGTAAATACTGTAAAAGTGAATGGCTTTTTATCAAAGAACTAATACCAGCACTTAAACTTTTTTTTTAATGTTTATTTGTTTTTGACAGAGAGAGACAGAGACAGAGCTTGAGGGGGGGAGGGGCAGAGAGAAAGGGAGACAGAATCCAAAGCAGGCTCCAGGCTCTGAGCTGTCAGCACAGAGCCTGACACGGGGCTCAAACTCACAGACCGCTAGATCATGACCTGAGCTGAAGTCCGACAGTTAACCGACTGAGACACCCAGGCACCCCAATACCAGGACTTTAAAAATAACCCCTCTAGAATAATTTCTTTCCTGACGCAACTTTTCTATGATAAATATGCAAATAACAACATTCTCAATTTGTATCAGTACAGGATAATTCTCTTCACTTTCTAATCATTTACAGGGAGCCTATGCGTCTTATCTTGTTTAGTTCTTATTTCTGCAGGCTAGAAATATAATTTCTAGCAATATTCTTATAGTAGCAGAAGCACTATAACTATTTTTAATATAATATAAGAAATAGTAATAAAAATAATCTAAATCTACTAGACTTTCTAGATTCCTAAATCTTCATGCAACTCCAAAGAACTTACTATATAAAATATAAATTATTATTAAAATTTATATAATTATTTAAAGTATATATAATATAACAAAATATGTCATGGGAATGACATTTAAAATTACATAGTACTGGACAGAGAATTAGAAAATGAGTTTGGTCCAAGGTGTGTCACCGATGCCTTGTAACATGGAACTCATCTCTGGCCTTTCCTGTGTTTTAGTTTTCAAATCGGGAAACTGGTCTTACAAATAATTCTTAAATTTTTTCAAGGCTGAAAAATACATAACATTTAATATGCACTGTCCTTCAACACCTGTGTAAAATAGTACCTGTTCGGATATGTAGATGGCTCCTTTCTTTCCCATTTCTACTGTCAGTACCCAAACGCAGGCTCTCATTACATTTTCTGTGAGACTGCAGCATTGTTCTAGGTCCTTCCCCTTTCTCCTTCCATGACTGCCTCTCTTTGCTCCATATTGCTGCCAAACTGAGTTTAATGAAGTGGAAGTTCTCTGCCAAATTGCCTTGTTAAGGAACTTACAATAGTTCATTATTACCTATCACATTTGCATCTTATTTTTTCTTTGAAACTTTTGGACCAATCTTAAGCAGATACTGCATGTTGCTTTCCAAATATACATTCCCCCCTTATTCTTTCTTCTCTGATATGTAAGTATACCACTGTGGCCAGTTGAAAATAAAATAGAACATGATTTCCCAGATCCCTTGTACATGGAAGTGACCATGTGACATGATGTTGGATAAAAAGAGGTGAGTTTACTGGAAGCTTTCCAGAGTGGTAGGTTTCATTTTGCCCTTCATCTGCCTCGAGCACAGATACTCAGCTCACAATGCAGGAACTGTGTTGCAACCAGCATGCTGATGATGGTAAGACTGGCAGAACAGAAAAAGAAAAAAGATCTGGAATCTAATAGTGCCTTAAAGCTGCCATGCTATCCGTGAGCTGTCCACTGCCAGGTTCTTTGTTTTGCAGCGGAAATAATCAGTTCTACGGTTAAGCCACTGCAGTCAAGTCTCTGTTACATGCAACTGAACTTTATAATACACTGATACATGCTCTACTACGTCAGCCTTATTTTTCACTAGCTTCCTTAGCCCATCTTTCAGTTAGGCCAATGCAATTCCCTCCTATCTGTTTCCATGTTTTGGGTTATGTACTTTCATCCCTTACTACCCACTGTGAAGAAAGGTTCTTTTATTGACATTAGCTCTTCCATATCTTAGACATTCTTCAAGTCCACTCAAGTCTCACCTTCTCCACGAAGCCTCCTCTCACAAACCGACCAAAACTTAAATTTCTTTTTTTTAATGTTTTTATTTATTTTTGAGAGACAGAGAGAGAGAGAGAGAGAGAGAGAGAGAGCAAGTAGGGGAGGGGCAGAGAGAGAGGGAGACACAGAATCCGAAGCAGGCTCCAGGCTCCCAGCTGTCAGCACAGAGCCCGATGCAGGGCTTGAACCCACAAACTGTGAGATCATGACCAGAGCCAAAGTCGGATGCTTAACTGACTGAGGCACCCAGGCGCCCCAAAACTTGAATTTCTACAACACATATGCTTTCCGCTGCACTGCACTAAACTGTCATTTGTTCTGTAATTTTGTTCACTTGCATTAACACTTTAGAGTTTATATTCGTTAAGGGCTGGGCTATTCCTAAATTTATTACAATATATGTTCCTGAAAGACAGAGCCAAGTTTCACATCTGTTCACTACTTTCTTCTTCTTCTAGCACCACTGTGCATCACAAGTGCTCAAAAATATCCGTTGGGTATATGCATGTATACATACAGAGACTTATGAGATTTTAAATGACTCAATGATTAATGATTAATTATATTCTAAATTTATCTTTTTAATCAAGAAATTCATCCTTTAGCAGTATCCTTTATTGGGAATGTTCTCACTCTGAAACGTTGTGTAGATAATTTAAAACAAAACAAAACCTGTGTGATCATTTTTCTCCAAACCAACTTCTTGTCATTGTATAAGAATTTTGTGGGGGAACATTTATGAGGTTGAGACAAACTTAACCTTTGTGTCTAGTTATTGCCAAAAGTCAGGAAGAATGTAATGCAAAAGCAATAAATTACACGTTTGTTTATACATCTATCCTCAGTCAATTACATATGAATAAAGGGATACTTAGAAAACAACCCTTTGGAGTGAAATAGTTACAACTTAAAGATTTTCTGACAATCTTAAATCTTTTTAATAAAGAATCTTGTATATTATTTTAAAACTCTAATCACTCTCTCTCCTAGGTCTGGGTGAACAGATTGTGTTAGTATTAAAATCACAGCAGTCATTCCAACATAAAAATCACCAGGGGAAAAATAAAGATATGAATGCAATAGGATTTTTTCACACTCTATAAAGTTTTCCTCTTGTTAAGCTTTAAAGATTTTCTAGTGTTTGCCCATATTAGCACTATTTCTAAAATATCTGACAGTTGTTAGACTGCGTACAATAAATGAAATAGTACTGAGGATAAAGAATGTGCCTACACTAGCCATTTGAAATGAAGTACTTTGGGGAAAGTGGAATTGCTCTCATTCTAAGGAAGCATTTACAGTCTACATAGGCACTTAGTGTTTTATATGCTTTGTATTATGCAAGTTTGGAATATGTTCTTTCCATTCAGTCTCTTAATTTTCTGAAGCACACTCCTGCTCTTGTTGGAAGAGAGTGCTCTGAAGTTCATGGCGATGCTAACATAAGCTTGCATCGCACTATATGGGCCTTCCCTCATTGTCTGGGTAATTACCTGTGAATGCCAACTCAGGCATTCCTTTCCTGTACCCATCAGCTTCTGTACCTCCTCTTTCATGTTTGTCCTGGCTTAGAACCAAACTACAAACTTTATACTGTTACAGTGTTAACTTGACATTTGAACTTGTATCGTCCTGAAAAAAAGTGCCTTTTGGGTTCTGTAGATGGGTAATGCATGAGTAAAATATGAGAACGTTTTCCTGGCACAATATTCCAAGGGAGGGTAGAGGTTACGATGAGGCATTATTGGCCTTCCCTCCTAGGACTGGCTATCTGTGGCACTTCTGTGGCTCCCTGGTTTCATGGTCTCTATGGAGACCAGATGGCAGATCTGTCTGGGGGAGCTTCATTGTTTTGTATAGCAGCTCTGATTGGTTGAAATGCCTTTGCTTTGGAAAGCTGAAATGAATCACTCATCTATTATATCAGATTTGAAGTTTTATACAGCAATCTACTCCTCCATGTATTTTAAAAAAGGGAACGTTTGTATTGATAACGTAAGAGTATGAATTTAAGGAATAAAGTAGTCTTTAATTAAATTTCCTAAATTTAAAGTACTCAAAAGTCCATATGATTTTACTCCTTACCTTGGCCTTTGGTGATGAGTAAGAGGTCATTACGAATCCATAGCACAGGATATTCACAGATCCTTACAGAATTAAGCAGATTTGGGTCATTAAGAAGTTCTGGCCATAGAACCCAGATTCAGATGGAAGACTCCAGTCCTTGAAGTGGCCCTGTTCAGATAACAAATCCTCCATCCCAGAAAGAGACTTGGTTGGTTGGTGGGTTACGAAATCAGATAATCAGGCACAAGAACTTAAAACACCAGAAGGGGATTTTTTCAGCTGTGTGCCCAGAGCATAAAGTCAAGGTCAGATTAGGAGCCACAAGACTTCAGTTTTGAAAGAGAGCTCAATAAATTCATCCGTATATAAACATGACTGATTTGCGAGTATATACTTGGGATGAACGTGCTGAGAGATTCAACAGCTAAAACTAAGGTTTGTATATATGTGTGTTTATGTCCCTGTCTGGGAATATTGCACATGTGTAGGCCTTTGAGTGCTTCTACTCCCTGTCAAATATGCAGCTTGGGTAGAGAGGTCTATTTTACAAGGGTATATACATGTTGCCTGTGACCTCTACTTGATAGCATAATATTTGGAAATAAACTTAATTTTTTGAAAATAAACCATTTGTGTTAAACTCTTAAGTTTTTCTCAGATTTTTAAGTGTGTATAAATCATTGTTATTATCTCTAAATGCTGGCTCTTAAGGTCAAATTCTGTCAGCAAAACAGCAACAGAGACAGAGTGCATGGTAAGTATAGCTGCGCCCTAAAGCCACATAGGTCTTTAATGCTTTCCTTTTGTACTCTTTGTTGAGGACCAATATTGAGGGAAAGCCTGGCTTTCTTTTGTCAGATTCTATTTGTGTGCTAAACTTTGCTTTCTTATCTTTCCTAATTTACTAGCCACAATGAGTTTAGCTTACTTGCTGATGATTGTACAATTTTCTTACTTCCTATAATGTTATCTGTGGTAACAGGGATGATCATGAAGATATGAAAGTACTTTCTGTAATTTAAAAATAAAAACAAATTCTGTTAATTTAGGGCTTTGCAACTCTCCCAGCTTTCTTCTATTTTACTTCTCCCATATGCATGGCATACAGTGCCATCCACATTGGTTTAAATTTTTTAAGTGTTTGTTTTACTTATGAGACTCATCATTAAACTGTAAACATCTCAAGGGTAAAAAGTTAATGTATTTGATGTGAGTGGGATAAATAAGATTTTATCCACATACCTTGGTGCTTGAAAACCTAGACCTAACCCTCTCCAAAAGGAGTAAATAGTAGGCTCACCAAAAGATTCTAAGATAATTGAAGATAAAATAAACTGGTGCTACTTTCATTGTTCACTACTGTTTGATAATCACACTGTGTTTTGCTCAAATATTGGTCAAAAATCAATTCTTCAAGGCAAATCCAAACGCCTTATTTTCTATATACATGCATAGGACACAGTCCTACGTACTGCAGTTCAATACCTGACTGTTGTCTTTAGACAATATAAGTTGTCTCTCTAAAAACTAACTAAAAACAATAATGAGTTGTAACTTTTGCTTTTCTAACAGATTAGCAAAAATAAAAAGAAAGGTTTTATGACACTTCTTTTTTAAAGTGGGGAGAAATAGAAATAGGTATTCCAGTTTAGTTTTGATAGGAGTATATGTTGGAACAATAATTTTTTTTTTTGTTTTTTTAAATGTTTCTTTATTTTTGAGAGAGGGAGACAGAGCATGAGTGGGAAGGGGTAGAGAGAGGGGAGACACAGAATCTGAAGCAGGCTCCAGGCTCTGAACTGTCAGCATAGAGCCTGACCTGGGGCTCAAACCCATGAACCATGAGATCATGACCTGAGCCAAAGTTGGACACCTAACTGACTGAGCCACCCGGGCACCCCTATAGTTTATTTATTTTTAAATGCTTATTTATTTTGAGAGAGAGAGAGAGAGAGAGGATCCTAAGCAGGCCCCATGCTCAACACATAGCCTGATGTGGGGCTCTGTCTTATGAACTGTGAGATCATGACCTGAGATGAAATCAAGAGTTGGATGCTTAACTGACTGAACCACCCAGGCACCCTTGGAACAATATTTTAAAATGCAATTTTCATCTGTAAAAATTTCTCAGATTTTATGATCCAGTGATCCTAAGAAGCTGTTCTACGAAAAGAAGAGCATGACAAATAAAAATACAGAAAAATATATGCATCACAGCATTTGTTGCAATCTTGTGTTTAACAAAAATTGGAACCTGCCTCAATTGACTTCATTAGGAAAATGGTTGAGTAAAATATGATACACACATGGAATGTACTATCTCAAAATGAATTATTTGTAGACACAATAATCTGAAAATACGTACATGAAAAGGTTTTAGCTTTAAAAAGCATCAAGGGGCACCTGGGTGGCTTGGGCAGTTGAGCGTCCGACTTCAGCTCAGGTCATGATCTCGTGGTCCATGAGTTCAAGCCCCGCATCACACTCTGTGCTGACAGCTCAGAGCCTGGAGCCCACTTCGGATTCTGTGTCTCCCTCTGTCTCTGTTCTTCCCCCGCTCACACTGTCTCTCTCTCCCTCAAAAATAAACATTAAAAATTTTTTTTAATTAAAAAAAAAACCATCAAGAAATGTAGTTGGTTTACATTGTGTTAAAAATCTTTGGAAAAATATTTGTATATATATGTAAATATGCATATATCTGACTCCAATTATAAATACACAAGAAACATAAAATTTGGAGGCCGAGAGAGAAATACTGTCTAACATATCAAAAACTTAGAAATGTTTCCTTTTGTGGAGAGACACCAAGGCAAATTTTACTTCTTTTACTTTAATGGGTAATTTTTACTTTTGGAGGCATTTTAGTATGTTAATATGTGTGTGGGGGAGTATACTTTTGAATAATAATAATAAAAATAATAAATCCTACCAATTCTGTACTATTTAAAAATGTAGATAAGACACCTGTTTTCAGCATTTTTATGAGTAAAATCAATTTTATGTGTAAAATGCATGGCAGGTATTTGGCTTTCAAATTCACAAACTGCATTATTATGAAACTGTTGTTCCCAATTATAGTTATGATGAGGACAATCTTATAATCATTTTGCTGTTTAAACAATTCACAATCATTATCAAATACCCACAGTACAAAATTCTTTTGTAATTCTTCAGATGATTATTAGAAGCTTCCCTCATTTTCCTTAGGACCTCACGAGTTTATAAGTATGATTCTGAGAGTGTGCTGAGTCTATCTGGAGAATAATCATACATCTGTTCTGACCTTTTGACCTCTTGATCCCCACTGGCGACCTTAGAATTCACTTCTAAGAATGTCTGTTAACTGTTACAAATTCAGTTGACTTTAGCTATCCAGTTGGTAAGAATTATTTAGTGAAATTCCAAGGCTTGGTTTTTCTTAAATTTCATCTCTCCTACAACCTAAATGCTCACCAAATACTCAGTACATTCATTCAATCCATTATTCATACATCCTACATTTTGCCATTCGTATCTTTATCCCTTGACCAAAGTATCCAGTCACCTCCCCACACCCATTTATTGCTTCCATTGAATTCATCAGTTGTGATTTTTTGGTCCTTTGAAAAAATGTATTTATAATTTTTCATTCTCCCTAAGAATTAACTTCTGTGACAGCTAAGATAATGTCCATCTCATTCACCATTGCGTTCTCCACCTTTATTTAGCACAGTTCTTGATGTATGTGCAAGTGTGTATTTGAGTGTGTACTGATATTTGGGTAAATATTGGGCAAACATTTTAAAATTCAATTAAATTTTTAATGTATTTCTTGAACACATGTTTAAGACTTCTGAGATTTCTGTTTTGCCTGGACTTAGGTTTGGCACTGAAGATTCAAAATGTATATTAGATCCACCTAGAGTAGCACTCCAAATATGAGTGAGAAGTGGAATTATTGAAAGGTTCTGCCAATATCAAAACTGAATATTTTGCAGTCTAATCAAACTCATTACTTTTCCCCAAAAGTATTTGAGGTTTTTTTTTCTTCTCAGCCTGAGATGTAGTATAGAATGCTCAAAACCTAGGTCACAATTTTCTTTTGTCTTTGTTTTCTATCACTTATGAATATTATTTAAGAAACAGTGATACACTAAGTTAACTTCCTGCTCGAAGCAAAAACATCTATGAAAGATCTGTAAGTAAACACATAGAGCATATTAAAGAGAGCATAATAATTTTTTTATGTAAACCTCAAATCAGCTAATTACCTATCTCAAATGCTTGTTTTATGTTAAGGCTTCAAAAATGAAAGAGAATAAGTGTTAGAAGGTGACAAACTTAGAGGACTTTTCTTGTTTCTGAATTTTTTTTCTTTAAAATGATGGGCTTATGAGAAACCCTCTATAATTAGAGAAAAACTGACTTCTGTCTAGATTAAAGTCAATAAAACAGATTAAAAAGAAACCTTCCACATCTCCCAAATACTTTATTTGGGGGACATATCTTACATAGCCTAGAATTTTTTTTCTTTCCTTCCAAAGATACTGAATTGAAAAGGAAATAGATACCTACTGACTAATGCAGGAAGAATACCTTAGGCATACATTTCATGTGATAATTGCTTTTCTTCTGCATTTAGGAACTACAGGCAAAAGTGAGAGAAATGTAGCTGGTTTTATTACCCAGAGGGAAAGCAATCACTATGCTTGTCAGGTCTATGAACATTCCTCCCATCCTGGGAAATCTTTGAAAAATAAAATCATGTTGGTGGCTATCTTTCAGTGCACTCAATTAAAGTTAAGTGTTTAGATTTTTCCCTAAGAAATGCCAGCTACTAGCATTACCAAGTGTCTGACCAGGTCACATGGAAAATAAACGTGTTCACGTTATACTATCTGCGTTTGTCAGGGACTGAGCTAAAAAGAAAGACTGATGAGTATCTCATGGATATTCATTCTAGTTTTCCTCGGGGCAAATTATATTCATCCTGCAAACTCTTTGACCACAAACTGTTCTTTTCTGCTGCTTGATGTGCCTCTAAAGTATAGCACAATACAGAATTTTATAATTTAAAAGTGTAGATCAAATGCAACTGGTTTGTGCATGGGCTGGATGGAAATTTGAAGAAATCTGCTTCATCAAACATTCATAGAGAAAAGATACAGTGAGAGTGTTGAGACTGTAACTAAACCTCTGATGTTTGTTTCTGTGAAGGAGAGAGTGGTAGAGAGAATGAGTGAGATGGTAATTGGGTTTCTCAGATTGTTCTATTTGGGAAATGTCACATTTCAGAGATTCTGCTTCCTTTCTTTCCAGGATAGAAGGTTAGATTCAAGAAAGCTTTCATGGGCATAGAGAGGGCAAATTGCCTCATCAGTCATCCACTCCATCTTCAACTACTCTAATAACTTTCATTCCAGTATTCAGGTGAGGCACAGACTCAAGGCCAAAGTCTACTCCTGAGTTATAGGAACAGTAGCATAGATTTTTTAGACCAGAGAATTCGGCAAAAATCGAAACAAAATCTAATGTTCTAGCTCAATATATGTTTTCAGAATGAGTTTGTCATGATACTTTCTGAATCCCAAATTCTCTGTTTGCCAACATTTGCCTTTTGTGATTGAATTATCTCTAATTTAGCCATTTGTACCATATATATTGTTTCCAATTATTTCAAAGAGCTATGAAAATTGCCAAAGCCATTCAAGGAACATTTCTGGTTTTTTTAAATGTTTATTTATTTATTTTGAGACAGAGAGAATGTATGAGCTGGGAGAAGGGCAGAGAGAGGGAAGAGAGAGGATCCCAATGCAGGGCTGGATCTCAGGAGCCTTGAGATAATGACCTGAGCGGAAATCAAGTCAGGCACTCAACCCACTGAGCCTCGCAGGTGCGCCCCCAGCGGTCATTTCTTATAGGCTGAATAACTTTATCTGCCCTGCCTCTAAATTTTTATCAAATGGGTGGTGACAATACCTGAAAATCATGACTTAGATTCTAATATTTTCTACTATAGATTTTGTTAAAGATGTCTATTTAATTCTTAGAGAGATGCAACTATGAATATTCTTTGATGATTTGTTAATTGAACTTTTACTTTACTAGAAGTTCATGTCCATAGAAGGAGCTATCCTATCACTATTTTGTCCTCATGTTTGCAAAGGTCTTCCAGATGAAGGAATATCCACCATAATTAGTTTTACAATTATCCAAACTATAATTAGTTTTTTACAACATTTTATACCATCTTGACTATATTTTAATTTTTTACAATATTTTTCTTACCTCAGGTTTTATATATATGAGAAACACAAAGAAGTTTGCACAAGTCACATCCTTGACGTATCTGATTATATTAAACTCATTGCACAGTAGGTACAGTAGTGACCAAAACAGAGCAAGGATGAAAAGAAGGACAAGTTCTTCATTATTTTATTCTTTCCTCTCAAATTCTTTAATCACAAAAAATTAAATACAAATTATGGTGATTTTAAGGCTTTGCTTATTATTCTTTGCTTACAAATTTCTTTACATTTTTAAAAATATATAATCATAGAACTATAGAAAATTAAGGCTGAAATGGCAGCTACCAAATCTAGTGTTTTTTCATTCTGGAGGTGAACGTACCAAAACTGCTTGTGTTTACTTTAATTCTGCAGGTGTCAAATATGATTTCAAACACTCTTCAAATATATGTCTATTTGTCCATTAAATATATATAATTCTGTTTCAAACTTACAATGCACATATCTTTCTAATAATGTAGTATTTATTTGTTTGTTTTATCCTAAAGGCAATCTCCAAATGTTTCCATCATCTTTGTTAAATAGGGACATGATTTCAAATGGGGAAAGAGAGAGTGTGCGTAAGTAACTTGCCTTAAGAACGGTAATTGCTAATTTCCAGGTTACAGATTGGGCCTATATTACTTTTCAGGTAGTATTTTATTGAAATATCATACAGAATGTCCTTTATAGTGTAACTACAGAAACAGACAGAAATCTGTTTAAGTAACCATCTCTGCATGCTGCCTGCTTGAAGTAGGGCCATTTGGGGTAACTGACTATATGAGGCAGTAAGAGCTGGAGAGAATATCTTACATTTCCACACAGGATTTATTTTGTGGATTGAGTTGTGCAAAAGAAGAGAAGCTGGTAAGCAACAGTACCAAAAATGCTTTGGAGTGTATTTTTGTTACTCTTTCAAGTATTTTTTTTTCTGGACTATATCTTTAAAGAGTTTAAATCTGTATTTCATACCTGTGTTGCATAGACCAGGTAAAAACACTATGTCAGAAAATATAAAGTGGATATAGGTGAAAAACAATGATATGATTGGGAAATACCCCTTTTATTGTAATACCATATCATGGAACTTTCCCTGAAGATTGATGTTTATAGTGAAAGTAGTTATTCTTTGTCAAGAGCCATGAAAAACTGAGATTTTAATTCTGTGGGTACCTGCTCTGCCTACCTGTAAAGGTGTTGGCAGTCAACATGGGTTTCTATCATCTGGATTAAAAAGAGTCTCTTTCTTTAGCAAGATTACTGCTCCTTCCCAGCTATACAGTTTCTATCTAGTACTGTGAAGTATTTCACTTACCAATTCCATTTTTTATATCCTATTTTGCATAGATTTCTAGTTTACTCTCTATGAAAATTATATTAGTATATAAATATTCAACTGTATGAATTAAAGTGGAAAGGCTCACCAGCTTACTCAGGACTGTTTTTCTTTGAAAGAAACGCATAGCTCTGTCCTTGAGCACAGGCAACTGGGCAGATTTGTTTGAGGTACTATTGTATAGTTCTAGAGTGCCATATGAAAACAAAAAAGAAAAGTGAGTCACCATTGGTGAGTGGAATGAGAATATAGAAACTGGCCTAGTTTATAATTAGGGAAAAAGCAGAATATCATCTTAACTATCTTTTATGTTGGTAGGCCAGGGAACATACTCTTTAATTAGAAGAATATGAACTCTCTTATCTACAACATATTTTTAAAAATTTAAGCTACTTTATTAAAAACATTACTTTCCTATTTTTATATATTTCTGTGTATGTGGAGAACAAGTTGACATAGAACTACCAGCGTAAACACAAGATTTCAGGAATTTTGGAATGCCACTGTATTTTTGTCTTAAATCTTTCCTACAGATGATAACCACTTCAATTTTTTTTGATAAAGTCACATGGCAAATTAATATAAGGAAATGCATAATAAAAGACTTATGCCAGCATCACACATCTAAGTCCTTTTTAATCCATGTAAAAGCAGACTTTCCTCCCTTTACTTTTAACAAGGTTAATTCATAGAAATCTCTATAGGACATTTCTCTTGATTGAGAAAGACTTGTAGCCCTTTAAATATTAGAGCTGTGCCGGAATGTCCATAAATAATTCCTACTCCCACAAACCAGAGTGCTAGTAAATGTGCAGACACTGCAGATTTTTACTGTTTTCCCTGCTTGCGTTCATATTACAACAAATGAGAATAGATTTCTAATATCCATTTCTATTACATGCATTAACTGAAGCTGTGGGGGTAAAATGAAAAATTTCCTATGATTTGAGACACAAGGAAAGCCCATATGCTTATGTGTGGGCAGAACATTCAGTATTTCTGCCTTTTTTTTTTCTTGAGTAGCTTAAAATGTTCTAGTGTTTGCTAAAGGTTGCAGAGCATTCAAGCACCATTTTGTTAGTTTAATTGTAGCCCTTCCTGTTAATATTTTTGGAAGGATGAACCAGTTTCAATTAAAAGCCTGAAATGAGAGGAAAATTAAGCCAAATTGAAATGTACATGAACAAGTTTAGATTGTGTACTTCTTGGCATTATTTTCGTTCCAGTGGATAATTAACATGAAAATGCACTGTAAAATTGAGTTTTAAAGAAGTTGTCTTTCTATCCACAAGTGAAATTAAAATAAATCTGGTATTTAGGACAATATAATTTTTTTTTACATATATAAATGATTTGCCTATGTCTCGGTTGATTTCTTTACTATGGAGGAGTTTAAAGATGTAAGTTTCCATACCAGAAACTTTTTGGTGGAATGTATACCTGTCTATCCCCATTATTTGGTGACACACATTATAAATAATTGCCAAAAAGGAATTAGATAATCAATGACAAAGTTGTTATGCAGTCTCTGAAGACTTAAATTGATGGAATTCTGCTAGAGACATAAAAGTTGTTTCCCTGCTGTTCACATCTGTTGCATCCTGGGGAAAAAAAGAAAGAAAGAAAGAAAGAAAATGTTATGTAAAGAGCTGATGCTTGCATAGCTGGCTCTTCCTGATTTGTGCTGATGGTAGCTGAAGCTTCAATCTTGGCATCTTCCACTGAACATTGTCATCAGCAAGGTGGGAACATATCCCTGAATTAAATTAGAATTCAATGTGAAAATCTGATTTGTTTGACAGAAATTCACTTTCTAGTCTAATCTGTAGAAATGCAACTGTTTTGAAAGTTACTACAACAATATTTGAAAATATTACTAAAGGTAATCTACCTGCAAAAAAAGAGTGATTTTTGAAAAGTTTCCTCAAAGAGAGGAAAAGAAATCATAAATACTGTATGAAAACTAAGACCTCAGTGAAGGTGAGGGAAAATCCTGCAGCCACAAAATCCTGATGAAAGGACACAATGAAATGTTCTACAAACCTTGAGATTATAACCAGCTCTGACGCACACTATTTTTTCCCTTTCCTTATCTCTTTTTTTCTCTTACTCTTCTTTTACATTTTAGAAAGATCCGTGCTATTCTTCTACTTCTTAAAAATAAACATGGTTATTAGTTTCAGGAAATGCTAAAGGCATTTACATCTATTATTTCAATTAACACTTTATACTATGACTTAATGTCATATTATTTTCATTTTACAGATAAGGAAACTGAGATTGAAAGAAGTTAAATACATTGCTTAAGTACTGCACTAACAGGTATAGAGCTGGGATACCAATCATAAGTCCCTGCCAAAGCATCTGCTGTAGGATTGGAAAGGAGTAGGTAACAGAGAAAGTCTTTGATAGAGTGTAGGCACCCTGCAAAGAGGAACATGAGAAAAAAAGTAGTTCAGAATTACTCCATCTCTAGGGATTTCTGTAATAGGATAAGGAGCATTGAAGGAGGAGAAGTTTGGACAAACTGATAAATTAAGAATGAGAATTCTGTGGGACAGCCAAATTCTCACCTGAAGGTAATGGGAAATCCCTGACTTGAGATACAGACAAGAGAGTGAATAAAATTAGGTAGCATTTAGAACTGTGGAGGTAGGTGAGATCATTCAGGAAAAAAAAAAAAAAGATAAAGGGGTTAAGTAAAGAAGAAAAATACCCAGCAAGGATACTGAGAATAAATAGCAATAGTGTCAGGAAAAGAATCAGTGTCCTAGAAATTATGAAGTGAGAATTTAAAGTAAAAGGGAATAGTTACTAGGGTCACATGCCACAGAGAAGTTAAGTCAAAGAGTTAGAAAGAATTGAAAGTGGCTACATGATTTGAATATTACCAGCTTATTAGATTATTATTGGAGAGAAAAGTGACTCGGAAGGAGATTTTCAGGATAGAAGTAAATGAACATTAACTAACAACTTGAAAATAGTGAGACTGGGGTGTCTGTGTGGCTCAGTAGGTTGAGCCTCCGACTTTGGCTCAGGTCATGATCTCACGGTCTGTGAGTTCCAGCCCCACATCAGGATCTGTGCTGACAGCTCAGAGTCTGGAGCCTGCTTTGGATTCTGTGTCTCCCTCTCTCTCTCTGATCCCTCTCTGATCCTCCCCCGTTCATGCTCTGTCTGTCTCAAAAATAAGTAAACATTAAAAAAAATTAAAAAAAAAGAAAATAGTGAGACTAACCTCTTAGCAAATGACATAGAAAGATAAACATGAGGATGATAGATTGAATCTAACCATGATCTTTTAACAATGTGCTCCCTATCAACCAAAGAGGGGAAAAAGAAATAAAATTCATTGTTCTCTTTCACTTTATATTATGGCGATAGTCAAAAGAGAATTCTCTTCAATCATATTTTCCACCTCTACATGGATGTCTGTAAGAAGTATAAGAAAAAATAAATATGGTATTCTATGGAAAAATAAGTATTTAATTGTAATCATAGCTTATCATGCCCTATCTAAAAGTAATTTGAGAAAGCCAACAGAATTTTCTGTACTTTTCCATCTTATTAGTCTTCTCTATAGTTTACTCCGCTGTCTAAATAGTGTTTGGGAGGCACTCAAGATGAAACCTCTTTCAGAACCTTTGGAACTCCCATAGTAAGAGTCTGCAAAAAGCATTAATGAACTTTTCTAATTTTTACTTCAAAGGGAATTACAGGAACTTTTAGGACCAGGGGGAACATGTAATATTTTAAGTCTTTATTTAAATTCCGGTAAATTAACATACAGTGTAATATTAGTTTCAAGTGTACAATACAGTGATTCAACACTTCTGCACGACCCCCGATGCCTATCTCAGCAAGTGCACTCCTGAATCCTCATCACCTATTTTACCACCTCTTCTCTGGTAACCATCTATAGTTAAGAGTATGTTTCTTGGGGTGCCTGGGTGGCTCAGTCGGTTGAGCGTCAGACTTCAGCTCAGGTCACGATCTCACGGTTGGTGAGTTCAAGCCCCGCATCAGGCTCTGGGCTGATGGCTCAGAACCTGGAGCCTGCTTCTGATTCTGTGTCTCCCTCTCTCTGACCCTCCCCCATTCATGCTCTGTCTCTCTCTGTCTCAAAAATAAATAAACATTAAAAAAAATTTTTTTTAAAAAAAGTATGTTTCTTGATTTGTCTCTATCTCTTGATCTGTCTCTCTCTAAACTGGATCCAAACTGCCTAATTTATACTTGAGTCTATCACTTACTAGCTCTGTGACCCCGATCAACTTGCTAAATGTCTCTGTTTCTGTTTATTCATTCACATGCTTATTAAGGATAATATTAGTTTTTACACCATGTTGTCTTTATGATGAATTATTCAATTTATTGTTAACTCTTTGACAATGTTGATATTATTATAACTAAAATATTAATTGCTTTTGATTACTTTCACCAGTGTTTTATAATTTTCAGAGTACAGGTCTTTCACCTCTTTGATTAGGTTTATTCCTAGATATCTTATTCTTTTTGGTGCAATTGTAAATGGGATGGACTCCTTAATTTCTCTTTCTGATCTTCATGATTGGTGTATAGAAATGAGACAGATTTCTTTACATTGATTTTGCATCCTGCTACTTTACTGAATTCATTTATCAGTTCTGCCAGTTTTTTGGTGGAATCTTCTGGGTTTTCTATATCTACTATCATGTCATCTGCAAATAGTGAAAGTTTTACTTCTTCCTTGCTGATCTGGATTCCTTTTATTTCTTTTTGTTGCCTGATACCAAAACCATATAAACAGTCCCACAAAAAGAGAGAGAGAGAGAGAGACAGAGAGAGAGAGAGAGGGAGAACTACAGGCCAATATCCCTGATGTATATGGATGAAATTCTCAATAAAATACTAGTAAACCAAATCCAATAATACATTAAAAAAATCATTCACCACAACCAAATGGAATTTATTCCTGGGTTGCAAGAGTAGTTCAAAATTTGCAAATCAATCACTGTGATAAACCACATTGTAAAAGAAAGACCATGAACCGTATGTTCACTTCAATAGATGCAGAAAAAGCATTTGACCAAGTACCACATCATGATAAAAAACTTCAACAAAGCAGGGTTAGAGGGAACATACCTCAACATAATAAAGGTCATATATGAAAAACCCACAACTAATATCCTCAAGGGAGAAAAACTGAGAGCTTTCCCTCTACGGTCAGGAATAAAACAGATCCAGATATCCACTCTCACCATTGTTAATTAACATAGTACTGGAATTCCTAGCCACAACAATCAGGGAAGATGTATCTAAATAGTTTTATTTATACCTATTTCCTGAAGTGAAAAAAATGTCACTGGTGAGATAACCAGGAAAAGAAAAACACAAAAAAGCAAAGTTACCATTAGTATTGTGTTCACTCTCAAGCATCCTCGAAACCAAAAACAAACCTCAAATGCTAGATATAAATTTTGATTAAAGAAATGGTAATATATTTTACTATTTACTTTTTTCCCCTAAATAAGTATTTTATTAAGTGTAGTATTTGCAGTGGACTCTTGTTTCCCATGTAGTTCTCTGACTCTCTGAGAAAGGGTATTTACAGGTAAATTTTTGCAACTTTGTACATATTAAAATATTTTTATTTTCCAGACATACTTAATTGATAAGTTGAGTCATCATAGAATTTTAGGTACATAGTACTTTCCGAAGTCATTTCTAGTGTGGTAGACGAATAATGCCAGTTTGGTTTCTCATGTTTTGCCTAAGACTTGTTTTCTTTCTGTAGAATCTTTTAGAAGCTTCTCTTTATTACCCAGTTTTCAGACATTCTGGAATGATGTGCCTCGGGTGTGGGTCTGTCTTCCTTGAACAGAACACTTAGTGGGCACTTTCAATCTGGACCTTACATCCTAGATTCTGGAATAATTAGCATTATGAATGTTAGTAATGTATTCCCTCACATCTTTTTTTCTTTTTCTTTTCTCCAGAAGCCCAGCTACGTGGTTGTTATTTATGCCCTTTGAGAAGGTTCTCTAATTTTTTGCTCTTTTATCTCCTACAATTCATTTCTTTTTTAAATTTTTTTTAATGTTTATTTATTTTTGAGACCAAGAGTGTGTGAGCAGGCAAGGGGCAGAGAGAGAGAGAGAGGGAGACACAGAAGCCAGAGCCGGCTCCAGGTTCTGAGCTGTCAGCACAGGGCCCAATGTGGGGCTCTAACTCATGAACCATGAGATCATGACCTGAGCCGAAGTCTGATGCTTAACTGACTGAGCCACCCAGGCACCCCATCCTACAATTCATTTTTGTGTCTCGGTGTTGTCATATCTAGGAGATATCTTCAGGATTTTCTTCTAATACTTACTATTGAATTTTTAACCCTGTCACCAATATGTTAATGTCCAGAAGTTTCTTTTAAATTTACTGAATGTGGAGCACCTGGGTGGCTCAGTTGGTTAAGCTTCCAGCTTCAGCTCAGGTCATGATCTCACGGTTCATGAGTTTTAGTCCTGCATCAGGCTCTGAGCTCATAGCCTGCTTCAGATTCTGTGTCTCCCTCTCTCTCTTCCCCTCCCCCACTCATGCTCTGCCTGTCTCATCTCTCAAAAATAAAAATAAACATTAAATTTTTAGAAATTCACTGAATGTCTCTTTGCCAAAGCACTCCTTTCTTGTTTCAGAATTCCTGTATGTTCTCTTATCCTTTCTAATAGATTTTATTTTTATATTTTCTTTCCTCCCTAGGCAATGATTTTTGTCAAATGTTTTCTTTTTGCCTGTTTTGGTCCACATCTTTCATATTGGTATGTTTCCAATCTTTTTAATTATCCTTTATTGTTTGCTCAGATTTAAAACTGCAACACTGAAGTTTTTTTTAACTTAAAAAAAATTTTTTTTGATGTTTATTTTTGAGAGAGACAGAATGCACATGGGTTGGGGCAGAGAGAGAGAGGGAGGCACAGAATCTGAAGCAGGCTGCAGGCTCCGAGCTGTCAGCACAGAGCCTGATTCAGGGCTTGAACTCACGAGCTGTGAGATCATGACCTGAGCCAAAGTCGGACGCTCAACCGACTGAGCCACCCAGGCACCCCAACACTAAAGCTTTTGAAAGCACTGAGCTTGTCAGTGGAAAGGGCAGATATGTGGTTTACTTCTTAAGGGGTGATCTAACTTGATATTTTAGTTGAGAATGTGCTATCATGGGCTCTCTTTTCTTTTCCTTTTTCTCCCTTCCTTCCTCTTTCTCTCTTTTCCTTTCTCCCTTTCCCTCCTTCTCCCTCCCTCTCCCTCTCCATTTCTGTGTGTCTGTCTGTCTGTCTCTCTCTCTCTGTGTTTGCCTGTGTGTCTTGTCATAAGCTACTAAAACTCAAGCTACAATGATTCAAATGTTTCTTAGATAACAATTATCTGTCTCATGTTTTGGTAATTAAAGGAAGCAATGAAGAAAGGGTACTGAGTGTACATCAGCACCCTTTCTGTGCATCCTCATATTTTTCTTCAGTCTGAAGTATGGTGCCTAGTTTGCCTATAATGAGACTCCATTATTACTTATTCTGTTTAACTTTTTTACTCACAAAATAAATTTCCAGTTGTTTTCCAAAATATCGAAGGAGAAATCATCTTGTTGAACAAAGCAGAGGAAGGAATTGGATGCTAGAGTGTTTCTTGGACAGGTTTTCAGTTAGGCCTTCTTAGTGTAGCCTTCTTGTCCTTCAAATCCAGGATTGCCCTGTGACTTTCCAGATCCTGTGGAAAAAAAAAATTAAGTTAACTCTGAGTTGTCCCATTATGGATTTATGATTCAGATTTCTTCACTGTATTAGGCATTTCTACTCATTCATATGCTTTCCAGCTTCCACAGTTGTGATTCTAGTGTCTTTTTTCTCTTTCTTTTCATTTTTATGGGTTAATGACTGAAAAATTCACTTTGTTGTTGGTTTCGTAGAATTTCATTAGGTAACAAAATAGACATATGTATATTCAGCCAACTATCCCTTCCTTAATTTCTACTCATCTTCAGCTTTTCTTGAAATATATTGGAAAGATTATACTAAGCAACACCATTACTATGTCTGGCAGTGTTGATATTCAATACACATTTGCTAAATTAAGTAATACATGAAGAATGAATGAATAAAGAGAACTTGACTGTCTTTCGAGTGATATTGATGAGCAAATTAGTAAATATAATAGTAAATAGAAGCATTTGGGAACATATGTGGACTATTTGCCACTTGCAATTGAAGGTTAAAATTTGAAAGAACACGTATTTATGAGCAGTGAACAGATGGCTGTGGATATGAAGTTAAAAATAGGATTTTAAAATTCTTATTGCCAAAGACATTGGATCTTACAGTACTCAGAGTAATGTGGTTAGCAAAACATTCCTATTTGACCAGGATAATTTTAAATGAAATAGCAGAGGAGGGAATTCTCAAAAACAAAAACAAAAACAAACCCACAAACTAGATTTTATAAAAGAAGGAGGTGTGTCATATTAATAATCATTGTAGAGAGAATGCATAGGAAATACATATAGAGATAAAAGATATTGATATGTGGAGCTTCAATAACTGTTTGCAAAACTGCAAATAAAGTAAGGACCTGATACTTTAGTAAAAGTGGCTAGTAGGTATATACCAGAAATTCAGTGGAATAGTATTCATAATTGGAATGTGGCTGTTACTTTTAGGAAATAATTCTAATCAAAGGAGCTGGAGGTAAGAAGTATATAGATGCAAAGTAATCCACAAACTAGGTGGGGGTAATGGTTCTCACCAAATATCCGATTTATATGCCAATTCTTGTCATTAGGCAAAATCGTATACTTGGTTCTGAGCAATGAATTACGGGCAGAAGTGATATGAACATGATTCTCTGGTTGACGTGCAATGAATTGGGACATTCCAGGTAATTGAGATCTTGGTCATCCTGGGACCCTGAATGAGTACATGGAGCAGAAAACTCTTCCCACTACCAAGCCTACTTGAGCACCTGTCGTGAACTAGAAATAAGCTATCCATGTTGTTTTTAAGCACTTTATATGTCATAGTGCTCCATAGCCACGTTATCAAGGTAAATACATTAATGAATTTAGTGATGATAGAGTGATGGAAAGCACACTTTAGCAAAATGTTAGCGAAGAAGGAAAACATAGATGTGAAATGAGAAAAACTTATCCACATTTTGACGGGAACTTTTATTCAGTTAAAACAAAAAGAAGTGGTCCTTTCTTATTTGCCTGGCTGAAAAGTTAAGAGTTTGAATATCTGTCTGCCATGGTGATGAACAATTTTTAAAGGGTAGTTAGGGCATGGAACTCTATTATTGGCACAAAGTGATCATGATTAAAAAATACAAATAAAAATTAGGACGTGCCATCAAATATATGAACTTCAGAAAATATGTTAAAAACTATAGAAATAGTAGCCATTACACCATGGGTTGAAATAATAAAAAAGAGACACAGATTCAAGATTGGCAAATGTTTGTTTAAAAAAAAGTAAAAACCAAAAAGGAAATATTAAAATATCAAAGAAATACTAAAAGGAAAAACAAGAAGCTAAAAATATTACTGTAACTATGTAGATTGCTACTCTGTCAGTTCAGATTTTAAAAGAATGAGCAAGAAACATACCAGCAAGTTAAGAACACTGACTTAAACCTCTAAGGATATTGACAACGAGATTAGACCTAGAAGTGAGCCAAGGGTACCAGAAACAAAGAGCATTTTTAAGTTTGTTTTGATCATAAAAAAGAGAGACCCACAACTGAAGCAATGTTTGCAGAAAACGAAATTAGGTAGAATCAGTTGTATTTTTCTACATCAAGGATGGTCTTGAAATTGATTAATATAGTATATCATGCTTTAATGAGAAGAATACGTGAGACAGGTAAGAGTATATGCAAAGGCTACCCATGAAGTTTGATTTCATCATAAATACCAGGCCTGTATAAATTAATAGAATAGTGTAAGAAGTATAGAGAAATCATAGAGAACGGGGATAGAATAAAAAAAAAATGAGGGCACCTGTGTGGCTCACTCAGTTGAGCATCTGACTCTTGATTTCAACTTGGGTCATGATCCCAGGGTCATGAGATAGAACCCTGAGTCAGACTCCACACTGAGCGTGGATCCTGCTTAAGATTCTCTCTCTCTCTCTCTCTCTCTCTCTCTCTCTCTCTCTCTCTCCCCCCCCCCTCCCCCACCCCCTCTGTTGCTTGCAAACACTCTGTCTCTCTCTCTCTAAAATAAAAAAATAGAAAAACAGAAAAGAAAATGAAGATAGGCTAAGATTGCAGTTTTCAAAAAAATGGATTCTGAGAATTATAAACCAAGTATAATGAGCATCTCCAGAAAAAAAAATTAGAAAATGGAGTATTAAGCACAAGAATAATCATAAAGGAATATTAGGGTTGCTAGAACCAGCACCAGTTCCATAATATAACAAGTCTTGCTGAACAGATTTTACTTATTTATTTGGAGTGTATTTCAGAAATTAGGAAAAATTTTAATATTTTAATATTCTCATATGTATAGTGGCAAAGTTTTTAAAACAAAAACGTTGATGAGTAGATGGGATTACATGGATTCTGATATCTTTGCCAAATATTAGTAAGAGAGTAAGAGACAGGTGTCTGTTGTCTCATTGTCCTATAGTGGACCTCTTCAAAAATTTTATCATGGTTTTAATGAAACATAAAAAGCATGCTTATTGAATTTGATAATGATGCAGCTCAGAAGTCATTTTAATGATCTGAAATACTGAATCCTTTATTTGAATAAATTTGGAATGACTGGGGTAAAGCCGAACGAGAAAAATTCCAAGATTTCTCAGATGACCCAAATTCAAATTTACAAATACAAGCATATTGAGCATAGGAAGCAGGTTTTATTTCCACCCTACATGATCTGAGGAAGCTGTCATTCCTCCAGTAAATATGTATAAACTGCCCACTATGTGCCAGGAGCTTAGTCTACTAAGGATCTGTCAAATAATGAAAAAGAGATCTTAAGCCTGGAAAAGGAAGAAAAAAGTTTAAAATATTTCAGAATCTGTAGTTCAGATAAGACATTATACTTTTCTCTTTAGTTCTAAGAGATAAGAACTAGCGGCCAAAAGCACAAGATATATTAGATACAAAGAAATACTTTCTATTCATAGAAACTATTCATCAATAGACTGGGATGCCTGGTGAGATTAGGGTCCCACCTCTTTTTGATCAAACAGGCCTTGGAGTGCCTGGGTGGCTCAATAGATTAAGCATAGGACTCGGCTTAGGTCATGATTCATGGTTTGTGGGTTTGAGCCCCACGTTGGGCTCTGCACTGATGGTGTGGAGCCTACTTGGGATTTTCTCTCTCCCTCTCTTTGCCTCTCTCTCTGCCTCTCTCTCTCTCCCTCAAAACAAATAAACTTAACATCAACAACAAAAGGCCAGATTATGTGGTGTGAATGTTCATCTGTTGTGGAAGATGCTGCTTGAGTTTCTCAAAGGATAATGTCTATTATCCTCCCAAGACTCTATAGTTAACATTATTCTTAGCAGGCAGGTACTAGAGTATATATAGTATTGATGTTTCTATTGCTTTAAAAATATTGGCTCATGTCTGGAGGAAAATTGAGGAGATAGGGTAATGGTGGATACATTAAATTTAAGTAACTTGGGTTTCAGTTACAAGAACAGTAGAGCTGTTGTGAGAAATAAAGCAAGCAGTACATGTGTAGCTGAACTAATGCGAGTTCGCTCCTTGGTGAGTTACAGGTAGAGACTGCACCAGGTGGAGTTGTCACACCAAGGAAACTTTATTTGCAGCAGTTAAGGAGATCACAGCAATAACTTTTAAAGTCAGAACTCCTCAGGTGGGAGTAGGTGTGTTTCTTTTATTTAGGGTTAGGATGAATATTCACAAAAGGGAGCTTTGTCATCCATGTGAAGGTGGGCAGGGGTTGCACAGGCACACTTACAAAACATGCCTATACATGCATCCTGTGTTATGGTAATGAAGCTTGTGCCCTTCTCGGGATGGAGACTAACATAGGTGGGGGCCTAAAATGACTTCTCTTTCTGGGGACCCCTGACTCTGCTTACACATGAAGATTACTGTTGGCATACTTTTATACAACACTGGAAGTGTTATTGTCTCATTTTGTTATTACTGCAACATGTGCATTTAAAGAAAGACACATAAATTAGGCTAGGCTGAAGATGCAGGGTTTTCAATTCTTTTATTTTCTTACAAAAACACTGCATCTCTAAATGAGAGTCTATTGGGACAGGAATAAGTTGCTTGTTTTAGTTAAGGGAAAAATCTGCTATAGGAAGGGAGTCAGATGTATGATTTTGATTCCCTGCAGGATGGAAAGGATATCATTAGTATTAAAAACCCATCAACACCCAGCATGTTACTGAGGTTGTGGTTGGAAATGCTAAGTGATGCTGACACACAAATGTTTTCAGGGTCATTTGCAGAAAGAGTGTAGAATCAGAACTATATACTTTTAGACTTGCTGAACAGAAAAAGGAATTTGAAAAACAAAATAGTTGAGTTTGCAGAGGAATAGTCCTATTTCAAGGTTACTGCTGGTTAAATGATTGACACCTACTCTACATCTTTCCCCTGTTAAATAACAAAAATTCAATTGAATATATTTTAAAGATCTAATTGGCTCTATGGAATCATTCATGAATCAGTCAGCATCCCCTTTAGCAAATGGAAAAGAGCTCAAGAGAGCTACCAAAAGGGAAAGGTTTTAAAAGGTGGGACAAGGAAGTCATAAACAACCAAACAAAAGGATAATTTTGGGCCAGATCCTTTTGGGGGACAAAAGAATCTTTTCAGATTACATTCCTGGGGAATGGTGAAATTGCAAATAGGTTAGGTGTTAAACCTCAGTTTGGTGATATGGGTCTAACACCAGGGACTCCATTTTAGGCCTGTGGTTTTCTTTGTAACCTCCCATAAAGAGCACAGGAGAGACATGAAGTATGTTAGCTGTTTACTCTTTTAAAAGTTTAAGCTGGGGCGCCTGGGTGGCTCAGTCGGTTGAGCGGCCAACTTCGGCTCAGGTCATGATCTCGCGGTCAGTGAGTTCAAGCCCTGCATCGGGCTCTGTGCTGACAGCTCAGAGCCTGGAGCCTGTTTCAGATTCTGTGTGTCCCTCTCTCTGACCCTCCCCCGTTCATGCTGTGTCTCTCTCTGTCTCAAAAATAAATAAATGTTAAAAAAAATAATAAAAAAAAAAAAGTTTAAGCAATTGATTCCATAGAGATTCTGGTTTAAAGGGTTAGAAAAACCTTGCTACTCTTAATTCTTAGTTCCCAGAGTGACCACCAGAAGATTAAGGTGAAAAAGAGCAATATTGAAAACGGAAGCCTGAAATATCTGAGTAATAATTCCACTTTAATTAGACAGGTTTATATTTGAAACAGAAAATCCAATGGGAGAATCAATTACTCTACAACAGTTTATATTATTTTTAAGTTCATACATTTTAATTTTAACTCCTTTACAAAACATGCCAATAGTAATTTAATTAATTTAATCCTAGATCTTTTAAAGGGAAGCTTCTTGGATCAATATTTCCAATGCTTTGATTTAATATGTTAAAATCTTACCCTATAGTTCTCTTTGCAGTTTTCCAGCCCCCAACCTGTGAAGGAGGACAGAATTTGCCATGGCAAAAGTGTCTCTTTGGCATAAGGAGTATTTTGAGCTGGCAATTTAAAAAAACAAAAGCAAAAAAACAGCAGACATGGGAGCTGCTCTATAACCAAGTAGAAGTTGACCTTTTGTAAGAGACATTTACATTTATAAGGGAAATCTCCATTTGTAAGGGTGTGTCTTCCTATCTGTTCCAGAAAGAGGTGGATAACTAAGTCTCTAGAAATTCTTATCAATGGAGATGGCATGGACTTACATCTGTGTTAATAACCATACCGTTTTTTACTGTGCTTAGCCTGATAACCTCCCATAACTGGCTCCCAAACCCTCCAAATCTTCTTATATCTTTAGAGGGAGATGATATTTAAGGTAATGGCTTGGGTCATTTTGGAGAGTTACTCAGTTTTCCTGGGAGATGTCTTCCCCAGGTATACAAGAGGTTTGCATCCTATTAAACTTGTATTCGTTTTTCTCTTGTTAATCTGCGTTTTATTACACGGTGGTCTTCGCCACGAACCTAGAAGAGGAGAGAAACAATTATAATTATCTTTCCTCCCTTACAACTGTCTTTAACTCTCCTTTTGTGCCTCATTCATGAAAAGAATAGGGACCCTAAATGGAGCAGAGTTTTGAGACTGCTAACTGCCAGTGCCATTCAATGGCGTGTATTACCGCAAAGTACAGGATCTTAACTTCCTTCCTTTTGTTCGTTTCTTTGGAGAGTAACAATAGCAAGTATTTGCCAAGTAATTTAATAAGTCTTTAAAGTCTGAAACTGAGGATTTTTCTCTGTTCTTAAGTTTCAAGGCATAAATACTACTTGTTTGACAGTCACAAACTTTACAATAAAAAGAAAAATGAAAGCTCTAAATAGCTCAGAAGTAAGTTCATCAGCATCAGCTTAGCTTCTCACTCTCCTTTTCTTTCAAAGCTAAGCTAGTGGAACCATTATTGCCATAACTCAAGCAGAAGAGAATGAAGGAAGTGGGAGGGAGAACCTAATATCTATATATCTATATCTATATGTATAGATAAATTGATGGATAGATGGATATATATATATACATATATATATATATGTATATATATATATATATACACACACATGGATATATATATCCATCTATTTATCTATCTATCTATCTATATAGATGGATATATATGTTTCTGTCTTCTGTTGTCTATGAAAGTGGATTTTTGTTGTTTGCTCAATTGTTAATATGCATAGCAATCACCTAAAGGTTCTATTAAAATGTAGATTCTGAATCAGTAAATCTGGGCTGTAGGCCTGAGATTTTCATTTCTTTTCCTTTTTTTTTTTAATGTTTATTTATATTTGAGAGGAAGAGAGAGAGAGAGAGTGCAAACTTGAGTGGAGGAGGGGCAGAGAGAGGGAGAAAGAATCCAAAGCAGGCTCCAGGCTCCAAGCTGTGAGCTGTAAGCTGCCAGCACAGAGCCTGATGCAGGGTTTGAACCCACTAGCAGTGGGATCATGGCCTGAGATGAAGTTGGACGCTTAACCGACTGAGCCACCCATACACCCTGAAATTTTCATTTCTAACTCACTTTCAGGTTATGGTGATATTGGCTGGGCTCAGATCACACTTTTAGTGACAAGGGTCTGCAATCTTAATTTCTTTATTCTTCTCTTGATGTCATCCTAGCATTATTGTTTGAGTTGTTCTCATTTGAATCTTCTCAGAATTGGCCAGTATATTTAGGTATTTCTACATTAGATAGATGTATTTATCTTTTTGCAAAATTGATCTATTTATTTACTAATTTACTTATTTTTGAACCCTAATTGTGGTATTAATGGAGAGGGGTGGAGAGTGTCATGCAAGACAATGGTAGATGAAGTTTGTAGGAAGCTCTGTAATGGAACCAACATGAGTTCACTCCTTGGTGAGGCAGAAATTACACCAGGTTGAGTTGTTGCATGAAGAAAACTTTATTTGCAGCAAATAAGGAGATCACGGGGAGTGGCTTCCAAAGCCATGACTCCCTGAGCAAGGGTGAAAGGATTCCTTTTATTTAGGGTTAGGTTGAATGATTAGATAGGGAAGCCTTGTCATCATATGTAGAGCTAGGCATAAGGTCTCTTATGTGTCTTTAGGAAACATGTGTATATAAACATTGTATGTTATGTAAATGAGGCTTATGCTCCTCCTTCGGTGGAGATTTTGTGTTATAATGAGGTAAAGGTAGTTGTCTGTCATTCTAGAGGTCACTCCATAGTCCATCTGCGCAGGTGTGAGACAGGGTTTTAGCTCAAACTGGTCTGAGTGCTCTGGGCCAGCTAGAGGTCTTATCAGGGCAGTTGCTATTACTCCAGGAGTGATTTCACTTTGCATTTACCTGAATTAAGAGATAAGCTGGAAAGAAGAACCTAAGGGGAAAATATGGTGGGACAAAGGTGTGTGAGTACAAGCAGGTGGACTGTTAAGGTCAGGTCTTGGGGTCTAGCGGGTGACATCTGCACAGCAGAGTGCAGAAGGAAGGACACTGCTGAGTTTCATCCCTCTCCCTCTATATTTTGAGTACCAGATCAATATAAATAGCTCTGGCTTCCATTTATTGAGCACCTTCTCTATTCCAGGTTCTAGGTTAACACTTTTAAGAATATTTTTAAAAATATTTTTTACCTTAAAAGTTATTATCCCTGTTTTATAGTTAAGGAAAGATCATTCACTTTATTTGAAAGATGGGGGTTAATGAGTCTGTTAAAAGTTAAGTGAATACTTCTCAACTCAGTTTCTGAGGCCAGTATTACCTTAATTCCAAAACTAGGTAGGAGAGTACAAAAAACAAAAAAGAAAATTATAAACTGATATGTCTCATAAAGCTAGATGTAAGGATCATTAACAAATATTAGCAAATCAATTCAGCAATATTGAGAAAAAAACCGTAACAACCAAGTGAAATTTATTCTAGGTATCTAAGACTGTTTCAACATATGAAAATCAATCAGTGTAATGTACCATATCAGTAGGATAAGGAAGAAAATCTCATGATCATATCAATTGATGCAGAAAAAGAATTTGACAAAAACTAATACCATTAATGATAAAAATGATCAGCTATCTAGAAAGAGAGGGAAACTTCCTCAACTTGATAAATATATCTACAGACAAAATCTATAGCTGTAATACTTAATGGTGAAAGACTGACTATCCCTCTAAGGTTGTGAAGATGGCAAGTATGTTGGGGCACCTGGGTGGCTCAGTCGGTTGAATGTCCTACTTCAGCTCAGGTCATGATCTCATAGTTTGTGGGTTTGAGCCCTGTGTCAGGCTCCGTGCTGACAGCTCAGAGTCTGGAGGCTGCTTCAGATTCTGTGTCTCCTTCTCTCTCTGCCCCTCCTTCCCTCACACACTGTCTCACTCTGTCTTTCAAAAATAAATAAATGTAAAATAAATAAATAAATAAAAAAGATTTCAAGTATGTCCACTCTTAATCCTCTTATTCAACATAGTATTGCAAATTCTAGTCTATACAATAAGGAAAAAAAAAGGTGGGGAGTGAGGGAGGGAATAAAATCACACAGACTGGAAAGGAAGTAATGCAACTATCTCTATTGGCAGATGACATGATTAGCTAGATAGAAAATATTGATTCTCCTAAAATAACTAGAATTAAGTGGGTTCAACAAGATTGCCAAATACAAGATCAACGTACACACACACATGCACACACAAGTAGACTTTCTATAAGTAAGAAAAACATTAAATCTACATCAAAAATGCAATACCATTTAAAAATGCTCCAAAGAATATGAAATGCTTAGGTATAAATCTAACAAAACATATACAAGATCTCTATGCTGCAATTTATAAAACGTTGATGAAAAAAATAAAAGAAGATCTGAGTAAATGGAAAAATATGTCATGCTCATGGATTGGATGACTCAATATACATGTTGGGGAGAAAGAATTTTCTCTACCACTAAATGCCCTTCTAGCTGGACTAAGAATCAAACTGACATGAGATAGAAGAACAGAAGAAAATAAAATTTAATAGCATATTTATGGGGAATCCACACAACTTGGAAATTCCAAAGACCATGAAACAACATGAAACTTACACTGAGCTAAAGAGAGGGGTAAGGTCTCCAATACAAAGGGAAGAAAGACCATTAACAGAAAGGTGGAAGATATTTAGAAAACAAACTTTGCCCTATTATGCAGATAAGTTTCTTAGATAAAGAGGAAATCTCTGTTAATAGCTCTATTCCTAGTATAAGCAGGCAGTTGAGGGAAGGGTAAAGAGCTTCTCCTGAATCTGCTGAGATTTGATTGCTTTTAATTTGAAGTAATGTTCATGGTACAGTGTCCCAACCTGAGGCAGCCTGCCCTTGGCCCCTACAGAGGAAATAAACATTTAATGAAATTTCTATTAAATTTCCAGCAACATTTTTGTCAACATAGATAAACATACTCTAAAATGTGTAAGTGAAAGGAAAGACCGTAGAATACCCAAAGCAATTTTGAAAAAGAAAAGTGAATTGGGAGAAATCATTCTTTCTGGTGTTAAGACTTACTATATCATTATAGTAGTTACAGTATATAGCATAGTGAAGTAGACACTGTAATACCATTACAGAGAAAGTTACACAGATCAATGGAAGAGAATAAAGTAACAAGAAATAAGTCTATATAAATATACCCACTTGATTTTTGACAAAGTTACAAAAGGAATTCAATGGAGGAAAAGTTGTGTTGGAGCAATTTTATATATAGGTAATAAAAAGAAAGAGAATCTCTACCTAAATCTCACACCTTAATAAAACATTAACTCAAAATAGATAACAGATTTAAATTTAAAATATAAAAGTATAAGAAATTATGAGGGGAAAAGGAGAGAATCTTCATGACCTAGGACTAAGTGAAGAGTTGTCAAACATGACACCAAAAACATACCAATAAAGAAATATTAATAAATTGGCTCTCATCAAATATAGAATGTTTGCTTTGCTAATGATCCTATTAACAGGATGAAAAGAAAAATCAGAGACTGGGATATACTATCTGTAAATTACATATCCAAGAGAGGACTTTTATCTAGAATAATAAAGAACTCTCAAAAGTGAACATTTATTTATTTTTATTTTTTTAATTAAAAAAATTTTTTGGTTAATATTTATTTTTGAGAGAAGGAGAGACAGAACACAAGCGGGGTAGGGGCAGAGAGAGAGGGAGACAGAATCTGAAGCAGACTGCAGGCTCTGAACTGTCAGCACAGAGCCCGATGTGGGATTCAAACCCATGAACTGCAAGATCATGACCTGAGCCGATGTCAGACACTTAACCGCCTGAGCCACCCAGACGCCCCTCAAAAGTCAACCTTTAAAAAGCAATTAATCCAATTAGAGGATGGGCAAAAGATACATCAAATAAGCACAAGAAAATGTTACTCAGCATTGTTAGCTACTAGGGAAATGCAATTACAAGCACAATTTTAATCCAAAGACTAAAGTTTAAAAAAATACTAATATCAAATTCAAGTAAAGATGTGGCAAAAGTGTATCATTCATACATTGCTGGTGGGAATGTAGAATGGTACATATAGCTGGAAAAATGACAGTTTCTTTTAAAATTAAAGATGTATACTACATAAGACTCAGCAGTTGCATTCTTGGGCATTTATCCCAGAGAAATGAAGACTTATAGTCACACAGAAACCTGTACACAAATGTTCATATCAGCTTCATTTGTAATAGACCAAAATGGGAATTACTCAAATATCCTTCATCAGATGAGTGGCTAAGCAATATATGATATACCTATGCCTTAGTAGACTACTCAACGGTTAAAAGGAACAATCTATTGATACACGTAGCAACTTGGATGAACCTCAAATAAATTATGATGAGTGAAAAAAATGCAACCTCAAATTCAATCTTTATATATATTATATAGGGTTATAAAAAATCTAGCCTGTATATGATTCATTTTATAATATTCTTGAAGTAATGAAATAATAGAGATGGAGAAAAGATTAATGGTAGGCAGAGATTATGAATGGAATGATGGGGGTGAGTGTGGCTATAAAGAGTAACACTAGGGAGACTTAATGGACGGTACCATGCTGCGTTTTGACTGTGGCAGTAGATACATGGACATATACATATCATAAAATTGCATAGAAATTCACACACATATACACATACAGATGAGTGCATGTATAACCGGTTATGTGAATTGTACCAATTTCAATTGCCTGATTTTGATATTGTGCTTTGTTAACACAATATGTCTAAATTAGAGAAGACTGGATACCTGGTGAACTGGACCTCCCTTTACATTCCTCCACAACTTTCTGTGATCCAATAATTATTTCAAAATAAACATTAAAAAAAAAAAGGTCAGCTGTTTAGTTAAAATCCTACTTAGCCTGAAGAATATACTACTGACTTTCTAGCCTCTCCAGAGCACGAGCTCTTATCCCTTGCTCCATACTGTCTTCTGGCTTCTAACAAGTGACATTCTGAGGTGAAGGCAGGAAGACAATGCCAGGTTATAAAAGTTAATATCAGGTATAAGAATTCCGTAACTTCAGATATGTCCTGATGCCCTATCAGGGAAGCCTTATTTTATGTGAAAAGTTGGATTGATAACCTCAGTAAAGCACCCATTCTCTTTTCTTTCCCAACTCACATTTTCTGTGCTCACTGAAGTCTAAATTGTGTTGAAATAGAATTCTAGGGGAAAACCTCCAGTGAACCTATTTGCTATCTTCTCTCTTATGGCTTATATTCTACTCTCCTTTTAAAGTGCAGCACTATTTTTCTGATTCTGATTCTGATTTTAAGCAACCGCTATTATAGAGACCTTTCTCTGTCTTACCTTCAGTTATTTTGCATTCTAAAATGTTTAAAGTTAGTTCCTCCAACCTAAGTGAATTCTTTCCAAATTGCTAGTTCTGTTTGGTTTGTTTTGTTTTGTGTGTGTGTGTGTGTGTGTGTGTATGTGTGTGTGTTTTCCTTCTCTCTGTCTTAAGCATATAGAATCACATCTGCTTAACTCCGGGATTGTTGAGATTTCATGGGGATTTGGGGAGTAGGAGGCATCTTGGCAGGGAGATCATTATTACTTTTTGATCCGCCTCCGGTATGCATTCTGACAATTCCTCCCACACCTTCTACTAAAAGTTTTCTCCTCAGGCTAATTGACTGTTAATGGAAGATAAGTAAGGCATTTATACATCCGCAACTCTCAGTATACATGATTTATGTCACCCTCTTAAAAAACAAGATTTAAACAGCAGTCGCCTTGTTTTTTCTCTGCCACATCAGAAGCTGGGTTTGTGGGGTGAATCAGGAGACAGATTTTATTTTCTACTTGAGTTCTTTCAGGTCCAATAGTGAGCTGCTACAGTTGAAGGTATAGGGATATAAGAAGGGCCAGTTTTTTATGTAACTAATATATATTTTGACATTATTTGAAAAATATTGCATTTTCATTTGAAAGCAGTCTTAGCAACATAAATCTTTTATTTCTTTTTTGTGAAAATTGACTTGTGGATTGAGAGTTTGGTACGTTTGGAGTCTATAGGTATAGTATGTAATCTCTGAACTAGCCCTTGGCCTCTTCAACACACAACAATTTTAAAGTTAACAAATCATACCATTTAGTTTTCCTGGCTAAGTAAATAAAGATACAGTCATTTAAATAGCCTTCTTTCAGACTTGTTGTGGAAATACGTAGTCATTATTGAAAAATGAAGTAGAATCTCTGGAATAGAATGTGTTCTGACTGTATTCTGTTCACAGTTCTCTCATCAATGGTGATTGTTACAAGATGGACTGAGAACTGAATGAATGACTCCCCGAGAGAAATACAGTCTATGCACAGTTGGCTGAGCCAGTTGTTTGAAAATAACATTTTGTGAAGTGCAAATGATTCAGTTAATTCTAGGAAGTGGGTCTGTTTTCCTATAAATTCTCTTGTAACTGGTGCTTCTCTTAAGTTACACTTTTACTATTCAAACATTAATTGTCTCTTTCAATATTGTGCCCTTCCTGACTTCCCAAAATGCAGGTTTGAGTCTTCATTATCCCCAATTAACTCTCTCAAAATCAGATCTTACTATAATACCCTCTTTAAAAATATCTCCTTATGCTTCAGCATTGCTAACTATGCCATGGATTGCATCTTTACTTTGGATCACTCAAAGATTACTTGACAACATGTGAACTGTATGTGAAGTCAAAGTGTAAATAATTGCACTTTTTCCATGAATGAAAAATTTACTTAAGGGCTAGTAAACGTTTTAAATATAAATACTGATTTATTATAGAATAGCATGAAATGCCACATGAATTTTATAATAAAATGTTGAAACCTCCAAGAAATGTCATGCTTGTAAAATCAATCTTCTTTGGATTTTGTGTTCAAACTCCGTATTATAGTATAGTATATAATTCTCTTAACATTTATACACCAACAAACACCGTATCCTGCAACTCCATACTTTTGACATTCTTACGAGATATCTCTGTGGATCTTAGTACTATTCCCAAAACCACTCATGCTTTTCATCTACCTCAATTTTTTCATGGTGTCTTCTATGCCTAGAATACCATTTTCCAGTTTCTCTGAATTGGGAATGCTATTCACCCTTAAAGTTTACAAACTCATTCAAATGACATAAATATAGTATTCCTTCCTCTGCATCTAAAAAAATTATTTCACATAAATCTATTCAAGCATACATTATATTATATCATGCTTATTTATGTATTTGTTACTTTTACCAATTATGAAAGCCTTGAAGTAAGAATATGTCTTACTATTATTTTTCTTTCTGCGGAGTTTTATAATATGGCCACAAATCAAATACTTTGACACTTTTCCCTCCAAAAAGTAAGTTTAGATCCCCTTTCCTTGAGTGTGGGCTATAGTTTATGACCTTCTGACAAATAGAATGCAGTAAAAATTACAGAATAACTTCTAAGCCTAGGTTATAATCAATACAAAGTAACTGGAAGTGGTTCATCATGCTGCCATGACAGAGATGTAAAATGTCTTTGGAACCAGTCAGTGGATAAAACTGGTAGGATTTTGAAAAGAAAAGTCATAGAAGTTGTTACAAGCCTTGAAGAAACTCTGTCTAGATGAATGGTGACAGTTTAGGAAGCTCTGCATGAGAGCTGAAGATAAATTTATCCATATCTTAGTAAAACCAGGAGGAAAGGAGGGCTTTGGTGTAGTAGGAAAAAGGTAAGCCACAACTATGCCTGCAAGAACATGCAGTGTAGAGAATGTACCTAATGAGTTGGAAGATCTGGCTATGGAGCTTTCTAGACTAAATGTTGAAAAGGCCATCTGATTTCTTCTCGATGCTCATGGTAAAATGTGAGAATAGAGAGATGAACTGAATTAAGCATTGTTAAATACAAAGGAGCAAGGATTTTATTGCTTTGAAATTTCTCAACCACTTCAGATAGCAAACACCACCAAGAAAACATGCTCTACAGATGAAATCAAAGCTGGGACTGTAAAATCTTTGTTAATACATCATAAAGCTCTAAGGTGATGCCTCAGAATGCTATTCAGTCAGGGGAAAAAGTGCTCTAAAAACTTTTAAGAGTATGCGTCACAGATCCTCTAACCCAAGTGATAGGGATGCTAAAAAGCTTAAGGATAATGCTCATTAGCTTAAGTATAAAGTAAAAAGGAATATATATTAAAGAGATTTGTCAATTTGACTTTTAGCACATTAAGATCAACAGAAGATCCAAACAGTTTTAAAAGAATTACATTGGTAGAAACAATGTCAGCTTGGACTGAAAGGGACAGTCTAAACTAGAGCTAGTTTTGCCATCGTAATTTTAAGCCTCAATGTTCTAGTGTGCATTGGATAAACTACCTAGTATGTTATAAAGTCATTTCAGTGCAACTATATGAAATTCACATTTTAAGGAATGAGATCTCCTACTAATAACCAGTGAGAAACTGACATCTCTAGTCAACAGATGTATGGTTGAGCCAAATTGGTAGCACATCTTTTAGTCCATTCAAGTCTTAAGCTGACTCAAACTCCAGCTACTATCTTGACTCTAACCTCATGTGAGACCCCAAACCAGAACCCCTCGGTAAGTTACTCTTATATTTCTGACTCTCAGAAACACTGATATAATAAATATTTGTGGTTGTATGTCATTAAATTTGTGTTAATTTATTACACAGCAAGAGATAACTAATGCAATTCTTTTTTTTTTTCATCTACTATATAGTTTGGTGTGTAGTTGTCACTTCACTAGTATTTACTGGAAAAGAAAAGGAGAAGATGAAGACATTGTTGGTGGAATACAAAATAGAAAAAATGTGATAAGAAATCATGATATTGAAATTACTTTAAAACTCTCTCAGTGAAAATTTTGATCATGATTTATGTTAAAAATCATTTGGCTTTAAATGTAAAAATGTTTGAATTTACATGGACAAATCGAGACAAAGGTGGTGGGCACTGATATTTATTGACTTTTTTCTGCACATCAGATAGATAGGCACTCGATTATGATCTTCATTAAAATTTGTCACTTAATCTTACCAAAAATTCTGGGAGTTAGGTATTATCCCCAACTTATATTTGAGGAATCAGCCTGAATGATATGAAATAATGTGTCCATATTGATAATTCTAGGAAGTGCAGAGGCTGAATCTGGTCCCTCTTCTATCTGATTCCAATTTTTCTAATGTTTTTGCTATACTATGAAACATATTATTAAAGATGCTAAAACTAGGGGCACCTGGGTGGCTCAGTCGGTTGAGCGTCCGACTTCGGCTCAGGTCATGATCTCGCGGTCCATGAGTTTGAGCCCCGTGTCAGACTCTGTGCTGACCACTCAGAGCCTGGAGCCTGTTTCGGATTCTGTGTCTCCCTCTCTCTCTGACCCTCCCCCATTCATGCTCTGTCTCTCTGTCTCAAAAATAAATAAATGTTAAAAAAAAATTTTATAAAAAAAAAAGATGCTAAACTATAGTAATTTAGCCTATTGGTTCTAGTATAGCAGGGGATATTTTCTTTTCCATGTATTATTAATTCAAGTTGTTTACTAAGAAGTTAAAACTGTTTATTAACAGAATATCTAGGGACATTCTAGAGTCAACTATGTTTACTTACAAGTTAGATCTTCTTGAGAGACTGTTTTAACAATGTAAGTGTGGGGCCTAGGAATATGTTTTTTGATAACCTCTATACAAAACAGAACAATTATTCTATATGTTAAACCAACAGAATTAAAGCCTTTCTCTTCAATCTCATGTCAGTTTTTCAACTTTGTTCTCTCCTTCCTTTTTTCTTTTTATGAAAACATTTTTTAATTCTCTTGAATATTTAATATTTTAATAACAAATTCATCATTAACTAAGAAGTAGAATAATTAGATCATATATTGAATATCATTCTGAGATCCTAAAGACTATACTTTCAGGGATCATTTCTATAGTTCATTAATTCTGAGATCCTAATTTATTAAAAAATAACACTAACTGTTGTTTGCTATGATATTGGAAACAAAGGGTTGAATGGGTTGTAATGAACATATGAACCAAATAGAATAATTCATATTAGTGCAGGACACAGAAGACATCAGAATAAGTGGCCTGTCTCTCAAGGTGGGTATTGGATCGCTTATGAAGACTATAAAATTTAAAATATATGCAGGTGCCTGGCTGGCTCAGTCAGGAGAGCATATGACTCTTGACCTTGGGGTTGTGAGATTCAAGCTCCATGTTGGACATTGTTTGTTTGTTTGTTTATAAAATATGTGCACTTGAATTGAAAAATGAATGGTCATTCTAAATCAGTGAAGACATCAAAACAAAAAAAAAAAAGTCAACACGGGGCGTTAAGTGACTTGTGGACAAAAACAAGTCATCCATGTTGAAGAGACATGAGGTAAAAGAGATGAGATAACCAAGAGCCTTTCAAGCCAGGTTAATATGGTCCAGTCCACTACTACATATGGTTTGCAAAAGGCAGAGTGAAGCAAGAGTGATTACTTAGGATGCTGTTGCAGTAATTCTAGAAAAGATGACTCAAACCAGAATTCGGGAGTTTTGTTAGGAAATAATAAGAATGGATGAATCTGACGAATTTTGTTTCTCAATCTGAGAAAGAAACTACAGAGAATCTGGGTAAATAAAATACAGAGACCAAAGATAATATCAATGTGTATAGCTTTCATAGATTGCAGATGAAACCACTCCTAACAGTCTTTGGGAAGCCAGAATGATAAACTGTGTTGACAGTATTATTAGCATTACTCAGAGTAGACTAACTACTATAGTAATTACAGAAATCTCTTAAACTCACTTTTATATATCTAAAGTATTAATGTGAATATTCCTGGTCTGGCGTTTCTCCAGAGCAGCTCTACTCTACATGGTGTCTCAGGAATCCAGGTTTCTTTGTCATGTGATTTCTTCAAATAAGACCTTAGAGTCCTTTCCTTTCTGCTGCATAGGTGGGTAAAAAGAAGTAGCATGAGCATTTGTATGGGAAAGTTGATACCCAGACCTCCATATGGTCTAAATCATTATAACTTCTGTTCCACTGGACAATCAGAAGATCAGAAAGTAGGTTCCAGTTACATAACTACATGCATGGGAACTGAGAAATACGGAGTGTTCAGGAAGAATAGGGAATAAGATATTGGTGAACGTGAGCAGTCTCAGATATACCAAAAGGAAAGGTTTTAAAAGAGTCATACAAAAGGGAAGAAGTCTGTAATTTGATTTCAGGTAAATGACAACAGGAAAACATTTCTTCTTTGTCTGAGATTATATTTGAATGCGTTTGTATTTATGAGACTGTATAAACTAACACTTTATAGATCAAACTGAAGATTAGAAAATTACTCATTTTAGTTGTGACCACATATCTTCAATAAATGCTTGTTCTTGTCCAATTATTATGTTCCCATCCATTTCTTACCTTGCCCTGATAATATTCACTTTTAATTGTAAAAGTTCTTTGAAATTGACTGTTTTATCTTTCTTGACTAGAGTTTCTCCTACATTCAGCCCTGCAGTTTATGCCATAAAATTTATACCCAATAAATTTATTTTTCTATATTACTGTGTGCTTTCAAAATCTCTAAAGAAATGCTGAGTTTATCTTTAACATTTATAACTTTATGCTTTACATTCTCAGCCTCGGAATATTATACACACTTGCTCATTCACTCACAAGAGTAATCATTTTACGATCTGGGCCTTTATCAGTTGGTGGGTTTTTGTTTTGTATATGTATCTGAATTTTACAAATTCATTTTACAAGTTCAAAAAGTTCTTTTAGGTCACCCAAGGAATTGCTGATTATGTGATTCTGGCTAGTGGGATTGTGAAAGCATGTTGATAATATCAAAACAAGAAAGATAATCACTTCTATTCCTAGAGCCCTGAGAATGTTACTTTGTCCTTCTCCTGACATTCTCCATGACTGTTCTGACTCCATGCTTTGCACTTGAGCTGTTCTCACTGTGGAGAGAGCCTTGGATTCCCTTAAGTCTAATAAAGTCCAATTAAAGACTGCTAGTTTCTGAGCTGTATACCCTAAGGACACATGTTAATGATGAGTTTAAAATGGTGTCCTATTACAGGCTTATAGAATGCCAGCCACCTTAGCACTTCCTTTTTAAAATGAGTGATAATTGGTAAGACTTTAGCATTCCTATTTAAAAGATAAGGAAGTACAGATTCAGGGAACTTCAGGGACTTTCATCAAGGTTACCCAGACAAGCCACACTTAGAACTTCTTAGGTTCTGAGTAGATTAAATAATTGAATAATAGAGCTAAGATCCATTTCAGCATGGCCCACATTTTTTTTTTTTTAAGGTAGACATATATATGTGGACTTGGGAAGAGGATGCTTCCAGTTTTGCCTTCATTTTTAAAGATTTATCCAGATTTTTATGGAAAGGAATTCACCAGAAAACTAACAGAAATTCCTTTCGGTACTATGGAAGAGTGCAGCCAAATTTGGGGCTTAGTATTATGATTTGCAGCTATCATGAAGATTGTTCTTCATGGTTCTTACACATTGCAAGATTACCCAGGAAAAAGGGTGAAACTATATGGTCACCATCACCCCATTCTTGGAAAAGACGTTTGAAGCTTGTATATTTGACACCTCTTGCCTTTCTCCCACACCCTGCCTCTATGAGGACTTTTTCATGTGTGTAATAATAATTCATAAGTGGGCCCCAAATTAGAATAGCTGTCTTCTTCTATCCTCTATGTCCCAGGCTACTAAATTCTCCACTAGCAAAATTCTTTAAGCATAGAAAGAAAATGCCCCAGAGATTCTATTTTTCCTTACATAGTCTGAACCTAGATATCATTTGTATAGACACCATAAGATTATATAGGAAAACATCTAAATACCAAGAGCAGACATCCATAGATTCAAAGCATTAAGGGCTAGAAAGATGTCTTAAAATGTATCTAGCAAAACTATTAACTTATGTATATAGTTCCCATAAAATATGAAAAGTCAGCTAGACTCCTGTCTTTTGAATAGGGGAACATCCCAAATAACACAATATACTCAAATAAAAATACCATAAGGAATACTGTTAATTTTTACATGAAAGAAAATGGAAGGAGTTTATGTGTGATGATAACACAGTAATTGGAAAGGGCTCTCTCCAAATAAATGAATCAACTGATAGTCCAAAAACATTGAAATGAAAACAGGGCGCCAGAGATTAGAAGAAGACATTAACTTTTTAACACACACACACACACACACACACACACACACACACGCTCTAACTTCAAAATGAATGTATATGATAGGATATATGCTTAACTGTATGAGTTCTCCAATTTCATATCTGTGCCCAGGTTAGCCTTGAAGATGGGGTAGGGTCAGATGAAGGTAATTCTTAGTTGCATGGCTTCCCAGGATCTGTGAGGATTTTCAAGAAGTATTCTCATTTTGGGTTCATGGTTAAAGGTCATAGATACATGCTTCCCTGAAATATATTTTAACACTTTGGCTGAGGAAGAGGTTTGGCAAGTGTCCTGTTTGGAGCATAAAATATTTAGAACATTTCTAAAAGCACTGTGAAAATTTGAATTTTCATTCCATCTTCTTATATGTTTATGTCCAATTGTCTTCTTGATCCCAAAATTATCCCAAAGATGGAGCCAGTAGGAAATTATTTTGCAGTCCAAGTCATATGGTAAGTAGTAGAGTTTAGTCAAGAAGTATCAATAGGATAGGTACCCACTAGTCTCTGAAGTATATTATTCTTTCATGGAATTTCTGTTGCTGCTGTTTCCTCTAACGGTAGTGATTATGTCTTAATCTGCATCGTGTAAATCCCACGCTGCCACACCCAAAACAGGGTTCAGTTGTTTGTTCAATAAGTAGACCAACAGTGAGGTTTATTAATTCCCAGATACAACAAGTTCCACCAGCTGCTTTCAAGTTTCAGAGCAGTAATGGTAAGATCACAGAATCATACCTCTGGCTGACTTCCACATGGGTATAAACAATAGATGATGAAAAAAAAATTAAAGTAGATCTAAAAAATTTTATGTAGCTCTAATGCAATTACTGTATAATTTTGGGCACAGCTTAAGGAGATTCTGAAACTCCTAATTATGTCTATTATAACTCTTCCATTTGGTGTTTTCTAGATACAGTTGGAGTAGATTTATAAAAGAAATTTAAAAGGGTAAAAAAAATTAAAGAAATGTACTATATTTTTATCTACATCAAATTTCAATTATTCTTGGAATAAGTGCTCAATTTTTTCAGGCTTTTCCTTATTACTCAGCTCTTTTTAGAGAATATTCCCTAGCACAAAATAACTTTAGAGATGCTTCTTCTGCTATTTTTGTGTCACTTTATAAGAGCTAGATATTTGATGAAAATAAGAAATTTGAATTATTCATTTCACAGTTTCACCCAGGTAAGTATTTTGTGTCATAATGATACTACAAACTATGTTGTTCAATTTTTTATAAGAATTAATATTCTCACACGTTTATGGCTTATTTACCTCATACTGGTAAAGTATCCTCTGTTAGACAAAATGTATATGATTATTTATTTCAATTTTGAATCTCTGTGAGCTTCCACAATTTATTGACCAAGATATTTTCATAATAATCAGTTTCCAGAAGACATCAATACTAAAGTTTAGTTCTTCACATTAAAAATTCAGGAAAAACCCTCACAACATTACATTGAGAATGATGGCACTTTAAACCTGTCATTCTAATGTAGCAGGAGTGCTGCCTGAGTCTTTGAAAAGCAAGCAATACTGAGAAACTAGGTATGGCTAAGGGGGTAAATATTTAAAAATCAGGATAAAGAAGAAAGGGTCTTTTTCTCCTGACTCTGTTGCTTCATGGATTTGTTTTCTGTTTTATGCTACGCAGTGTTTATCATTGTAGTCAGTGAATAGGATTCGTGTATTTAAATGTTTCTGCTGTTATCCAGCCAAACCGTGAAGGACTTCAGGAGGTATATGAGTATGATTTTTATTTTGGCGAATACTGCTGTACTAACAAGACGTCTAGTCAGGGCGAGGTGTGTTTACAAGACCTACCGCAATGACCGTTAAATTCATTCTAGAGAGGAGCAAATTTGTTTACCCTGAAACTTATTTGCTCGTGTGAAATTGCTCTGCATCTTTTCCAGTTTGTCCTAGATGGATACTTTAGTCGTTTTTCCTGGTACAGTGAGATCAGTTTCAATAGTTGGCATGAGATAAAGGACGTGAATATTTAATAATTATGAGAATTCCCACAAGATCATTCTCCACTTACTCCACCTCTTTGTCTTGGGTTTTGTTTGCTGCTTTGTGCATGGTGTTTTTTCCAAAGACAATGTCGGAACAGGATTATTCCTCACTCTCTCTTATTCTCTTGAGTGTGAGTCACAGTATAGCAGAACTAATAATCTATTACCTTTTCCTAACAATTAGAAAAATATCTCTGCTAAACCTCCATCCATCTCTGCTCTCTCTCCCTCCTTCTTCACCAAGGATATATTACAGCAATTGGAAAGAACAGTTTGTCTCCTTGAAAGCAGAGGACAAACAAGGATACTAACTCCTGTGTTCCTATCTTTTAGCTTACAACTGGATAGGAATGATGAAATAAAGATGATAAAAAGCAATATATGTGTGTTTACACCCTAATATGAAATAATATTTTACCAAATGATAAAGTGGCTTTTTTCCTGAAAAGGTCACTTTGTTTCTATACCTGTTGTCTTATTTATTGGAAACAGAGGCAACGACTGATAAGGAACTCACTCAAAAGTTTGTATAAGACAGTGACAAAAGAGGGATTCAAACGTTTGGACTTCTAGCTTGCTTGTCTTGACACTAAGCCATTTTGGCTCCTAATATATATTTTTTCACAATGCAGGAAAACATGCAATGTCTACAGTGAGCTAGTAATTTAAGAAGTTAATAAAGGTCTAAAGAGGCTAACTGCAGTAGTGGCACAGAATAGAATATCTAACTTAACCTTTTGTTGGCGTATTTCCAAAGGCAGAGACATGCTTTCTAAATTAGAACAACTGTGCATACAAAGGAATGACTTTATGGTTAGGCGTCCTACTTCAGCTCAGGTAATGATCTTGCGGTTTCTGAGTTTGAGCCCTGTGTTGGGCTCTGTGCTGACTGCTCAGAGCCTGGAGCCTGCTTCAGATTCTGTGTCTCCCTCTCTCTCTGCCCCTCCCCTGCTCTTTCTCTCTCTCTCTCTCTCTCTCTCTCAAAAATAAACATTAGCAATTTTTTTTTATAAATTGAAGGAATGACTTTAATTCATCTCACTACAGATGGAAATGTAATCCTTCAGTATTTCCATATCTGTATTTTCTGTCTAGTTATAAATTCAGCTTTAAAATCTTGTTATAGTGAAATATATATTGAGAGTATATATGAGATGTATTTATTTGATTATCAAATCTGTGCACACAAAAATGACCATAATCCAAGTGTGAAATTAATGTAAATGATTTCTTCTGAGAAAAACACAAGGAGATATTTAGAGTCATTTAAGTTTAAATTTCAAGAATGGAAGCAAACTTAGATATCTAGGATAAACATTTCGTTTTACGGAAGAGAAAAATAAGGTCCAGAAAAATGCAGTGAGTTACCAAAGATTGTATCACATCCATCCATCCATCCATCCATCCATCCATCCATCTTTCTATCTGTGTCTGTCTGTATCTGCCTATTATAGAAATAATCTATAACAGAAACTGGTAAATATTGTATCTGTATTATAAAGGTAAGGAGACCTTAGCTTCTGAGAAGACCTGATAGACAGTGGTGTGAAAATCTCTCATCCAATACTATTTTGGAGGGGATTTCTTCTTAAAAATGGTTTTCTTTGTAAGCAGATAGAAAAACAAGACTCCTGGGGCCCCTGGATGGCTCAGTTGGTTAAGCCTCTGACTTATACTCAGGTCATGATCTCAAGGTTTATGAGTTTGAGCCCTGCCTCGGGCTTTGTGCTGACAGCTGGGAGCCTGGAGCCTGCTTTGGATTCTGTGTCTCCCTCTGTCTCTGCCCCTCCCCCACTTGTGTTCTGTCTCTCTCTTGCTCAAAAATAAATAAACATTAAAAAAAAAACAAGATTCTTAATCTCTCCTTTTCTATGCAATCATGAGTGTATATAGGTGTTTGTGTGGCTAGATAGACAGCAGATATTAGAGTCTTGAAGGAAAAAGCAATCCAATTAAGTATTGAGGAGTAAATAGATGATCCCAGGTGGAATAATAAAGAGAAGAAATGAGAACATAAGACACTGATATGTGCAAAAACTCAAACATATAAAAACACTAGTTTATTCAAGGTATTCAAAACAAAAGGTTATTGCTTCAAATGTCAGGTATAAGTAAGAGGAAATGAGATTGAAGAAGTAGTTTAAAGGCACATAACAAAGGGTCTTTTACAAGAAGTGATTGATTTAAAGTTTATAGCCCAAAATGTCTTTATGCAGGGGAGTTAAATTAGGTTTTTAACAAAGAGTATTCTAGCAGCAGGTAGAGGAAAGCCCAGAAAGGGAAAATATTGACAATAAGAAGTCCTAAAACAAAGTTGTTCTAATGATTCAGAGAAGAAATAGTGAGAATCTAAACAATGGTAGTAGCAGTAGAGATAGAGAGGGTTGAATAGATATAAGAAATGTTTTAATGCTTGAATGTATAAGACAGTTCGTAAGACCGTTATGTCATCTGTAAGATGGACATCTAAACACCAGTCACTGAGACAATAAATATAGGAGAAACAGAGTGGAGTGAGTATGAAGATACTGAATACTATATTTGATTTGTTAAGCTTTGATTGCCAGTGGTTTATTGAATTGGAAATGTCCAGATAAGTGACTGAATTGGGAGCTCAGGAGAGAGAACAAAAGAGGAAATAAAGATCTGAGACTCAACAGTCATGTTTTGGTAGAAGTAATCTTATGAAGTTATCCCAGGTGGTATCTATAGACAACTATAAGTAGGTTGAGGACAAAATGTCAGAATACTAAAATATGGTAATGGATTTTGAAAGTGGAGCTAATAAATTAAAAAAAAAATAGTACTTTCAGGCATATAGGAGGTAAGCTAGGCAAACATGATGTCTAGAATTCATGGAATTTCAAAAGTTAGAGTGGTAAACAGGGATAATTGTGTTAACAAAAGTCAAATACATTAATTTTTTTTTAATGTTTATTCATTTTTGAAAGAGCATGAGCAGGGGAGGGGCACAGAGAAGAGTGAGGGAGACACAGAATCCGAAGCAGGCTCCAGGCTCCAAGGTGTCAGCACAGAGCCCAACGTGGGACTTAAACCCACCAACTGTGAGATCATATCCTCAGCTGAAGTTTAATGCTCAACTGACTGAACCGTCCGGTGCCCCTAAAAGTCAAATACATTAATGACTGAAAATAGAGTATTAATTGATTTGGCAATTTGGGGATCATCATAAATTTAGTAAAAGCATTTCCAAAGTGGTGGGAAAGAAAAAAAAAAGATTGTAATGGATTAAAATATCTAAGGATATAAAGGTATATGAACTAAATCTAGACTTTATAATAGTCAAAACATATAACAAATAGCAATTACATTTCCTTTTCATTTACTTTAGGGATTATTGTTTGAATGAGGCAATAGATCAAGAAAAAATTAGTTATTAAGAGAGGTATTCCCACAAATTATTTTCATATTCACAGTTGGATATTACAAATTAGAATTAGCTGACAACATTGTTGGTGGCTTGAAAAACTGAATATTATGTCAAAAATGGAAGATAATATCAAGTTATGGGGAAAAAAGGAAAAGCAAAGTTCTCCTCAGGGAGAAGGTGATAATTGTTTCTAATGGCCTGTAAATGAAGTGACATCTCTGTAGAAAGTACTTAAAAGCAATCTTCTCAGTTCAGTCATTTTTACCTCATTTTGTCTGTCTTTGAGGTCTATGTGTTTCTTGTGCATAGTCAGAAAAATAAGGATCTGGATTTATGAGATCAAATGATTGGGGTGCGTTATTCCTGAATCAACCTTGGCACAGGAGCGTGGGTCAGGAAGCTGTCCATATCGCAAGCTGATGTTGCATACTGGAGGTGGAATTCGTTTTCTTTGCCATAGAAATCTACTTAGTTTTCACAAAATTGGGAACTTTCAAAAATAAGATAAAAAAATGCACAGTTTATTCTTTCATAAACTAAGGAGATGGACCAAACCACAACGAGCCATTTCTGTTTCAGTGCATGAATACTTACCATAGTGAACCATTGATAAATATGGGTAACATGTATAATAAATTATTCCGTATCCTTAACAATGTGAATTTGTTGGAGGACCACATCATATCATTGAGGTGACACTAGGTAATGAGTAAGGAGTCTGTACTTTAATCCCAACTTTGCTAAAAACTCTGAATAGAAAGATGATTTTAACATTTTAAGGATTTAGTGGTCCTTCTTTGTATATTAAAAGTGTAGGATGCAATAATATGCAGTGATCCCTCTAATGTTGGGAGTTCAAAAAGCGAGGCTAGAGATTTTTTTTTTCTATTTTTTGTAATGGTTATTTATTCTTGAGAGACAGAGAAAGAGAGAAGGGCAAAGAGAGAGCGAGACACAGAATCCAAAGCAGGCTCCAGGCTCGGAGCTGTCAGCAGAGAGCCCAATGCAGGGCTCAAACCCACAAACTGTGAGATCATGATCTGAGCTGAGGTCAGATGCTTAACTGACTAAGCCACCCAGGCTCCCCAAGATTTTTCTTTCTAGAATCAATAATAATAGACTACACTAGTTTTTTTTTTTTTTTGCTTTGTTTTGTTCTTGTTGTTGTTGTTGAACAACATACATAAAATACATAATGTACATAAAATTAAATGTACTCATCATATAGTTTGATAAATTTTGGCAAATGTATGCACCCATGCAGCCAGCACCCAATCAAAATTTGAAAACATTTCCATCATACCAGAAAGCTTCTTTTTCCTTTTTACAGTGCAATATTTGCCTATCTCCCATCCTACCTCAGGCAATCACTTATCAGCTGTATCACTACTGATTAATTTTGGCTGTTTCAGAACTTCATATAAATGGAAACATTTTATTTGTACTCTTCTGTATCTGTCTTCTTTTGAACAGTGTACTATTTTTGAGATTCATTCATTCTTATTACTACGTTTATCTGTTGTTTATTTCTTACTGGTGAGTTATATTCCATTATGAGAATATACCACAATTTGTTTTCCATTCTCCTGTTGATAAAAATTAGGATTGGTTCTAATTTAAGGTTCTTCTTTTTTTTTTTTGAAATTATATTTTAATTACTCTTGTATAAAATACCTAGGACTAAAACTACTAAAATACTTCCCAGCATTGATGAATCTTCCAGTTATACTACCTGCTTGCCAGCGCTTAATTTTAAATTGCCATTAAATTATCAAATAGTTGCCGTTTAAAAAAAACATTCTAGTGTGAAAAATATTCTTACTGTGAATATAATTTACATTTCTTTTTTTTTAATTTTTTTTTAACGTTTATTTATTTTTGAGACAGAGACAGAGCATGAATGGGGGGAGGGTCAGAGAGAGAGGGAGACACAGAATCGGAAGCAGGCTCCAGGCTCCGAGCTGTCAGCACAGAGCCCGACGCGGGGCTCGAACTCGTGAACCACGAGATCATGACCCGAGCTGAAGTCGGACACTCAACTGACTGAGCCACCCAGGCGCCCCTAATTTACATTTCTTTGATGACTGATGTTAAACGTATTTGCATGTGCTTAATGCTGTTAATGAAATGTATGTTCAAATATTTTACCCATTGTTTTATACAGTTATTTGTCTCCTTATTACTGACTTTTTAAATGTTCCTATGAGTTCTTGGTACAGTCCTTTTTCTGTGAGTTTGTGTGTTTGTATGTAAACTAAATACATACACGGTTGACCATTGAATAGCAGGGGATTGAACTGTGCAGGTCAACTTATATACAGATTTTTCTTTTGGGTAAGTTCAGTACAGTACTGGAAATGGATTTTCTCCTCCTTATGATTTTCTCAATAACATTTTCTTTTCTCTAGATTACTTTAATATAAAGATATAGTATATAATTTAACATACAAAATATGTGTTAATCGACTAGTTATGTTATCTGTAAGACTTCTGATCAACAGTAGGCTATTAGCAGCTAAGTTTTGGATGTTTCAGAAGTTATACATGAACTTTTGACTGTGTGAGGGGTGGGGGGTGTCAACACCCATAACCCCCATGCTGTTCATGATCAACTGTATTATGTATACATATATATACATTTTTTTCCTTCCATTCTTTGTCTTGTATTTTTAATTTCATAATTGTATCTTTAAAAAAGCAGTAGTTTTTAATTTGAATGAAATATATTTAACTCTCTTATGGATATTACCAAGTCTTAGTGGTATTTATCTCTTGTTTATGCAGAGTGGTTGCCTACCCCAAGTTTGTGATGATTTTCTCCTTTCTTATTGATCCATTTCAAAATTTTGACAATGGTGGAGTTAGGGACTGAAGTTCTTCATCTTTTTTATATTTTTTAATGTAGAGATTCAGTTGATCTAGAGCCACATTCTGAAAAGACTATTCTTTCCACATTGAATTAGTTTATAGCCACTATCAAAAATCTATTGGCTATATATCATTAACTGATATATTTCTAAACTGTTTAATTGATCTATAATTCTGATGGAACACAAAGTCGAGACTGTCTTATTTTTTTGTAACTTTACACTAAGTCTGAAAATCAGGTAGTGTAAGTTCTTCAATTTTTGTCCTTTTTTTAAAAGAAAAAGATGTCCTTTGCATTTTCATATAAATTTTAGAATTAATTTGTCAGTTTTGATATCTGCTGATATTATAGGGTTGTTATTTTGTAGGAGCCATAGAAAAACTTGAGTATAATGAATATCATAAAAATAATAAATCTTCAATCCATGCATTGTGTGTACCTTTTGGTTTATTTAGATTTTCTTTAATTTCTCTTAGCAATGTTTAGTAATTTTTAGTGAAAAGGTCTTTCAAATATTTAGCTAATTTTTCCTATAACAGTTTATATATTTAATGCTATTGACTTTTCAAAATTTTATTTTCAGATTTCTTTTTGCTAGACTTTAGAAATAAAACTGATTATTGTATTTAACCTTGAATTCTGTGGTCTTGCCCTTGCTACCTTCCTTAAGATATACCTGGTTAGCTGAATGCACTGTCTATAGGAATGGAGATTATTTGCATTCATCCTTTCTAATTTTTAAAAATGTATGTTTTTATTGCCTTATCACCCTAGGTAATACTCCATTTCAATATGGAATAGAAGTGGTGAGGATGAACATTTTTGTATGATGACACAATTTTTCTCTTTTATTCTGTTGACAATCAGAATAAATCAATAAATTTGATTTTCAAATATGGAATCAGTTTTGTAATTCAGGGAACATGATTTGTTGTTCATAATGGATCATTCTTTTCATCTCTTTCTATATTGATTTGTTAATATTTTGTTGAATATTCACGTGTCTATTCTAATAAGTAATATTGGCGGGTCATTTGTTTTCTTTTATTCTCTTTGTTAGGTGTTGGTATTAGGATGATGCTGGTCTTACAAAATAAAGTGTGAAACAATCAACTCTCTTCTGTAAAGTGTGTAAAAGGTTAGAAATAGCTCATTTAAGAATTCAACAGTATAATGATCTGACCTTGGAGTTTTATTCATAGGATGATCTTTGTTTTGAATTAAATTATTTAATAGTTTTGCTAAGTTGACTTTCAAAATTTGCATTATTTTTTCTATCAGACTTATTCACATAAAATTATTTTTAGGGGTGCCTAGGTGGCTCGAGTCATAATCTCACAGTTCATGAGTTTGAGCCCCACGTGGGGCTCTGTGTTGACAGCTCAGAGCCTGAAGACTGCTTCGGATTCTGTGTCTCTCTCTCTCTCTGTCCCTCCCCTACTTGCACTCTGTCTCTGTTTCTCCCTCTCTCTCAAAAATAAACAAAAACATTTTAAAAATTTTAATAGAAAATTATGTTTAATATTGTCTTTTTATTCTTTTAATATATGTAGGAATTTTTGTGATAGATCTTGCATTCCTAATATAGATAATTTATGTTTACTCTTTTTTCTTGATTAGCATTGCTAGGTCTTTATAAATTAATATTTTCAATGATGAATTTTTATATGCAAATTTTCTCTTTGTTGCTCATTTTCTGTTTTGTTGGTTTTTATTTATAGAAACGTATGTCGTTTATTTTAGTTAATTTAGGCATTAAAATCTCTAAATTTTCCTCCAAATACCACTTTCACTGCATCCCATATATTTTTATGTATTTTGTTTACATTATTATTCTTTTATAAATGTTTTCTAGTTCACCTTAGGATTTTTTCTTTCATTTATAGATTATTTGGAAATGTGTCGTTTAATCTCCAAAAATCTCTTTGTTATTGTTTGCTAATATAATTTTATTATGGTAAGACAGAATACTTCATAAGATTTAACCTTTGAAATATATCTAAGTGAATTCATTGGGCTAGTACATGTTCTGTTTTGGTAAATGTTCCACATGTATTGAGATTGTGTGTGTGTGTTCATTCTTTCAAGGTATAGTGTCCTGTAAATGTCAATTAATTCCAATTAGTTGTTAATATTGTTCAGACTCTCTGTATACCTGTTATGCCCAGAATTCATGATCCCCAAAGACCACTAGGGAGCCGAGTCCGATGCAAAAGCAAAAGAGCCTTTATTCGAGCTAGCTCGAGCTCAGTCCCCTACCTGCACCGACGCAGCGGTGAGATACCCGGGAGAGAGAGCACGAGTTTCAAAAGGACAAAGGTTTTATTGGGGCCTAGGGGCAGTTGGTGAGGTAATGGCTGTGGCCTCAGTCGATTGGCTGGGGAGGGGTCCGAGTCCTGTTAGGCAGGTGAAGGGTGGGGGTTACTCAAGGGGAGGAGGTGTGGTCAAGGTGAAGGACACAGAACAAGATGGAGTCAGCCGGCATAGGCCCGCCCTTTCATTCCCCCCTTGTCATGTAGCTTACGGACCCAATCATGGGACCGGCTGCATTTATGGTGACAAGGGGAACAGAGTTTGGAGGTTTACGCCAAGTTCTGGGAACCAAGTGTCCCTGGGGTGGCTCTGGGAGGTCTGATTAAGTATTGTCCCTGAGCTGGTGTCTGTGATCTGCCAGGTGATGTTTTGGGGGCATGGGGACTCCCGGCAGCATCAGCAATGACATGCAGAGTTAACAAAGTTGCCAATATTAGGTGGGTGAGCTTGAGCGGGTTGTGTTGGTTCCAGTTGATGGCTCATCGAGTGACAAAGTCCTTCCGGATTGAGGAGGGGTCCGCTGGCCGAACGTGGGTGTGATGGACCCAGGTCGCGATGCCGTCTACTTTGAGAGCTGTGGGGGTTGTCAGCACCACGATGTAGGGTCCTTTCCAGCGCAGCTCGAGGGTCTCTCAGTGGTGCTTCTTGATGTAGACCCAGTCTCCCGGCCTGTACTGATGAGGTGTCGGGGTCGCGCCAGCCTCGTAGATGGCACGGAGGCGCCCTCTGGAGCCCTCTGGAGCCCTCGTGCGCCCTCTGGAGCCCTCTCAAGGAAAGAAAAAGTTCTTGATCTTTAAACTCAGCAATAAGTTCAGCTCGAAGGCTGGGAATAACAGGGGGTGGCCTGCCAAACATGATCTCGTGGGGAGTAAAACCCAGAGTGTAAGGAGTGTTTCTAACCCGGTAAAGGGCATACGGTAGGAGAGTCACCCAGTCCCTGCCAGTCTCCATGGTTAATTTGGTAAGGGTCTCTTTTAGGGTTCTATTCATTCTTTCTACCTGTCCTGAGCTCTGGGGCCTATAAGCACAATGTAATTTCCAGTTTGCCCCACCGCCTTGGCTACTGCCTGTGTTACCTGCGAGATAAAAGCTGGTCCATTGTCTGATCCTACCATGGCAGGAAAACCATACCTGGGTGAGATATCTTCTAGTAGCTTCTTAGCCACCATCTGAGCCGTTTCATGCTTGGTTGGGTATGCCTCCACCCAGCCAGAGAAGGTGTCTGTAAATACTAAAAGATATTTATAACCATACTTTCCTGGTTTGCTTCAGTGAAGTCGACTTCCCATTGGGCTCCTGGTCTGGTGCCTCTGAGCCTGGTTCCTTTTTTATTTGATGTGGCCCTCGTGTTGGTGAGTTGGTAGGTCTTGCAGGCAGATACAACTTGCTCTATTTTGGTGTCCTCTTGGTGAATCTTGATTCCTGAGCTCTAATATTGAAACTCCGAGCCAGTCTGGCAGCACGAGCTCCTTGTTAGGTGTGTACCACCATCCCTTTATCTCCTGGGCCATGGGGAGTTTCTTGATCAGCTGTAACTCCTCCTGGGAGTATTTGGGCTGGTCTGGTAAAACTGGGTCTCCCAAGTCCGGTAGTTGTTAAGCCGTTTTCTAGCTCCCAATGTTAGTGCCTTGGTAAGGGCGACGAGCTCTGCTCGCTGGGCTGACGTTCCGGAGGGTAGAGCCTCCGCCCATACAGTGTCCGTTTCGGTGACCACCGCTGCACCTGCATACCTGTGTCCGTCCTGCACAAAGCTGCTGCCATCAGTGAACCAAGTAGCCTTGGCATCGGGGAGGGGCCGGTCGGTCAGGTCCGTCCAGAATCCATGTACTTGTTCCAGGATTCCCACACAGTCACGTAGTGGAGCACCTAGGTCAGGGTCAGGCAGCAGGGTTGCAGGATTGAGGGCTGCACTGGGGTGGAACCGCACTCGTGGAGGGTTGAGTAGGAGGCTCTGGTAATGAGTCATACATGTGTTACTCATCCATCTATCAGGAGGCTGTTTCAGGACCCCTTCAATGGTGTGTGGGGTCGTGATCCAGATCTCCTGTCCTAGGGTCAGCTTATCTGCATCCTTGACTAGGAGTGCTGTCGCTGCAATAATTCTTAGGCATGGCGGCCAGCCGGCAGCCACTGGGTCTAGTTTCTTAGACAGGTAAGCCACTGGGCGGTTCCAGGGGCCTAAGGCTTGAGTTAGAACCCCTTTTGCTATTCCCTTATGTTCGTCTACAAAGAGGTGGAAGGGCTTCGTAATGTCTGGTAGGCCCAGGGCTGGGGCACTTAGGAGGGCCTTTTTTAACTGATTAAAGGCAGTTTCTTCTTTTTCAGTCCATTTAAATGTTTTCCCCTCTTTGGTAGCTTCATATAGGGGCCTGGCGATCTCAGCAAAACCTGGAACCCAGAGGCGGCAGTAGCCGGCTGATCCTAGGAATTCCCTCACTTCTCTTCGGGAGGTGGGAGTAGGGATCTTTAGGACAGTTTCTTTTCTGGCATCTGATAACCGCCGCTGTCCGCCCTCCAGGATATATCCCAGGTAACTTACCCTCTCCCTGCATATCTGAGCCTTCTTCGCGGATGCCCGGTACCCTAAAGCCCCCAGGGTAGCCAGCAGGTCCTGGGTCCCTCGCTCACAGTCTTTGGCCGTGTCGGCAGCAATCAGGATGTCATCTACGTACTGTAGGAGGGTGAGGCCAGGGTGCTCCCTTCTGTACTCACCCAGGTCCTCGTGTAGTGCCTCGTCGAAGATGGTGGGTGAATTTTTGAATCCCTGAGGTAGCCGTGTCCAGGTGAGTTGCCCACTGTAGCCCTCCTCCGGATCATGCCACTCGAAGGCGAACAGGGGTTGGCTCTGGGGTGCCAGCGGCAGACTGAAGAAGGCTTCCTTTAAATCTAGTACAGTATACCAGACCCTGGAGGGCGCCAAGGAGCTCAAGAGAGTATATGGGTTGGGAACAGTTGGGTGTATGTCCGCGACCCTCTTATTTACTTCTCAGAGGTCTTGGACCAGTCGGTAGTCATTTGTGTGAGGCTTTTTGACCGGCAGTAAGGGGGTGTTCCAGGCAGACTGGCAAGGAACTAGTACCCCTAGGCTTTGTAGTCTCCGGATGTGTGGCTGGATCCCCTTCCGGGCCTCCTGTGACATGGGGTATTGTTTGATCCTTACCGGACTCTCTCCTGGCTTGAGCTCTACCAGGACCGGGGTCCTGTGAGCGGCTAGTGTTATCCCCCCCATCTCTGCCCAAACCGAGGGGAATTCTTGTAGCCATCTGTCTATATTATCCTCTCTCGGGAGCGCCTCCTGGTGGAGGCGGTATTCATCCTCCAGTTTCATGGTCAGGACCTGGATGGGGTGGCCCTTGCCATCGGTGACCTGAGGCCCCCCTTGTCTGAAAGTTATCTGAGCTCCAATCTTGGTCCGTAAGTCCCGTCCTAACAGCGGGTAGGGGCATTCTGGTATTACCATAAAGGAGTGGGATACCCGGCCTGGCCCCAAATCTACTGTTCTTCGGGTAGTCCATGAATACTGGCTCATACCAGTTGCCCCTTGTACCCAGGACTTCTTGCTGGCTAGTTTTCCTTGTGGGGTGCGGAGGACCGAATGTTGTGCTCTGGTGTCGACAAGGAAGTCAACAGGGGTCCCCTCCACTTTAAGAGTTACCCTGGGTTCGGGGAGAGGGTCCGAACCCTGACTCCCCTAATCACTTAGTTCATCTAGCTCTAGGACTTTTACTCGGTCAGTCTTGCTTCCTTTCCCGCCGGCCCTTTTCAGACAATCTCGGGCCCAATGCCCTATCTCCTTGCAGTATGTGCACTGATCCTTCTGCAGCCTCTGCTTCCCCCCCTTGGTGGTTCCTTTACCTTTTCTTGCGTCGTCTGCCAGCTGCTGGAGACAGTGGTCTCGTTCCTCGGGGAAGTCAGCAGTGGTAGCTAGTAGTATTCTGGCCAGGTCTCGAGTCTGCTTACTGCTGGCAGCCGCCATGGCGCGAGCCTGCTTGTCCTCAGGAGGCTCCCGGTTATTTTATACCTTTTCGGCTACCACCAGTAAGTCCTGCAGACTTTTTTCTCCTAGTCTATCTATTTTCTGTAATTTCCTCCTAATGTCTATGGCCGATTGGTTTACAAAGGCCATGATAACAGCTGCCTTGCTTTCCGGAACCTCTGGATCCATGGGGGTATAAGGTACGGAATGCCTCCATGATCCGTTCTAAAAAGGCAGACGGAGATTCATCTTTTCCCTGTTGTACATTTCCTACCTTGGCCAAATTGGTTGGCTTTCTAGCAGCCATTTGGAGACCCCCCATTAGAGTCTGGCGGTAGACCCAGAGCCGCTCCTTACCTTCTGCCGTGTTGAAATCCCACTGGGGCCAAGTTAAGGGGAAGGAGGCATCTATCTGAGCCTGGTTGGTGGTGGGATTCCCGTCTGCGCCCGGAACTAGTTTTCGGGCCCCATTGAGGATTCTTTCTCTTTCTTCAGTCGTGAACAGGACCTGCAAAAGCTGCTGGCAATCGTCCCATGTGGGCTGATGGGTAAAAAGAACAGAGTCTAATAAATCAATAAGCCCTGCCGGTTTCTCGGAAAACTTAGGATTCTGAGCTTTCCAATTGTAGAGGTCACTAGTGGCGAAAGGCCAATAGTGATGGGGCTAATTCCCCTCCACGTCTGGGGGTCCGGTGGTGCGCAGGGGCAGAATAGTGGAGTCGGCGGCGGAGGCGGATTGCTCCCTCTGAGCCCTTTGTCTGGTAAAGGGCGGGCTTCCCATTGGAGCGTTTCTGCCTCCCGCTCTTGGAACAGCATCTGCCTCCCCCGGAGGGGGAGGATGGTGTTCTTCCGGCATCCTAGAGGGGTTATACGGGGGAGGAAAAATTAATTCTTCTTCAGTCCCCCCTTGTAGGACAGCGTAGAGGGGCGCTGAAGGCTGGGTAAGACTTTTGTTTTCCTTCTTATTTGTCCCCTGCAAAGCAAGAATGGGTTTTGGCTCCGGAGGCAGCGGGGCTAGGAAGGGCTTAAGCCAAGAGGGTGGGTAGAGGGGTAGTCTGAGTCTGTCCCATAACGTCCGTCCAGTAAGTCCACAAAACAAAACAAAGACACACAGAAACAGACAAACAGAGGGCCCTTAGAAAGTCTTCCAACTCCGTGGAAGCAAAACTGAAAGCTAGCTTAGACCTTTGAGGGGATTCCACATCACTCCAAAACTGATATGGGGATTCCACGTCCCTCCAAAACCGAAAGCTAGACGACGGCCTCACGCCGACCAGCGGGAGCGACCTGCCTGTCTCAGACCTTTGAAGGGATTCCACGTCCCTCCAAAACAGATGAGGGGATTCCACATCCCTCCAGAAGGGAGGATTGGAACGTCTTCCAAAACTCCCGGCCCGTGGTCCTCCAGTGTGTCCACTTAGACCGCGTCGGGCACTACCAGAATTTCAGAAATGAGCTCACACAGAAAAGTCGGAACAAACAGACACTAACTTTGGCCAGTCAGGCTCTCCGGGTCAGGGGTCCCTTGGGGGTCTTGGGGATCTCGGGCCGAGCCCCCAAATGTTATGCCCAGAATTCGTGATCCTCAAAGACCACCAGGGAGCCGAGTCCGATGCAACAGCAAAAGAGTCTTTATTTGAGCTAGCTCGAGCTCAATCCCCTACCTGCACCAATGCAGTGGTGAGATACCCGGGAGAGAGAAAGCGAGTTTCAAAAGGACAAAGGTTTTATTGGGGCCTAGGGGCAGTTGGTGAGGTAATGGCTGTGGCCTCAGTCGATTGGCTGGGGAGGGGTCCGAGTCCTGTTAGGCAGGTGAAGGGGGGGGCGTTGCTCAAGGGGAGGAGGTGTGGTCAAGGTGAAGGACACAGAACAAGATGGAGTTGGCCTGCGTAGGCCGGCCCTTTCATACCCACTGATTTGGGGCTGGAGTAGGGTGGGTATCACCAAAAAAGATTTCCTGTCATTAGGCTATCCTTTTCCCTGTCCCTTAGCTAAGGAGAAGAGGCTTTTTTGTCTGTCCTGTCCACAGCTCCAGCTTCCCCTTCCCCCAGCCAGGATGTGTTGGAGGCAACAAGAATCACAGAGAATGCACCACCATGTTGCTCCTAAAATCCCAAGTTCCTGGGAGGCCTATCTTCTTTCACCTCTCACAGTATTCCTATGTTTTTTCAGTCTGTTATGCCAGGGCTATTTAGTTGTCAGAAGAAGATCCTGGGAGAAATGAGATTACTCTATCCTGGTTAATCAGAAATCCCGTAATTCTAGCAGTTTAGACCTCCAGCTTCAACACCCAGAACTTCCTCTGGGTGTAACCAAACTTATATGAGTTTGCTCCTTGGTGATTTATAGATAGACAATAGACCAGGTGGAGTTGTCATACAAAGGAAATTTCATTTGCAACAAATAAGGAGATCACAGTGATAACTTCCAAGGCCATGAACCACAAGCAAGAGTGAGTGGGTGACTGGGTTCTTTTTATTTAGGGTTTAGGATGGATATCCATCCAGAAAGAAGAGCTTTGTCATGGCATGTAAAGGCAAGTATAAGGGTGCAGAGGCATACTTAGAAAACATGCCTGTGCATGTATCTTGTATAGTAATGAAGCCTGTGCTCCTCGTAGGCTGGAGACTTTAACAGTGTAATGAAGCAAAGGTAACTGTCAGTAGAAAAGAAGGATGCTGTGGGCATGCTCTGAGAGCCGGTACAAACTGGATGGCATATTGGGCTCCTTATCTCAAGTAAGAAATTCAGGGCTTTGCTTACTTTTCAAACAGCACTGGGAATTTTAGCACTGACTTATTGTCTCTGATATGGTTAGGCTATTTCCTGGCCTCAAGGAGACTGTTAGTTTTTGCATTCCCTTTGTTCCCTGAAAATCCTTAACTTTTGCATTCCTTTGTAATTCTGACACTTCTAGGAAGTTCTGCAAGGAGTATGCTTAGGCAAGTAGAGGCACTGATCACAGAAGATAGCTGGAGGGCTAAAGTAATTTCTCCTGTGTCCCTGAAAACCATGTGTTGTCTTTTTCTGGGAATCCTAACCCTCTGCTCACATCTCCACACCACACACAGCTTTGGTGGGAAGCAGGGAGCTTACTTTCCATCCCCACCCAGAAGAAGCAGGCAGTGCTCTTATTTTCTCCCCAGGTAGTGTTTGCAGAGCTGAGCAGACAAGTAATCTTCTATCCTCCTCTTTGAGAAAGTAGGTTGAATCCCAATTTACCCATCAAGGTACTGTCACTGGGGGCCAACAGTGATCTGAGCTCCCCCCCTCACCTAGCAGCAATAGGACTAAAAAGACAACAGCCAGAAGCAGGGCTAGTTGGCAGTCTGAGCCCCTGTTGTCTGCCTGCCCAGTAGGAGCTGATCTTTAATAGTGAATGGTTAAATAAACTGGCACATGTGATAAAATTGCATAGAACTAACACACACACACACACACACACACACACACACATGCACAGAGTACATACACTCTAGTGAAATCTGAGTAAGTCCTGTGGATTGTATCCATGTCAATTCCTAGGTTGTAATACGATTACTATAATAATAACCCTATAACCGATAGGGAAACTGGTGAAGACTTTCCACAGTTTCTTTGTATCATTATTATTTGCAACTGGAAATGAATCTAAAATTATGTCAAATAAAAAGTTAAAAAATAAAATAAGCCTGTGATCATGCCCAACAGCAGTAAAGTATCACTAAAGTCTCTCTGCTCTGTCTGGATCAGAATTCCAACATCTCCCAGCAGTGCTTGATCAAACAGAGTTTATTGAATAGCGTTAAGTGACAGAGAATAGCAAATGGAATGTCTGGGTGACTCAGAAAAGAAAGGAGAATGATTTGTTGTTGTTGTTGTTGTTGTTGTTGTTGTTGTTGTGGGGCTAGGGATTTATATTGGAAAAGGGTCTAGGATATGTGTTTCTTCAGGAATCCATGGTAGGGTCCAATCAAAGGCGAATATCATGTGAACAATAGGTGTTATTCCATATATTACTGAAAGTGGGGGTATTGACACCAGTGTCAGCTGAGGTTTGTTTGAAGCTAATGTTCTGGAACATGTTTGGGATCTGGCTCTTCTTAGATGTTATCAGGTATTTGGAGCCTAGGACAAAACTCAGAGAATGACTAACTTCCTTCCTTCCCCCTTGAAATGGAAACATAGCTTCTTTGGCTTATTCAGAGCCAAAATATGGAACATGAGTAAATGAGGCCTAGCAGGAAAACAGAAGTAGAACCTTTCTGAAATGGAGTCCCTTAGGCTTTCCTACTTTAGTGTCCGTTCTGTTCTCAACTCTGTAGCATCTGCTCTTTGGTTACCTTTTTTATATTCTTACCCTGTGTGAAAGTTCATTACCCAGGATTCCTAGGAGGCCTTTCCACATGGATTTCTGTGGTTCCAGTACTGCACCTCTCCTCTTCCAGAACTAAAAGCTGAGTGTTGTCGTGTCCACCTCTGAGCCCCCCTCTCAAGACAATATTCTGCTGCCTGCTGTCCGATGCTTATAAAACAATTGGCTGATTATTTCCCCCCTACTTTTATGGTGGTTTTTTTTGTAAGAAAGTTAGTCCAGTGGTAGTTAGCAATCATAGATAGGAGCAGAATATTCCAGGTTAGTTTTTAAACCATTTTCTAGCACCACTTAATGTTATGATTTGGGGCACATCACTTGAGTTTCCGTTTCCTCATTTATAAAATAATACAAAATACCCTTTAAAAATCAACTTCTATTATCATCTAAATGAGTTGCCTTTCCTACTAAACACTACCCTTGCAACTTTTGTCTGTGGGATCAGCATTTTATAGAAGATGAATAAACTATTTTTAGAATTTAATTGTACAACTCTAAACTGGAGGTTAAGATAGAGTATACATGAGTCAGAACGTCTGTATTTTCAAAATGTGTCATGAACTTCCCTAATGCATGGATTTATTCTCTTAATAGCAATAATGTTTCACAAAGTTACATTGTCATTTAAAAAGCTTAAAACATCACCACATATTATAATGTTGTAATTTAACAAAAAGAACTATGAAGTCCTCCATTATAATGACACATCTGACAGAAACTGCATTTTGATATGAATCATCCCACCAACACAAAAGAAGTTCTATAAACAAAGATTACTCTCTTGTTCTTCTGTGAGAAATTAATACAAATTTGAAGGAAAATTATTAGTTTGCTCTGACAGTCTAAATACATATTTCTCCAGGAAAAAAAAAATAGGGCTTAACCAATGCTTTTCTCAAATCAAATTTATTTCAAATACAATTATTCAACTAGAGTTATTTGGGATCATTAAATTCCTGCTTCAAAGTCACAATATCAAAAAGGAAAAAAGAAGTCTCAGAGACAGACAAATTCTAAATTATAGATTATCAGGTTGAGACTTGAATATATTGAATCTCACAGGGTTGAAAATGCTTCCTTCTTAGCTGATAGATGTATAGTTCACCCTGATGTTCTAGTATCCAGTGGGGGCATACTGGGCTAAGTAAGCACCGTATAGATACAAGAGATATAATAATTAGTACCTGCCCTTGGGTTGTTATAATTTTATTAATGATAACAACAAAAAAGGACAGGCTTACTTAAAAATTTGCATATCAAAGAGAAGATGTCTTAAGAAAATAGCATGTTAATGTCAAGTATGTTGTAGAGGCAACAAGTGCTGTTATCTTCAACATTTACATCTACAGCTACTACCTTGACCTTATATTTTCTCGAACTATTTAACCCTGTGACCTTCATTCCTCTTCAATTTAGTTTTTAAGAAGCAGACTCAGAGTGGCAGCATATCAACATTTGGAACTGTTCAACCACAAAAATTTGAATTTACAATGTCTTTATTCTGTTTTTGTCCTTAGCGTAACTTAACTCGGTGGCCTTTTCCTGGTGACATACCATTTTCTATTGTACCTGGATCTCATAGTCAATAAATAAGTCTAATCAAAAGTAAGTTTTTTAGTTACTAATGAAGGTCCAGAAACATATTCTTTTTACTCTATATGACTTGGCTATTTTACCAAAATAAAAAAAAAATCGCAAAGTATGGTTAAGGTACCAACTAGTAGCTCAGAACCTGGGGTGCCCAGATAAGAATCACTCAGCACACTAAATAACATATTAAAAGCCAATGACATAACATTGAGACCTAAATGCAAATGCTTCATTATAGGCATCAAACTTCTATGACCGTTTGGATATCAATCACTGTTAATCACACACATTTTAAAAACTATGAAACTGTTATCAAAACCCTAAAATAAATTGCTGCTGTTTGTTGAGTAAATAATCACAGATTTAGGAGGGACTATATGCTTTGGAATCAGATTAGTGGAATTTAAACACCAACCCTACTTTAGTCAAATTAATAAATCTGTTGGTATCTCTGCTTCTTCATCTCTATATATTGATAATAATCTTATCTATCTCAGAATATTGCACAAATAAAATAACACATATATTATTAGGATAGTGCTGTTCTATATAAACTGCTTAATGTATTTTGGCTATAATTATTGTCATTTTTTTCTAATAAAATGTTACATTAATAATAATTTACTAGACACAGGGAGAAATAGATGCAATTCCTCCTAAGTCAGATAAGCTTCTCAGAGAATGGAGACGTGAAGGACGCACAGGATGTTTTTAGATGGATAAATACAGAGGCGACAAGGACAAGCCAGAAGAGCAGTTAGGAGCTTATAGCATTTATAGGGAACAGGTAATGTGTGACTAAAATAAAGAGAAGAGGAGGGGCGCCTGAGTGACTCAGTTGGTTGAGCGCCCGACTTCAGCTCAGGTCATGATCTCACAGTTCGTGGGTTTGAGCCCCGCGTTGGGCTCTGTGCCGACAGCTCAGAGCCTGGAGCCTACTTCAGATTCTGTGTCACCCTCTCTCTCTCTGCCCTTCCCCTCCTCATGCGCTCTCTCTCTCTCTCTCTCTCTCTCTATATATATATATATATATATATATAATAAATATTTTAAAAATTTTAAAAAAAGAGAAGAGGAGATAAATCAGAGATATTTATGATGTATATTGATATGTTGCAGGGTTGATAAGATGTAATAAGTAAATGGGAGCAAAATCAAAGGCCCCTGTTTTCTGGCTTAAGTAACATGGCTCATATTTTTCTTCACTGAAATTTGGCACATGTCTAAGGAGGAAATTGATGAGAAAATTGGAGGAAAAGTAACATAGTCTGGATCATAAATAGTTTATGTATGTACAAGCTGTTTTTCTTTTCTTTTCTTTTCTTTTCTTTTTTATTTTCTTTTCTAAGTATTTAATTGGATGCTTACTGGGACCAGGCAGGTAACCTATATGAGGAAGATGGATTCGGTCTGACAGTGACAAATTGGACAACACATGCTAACTCAGCTCCGACTGACCATCGCCATGCTAGAATGTAGGATTGATGTTACTAAAGCTTCCTTTTTTTTTTTTTTCAAGAGAACTTACAATCTAGGTTTTACAAACTCTAAATATTTGTGTGAAGTATATTTGTAATGAAGTGATCCCCCAAAACACATGTGGTTCACATTCATCCCAAAGATTTCTAGATTGTGACTTCTCATACAGATTTACCCAGATACCCACCTATTGATTCAAAGCATAATAATTAAATATTTCCTTACTGTCAAGAACTGTTGTAGGTGCTGGATATACAGGAATGGGCCATCTGAGGATATGTCACAGTTAGCATTGTGGAATTTTAAAATATTGTCCAAGAAAATTACATAATTAAAATAAATTGATGGTTTGATTAGGTGACCACCGAAATGCCAGTGGAAATGTGATCTCAGGAATGCCTCATAGAATAGGAAGAGAATCAGAAGGAATTTGCATGACAGAAAATGATAAATTCATTTTAAGAAAGATGCTGTAGTTAACAGAGACAAAAGTTACAAAAAGACAACAAATTGGGATAAAAATGCATAGTTGGTTTAGTAACAAGTGTGTTACTAGAACCTTAGAGAAAAGAAAACAGTTTCAGTGGGGAAAAAAAGGAACAGAAGCCATATTTTAGTCATTGGAGAATGAATGGAAAGTGAAGAAGTGGGCGTGATGACTATAGTTTATTGTTCCTAGAGGCTTGTCTAAGAATGAAAGCACAGAAATAGTGCCATAAGTAGTTGGAAATACAGGGTTAAAGGAAGAACACATCCTTAAGATGTGAAAATATTTGAGCATGTGTTACATAAAGTTAGCAAAAAGAGAGATATTACAATAAAATAAGGCGGGGGGCGGGGTGGGGGGACAAGACATGAACTGGAATTCCTGAAGAGACTCTAGCTTTCTAACAACCCAGAAACTCCTTTCCCCTGATTTTTTTCTATGGCCACCAAATTTTAGTTTCCTGGGTGACTTATGCCACTGCTACTCTTGATTATTGCTTCTGGGATTATTCAATTTCATTCAAGAAAATTGAAAACATCAGAGAGAGAGAGAGAATTTTATTAAATTATACCTCATTTTGAGAATCTGTATATAGTGACAGTGCCATGAAAATGTCACTTGTGAGGTGTTGTTTCAGCAGCCAGCTGGACTTTCTCAGTGTGTCATCTGTCCATCTATTCATCCATCCATCCAAAAAAACCCCACATTTTTTAAGGACCTTCTCGGCCTGCCTCCAAGCTGGAAAGTGACTGAATAGAGATATGATTAGAATCCACCTGTAGCAAGCCACTTTGACAGCAAATCCAAAAAACTTCATTTCACCACTGGACTGGGAGATCTCTTTGTGTAAGAATCGTATCTTATTTATATTTCTGTATGCAATTCTTGCATAATGTAGGTCTTACGTACATTTCTTTTTGATGTATGATCTGACTCCTGTCTTCCTCTCCAGCTTCACTTCTCACCTCTTTGCCTCTTAATCACTAGTCTTTAGCTCCATGGGTCTCTCTCAGCTTCTGGGTCATGTCAAGCCTTGCCTTAGCACCTCAGCAACTGTTCTTTCTCTTGACTCTAATATCCTTCCTCAGAAATTCTATGAATTGGCCAATTCATATCCATTACTTCTTAGTTTCAATATGAATCCTCACAATGGCCTTTCCTGACCACATTATCTAAAAGAGGATATTAACTTTCTAAGATATTGCCTTGTTTATTCCTTTATAAAGTTTTGTACAAATTGCAAACTCATCCTGTGGAGGAGGCCCCCTCTTCCAAGTCTCAACTCATCTCCAGAATCTGCCTACCTTTGTTTACTCTCCAGAGCCTTAAGATGGATTTTTTTGTTTTGTTTCGTTTTGTGTAACTTTGTCTGAGTTTACAATCATTATCTGCAGGAAGGTTAATGCATTGGAAGATTATTAACATGTTTTGATTTCTAAAAAATTCTGAAAAGCCTGTATCACTAGAAAAGTGCATGTTTCTTTAGGCATTTTCTTAAAAAAAGAAGACATTAAAAGTATACATTCTAATAATAATAGTCTTCAGAATGAAAAGATACTGAGATATAGTTCCTGCTACTTCCTTTGTAATACTGCTTTTCAGCTCTTTTTTTTTTTTAACCAATTTCTATTTCTTGCTCAACTCAATTAATAAAGCCCTTGAAGATGGATGGCTAAGAAACTTGGAGAAGCTTAAGCATTAGAAGTATCTGACTCGTTGACTAAAACACTGCATAGATTCTGTAATAGCAATACAGGTCCATGTTTTTAGAAAACAGTTGAGTTAAAAACTCACAATTTTCTCAATCAAAACGATCCTGTCTATAACCCATTTTTCTTTTTCTTAATTACATTTTCATACTCCAAACTTACAAAAAATGATTAGTGTACATTATGTTCTAATTACTTTCCAACTTCATTTTAATTAATGATGCTTTTTTTGGAGATACCAGAGCAGTGACACACATAACTCACATAGCTTTGATGTTTATATTTTTGTTACTCTCTTTTTAACTCAAATGCGTATTTTATTCCCTTCAAATTTATAAAAATCAGGGCTCCCATGGGCTCCAACTTAGTATGCTAAGCTTTATCTTAGAGCAGATTTTTGTAGTGGAGAACATTAGGGGTTTATAATGGCTAAGTCAGCAGACCCTTAACTATAGTTATAATAAAGGGCATCTCAAGCGGAGAGATCATGCTCTCAAAAACCTCCACAGTAATATCTCCAAGCTAAAGAGGAACAAGAGCCCCTGATTGGCACTTTGTTACTTGAATGGTCCCCCACTGATGAGGCAGAAAGGACATTAAGGATGATTTTAGCACAATCTAAAATCTCGCTGATGCCAAACTTAAAGCGGTGAAAGCCATAATGCCATTTCTAAAATAATGCTCTGGAATCAGGCGGGCTCTGCTCCCCAAGATACCCAGGACTTCTTCTTCCTTTTTATTACTTGTAAAAGGCCCTCTTCATCATTATGTCGCCTGTCCTGCACTGCTCAAGACAAACTAGGGAATAATCTTCATCTATATGCAGCACAATCTTTCTGCTGCTGGTGCCACGATATAAACGGGTTTTATTAAAAATTAAAAATATTGGTTTTACTTTCCATCAGGATGAAAAGTGAAGTCTCATTTTCGTTTTCAGTCCCGTTTTCTCACTGCCGTCCTTCTTGCATTGTACCTCAGGACACTGCTATTAACAGATAGGCTACATTCCCAGAGACCTTAAATTATGTCCGCCTTTCCTGAACTCTCAGTCATGAGGCAGTAACAGAAGGCAGAGGACCTTTCAAAGGCTAGGTAAGTAAGGAGATGCCAGGCTCCGCTGGGATTAACCCTCTTTCTTGATCTTGTGTCAGAATGACGCTGAGAAAAATATATGTGGTGTCTTATCGTCTTACAGCACATGGCTCTTAAAAGTCGAAAAGGCTATTATACATTGAAGAAAGTTAAAGGCCCAGAGAATGACTCCACAGTCTTCAACTCTCTTTAAAAAATAAAAATAACAAGGAACATTCTGGATGGTGTTCCCATGGACTACGTTTGTCTGCTACATGGCATGCTTGTTTCCCTTTTCTGATGTTAACTTTTGGGCTCCAGTTGGTATTTTTGGAAAGCAGAAAAGCGTGTATTGTGTTAGTTGCCAAAACTGGCTCCACAGAGCAGCACGCTTTGCAATTTTAAGGTTAAATTCCCTTCAAAGAGACTTGTTGGAACTGCTCTTCTCACTCCTATTAACTAGTGGAACTGTCTGACCTTTATAAGTGCAAGTCAATATTCACACTGTCAGAGGAGTATCAGTGGGAGTAATCTTTTCAGTCCCAGAGAGAAACAGTTTGCCACAGGCAGATCATGACTAGAGAAGGGGAGTTGGTGAGCAGTGACATAAAACACTTTTAAGTGAATTCAAACAATGTCTTTGACACAGCTTGGAATTTTATTCAATTTTAGTTGTAACACTGCCTACTGGTCCCTCTAAACTGCAAAGGTATCATTTTGAAATAATAAAGACAGAGAATGTGAAATGAAGCCTGTTAAATGGGCTCATCTCTTTTTATCCATACCTTTGAGAACACAGGTGGCTTTTGTCCCCAAAAATATACATCTCTGATAACCATTCAGAAATGAACATTATTATTTTTAATGAGCACCAGTAATTCTTTTCTCCCTCCAAGCGAGACCTAATACTGGGGTGACATTTTAATAAACTTGGCGAGAGAGAATTATGTATTTTTTGCCTTTTGTACCCCAAATTACCATCAGAATTTAACTTCAAAGCAATTTTTTTTCAAGTCAGTCATTTTCTAATGTGACATTCACAAAGTAAAAGGAGAGAAGGGAGCACTGTAATGTTGATTTAAATTTTGGTTGGCTTTCTCTTCATTAATATATCCTTATAATTATATTTGTGATCAACTTTGCTATTATAAGACTTATCTTAATAAAAATATAAAAGCATTGGTTTATTTTAAAAGACTGAGAGAACTATTTACTTACCATTGTTACCAATAAATAGAATATATCTTAGGAACAAAAAGCAATCTTGAATACTACTTAAATGTGTTGTTAGTGGCATCAGTGAAGTAAATCTGAAACTATTTCATGGTTTAATAGAACTGAGAAAATAATTTAAAATATCAATATTATTGGGAATAAAATTCATTGTAAAACAAGGGATATATGATAAGACATGGAAGAAAGAGAAAGAAAACCTTTAGCTTTTTAATTTGAATTAGAGACAGAACAAACTTATAATTTTATATATATGCATAACACATATATGTACACATACATGTTAATATAATTCTTTTTTTTTATTTTTTTTAACGTTTATTTATTTTTGAGACAGAGAGATACGGAGCATGAACGGGGGAGGGTCAGAGAGAGGGAGACACAGAATCTGAAACAGGCTCCAGGCTCTGAGCGGTCAGCACAGAGCCCGACGCGGGGCTCAAACTCACAGACCGCGAGATCATGACCTGAGCCGAAGTCAGCCACTTAACCGACTGAGCCACCCAGGCGCCCCAATATTCATATAATTCTAAACATAAAGGAATGTAATTTAATAATTAGATAACAAAGTACTCAAACACTGGAATGACTTGACAGAGGCAAGATGTTAAAAAGTTGTCTCATTGGCTAAATTTAGGAGATACAGAGCATCAAAATAAACAATAATAGAAAAAATATAATACTGAATTACAAATCAATCCATTAATTTAGACTAATAATTATTTGTAAAAAATTAAAATTAAAGGGGATATAGACATAACTATCTCATTTGCAAAAAACAATAAGGCCAACTACACTATTAAATATAGAGGAAATTACAGTGATAGCACAATTCCATTTCATAGCCACCGTAGCGATAATAGACTTAGGAAGAAGTCATCAGTAGATGCTAAAAACCCTGGGTAAGATATCTTTGAAAAACAGGATACTTGTGCAAGCTCAATGCATTATTTCAAAAAATATTTATTAACTACAAAAGGAAAAAGTGCCTTTTCAATGGATAAATCTGATAAAGACCAGTTTAATCAAATGGCTATTCTTAATATCACTTATCATACAAATTGACATCATGTACTTTACAATATGATGAATTAATCACTCAAGTAGTAGTCTTACCTAAATTTCTTAACTAAATCTAATCATGAAAAAATAAATGAAGAAACAATTAGAAAACCCAAATTAAGAGACTTTCTGTAAAACAATCTGGAGTAGACTATCTAAAAATATCAGGGCACCTGGGTGGCTCAGTCAGTTAAGCATCAGACTTCGCCTCAGGTCTTGATCTCCTAGTCCGTGGGTTTGAGCCCATGTCGGGCTCTGTGCTGACAGCTCAGAGCCTGGAGCCTGCTTTGGATTCTGTCTGTCTGTCTGTCTCTCTCTCTGTCTCTGCCCTTCCCCTGCCTGTGCTCTTTCTCTCTCCATCTCTCTCTCAAAAATAAGTAAACATTAAAAAAATAAAAATATTTATATTCTGTACTTTTTAGAAAGAAATGTATAAAAAGTCTGTAGTTTATAGGAAGTTAAAGTATATATGGCAACTACACAAAATGTGCCATCCTTATTTTTCATTCTGGATCTTAAAGATTTATAGAACACATTATTGAGATAATTGATAGTGGGCAGAATTTAATAGAGACTATATTAGATAATAGTATTGTATCAATGTTAAATGTCCTTTCTATTACAATTTTATGATGGTTATGTAAGAGAATGTCCCTGTTCTTAGGTGATTAATGTTTCATACTGAATTAATTAGAGATGAAGTGTCACAATATTTGCAACTAATCCTAAAATGGTATATTAAAGAACATGATAGAGAGAGAGACTGAGAAAGAGGAGGGTTGGGAATGAGAGAAAGGGAGAAAATGAGTAAAATATTAACAATCGAAGAGCGCCAGGGTGGCTTAGTCGGTTAGGCGTCAGACTCCTGATTTCAGCTCAGGTCATGATGTCATAGTCGTGAGTTTGAGCACTGTGTCGGGCTCTGTGCTAACAGCACAGAACCTGTTTGGGATTCTTTATCTCCCTTCTCTCTGCCCCTCCCTGCTCTCTCTCTCAAAAATTAATAAACATTAAGATATAGTAATAAATTAAAAATATATTAACAATTGATACATAGAAGGTGAGGGCATATGTTCTTCAAACATTGAAAAGTTCCTGCAACTTTTTGATAAATGTATAGTCTTTCAACATAAAATTTGTGAAAGAATTAAAAAGTACAGTATTTTTTCTGTTTTATATCTTTCATAAAAGGATAAAAAGGACTGTATCAATTTTGGCATATATTACATTATAATTGTATTACTTAGAATAAAATGTCTATTAATGATTTCCTGATAAAACATAGCTACTTATGTAGACAGTTCAAATAATTATAGAAATTTAGAGTTCCAAGGGTTTTGAGAGAGAAAATATAGAATCACAAATTCCTACTTCCCTATATGTTAGCTTTTTGATCAGCTTTTTGCTTTCCTATATTTTAAAACACTCTCCATTTTTTTCCCGGGCATCATTTAACATGCTCTCCTTTTCCCCAACTTAAGATAAAATAAACCCCTTTTCTCAACCCAAAGCCTATCTCTAGATACTACTTATCCTGCTATCTTCCTTCACATCTTGACCTATTCACTTTTTTTCACCTGGGCACTCTTCCACACATGGAGCTTAACACTCTACTGAAAAGGCTTTTGTCAAGGACACCATGACTTGAATGTTGCTTGATCCAGTGGGTACTTTGAAGCCCTTTTCTTGCTTACTCTCCAGAGATCATTTGACAAGGTTAACTTCTTCCTTCAGGAGGGAAAAATCAAAGAAAAAAAATTTCCCCTAGCTTCCACATTTCTCTTATTATTTTAGGTCTTTTATTGTCAGTCTTCTTTGCAGATTCTGTAGCTGCCCTGGTTCCTTAAATGTTTGTGATTGACAGATGTCTGTCCTAATGGTGTTTAATATTTGTATATTTCATCTGATCTTATGTTTTCAATAACCATCTGTATGCTAGTGCCTAAAAAATCTAATCAGGGGCGCCTGGGTGGCGCAGTCGGTTAAGCGTCCAACTTCAGCCAGGTCACGATCTCACGGTCCGTGAGTTCGAGCCCCGCGTCAGGCTCTGGGCTGATGGCTCAGAGCCTGGAGCCTGTTTCCGATTCTGTGTCTCCCTCTCTCTCTGTCCCTCCCCCGTTCATGCTCTGTCTCTCTCTGTCCCAAAAATAAAATAAACGTTGAAAAAAAAAAAAATTAAAAAAAAAAAAAATCTAATCAGAGTAAATGTCTGTCCTAATTCAAAACGTTTATATCCAGTTTACTATAAATTATCTTCTTTTGAATACCTTGTAGGTAACTGAAATTGAGCTTGTCTGTATTTTGTAATTACATTAATCTATTCCATGCTAATGGAAATTTTTTTATTCAAAAAATATTTGTAAAATGCCTGCCATATGCCAGGTTATTTCCTAGGGGCTTGGAATACATCAGGCAACAAAAGAGATAGATCCTTGACCTAGAAGAGCTTACATTTAATTGTCCAGGCCAGAAATCTGAATGGCATCTTTTGCGTATTCCTGTTCTTCACTGTCCCATCAAATCATATATGGCTTGGATTCACTTTTAATATGTTCATTTTTCTCTGAGAATAACATATTCTTATTCTCTTTTGTCTATAATATTAAGTAATCACTGGACTCTCATGCCAAGAAGTTTAAAACCATGCTAATTGATCAATTACAACTTCATATCAGTAACCATGCTTCTGAAAAAGAGCCAATTAGTAGCAGACAATTACTAATGCCACACTCCACACACCCACCTCCTGAAAGTTTTCCAAGTCCTGAATATTTTATTTTATTTTATTTTATTTTGCTTCTCAAACCTTATATAAGATTGGCAGTTTGTTTTCTTCAAAAGTACTATGTCTTACCAAGGAAAAATTTAACTTTTTTCCCCCTGATATTGAATGTTGACATCTTTTCCAATTCTACTCTCATTATCATTATTCTAAACTATATGTTAATAATATCAACCTGAGTTATTTAAACAGCTATTTCATTGGTCCAACATGCACTATCTTTTTCTTTTTAATCCATTCTTCAAATCTCAAATAATTCATTCTGTGAGGCCAGTATTACCTTGATGTCAAAACCAGGAAGACACATCACAAGAAAATAAAAATACATATTAATATTCCTTATGAACATAGATGAGGAAATCCTCAACAAAATACTAGCACACTTAATCCAATAACATATAAAAATGATTATACTTCATGACCAAGTGGTATATATAACTTGGAATGATGGACTGATTTAGCATATGAAAATCAATGTAATCCATATTAATAGATTAAAGGACAAAACAATATAGTCATCTCATCTGGTGCAGAAAAAGCATTTGACAAAATCCAATACCATTTCATGATAAAAACACTTGACAAGTTAGAAATAGGAGGGACTTCCTCAATTTTATAAAGGCATCTATGGAAAACCTACAGACAACATCATGCGTAGTGTCAAAGAACAAATGCTTTTCTTCTAAGATCAGAAACAAGAAAAAGATATCCACTATTGCTACTTCTTCTCTTTAGTATTGTATTGGATGTTCTAGCCAGAAGAATTAGTTAAGAAGAAATAAACAGCATCAAGATTAGAAAGAAGTAAAACTATCTCTGTTTATACCTCATGGATGATATGATTTGTAGATGTAAAATCCAGGGTGATCCACAACAAACCAACCAGCCACCAAACAAAAAACACTTTTAGAATTAATAAATGGGTTCATCAAGTTTCTGTGATATAAAATCAGTACAGAAAAATCAATTGTATTTTTGTATACTACCAATGAACAATTTGGAAATGATATTCAGAAAACAATTCCATTTACAATTTTATCCAAAATAATCAAAAGCTTAGATATATTTAACTAAAGAAATGCAAGTTTTACACACTCAAAACTATAAAACATTATTGAAAGAAAATATATATGTCAATAAATGAAAAAAAATTCATGTTCATAGATTGGAAGATTTAATATTGTTAAGAGAGCATTAAACTCCAGATCTATGGATTTGTCACAATCCTTGTAAAAATCCCAGTTTCTTTTTTTTTCCTTTTTCAGAATTCACATGTTGATCCTAATAGTGAAAACCATCTTGATAAAGAAGGACAAAGTTCAACAATTTAGATTTCCTGATTTAAAAACTTAATACAAAGTTACAGCAATCAAACACACTGTAGTACTAGCAAAGGATAGATATATATATATATATAAAGCAATGAAATATAATTGAGAGCCCAGAATTAAATCCATGCAATAAGCCCAATAATTTTTGACAAGAGTTCCACAACCTTTTATCAGGGAAAAACGTTTTCTTCAATAAATGGTGCTGACACAACTGAATATCAACGTGTCAAAGAATGATGTTAGATCCTTACCTCACTCCATATACAAAAATAAATTCAGAATGGATAAACAACCTAAATAGAAGAATAAAATTATAAAATTCTTAGGATAAAACATAGGGGAATATCTTTGTGACCTTGGATTGTACAATGATTTCTTATATATGATCAAAAGAATAAGTGACAAAAGAAAACATAAACTGGAGTTCATCAAAACTAAAAACTTTTATTCTTCAAAGGACATCATCAAGAATGTAAAAACATAGGAGACTTGTACCTAGAATACATGTAGACCCTATTATCTCAACAAAAAGACAAATAACCCAGTTTAGAAATGGGCAAAGACTTCAAATTTCTTAAAGGAAATATACAAATGATCAATAAGCACATGAAAGATGCTCAATATCATTCATCATCAGGGGAATGCAAATCAAAACCACAGTGAGATGCCACTTCATACCCTTAAGATGATTTTTTAAAAATTTACAGGCATACAATAACAGGGCTGGCAGGACTGGGGAGAATATTGTAACTCTCATAGATTGTTGGTGGAAATGTAAAAATGGTGCAGCCACTTTGAAACAGTTTGCTTCTCAAATTGTTAAATCTAGAGTTTCCATATAACCCAGAAAACCCACTCCTAGGTACATACCAACAATAAATGAAAAAATCTTATGCACAATATTCAAAACAGCATTGTTAGAATAGCCAAGAAGTAAAAACAACTCAAGTGTTCGTCAACAGATGAACGGATTAGCAAATGTGGTATATTTCCAGCCATACAAAGGAATGAAGTTCTGATACCTGCTACAAGAGAGGTGACCCTTAAAAACATGATGCTAAGTGAAATTATCCAGTCATAACAAACCACATATTTTATAATTCAATGCATATAAAATGTTCAGACTAGTCAAATGCATAGAGGCAGAAATAGATCAATGGTTGTTAGGGGCTGAATTGGAGGAATGTAGAATGAGTGCTAATGACCATGAGGTTTCTTTTTTAGAATGATGAAAATGTTCTGGAATTAGTGATGATGGTTGAACAACTCTGCAAATTTCCTAACAAACAGTGAATTGTACGTTTTAAAGAGTGAACTTTATGGTGTGTAATGCATTTCTCAATAATGGTGACATAAAAATAAAACTAACCCAAAGCAATTTGTCTAAAATGAAAGTGTAACCTTATTAAATCTGATTTTTTTTAATGCTTTCCAGTGGCTTCCTCTTGTCTTTATGATAAATTTCAAAGGCCTTGGCAGGAGCTTTAATGATGATCTCTATGTAACTCTCATTGCATTTCTTGGCACTCCCCACCCCAACGATAGATACACCAAACTCTATGCTTCTGTCATGTTAAACCTCCTTCAAGTCTGTACCTCTAAAATTTTCACTTCTCTACACTCAGTTCTTCAAGCAGTCTCTTCATCTTTCACTCTACTCTGAAACCTTCCTTTGCCCACCATCCATTATTAATAGGTTAAGTATGCTTGTTCAGTTATTCCATAAGGCGCTAATAGGTAGTATACTTGACTGTAATTGTTGGTTTCCTTTTTCGTCTCTCCCACTAGACTGGAAATCTACAAGGACAGAGATTGTCTCTCCTATTCTTCTTTTCATTCCCAATGCTATAAGTAACAAAATGCATATTTACTGGATGCATGTATCAATGAATGGGCTCATATTAGTGTTATCTGAATATTTTTGGTGTGATGGTTTTAGTAATAGTTCTAATTAATGAAGCTGGACTTCCTAAAAATATAAATTTCTTCTTACAAAAATTTAATTTGCTTTTGTTTACCATATTTATGATATTGCAAAACTGATGCCTTAATGGAACACATAGTAGGACCATCCTATGGCTAGATTTCTAACCACCCCGATCATCTGTCTTCACAGGCACAGTTATCCTTCATTAAACAAAATGCTTAAGCATGAATAATTAGTTCCTGTTTAATAAAATTGGTAATAATATAAATTTGCACAGCAGCATATTGCTTTAAGGATGAACAAAAATTTGGGGGTCTTTTTTTAGTGACTGTATTCTTCCCTTTAAACATCTAAAACTTATTTTGGTCAAACAAGTTGGATTCCATTAGCCTGTGTCTGCTCAAAGTGAGCTACGCAGAGAGCAGGATCCCATAGGCCTCTTGAAGGTTTCCAAGTCAGCTTTGCCCAGTTTGTTATAATAAAAATATTTGTGTGGGTCTCCTGAGTGGCTCAGTCGGTTCAGCGTCTGACAACAACTCAGGTCATGATCTCACGGTTTATGAGTTCAGCCCTGTGCTGACAGCTCAGAGCCCAGAGCCTGCTTCTGGTTCTGTGTCTCCCTCTCTCACTCTCTGCCCCCTCCCCTGCTTGTGAGCTCTCTCGCTCTCTCTCTCTCTCTCTCTCTCAAAAATAAATAAACATTTAAAAAATAAATAAAAACATGTGTGTTGACTTATATTTTCAGATGGGCTATGTTATTAAAACAGACAGCCATAAAGATGGTAGGATGCTTATTTAAAAACAACCAGTTTTCCATGTAAATAATGGAAATTATTTAATAATGCCTGATTAGTAATTAGTGATTTGTTAGATGATGCTTAGTTGATGATGAATTAATATATTAACAGGTATGTTAGGCTTGTCCAGAGAAACAGGTCCAATAGAACTGAGAGAAAGAGTTTCAATTTGTTATAAGTAGTTGGCTTATGCAATTGTGGAGTATAAATCCTAACTAAGATCTACAGTCGATAAGCTGAAGACCCAGGAGAGCTAATGGTGTAGTTCCAGTCTAATGGCCCACAGACTTCAGACTCAGTACAGCTAATGTTTCAGTTTGAGTCCAAAGGCAGGAAATAACCTATGGCCCAGCTAGAAAGTAGTCAGGCAGGAGGATTCCCCCTTATTTGAGAGAGGGGCAGCCTTTTGTTTTATTCAGGCCTTCAACTAATTGGATGAGGCCCACTCACATTACGAAAGGCTACCTGCTTTACTCAGGGTATTGATTTAAATGTTAATGCATCCAAAAACACTCTTACAGAAACCCCTGTAATAATGATTGGCCAAATACCTGGGCAACCTATGGCCCTGTCAAGCTAACGTATAAAATTAACCATCACAACAGGCATTTACTACATGTAACTACATGTTACTACATGTAACTACTAGGCATTTCCCTTTTTGTTTGTAATTATTTTTTATTTTTACTTTTTGAGGAGAGCTGTTAGTAATAGGTGAAATCCTTTGTGCTCCAGTTTTCAGATTGGTGTCTGTTGCAGGCAGAATTCTGAAATGAGCTGCATTGAGTCATGCCTTCATATAACCACCTCCCACTGAGTATGAATTGAACCTGTGACTTGCTTCTAGCCAATAGAATTCTGCAAAGGTAATTGGAAAGTCATCCCCTTGATAATGTTATAGTACATAATATTCTGCCTTAGCAGACTGGAGTAAGAGCTTCTTCTAGCTTTGAAGAAGTAAGCTGCATTGTTATGAGAAAGCTAAGTGGTAAGGGACCTCAAGGGCCTCTGGTTGCTGAGAGTGACACCTGGCTAATAGCCAGCAAGAAAGCAGCAACCACAATCCTACAACCACAAGAAATCACAATCTTCTGACAACCGTGTGAGCAGCCTGGCAAACAAGAATGCAACCTGTGAGATGTTGAGCGGAGGACACAGTTAAATCACTCCTAACCTTCGACCGATGAAAATTGTGAGATAATAAGTATATGTCGTTCTAAGCCTCTAAATTTGTAATGATTTGCTAGGCAGCAGTAGATTAACCAATGCTCTATTCGCCACCAAATTCTTCTCTAAGCTTAACATGAAAAACTGTTGAGGTTGTCATATTTTGAAATGTGGACTGGCAGACTGCATTTAATTACAAGTTAATAAGACAAATATAGAATGTCCAAAAGTTGGAATGAGAGTTGAACCCCGTGCAGGAGCTGGGCTAAAAGAAATCCCAGACTGATAAGCAGTACAGATCTGACTCAGACATTTAACATGGAACAAAAGCATGTCGGCAACAAGTGCACAGTGTATTCAAATATGGCAGATAAGAAAACAGACATATTTTGATATCTAAGCTGACTATATGTTGTGAAGTTTGTAAACTCATAGCATGGGATTGGCTTCCAGGCACAACATTTAAATATCTAACAGATGATAACCGCACGAAGTCAGGGTTCTATTCTAATGAATGCCAGCAGCCTTAGCAAGCAGGAACAGGATTTAGGCCCATTAATGACAGTTTCTTATGAGAAATGGGATAGAATATAACGAAGTCTAAGACTCCAGTGTCTGTGCTGTAGTTACTTTAAATTAGGTTTGGATCAGAGAGGTCTGTATTTCTCCCTAATCTGTGACAAAAAGAGCTATCACTGACATCTAAACAACCAAGCCAAAGATCTTTGCATGTAAGTGCAGGTAGAGTTACAAATATATAGGCACATGAATAAAATGACCCTTTTGCTCCTTAGAGCAACCCATAGGTCTTACAAGGAGGAGAATTTCTCTGAGAGGCTCTAGCTCCCTGACTAGCACTGAGTATACCCATATTGTGTGTTGAGTGGGGAAAAGAGGGTTGCACTGAAAAACAGATTTGAGCCCAGGTCCATGTCTCTGATCAACATTATTCAGCGAACATCCATAGTAACAATCCAAACTACTCTCACAAGATGACTTAATGAAAAGTATCAGCAGTTAGTCACTTCTCACCCCATTCTAAATGGAATCAGTCCACACAATATTTGGACTCTTTATAATTTTTTTCTCTAATTTTTCTAACAAACCCATGTATCTCTCTTTTCTCTTATTCAGTGAGCAACCCCAGAGTTTCTTTGACACTGTTAAACAAATTCTTTAATATTTACTTATTTTTGAGAGGGAGGCAGAGACAGAGAGAGGGAGAAAGAGTGTGAGCGGGGGAGGGGCAGCGAGAGAAGGAGACACAGAATCCAAAACGGGCTCACGGCTCTGAGCTGTCAGCACAGAGCCTGACACAGGGCTTGAACTCACGAACCTCGAGATCATGACCTGAGCTGAAGTCAGCCACTCAACTGACTGAGCCACCCAGGCGCCCCTCTTTGGCACTCTTAGGTGCACATTTATGTGATTCAAGTCATTTTACAAAATAGTTATATAAGTTACTGAATGTTTGCTGGGGACTCTTCAATATAAACTCATTTTCAAGTCATGTCTGAATACTGAGAGAGTACATCAACAATATAAGCATGCAGGCACATCCGGATGGAAAAAACAACCTAAGATTATTTTGTCACATGAGAACTCCCTGTCGCAGGTCACTCTGGTCCTAGGGAAAGAACTGAACATTTCAAATGGCCACAGCTTAGAATGAAAGGAATATAGAGTCTAATAATGAGGTGCCAAACAAGATTACTAAAGCTCAGCTCTCTGTGATGCCAGCATTTGCTAAGATTCTTATTTAGAGTCAGATCAGATGTTACAAACTTAAGCATCATATTCCAAACTCCCCATAATCTGGACAAACTATGTTTCTAATATTAAATATGACTTTTCATTTTACTGTACCATGCTCTATCCTTTTGGCCCTTATATGTGTTCTTTCTGTTCTTTTTGTCCAGAATGCCTTTTAAGTGATGTTGTTTGCTGGAAATACCCCATTTTCCCTGAAGTTTTACATGGTACATTCTTGCCTAAAGACATGGTCAAAATATTTTTGTCCCCAAATAAATGCATCCTAACTACTCTTCTCGCTTTAAACTATTTCACTATCTTTGTTTATACCACAAATCATCTTATAGTATTATTGCCAGCAAGATAGTTGACTAGATATCCCAGAAAAAATTCTCCTCCCAATGTAGACATCCGAAAAATGCTAAGGAAAATATAACCACAAACTTTGTGCTCTTGAGAAAGTAAGTGAAGGCTACAGGTAGTAGAAGCGATGAAGTAGACAACACGTTTGTTATTATGCTGAAACCACAGGTGCCTTAGGCTGTTTGCAGATCTTATTAACTTAGGATCTAGGGAAAATAACATCTTTCCTGAGATTTCACATGTGGAGATCTTTCTTCTTTCATTGGGGATTGAAATTTGTTATTTATATTACTTATATGGTCCAGGAAATTCTAAGTTGAAACATTAATTTAAAAGTTGTTATTGCCTCGTGGTGCCTAGCAGAAAAGAATATAAATATTCTCTGAAGGGATTCAGCCTCAATTCAGGGCACATAGATTCCCACACGTAAAACCATGCCAAAACTGAGCTCACAATACAAAATTTCCAAAAGTAGAAATAAACAAGCCCCAGAATTAAGAATTGGTAGAAATAACAAGAAGCAAAATGAAGAGCTCCAAAAACTACATACACTGAAAATTTGGAAATAGAGTAGAAGCTAAGTGTGCTTAAAAGATCTAAATAAAATAGCTGAGTAAATAAAAAGACATTTTGAAAACATTACTAAAATTATTCAAAAAGAAAAAAAAGCTGCATCCACACTTCATGTGTAGCAGAAAAATATTCCAACAGGAACAAAGGTTTCAATGTAAAATAAGACATGATGAAAGTATTAGAAGGAATCATGGAAGATTTTATAGAGAAAAAAAGGCTGAAAAATTCCTCTATAGAAAATAGAAAATTTCTACATGGTAGCATACAACAACAACAAAATGAAAAGTAAAATAACAAAATGGGGGAAAATTAAAACTCATATTACAGAAAGATTAACCTGTCCCCCCCCCCCATATTAATAAAGAATGTCTATGGGATGCCTGGGTGGCTTAGTCAATTAAGCGATCAATTTCTGCTCAGGTCATGATCTTCTGGTTCCTGAGTTTAGCCCGTTTTGGAAACTCTGTTCTTCTCTCTCTGTCCCTCCCCTACTCACTCTCTCTCTCTTTCTCAAAACAAAACAAAACAAAACAAAACAAAACAAAACAAAACAAAAAAAAAACATTTAAAAATGCCTGCAAATTGAAAAGAAAAAAGACTAAAATTAAATATGAGTATAGGAAATGAACATGTAATTGTCAGAAATGGAAGTACAAGGGAGCCTTGGTGGCTCAGTCGATTAAGCATCTGACTTCAGTTCAGGTCATGATCTCATGGTTGGTAGGTTCAAGCCCCTCATTGGGCTCTGGGCTGACAGCTCAGAGCCTGGAGCCTGCTTCAGATTCTGTGTCTCCCTCTCTCTCTGCCCCTCCCTCACTCACACTCTCTCTCTCTCTCTCTCTCTCAAAAATAAATAAACATTAAAAATATTTAAAAAAAGAAATAGAAGTACAAATTCCTATCAAATAGGAAAAGGCATTCCTTTGGATCAATATATAGGCAATGCAAATTAAAACTAGGAAATATATCTTATATCAAAATATTAAAATTGTAGACATCTGTATGATACACCATACTATTTAGACTGTAGGATGATACACCCTATCACACATTGCAAATAGAACTGCAAATGGCTACACAAAAGGCCGCAATCCTTAAAGAATGCAATTTGACAAACAAAAGCAAAAATGAACTATTGGGACTTCATCAAGATAAAAAACTTCTTCCCAGTGAAAGAAACAATCAACAAAACTAAAAGGCAACCAATGGAATGGGAGAAGATATTTGGAAATGGCATGTTTGATAAAGGGTTAATACCCAAAATTTATAAAGAAGTTATCAAATTCAGCACTCAAAAAACAAATAATCCAGTTAAGAAATTGTCAGAAGACATGAATAGACATTTTTCCAGAGAAGGCATCCAGATGGCTAACAATCACATGCAAAGATGCTCAACATCACTTCCCATCAGGGAAATACAAATCAAAACCATGATGAGATACCAGTTCACACCTATAATAATGGCAAAAATTAGTAACACTGGAAACAACCGATATTGGTAAGGATGTGGAGAAAGGGGAACTCTCTTACACTGCTGGTGGGAATGCAACCTGGTATAGCCACTCTGGAAAACAGCATGGAGGTTCCTCAAAAAGTTAAAAATAGAACTGCTCTATGACCCAGCAATTACACTACTAGGTATTTACCCAAAGGATACAAACATACTGATTTGAAGGGGCACATGCACCCCAATGTTTATGGCAGCATTATCAACAATAGGCAAAGTGTGGAAAGAGCTCAAATGTCCATTGATTGATGAATAGATAAAGAAGGGGTGTGTGTGTGTGTGTGTGTGTGTGTGTATACACACACAATGGAATATTACTAAACTATCAAAAAGGATTAAATATTGCCATTTGCAATGATGTGGATGGAGAAAAAATATATTATGCTAAGCAAAGTAAGTCAGGGAAAGACAAATACCATATGATTTCACCCATATGTGGATGAACATAGCAGGAGGAGAAAGAGAGAGAGTGAGGCAAACCATAAGAGAACTATAGAGAACAAACTGACGTTTGCTGGAGGGGAGGTTGTTGGGGCTTGGCTAAATGCATGATGGACATTAAGAAAGGCACTTGGTGTGATGAGCATTGGATGTTGTAAGTGATGAATCACTAAATTCTACTCCTGAAACCAATATTACATTGTATGCTAACTAGAATTTAAATAAAAACTTAAAAAACAAAACAAAACAGTTCAATTTGGAAGATTTATATAACTTTGAAGTAGAAAATCTACATGAGCATTTATTTATCCATTAAGTTATTTTTGGAAAGATTTCTAGTGATAGTATGATATAAATAATCTAAACATCCAGTTATTAGATGGCTGAATAAATTAAGATAAATCCATAAAATGGATTACTATGCATCTGTTAAAAATCACAATGAGGAAGCTCCCTATGTACTGAAAGGATTACCACCTTAGTACATTACTAACTAAAAAAAAAAAAAAAAAAATATATATATATATATATATATATATATATATTGAGGAACAGTGACTGTGTATGCTACCAGTTGTGATTAAAAAAAAACAGGGTCAGAACACACATTTAAATTGCTTCAATAGGTCTAAAAATCTCTGGGAGATAGCACTAGCAAAAAGATATTAACAGCAGGCAATAGGAATTGGGGGAACAGGATTCCGTGGAGAGTTTTCATAATATATCTTTCTATCATTCAAGGTTATGTCAGGAAAGCAAATTCAAATAGATGCTTAAATTGAAGATATTTTTAATGAAGAGGTTTTACCTAAGTATTAGGCAAGGCTGAAGAAATTAACATGAGAAGTTGAGGCACAAAGAGATTAGTAACAGTGAGAAGCCATTATTACCTGCTATCCATGGAAAAGAGGAGGAAATGGATAGGATAGGATAGGATAGGATAGGATAGGATAGGATAGGATAGGATAGGATGGGGACTTTCTTAGAGGACCATCTGATCAGATCTGTAATTGTAGTGGGACACAGCAACTGACAGAATCCCTGTGCCAAAGCAGAGGAAAGGGGGGGGGGGGATATTAATCTCTTTCTTACCTTCATCCTGGTGATCTCCTATTCCTTTTATTGGACAAACTCAACCAGAAGCCAGATAGCAAGGAATGCAGCAATGCCATCCATAAGCGTGAGACTCCTGAAGCCCAGAGCAGGAGAAAGAAGAGGAATCATGTATTGTTACTACATGCAAGTTGAGATCAGAATTCGATACCATGTGGCATACAGATTGAGAAAATTAAAAGCCTGACGAAAGTCTTGTTAGTAAGACTTGGCTCAAAAGCGGTTCTTACACATGACTAGTGGGTATGTAAATTGATAGAACCTTTGGAAAGCAATTCAACTAAAGTTGGAGATGTACATTCCTATAAACTAGTAATTCCATTCTGAAATAAATTACCCCAGGGAAAGTTACTCATCTGCACCTGAAAACATGCACAAGAATATTCACTACAGTTTTTCTGTAATAGTGTAAATAATGGCAAATCACTTGAATATTCATTAACAAGACAGGGGAAATCTATGCCTTATTCATGCAACAAAAGAGTGGGCTGCAGTGAAAATGAATGAACTGGAGCTGCATCTATCAAACACAAATACCACACAAAAAGATAAATTGCTGCTGATGTTATTTGTATAAAATTTAGCTGCATGCAAATTATATTATAGATCATTTAAAGATAATAATAAGGATAATACTATATTCAGGATGCAGGATAATTCTGAGTCATGACAGATGGGTATGCAAAAGATTCGGCTGTTTGAAAAATGTTTTTTTTTTTCCCTTAAACTATGACGTGGCCATGCTGGTGCTCACTATATTTTGATCAGTTCTTAGGTGTATCTGTAATATAATAAAATATAACAATATGGTAAACAGGATCAAAGTGAAAAAAAATATATATATATATACATAATGAAAGGATACACGTGTTCTGTATTGAATTGTATTCCCCCCAAATTCATATGTTGAAGCGCTAATACTCGATATGACACTGTACTTGAAAGTAGGGCCTTTAATAAGTGAGAACTTAAGAGTGGGGCTCTAATCCAAGAAGGCTGGGATCCTTATAAGAACAGGAAGAGATACCAGCAGTGAGAGTACATGTAGAAAAGGCCATGTGAGGTCACAGACAGAAAGTGGCCATCTGAAAGCCAAGGAGAGAAGCAGCAGGAGAAACCAAACCTGCCAACATTTTCAACCTGGATTTCCAGCCTCCAGAAATATGATAAAAGAACAAATTCTGTTGTTTTAGCTACCCAGTCTATAGTAATTCGTTATAGTAGCCCTAGCAAATGAATACAACATGTAGTTTATTTCTTGGTACCCACAGTCGTTAGCTCTGAAAGTGTGATATGTCTCTGCCTTTCCATTGAATTTCCTTTCAGATGATCATTGGTGGAACTTCCTAATAGTAAAATTCAATGGTCCTTTCATTTCTTTCTGTCCTTTAGTGTACCTCTGAAAAAAATTACTACTATTTATCCTTCTTTGATATGGTTGCTTTTTAATATTTTTTTGTCTTTATTTTGTTGTTTTCAGTTTTAGTGGTTCTCCTCTAAAAATCTACATAATTTGTCCTTTCCCTCCACATTTGTTCGTCCTCTCTAAGATAATTTCTCTCAAGTCTATGTCTTGTCTCTTTTATGTCTCTCACTTTCCTCCATGGAGTGTCATGCAAATAATTCCCTAAATCGTATCTGAGAGCCTTTTCTCTTACTTCCCAAGGACAGAAACTAATTTCAGTTGCTTACTAATCACAGGTCATTTTATTATGCACTGACATATATTATCCCCTAGTATGTACATCTACTCTATGAATACTGTATTAATCACTTCTGTTACAGTAGCAATGACACATCATGAACAACGTAGATTTTTTAAAAAGGAAAAGTAATCTCAGCTATTAATGAGAAGACAAACACAGAGAGCTAACCACACATGGAAATGTGTTTAAACCCGTATCTTTCTGAATGTAGATTTTTGCTATTGATTATCAGTACCTGTTAATAATTTCCAGCTGCATATTCCATTAGCACCTCTAAAACACATATTTCTAAAACTGATTTTACCATTTTATCCTCATATCTGTTTTTCCTCTCATATTTCCACTGCCATCTTCTGAGTCATTCAAGCATGACAACTGTGTATTGTTTCTAATTCTCTTTCCTCTTCCTTGCTGTCCACATGCAGTAAGCTGCTTTCATCAGCCCCTTGTATTCATTGCCATCTTCCTCTTTCTGTTATTATTTCTTTGTAAGGCTGTTGAAATTATATGTTAACTGGATCCTTCATTTTCAGTCCTCCTCTTCTAGTAGCTTAATTAGCACAGTAATCTTTGTAAAGCCTAAGTACAGTCTTACCAAGGCCCTGATGTAGAATTTCCCTTTCAGATCTAATACATTCCCAGTGCCCCAGGGAAAATTTCTTTTAAGGCCCTACCACAGTTTCTTTTTCTTTCTTTTTTAATTTTGTTTAGTTAATTAATCAATTAATTAATTAATTTTACTTTATTTTAATTCCAGTAGTTAACATACAGTGTGCTCTTAGTTTCAAGTGTACAATACAATGATTCAACAAATTATGTTGGGAAAACTAGACAACCTCCCACAGTTTCTTGACTGTCTAACCAATCCATTGTGAGCCTATACATTCACTTTCATACCAGTTCCTGCTTTGTTTCCCTATGACTTTTCCATTTGTTAGTGCCCTTAGTATCATGCCTAAAATGTCCTTGATTTTTTGGGGCACCTGGGTGGCTCAGTCAGTTGGGCGACCGACTTCGGCCCAGGTCATGATCTCACAGTTTGTGAGTTTGAGCCCCGCGTCGGGCTCTGTGCTGACAGCTCGGAGCCTAGAGCCCTCTTCAGATTCTGTGTCTCCCTCTCTCTCTACTCCTCTCCTGCTCATGCTCTGTGTCTCTCTGTCTCTCAGTAATAAATAAATGTTAAAAAATTTTTTTAAATGTCCTTGATTTATGATTTATTGTAAAATATAGTTTAATTTCTGTCTTTAGTTCCTGTGTGTTAACATACTTTTGGCTTATTTCCAACCAGACACTTATAGCATGTCAGCAGTCATTGAAGTCTTCTTGCAACTTGTTTATCCACTTGACTCTTCGAGGAAGACTTAGAAGTTGATTTTTGACTTCATTACATGTGGTCTGCAATACCAGGTACTTCATAAAACAGATATAATGAACTTTTAATATTTTTCCCGTCTTTCCCTCTTATGTACACGACCCCCCAACTTTCTATAACATGGCACATGCATAAAACTGGGTTTGTGTTTAGGGGAACTAATATAAATGAATGCTACAGAGATAACAAGCTGAGGGCTCCTGCTTATTCAGGCCAATTAGATGCACATTATGGCACACAAATAATTCATTCAAGGTATGTGCATCAGTTTCATACCTCACCAATTAGGAAGACTTCCCATTTATAATATTTGATTATTGAATACTATAGGAAATAATTTAAGAAAGAAGCCACATAATCTTTATATTTTGACCTTTTAAATATTTGTGACCCTGTGCCAGAATTATCACAGTTTGCCAAAATTAGTTTCTCCTCAGCTCTTGAGAACGTACAGGAATGATGTCACTATCTACCTACTCAATCTATTGTCAAGGTGATTGTTCCCATATACCATTTTTTCTTCATTTGAAGATGCCAATGATTATGACACTCCATCTTTTTAATTATATCATGCTGACAAAACATAAGGAAACATTATATTAAGTGCATATATTGATTGTCTGATACTTCTCAACATCAGAAATGTTTAAATGAGTATGTGTTTTATAATCAATGATGTAGTGTTTGTCCATTTATTTAAAGGAGAATGGATGTATCATGTACTTCTTTGCTTGCAGATGACTTCTCATGGGTAGAAGCTTTTAATTCTCTTCTTACATGACAAACATAAAGGGGTGGTAACTGTGTCTGTTGAACTATCTCCATGTATTGGCTTTTTGAGCATTTTGTATGATTCATACATTCTTCTTGGAGCTATGTGAAAACTAAAGTAGGTCTCCAAGTGATTTTTAGGAGCCATGTATGAAACACCAAAGAATCCAGGACAGGTTAGGACTCCTTCCAAATCATACATGTGATTGTCCCTCCTTCACATTTGTGATTTTGAGTTGAAGAATGGTAGGTGCATGTGTATCTATTGGTACCAGCAATTAGTGCTTTAGTTGCGAAAGATAGGTTCATTATATGTACATTATCATACACAGTTTCAACACTCTCAATACTGTTAGTGGCAGAGTACTGATTTTTAAGTTTCCCCCTTCCCCAAGGGCTTGCTAAGGTTGCATCACTGAGAATTCCAGATGGAGGACTACTTTCTAGCTCATACATGGAAGCCCGCCAAAGAGGGAGAGGCTGTAATTTAAATTAATCTTCAACTGGGGGTAGGGAATACTTCAACAGTCCCCTGGAGGATTTGAAATCTTTGCCAACAGCAACAGTGAAACAAATCATTGTTGTGTACAGATAGCATGATGGCAGCATACTTAACTGAGGGGAAGTTAAAAACAACAATTGCTCAGATTACATCAGAACACGGCATTTCAAGAAGGTACTCCATTTTTTTTTCTGTCCCTTAATTTTTTCAAATATAGTAGTTCTCTACCTTACTCTCTAACTCTTCCCCATCCCAACCTGAATGATACACTGAGCTTAGAAAGAGATCTTTCCTAATACCTTTTCCCTAGCTTTACAAATAAGTTAAAATCTAGACTCTACAATTCCATAGCAAATATGTCATTGACATATTGTAATTGTCAAACGCACTTGATCCTGGCCTCAGTAATGTGTCTGGCTCTTAACCCAAGGTTAACAGAGGCAGTACCGAGTTCATGAAGATGTTTTTGAGAAGAGTCATAATACCCATCCCTCCTTGTTTTGTTCATTCATTTCCTTAGTGTGGGAGGTTAAGAAATGTGTTTAGATTATATGAACATGTTTCATACATTTTATCTGATCCTTTCCCTATTTATATCAATTTAAGTATATATTTAACTCTTATGTTGAATTTCTTGTTGCTCATTTGCCAACCTGGACTCTGAATTCCTCAGAAAACCAATCCACATGAAAGTTTTGTGAATTCCAATAGTCCTGTAAGACATCTGTGCGATTGCTACACTTGGGAACACAACATCACATTCAGTTCTGTGGAAGTGAAAACCTACGTTCCAATTATACAAAGTCTCCTTTTGTTTAAATGATGTCATAAAACTATATCAATATATATTTCTGATAGAACCATTTTGACTTCAAAATGGAAGAACTGTTAGTGACCTCAAGATAAGAAATTCAATTCTCTTGCCCAAGGTTATTAGCAGATCAATATGGTTCAGCTTTCTGGACTTCTAATCAAGTGCTTTGCTTATGTTAGCCTTGATTTGTAACACATTTAATGTTTTTCAGGTGCCCCAATTATAATTTATCAGTTTTGAAAAACATTCATCCCAAATTAGTGAAAGCTTAATCAATATATTCAAAGTACACCAGTGACCAGAATCAATTCTGAATCTTAGCAAATTAACAACAGTTTTCAAAACTGGACTTTGGCCTTTTATCTATTTCAAATTCATTTTTGTGTATGGTGTAAGAAAGTGGTCTAGTTTTGTTCTTCTGCATGTTGCTGTCCAGTTTTCCCAGCACCATTTGTTGAAGAAACTGTTTTTTTTTTCCACTGGATATTCTTTCTTGCTCTGTCAATTAGTTGATTAGCTGACGATATAGTTGGGGGTACATTTCTAGGTTTTTTATTCTGTTCCACTGATCTATATGTCTGTTTTTGTGCCAGTACCTCTGTTCCTCTCCCCCGCTCACACACACACGCACACACACACACACACACACATGCATGCACACACACTCTCTCTCAAATAAAAATAAAAGAAAATGAAGTAAAAAAAAAGATAAAACAGAACTCGACACAATTGGCGTTTGTAAAATATTTTATTTCCATTTATTCAAGTATTAATTGAACACTTCCTTGGGAAGAACATTATGTTAGTTTGCCATACGCGGAGATTAAAAATACATAGTTCTTGTATCTATGGAGGTCAAACTGGAGTGGAGGAGACAGAAGAAAACAAATCAATTTTAAGGGATATATACGGTACCAATGGCTCTGATACTTTAGATATATCCACTCTGGTCTTTTGTTAACTCCTCCCAACAGGGTAAGTTGTCTCTAGGGCCCAGATGTCATAGTGCCCACTCTGGATATTCTGGAATAATATTAGCTTTCCAAATGACTGAGGGCCCGTGTGAACTTCGTATAGATGATTGTTTTCTAGAAGATTGTCCTACTACTATGTATTCCCCCTCTGCCTGAAAGGTGCGTAAGGGATGGGTTTTTGTAGAAAGTGACTCAATTTTGGAAGAAATATCTGCATAAGCACCCTGGGAGGGAAGGAGGTAGGATAGAGATAGGGTAGAAAGCTAAAGAACATGGAATCTGAGCAGGGTAACTCCCTTTGTATTCTTGCCCTGGATAACAAGTGTTTGGGGCAAATCTACATACCTACCTATGTACAACTAACATACAGATATTTTCTGGGTGTTATGGGAGTACAGAAGAGAGTTACCAAGTAAAAGCTGATGAAGATATATTTGGAAAAAAAGATGACATTATATCTCAGTTTTAAAAGACTATTAATAGTTATATGAGCAAAGTGATGAAGTTCTTAGAAGGTACTGCATGTGAAAATGCAGGGAAATCCATATTTATCTGTGTGGTATGATATTCATAAGGACCTGTGTAAGGAATTTATGGATGACACAGTGTTTGGTACATATTAATGGATATAAGGATTTTCACCTTTCTTTGGTATCAGCATTGTGCTAAAATATTCCCCTTCCTTCCATCTGTGGCCTCACAAGTTTTCTCACACTACTCAGTTGATGATTTCCTAGGAATTAAAAATATTCAGTAATTCAGAATACTTAACAACCATTATAAGTCAGATACTACATTCCTCTGAGTCTTTCCTCTGGAGATGGGCTGGTTCTTTCATTTAATATAAGTGTAACTAGAAGAGTACCTCCAAGGAGTGAGTAGTCTGCATGTTCTCCATCTAATAGAGTTTCAACTAATGAAGATTTAAATAAATATTAGGGGTATACAGTTAAAGGTGGTGGATTGGTCACACACATGATCTTCCATTCCCCCTTGAAATATCAATAAACTTATAACAAAGGAATGTATTTTTAAAAAGACTTAAGCCAAACAAGGCAAAGATGATAGAATATAATAATGCAATGTTAAGAAAAGTGGGAACCAGATGTATTCATGGTGTGATGGCTAATTTAATGTGTCAGCTTGGCTGGGCCATGGGATGCCCAGTTATCTGATCAATCATTATTTCTGAGTGTGTCTGTGAGGGCTCCTTTAGAATAAATTAGCATTTGAATTGGTGAACTGAGTAAAGCAGACTGCCCTTTCCAATGTGGGTGAGCATCATCCAGTCTGCTGAGGACCTGAACAAAAAGGTGAAGGAAAGGAGAATTCCCTATGATTGCTTGAGCTGGGACACTGGTCTTCTGCTTGGACTGAGACTTATGCCATCTACACTCCTAGTTGTCAAGCCTTTGAACTCAGACTGTAACTATACCACTGGCTTTCCTGGGTTTCCAGTTTGCAGATGGCAGATCATGGCATTTTTCAGCCTCTGTAAAAGTATGAGCCAATTCCTTATAATCGGTCTCTCTCTCTCTCTCTCTCTCTCTCTCTCTCTCTCTCTCTCTCTCTTTCTCTGTCTCTCTCATTCTGTTTCTCTGGAGAACTCTGACTAATGCACATGAAAAAGGCCTTTAGAAACCTAAGAAAGATAATTTCTACCTGACAGTGAGGAAAGATGATTTAAAAAATCTGTTATACTATGGAACACTTAAAAGGGACATCAAGTGCCTTTTGAATTGGGCAAAAATGTGAAATCAAAATTGAAGAGACCGTTGCAACTTTCATATTTAAACCTGGACCTCCTTTATCTGTTGTGAGGCAGTACTCGGCTGTCAACAGCATTTACATATTCATGAATGGTATATAGGGAACATTGATGTAGCCTAAATGACAATCACAATATCACCGTATTGGGAGAATGAGGGTTTTAGTAAGTGTGTATGAGTGTGGGTGAGGGGTGGTGAGCGGGAGGTGGCAGTGTACAAAGGGGACGTCTAGATCCTCATCTTCCGTGGAGGGATGTCAACAGAGAATGCCTAGAGCCAATAATTTAAAAATAGTAATGAAAGAATTTAGTTAGATATATGGAGCTATGTATCAAAAGAATAAATTACAAGAGATGAAAATGTTTGCCTCTGGGGAATGGTAAATTGAAGTGGGGATTAAGACACTGCTAATTTTTGCCAAAGTCCTACAGTATTATTTGAGCCTTTAAACTACATGCAACTATTAGCTAGAAATACAAACGAAATCAAAAGAAACAGCATCAAGTTCCCATACATTTGACATTCTCCCAGAGGAGTACCTGTAGTGCTGATAGCCCGTGTTGCATTTTAATTCTAGACTTGTATCCTTAATAATCAACTGAGCTAAAGGTACATTTTTGCCCATATTTGAACCTTCCTGGTTTCTCCACCTGCCTGTAAAATAAACACAATTTTGTGCAGTCTTGTATTCCTTGCATGAATGTTCTGAGAATACTTGACATACCACAGGATAGAAATATAATCTATTTAGATCAACTGTAAGTAATTTAAATGTTACATATCATTCGATCAATGTTGAGAGGAGAACTAAATGAGACCCTTGGAAGTTAATGAATTGCCGGAGGAATTTCTACTGGCAAATAATCATAATGATAGGAAAATCTTTTAGTACTGTCATATGCTTAGCAGAGACGTCCAATTACAATTTCTTTTAATTCTCTTACACCAAATAAAAATAGGGGCTTAGTTAAATTTTAATTCAGACTGCTTTCACAGAAAGTTGAAGAGGTTATCTCTCCAGAAATATCCTGGACTATTTCATAAACATATCATACTGCATGATGGTTCCATTAATCTAATTTGAAAATGTCAGCATGAAAAATCTTTGATTCATAGAGTATTTTAAAAATATATCTCTGGTGTTTGTTTTGTTTTGTTTTGTTTTGACATGTCATTTCCTAATATTCTGTCAGCACTTAGTCTAGATGACTGCAGTCGGCAGAGCCAACTAGTCAAATCATCCTTGATCTTCTTACATACATGCTGCAGAACATTTTCTTTATCATCAGCTCCAGAAAATGCTATTTATCAAGGCCCTCAGGCAAAACCTCCCTAGGGTAGAGTGAGGCCCAGAATCAACTTTAAGAGTACAGGGGAAATCTAGTTGAAATAAATCCTAAGGAGACATTCAAGGGAATAAATCAATCACAATATGGCTTATGTATAAAAATGGGAAACATAAGGGCTCCAGGAGTTCCTTTGTATACCTCAGGTCTTTAACTCATTGCAGAGGGAAATTAAAGTATCTCTGAGCCCTTTAGTTCTTCCTATATGTATCGGTTATTGGCAAGAATGGTTAACTTAACAATATAATTTCTTCTTTTTAAAAATTTGTTTTAATGTTTATTTATTTTTGACAGAGAGAGAGACAGAGCATGAAAGGGGAGGGGCAGAGAGAGAGGGAGACACAGAATCCGAAGCAGGCTCCAGGCTCTGAGTTGTCAGCACAGAGCCCAAAGCCGGGCTCGAACTCACAGACTGCGAGATCATGACCTGAGCTGAAGTTGGTCGCTCAACCGACTGAGCCACCCAGGCGCCCCATTAACCACCCAGGCGCCCCAGAAACCATATAATTTCTTCTTGCCAAAACGTTACATTACGATAAATCTTCAGTACCTCTATGAGATGATTCAATCTAGGTTTTGGGGGGTAAGAAGTATTAAGTAATCAGTACTTATCATAAGAAATAAAGATTAGCTTAGATAAAGGTCTCCTTTCTGTAAAGGATCAAGCAGTAAATATTTTCAGCTTTGCAGACCATATAATCTTTGACAACTTCCACTCTTCCATACAGTATGAAAGCAGCCAGAAATTATACACAAATGAATGGTCATGGCTATATTCCAGTAAACCTTTATCTACAAAACAGGCACCAAATAGAATTTGGCTCATGAACCATCAGATGCTAACCCCCTGGATTAGGTGATATTAGAGTCAAGAAATCAAGGATGACTACTAAATCTTGCCATAAATATCATATCCACTACTTCTCAAGAAGTCCCCTAGAAGAATAGACACAATAGTAGTGGTCGTGTGGGGAATCAAATACCCTATAGGTTTTTTATTTTTAGGAACATAGAAGTTGAGCAATTGCCAATGCAGAGCCATGGATCTATCTGATTGAATCACGTAAATAAGCCTATAGGCCTAAATAAGAGTTTCTTTTTTTATCTACACTGAAAGAATCTGACTCTTTGGATATTACTGATTTACTCCCAGTCTCATGCCACAAGAAATAGAAACAGTGGCAATCATTCAGAGATAAAGAATGCTGTCAAGGCTCCTGAAGACAGGTGGGCACCCACTAAACCACCATACTGAATGGAGTAGGGATGGGTAGAATGGAGCAGCTCCAACTACAGAACTGGCCACAGTGTACTTTACTGAGACAGCTACATGCCCAGAGAAAGTATAAAAGAGATCATCCATAAATTAGTATGAATTTGTTTTTTAGACAATGGTGTTCATAATTAGTAGTGAATGTAGACCATTTATTTGCTGATTATTCAGATTATTAGTTCTTTTTCTCTATGGGGAACGCAAGAAGTAGAATAAAGTGAACTAAAATTCCTGAGAGAGAGAGAGAGAGAGAGAGAATATATGAGGTAAAAACAAGTGATCTTTAAAGCAGTTTCTAACAATTGATAGTGCCTCAATAAATGTTACTTTTAATTCCCCCTGAAATCTAGTGTTGACCTCTGTACAAATTGCTAGGCTGTTAGTTAGGCATGAGCAAGGAGGGATAAAGCAGGTGCTAGCCACACCCTCAGTGCCATCCCCAAGTGTTAACAGCCACACCTTCAGAGCCACCTCTAAGGGCTAATGAAACTAGAAAGGCCTAGCCTCAGAGCTGGCTCAAAAGCCACAAGGGGACTTGTAAGAGCTGAGCATGTGCACAAAGGGTGAAACTTGTCCTTAACTACCTTTAAGGTCACAACAAAAGCTCTTTAGACATTCATAAATATACAATACATAAAAAAATACAGTTATAATAGAATGCATCATGGAAGAGTGCATGCGCAGAGACCAAAAGGTTATATAACCACCAGTGGTCAATCAAAATGTCAATCAAAGCCAAATTTACCTGTACCCAAAGCAGCCTTAAAAGGACGCAGCTAGAGGTTCTTGGGGCCATTGCCACTCTTGTTCTGGCAGAGCAGAGGCCTGCGTTCACTCTTGAAAGTGTACTATACTTATCTACTTAATAAACTCTATCTCCCCATTCTGGTCTGAGGTCTCCAATTCTTTGGTGCATCTGGGCCAAGAACAAAGCAACCCCGTAACACAAATTAGCTGCATATATGGCAAATTTATAAACATTTTTAGGACCTACTTTTATTATCAGAAACGTGATAATATCAAATCAACCTTACCCAAAGCTTGTTTCTTATTTCACCTCTATTTTAAATGCTGCAGAAAAGCCTGGCATGATTTCGTCTTGATTGAGGGAAATCAGCCTAGTATACGTTTTCATTGCTCCATCTACCACAACATCATATACTTTTCCTTTATTATCACACAGTTATTACAGTGTTGTTTTGTATTCATTTATGTAGTTTCTTGATTAACCTCTTTCTCTTCACTAAACCATAGGTCTGTTAGGGGAGATACCTTATTCATTTCCTAGCACAGATTTTGGAACTCTTTTCTAGTAGTAATTCTAAGGAATACGCACTCAGATTTAAAAAAAAAAAAAAGAGAGAAAGAAAGAAAGGAAGAAAAGAAGAAGAAGAAACTTATTCTATGATTCTGAAAGACCCTCAATATTATTCATTCATGTATTTGTTCATTTTTATATTCTTTCATCATGAATCCACTCCCAACGTATGACCATGCATTGTGCTAGGTCATTGTGTGAATGTCCGACTTTGACTCAGGTCATGATCTCACAGTTTGTGGGTTTGAGCCCCAAATCTGGCTTGCTGCTGTCATCTCAGAGACCGCTTAGGATCCTCTGTCCCCGTCTCTCTGTTACCCTCCCCTGCTCACGTGATCACTCCATCTCAAAAATAAATAAACATTAAAAAAAACTATAAAAAATAAAATTAATGTATCTGACTTCGTTTGGGAGTGATCTCAGTAGGCTTTAAAGAGGAAGTGGTATTTAAGCTTATACTTGACAGAGGAATGCATAGGGGAAAAGATATTAAATAGGCAGATTACTCACACACACATGCACATGCACATAGCCCACAAGGCATTGTCTGATAAGTGCACATTCAATAATAACTATAGTTAAAAAAAATCAATGTCCAGAAGTGGTCCAAGTTTAGACTTGAGCCATGATTTGTTCAGATCAGGACAAAGACTTAGGCTTTGGATATTATCTCAGTAATGACTTTAAAGGGAACCTAGGTTAGATCAGTCTGTCTGTCTGTCTGTCTTTCTCTCTATGTTCACATGCACACATGCACCACATTTATCACAACTCAGCCATGAAGTCTAATGTACTATAACTAAAATATTTTTTCAGATAACTTGGAATTTTACTGATATAAAATACTTATCCTCAGATATAATTTCTAATTCCCTATTTTACAAACTTTATGTATGAGAACTGATCACCCACATTGTCTTCTTTCTGAATTTTAATAAGGGATTATTTAAGACACAAGTATCCTCCTTTTTCCCCTTTAGTTTGTTTTTTGCAAGGATAATTAAAGTAAATGGAGCATAATAAAGAAAGAATATTAGCTTCCAAACAAGAGTTTCTAAAATGAAAAATATATATATATATCTCAGTACATTGGACTTGTAGAAAAGAAAGCCAGTTTAAATGGAAAACTATTTCAAATGTATATACTTTAGTTATTCTAACTACATTCAGTAACAAAAATTGGATGTCAGGACTACATATTGGAAATTGCTTTTAGGAACAGATAAGAATGATTTATAAGTAGACAGATTGGTAAGAAAATTTGAAATATGAAAGCGTGCTTAAAAACAGTTATCTAAATAACAGACTATTTAGATCTAATAGTCTATCTACAATTTTCTTTTTTTACTATCAATGCTTTCCATGGAGAAATTTTTCTTCATAATTAATAAAAAGGTCAGAGTCAACTAAGACATCTATTTGAACATGTGAAGTTACAAAGGTTTAAAGTTATAAAGGTTTCCTCTTTGTATTTTTATCTTTGTATTATAAATTTTTGGTATTCCTTTAGAAGTATCATCATCTCTATTATGTCCAAAAATAAAAATGAGCAGTTTTAATGCATACACAACTTCCACCAAGTAGAATAACAAAAACTCAACAATGTTTAGCAATTTTCTTGTTTTGTTTAACTCTGCTCCAAACATGATTATTATTTAATTGCAAAAAGGGTCAGATGATTTTTTTTCCCTTTGAAACAAGTGGTGAGTCATTGAATGGGAAATGCAATTTTACTCTTATTTTAAGGGAGCCCTTTGTGAGCTTTAAAAACAAACCTTGGGGAGAGGAAGAGACCCTTGGGTGCTGAGCTGTCAATCCAGAGATCATAGTAACACATGTTTTTGGAATACTGCTGGCTCAGAGATGTTATAATGTGTAAGAAGTAAACACCCCCCACTCATTCTGGTAGTTTTATTGCTTCTGGCGTGTTATGATTAGAGATGTGTATGGCTTTAAAACTGAAAAGATTGAATTGCTTAACACGCTATGTATTGGAAATCCTGGGCCAAATGGAAGCTTAATCAGCATTTTTCTTCCTTCTAAATGTAAATGGTATGATGTAGTGTCCTGTAAATGATGCTGTTTATCATATACTGTCAGACGATGCTGCTGAAAGATGCATTTCCATTTGTTTCCTTACTTGAGTTTGATTTGTAAAATCAGATTTAAACAGTGGATGAAATTGAATCTAAATTTCAAGGACAGACAACCTAATAATATTAGCATAACTGGGACTAAGTCTAGAAATAGTTATTCTAATTCCAGCCTTTAGGATTTGAAAGAACAATGTGTCTTTATTTTTACTTTAAAATAATTAGCCCAAATGTAATGAATTTTATGGTAATTATAGTCATTAGCAATGGAAACAATCTCAGCCAAAGGATTCATGTGCACACTACAATTTGTATACTGAGCTACAAAAGATCTCTTTTTTCTTACACGTCTATAGTACCACAATATAAAAAATATGATGGAGAAATTGCTTTGTAAGTATTTTCATACTTATATTTTATAGCGATTTATAAGTAATTTTATAATTATTGTGGTTATTTTAATGTGATTTTTCAGTGGCTGGGGGAGAACATCACTATTTACATATGCAAATCTTTCTGGCAGATATTCATGTGCTCAAAAAATTTAGAAAACCTTAATTTACCTTGTCCATGTTCTCAGCTGATTACACCCAGTCTAAAATCAGTGTGAACCACATATGCATGTCAAAAGCCTTCATTATTATTTTTGTTAGAAAAAGTATTTCAAGACTGCCAATTTTAGAAATTAGGACAATACCATTCTTAATTCCATGCACCAGGAGCAACATACTTTAGTGTCTGCAATTCACAAATTCTTAAACAGAATTTATTTTTCCGTTACGCTTGTATGGAAACTTTTGAATGTTTCCTAACAAACTGCAATTATCTTAAAGAGTTGCTCAAACCAGACTGGGGTCCGCAGGCAAGAAGATGAGGGATTATGAGTTTGTAAATGCCCACTTGACTCCAAGTGAAGGTAAAGTAGAAAACCTACGAAAGGGTGGTTGCTCTCGTTAAAAATTGCTGCCTTAAGACACCCAAAGTGTTTCCCAGGTTTGTACTACTTATTCTTTGTTGAGTTAGTTTACCGAAGCACTTAAAACTGCCAATTCTAAGTTGGAGAAGTGAAGCTGGTGGGAGGAACCTGGTTCACCTGGCTCATTGGGAAGCTTGATGAAGTCAGTCAACATCTGGACTGGGAGTGGGTTCAACCACTGTCCAGGAATTCTGGGCTTAGCATCACTTTATACAATGCCCTATCCAGCCCTGCTCCATGAAATCCTTAGCCATAGTCTGAAGTGGAATACATCATTGCTGAATGGGTTGGGTGGGGGGTCCTTGGTAAAAATGACAGCTAGATCATGGATGTGGCTGGATTTATACATTAAATGTTTGAAACATGCATGTTGATTTGTACTTTGGCCCTAGACCTCAGAATTATTAGAGGTGAGCCTGAAACCGGGAGCTTTTGAACATCATTTAAGATGGCACTGGATGACTTTAAAAAAAAATCACAGACTCCACATGTTAGTATTAACTTGAAGCTCCTCTTTGACTCAATTCTTTCACGTGTATACATGTATACACATGTAGAGAGCCTCCAAGCCCTGACATACTATGATCAATTTTACTTTATTCTGAATACTAATTCATGAAATAATCATAATGCACATTTATCACTTAAAGAATATCATGTTGCTAAAATCTACATTATAGATATTTTTTAGGGCTTTGGGGAACAACAGTATTTTAAGTTCATTGCCACTTGCTTAGAAAAAAAATTACAGTGTAATCAATGATTTATATCAATATAGTTTGTTAATAAAACTTCAATGTAAAACTTCAACATAATATGATATGTACTTAATATATAGAAATGTTAGTCCCCAGTACTTCTTTTTCTCCTAAAATCTATTTTCTCTATATTTTTGAAGATTTAGAAATCAAGGGCTATGTTAACAGACATTTCCCTGATTTCTGTGTATAAGCCAATATCAACATGGTTTGTATCATGTACTCTAAAATATGAAGTCTTAATAATGGGTTAAATAGTGAAAAACATTTTTGAAGTACAGTTTATTCCATAACTATGTATTAAGTGCCTACAATAATGCCAGACAACGTAAAATGTAGTAAAAAAAAATAGAGATTTATACTAGTATTTTTGTAAGAGAGATACACATATAATTAGATAATTCTGCCACAAAATGATGAATGATACAATGTTCCAAGGAAAAATGCTTTGGGAATTTATAGTAAAGGCATGACAAATTCTGCTTGCAGGAATCCAGAAAGATATTCTGTTTGCTGTCAATGCAGCTAGATGTCAGGGATAAATAGCAGTTTTCAAGGCTAGGGAAAGAGGAAGAATATTGCAGAAGTTCTACAGAACTGTAGTTCTACAACTATAGTAAGAAGAGCTTATCAGAGAAACTGAGCAATTTCATTTGTGTGAACATGGAGCCAGTTAAGTATGGCAAATGTGGGAGGCAGTGGCCAAACATGAAGGGGATGAAAATGCCAAGGTAGGTTGATATCTAAAGATGAAGAGTCTCTATGGCATGTCACATTGTATGTTATTTTTCCCCATGAGCCCTTAGGATTTAGGAAAACTCTTCATAGAATGGATATTATGCATAAATAGTAATGTAATGTGTACATATATGTGAAAAGTAATCTTTTTAAAAAAATTTCTTAATGTTTATATTTGAGAGAGAGAGAGAGAGAGAGAGAGAGAGAGAGAGCGCGCATGAGCAGAGGGCGGGCGGAGAGAGACAGAGACAATATCTGAAGCAGGCTCCAGGCTCTGAGGTGTCAGCACAGAGCACAACGCGGGGCTAGAACTCATAAGCTGTAACATCATGACCTGAGCCAAAGTCAGACTCTCAACCGACTGAGCCACCCAGGTGCCCCGTGAAAAGTAATCTTGACAAAGTGCAGAGCATTGACTACAATGGGGGCACACCAATTTCAAAGAGATAGTGAGAAGGTTTATGGTTATGTATAGAGAAGGGGCTCTGAAAGCCTGAATTTAAGCAGTGACAATGGATTTGCAGGGGGTGGGGAGTATAATATTTAATTCATTCACTCAAAATAATTCATTTAAAGTGAGTCTACTATGGGCTATTCATTGTACTAGGCAGTAAGATAGAGTTTTGAATATAACACACAAGTTATGTATTCTGAGATATACTGAAGGTAGAAATTTCAGGTCCTACTAATGAAGAGAGTATGTGTGTATATGGGTAGGGGGTAAGAAAGGAAAACAGGAAATAATTGATGAGAAAAAATCAGACTTTTTTTGTGGAACATAGAATTTTTTATTTATTACTTTTTTAATGTTTATTTATTTTTGAGAGAGAGAGAGAGAGTAAGAAAGTGCAAGCAGAGGAGGGGCAGAGAGAGATGGAGACACAGAATCTGAAGCAAGCTCCAGGCTCTGAGCTGTCAGCACAGAGCCCAACGCGGGCTCAAATCCATGAACCGTGAGATTATTACCTGAGCTGAAGTTGGACACTTAACTGACTGAGCCATCCAAGTGCCCTGGAACATAGAATTTTTGGCAATGCACATAGAAAAATGGAGTTTTAGAAGAAGATGAGAATTGCCTGGGTGGCTCAGTTAAGTTTTGACAATTTCTGCTCAGGTCATGATCTCAGGGTTCATGAGATTGAGCCCACCATTGGGCTTTGCTCTCACAGCATGGAGCCTGCTTGGGATTCTCTGTCTCCTCTCTCTATGCCCCTGCCTCACTCCCGAAATAAATAAATAAACTTAACAAAAAAGAAGATGAAACAGTTGACTTAGGCACATGTTTAATGTGTTTGTGTGATACATGTAGAGATGTCATTCTAGAATGAAATGATGAATGCCAGTCTGTGGCCTGAGAAAATGAGAAGAGATCATTTAGATTTGGGAGTTAGTGGTTTAGAAATTATGTCCTGAATTATAGGAATAGGAGGGAATCACTTTGGGGGAGAAATCATCAAAATCTTAAGAAAATGTAAAAAAAAAGTTATAACAGAAGTCTAGGAAAGAGTTTAAGGGATACAAAGTATTCACTCTCGATTTAATTTGTGGAGATGCTGGGGTGCCTGGGTAGCTCAGTCAGTGAAGCCTCTGACTTTGACTCAGGTCATGATCTCACAGTTCATGAGTTCAAACCCCATGTCACTCTCTGTGCTGACAGCTCAGATCCTGGGGCCTGCTTTGGATTCTGTGTCTCCATCTCTCTCTGGCCCTACCCCACTCATTATCTGTCTCTTTCTCTCTCTCTCTCTCTCAAAAACAAATAAACATTAAAAAATTTTGTGGAGAAGCCAATGAACATTTAGAAAGTTGGAAGAGAAGGGAACAGAGAGACAAAATAAAGGATCAAAGGGGCATTTTGTTTTTCTTTTTGTCTTTATTTTTAATAGGAGAATCCAGCTTGTGTTTTATATAGAGAAGCCAGAGGAGATTGTAGTTGTTGAAAAGAGAGGGTATAATTAACTGGGCAAGATCTCAGATGGAAGGCTGGAAAGAATAAAGTCCAATGAAAAGGTTATCGGGAGTAGAAAGAAGGAAAATCATCTTTTCCTTGACAAAAGGAAGCATTGGGTATAGATTATCCTAATGTCATTTTAATCTAAAATTCAAAGAAACATTACTGAGAGAAAAACAAATTACTTTCTTTTAAAATGCTCATAGGGAGCTGACATCCCATTCCAGACAAATAATTAAATTACATTTATAACGATGGACTATAGGCCATGACTATGCTGAACCTTATATATGGTCTCCCAAATGTAATGATAACTGAGAAATGGTTAGACATATCTGTAAGAACATAAAGCTTGTAATGTTGTGAAAACAAAACTAAATTCATGCAAATTTCAGAAGTTTGATATCTAAATAACCTATGTGAACATTAGCTACTTTATTAATGGCTTCTATATAGATCTATTACCCTTATTTTGCTTTTCTTCCTTTATTGTTTGTTTTACTTTACTGCATGTTTTGTGTTGCCTAAGCTTATTTTTGAAACCAGTCAAATATATAAGTGAATAAAATAATGTGTCAGTATCACAGTTTTGCATTAAATTTATGAATGCACAGTGATTCACTGATTCACTTTAATGAAAATAAAGATTCGGATTTTTCCAACATTATAAACAATGCTGCTAAGAACATTTTGTCCATACATCATGTTTATTACATAAACATACTTTTGGTATATGTGATATCAACATCACTGCTTTCAAAAGTAGGTATACCACCTGCAGGGAATAAGTATCCCTAATATTCCCAGGGCCGGGGTTATGGTCAGGAGTCAGGAACATCCTTTTGACACTGAAAATTGGGCATTCTCCCCACCTAGAACAAGAAGTTTTATTTCTCCAATGCTAGAGAACATATTGAGAAATGATATCCTAAAAGGTCAAATTCTGCAAACCTCTATCAGTGAATTTCACCTTCGGGCTAGAGTAATCAAACCAATGCTGAGGAGAAATGCCAACTGGGAACCAGTACCACTCCTGGAAGAGTGATACCTGTTAAACAAAGTAAGCTGCCTGGGGAGCATAAGGAAACAGGAGAAACTAAGAACTGCATGGAGTGGATATTGTACATCCTGTGCGTAGTGCTTTTAACATCCTGGGATAGCCAGTAGAAAAACCAGATGGCTCATGGGAGGTGACTGTGGGCTACTGATAGCTGAACTACGGTAGTGCCTCCCATTGATGCAACTGTGCCCAACACTCCCACCATCGTAGATCCCTTGGCCATGGTCTTAGGAGCGTATTGTGCTGAACTGGACTTAGCAAAAGGTTTGTTGATGTTGTTGTTGTTGTTGTTTTCCAGTATACCCTTGGCCACTGAGTCATAAGATCAATTTTCTTTCAAGTGGAAGGGACAACAATGTACCTTTCAAGTGCTTCCCAAGGCTACCTACACAGCTCTGTGATTTATCATGGGATGGTAGCCCAAGAACTGTTCTCCTTCCCCACATCAATAAAATGGGCTCCTTACACTGACAATCTCATGTGGACATGTGAAACCTTGTCTCTGCTACAGGACACTGTGCAGACTTTGCTGGAATATCTGTGAGGGACGGGATGAGAGGAAAATGCAGACAATTCAAGGCCCAGACACTGCCAAGTTTTGTGGAGTCATATGGTCAGGTAAGACCTGCATTGTCCCTGAGACTGTTATCACCAAGGTGCAGCCTATCCAACTCCTAAGAATGTGAAAGAGGAGCCAGCTCTTGTAGAGATTTTGAGGATTTGGAAGACTTTTATTCGCCACTTGGCACAGTGCCTCTGTCCCTTATACCACCTGGTAAAGAAAGGACATGTAGAGGACCAGAGCAACAAGCTGCCTTCGGGAAGGCAAAAATGTTAGTGAAGCAGATGAAAGCTCTGGGCAGCTCCCAATCAGGGCTATCATTTGAGTTAGATGTATTTGTGACTCTGGAAGGTATGGGTTGGCCACTGTGGCTGAGACAACAAAAGGAGAGAGTACCCTTAGGATTTTGGTTCCATCTCTAGAAGGGGGCAGAAACTCAATATACCCCCATAGAATGACAGCTCCTCCCAGTATACATTGTTCTTCTTCAGGTAGAGGTAGAGCCTTTCATAAAGGAACAGCATATCATGGTAAGAACTTATCTTGCTAATAAAGGGGTGGATTGAGACTGTGTTCCATTGATCTACCTTTGCCAGGGCTCAAAACTCCCATTTTGACTAAATAGCAAGCCTATTTGTACCTGAGAAGTTCCTTGTCCACCAACCAACTGTCTCTAGAAATATGGACATTACTAAGCCCTATAGAGTATGTTGATCCTTCAAATGCCCTCACCCCTATTCCTGTGGTGGCCTTTGTGGCCTGTAGAGAGGGAATGGGGAAAATTCCTGCTGTTGCCTGGTATACAGATGGGTCTAGTCAGGGCAACCAACCTACTTGGATTGTAGTCGCTATTGAGCCCAATAATGACACCTTTGGATGGAAACAGGAATGAACTGTAGTAGCCAGTGGGCTGAACTCAAGAGTGGCTTGGATGGTGATCCCTCATAACCTTTTACACTGAGAGTTGGGCTGTTCTAAAGCTGAGAATAATGGGGAGCTGAGGTGTGGATGATCATGAATAAGCCCTTGTGGAGTCAGAATATGTGGAAAAATATTTGGGTTCACCTGCAAGAGCCTGGAGCCGTCCTCACTGTCTTCCACATCCTGGCTTATAAAGTGCTCACACTCCCTGGAAATCGGGAAGCTGATGCCCTAGGTCAGGTACCAGTCCTAACAACTTGACATTTCAGTAGATATAGCAGATTGGGTGCACAGAAAGAACAACCACTGTAGTGCCTGAGAGGGAAGGCATGTTGCCGAGGAAGCTAGATTGGCCTTAAAATATAGTGACTTGGTTAATGCAGTAATAATATGATCCATGTGTTCTAAACAATGCCCAAGGTAACTGCCAAAGGAGTCTGAGGCCATCCACAGGAGTTCCCAACTGATGAGGGATTGGCATATTGATTATATTGGTCCCCTCCTTCCTAGTGAGGGTTCTAAATATGCCTTGATTTGTGTGGACACATGTCTGACCTAACCCAAGTTTCTCCTATTGCCACACAAACCAGGCTGCCATCATTAGGGAATCAGAGAAGCATACTACTAATTACAGATAACTTCGTTGAATAGACAGTGATGGGGATCACATTTCAAAGGTAATGAACATGAGTGGGCAAAGCAAACAAAACAAAACAAAAACCATGACACTGAATGGAGGTTCCATCTCCCCTATAGCACACAAGCAGGAGGATTTGTAGAAAGGAAGAATGAAATATTAAAGCATCAGATTAAATTACTAACAAGTAAAACCACCTTGGCTTGGCCAACTATTTATTTATTTACACTAATGTTATATCATCTTTACTAGATCACAAGGACACAAATGGATCCTCTGAATGATTTGACCCCAGCCCATGGGACTTAATAATCAGTGATTTGGGTCATGGAGCTCGTGGTGGAAAACAAAATTGTTACTGATTTGGGGGATCACTATCTTAATCTGTATTTTCTCTTGCATGTGCTTATATTGTTGCTCCATTATCTGCCTACCCTGCAGCTGGATAGCTGCCAAGTGAACTTCTCATGCTACCAAGCCTCCCAAGCACCCAGGGTACATGGGCCAAGGTGGAGAGACGTGTTAGATTGCAAGAGCTGGTCAGGAAGGGTGGAGTGTTGGAGGGAGTCATCCAGAGGATGTGACGGCTGGTTGACACTGAGTTGGACCCAGTTATCAGAGGCTCCTTATTCCCTCTCCTATTCTTAAAATGTATGTTCTACACTCTTCCCACACTCGGAGATACTTCAGGCCTCTGCCTTGAGAGAGTACTGTGGTATTGAGACCATCTGGACTACATACATGTGCCTGAACCCTGTTATGGCCTCTAATCTCCTAGGATTCTGGCAGGGGGATGCACAGATCTATTCCTCTTACCACCACCCAAAACAAGTCTGGTTTGTAAATTCCCTTAGTCAACATGAAGTTAACAGACTTTTTTTTTTTTCATGTTTATTTATTTTTGAGGGAGACGGGTGGAGAGGGGCAGAGAGAGAGGGGGACAGAGTATCTAAAGCAGACTCTATGCTGACAGCAGAGAGCCCGATGTGGGGCTCGAAATCACAGATGGTGAGTTTGTGACCTGAGCCCACTCTGGATGCTTAACCGACTGACCCACCCAGGTGCCCCCAAATGAACAAACCTTTTTAAAATTTTTAAAAAGAAAGGAAAAGAGTTTTATTTGAGGCCAAGTTAGGACACCTGCTAGGATACACAATATTCACAGAGAAGAGAGTGCTCTGGAAAGGAACATTTGGTACAGGGTCATGTATGTTTTTTACATAAAGAGTTACAAATCATCATGATGAAGGACATTCCAGAAAGTTATAGACTTTATCTTATGTTTTAATATGTGAAAGCCTTATGACTTTAATCTTGTGGGGACCAGGGAAGTTTCTTTCCTTTTCTTATCTTGTGTTCAGAATGCTCCTTTTTCATTATTTTTTTTTTATTTATTTTTAAAAAGCAGACATTCAATATGTGCTCGGGGCAGAAATACAGCCTGTGCTTTTGGATTTTGCTGAGTCATTTTGACCTTGATAAATGTTAAAGTATAGCTTCCCTGGGAGCCCGGGAGTAGGGCTCACAAACGTTAGAAGTTGCAAATTTCCTCGTTTGTTGAAACTGCCACCTACCAATCTGGAATTGTCTGCCTCTTCAGTGTCTCTTTGCCGTCTCGTATACATGGGCCAGTTTTGAAATCGCTCTGGGGAAATACCAGAGTTGCAAACCAACAGACTCCCTGGGATCAAAGCTATATACTGCCCGCACCTTTTACTTCTTCACCCTGATGATGTTATAAACGTAGTATGGAAAGAAACAACCTGAATAGAGGATTGTAGAAGGCATAGCGGCAGTGGCCCCCTAGTTCTGGCCTTAATATTATCGCGCTTGTACATTTTTAGTCTTGCCTTAATAATCTTTGCCAGGGTAAAGCAGTCTCCATGAAAACTGCTGCATTCAATGACTGCTTTGTCTGTTAATTTGTTACAACTGGGGCCATGCCGGGTGTGAATTGAAAACCCTTCACTCAATCCAGTGTCAGAAGCAACAATTAAAAGAGCTTCTCCAGCAACGGCCAATCAGGTAAGGCCTTTGAAAGTAAAGGGGGGAAAAGCACAGTTGCAAAGGGCTGGAGGGCTGGTAGACTGGCGGTGTTTCTGCCATAGGGGTCCAGAGCCAGGTGGGACAACATCCCCAGGCTGCCTTCCCACTGTCCAGCCAGAAGTTGCCCAGCTGGAAGTCAGGCCACTACCGACTTCTCCCAGATCCCAACTTGCCTCAGAGAATCTGAATAAACTGAGGTGATGAAACTCCCAGATTCCCACTTAGCGGTCTCCAGTGCAAATGCCTGTTCACCGAGATGTGAAGGTAAGCCATGCACGTCTACCCAGAGTTTCACTTAAGATTTTCATTCACACTTTGATTTATGGAAAGCCTCTGTGTGGTGAGGGTTAATTCCAGCATGCCTAGAATTAGTCTGAGCTGTTGTGCTGAAGTAAGATATGTACCAAGACAGTATTGACTGTAGACAAGGCATGACTTGTAAAGGTTAATAGTGTTGCTTTTCAACTACAGGACACAGGTGAGTTGCTGGTGGTTTTTACGGGCTTAATGAAAATTGTTTGATAATGGTGAGATGATGGTCTACACCTGGGTTAGGTGACCCTACCCCCCCCCATCCCCACCCCGACTCTGCCATTGGGTCTGGTTACTTCATAGTAATATGCTTACATTAGGTAGCCTGGTTCCCAGGTATTCTGTACCTATCTTGGTGGTTTGTGGTTTGAGTAAGAGTACATTAGCTACAGTCCTGCAGATGGGGGACAATTAAGAGCTAGCTCGTGGCTTCTGATTTGTTCCGTGAGGCAGCTTGCGTTGAGATGCAGTTCCTTACTTCAATGCTGCTGCCATTTTTATTCTTTTCTTGAAATAACTGGTAGATTCTTAAGCTTTGTAATTGCGAGTCCTGTGAATTCTTTAGTAGTTGAAACTGTCACATTTAGTGAAGCCTCCACCAAGAAAAGCAAAGAATAAAACAAATACGCAAAACAAAACAACCCAGGAGAAACTGAGGGGATGAAAATAAGAGAAAACAAAAAGGCAAAAACCCCGTAACTCATATCCTTAAGAAGAAAAGAGGTGTTTATTGCATCCAAAACAATAGACTTGGAGGCTCTTGAAAAAAAATCTAGAAAGTTTGGAAGATAAAGGAGAGAAAATTGGAAAAACAGGAAAGAAGGCAAAGAGATGAAAAATAGGGGAAACAAGATCCAGATGTTTAAATTTTTTTAATGGAAGTCCTAGGATATCAGAGAAAAATGAAATGAGGAAAAATTAACACAGAAATAATTCATAAGAATCCCTAGAAAGGCAAAGGCAGTCACCGAGTACCAGCCCAGTGAATTTGAAGTCCCACCTAAAGTATACTTTATCAAACTATGTTGTAACACTAGAAATAGAAATAAGAAAAGCTTTCAGAGAGAAAAAAGAATAATATCCTAAAATACAGGATTGTGTGTTTATAGAGTTCCAGCAATACAGAAAAAAAAATCAAGTATTTCTGGAGAAATTTTTAAAAAGTTACTTACAGGGGCACCTGGGTGGTTCAGTCGGTTAAGCATTTGACTTCAGATCACATCATGATCTCCTGGTTTGTGAGTTTGAGCCCTGCATGGGGCTCTGTGCTGACAGCTCAGAGCCTGGAGCCTGCTTCGGATTCTGTGTCTCCCTCTCTCTCTGCCCCTCCCCCACTCACACTCTGTCTCTCTCCCACTCAAAAATAAATAAACATTAAAAAAATTTTAAGTTACTTACAAAGAATGATTTCAAACTGAAAAAATTGGAAAATTACAAAAATTTCAAAATATATCCGTGTTTGTAAGTTATGGTCATAAGCATATGCTTTAACAATGTATCAAGATTTTTTATTTTATGGAAGAAGATATACAGTTGCATGTGTGTATGTGTGTGTGGGTGTCTGCCTGGGCATGCATTTATGGAATACTTAAGAAATGTGTATGTCATCCTTGTGCCGGGAACATGTTAAACCTTTGTATCATTCGAATTGTAGTATTTGTCCTACTGAAGTGAGTTACTATAGGATTGTGATTAATATGAATACTACTAATAAAAAAATGGCCATAAAATTTATTTAGGTGTTAAAAATACGGATCACATATTCTTTACTTGAATAGTAGAGACAACAAAGTTTCTAAATCACTAACTATCCAGCCCAGGAACTGAGGACACTAGAAAAAAAAATGTTGGTGTATTGACAATTGTTTTAAGTGTTAGATGTTTTAGAAAATAATAACGCTTTCATTTTTAAAGAAGTGGAAACTTATCAATTTGAAGTACATGATAGTGACTGCATATTGTTCTTGATAAGCAAGTTACTTATTATATCATTTGATTCATTCCTATGTTATGCCGTCTGGGTATCAGTGTGCCAGAAAATGTAACCTCTACATTTCCAAAAGGTATTTTCTTTTTTTCTTTTAATGTTTATTTATTTTTGAGAGAAAGAGAGGGAGAGAAACAAAGCATGAGCAGAGGAGGGACAGAGAGAGAGGGAGACAGAATCTGAAGCAGGGTCCAGGCTCTAAGCTGTCAGCCCAGAGCCCTATGTGGGGCTCTAACTCACGAGCTGTGAGATCATGACCTGAGCCGAAGTAGTATGCATAACTAACTGACTGAGCTACCCTGGCACCCCAGAAGATATTTTCTAAAGGCATTACTGATATTTTGTTTTTTATTACTTTGCAAAGAAAATCCTCTTTGTTTTCCCCCTCTTTTATATTGAATGGTATGTACCTTGATAGCAGGTACTAAAGAAGATAAATATGTTTTCGTGACATTAAAATGAAGAGACTTTCATTAAACGTTGTGTTGCTGTGGCTGTAGTGCTTCTGTGTGTGTTCATGTATGTGTTAACTTCATCAGGTTTAATCCTTAAGTGTACTATTGGAGATTAGTGAGCACAGGCTTTCTATTTATAACCTCCTAGAAGTGATTTCTGAAGGAGGGCTAATCTTTGTTGTGTTATTTACAGCATGCAGTGCAGCTTGGTAAATAAATTGTGCACAAATACAGTTGATTGTATGAAGGAGAATCTATGCAGAGCAAAGATGAATTGGACTTGTGTGCTCAGCGCTAATCCCTCATGGTTTTGTATTTGTGCCAAAGTACTTGGGGTAATAGTGATTGAGAAGAGCCACATGGTGTTTTAAATAGAGTCATGGGAATTTGTCCCATGATACAACTGAGTAACTATACAGAACATCCATCAGTACTGACCACACCACCAAATATTACATTGTGGCATCAACCCAAGACATTATATTTATCCAATCACTGGCTTTACATTTACCTCAATCTATTTCAAGACAAGAAATGAAATGCTTGCTGCAAAATTACATTTCCAGCAATTTCTGATAAAGGAAGGAGATGAACTTTGAATGGAGCAATTGTTTTCTAAATGGATTTTTAAGACCTGGTATATTGGGTCTTGAGTTCATTGATTTGGATTGGACCAAGAGACAGGTTGAAAGGGGACATCTCTCCTGTAGAGAGAGTTGGAGATTGCTTGTTCCCTGAATCAAAGGCCTCAGGCCAAACTGAAAAACCTGCTCACAGAGCAAATTTCTTTTCACTCCTTAAAATAAAATTTCAAAATCCTATAAGCATGAGGACATCTTAAATCTTTTAGGACATTTAAAGACAAAAATATATTAGTTCAGTAGATGGTTCAAAGAATTGAAAATGGGATATAGGACCTTTCACCCCTGGGTTACCATTTGATGAATGCCACCCAGATTTAAACTGATCATAATTCTTTTTATTGGTAGCTTAAGGAATAGTCATAAGCTTTTCATCACGGTGGGAACCCTTGGATTCCCAGATAGAAGGATTTCAGAAACTTAATGAAAAGCTAAGCTAGTTGTTAGAATACATTTACTTATAATAAACCACCAGAATAAAAGGGTACATTTTCCCCAGCTCAACATCTAGTTATTTCAAAATTTGTAAACATAAAGGACTGTGTCTTATCCCCAGCTAAAATAACTACCAATACTTTCTGTTCATTAAATCAAATACAGTTTTTAATGTCACAAAGCTATTTGCTTTAGTATTATCCTATGGAAATAAATTACATTAATAGAAAAGTTTAATCTTGTTTCTTATGACTGTTAATTTTTCATCCTTTAAACATATAAAAGGTAAATAAAAATATACAGATAGTATTTTCTCTCTTTTCATACTTTTGGAAGTTTGATTTCTCCACCCCTAAGGCGAATGAATTGGCTTTTCTCCTCCTTCTTTGGTAAATATTTCCCATTAGAATTTAATTTAAAAATACATAAAACATCTGTACAAATGAGTGACATGGAAATTCCAAGGTATTTTGAGGAGAACCTGAGAGGTTCTTGTGTAGCCAATGACCAGTTTTATCCCTACCTTGCTTTTAAACTGTTGCTGAGTTCAGAGGATGGTTAGGTACCAAGAATCTCTCATCAAGGGATTTTGCCTTTAAAGAGCATCTATATGATGGGACTATTCAGTGATCCTGTGGATGCATTCTGTTTAAAGAATCAGGTCATGTACACTGTGGCACAGAGAGTTCCTTATTTCTACAGGAAGAATGTTAGAAGAGAAGTGCTTAACAACAACAACAACAACAACAACAACAACAAAAACCTTGCAATGTTCTCCTTGTGGGTAAATCCAGGGTTATTAATTTGATTTTGAATTCCCCCCCAACCTGTTTTTCTCTTCAAAATATAGATAAAAGGTGCACCTGGGTAGCTCAATTGGTTGAGTGTCTGACTCTTGGTTTTGGCTCAGGACATGATCCCAGGATTGGGCTGGGCTCTGGTTAGCATGGAGCCTGCTTGAGATTTTCTTTCTCTTTTTTCCTCTGCCTGTCTCCCCTGCTTGTGCACATGCTCTTTCAGTCTCTTAAAAATAAGAAGAAGAAAGATAAAATAGCTCTAAAATTGAAAATGAATTGTCATTGGCCATTTCAGGCTTATAAATAATCCAAAGTCTTATAGATGGATGGCATAAAATTCCAAATGACTTCAAAATGAACCTGAGATGTCATATTTTAATTTATAATAGAAACTGGTGGGATGATACAGTCAAATTGTGTCCAACCCTCTCACTTCTTCAGTGTTCATTATTCACAACTGCTCTCCCTCTTTCCCTTCCCCAACTTCCTCCCTTCCTTCTCTCTTCCTCTTTGTCTCTTTCATGAAGGAAAAGAAAATCAGCATATTATGCTTTTGACTTTTCCATTATTGCTTCATTTTTTGGAGGAGACTAGATGGCATATATCCTAATGGCTGTTCAAATAGAATTTAAACATACTTACAAACAGGTTAATGTCAATAAATTATACTCCTGAAGTACTTAAGGCCATGACAAATTAGAGTACTGAACAAATTTTAGTTGATGGTGTTGAAAATCATGTTTAATGGTGGAGTTATAAGTTCAAAGCTGGTAAAATTTTCAAGCTCACATCCTAATTGAATGTGGTGATTTCGATGTGCAATTTATCATTTTACATTCTTCCATCAAATCTGCATCCCCTCAAACATTCTATTATCTATGAAAAAAACAGTATTAATGGGAAAACATGAAATTGGATTATTCAGGGACTATATTTTACAATACAGAATTATCAAAAGTGATAACTAATGATGTACTGTATCTATGCAGTATACTGTATTCAAGTTCTCCAATTTTGCCTAAGGTTGTATAGGATGTGGAAAAAAATATTTATGCATGTTAACTACAAATAAATACACAGAAATACTTCTTTTTACTATGTTCCATATACGGAATTATTTTTGTGGTTGCTTTTGTTTTGGAATTTTGTTTTCATTCTGTATTAGTTTAGCTCTTGTGTCACTTTGCCTTTAAGTTATCTATGATGTTAACTCAAATCTACATTGTACAGTGTGCAGAAATTTAATGACAATATAATCTACCTCAAGATTTGAGTAAATACTTTTGTGGCTTACATTATCATAATTATCTCTGATTAATAGCTTCTCCTTCAACAGATTCATAAATTTCATGAATCAAGTCCACATCCTACCCATACTTTCTATTCTACACACACTTAGATGTAAAGCTACCCATTCATGAAACCACACAATATGTGTGGGCACTGGATAATTTACTGAACAATTTAGTAAAGGGTAACAATCAACATCCCCAAAATAGAGTCCTTTTAAGACTACCTGATAGCTTTCATTGTTCTGTAAAATTAGTTTGTATTGTTTTTTTTTTTTTCTACTTCATCAAGTCTTCACTAGTAAATTATTCACCTGTCATGGCTGCTCAAATAATGTATGTTCTTATGACACTTTTTGATTATTTTTCCTTCCTTTCCTCTTGTCCCTTTTCATTTTGGAGAAATCGCTACAGAAACAAACAAAATGGCTCTATATTTCTGATGCAAAGGAATTTAATCCTCCCTTCATTCTTCCCCTTTCCATTTAGACCCTGCCAGGGACTCTTTTTCTCCATCAAAGAGGTTGTTTGTTTGAATTTCTCTTTCCAAGATGTTTCTTAACAAGGGAAGTTAACCTTAAACACAAATTATTGTTCTGTTTTTTAATACTCTAAGTACTTATAAAGTATTAGAGGTTTTACTTATTTCTCTGATAACGTGCTTAGTTTATAAAAGCCTACTTAAAATGACTAATACATTAGAAAGAGTACAGTTCATTTAACAATAATAGGTGGAATTTTTTGCCCGTATACAATCCAGTTTTCCAAGGTCATATCTTCCCCTGAGAATATGAGAGCCTGGGGGAGCCTAGGTGGTCCAGTCTCTTGAGCAGAGACTCAGGTTGTGGCATCACCCCACTTGGCTTCACGTTGAACATGGAGCCTACTTAAAAATCTCTCTACCTCTCCCCACCCCCCTACCCCTCCCCCCTGCTTGCACTCTCTCACTCTCTAAAATAAAATAAAATCTCAAAAAGTAATATGAGGGCCTGGTAACCACTCAGCAATTTGTCATTAGTTGGTCCCTAACCAAATATCGTATAGTTAATTGTCATCCTGAAATCAATTTCCTTTCCACTGCAAGTATATGGGAACATTTCCAATGGAATCCTAGTTAAATTCACACATTAAGATGGCAGTGACTTCAATGGTACCTTTTTTTTAATTCAACTTACTCATTTCCTACTATATGCCAATCATAACATGAGATCCTGAAATTATAGCAGTGTATACAAAAGACACAGAGCCATCCCTCACAGAGCTCACTAGTAGAAAAGGTAGATCTTTCTCCAAGCCATATCCTTCTGTTCAGCTTCCAGTGTCCTAAAAATCAATAATTCCAGGGCAGTGTGCTTCAATTTGAAATCTTAATATGTCTTGTGAATATTTCCTAGCATGAATTGAATATAAATAAATAATAATACTGTGAAATATACCACTGGCATCAGTACATTAACTGTATGATGAACTCCCCAGAAGAGCACCTAAAAAACATATCCATGGATTACATCTAAGTTTATTACACTTAAAGTAAGGTAGAATGCCATCTTGACATTGTTTAAGTAGAGTCTCAGGGAATTCAGGAGAAGATATTTTAAGGCCTGGGCTAGATGATTACATGGTGAATCCTCTAAGTCTAGAAACTAGTTGGTATTGGGCAGAGTTCATGACATAATAGCTTTGGATTGGAGAACAAGTAACTTTGAGCAAGCTGTTAAAAGTTAGTCTTATAAGTAAGTTCAGTTGCTTCATAGTTTTCCAAGAATATGTATTTTGCAAAACAAGTAGCTGAGTTATTTTTGGTTATTTTGAATATTATTTAGTATAGGAAAAGGAACATATACCCAATATCAACATTGTATAATAAAGGAAATCAGAAATTGTTTTTTTTTTTTTTTTTTAAGTAGGCTTCATATCCAACATGGAGCCTAACATGGGGTTTGAACTCATGACTGTGAGTTCAAGACCTGAGCTGAGATCAAGAGTTGGACACTTAACTGACCAAGCCACCCAGGTTCCCCTGAAACATTTAATTTTGTTAGGACTTTGCCTTTGTTGACTCCTTTGTGTTACATACTGTAGTGATGTAGGACCTAAAGTCAACATCATTTCCTTCAGTTTGAAAACATATGTATACATACACGTTATTTCATTATATATAACCATACATGTATAATATTACATAATATAACAAATTTATATATTATATATTACATATTATGTATTACATATATTGAGTTTTTCTTTTTTGTTTTTACTTCTCAGGGGTGGAGGGAGCCTTTCCACAGTATTGCAGCAAATATCCTGTCACCTCACTACTATGAAGTTCATTTCTTTTTTTTAATATGAAATTTATTGTCAAATTGGTTTCCATACAACATCCAGTGCTCATCCCAACAGGTGCCCTCCTCAATACCCATCACCCGCCCTCGCCTCCCTCCTACCCCCCATCAACCCTCAGTTTGTTCTCAGTTTTTAAAAGTCTCTTATGTTTTGGTTCCCTCCCTCTAACTTTTTTTTTTTCCTTCCCCTCCCCCATGGTCCTCTGTTAAGTTTCTCAGGATCCACATAAGAGTGAAAACATATGGTACCTTTCTTTCTCTGTATGACTTATTTCACTTAGCATCACACTCTCCAGTTCCATCCACGTTGCTACAAAGGGCCATATTTCTTTCTTTCTCATTGCCATGTAGTATTCCATTGTGTATATACTCAAGTTCAATTCTTTATGTTTAATCCTACATGCTTCATCTATGGAGAGTCCTTTCCATTAAAAAAAAAAAAAAACAAATAAAACCCTCATTCATGAAAAATACCTTCAAAAATTTTTACAGTGACCTCCGACTTACAACAGGTACCACCTAAAACATTGGCAAGCTCTTTGGTGGTCAAATCTATCCTGACCTGACATCTTCTTATCTCATGATTTGCTACATCCTTACTATACTCCTGGGTGCTTTAGCCACAATGAATTCTCCACTACAGAATATATTTTTACCCATATTTTCTCCTACTTCATGAAGTGCTCTTCTTAGTCTGCTATTTAATGTTATTCTCCAAGACTCATTACAAGCATTTCATTCTTAGGGAAATTTTCTTTAATGGCTTAAGGCAAAATTAATTATTCCTAATCAAATTGTGCATTATAAACATAGTTTCCTAAGAAAAGCACTTTAACTAAACTTATTAATAACCATGAGATACATTTATGTTAGTAATACAAATAATAGCAAAAAATGTTTTTAAAAATTCATTTATTCATCACAGATAAAGGAAAGAAAGGAAATTAAAAGAATCCAAGGAAGAAGCCTGCATTGGGATAAGTGGGGGAAAAAAACTCAGAAAACCTGTTTTCAGAGTGTCAAAAACTGCAGCATAGGGACACCTGGGTGGCTCAGTCGGTGAAGCGTCCTTAGCTCAGGTCATGATCTCACGGTTCGTGAGTTCAAGTCCTGCCTCGGGCTCTGTGCTGACAGCTCACAGCCTGGAGCCTGTTTCGGATTCTGTGTCCCCCTTTCTCTTTGCTCCTTCCCCCACTCATGCTCTGTAACTCTCAAAATAAACAAAATTTTTTTATATAAAAAATATAGGATAGAGCAGTACAATGACAAAAAAATTAAGCATAAAGAAAAATTTCAGGTAATGACAAGTTTATCAAAGTAGCGTAAATGTAACGGTGGAGATAAAAATCAGATGAAAGAGGGCTGAGGTGTGTTTGAGAGGAACAGTTATAAACCACACTCAAAAGTTTCGGTGTCATAGAGACAGATTAGGTAGAAGGACCCACACAGTCAGGTTTGGAGTTCTTTTGTTTTGCAGGATGGAAAAACAACAACGATGATACATTTGTAACTCAGGAGAGAAAGAAGATAATAGTTTTATCAACTCCAAGAAGATGTAAGATGAGGTAGTCACTAGGTAAAACATGAGTAATGTATTACTTTTGAACTGAAAAAGTGATACCGGATCTAGCGATGGGAAGAGAAGGGGAGGAAAATGGCGGCAGATGTAAATTAGTGCCCGAATAAAGATCAATAAATATGCGAAGTGGGACGCAAGGCAGTTTGCTGAGAAAGAAGGGTGTGCTGGCTGCCTGAGACACTTGAGAGGAGGAGGTCTGGAATAGCAATAGAGAATAGAAGTTGTTGATCAAGGATAACTAAAAAGACTGATCAATTGCCTTCAGAGTTTGCTAAGTCTGGAAATTGAGAATGTATAATGGCAACAAAGTCAACATTTATGTATTTTGTATCACAAGCTGTTACAACATGAAACCATATTTTTAGAAGGGAGACCTTTTGAGTTTGTTTTGTTTTGTCTTGTTTGTATGTGAGGCGAAAATGAAGGTGGAAGAGAGGACGTTGGTGAGAGATACTCAGCCGTGGGGCTCATTTTGGGAAGGAGTCAGCTTTATCCATGGCAACAAACGACCCTAAAGTCTTAGTAGACGATAGCAACACACACGCATGATTGCTGACAGATGGACAGGTCAGCATTGGTTTGGCTGTGTTGTACCTTGTTTGTCTTCTTAGAAGAGTCTTCTCTACACAGCACTTGTCATGCCCACTGACGTCTCCTAGAGCAAAGCAAGCCATATCACACGGTCAAGCAGAACATCGGATCCTATACACATTATAGAGAGAGGCTTGGCAAATCTAAGATGTATGAAACTCTATTGAGAAGAGAGTGGATAACTGGGAAGAATAATAGAATATATTACATCTAGCAAACATGTGAAGCTTAGTGGTAGTATAAGGGTTAAAATGAAATGAAGTGGAAAGGAACTGAAGAGTAAAATAAAAAGGTGATGATTTTAATGGGAAGAATGGAGGCAGCTCAGATATTTATATTAGATGGAGCTAATTAAAACTTCTTAGGTAGGGGCGTCTGGGTGGCGCAGTCGGTTAAGCGTCCGACTTCAGCCAGGTCACGATCTCGCGGTCTGTGAGTTCGAGCCCCGCGTCAGGCTCTGGGCTGATGGCTCGGAGCCTGGAGCCTGTTTCCGATTCTGTGTCTCCCTCTCTCTCTGCCCCTCCCCCGTTCATGCTCTGTCTCTCTCTGTCCCAAAAATAAATAAAAAACGTTGAAAAAAAAAATTAAAAAAAAAACTTCTTAGGTAGACCACTAACCAGCAGTGGGAAGGTCTAGAATGTCATCATGAGAGAATGTTGCTTAAGAAATAGGGTGGTGGTATTATTTGAGTTGTGGAGGGCAAGTAATTGTGTCACTGAAATTTTGGGTTGTCACCACATTATTGTTGATAACGCCTAATTTAATAACAAAAGCAATGGGGAAAAAGAAGTCCGTGAAATTCCTTGCCCTTCAGGAAAATGGAGGAGTAGCCTGGGAGTAAATGAATATAAAAATATAGAGTGGGTATTGAACACTTCCATTTGCACTCCAAAACTCTCCACTCTACCCCAACAACAAATAAGAAGCTAAAGAGACTGAAAAATCAATAACTCTTTGGTCCTATTACTTTGGTCTGTAAGAGAGGGGAGGACAAGGCAAGCACCTCAAGGTTGGAGACAGGTGAGCAAATAAAGAAGTTGGGCTCCCAGGGCAGAGGCTGCTGGGCAGAGGCTGCTGCAGGAACCAGTGGCTGGATAAGAAAACCAGAATGTAATTGATGAATTGCTGAAAATTAGGTGTGGACAAATCTGAGTTTAAAAAATCTGTGGGGATCCAGTGACAGGGGTCCCCCACAATATGGTGAGGTTTGCCTCTAGGAGCTCCGTGAGATTCCTGTGGTAAACATCAGAGAAAAAATCCCCTCTTTCTTCCTGCTGGGGAAAGGTAAAAGAAACCGATTTGGAATATGTCAGAGCATTCTGCTCTTTTCAGTAAGGTCTGCCTTCTGCCTGGGTGGCTCAGTTGGTTGAACGTCCAGCTTCAGTTCAGGTCATGATCTCATGGTTCGGTTCATGAGTTTGAGCCCCACGTTGGGCTCACTGCTGTCAGTGCAGAGCTTCTTCAGATCCTTTGCCCCCCCCCCCACTTCCCCTCCCCTATTTGCACTTTCTCTCAAAAAAGAATAAACGTTTATTTTAAAAAAGAGGAAAAAGAAATAAGGCCTGCCTTCAGGGGAAATTAACCAGAGTCTAACAGGCTGGGATAGTATCAGAAACTAACTGGCCTGCAGAGGGAAATAAACAACTCCAGCCCACTCTAGCCATCTTGTCACACCAAAGGAGGGAGAAAAATATTCAACAATTGTGAAGTGGCATAGGCTCCCTAAAAGACTGAAACCTAATCATATAGAATGCTTCTCCTCTCCAGACACTTCACCACCACGTTACTAAAAGCATATTTACAGCAGTTCCTTTCACTCAGTATATCATATCTGACTATCGAGAAAAAGTAATAAAACATACCAAAAGGCAAAAAAAAAAAAGTGAAGAGACAGAACTAGACATAGCAGCTATGTGGGAATAATCCAACTGGGAATTATAAAACAAAAACAAAAACAAAACTATGATTAATATGGTAAAGGTTCTAACGGATAGAGTAGATAGGCTATAAGAGCAGATGGGTAATATAAGCAGAGAGATGGTGAATTCTAAAAAAAGAAGAAAACCAAAAAAAATGCTAGTGATAGGGTCAAAAGAGAAAGACTATTTGGGAAATTATGTAATAAAACACTCAAAGCCTAAGTGTTGAGTAGAGAAGAAGAGAAGTACCTGGAGGCAGACATCCCTGGGGACTGTTTCAGATATCTGCCTATCACGGGTCTCCTTAGATTTATTTATTTTTTGCTTTCTATTTTTAATCAAAATCTCCAGCTCTACTGAGATAAAATTGACATATTGAAAGTGTGCTACATGATGATTTGATATATGTGGATATTGTGAAGTGATCATAATACAGTTAGTTAACACACCCACCACTTCACACAGTTATAATTTTTGTTTTCATGATCAGAACTTACAAGATTTACTTTCTAAACAACTCTCAAATACGCAGTATGGTGTTGTGAACCACAGTCATCATGCCATGTATTATATACCTAGAACTTACTCATCTTTAAACTGGAAGTTTGCCCCCTTTGGCCACCTGTACCCATTTATCCTACCCTCCCACACATACGTACACACCCTCACTGTTGACAACCACCAATCTGCTCTCTATTTCCATAAATTCTTTTGTTTTCCGCACATAAGTGAGATCATACAGTATTATTCTTTCTCTTACTTACTTCACTTTAGCATAATGCCGAGGCCATCCGTGTTATTGCAAGTGGCAGAATTTCCTTCTTTTTTATGGTTGCATAATGTCTCATTGTATATGTACTTTTTCTTTATCCATTAGTTCTTTGGTGGATATGTAGGTTGTTTCCATGTCTTGGCAGTTGTGAATAATGCTGCAGTGAAAATGGGAGTGCAAATGTATCTTCAAGATAATGGTTTAATTTCTTTGGGATATGTACCCAGAAATGGAATCGCTGAATCATATGGTAGTTCTTTTCTAATTTTTTGTGAACCTCCATACTGTTTACATAGTAGCTATGCTAGTTTACATTCATACCAACAGTGAACTAGGGTTACCTTTTATTTATATTGTCACCAGCATTTATCTCTTGATTTTTTGGTATTAGCCAGTCTGACATTTGTGATGTGATATCTCATTATGGTTTTGATTTGCATTTCCTGATGATTGGTAATGTAGAGCACCTTTTATGTTCCTGTTGACTATTTGTCTGTCTTCTTTAAAAAATGTACATTCAGGTCCTTTGCCCACTGTATAATGAGATTATTTTTTGGTGTTGAGTTGTGTGAGTTCTACATAGTGTGAATATTAACCCCTTTTCATATATGTGGTTTGCAAATATTTTCTGCCATTCCATAGATTGCCTTTCCATTTGGTTGATTGTTTCTTTTGCTGAATTGAAGCTTTTTAGTTGGTTTCTCATCATATGTTTAAATCTTTAATCCATTTCTGGATAAAGAATTTGTGGTTTATATACACAATGGAGTACTACGTGGCAATGAGAAAGAATGAAATATGGCCCTTTATAGCAACGTGGATGGAACTGGAGAGTGTTATGCTAAGTGAAGTATGCCATACAGAGAAAGACAGATACCATATGTTTTTACTCTTATGTGGATCCTGAGAAACTTAACGGAAACCCATGGGGGAGGGGAAGGAAAAAAAAAAGAGGTTAGAGTGGGAGAGAGCCAAAGCATAAGAGACTCTTAAAAACTGAGAATAAACTGAGGGTTGATGGGGGGTGGGAGGGCTGGGAGGGTGGGTGATGGGTATTGAGGAGGGCACCTTTTGGGATGAGCATTGGGTGTTGTATGGAAACCAATTTGACAATAAATTTCATATATTGAAAAAAAAAGCCTTAACCCTAAAAAAATTCTTTAATCCATTTCATTTAAATTTTTGTGAGTGGTACAGTTTCTTTCTTCTCTGTGTGATTATTCATTTTCTCATTACCGTTTACTGAAGAGACTGTTCTTTCCCCATCGTGTATTCTTGGCGCCCTTGCAAAAGATCAGTTGACTTTGTGTGTGTGTGTGGGGGGGAGGTTTGGGGGAGGTGGTATTTTTGAGCTCTCTATTTCTTTGATGGACCCAGATGTATGTTTTATGACAGTTCCATACTGTCTTGATTATTGTAGCTCTTTAATATATTTTGAAATTAAGAATACTGGTGCCTGTAGGTTTAGTATGATGCATATAGGTTTATCACCATGTCTTTTGTTCAGTGTATGTTATTTACCAGTGGCTATTAAAATCCATTTTATCACTGCATTGAAAGTAGTCTGCCTCTGGGTTATACCTCCTGTGTTCCAGAAAAGAAAATACTTCAATAATGATCACTTAGTGATGAGTTGCTTCTTGAACAACTTCATCTCAACTAGGCCATCATTGTGAACTGTTCTTGAAAGTTCACTTTAAAATGTGATATGATGGACAATACGTCCCTCAACAGAACACAAACAAGCAGGCAGCCACCATACAAGAGTATAATCTCCATTCATTTACTGTATTCCTAATAGCCTATTAAATGCCAACATTCCAACTTTAATTGGCTTCCCTGAACTGCCCTCTTTTTCCAGATACTTCTGCAAATTGTATTAATATAACTTCCAAAACAATTCTACTATAACTACTTTGACCAAAAACAATAACAACAATAAAAACAAGCATTTACTAGGGTCTTACCAAGAACCAGAGATTTTAAATACGTTATCTCACTTAATTCATGCCAGTAATCTACAATACAAATTGTGTAAGGTGAGGATTTTAATTAACTTAGGAAAAAATAGCTAACAGTCAAGATTGGAACAGATGACTTTGAAACAACTTTTGTATACTGGAAAGTTACTTTCTTTTCTAGTCCAAAATCCTTTAGATATAGCATTAAAGGTAAATACTGAGAATAATTACAATAAAGTACCTCTGTAAAGCACCATTCATATGAATAGCTCAAAGCACTTTTTATTACATTACCTCATTAATCTTTGTGGTATCCTACTGAGTGAGGGTGGCAGGAATTTTATTTCTCTTTTATGGATTTTTTTTTTTAAAGTGAAACGAGCTTTAACTTCCGGGTGCTTTCTCCATAGCATATCAATGACTGCGTAAACTAAAAGGTAGTAGGCTTAGATCTCCTACTCCAAAATACTTCATGAATTTATTAAATCATACTTTTAACCAATAGTTATTGAGTGCAAATTTAAGTCACATAATTATCAAAAATGAAGGCTCTGAACGAACCTTACGATCCAAGAAAAGCTTTATATATTTGTCTGTGTTGTTAATGGATGCAGCAGACAGTGGGAGCCCCAGAAGGGTTTGAATTGGAGGTGACCTAATAAAAGCTACAATCTAGCATTATAAATGTTCATTTTTATTAAGTAAGTAGGGAAGGAGTCTCTGATAAGCTTTGTGTAAAGCTCTCCTTGGAATGTTCAGCTTAACAGCCCTCTACCCATGACTTACACAGAGGCATCGCTTAAGGTGATTTGGTCTTGAGTCATTCAATTCAGGACATCTTTAACAAACCCCTATTGTGGTCAAGGTGCTAAATATAGGAGTGAGAATGTCTCTGCCTGCTCCTTAAAACTATTCAGTCTCATGGGAAGGATGAAATAAGTAACTAAATATTTGTAGTATGTAACTGAATAAAAATATCATTAGAGAGGTGAAACAAAGTGTATTGAGGTATAAAGGCGCAAGCAAGAAAATACAATCTATTGGCTGCAAATCAAGAGAGATTTCAGAGAGATTATAACTCACAGTAGTGCAGATACACCTGTGGATGAAGCTCTTTGACTTTGTATTTTACTCACAGTGATATGAATAAACAATCTAAGCAAGCTCAATGACATTGTTGTGAGAGGACATTCGTCAAAGGGGATACATTTTTTTTTAACAGATGAAGATGAACGTTTACTATGCATCAATGAATGGCTGTGTAATTTTCCTTGAGAATAAATTCATAGAGAGGATCTAGCACCATCAGAAAAAAAATGATTTTGAAAGGTGTTTAGTACTAGGCTTACTTTTCCTGTATTATGATGATGTACATATGGCTCACCACAAAGTAATTCATAATTAATAGTATAATGGATGCTGGGACTCTTCCCATTGTTTGGCTATTGTTGATAATATTGCCATAACCATCAGGGTGCATGTGCCCCTTCAAATCAGTATTTTTGTATCCTGTGGGTAAATAAATACCTAGTACTGCAATTGCTCTGTCTGAGGGTAGTTCTGTTTTTAACTTTTTGAGGAACCTCCACACTGTTTTCCAGAGTGGCTGCACCAGTTTTCATTCCCACCAACAGTGTAAGAGGGTTCCCCTTTTTCCACATCCTCACCAACATCTGTTGTTTCCTGTGTTGTTAATTTTAGCCATTCTGACAGTTGTGAAGTGGTATCTAATTGTGGTTTTGATTTGTATTTCCCTAAGGATGAGTGATGTTGAGCATCTTTTCATGTGTGTTGGCCATCTGGATGTCTTCTTTGGAAAAAATGTTCGTATTTTCTGCTCATTTCTTAACTGGATTATTTATATTTTAGGTGTTGAGTTTGGTAAGTTCTTTACAACAGATTTTGGATACTCTTTATTGGATATGTCATTGCAAATATTTTCTCCTATTCCATAGGTTGTCATTTAGGTTTTTTTTGTGTGTTTTTTTGTTTGTTTGTTTTTGATTGTTTGCTTTACTGTGTGGAATATTTTTATCTTGATGAAGTCCCAATACATGTTTGCATTTGTTTCCCTTGACTCTGGCGACATGTGAAGAAGTTGCTCTGGCCAAGGTCAGAGAGGTTGCTGCCTGTGTTTTCCTCTAGGAGTTTGACTGTTTCCTGTCTCATATTTAGGTCTCTCATCCATTTTGAATTTTAGTGTATGGTGTCAGAAAATGGTCCAGGTTCATTCTTCTGCATGTCACTGTCCAGTTTTCCCAACACCATTTGCTGAAGAGACTGTCTTTATTCCACTGGATATTCTTTCCTGCTTTGTCAAAAATTAGTTGCCCATATAGTTGTGGGTCCATTTCTGGGTTTTCTGTTGTATTCCATTGATCTACACGTCTGTTTTTGTGCCAGTAATGATATGGTAAGTGGGACTTTTAGGTCATTTCTAATGGTGGGTGGGACTTTTAGGCTGGTAGACTTAAGCTAAGAATGAGCCCTCAGAAATTTAGCTATTACGTAGGGTATCCCTAAGCCCATAATAACAAAATGTGTGGAGACTCTGCAACTGTATGGTACAGACATCCTATTATCTTGTGCCTTTTAAGACTATCGATTCAAACTCTTTAGAGATGACTTTTTTTTTATCTGTATGTTTTTTTTCTGTAACAGGATTAGAAGACCTTGGTGGAACCTACATGCACTCAATACCTCCATTTCCTACTTCTACTTCTCGCACATACCTCTGCCTGTTACTGTATTTCTGAACTTAAACATCTGTTGGTGTTCAACACCATTCAGCTGTGTCTTCTGCTACTGTTACATTTTTAAACTTTTTTTAATTGATACATTCATCTTCAACTATATTTTGCCTTACAGATAAGTTTTAGCATTTCTTACCCATTCATATCCTGTGTTATATACTCTTTACTGATTGAGGAATATACTCTTCTGTTTTCCTCTTAGTATATTCTTAAGTGGGACAGATTATAATAAACATATGTGCTTGATTTGCCTTCTTTTATAATATTTAAATTCTTTAGTATTTACTTATTTTTGAGAGAGAGGGATAAAGAGAGATCATGAACTGGGGAGAGGCAGAGAGAGAGGGAGACAGAGAATCCCAAGCAGGTTCTGCATTGTTGGCACAAAGCCCGTTGCAAGGCTCAAACTCACAAACCATGAGATCATGACCTGAGCTGAAACCAAGAGCTGGATACTTAACTAACTAAACTACCCAGGTGCCCCTCATTTGCCATCTTAGATCATAAATTAATACCTTTTGTTTTGATTCAGGGAAGTGATAAGATCTGTGCTGTGATTTGAAAAAATAACATAATAGTGTATAAATATGGATTCGAGTGGATATAGGAAATATAATTGTTGAGGTTGTGTCTAGTCAACATGTAAAAAGAGATATATTAATTATGTGAGCAGTGGAAATGGGAAGGTGGAAATTTTTAGAGTTAAATCTGTGGAATCTATCAACTTTACTAATGGGCTTTGAAACAAGTTTTGCTGCCCTGGAAGTGCCAGATGTTAAAGAGAAAGCAGCATATCTAAGGCCATAAAATGGAAAAAAAAACACATGATTAAAGACTTAATTTAAAAAATATTTTATTCTGAAAAAGTGTAACATCAATGGAAAAATGCATGAACCTGTTAGGATGACTTAAGTTGTTATACGGTGATCACCTGCTCCAATTACAATGAAAATATAACCCCCAAAGTTATGGTATAAAACATCCATTTTTAGGGGAGCCTGGGTGGCTCAGTCGGTTAAGCGGCCGACTTTGGCCCAGGTCATGATCTCGCGGTCCGTGAGTTCGAGCCCCGCGTCGGGCTCTGTGCTGACAGCTGAGAGCCTGGAGCCTGTTTCAGATTCTCTGTCTCCCTCTCTCTGACCCTCCCTTGTTCATGCTCTGTCTCTCCCTGTCTCAAAAATAAATAAAACGTTAAAAAAAATTAAAAAAAAATAAAACATCCATTTTTATACTTAGGACTTCTATGGGCAAGGAATGTGGACAGAGGCCCCCAGAGATGGCTTCTCTCTGCTCCACTGTGTCTGGTCTCAACTATAAGGGTTGAAGTCTTATTCACTCATGAATTTGGTGATTAACATTGGTAGCTGGCTGGAGGCATCTGTTTCTTTTCATTGAAGTCTGTGTCATCTCCCTATAAGGTCACTTTTCATTGGCTAAATTGGACATCCTTAAATCATGGTAATTAGAGTCCAAGGACAAGTGACCTGACTTAGGGAACAAGTTGTTCTATTCGTGACCTAGCTCATTTCATCTTCTACTCATCTGACAGTAGCAGTAGATGTTCCTGTGGAAGCCTGGAATGGTGTTTTCTGTAGAGGACAGTTTTGGAAGGTTTGGAAGGTTGCTATCTGTGGAAAATAGATCCCAGATCAAGAATCAGAGTATTTCCAACAGGGTATAATTTACTTGTGTATCTTTCTTGATCTCAAATACCCTCCAACAAGGGTCCTAGCATACAGATTCCATCAAGGATGGAGGCTTAGCAAGCGCCATTGTTACAGCCCCTGCTTGACAAACAAATTGGTTTTAAGAATATACAAAACATGGAGTAAGTTCTAAGTATACAAACTTAGAGCCTTGCGGCTGGTGAAAGATCTCTTCCTTTCTGCAGTGGAGGGGCATGTGTACAACAGGAGCACTCAGAATCTGCACTGTGACCAAAGAGGGCATTAGGGAGACAATTCCCCTGAGGAAGGGTTGATTTGTGAGCTTTAATCATTAATCAGTTTAAAACTGGTTAATTTTGTGCCTTGGAATTGTTGGACTAATTTGTTAAAAAATAAAACCTGAAGTAAGCGTTGGACTCTTGACTTCACCTCAGGTCATGATGTAACGATTTGTGGGATTTAGCTCTGTGCCTTGCTGACTGCACAGGCCTGCTTGGGAGTCACTCTCTGACCCTCCCCTCCTTATGAACATGCTTTCTCTCTCCCTCAAGAAAATAAGTGAACTTAAAACAAACAAACAAACAAACAAACAAAAAACCTGAAGTACTCATCTTGTCAGAAACAAATCCATACATATGTATTTCCCTGTGTAGGTATGTTAGCCTGGAATGGTGTTTTCTGTGGAGGACAGTTTTGGAAGGTTTGGAAATGATGGTATAGTGTGTAGAATTAAACTTTATCTCCCTACTTTCAGTCTTTGTTTTCATCCCTCTTTTAGGTGAACCCCAGTTTGGGTTCCTCTAGTTGACTTGTTTAGTGAAAGTTGGAAACATTTTCTGTAAAGAGGCAAATGATACATATTTTTGGCCTTGTGGGACATACAATCTCCGTTACGGCTCCTCAACTCCACACAAAAGCAGCCATAGACAATATGTAAAGAAATAGATGTGACTGTGTTGCATTAGTAATTTACAAAATCAGTGGTGGGATGGGTATGGCTAGCAGACGCCAGTTTTTTGACGTCTTATTACAGTGCAAAATTCAAATTTTCTGCTTGGTGAGAGAGAAACAGTATATGGAATGTGGGTAGAAGGTTCACTTCCTTTCTACACACTAGTCAAAATCTGGATTCAAACCTTATGACTTACTATCACTTTTTGTGGTTTCTGGTTCTTACACTCCTGAACATCTCTGGGATTCTGCAAGAAAATTTGTTTACTTCCTATCAGTTTATGCCCATGTAGGAACTTAAGTATTCTCTAAAGTTCAGAGAAGTTATTTGTTCTGAAAAAGCAGTGATTTCTCATATGCCTATGTTCAGTCTTTCCGAAAGGCAAAGGATAAAAACAGACAACTTTTATTGACTCTCATCTCTTGCCTTTACCTTTTTGGGTTTGCACTTGACGCCTGTACTGTTTTATTAGAGTATTAGAAAGAAGTAGAGGTAAAGGCATGTCTTGAGCTGCTCGACTTCTGCCAGAAACTGACCTCTTCCTCTTCTGAATTGCAGATTTCTACTGGATAGCATACCCAACTTTTGCAAGTTTACTTTTAGCACCATCATAACTACTTAATGATAACAATTTAATAATCTTTTTATGAAGCATTTTTTGAGAATGGGATCAATACACGAAACATGAATAACAACTAGAGAATAAAGCCTGTATGGCTTTTTTATCTACCTAGTTGAAAAAAAAAAATGATTATAGCTATCCTGGTTTTGCAAAGGCATATGTTAGTAATCAAACGAATTTGACCCATTTTGGTAACTTCTGCTATAATGAACAACTGGAATATTCCAATTAATATTTGGGTGGTTATTTTTGGTTGGTATGCTTTTCACCAGATGTTTTTACTTAATTTTAAAAATCAAATATTTGATATTTCTCATCTTGGTTATCATCTGGGTATAATCTAAGTTTTATAATAAAGGTTGTATAGTAATAATTCTGCTATAATAATGAAATGTTTAATTTTTTAATATCTTTATAGCTTTTTGCCAATGGGCATCTTACTTCCAAAGAGTATTAAAGACAAACTAAAACTGGATCCTCTAATATATATATTTTTTACTTCCCTCTAATAAAAAGGGTAGGATGATATTTCAGAATATGAACCAGTATCAAAGTGTAACTGTCGAGAGAATTTATGTACATCTTGAGGGTTTTTTTTCCATTTTAGAGCAATAAGATAAATTAGTATAAATTAAGTTGAATACGATCTGTGCCCCATCTTAAATGGGGGAAACTAGTGTGGCATAATGTTTCTAGTTTTGTTCTATCCCTTTTATTCAGCTGTATGGTAAAATAAAGTGCATACTTGCATTAAGGAATGTTTATGCTCTAAAAGGAACTTTTCCATCTCAGCAAGCTGTGGGAACAGATAAGTCCTTCAGCTAATCACCCATAAACCACCGTGCAGTGGCAAGTTTTCTCTCAGTGAGATATTTTCTGGCATTCTCTACAGAAACCAGTACACTGTAGGTAGATCTGAGAAATGGTGAGCCTAATAATGAGACCAGTTTTTCTCGTGTTAAAAATCTGATTAGATACCCTAAGACTAATATTGAGTTTTTATCTGGGCAGCATACACATACCTTGACAGATAATTCACTGGCCTGCAGTATAAACTAGACATTATTCTTCTGATGAAGGCACTAGGACCCAGTAAATCCCATGAGTTATTATGTACGATTCTAAGAAATGTGTTCCTCGTTTTCTGTAAAACTAAGCTTCAGGTATAGGACCAAGATAATGGTATGCCATACGGTATTACTCCCAACCAAGAAAGTAATTGTAGAGGAAAATTAAGCAATTGGTATACTCTCTAAGTGTCAGAGGTTTTACTACCATATACCACACCAAGCAGAAATTGTTGGCTTCATAGGATAGTGTACTGGCTTTTTAAAGACCTTATTAATGTGCTTACTAAGAGTGGAGGGATGTCCTGCAAAATGCAGTAAATGGTGTGATCCAGTAGTCAATAAATGGTTTTCTTTCTCCTCTAACTGGAAAGTATAAGTTCAGAAACCAAGGATAAACATGGGAGTGGTTCTGAATTGATTCTAATAACCAATCACCATTGTTGCTTCCTATCGCCATATGATTAAATACTGCTGGTCTAAAGATTTTAGTCTTCAAAGAATAATAGTTCCACTAAGATTAACAATGTTTTCACCAAATTGCATGCTGAGACTGCCACTTGATTTCTTATGATACTGAACCAATGTGGAGGCACAATGTACTCCAGTACCATTATAATGACATCAGTAATTAACCTTAATTAGTTTAAAGCAGATCCTCATTTGTTCCTTCTGATCTACTCTTTACCATCTCCACTCTTCACTTTGTTCTAGGATGATAAATAGTATAAACCATGTCAACAGTCTCTGATTTCTAGTTTGTTGCAACTATCAGAGGAGACCTTGAAAAGAATCTGAGAGTAAATTCGGTGTATTTGTGTTTCAGAACTCTCCCTTTAAGATTTCCTCATGGCAACTATTCCCTGTACTCAAGGTCACTGCAGTGAGCACTCCATTCCTTTATCCCTTTAGACAAGAGCATGATAGTAGCTCAGTTGCTTAAGAACCACAGGTTAATGTACTTTTCAATTTGGGATTTGTCAAAGGTTAGCATGTCTTCCTTTGTTTAAGGATATTTTGCTTAAGGGTGGTTACATGATAATAGTGAAGAATGCGGATGCAATTATTGTTATTTGGGATGTAAACACGGATAGAAGCTGTAGGGATGCTAATAGCTAAGGTGGTGGAATGTCTTGATTGTTAACAGCTCTGCAACATTGTCTCTATTCTGAGCTCCCTACATTATCATAAGAAGTGAAAGATGAGGAGCTATGTTCTCAGTGTCCTTACTAAAACAATCTAGGTTAGAGTCTGCCAGGTATTCGTTTGAGACTTGGAAGGCAGAAAAAAAAAGGCACATTTCACACCATTGTAACTTCTGGCAGTGGCAAGCGTACTCATGAGCATTCATAGACACATATCCTATCTGATTATCTGGAAAGTTATCTGCCTTACTTCTGCAGGTAGCAGTGACCTAACTGGTGGTTTTCCTTGATTCCTAAAACTATGAGATTTCATTTAAACTATTTCATTTAGAATTAATTTTGTGTGTGTGAAAGGCATACAGTGCTTTCTTTTTTCCCCTAGTATTTTTTAAATTTTTTTTTAATGTTTATTTTTGAGAGAGAGAAAGAGAGACAGCATGAGTGGCAGAGGGGCAGAGAGAGAGGGAGACAGAATCTGAAGCAGGCTCCAGGCTCCGAGCTGTCAGCACAGAGCCCAACGTGGGGCTCAAACTCACAAACCATGAGTCATGACCTCAGCTGAAGTCGGACGCTTAACTGACGGAGCCACCCAGGTGCCCCCCACCGAGTATTTTTGATTACACAGATGGTGTATATTTCCTTTTAATATGTGTAATATATATAGTGTATACATAGTGTAATATATACTATATATATTATACTTGCATATAAATGTATGTGTATATATGTGTGTGTGTGTATATATATATATATATGTGTGTGTGTGTGTGTGTGTGTGTATTTATTTAGCCACTATGTGTACATAACCAGAGTAAACTCAGTAAGGGAGATGAATTATTTATGCTTTCATTTAATTCATGGTGTGTTGTGAATAGAGAAATGATGATAATGCCAAATTAGAAATATGCCTAAGTTCTGTGGCTGGCAAGAAGATAAAACCAGTTAGAATACTCCAGTTTAGAAGTATCAGGGAAGGTTTACTCAAGGTGAATTTTAGCTGAGCCTGACTGTGTGGCTAAGAATTAATCAAGGGAACAAGAAACTGAAGATGGCCTCAGTGGAGGAACACCGTGGGAGGTGCAGCATTGAAGTAAGAAGAGCCCAGTGTGTGAAAACGACATGTATTTTGATATTGCAGGACCACTTTAGAGTGGTGAGAGATGAATACCGGGCCTAGGTCATGTAAAGATGTGTTGCTGTTTTGAAACTCTTGGACTTTTCCTAAACGCAGTGTGGAACTAAAACTGAAACTTTACTAGCTGGACATAGAATGGATGGATTCAAGACACATGAAGTAAGAATCATCACAAATTTGTATTATGTCAAGAAATGGTCTTTAAAATATTAAACTTTTTGCCCTTAAAATACTGCAGGTTAATTTATACATGAGTAAAGGTCTCCTTCCCGTAACTATGGTATAAATTAGGAACTAACTGTAGTCATGAAAAATGATGGCAGCACTTAGACTTTTCATTGGCTAATTAAATTTAAGTTCTGTTTGTGAACTTTTGGTCTAGTTGGCCATTCATCGCGAAACACTCAGAAGGGAAACAATTCCAACTTGAAAGCTCCCACTGCTTCCTAAGCTATAGTTTCAGATGTTCCATCTCATTTGACAACACATGACGTCACTTCCTATTTTAACATTTATGTATCACAACAAACGTAAATCTTTGATTTTGTGTGAATGAGTGAAACGCAGAAAAATCCATCCATTTTCCACTGATATCTAGGAGGTACAATAAAATCTCCTTAAGGCTTTAATACTTCTTTTTTGGAAGATTTGTGAGTGAGTGGGTAGAAACACACTGTTAATTTTTTCATTACATTTTTAAGTTGAATGAGAACATACATATAAAGGAAAACTTTTGAAGTAGATGATGTCAAACCTGAAAAATAAATTGCTATGCTAAAACTTATTTTAAAATCATAAGTTATTGTCATCTAGCTTTTTAAAAAGTGATCCATGAGTATTGAATAGATAGTATTTAGTTTAGTTTTACAATTTAGCCTTGCAAAATTTCATGTTTCCAAAAGGAATATATGATTTGGTATTTACACAGATCAGTTTTATTCTGAATCGGAGAGGTTTTTACCTTATATTTTATTTTGTTTTGTATTTATTGGGAAAATTGGTTCAGGGTGTTAGCTGAAGCACAGGGGAAGCATGTGACACCTAGTATCATGTCTGAGAGGTTGTTAATTAATTCATGTCAAAAATATAAACATGATTATAATTTTCTAGGAATCTAGTGTTATGTTCCCCTTGCAATCAATGAATGCATTAACTAACTAGAAAAATAATTGTGTTTTGTAGATTAAGAGATGGAAGCAAAAAATAATCCACATGAGAATATTTTTCGGAATAAACATTGTAATTCTTCTATTTGACAACATAGAGATAAGGCCAAAAATTTAGCCATCATACTGCTAGTATTTCTCACTATAATTTATAGCTCTGTCTAGGTCAGTAAATTGAATAGGTAGATGTCAATCTGTCTAGTAAAATAGTCAGCATTAAGAACATTGTTACTTTGGGAACACTATTTTCAAAATTAAATTTCCTAAACTCTTTCTTGGCAAGCCCATACTTTTCTTGGAAGCAGGCAAAAGTGATTGCATATTAGCATGAGAGTGAAAGTGGAATGCAGAAATGAAGGTTTTTGCAGAGAATAATCAATAGAAATGAGGTAACTAAATGAAAATCAAGAGTTTAAACTGTCAATTCATCACTAGGTTCCCCTAGGTAACCATGGAATTTAAAGTTGTGACCTTCAGTGGAAATAGATGTTCTTACAAATTGTTCCAAATTGAGAGTCAAAATCTGAGCTTCTCTGAGAAAAATAAGTTCATTAGATCTCCTCTGTATATTAAAAACACACACCTACACAGACTAACAATATATTAACCTATTTACATGAACAACTGACTTGGATATAAATATAATTTTGTTTTATCAATAAAACACAGGGTCAAAACAGATACAAGATAAGGAAAAACACAACTCAGATTTTAGCTTTATTTTTGATCTGGAGTAAGAATACTTCTTTGGCTTCAAGTCCCAGAACATCATCATCTTTAACATAACAAGGAAAATATTTATTTGCTTTTCTGTCATTGAGTCAAACTATTTAATCTATTTACGATATATGTCTTATCCTAATTTATTTCATGTTACTTAATATCCGTGTAAGGATTTCTCTAATTAAATAAATCTTACTGAAATAACTAATTTGGGGGACATAGGCTTTTTCTTCTTCCCGAAAGCACTGTATTTACTCAAACATTTGAAATACCAAATGTGCTTCTATTTGTGGGGTGAAATGTAAGATTGTATTTCTTCCATATGTATGTTTTTCTCATCTGGCTATAGTAGTCATAGAGCCATCCAGAAATCTAAACCTGAGGCAAAAGCAATTTAAGAGATGCGGATTGATTAACTAAATGTCCACATCATTACATTTTGCACATCTTTAACTCCTGTCAAGACTTCAGGATGCCACTATGAAAAATATCGCTCATGGGATTTTTAAGAGATGGTCAATCTGACCTACATGCTAGTGCTCATGACTTAGGTAGAAGGACCACCTTATGATGCCCTCTTCCTTGATTTCCTAGCCAAGTTTATCAGTATGTATGGATATGCATGGATAAAATAAAACTGTGCAATTAAATTCAATATAGTCAATGTTGTTATTCAGCATCCAGGTACAGAAACATTTTATTATGATTAGTAGTCAGTTATGTTTAGAAATTTTAAGAGCTAAATGTGATCTGATAACTGAAAGCACAACTCTAATTGTGTGTATATATATATATATATATATATATATATATACACACATATGTATACATATGTATATATATACGTGTATATGTTTGTTTTTAATTTAATGTTTATTTATTTTTGAGAGAGAGACAGAGTGTGAGTAGGAGAGGGGCAGAGAGACATAGAATCTAAAGTAGGATCCAGGCTCTGAGCTGTCAGCATAGAGCCTGATGCAAGGCTCAAGCCCATGAACCATGAGATCATGACCTGAGCTGAACCAAGAGTCAGGTGCTTAATCAGCTGAGCCACCCAGATGTGCCAGAACTCTAATATTTTTTAGGTAGAGATAAAATAATTAAGAAGTTAGTGGAAAATAAAGAAAATAACATTTCTGGAGATGAAAATATAGTATTTGCTGTGGTAGAGGCTTTTGTGTTTTACACCTGACATGTAATTTTAAGGAAAATATAAAGAAATGTAGTTGTAAGTGAAAATGTAAAAAAAAAAAAAGTTTAATGGCTTATTATAGCCACTCTGGAAAACAGTGTGGAGGTTCCTCAGAAAGTTAAAAATAGAACTACCCTACCACCCAGCAATTGTACTACTAGGAATTAATTCAAAAGACATAAAATGCTGATTTGAAGGGGCACATGCACCCCAATGTTTATAGTGTTTCTATCAACAATAGCCAAATTATGAAAAGAACCCAAATTAAAATGTCCATCAACTGATGAATGGATTAAGAAGATGTTGTATGTATGTGTATATACTTATGTATATACACATACATACAATAGAATATTACTTGGCAATCAAAAGGAATGAAATCTTGCCATTTGCAACAACGTGGATGGAACTGGAGGGTATTATGCTAAGCAAAATAAGTCAGTCACAGAAAGACAGATATCATATGATTTCACTCATATGTGGAATTTGAGAAACTTAACAGATGACCATAGGGGAAGTGAAGGAAAAAAATAAGATAAAAATAGACAAGGAGGCAAACCATAAGAGACTCTTAAATACAAAGAACAAAGGGTTCTGGGGTTTGATGGAGCGTTGAGTGTTAGAGCTGGGTTATACAGGTGACAGACACTAAGGAAGAGACTTTTTGGGATGATCACTGGGTGTCGTGTGTACGAGATGAATCACTGGGTTCTACTCCTGAAGCCAAGACTACACTGTATGTTAAGTAACTTGAGAATATTAAAAAAAAAAAAAAAGTTTGATGGCCTAAAATGCAATACAGAATTTTCTATATATTTAACATAACCATAACTATGTTTAAAAGTAAAAATTTGGAAAAAAAAACCTTGGAAGTGCGTGCCACTTTTTTACATAGAAACACGTTCACAGGCATTAGAAATGTAATTACTCAAACTTTATTAAACAACATCGTTTTTATATCTAATATTTCCAGGGAATTTTAGTTCTTGTTAATCTCTATAAAATGCATGTCATTGCATACTTGTTATATAATAAAGGTATTTTCTATCTCTTTGAAAGAAATTGACAGTTAAAATATGTAATCCTTTTGGCCAGGGCTTAGCACATATTTTTATTGTCTGTTTTTACTAATTATTTTTGACTTGAGCATTCTGGATCCTATGTGTATGCATGGTGATGCAGTGATAGTTGTTTTATTTATTTTTGTTGGTTTCCTTTGGTTAAAAAAGAGTAAGTTTGTAAGGTGAGTCTGAGCAGAAAATGGATTGGCAATATAGTAAAAACATGGATACCATGAGACTTCGTTTTGCTCATTGAAGCCCAATGATATTTTTGTTTTTGCTTTTGATTTTCAGTGTAAAAACAGTTGCTGAGTAACTGATGCATTAAATCACACCAGTGATGGGTGTCTTGTGTAGAATGAAGACTTAGGTCCCCAGGAAGGGATTCTTAAACTAACCAGTTTTTCATGTCATGACATCAATGGCCAGTTGATTCTTTAACAGCAAGATCGTGCAGTCCACAGAGTGTAGCAGTCCATATTGTAACCTTTTGGTTACTTTGAAATATTCTTATCTGCTTTAGATAAATTAGTTTGGTTTCTATTTTGAGGGGGAAAAATGGAGTTGATGGAACCTGAAGCTCATTCTCATCTTGTCATTCTATGATAAATCATGTTGGTTACAAAGCCAGTTGTCCTCTGGGGGCAAATATAAAATTGCCTTACAAATATATCTAACCCATGCATCTAATGCTTTCAATAAATGTTGGCTTTCTAAATTCAGTATTAATGTAGATATATTTCAGAGATGCAAAACAGATGTATATGGTTGCATTCTTTTTTTTAAGAACTCTTTATTTCTTTACTAATACACTTAGACATTAAATGGTGTAACTAGGGTGTGAAAAACTGACCTTCATATTCTTTTTTAAACACCCCTTTAGTCTCAGCCAATAAATAATTTGGAAATGAACCCTATATTTTAAACTTCAAATTTCTTTGATCTATCCTAAACTGCTTTCAAAGAAAATGAGACTTTCACTCTGATAGCCACTCTACCAAATTAAAAACAAACAAGCAAGTAAAAGTCAGGCTTTGATTCTTTTTACCTAAATACGAACACTGGATAGTAACTTTTAACTGATAGGTCTTAACTTGTAAGGCATGGCTAATGTGCTTTCAAATTCTCATAGTCAGAGTTAAGACCTATAATTCTATAACTGAAAAGGAAGTTTTCTTATGTTAATTTTGTAATATCTAGGTAGACAATACTTTAGTTTTAAAATGCCAGATATACATATTTCTACCCTAGTTTCAATATGTGAGCTGTGTGGTTTATAGTAAGTTTTGTGGGAATTAAATAAGATAAAATACTTTAAATTGCCTGGCATACTTCTTTTCATATCTTAGTTAAAAAGAGTTATTGTTGCCAGTTATTCAAGCCATTCTTACAGCCACATTGATACTAGCAAAAAAAGTGCTAAGATTCTGTGTATTATTTTTTACAATGGAGGAACTGTCATTAAGAGTAATGCCTGTGAAATATAAAGTACATTTAATGTTCTCAATAAATTGTAATCTAGTCGTGACACAAGTAAATATTTGTATGACAAGCGATGCAAGAAACAACCAACATGGAGGTTAAGAGAAGGAAATAGATCATTGTGAACCAGAAAAGGAAGATAATAGTAATAACTGGCATTGAAGACTTTTTCTCTATTATAAGGACCCAAGAAATGAAGCAAAAATATTCTCAGTTTGCACAAGCAGAAGTTGAGGCTTAAGAAAGCTAATTGTCCAAAGTCACTCAGTTACAGAGGGGTACAGCAAGATTGGGACTACACAGAGTCTAACACAAGACCTTCTGTTGTTAATAATCACAAAGTACAACATTTTTGGGCAACAGAGAGGCTTCAGGTTAATCAATTCATGTTAAAGAGCTGGAGCAAAGCAAAAACTACAGGTTGAGCATGTGGTATTTTGGGAGTGGTGAAAAGTTTAATCCACTTGCGGGGGAGATTTTAGATTGGGTTACTTAAAGTGTAAAGTGATGAATGTGAAGACATGAGATTGTCCAAAGACACCTTTGAATTCAGACAATAGAGGAATTCGTTTCAGCCTCTACAAAAAATACACAAATAGGCACCTATTTTTAGGTATTGTGAATAAAAGTATACAGAATTACTATGCTTATCCAAAACTTTGACGTCCTCTCTCTCTTCCTTAAAATTAGCTGGAAGCATCCATCAGGCACAGTTAGTGACTCAATATGGCAATAGTACTGCTTGGGCTTACTTTATACAGGACATTGATTCACTGAAAACTGACCCGTGTTATTGATTACAGATAATGGTTACTATGAGGCAAAGCAGTATCATGAAGTTCTACTTAAACATGTAGAAAGGATTTTATAGTTTAGCAATGTGCTATTTTAAAAATCTTGGTTTCCACAGGTGGCATATTGCATAAAATTTGTAATAAACACAATTTAACAGTAACATTCTAAACATAGCATTTCCATACATATTAAGTGAACTATAAGATAAGAGTTTTGTTTAAGTGGGGAAGGAAAGTCTCTTGTGTTACTCTTCATTTGAATGTCATAAAGTATAGTGGGTTGTGTTCATGTGAGTAGTATAGATGTGGAAAGTTCAGAGAGGGGCTTTCAAAAAAACCATACAACCTTGAGTTACATTCTGGATACCCTTCAGACTTAATATAACTATGTAATTTGAAAAGATTGGGGCGCCTGTGTGGCTCAGTTGGTTAAGTGTCCGACTTAGGCTCAGGTCACGATCTCAGGATTTGTGGGTTTGAGCCCAGCATCTGGCTCTGTGCTGACAGCTCAGAGCCTGGAGCCTGCTTCAGATTCTGTGTCCCTCTTTCTCTGCCCCTCCCCCACCCGCGCGCACACGCGTTCTCTCTCTCTCTCAAAAATAAATAAAAACATAAAAAAATAAGAAAAAAGAAAATAGAATATTAGCTGTATATTTTAACTGTTATGGTAGTTTCATTTTCATGAATTAGTCTTGAACTGACTTCATTGTAATGCCATTAGTGATTTTGGTTAGAAATAGTCAGCCTTGCACCCAGGTAGTCTCTTGTGAAGCTAACTTTGTGTGATCGTGTCAGTGTGTGTGTGTGTGTGTGTGTGTGTGTGTAATGCGCGCGTGTGTATGTGTGTGTATGGGGAGAGAGGGAGAACGAACTCCATAGGATTCAGTCTTATCCAAATAGATTCTACAGATTATTTTTTCTGTTTTGAATGTATGCTTGTCAGGATTCTTAGCATTTATTAATGCTTACAGATTTATCCTATCATATACCCTTGGCTTTTAAATGATAAATCCATAAAATTCAATAAAGCTTCCTTGGAGTCCTTCTATGCAGCACCTATTATTCTTTGGTACTTGTATGGAATTTTATATTTGCTGTAAATTACCAAACCAAATTACGTAAACACATCTGCTCATCTAAGATACTTCATAAACAGTAAAGATGGTTATAATAGGATGACTAATTTCCCAACAACATTAATTGTGGACATTCTCTGATTTTAGAGCAATGGCAAGATTATACTTTCCAGTAGGAAATAATTTGAAAGTGTTTGCAGAACAGCTTTGCTCTTTGTTTCAGTCTTTTAATAGCGGTATATTAGATTATAACTGACTGATTCTTAATGTAAGAGCAAAATATGGAAATCTAATTTACATGTCAAAGCAAAGACAAGATGGGAGGAGAGGTTGAAAGGCTAAATTAATCATTTTATATTTATAATTAGAACGTATCTGTACCTATAAAACATGACAATATGCACACTTTTATATGCAAATAGTGATTATATCAAATGATGAGTTTGCTCTTCCTTGAGTGAAGGAGCTTCCCCTCATTGGCTTCATGTTATTTTCACTAATGAAGGGAGACATTATTGATGTCTCTCAGAGAAACTTTCTTCAAAACCAGCCTCTTGAAATTTGAAACTTATCTAATCAAAATATTCCACTTTAGGAGCAATACCCACTCATTTTATTACTATAAGCTTAATGGTTCTAGAGGAATTGCATTTAATATTCCCTTTGAATCTGATTTTTCAAAATCAATTAATTCTTAATTCTAATTCCAGTTCTTCTGGGCCATTGATTCTTTTCCTCATTAGGCTCTTTTAATCACTTGACTTCCTCAAAAAGCAACAGTTCAAGTTTCTTAGAGAAAAGTTTTCTATAAAAAAATTAAATGCATATAAATGTAGCAACCTAAATATGTCTTGGCTACAAATACCTTTATTCCCTGTGTTTGTAGTGTGAAGAAGTGTACACCAAACCAAATGAGTAATCTCTCCAGTTCCTTCTGCAGGTATCTCTTCAACCTTCACTAGCACTCTTGAAGCCACCTGGCACATTATAAGAATATTAATTGCAATGTTATTTTTGTACCCTGTTCTGTAATGAGCGCCATAAACTTTTTAAAACATTGAAACAGACTAGAAAAAATGTTTGTGTATTCTGTCAAATGCATAAAGAACCATTTTCTTAAATGTTTGTAGTCTTTTTCTTAATTTGAATCACGAATATATGCGTCCGTGCGTGCGTGTGTGTGTGTGTGTGTGTGTGTGTGTGTGTGTGTGTGTGTGAATTTTTAGTACCTCCTGTTTGGAGCCTTAAACTCACCCTTGTTATTTTTGCGATATTTCTCAAAATTTTTTTCTATCTTCATTAATGTTTTTATTTTGAGAACATAGTTTTATCAGGTTTTTTTCTAGAGCCAGTGTTGCAGATTCTGTCCAGTTTAATTCAACAATCTGTAAATCCACAAAACTGTTGGAGATTTGGGGGCAAATAATTACTGGTCAGGCTCTAAGACCCGTACTGGGTGACTCAACATTCAATTTACTCATTGATTTATTCTTTCAAGTGTGAACATCTGCCGTGAATGGAGCAGGTGGTCTGTGTCTTGGCATGATCTTGTGGAGTCAGCTATTTCATGTTAACATTAAGAATCTGGAGCAGCCAAAACAATATTTTTCTTCCAACTCTTATTTCTCACCCATAACACTTTAACACTTTTCTTATTTGGTTAGGTCTGGTAAAAAGAAATGGAAATTTACTTGCTGGAACTCATTCCTTTAACTGATGAACGTCATTATCAATTTTTCTTTCTTTACTCATAGTATATTGCTGATAACCTCTATTAAAATGTCGATTCATAATCCTTCATATTCCTGTCGCTGATTAGCTTTATATTGACCCTCTCCCACCAATTATAGTAAGGGCTCTCTGAAGACAGGGTATTCTTCAAATCCAATTTGGTTTCAGTATATGGCACCATACAAGGGTCTCAGATGGAAGGGAGGTTTGTCAAAGAGCCAAGGGCTTGAAGAGAACGAATAATATCTCAAATGCACAGATCACCTTGAGAACACTTTTTTGTAGGCCATATCTATAAAATTGATTTTTAAAACAAAGATAACACTTGGCTTTTTCTAAAAAAATTTCTCTGCTTTAGTGCTTTTTTAATCTCTGTTTTCCAAGAGGCCAGTGACCACTTGCTTTTCTCAATTTTTTTTTTTTTGTCAAGGACTGTTCTCAAAAGGGAATCCTAGAGAGAACATGGAGGCACTGCTGGAAGGGAATAGACTCTTGATCAGGATTAATGTGTTACCATTCTGAAGTGTATATAAAATTCAAGCAAGGAGTATATCCTTAACCAAAAGAATAGGCCTTTAATTTTGGAAGTTTCAGCATCGACAAACTAGTGTGAAATGTATTCGTGAGTCATAATACCAATTTGGTACCCTTTATTTTATATAAGATTACCTAATTTTGTTGAGCGATTTTAAGAAGAGTGGTTACGGCTTTATGCAAATTATTTCATGTAATTCTAGAACAACACCATAAGAAAAGTATTATCTCATGTTTCCAGGAGAAGAATCTGACATCAAAGAGATTAAGGAATTTGCCTGAGGCCACACAGTAAGGGAAGGACTCCAAACATAGATTTCTTTAACTCCCAATCTGTATTTTTTCTCCTGATTTGCATGTTTACTGGATTTAGACAATTTCTTTCTATAAACATGAGTTAGGTAATATTCCAGAAATAAAGAGGAGTTGTTGATGTTTATGCCTATATGACTGCTGCTACTGCTACTATTGTCGTTTATTTAAAATACACACACACAGGGGTGCCTGGGTGGCTCAGTCGGTTAAGCAGCCGACTTCGGTTCAGGTCATGATCTCACGGTCCGTGAGTTTGAGCCCCGCGTCGGGCTCTGTGCTGACAGCTCAGAGCCTGGAGCCTGTTTCAGATTCTGTGTCTCCCTCTCTCTGACCCTCCCCCGTTCATGCTCTGTCTCTCTCTGTTTCAAAAATAAACGTTAAAAAAATAAATAAATAAAATACACACTCACACACACACACATATATACTGTAAAAGTTCCTGAAATTTTGACTTACAGTGAAGGTATATTTATCCAAAAGCAAATAAACCGAAGACTGTAACTTTATCCCATACAACAGTAGTACTTAACCATCACTGTGAACTAGAATCATATAAGCTTTGAAAAATCTAGATCCTCAGACTCCAGACAAGGCATTCTGTTTTCATTGGTGTGATATGAGAGACTGGCATATCTATCCTATTCCTTTATCTAAAATATTTAATTCCCAGGATTGTGGATGACTGCATATGTAATACAAATGTGCACACAATGGAATAGAAAAAGAAGCCTTTTACAAAAATTTTTAATGTGTTCTATATGCTGGGTAGATTTTTCTAAAATGTTGATTAGTTATTTATAAGCACCATGTAAAAACAGTACAGGCTGAGTCTCCCTACTGTCTGAAAACTCATAATGCAACTGTTTAAGAGTAGGCTAGTATAGTCTGCAGTACAAACCCCAAGATCTAAGTAGTTGAACTCAACAGTTCATTTCTCACAGGTATAAAATTCACTGATTACCATTACTTTCCAAGATTTCAATACAGATTTCAATGACTGGATGAACCTCATTGCTTATGTCTTATTGACTCCTTACTCACTGTGATGAAGAAAGAAATCACAAGGAGAGGTCAGTTCCACTGTTAGTCAGAATGGATTAATCATAGACCATTTGTTAGAACTATTCATAAATCCTCACATAATTTCAGGGATGTTGGGTAATGTAGTGACATGCAATATGCAGTTGACAGCATTGTTTCTGCCACAGTAAGTGAAATAAAGGGTTAGGTTTATCTGCTCTTGATCAGAGAGGGAGGAGATAGATAGATGTTGAGATGCTGGATGGCTATGTAGACTAGTAAAAACAATAGAATTTTGAAATGTCCCATACAGCTTCACTCTCCTGAAAGAACAAGTTTTTAGAAATGCTTTTTCTTTCTTTTCTCCCCCCTCTGAATGGGCCTTTTTTTCTGTTCCTGTTTGCTTTCCTGGAAAAATTATCTCTAGAATTTTTAGGATTGTAGTTACATAAGGGTGAGGTTAAAGGAAGCAGTTTTTCCTCTTAGCGTTGGGCATATAGCCCCATAAACATAAGGTGAGTCAGATAGCAAAAACTGTGTAGGTCAAGTCCATGGGAATGAAAGTCAGGTGGGTTGGTTGACATTATTCCAATGTGATTGCCTATGATAGTAGAGATGAGTTAGTTTGGATCTCGTACTTAGTACCCTTAGATGAAAATAATCTCAAAATAAAAAGCTGTAAGAGGCATAGAACATTTATATTTTTCCTTTCTTGGTTACTTTGGTACCTACATACGAAAATATATGAAAGTGCATGATTCATTTAGGAAATTTGTTAAGAGCAGCCACCTCTACATAGCTTTTGGTATATACAGGCTAATGATAGTTTATAACTTTTATTGAGGGTCAAATACAAAGAATCTTTGGCTAGTCCAAGGAGAAGCACCATTTGAGCAACAAGAGGGAACACACATTTTTTTTCAGTGTCAGATGCTTGAAATCAGTTTTATCTATTAGCAGTTAGTTTTATTTGTTAAGGTTAGGTGTCTTTTAGGAAATTATCTCTTCTAAAGGTTGTTCTCTTTCTATAAAATTTTACATTCAGTCCTTATTCTGTTTTTCTCTTGCTCGTCTTTAAATTGTAATGTCCTTCCAAATTGTTCAACCTGATTCTTGAGCAATTATTCAATCCAGAGAGCTGTTGAATTTATACAAAGCTTAACCAGAGAGGCTCCTTACCTTGATGGCTGATAATCAATTGATGAAGAAAACCAATAGGATTAGTGTCATGTAAGAATATAATATTATGCATAGTAACATAGAAGCTGAGAAAAAAATATTTGATAGGAGATATTAAATGATAGACATGGTGGCATTTAAACTGAACTGTAAAGGATGGTGACGATTTCACAAGTGGAGATGGGAACAGAATTACTTAGAGCAGTAGCAAGGTAAATAATTGTGTAGATATGGGGAAATGTTTAGTCTTGGTAAGATTAAGTGGTCCAATATAGGTCAACAAAGTCTGCATGAACAGCACATTTTCTAGAAAATATATGTTACAGCCTGTTTAGGGAGGATCTACAATTTCATTCTAAAGATTAAGCCTGTTCTATAAGCAGTCAGAGATTCTTGGGCTGTGGTTCATATGATTTTACCAGGCTTTGTGGGAATTACTTAAATATAGAAAAGATATTTAACAAGGACAACATTTAAGAGGTTATTGAAATTTCCTGTGAGACAAGATGAGAGGTGAAACTAACATAAAGGAAAGGGGGTAAATGCCAAAGATATTTGTGAGCAGATCCCTTATATATTTACTGTGGAAGGGTGTGAGGAATTAAAAGAGTTTTGTGGATTTAAGTACAGATGATTGGGTATTTTTTGGTAGCTTTGCCAAAGAAAAAAAACCCTAAAAGCACAGACAAATTGCACTCTGTGAATGAATATGAGTTTAACTTCATATATTTCAGAGTATTGGTTTGGAAAAGAGAATTACTTGAGTTCAGCAGTCTGAACTTTGGTTACCCTGATTAGCCATACTCAGTAAATCTTATTTGAGCAGGATATAGAAAATTCTGTGTATGTCTGAGGTTAGATTTTACCTGAACCAAAGGTCCTCTAATCTCTTGTGTGCTATATCTGATTCTCATGTCCAAAACCTTATCTGACTGACCAATTGATTCCAGCTTGGGCATACTTTCTGATATCTGATTGCTAGACAGTTTTTTAGCAATATTTCCTTCTTGACCTCTACTTTTTTCAAACTTCATAATCTGTACCATCCCATTGGCTTGCTATTTATTACTACTTCTTCCCTATATCTATCTTGTTTTTTCTGGTTCTGGATTTTATCCTTTCATACTTAACCTATCACTGCCTCTGGCCCAGAAATAAGGCTTATACCTCACTCTTAGACAATATGATACATAATAAAGAAACATCAAAATAGAATTAAGATAGAAACAGCTATTCTGGATGAGTCTGTAAGTCCAATTCATTTCATTGATAATTTTCTTTTCTATGTAAACAGAGGGTATGAGTGAACATTTGGGTATGGAATTGTCCAAGTCAGGGATTCATTCAGATGCTTAGTCTATAGATCAGGGATAAGAGTGATTATCAGCAGAAACTTAATCATATGAAAGTCACAACTATTCCAGTTCTTTTCAGTACTCTGGCCAGTCATTGGAAACAACTAGCATTAATTGTCAAGAAGTCATTTTGTGCCAGGATACATAGACTTCTGGCATATTAAAATTGCAATGGTCCTTATATACTATCTAATCCTATAATTTAGGATAGGATGGCCATTTTTACTTTTCTAGTTTTGCCGCATTATGTCTACTGCTTTGTATGCAATGAACACTAAATAATGTGGTTATATGTGTGACTTGTATCGACGCAATAAGTATATTATCTCAGCCTGAATTTCAGACTGTTTTTCCATATACTTATTTTTGATGAATTTAAAACAAACTGAATCATTTGAAAGATGGCATTTCTCTCTGTACAGCACATACAGTTCCCACAGGATGGTATTTATGTTTCTTTGAATGACAGTCAACACTGTAGAAATTTAGTTAGAAGAATTGTAGGTCAAAGTTCTTGGATGTGAGTGACACTGGCAGCATAGAGAAATGATCAGGGAATAAGTTTTTTTTTGAACTTTGCCAGTCAATTTCTAGAAGTCAGAAGTTTTATAAAGAAACCTAAAGGAAAGGTTTGTCAAATGCAGTTATATTCTAGAAAAATGGAAACACTATGAAATAAGGCAGAAAACAAAATACAAGTAAGTTGAACTTCAGACGACAATTACTGGTAGAGAGGAACTTATTTTTTTTTACTGCTTGTTTTGAAATGATTAATGAATAGTTGCCAAGATAGTAGAGAGAGTTCCCATATGCCCTGCATCCATCCATATGTAAAGTTCACAATTCATATGATTTGGTACATTTATCAAATGTAGAAATTAACATTGGCAAATACCAAATCAATAAATTAACATTGGCAAAATACTGTTAGCTAACTTAAATTCAGACTTGTATTTTAAAAGTGTTTTCACTAATATCCTTTTTTTTTGATCCAGGATTCGATATAGGCTACCTTGACTCACATAATTCCTTAGTCTTCAATCTGTGATTGTTTTTCAATCTTTGGTTGTTTTTTGGACCTTGACACTTTGGAAACATACTTGTATGGTAGAATGTCTCTCAGTGTGGATTTGTCTAATGCGTCTCATAATTAGATGGGTTATGGGTTTTACGGAAGAATACCACAGAGATGAAGTGGCTTTATCACTATATTATGAGTACATAGTATCTACTTGAATCACTTTTGCTGATTTTTAGCCTTAATCACTTGGTTAAGATGGTATTTCCAGGTTTCTTCCCTGCAGTTACTACTTTTTCCGTTTTCATATTCTATTCATTAGAAGAAAGCTGCTAAATCCAGCCACCACTTGAGTGGAGAGGAATTAAGCTTTATCTCCTGAAGGGAAGAATATCAGATAATTTGTAGCCATGTTTTAAAACTACCATAGTAATTAACAAATACTTTGAGCAAGCTATATTGAGACCATGCAAATACTTATTCTCTCTGAAGTTTTGCCCACAAATTCAACTTTCTTCAGTGGATCTTACCACATATTAGCACTTCCTTTCTTCCTGTTACTGTATGAGACTTTAGGCTCATGTTGTATTTTTGGCCCCACCTTTAGAATCAGCAATTCTCCAAGCATCTCCTAGATCTGTTTATTAGAAAATGATACCTTGAAAACCAAGATACGTATGAATGCTGGTTCTGACCATTTGTGGTGGGATATCAGGGTTTATAGGCTATCTTAACACACAGAAGTAGGAAATATATGTATGCATACTAACCCATCTTTATACAAACATTGAAGTATTTATCATCTATCTTTGAATCTCTTGTGATATTACAGGGTTCATTCTAGCCTACCTCTTCTTATTTGTAACTTCTACCTCTTAAAATAAGAACCCCCTTGCCCCGTTTTTTGTTTTACAACTTAATTACTTATTTGTTCAACCAAGTACATGGGTAGTTTCAGAATTACCAACTAGAGTACAATGTTTATGCACAGATGATTTTGTACATTAATTCTACATTATCCAGTCAAAACACTCTTTTCCAAAGTTAAATAAGTCAACTCCTTTTTATCCTTCGTACCTCCTTCTTTGAGATTATGTCATCCATTTTAATATAGAGAGATTAATTCTCCATAATGAGCATTCCATTCCAAGACCCCCTAATATCCTGGTCATTTATTTATTTTTCAATCTGTTCATAGTAAAACTTACTCTTTGTGGATTATTGGTGTTGAAAATGCATAGTTGTATATCTGCTGACACATTATCATACAGAACACTTCACAAACCTAAAAATTCTTTTGTATAGCCCATTTCTAGTCATCAAATAAAATTGGCTAATACTTAAATATGAGGATTAATGGTAATAGTGTAGCAAGATGTCAATTAAATTGTACTTAATATAAATGTCTTTTTTTTTTTTTTTTTGAGAGAGAGAGAGAGCGAGTGCGATCAAGCTGAAGAGAGGGGCAGAGGGAGAGAGAGAGAGAGACAGAGAGAGAGAGAGAATTTTAAGCAGGCTCCATGCTGAATGCAGAGCCTGCTGCGGGGTTCAATCCCATGACCCTGGATCAAGACCTTTGGGGAAATAAGAGCCTAGGCACCCCAGTGTTGTCTTAATTCTAATTAGATGAAAATGGTGAGGATACAGCCCTACTTAGATTCTTTAACTTTCTTACTTTTGTATTATGTGTTTATAATGAAATTGAAATTTATTTAAAAGAGATATATAGATGAAGAATTCAGTATCCAACATTCCATATTGAATCTCCTTACTGATATTAATTCCATATTCCAGATTACTTTATCTTGACTTCAAGTCAGAAAATGAGGATCTGAAAAGATCATCTCCTGTGCATTCTCTTAGAGATTGGTAATAATAATATGTATTTTTCTCATATATTTATATAATTTTAGGCCTTTCATAGCAAAAATCTAGTGGAAAACACTTTTGCTCCTGAGTAAAATGGTATTTTTACAGAATGGGACATGTAAGGATCATGACTTTCAAGGACTCTCAAAGAGCTTTAAGTGATAAAATTATAATGGAAGTACAGGCATACCTTGGAGATACTGCAGGTTTAGTTCCAGAACATTGCAATATGAATGTTATAGTAAAGCAAGTCAAACTAATTTTTTGGTTTCCCTTGCATATAAAACTTAAATTTATACTATACTATAATCTATTAAGTATGCAATAGCATTCTTTTAAAAAATAATGTACATATCTTAATTTAAAAATAATTTCTTGAGGGTGCCTGGTAGGCTCAGTCAGTTGAGCTTCTGACTATTGATTTTGGCTCAGGTCATTATCTTGCAGTTCATGGGATCAAGCCCCTTGTTGGGCTTTGAGCTGACAGTGCAAGGCCTGCTTGGGATTCTCTATCTCCCTCTCTCTGCCCTTCCTCTACTCACATGCCCACGATCTATCTCTCTCTCTCTCTCTCTCTCTCTCTCTCTCTCTCTCTCTCTATCACAATAAATAAACTTTTTTTAAGAAGGAAAAATACTTTATTACTAAAAAATGCTATCATTTGAGGTTTCAATGAATTATAATCACTGAACAGAGATCACCATAACAAATATAAAAATAATGAAAAAGTTTGAAATATTGCAAGTATTGGTAAAATGGGAGACGGAGACACAGACTGAGCAAATATTGTCGGAAAAATGACACCAGTATGCTTGTTTAATACAGGGTTGCCACAAACCTTCAGTTTATAAAGATGGAATATCTGTGAAATGCAGTAAAATAAGCTGTGCTTGTATTAGTTTGTTTGCTGACCGGGGTTTAGGTTCTGATCAAAATTACAAGCAAGATGTTCTCTTTCTCTGGCTCAGGATTAAAATTATACCAAACTAATGCTTGCAAATAACCTCCACTTTATTCTTGAGACATGATTTGTCCACAGTAATTTCATTTATTTTTACTGGTATTGGATTTAGGTAGTTGATTTAAATCAGCATTAGCAAGTACTACAATTTTTGTGCAACCTAAATAAGGTAACTCCCCTCCTACCCCCTCTCCCCAAATTTGGAGGAATCTGGAAAGAAAGATCACCTTCTAGAACTTGAAGCCAAACTAGGTTTTACATTCCTGGTATTTATCGTGGAGTCTTTTTAAAGATAAATTGTGAGTGTCCAGATCTTTGGCTGAAATGCATATGATGATGTTTGGAGATACATCTAATCTGAAGTAAGATTTTACCAGACAACAGGGACCAGACTAGCTGTTCAAAATGATGCATTCTCTTTAATGCCAGAATTTATGTTTCAGTGATATGCTTCACTGATGGAAATAATAATGGTTACCACTCATTGGTCATCTAACTAACTGTAATTTACCAAGCACCCTAGAAGGTACACATCATTAGCATCATTTTATTATGAGACTCAGAGCTGTTTGAAATGAATGACTTAAAGTACCACTGGTAAATCTGAGTTTAACATCTTGCTGCTTGCATTATTCCTCATTTTTTCTCATGAAGCAGTATTCATTCATTCAGTGTTTTCATTTTCATGAGAGACAATAACTCTGACCAGGAATTGCTAGAAAGGAGAGGTAACTGGACTCCAAGATGAATTTCAAACCCGCTTCACTAACTGTAGTCCTCAGGCCTCCATGTTCTAAAATGTTTAGTTTGTACACTCTATTTGTCAATCACTATTTCCAAATTCTGCAGTTTAGCCCACCAAATGCCTTTCAGTTGGCAAACTACATATTTTGACTTTTAACAATAGTGTGTTCTCCTCAGTTATGTTACATTACATTCTTACAGCAACGTTATACTCGTAGAAGGTGACTGGACAGAGTGTTAGAGGAACATTCCAGCCTGACTTTGAATGATTGTTCTAAATGTCCTTATAGAGTAACATTTAGCTATTTTCCCTGAAAATATAAATTGTGGTATCTAATTTGATTACTTTTGTGACTGCTGTGATAATAAATGGAGTTTATAGTAAATGTACCTAACTCAATCTCATTTTAAATGAAATTTAAGTCCTTTCCCCTCCCAGTAAAAATGCCTATCAACCTTTCGACTTGAAAAAATATGTGAAACTTGTACAGAGTGGCCATCCTGAAATCTATACTTAAGTTAGGTCTATAGAGTATAATGAATTATTTGGTAAGATTTGGCACAGATTCAGGAAAGTTTAGTAAACTTTGCAACATCCCCTTATTTCGTCCATTTCACTTTTTTTTGTGTTGTCTGTGTGCTTTGTATGTTTCTTGTAAAAGTAACTGGAGAAGATAAATAGCAGACAGACAGTTTTTAAAAGTTACTAAGTTTCTTTATCGAGATCCCCTTTTTTGTCTGCATGCTAGCAGGCATTCCATGTAAGTAAAATTAAAAAAAAAGATTTTTTGTGCTTTTTAAAAAAAAAAGTTTTATTACAGTTTTTTAATTTTTGAGAGAGACAGGCAGAGCACAAGTGGGGGGGTAGAGAGAGAGGGAGACGCTTATGCAGATGTATACATAAAAACCCACACTGCAAGTAATATTTCTCATCTCTTCAGAATTTAATGTTTTCATCATAAAGGAATAATAGAATGGGGAAGATAGGGTCTTATATAGGATGTGATGACTCATTAATTCTCACATATTAGCAGTTTGTGTAAATCAAGGTGAATGAACATAAACTACATAAAGTAAGGGAGAGGTTTAAGAGAATTTATAGTAATTCACTTGGTAACTAATGAATTCTTAATTCATGCAAGTTTTAATAGAAGGAACATACAAAGACATTTCAAAATTTATGTTGAGATACACTCAATTTCAATTAATTCACTGCACCACTGGAGCAGAAAACAGTTGGCTTTATGAGTATTAGGAATAGTGTCTGATTGCATGGTACCATATATGTTACATTTGACTTCTGCCACATTGTGAAGCATGATATAAATAAAATGAATTCAGATCTGCAATAAAATGACTATATATGAAATGGATGTCTTGATAGAATTTAATAAAATGAAGCACTGTATTTTATGTTTGATAACATCTTACTTTGTGTCATATTTTGTTTTCCTTTGTGCTAAAATCAACTTGAAAGAGAATAAAGAAAATAATTGGATAACTTAGCATATAAACATGAACTTAAAGTTGAGAAAAATGTTTTCTTTTTTTAAATAATTTAAATGTTTTACTTAAATCCAAGTTAGTTAACATAGAATGTAATAATGACGTCATGAGTAGAATTCAGTGATTCATCACGTACACATAACACCCAATGCTCATCCCATTAAGTGTCCTTCTTAATGCCCATCACCCATTTAGCCCATCCCCCCACCCAAAACCCCACCAGCAACTCTGTTCTCTGTATTTAAGAGTCTCTTAGGGTTTGTCTCCGTCTCTGTTTTTATCTTATTTTTGCTTCCCTTTTGTTCATCTGTTTTGTTTCTTATATTCCACCTATGAGTGGAATCATATGAAATTTGTTTTTCTCTGCCTGACTTAATTTTTCTTAGCATAATGCACTCTAGTTCCATCCACATTGTTGCAAATGGCAAAATTTCATTCTTTTTAATTGCTGAGTAATATTTCATTGTGTGCGTGCGTGTATACACATTGTGTGTGCATGTGTGCGTGTGTGTGTATATATACCACATCTTCTTTATCCATTCATCGGTGGATGGACATTATGGATCTTTCCATACTTTGGCTATTGTCAATAATGCTGCTATAAACATTGGGGTGCATTTGCCCCTTTGAATCAGAATTTTTGTATCCTTTGGAAAAATACCTAGTAGTGCAATTGCTGGATCTTAGGGTTATTCTATTTTTAACTTTTTGAGAAACCTCCATACTGTTTTCCAGAATGACTGTACCAGTTTGCATTCCCACCAGCAGTGCAAGAGTGTTCCTTTTCTCCGCATCCTTGCCAGCATCTGTTGCCTGAGTTGTTAATTTTAGCCATTCTGACAAGTGTGAGGTGGTATCTCATTGTGGTTTTGATTTGTATTTCCCTGAGGATAAGTGATGTTGCGCATCTTTTCATGTGTCAGTTAGCCATCTGGATGTCTTCTTTAGAGAAGTGTCTATTCATGTCTTTTGCCCATTTCTTTGCTGGATTATTTGTTTTTTGGGTGTTGAGTTTGATAAGTTCTTTATAGATTCTAGATACTAACCCTTTATCCAATCTGTCATTTGCAAATAGTTTCTCTCATTCTGTCAGTTGCCTTTTAGTTTTGCTGATTGTTTTCTTTGCTGTGCACAAGCTTTTTATTTTGATGAAGTCCCAGTAGTTCGTTTTTGCTTTTGTTTCCCTTGCCTCCCAGAGACGTGTCAAATAAGAAGTTTCTATGGCTGAGGTCAAAAGGTTGTTGCCTGTTTTCCCCTCTAAGATTTTGATGGTTTCTTGTCTTATGTTTAGGTCTTTCATCCGTTTTGAATTTATTTTTGTGTATGGTGTAAGAAAGTGGTCCAGGTTCATTCTTCTGCATGTCACTGTCCAGTTTTCCCAGCACCACTTGCTGAAGACACTGTTTTTATTCCATGGTATATTCTTTCCTGCTTTGTCAAAGATTAGTTGGCCATACGTTTGTGGGTCCGTTTCTGGGTTCTCTAGTCTGTTACACTGACCTATATGTCTGTTTTTGTGCCAGTACCATACTGGCACAAATTATTGTCATTAGTTTGGGTACTTTAAATAAATACTATGTAAATAATGAGTATTTTTACATTTTAATTGATGTTGATTTGAATATTTTATGTTTACTGTACTAATACTGTCTTGAAGATGAAATGTTCAAGACTGTACTTCCAGTTTCCTTTTGGGTCTCAGTTAATACTACATATTTGTCTCACTCAAATGACCTATTCAACCTAATTTGTAATATTCTTCTAAACATACATATTTTTTCATCAAAATTTGTGACTTTGAATTACTTATGTATTGAATACCCTTCCATGGACAGTAACTCTCAGTGCCATTTAAGATCCACATCACTGAAAACATCTTCCCATCCAGAGGTTCTTTCCTCCCTCTCTAAATATCCTCAGTTCTTCTACAATATTATGTTAAGATGTTTGAGGTATAATTACTTATGTACACATACGTACAGAAAACTAGAGTTGAGAAAAATTTTAGAGCCTGTCTAGGACATTCCCCTTACTTGGCAGTTAAGGCAATTTACATCCTGAAAGGAGTGACTTTGAAATTATGGGTCAAAAGTTTACTTTATCTCACCACCCATGTAAATAATAAAACCTGTAAACTCAAGGTGAGTTTACTGATGTTACCTGACATCTATTAGTAACAATGGGCTCCATCAACTCTCAAAATGATCCCACATTATAAGCATAATAGTGTAGGGCCACATCTTCTTAGACCCAGTTCATGTTTGTGTTTCTTTGGGTCACAATGCATTTTTATATTATTAATCAACTGGAGAAGACTTGCCACTTCCTTTGCAAAATGAGGAAATAATCCTACATTTTTCCCAGAGCTGAGTGTAAATGTGTATGTTTTTAATTAATAATAATAATAGTTAATTTAAAAAATAAAGCGTGAGTTTCATGGATAGTATGTATAAATACATTTATCCCAGGAGCTTTTAAGGAACTGCAAATATGGCATTACTTTATCAAACAGTCTAGTGTTGCTTTACTTAAAAACCAGAATCCCTGGTTGATTAATCCATTTCAACTTCTAGTATATATGTTACTTATGTGTAAGAGCATGTTATATTCATTTTTTGGTCTTCTATTTCACATAACATTATTGTGTATTGGGATGCCTGGATGGATCAGTCAGTACAGCATGCAACTCTTGATCTTGGGATTGCAAATTCGAGCCCCAAGTTGCGTGTAGAGATAACTTAAAAAATAAAATCTTTGAAAAAAATTAGGTATCCGTGAGATATGTATTAAATATAAATTAGATGACATAGGACAGCAAATTGAATGTTAAAAGTGATAAGATATACGTAATTTCTAGATCTGAACATACACATAATACAATGTAATGTGCAATTACTCAGACATAGTGATTCTGAGTGGATAAATCCATCCTCATGAACTACTGTAAATGATGGAAAGAACTGATCAACATTCATTTAATTACTTTTTTACAATAAAATATTTCAATAAGTCTGAAAGGAGCATGACATTGTTTATATGTTCCAGGAATACAGGTGGATTATGAAGTGTTGAAAGAAGTAAGAGAGGATATTATAGGAAGCTAGGAAATGAGTAGTGAATGTAAATACCCAACTCATATGAGATGGTGCGGATCTGTAGACTGTATCTGTGAAGCATGGAGTCACAGAGGTTTGGAGCTGGAAAGAATTTTAGAAACCAACTAGAATGAAAGAAAAAAACCTCTGAAATTCCACGTAGCAAAACTATATGGGTTTCTGCATTTTCTTATGAGACACTTTTTTTGGATACTCAAGTGATGTGTATACAAGAAGGAGGACTAGAGAATAGTTAATATCTCCATTTTATTCAGGACAGATTTAAGATTGGGAAATAAATGAGTTGCCTAATTAGGTATGTGTGTATATGTGTTTATGCATAAATATATAAATTGATAAAATCATATTGATCTTGTGTTGAAGACACTTTATAAATTCATTTATTAGTATAATAGCCTACCTAAAATCTACTTTCGGCTTTCTACTTACACAGAATTGCTACCTATGAATGATGGTGATTTTATTTATTCTTTTTCAATTCCTACTTAATTATTTTCCTTATATTATAATTCACTCTGGCATTTCCCAAGACAGTGTTGAATATTACTGGGGACATTGGACATTAGCATATCACTCATGGAAAAGGAAGTTTTTCAGATTTCACCAGCTAAATAAAAAGTTTGATGTATATACTTTTATAATCTTTTCAGTTTAAAGAGGTACCTTTTAATTGTAGTTGACAGTTGTAGTTGACGAAAGTTTTTATCGTTAATGAGCGTTGGATTTGGCATAAATCTTTTCTTTTTCCATTAAAAATATCATGTTCTTATCTTACGAAATTAACGTGTTGAATTATTTGATTTTTGAATGTTAAACTCATTCCTTGGGGGACAGTGTACAAAGTCATGTTGTATCTTTATCTTCATACACGACTGGAATTATTTTGTTACTATTTTGGCTTATAATTTTCTCACATATTCATTAGTGATTAGATTGTGATTTTTCTTTATAGTTATGTCCTTGTGAATTTTCTTTGTCAATGTTACTTTTACCTCATAAAATGACTGGGAAATGCTTGATATTTTTCTATTTTATAGAAGATTTTGTGTATGATTTTTCTTACCTCTTCCTTAAATATTTGTAAGAAATCATTGGTAGAATATCTGGGGCTAAGATATTTGTTGTGGGAATATTTTAAATTAATTATAAAATTATTTTTACAAACATACAGAATTACCCAGATTCTCTCTTCTTTAGGCAATTTTACATTTATTTTCCTAAGACACTGTCTCATTTTTATAAAGATGTTCTTAATATCTTCTTACTAACTTGAATATCTAGGATATATTACAGTTTTTTTTAATTCTTGATACTAAAATTTGTGCCTTCTTTCCCTTACCTCAATTTTAAAACTCAGACTTGTAAGGAGTTGATTGATTATAATTTGTCATTCCCTTTTTAACTTCATTAAATATTGTTTATCTTAGCCCTTTATTTTGTTTCTATAATGTGCTTTTAAGGCTGTAAGTTATCTCTATCATGGCTTTGCTAAAATCAATAAGTTCTAATATATCATATTTTAATATCCTTCTTTTCATAATGTCTTATAATTTTATTGGAATTTTTTTCATCCATAAGTTATTTTAAAATATGCTATTAGTTACCTTCTTGAAGGGATTTCTAGTTTTCTTTTTATTGTTGATTTCATTTGTTTTCAACTTTTGGAGACCTGATTTGTTGCTAGTAGCAACAAAATAGTCATTTTTTTATGAATACTTTAAAAGAATGAACAGTGTGTCTTTTTTTTAAGGTATAAAGATTAATTTATGTTGAATTGGTCAGATTTGATAACTGTGTGCAATTCTTTTATATATTTGTGTATTTTATGTTTGATTTCTTTATTAACTATTGAGAAAGTAATTTGAAAATTTCTCTAATTAGGATTAGGATATTTTTCATAAGTACTACTTTCTTTTGTGTAGTGTACTTACAGTGTGAATTTTTTATCCTTTTTTTGTTAGAATGAAGGTGTGATTTTAGTAAGTGATAGAGGAATTGTTATTTTCTAACACCCTCTATAAGTTGTACCTAAACATTTAGCCTATTCGTACTTTATGTAATTAGCTATTAATTTGGAATTTTATCTACTATCTAAGGATTTAGTGTTTGTTCCACTGGATACACTGCCCCCTTCTTCTTCTTTTTGTGCTGTCTTTCCATGAACTCTTTATTTTAATATTCAACTTGTTATTCTTTTCATAGTTATGAGTACAGAATTAACAAAATTTTATTTCTTCTTGGGAAATGGACCTTAGGTTAACTTTCACTTAGCTCTTTTCACTTAGCAGATCACTGATCATAGCAGTATTTCAGTTGTCATACTAATTATAACTGATAAAGTCCCAGCAGCTGGATTGATAAGGAAGGCCGTGGATGAATTATAAATATCAGGTTGAAAGACACAGCTTTGATTTTCCTTGTTTGTCAAATGACTTATAAAGAGGGTGTTTTTGTTTCTGTTTTTGTTTTTGCAGGGATCTAGAAGTTATGCTCAAGCCTTGTTCTGTGAAGCCTATGGCTTCTAAGATCAAGTTTCCACATTCAGATGTGTTGTTGTGTCACGGCTAAGCTTTCACTTGGTAGGCCAGAGAATTGTTCCGGAATTTTTGTAAGAATTCTCACTGATGCTGCCCGGTTGGCATCCTGAATCTCTTATCATCTCTGTTCTTTCAAACCTGAGTAAACTGTGCTGGGATAGTCGATTTACATCTGGAATGTAAAAAGTACTGCTCATGGGTGTTCTATCAGAATGGGTTTTGTAGTAGTTATCTACTATATTACAGTATGCATCCTTGACTTATAATAGTGTAATAATACCAGACAATCCCATGACCTTGGAACATTTTAACTCCATTTACCCTTTCTCTTTTTTTACATTTTTGCCATGAATTTTAATTATGCACATATTTTAAACATAGTTATATTTGTTATTTATACTCAGTGTTATTTCCTTTACTCTTTATTTACTTCCTCCATTCCTATGTTTTACTCTTTAATCATTGCCCTTCTGCATGAATACTTTGAGTTTTTTTGTTTTGTTTTGTTTGTTTTTGTTTTGAGAGCAAGAATGCAAGTTGTGGGAGCAGAGGGAGAGGGAGACAGTGAATCTCAAGCAGACTTCACACCAAGCACAGAGCCTGATGTAGGGTTCAATCCCATGACCTTGAGATCATGACCTGAGCCAAAATCAAGAGTCTAACGTTTAACCGAGGGAGCCACTTAGGCGCCCCTCTGTGAAAACATGTTGATTTAATATTTGCTGAGTATCAGTTTTCTGCTGTGAATTACCTCAATTTTTACTCATCTGCAAATATTTTTTAGTTTTCACTTTTGTAGGATATTTTTACTGGATGTGTAATTCTATACTTGTATATTTTTTAATATGTATATTTTTAAATTGTCCCTTTTTTTAAAATTTATTTTTAGGAGAGAGAGAAAGAGAGTGAGGGAGGGAGGGGCATAGAGAGAGGAAAACAGAGGATCCAAAGTAGGCTTTGCACCGACAGCAGGGAGCCCAGTGTAGGGCTCGAATTCAAGAACTGTGAGATCATGACCTGAGCCAAAGTTGGACACTTAACCGAGCCACCCAGGTGTCCTTGTGATGATTTTTTAAAAACTTTTTATTTAAATTCACCACCTATTTAACCCATCTCTCCCACCCACCTCCCCTCTGGTAACCATCACTTTGTTCTCTGTAGTGAAGAATCTGTTTCTTTGTTTGCCTCTCTCATTATTTTCCACTTTGCTCATTTGTTTTGTTTCTTAAAGCCCACATATGAGTGACATCATGGTATCTGTCTTTCTCTGATTGACTTACTTCACTTAGCATAATACTCTCTAGCTCCATCCACATGATTAAAAATCATAAAATTTCATTATTTTTATGGCTGAGTATTATTCCATTGTGTGTGTGTGTGTATGTATATATATATACACATACATATACATACATATATATACATACACACACACACACACACACATACACACACATATACACACACCCACTTCTTTTTCCATTCACCAGTCATTGACACTTGGGCTCTTTGCATAATTTGGCTATTGTAGATAATACTGCTATAAACATCAGGGTGTGTGTATCCCTTTGGGTTAGTATTTTTGGATCTTTTTGGTAAATACTTAGTAGTGCAATTGTTGGATCATAAAGTAGTCCTACTTTTAATTTTTTGAGGTGCCTCCATAACTGTTTTCCACAGTGGATGTACCGGGCTAAATTTCCAGCAATGCAAGAGGTTTTCTTTCCCTCCATAACCTCACTAACACTTGTTTATTGCATTTTTTATTTTAGCCATTCTGACAGGTGTGAGGTAATCTCCTTATAGTTTTGATTTGCATTTCACTGATGCCGAATGATGTTGAGCATCTTTTCATGTGTCTGTGGGCCATCTGCATATCTTCTTTGGAAAAATGTCTATTAATACCTTTTGCCCATTTTTAATTGAATTATTCATTTGGGGGGGGATGTTAAATGTTATAAGTTCTTTACAAATTTTGGCTACTAACCCTTTATCACATATGTCATTTGCAAATATGTTCTCCCATTCCATAGGTTGCCTTTTAGTTTTGTTGATGGTTTCCTTGACTGTACAAAGCTTTTCTTGTGGATGAAGTCCCAATAGTATATTTTTGCTTTTGTTTTCCTTGCTTCCAGAGACCTACCTACAAAAAGTTGCTATGACCAATGTCAAAAAGGTTACTACCTATATTCTCCTCTAGGATTTTTATGGTTTCAAGTCTCACTTTTAGGTCTTTAATCCATTTTGAATTTATTTTTGTGTATGGTGTAAGAAAGTGGCCAGTTTCATTCTTTGGCATGTTGCAGTCCAGTTTTCCCAACACCTTTTGTTGAAGAGACTTTTTCCCACTGGATATTCTTTCCTGCTTTATCAAAGATTAATTGACCATGTAGTGGGGGATTCATTTTTGGATTTTCTATTCTGTTCTTTTGATCTATGTGTCAGTTTTTGTGACAGTACCATACTGTTTTGATGACTACAGCTTTGTAATATAACTTGAAGTCTGGAATTATGATGCCCCTAGCTTTGCTTCTTTTTCAAGGTTGTTTTGGCCCTTCAGGGTCTATCGCGGTTCTCTACAAACTTTAGGATTGTTTGTCTACTTCTGTGAAAAATACTGTTGGTATTTTGATAAGAATTGCATTAAATGTGTAGGACTTTTGGGGGGTAGTATAAATAAACATTTTAACAATATTTTTTCTTCCAGTCGATAAGCCTGGAATGTTTTTACATTTCTTTCTGTCCTCTTCAGTTTCTTTCGTCAGTGTTTTGTAGTTTTCAGAGTACAGGCCTTTTACCTCCTTGGATAGATTTTTTTCCTAGGTATCTTACTGTTTTTGGAGCATTTGTAAATGGGACTGATTTCTTAATTTCTCTTTCTGCTGCTTGATTATTGGTGTATAAAGTGCAACAGATTTCTGTATGTTGATTCTGTATCCTGGGACTTCACTGAGTTTGATCATTTCTAGCAGTTTGTGTGTGTGTGTGTGTGTGTGTGTGTGTGTGTGTGTGTGTGTGTGTGTAGTCTTTGCTCTATGGTCAGGAACAAGACAGGGATATCCACTCTCACCACTGCTATTAACATAGTATTGGAAGTTCAAATCAGACAACAAAAAAGAAATAAAAGGCATCCAAATGGGCAAGGAAGAAGTAAAACTTTCACAATTTACAGGTGATATATTCTATATAGAGCACTAATACAGGTACTTCTAATACAAGTGTTTCCTAGACTTGATTACTTCTCTTAAAAGTCAGCTGTAAGTATATTTTTGCAAGACTGTTAATAGATCTCGCTTTTCTGCATACATCTTGATCTTGGTCTTAAGCCTATTGCTTTATACAAAGAGTCATTAAATGCTAAGGAGAAGGGTGGTGAGCAGAATATCTGCTAACCTCACTCTGTTTGTTTTCTCTCCTTGATTTTGGCTTCTCTTTTTTGATGGCCTCAGCCCTCTTTGATACTTCTTTTCATTTTGTTAGTCTTTACTTTTTCTAGCTGATAGAATTGGTCTGAAGCAAGATAATTATTCTTTCATTGTATTTAGAAGTAGAAATCTGTACTCAGTGGTATGTGACTTTTAAGTAAAGTCTATTCTTATTTTTCTTTAACTTTGCCACTTAAATTTACAGTTGGGTAACAAATTCACTATAGGGAGAAAAAAGGGAGCCACTAGCATATTCTTTGTCTTGCTACAGCTGCCATTTCAAATAATGGAATTCTGTGCAAACTCATTTGCATTCGGTCCTAACCTGGATCCAAACTGCCTAATTGATACCTCAGATCTATCATTTGCTAGCCCTATGACCCTGATCAACTTGCTAAATGTCTCTATATTACAGTTTACTCATATGTTTATTAAGGATAATATTAGTTTTCCCCACCATGTTGTTTTTATAATGAACTCAATTCATTGTTAACTGTAATGATGATGGTGATGTTATTCTAACTAAAATATCAATTGCTATTGATATGACATGCATAAAACTAAAGATGATGTTATCCTGTATGAGATAGCTATATATTGTTATATAGTTATATTTCCCAACTATACTAATACAGGTGTTAATACAAGCACAGGTGTTGTAGCAGCTAATTTCTGTATGTGATGTTTCTAAAACACCCATGGGAAGAGTATATACTTTCACCCAAACTGAGGTTGGGGACTAGTATTTCCATATATCATCTAATAGTCTGTATCTATTTTTGATCCAGTATGGGACCACTTTTTAATAAATTGGGTTGAGTATGGATTCTGCATTTCCAGGAGAAATCGTGTTTACCTGAAATGTGTATCATAAATTAAAAACACCTAGTTTTACCTTTTCTATGTATATTTTAACAAAACTTCTCTGTTGTGTTATTCAGGTGTTTTCTTCATGCATTACTAGATGGTTGAGAGGAATCGCTAAGCTATGAATTGCATTCCTTGGTATGTTTATGAAGTTCTGTGGTATAAAACTGTTAGTTCATTGGAGTAGTTACACAGTTTCTCTGCACTGAGCATGAAGGAGCAGATTTCATTAGCAGGTTTCACAGTCAAAACTGTTATTTCTCTACCAACATCTCTAATTTAAAACTCAAGCGACTTGTTTGCAGACAGAGAAATTAGAACTCGCCAATTATGTTAATCATCAGTTATAAAAATCTCTTGAATGTCTTAGGATCTAAAGAACAATTGAAAATTCACTTTTTAATGCCTGTGTACAACTTTCTATCACATTTTTTGTCATTTTGAATGCAGTGCAAAGGGATTTTTAAAAGCCATTTTTTGTCAATTAATGAATATTATTAACTTTTAAGGGATTTAGCTGGGGCTTGCCCCTGAATCAACTTACTAAGTCTTCTGTAGATGAGTAGAAATAATGAATTATTCCACAGAAGCTTAGATTATTCTTTACCATCCTCTGGCTTAGAAATTTGGGAGTCTTAGCTTTAGTTCATTATGTGATATTCTAGAAGGCTTTATGATGTTTAAAGTCACTGATTTAATGCAATAGTGTAAAAAATTAGATTATTATTCTGTTCTATGAGTCCAGAATAACATAAAAACTTATTAATTGTTCATACTAATGATGTTATTACTTTAATATTTGTTACACATTAAATGTTACTGGAAAACATATTACCTTTGTTTTCTCATTATACCAAATTAGTTTCATTGCTAAGTCTCATTGTCTTTTAAAAAGTACCCTTGACAAGCAAAGCAAAATATATACATGCAATTTAATGTGATATTTTACTAGCTTGGTATCAGTGTTAATTATTGGAATCAAATTATTACAAGTATGAATGCTCTGGATTTTTTCATCTGCAATATGTGTTACTTTCCTAAAAGAAAACATACTTAGAAAAGTAATTCCTGAAAGTTTGAAATGAAACATTTTGTATATTTTTCCCTATTTCTTTGTTTAAAAAATACTTTGTCTACTTTCCAAAGTTTTCTATAATTGTTGGATTATTTTGAGTAATCTTTAAGTGCTGATATAAGCAAAACTAATTTTTTTGTATAGAACTCAAGCTACACATAATTCATACCAGGTTGGGGGACATTCATAAAGCTAGTATATCATTGAGTGTATGCTGTGAGGGAATATTAATATTAAAATAGTAATAATCTCATAGTACCTGTAACTTAAGTAATGTGTGCTGTTTTCAACATATATTTGATGCAAAATGTATATCCTGGTCCTTCGTACTTTTAGGATTCTGGTTTACAGGGCCATGGAAGACACTATGCTGTTGTTCTTGCAGTAATCATCATCAGCCCTCTTCCCCATCAACTTAACAAAAACTCCTAAGTGAATTTAAAAGTTGGTGAACATATTAGTGAAGGTGTATGTGGATCTACAATTCTTTTATCCAGAGATTTCCAAGAGTTTTACCTCTGTTTTGTAGTTTCTACACCACAAGAGGTATCCCTCAAAAAGGCTCTAAGCTCATTGTGAACATGATTCATTGCTAGCAACAACATATAAAGCCAAAAATTATCTCTTATAATTTACAGGACATATGGTAAGACGAATAAGCAAGGATGACAAGTTAGTTAAAATTCCAAAGAAACAGAGGGCCCGGGAGTATAATACATGGCAATTCTTTGTTATCTCTTAAGGCATCTCCCAAATATTTCTATAGGTTAAGAACTAGATAGAGGTTGAAAAGGAAAAGTTAGACACACCATTCTGAAATTGGAGAATATACTATTATAATTGGATGATTTGGTTTAATAAATTGTAACCTTGGAGTAGCACATATAAAAAAATCTTCCTGCTGCATTATTGTCAAATTGTCAACCCAGAAGTTTCTTCGGTCCTGCACCTCAATGCCTCCATTTGTAAAATGTCGGTCTTCAATATAAATGTAAAATATTCCCACTGTGTAACAACATTTGTAGTAGATAAATGTAGACATATAATAAGGAAACATTGATCTTAAGAAATGAGAAAAATTCTTTGAATATCTTGAGTTATCTGATTTTTTTTAAAAGCCAATGGTCAAGAAAAAATGGAAATACAACTCCTTTTGAAAACATTTAATGTCACATGGTAGCTCCATATTGATATAAAGGGATGTTTTTATCAATAAGAGATGTTGCAAGATTAAATGTCCTCATCTTGCCTATAGAACAGAAATGAGAAAAGGAGGACATTTTTGCTACTCTTCCTGCTTTCAGTTTAAATAATGGCAGAGGATGAGAAATCATGATATCAAATCATCACAATGCATATATTTAGACTCAGAATTATGGATGTAGACTGGTGGTAAGATATTAGGAAGACCGTCAGTATAATGGATGCATGAATTACACTGTAATCATACAACAAGTGATAATCATAGGAAGAGGCAACTTCCTAGGGAGGCTGAATAGTGAGTGCCAAGACCGGGTAGAGAAAGGTTTAGGTCCAATCCTATTAAAGTTATAAATACATGTAAAGAAAGAATACAAGTACGGGGGGGGGGGGGGCGGTGGGCAAAACCCAGCAAAGCATGAGGTATAGAAGCTTAAAACATTAAAAGGTGTTTTTAGGAGTGGTTTTCCACCACTGCCCATAACTAAAGTTTCTGTACCCCAAGAGCCAATTATATCTGCTATCAGAACCACATATTCCAAATGTCAGTGATGTTCTTAAGACTGGTTCCTGGGGCTCCTGGGTGGCTCAGTCGGTTAAGCGTCTGAGATCTCATAGTCTGTGAGTTCGAGCCCCGCATCAGGCTCTGTGCTGACAGCTCAGAACCTGAAGCCTGCTTCGGATTCTGTGTCTCCCTCTCTCTCTGACCCTCCCCTGCTTATGCTCTGTCTCTCTCTGTCTCAAAAATAAATGAAAACATTAAAAAAGTTTTTTTAAAAAAAGACTGGTTCCTTAAAATGCAAATTCCTCCTAACCTGGCCCATACTTACCAAAAGAATGATGAATTGTAATATGGTTCTCCTAGTGCTGTGTCTAAATAGAGTGTTAGTGTTCTTTCACTCTAGTATGTAGATTTTAAAGTATAAACCAATGTTTCTGTATATTTGAACTTCAGTTTACTGTAATATCAACAGAAGTCAACTTTCCAAGAATAGTCAAATCTGGAGTTTGACAGCATTAAGTCTGTGGACCACTTGAAAGTCTTAACTATCAATTCACTTAAAAAATATACCTTGTATGCTTATGCATTTGGGGTATTGGGGATAAGAGGTCAGATAAAATATTCAAAGGAATTTTGTTTTTTTCTGTTTTGTATCACTGCTTCATATTCAGAATCCTTCCCCAAATTAGAATCTGTTGAAAAATTAAAACTATATTCTAATCGGGGCACCTGGGTGGCTCAGTTGGGTAAGCGTCCAATGCTTGATTTCAGCTCAGGTCATCATCTCCTGGTTTGTGAGTTCAAGCCCCACATCAGACTCTGCACTGACATTGTGGAGCCTGCTTAGGATTCTTTCTCTCTCTCTCTCTCTCTCTCTCTCTCTCTCTCTCTGCCCCTCTTTCTGCCCCTCCCCCACACTCACTGTCTCTCAAAATAAATAAACTTAAAAAAAACTATATTCTGATATGAACATCATGGATTCATATCTTTATTTGTATTTTTTTATTATTGTCAGGGAATACCATTATATTCAGTAACAGTTTCTGCAAGGAAGCGTCCTAAGAAATGCCACAGTGAGCAGAGATGAGAGTAACATTATATTCCAAATAGTCAAGCCTTTAATTCTCTAGGACGGTTTTACAGTTCACATGTCGTAGTGAATCCTTAGACCATCGATAAAGATTTATAGAAAATCACTACCTAAGGACATGTACTCCAGTGTAAAAAAAATATCATCCTACTTTACTGCAAATCAGACCCACTGGGATTCTGGCTCATTATTTTGTTTGTTTTTGTGGCCTACACTGACTTAATCCTGTTCAGAAAGGAAATCTGAATCTCTCAGTATTTTCTCAGCAAAGAAGAGGCTCTAGAAGTTCTCCAGAGGGCTTGACAAGTAAATATAAATAGATTTCCTTTAAAAGAAAATGTTCCGTATGGGAGAACTTGACTGAAATATAGCCAATTCTCATGTTTTTTTTCATGTTTATATTTGCTTATATATGTCATTTTATAGACATACTTCTGACTTTAAAAATTACACGTCCTTACTTGATATTATCTAAGATAACGATTTCATTCCAAAATTTTTTTTAAAAAAAGGAGCAGGTACAATATACTACCATTCACATTATTTTTGAATCTGTTAATTTTGAATTTGTTGGCATTAAGAGTATTAAATTCTGTGAAAAATGCCCCCTCAGAAGTGTTTTCTTATGAGATCTCTAGTGCAGAGAATAGCAAGGCCTATTTGCCAATGCATAATCAACCACACTGTGGCTAATTTTCTATTTTTAGTGAAATTGACAATTGGTTATGCCTTACAACTGGAATCGTTGGCAAATATATGATAATACTTTGACAGTACTTACTGATCCAGCAGGAAATAAACAATAGATAGGACTAAGCAAAAATCCATTCAATAAATGCATGACGACTGAGGGGCTAATTAATGCCATTCTCAAGGTAGGTTCTTATGGGCAATTGGTAGTTCCAAGGCACAAATATGGAGATACAAGTGGGCTTCATTGTAATTCACACACCTGAAAACAACTTTAGGATTTATCCAGAGTGTGAGTCACAGCAGAAGCAAATCCACGGTTGTGTCAAATATTGTACAAATAGATGGGCAGCAGTCAGGGTTCTAAAAGATGTTTGCTTGAGAAGAAGTTGGGGCAGATGCAGGTGTGGGGGACTCTGGAGATACCAATGGCAGAGGGACCTGGTAAGAATTAGCTAGTTTGCCAGTTCTGACCAAGTATGCACTGCTGAGGGCTTCAATGCTAGTCATTGGGGAACTGTGGTATTAGCCTAGGAAATTAGAAACATTACAGAGTAACCATGGAAGAAAAGGATGAAAGCAACAGGAGCAATATAAAATGTTTTGCCTCAGAATCTGTTCATGAGCTTAAGGCTACAGCTGGCAATGGATCCTTAGTTTTGTCTCAAGTAAAAATAATTTGACCAAGGAAACATTAAAGTCCATTTTAGGTTATTGATACCCAGGTAAAATTAGAGATCATCAATTTGCAGAGGCAGTATACTTTTTTTTCCTATGATTTTTCAAAACATAGGAAAAAATGGTTGGTCTAAGATTGATCCGCATATTGTATGCTTGGGCCAGTAGATCTAATAAGAGGTGAAATGATAATGCAGTTATTAATGGAATGTCTCACTTCTCATCCATCATGACCTACATCCCTTGTGAACTAGTGATTATTAACAGACTTTGACCAATGAGCGTTTAACTAAATTGTTGCAATGCATTAAAGTCACTTGGTACAATATGGTCAGTTTAATAATGTTGCCATTGTAGGAAGATACCCTCACCCTTTATCATCCTTTTAAATTTGCACTACATAGTCACTGCTGGATGGGTTCACATTGGAGAGAGAGAGAGAGACAGAGAAAGAGAAAACAAGAAGCAAGCAAGCAAGTATGGGAGAAAAAAAAAAATAAAGTGAAAGGTCCAGGTGTGACTCTTTTCTCCTTTTTGCTTTGCAAACCTTTAATACTCCAGAATTTGAACTCTACTGTTGAACTGAACTTTAGCAATGTGTTTTGAACAGTACTTTTCAGGGGAATTTCCAAATGATGGATAGGTTTTGCAAAGATTAATAATTAAAATTATTCAGTGTATTCTTGGGAAGAATCATTCAGGGAGGATGCTACATTTTAATCCAGTTTCCCTACTCAGTAGTTTATGAATATATATTTTTGTGACTCACTAGAGGAAAATAAAGCTTTCCAAAACTAAGGCATGATAAAAATTAATTGTATTTTTAAATGGTTCTGATGTGCAATGTTTCTCTTTCAAGGAGTAAATATCATTTAATTTACAAAAAAAAAATAATGATTTAAAGGTCACGGACTCTTTTTTTTTCTTCTTTGACACCTTTGTGCATTCATCTCATTGTTTGACTGTTTACTTCATGCATTCAGTAATATAAATTCCTTGGCATTTAGCTGGATCTTTTATCCCCTTGTGGTTTGAAGTTCTTTCCTTTTTTTAATTAGATTGACCTTTTGGTTCACTTGAATGCCCTCAACCTGACAAAGAATAACTGTTCTCTTCTGAGGCAACCAGAAATGAACAGAGAAAGAGTGAAAACATTGACATAAAATGAAAAATTTTGATGCAGTGATTTGGGTATTATAATTGCATAATCGTTACTGCTCATGGTCACTAATGTAGAGAAGTGCCCGACCGTGCACAGTTCTCAGAACTTTAATGTGGTGAGCTGCTTCTCATCTTCCCAAGTGGACACTTGTGTAGCGCTCCTTAACACTAATGTCCTTAAAGTGTTTTTAAATGTCTAATAACAGATGACCTATCTTACCTTTCTCACACGCAGTGACTGATATTGAACAGATAAAAAAAAAGTGCTCCTCATTGTCATTCTGTCATTGTGTGTGTGCATATGATATACACACACACACATGTATACGTGTGCTCACACAAACACGTTTTTTTCTTTTCATAAAAGTAAATTTTAAAGAACATTTCAAACTATGGTTGTTGGTTGAGGTTGAACCCAAACTGTGTCATTACTCAAACTCTGTAAGATTCCAATGTTTATTACATACACTTCCACACATAGCTCCTAATGTGTAACTCATATAAAATTATGAGACTAGTCAACTTATTTTGACTAGTGCCTGTATGCCAAAATTTGAGACATAGAGTAGGTAATAATTTACTATGAAAACTTAGGTTGAATACAGTAGAGCCATAATAATACTAATGCAAATTACTTCTAATATTCTAAGATCTCACTTTCCTTTCCCAAAAGAAAAAAAATACTATTTTAAAAATGCATAAGGTGGGTATAAACTGACTGATGCCAGCTCCATTGTTTCTGAGTTATAGACTGACAATTGAGGTAGTTGTTTTGTCAGCCTGGCCTGAATGTAGGAAAATATAATTGAATCCCACAATAAGTAAATCATTACAAAATAACACCAAGGTAAAGGCATCCATTCACACTTCTAGCCTTGATCAAATTATATCTGGGATATGGAACTGAAGATAGGAAAAATATCAGAAAAAGAGAGATTCTATTTTAAAGAGCTGTGATGCCAGATCTAATAGAAAATTAAAAAATTATATTGCAAGTTCCATATTATAGAACACTGTGAAGCCACAAAAATAATATCTATGAATATCAGTGACATGGAAATGTATTCATAATTTAGTTTTTAATGAATAGAATATCATATACACAACAGTATATCCTGTTGCATATCCAGTGTATAACATCTGTGTGTATAGGCACATATAAAATTCAGGCACTTATTCCACCATTATTTTTAATTTGAATGTATAAAATTTAAACACTTAGGGAACAGTATATGAATAGCTTTTGATTGTATTAGAATTATAAACCAAAAATTATTCTAGGTGTGGAAAAAAAATTGGTTTGGTGATAAGGGTGTCTGAATGGCTTTATATTTTCTTTAATAGAAACAACTGGGGATGCCTGGGTGGCTCACTTGGTTGAGCGTCTGACGTTGGCTTCGGTCATGATCTCACAGTTTGTGGTTTTGAGCCCTGCATGGGGCTCGCTGCTGTCAGCACAGAGGCTCAGATCCTCTGTTCCCCTCTTTCTCTGTCCCTCTGTCCCTCCCACAAACACTTCTCTCTCTCTCTCTCTCTCTCTCACTCTCTCTCTCAAAAATAAAAATAAATATTAAAAAATTTTAAAAAGAAACGACTGGTGACAACATTAATAAGTCTGTGTAAGATCTCTGAGTTGAGATAAGGTAGGATAATGCATCCTAAAAAGCTGGATGCAATAATAGTAATAGTAATCCTAATGATAACAATATCAATGGCCACAAAAAAAATAGGTGCTTGATTGCTTCAAAGGTGTTTAAAGTGTTTACCAATGATACAAACACAATTTCAGATAGGAGTTAAGGTTATTCAGTGGAGAAAGTGTTGTCTACTTAAGAAATGGTGCTGAGACAATGAGATGTCTGCATGCAGAAAGATAAATTCAGAGGCTTTCCTACACTATATACAAAAATTTATTAAAAGGATAATGTATGTGCTATAACTACAAGATTCTTTGAAGAGAACACAGGGGAAAATTTGTACACATTTGAGTACATAAATATTTCTTAGCCCCAACAACAAAACTATATAAAGAAAAAAAGAAGTTCAGTTGGACTTCAGGAGAATTAAAAACGTATACACTTTAAAAGACATCAGTCAATGAAAAGACAAACAAGAGTTGGAGAAAATAATTACAAGTCATATATCTGATAAAGGATGTGTGTCAGAAAATTAACTCTTACAGTTCAATCATGTGACAACCCATACACAATGTAAGGTTTATTTATTTTTTTTATGAGTGATGGCTTTATTTTTTGTTGTCAATTGAAAATTGCAAATATTTTTTTTCAGTATATGAAATTTATTGTCAAATTGGTTTCCATACAACACCCAGTGCTCATCCCAAAAGGTGCCCTCCTCAATACCCATCACCCACCCTCCCCTCCCTCCTACCCCCCATCAACTCTCAGTTTCTTCTCAGTTTTTAAGAGTCTCTTATGCTTTGGCTCTCTCCCACTCTAGCCTCTTTTTTTTTTTCCCTTCCCCTCCCCCATGGGTTTCTGCCAAGTTTCTCAGAATGCACATAAGAGTGAACACCTATGGTATCTGTCTTTCTCTGTATGGCTTATTTCACTTTGCATAACACTCTCCAGTTCCGTCCATGTTGCTACCAAGGGCCATATTTCATTCTTTCACATTGCCACGTAGTACTCCACTGTGTATATAAACCACAATTTCTTTATCCATTCATCAGTTGATGGACATTTAGGCTCTTTCCATAATTTGGCTATTGTTGAGAGTGCTGCTATAAACATTGGGGTACAAGTGCCCCTATGCATCAGTACTCCTGTATCCCTTGGATAAATTCCTAGCAGTGCTATTGCTGGGTCATAGGGTAGGTCTATTTTTAATTTTCTGAGGAACCTCCACACTGTTTTCCAGAGTGGCTGCACCAGTCTGCATTCCCACCAACAGTTCAAGAGGGTTCCTATTTCTCCACATCCTCGCCAGCATCTATAGTCTCCTGATTTGTTCATTTTGGCCACTCTGAGTGGTGTGAGGTGGTATCTGAGTGTGGTTTTGATTTGTATTTCCCTGATAAGGAGCGACGTTGAGCATCTTTTCATGTGCCTGTTGGCCATCCGGATGTCTCCTTTAGAGAAGTGTCTATTCATGTTTTCTGCCCATTTCTTCACTGGGTTATTTGTTTTTCGGGTGTGGAGTTTGGTGAGCTCTTTATAGATTTTGGATACTAGCCCTTTGTCCGATATGTCATTTGCAAATATCTTTCCCCATTCCGTTGGTTGCCTTTTAGTTTTGTTGATTGTTTCCTTTGCTGTACAGAAGCTTTTTATCTTCATAAGGTCCCAGTAGTTCATTTTTGCTTTTAATTCCCTTGCCTTTGGGGATGTGTTGAGTAAGAGATTGCTACTGCTGAGGTCAGAGAGGTCTTTTCCTGTTTTCTCCTCTAGGGTTTTGATGGTTTCCTGTCTCACATTCAGGTCCTTTATCCTATTTTGAGTTTATTTTTGTGAATGGTGTGAGAAAGTGGTCTAGTTTCAAGCTTCTGCATGTTGCTGTCCAGTTCTCCCAGCACCATTTGTTAAAGAGACTGTCTTTTTTCCATTGAATGTTCTTTCCTGCTTTGTCAAAGATTAGTTGGCTATACGTTTGTGGGTCTAGTTCTGGGGTTTCTATTCTATTCTCTTGGTCTATTTGTCTGTTTTTGTGCCAATACCATGCTGTCTTGATGATTACAGCTTTGTAGTAGTGGCAAAAGTCTGGGATTATGATGCCTCCTGCTTTGGTCTTCTTCTTCAAAATTACTTTGGCTATTTGGGGCCTTTTGTGGTTCCATATGAATTTTAGGATTGCTTCATCTAGTTTCGAGAAGAGTGCTGGTGCAATTTTGATTGGGATTGCATTGAATGTGTAGATAGCTTTGGGTAGTATTGACATTTGGACAATATTTATTCTTCCAACCCATGAGCATGGAATGTTTTTCCATTTCTTTTTATCTTCTTTAAATTCCTTCGTAAGCTCTCTATAGTTTTCAGCATACAGATCTTTTACATCTTTGGTTAGATTTATTCCTAGGTATTTTATGCTTCTTGGTGCAATTGTGAATGGGATCAGTTTATTTTTTTGTCTTTCTCTTGCTTCATTATTAGTGTATAAGAATGCAACTGATTTCTGTACACTGATTTTGTATCCTACAACTTTGCTAAATTCTTGTATCAGTTCTAGCAGACTTCTGGTGGAGTCTTTCAGATTTTCCATTTATAATATCATGTCATCTGCAAAAAGTGAAAGCTTGACTTCATCTTTGCCAATTTTGATGTCTTTGACTTCCTTTTGTTTGATTGCTGATGCTAGAACTTCCAACACTATGTTAAACAACAGCGGTAAGAGTGGGCATCCCTGTCGTGTTCCTTATCTCAGGGAAAAAGCTCTCAGTTTTTCCCCATTGTGGATGATGTTAGCTGTGGGCTTTTCATAAATGGCTTTTATGATGTTTAAGTATGTTCCTTCTATCCTGACTTTCTCGAGGGTTTTTATGAAGAAAGGGTGCTGAATTTTGTCAAAGGCCTCTTCTGCATCGATTGACAGGATCATATGGTTCTTATCTTTTCTTTTATTAATGTGATGTATCACATTAATTGCGATTGATTGATTGATTTGCGAATGTTGAACCAGCCCTGCATCCCAGGATTGAATCCCACTTGTTCATGGTGAATAATTCTTTTTGTATTCTGTTGAATTCGATTTGCTAGTATCTTATTGAGAATTTTTGCATCCATATTCATCAGGGATATTGGTCTGTAGTTCTCTTTTTTTTTTTTTTTTTTCAACGTTTTTTATTTATTTTTGGGACAGAGAGAGACAGAGCATGAACGGGGGAGGGGCAGAGAGAGAGGGAGACACAGAATCGGAAACAGGCTCCAGGCTCCGAGCCATCAGCCCAGAGCCTGACGCGGGGCTCGAACTCACGGACCGCGAGATCGTGACCTGGCTGAAGTCGGACGCTTAACCGACTGCGCCACCCAGGCGCCCCTGTAGTTCTCTTTTTTTAATGGGTCTCTGTCTGGTTTAGGAATCAAAGTAATGCTGGTTTCATACAATGAGTCTGGACGTTTTCCTTCCCTTTCTATTTTTTGGAATAGCTTGAGAAGGATAGGTATTATTTCTTCTTTAAAAGTCTGGTAGAACTCCCCTGGGAAGCCATCTGGTCCTTGACTCAGAACCAAATCTCAAAATTGTTGGGAGATTTTTGATGACTGATTGCATTTCTTCGCTGGTTATGGGTCTGTTCAAGCTTTCTATTTCCTCCTGATTGAGTTTTGGAAGCATGTGGGTGTTTAGGAATTTGTCCATTTCTTCCAGGTTGTCCAGTTGTTGGCATATAATTTTTCATAGTATTCCCTGATAATTGCTTGTATCTCTGAGGGATTGGTTGTAAATAATTCCATTTTCATTTATGATTTTATCTATTTGGGTCATCTCCCTTTTCTTTTGGAGAAGCCTGGCTAGAGGTTTATCAATTTTGTTTATTTTTTCAAAAAACCAACTCTTGGTTTCGTTGATCTGCTCTACAGTTTTTTTAGATTCTATATTGTTTATTTCTGCTCTGATCTTTATTATTTCTCTTCTTCTGCTGGGTTTAGGCTGTCTTTGCTGTTCTGCTTCTATTTCTTTTAGGTGTGCTGTTAGAGTTTCTATTTGGGATTTTTCTTGTTTCTTGAGATAGGCCTGGATTGCAATGTATTTTCCTCTTAGGACTGCCTTCTCTTCATCCCAAAGCATTTGGATTCTTGTATTTTCATTTTCATTTGTTTCCATATATTTTTTAATTTCTTCTCTAATTGTCTGGTTGACCCATTCATTCTTTAGTAGGGTGTTCTTTAACCTCTATGCTTTTGGAGGTTTTCCAGACTTTTTCCTGTGGTTGATTTCAAGCTTCATAGCATTGTGGTCTGAAAGTATGCATGGTATGATCTCAATTCTTGTATACTTACGAAGGGCTGTTTTGTGACCCTGTATGTGATCTATCTTGGAGAATGTTCCATGTGCACTCGAGAAGAAAGTATATTCTGTTGCTTTGGGATGCAGAGTTCTAAATATATCTGTCAAGTCCATCTGATCCAATGTATCATTCAGGGCCCTTGTTTCTTTATTGACCATGTGTCTAGATGATCTATCCATTTCTGTAAGTGGAGTGTTAAAGTCCCCTGCAATTACCGCATTCTTATCAATAAGGTTTCTTATGTTTGTGAGTAATTGTTTTATATATTTGGGGGCTCCTATATTTGGCGCATAGACATTTATAATTGTTAGCTCTTCCTGATGGATAGACCCTGTAATTATTATATAATGCCCTTCTTCATCTCTTGTTACAGCCTTTAATTTAAAGTCTAGTTTGTCTGATATAAGTATTGCTACTCCAGCTTTCTTTTGGCTTCCAGGAGCATGATAAATAGTTCTCCATCCCCTCACTCTCAATCTGAAGGTGTCCTCAGGTCTAAAATGAGTCTCTTATAGACAGCAAATAGATGGGTCTTGTTTTTTATCCATCATGATACCCTATATCTTTTGGTTGGTGTATTTAGTCCATTTACATTCAGTGTTATTATAGAAAGATATGGGTTTAGAGTCATTGTGATGTCCGTAGGATTCCTGCTTGTAGCGATGTCTCTGGTACTTTGTCTCACAGGATCCCCCTTAGGATCTCTTGTAGGGCTGGTTTAGTGGTGACGAATTCCTTCAGTTATTGCTTGTTTGGGAAGACCTTTATCTCTCCTTCTATTCTAAATGACAGACTTGGCTGCATATTTTTTCTGTTCATCACATTGAAGATCTCCTGCCATTCCTTTCTGGCCTGCCAAGTTTCAGTAGAGAGATGGGTCACGAGTCTTATAGTTCTCCCTTTATATGTTAGAGCATGTTTATCTTTAGCTGCTTTCAGAATTTTCTCTTCATCCTTGTATTTTGCCAGTTTCACTATGATATGTCATGCAGAAGATGGATTCAAGTTACGTCTGAAGGGAGTTCTCTGTGCCTCTTGGATTTCAATGCCTTTTTCCTTCCCCAGATCAGGGAAGTTCTCAGCTATGATTTCTTCAAGTACACCGTCAGAACCTTTCCCTCTCTCTTCCTCCTCTGGAATACCAATTATGCGTAGATTATTTCTTTTTAGTGCATCACTTAGTTCTCTAATTTTCCCATCATACTCCTAGATTTTTTTATCTCTCTTTTTCTCAGCTTCCTCTTTTTCCATAATTTTATCTTCCATTCCCCTATTCTCTTCTCTGCCTCTTCAATCCGAGCTGTGGTTGTCTCCATTTTATCTTGCAGCTCATTTATAGCATTTTTTAGCTCCTCCTGGCTGTTCCTTAGTCCCTTGATCTCTGCAGCAATAGATTCTCTGCTGTCCTGTATACTGTTTTCAAGCCCAGCAATTAATTTTATGACTATTATTCTAAATTCACTTTCTGTTATATTGTTTGAATCCATTTTGATCAGTTAGTTAGCTGTCGTCATTTCCTGGAGATTCTTTTGAGGGGAATTGTTCCGTTTTGTCATTTTGGATAGTCCCTGGAGTGGTGCGGGACTGCAGGGCACTTCCCCTGTGCTGTCTTGAATAACTTGCGTTGGTGGACGGGGCTGCAGTCAGACCTGATGTCTGTCCCCAGCCCACCGCTGGGGCCACAGTCAGACTGGTGTGTGCCTTCTCTTTCCCTCTCCTAGGGGCGGGATTCACTGTGGGGTGGCGTGGCCCATCTGGGCTACTTGCACACTGCCACGCTTGTGGTGCTGGGGATCTGGTGTATTAGCTGGGGTGGATTGGCAAGGTGCACAGGGGCAGGAGGGGCAGGCTCAGCTCGCTTTTCTTTCGGAGATCTGCTTCGGGAGGGTCTCTGCGGCACTGGGAAGGAGTCAGGCCTGCCACGGAGGGATGGATCTGCAGAAGCACAGCGTTGGGTATTTGTGCGGAGCAAGCAAGTTCCCTGACAGGTACTGGTTCCCTTTGGGATTTTGGCTGGGGGATGGACAAGGGAGATGGCGCTGGCGAGTGCCTTTGTTCCCCGCCAAGCTGAGCTCTGTTGTCCAGGGCTCAACAACTCTCCCTCCCGTTGTCCTCCAGCCCTCCTGTTCTCTGAGTAGAGCTGTTAACTTATAACCTTCCAGATGTTAAGGCCCACTTGCTGTCAGATCACACTCCGTCCGGCCCCTCCACTTTTGCAAGCCAGGCTCGGGGGCTCTGCTTGGCCGACAGGCTGCCCCTCCACCCTGGCTCCCTCCTGCCAGTCCGTGTAGCACGCACCGCCTCTCCGCCCTTCCTACCCTCTTCCGTGGGCCTCTCGTCTGCACTCGGCTCCGGAGACTACGTTCTGCTAGTCTTCTGGCCGTTTTCTGGGTTATTTAAGCAGGTGTAGGTGGAATCTAAGTGATCAGCAGGACGCGGTGAGCCCAGCGTCCTCCTATGCCGCCATCTTCCCCCAGTCCAAGTCAACAATGTAAAGTTTAAAATGGACTTTTTCCTGGGTGCCTGGGTGGCTAATCTGGGTAAGTGTCTGACTATGGTTCAGGTCATGATCTCCTGGTTTGTGGGTTTGAACCCTGCATTGGGCTCTGTGCAGACAGCTCAGAGCCTGGAACCTACTTCAGATTCTGTGTCTCCCTCTTCTCTTTTCCCCTCCCTCACTCTTGCTATCTCTTTCTCTCTCTCAAAAATAAATAAACATTAAAAATATTTTTAAAAATAAAATAAAATGGACTTTTCCCCAGAAAGGTATCCAAATGGTAAATAAAGACATAAAAATGCTCAAGATTATTAACCATTAGGGAAATGAAAACTGAACACATAATAAGATACCACTTCACAAACAAATACTTGCTAAACTATGAAGAAACTGGAATTCTCATCCTTTTCCTATGGAAATATCAAATATGCCAGCCATTTGGAACACAATTTGGCAGTTTCATAAAAAGGGTAAACAGATTTATCATACTGGCCAGCAATTCTGTATCTAGGTATCTCAGAGAAATTAAGTTGTATATTAACACAAAGTCTTGTATATACATTTTCGTAGCAGCATTATAATGATCAGAAACTGGAGACCATCCGAATGTGTATCAGTTGGTGAATGGATAAGCAAATTGTTATGTATTCATACCATGGAATGTTACTCAACACTATAAAGGATAATACTATGGGGCACCTGGGTGGTTCAGTCAGTTGAAAGTCTGACTTCCGCTCAGGTCATGATGTAACAGTTCGTTAGTTTGAGCCCCTCATTGGCTCTGTGCTGACAGCTCGGAGCCTGGAGCCTGCTTTGGATTCTCTGTCTCCCCCTCTCCTTGCCCATCCCCTGCTTATGCTCTGTCTCTCTTGCTCGCAAAAATAAATAAAACATTAAAATTAAAAAAAAAGTATAATACTGATGTATTCCCAATGGTAAATGAACTTCAAAAACATGGTAACTGAAAGTAGTCAGATACAAAATTTGACATATATGATTCCTTTAATGTGAAATTTCCAGAAGAGGCAATCTGTAGAGATGGAATAGTGATTAGTGATTATCTGTTGCTGTGGGTAGGAATGGGGAGTAATGGTAGTTGGGCTGGAAGGATTGTTTTGGGTCAATGGAAATACTTTAAAGGAGCAATATTATGGTTGCACAGCTCTGAAAATTTACAAAAAGTAAATTTGTGCAACTGAATGTGAGTTTTATAATCAAATTATTCCTAAATACAGTTATTCAAAAAAGGTGAACCACTTAATTTTTTTATATTAGTACACATGATAATAACATCTGTTGCCACATTTTACACTATAGTGTAATAAAATTTATAACCAGGGCAATGAGGCAAGAAAAAGAAAAATATAAGGACTCAAATGGCATGATTAGAGTTACATGAGTGAAAATGATAATTTTTTTTTTTTTTTTAATTTTAGAGAGAAAGAGAATCTTAGGCAGGCCCTACTTTTAGTGCAGACATCAATGTGGGGCTTAATCTCATGACCTGAAAATCAAGAGTCAGACACTCAAGCAACTGAGCCACCCAGGTGCCCCAAGAGTCAGGAGTTCTAAATCTCCATGCCTTCACAAAAGCAGTGAATAAGCTGGCAAAAAATATTAGAAAGAACTCTTTCTGATTTCTGCCATCTAATCAAACACAACAATCAAGAGACTGCATCACAAAATAAAAACAGCTGAATTTCAATGAGAGCTCTGTGACATTTTAACATACTCTATTATAATCCCTCACTCTCCACCTTGGAGGACCCTGGAAGATAACAGCCTGGATCCCTGGTACAGGGATTTTTTTTTTCCCCCACAGAGAGAGCAATAAATAGACCTTGGTCTCCAAAAATTGTGATTGCATGTTATGACCTGTGTGGTGGTTTCTTAAAGGATCCCTGAGAGTTTATCTTTATTTTGTCTGCCTTGGACCTTGCCCAGAACTTTCAGGATAGCATTTGTTGAAAGCATTTAAAGTAAATGAAATAAGCCAATGACACTTGGGGCTAGGGCTAACACTTGGGGCAAACTATAGCCAAAACAAAAGTTTTGAATAGGAAGACACTGGGGAAGGAGATACATGGAAGAATTAGACTTTTAAAAATCCACATAGTCTGTACAATTTAGATGACCATGCATATACCAGGACTGGACACATACTCAGAAAAGACCTGAGGAGACTGTTTCTACCTTTTTCCTGAAAGTACTACACAAGCAGCAAGTTCAGGATAAGAAGACATGTAAACAGTGTCTCAACACATAGCCAGTCTGCAAAGAGTTTTTGAATTTTGTTTCCCTATCGGGTTTTTTGTTTTGTTGTTTTTCCTAAGTGTTTAAGTAAATCAAAATTTTATCACATCACTCGGTAATCACTAAGCTGATGGAACGAAAATATCAGTGGCCACATATAAAAAAATACAGACTTTACAAAAATAGCTCAAAAATATCACCAAACAGCAACCACAAAGAGTGTCACAACAGATTCTGGGACGGGGGATTCTAATTTCCAGAGTTATGACATTATGGTGTTAAAAATGCCCAGTTTTCAACAACAACAAAAACAAATGGCATATAAAGAAACAAAGTACGGTCCATTTTTAAGAAAAAAAAAAAAGAAATTAAAGATTGCCCCAGAGCAAGTCTAGACATTGGTGTCACTGTACAAATATGTTAAATCAGTTATTTTAAGTATGCTCAAATGGCTAAAAGAAACTATGGAAAAAGAACTAAAAGAAATGGGGAGAATGATATTTCACCAGAAAGAGAGTAAAAATAAAAGATAAATTATGGAAATGGAGCCAAAAATAATTTTTGGAGTTAAAATATAACACTAAAATTGGAAAGTTTATTAGAGGGGTTGGACAACAAACCCCTCAGGTCTGAGTAGGCAGAAGAAAAAACCAGCTAATCTGAAGAAAGATCAATTTAGATTATCCAACCTAAAGTGCAGAAGAATGAAGAGAAAAAGGAATAGAGCCTGAGAAACCTGTGGGACATAACCATATGTGCCAAAATATACAAAATAGGAGTCTCACAATGAGAAGAGAGAGAAAAAGGGGCATAATATATTTGAAGAAGTAGCGGATGACCTGTTTAAAGTGCTGATGAAGAAAATCTGTCAAAACATTTTTATATCTGACAAAACTATGCCCCCAAAATAAGGAAGAAATTAAAACATCCCAAGCTAACCAAAAGGAAGTTCATTGCTAGTAGATCTTCCCTATGAGATTATGAAAAAGAGAATCCTTCAGGCTGGAATCAAAGGGCAATCAAGAGTAATTTGAAGCCATATGAAGAAATAAAGAGTATCGGAAAAGTTAACTCCATAGGTAAATGTAAAAGCCAGTATTATTGTGTCTTTGGTTTATAATTCTTCTTTTTTACCTACATGGTTTAAAAGACAAATGCATAAAACAATAAAAGTAAATCAATGTCAAAGAACTCAGAATTTATAAAAGTGTAATTTGGGACAATAACAACATAATAGAAGATATGAAGTTATTTATGAGAAAATTTTTTATACTGTTGAAACTAAGTTGGTATTAATTCAAGTAAGACTCTTTTCATTTAGTATCATAATCCTTGTGGTAACCACTAAGAAAATAACTAAAAACTATACAGTAAAAGAAATGAGAAGGGAATCAAAATGGTGTATACACACACACACAAACCCCAATTAAATTAAAAATAATTTCTGGAGAAATTCAGCATTAACAACAAAAAAGGTAAGACATAGAAAACAAAGAGCAAAATGGCAGCAGTGTTTCCCAATCAGTAATCACGTTAAGTGTAAATGGATTTAACTTTCCACTTAAAAGGCAGAAATTGGCAGAGTAGAAAGAAAAAAATCAAACATGATTCAACTGTTGTGATCTACAAGACAGTTACTTTAGATAGAAACACAAATATGTTGAAAGTGAAGTATGAAAAAGACATTCCATGCAAACATACAAAATATATTTGAACACTTAAAGTGAAAATTTTAATGAGACAAGGACAGTATATACTGTTAATAGGATTAATCCATTTGGAAGGTGTAACAATGATAAACATATACATATATAACAACATAGTCTCCAAATATATGAAACAAAACTTATAGAATTGAAGGAATAAATAGCTTGTTTTACAACAGTAGTTGGAGACTTGAGTACCCCACTCTCAATGATTAATGGAACAACTGGAGAGAATAGCAACTAGAAAATAGAAAACTTGAACAACACGATAAAACAAAAATAACAATCACACATGTATCGAACATTCTACCAGACAACAACAGGTTACAGGTTCTCAAGTACACATGAAATATTACCCAGAATAGACTGTATATTAGGTCACAAAACAAATCTGAAAAAATTTTAAAATATCAAAATCATACAGTTTCTTTTCAAACCACAATGGAATGAAACTAGAAAACTGGAAAATTTATAAATATCTGGAAAGTAATAATTTTAAAAACCTCTCTTAACCAATGAGTCAACGAAATACAAATGAGATGAACAACAAAAAAATGTAACATACCAAAACTTAGGGATGTAGTGAAATTATTGCTTGCAGGGAAATTTGTAGCTTTAAATGCCTACATTATAAAAAAAAATGAAGGTATCAAATAAATAGCCTATGTTTCCAACCAAAGGAAATAGAAAAAGAGTGAACTAAACTCAAAGCAAGCTGAAGAAAATAAGATGGAGAGTAATGAAATAGAGCATATAAAAACAGTAGAATTAAGACACCCAAAAGTCAGTTCTTTGAACAGATCAACAAAGTCCTTATTTAGATTGACCAAGAACAAAAGAGATAAAACTCAAAATACTAAAATCAGAAATAAAATTGGGGACGTTACTTATAGGCTTACATAAGTTTAAAGAAAAGGATTTTAGAAAATACTCTGAACAATTGTATGAATGAGTTGTATCAATGATTAGATTAGATAGGTGAAATGGACTTATTCGTATAAGCACAACAAATATTGAAGCTGACTCAAGAAAAAAATAAAAAGTCTAAATAGACATATATTAAGGAAAGAGATCAAAACTTCCCAAGCAAGAGAAGCCAAGAGCAAGATGGCCTCACTGGTGAATTTTACGAAACATTTGAAGAATTAACAACAGTCCTTTACAAAATCTTCCAAAACATAGGCCAGCAGAATCCACTTCAGATAACTGATTAATTTGATAATGAAGCCATTATTGAAGGCATTGCAAGCAAAATACAAATCAATATATTTTATGAATTATTGATGCAAAAATCCTCTGCAAAATACTAGTATTAGTATATAAAAATCCAGGAGTATATAAAAAAATATACTATGACCACATGGAACTTATTTCAAGAATGCAAGGGTGTTTCATAGCATAAAAGTAATTGACATAGAATGAAGAAAAGACAAATGAATGACCATTTTTGCTCATGTAGAGAAGGCATTTCACAAAATCTAACATACTTTCATGATGGAACAACAACAATAAAACACTCAGAAAACTAGGGATAACAGATAATTCCTCAACATGACAAAAAAGTCGTTATGAAAAATCCACAGATACTCAATGGTGAAAGCCTGAAAGCTTTACCCCTAAAATCGGGAAGACAAGAATACTCACTTTGACTCTTGGTATACAACACTGTTCTGGAATTTTTATCCAGAGCTACCAGGCTAGGAAGAGAAATAAAGGCATCCAAATTGGAAAGGAAGGTGCAAAACTGTCTCTGTTCTAAGATAACATGATCTTACATATACAATATCCTAAAATATCACAAAATGTACTAGAAATTGATAAGTGTATTCAACAAAGTTGCTGGATACAAGATGAAAAACCATAAATCAGTTGTGTTTCTATACCTTCAGCAATGTTTTGCAGTTTTGCTAAGATCCTATATTCATGAATAAGAAGTCTTAAATAGTTAAGATGGCATACCCCTGCCCGTTCCAAAGTGATCTACAGGTTCAATTCAATTCTTACCATGTGATAGAGACCTGACTTGAGAAACAAGGCACCATTTTTGTAGAATCGTGATTTCTTTTAATATGGTGTTCCTGTTATTTTATCATTTTTTTAAATGTTTTGAAAATTTTCACAGTAATATACCACTCAAATAACTTACATTTGCATTTATTGATAACTTTAAAATTTTAAGTAATGCATTCTGAATATTATGCTTAATCAGTAGTTGATATTCAATTACAGTCTTCAGTCCTTTCCTCTACTGGAATCACTTTGACCAATTTATTTGTATCTGGCCTCATTTTCTCATTTACCCTTTAGTGGATATGCTAATGAGGGTTGAAATGATCAAAAGCCTAGAAAGAGGGCAATGGAGTAGAAGCAAAGGTGTCTGGACAGTGCCTATAGTGGATATGTTATTCTTGAGTGATCAATGATTGAGATTATCAGTGATGAAGAATAACCAATAACTAGAGGAATTGTAATACTAGCATAGCAAAAGGTACTTATACCCAGTGTAGTGAGCTTTTTGACATCTCCTTTGCCATGATAAAACTAGGGTTACTTAGTGATATTTTTTCTTTATTTTTACATAAATAAAGAATCATTAAAGCTCATCAAAGACTGGTATTGCGTATGGTAGTTTAGATTCTTTGCTGAATACAATATTTTTTGCTCTTTTATAGCATGTATGTAATTTACTGTTGCAAGACTCAGCAGTTACCAGAACGAGGTATAAATGATAATGATGGTGATTAACTTTCCTGCTTGTATACACTGAGGTTTTAGTAGCATGCTAGGATGCTTTTCATAATATTCTTGAGTATAAGGAACATGTGCTAATTGAACTTCACATCCAATTTCAACTAAATGCATTAGTAGAACATTAGCTCACTTTAAAAAAAAAGAAAAGCTGAAGTCTTAATTTTGGAATCATAAAAGAAATTTATAATTATTTTTAAAGTCACCTCTGAAGAAAGAAAGACTCAACCATTCATGTCACATTTCGGTGCTTTTCTTGGATATATTATGCATCTCTGTATCTAAATCTTTCCCAAGACAGAAGACACCTCATTGTCATAACTTTGTAATAAAAATACATAGAGTTATAAAAGTAGAGTACATTGTTTTAGGAAAGACCATTTATTTTTTTTAAATGTTTCTTTACACCTTTGTATTTGTACAGACTAAATTTTCCTTCCCTTAGCTTTTCCCGCCATGCCCCCTGCTTCTTGCATAACCTTGACCAAACATCAAGCCTAAACTATCTTTCATTTTTTTATGTTTTATTTTTGAGAGAGCGCAAGTGGGTGAGGGGCTGAGAGAGAGGTAGACAGAAGATCCAAGGAGGGATCCATGCTGACAGCAGGAAGCCCGATGTGGGGCTTGAACTCACAAACTGCAGACCATGACCTGAGCCAAAGTCAGATGCTCAACTGACTGAGCCACCCAGGTGTCCCTGTCTTTCATTTTTAAAGGGAAGAAAATGGCTCACACAAATCACGAGGTGAAAATTGTGCAATGAATTGGGAAAAATAAAAAACAATGTTCTTTTTTTTTTTATTTTAGAGAGTGCATGTGCAAGCAGGGGAGAGAGGTGGAGGGAGAGAGAAGAATCTTAAGCAGCCTCCATGCTCAGCGCAGAGCCCCACACGGGACTCTATCCCTGGACCTTAGGATCACGATTTGAGCCAAAATCAAGAGGCAGATGCTTAACTGAATGAGCCCCCAGGCGCCCCAGAATATTTTTTTAAATATTTTCTTTGGCAAAACTATAAAACGATAAAAGAACTTGTTTTATTTTTTTAAAAATGAATCTTTCTTATCTTACTACTTTATATTTTGGGGTCACTAATTCTGACTCTTCTACCTAATTTTAAACTTTTTAAAAATGTTTATTTATTTTTCAGAAAGAGAGAGACAGAGTGTGAGCAGGGGAGGGGCAGAGAAACAGGGAGACAAAGACTCCAAAGCAGGCTCCGGGCTTTCAGCTATCAGCACAGAGCCTGATGTGGGTCTCGAACCCATGAACTGTGAGATCATGACCTGCGCTGAAGTTGGACGCTTAACCAATTGAGCCACCCAGGCACCCCCAACTACCTACCTAATTTTAATTCTCCAAACTATTTACTGGTTCCTAAAAGGAAACCAATTTGTTTTGGTATCCCTTTACCTCTTTATAGTTCATGCCTCAGTGGAGACTGACACAATGTCCTGCACTAGATGTAGTCCTGACTGGTCTAAGCTAACCATGGTAGTCCCTTTCCTCTTGCTAGTGATTAGGTTAGCTGTAGCCATATATTATCATCTCAGCTGATGATACATGACTGGCATTCTTCTCCAAAGAGAAGTATACACAAAAACCTTTTATCTGATTTTTTTTTTCCATTTCTAGAAGTGACACATAGATTTGCTAAAGTTGTCTAGTCAGAGGGAATAGCTAGGATTCTAAAGAAGAATACAATCTGGAGCCTTTGGGATATTTTTGAGCACTGATTTAATGTCTAGATTCTTGCTATATCTGACCCTCTTGTCGTATGAGGTAATAAATTTCATGATTGTTAAAAGTTTGAATTCTTAATCATCATCATTATTATTCTTTGCAGAAAATGTATCCTAACTAGTGGGCATCTACTGAATAGTTTTTTATTACTACTACTACTACTAATAGTTACTCCAGGCTATTCTTAGAATTATTTTTGCTGAAATCATTCTCATGGGTGGAGAAAAATATGAATCTACATTCTAAATACTTCTGTAAATGTATCTGTATAATTTGAATAGATTTTTGATAAACATTTATGGAACATTCATTTATTAATAATAAGGTGATTAAAAATAGACACAACTTCAGTCTTATTGGCAACTGAGGTGTATATAGAAAAGCAGACATAGGGGAAAAAACAATGAAAAACAAATTTAGTATAACTGTGACAATTGCTATATGGGACCAATTTAATGTATTTTGAAAACACACAACCAAAAGCAAGTGGAGTGAAAAGGGGATTGAAGTGGCCTGGATACGATAATTGAGATATCTTCAAGGTAGTAGAATGGGTGAGGTGTGATTAGATAATTTCAGAGAGAGGAAAAGGACTGATGAAGGCTTGAGATCAGAAGGAACGTGGCATATTCAATAAATTAAAGGTAAGTTTGCTAGGCTTTAGTTTGATGGCAGTCTGGCCACATGAAGTGATGGGGGAGTCATATCCTGGGCCTTCAGAAACAGCAAAGTCTCACCAGAATAAACACATTCTTTCATAAACCCAGGTGGTACGAATCATACCCCACACTGAGACATGAATCAATTAAATATATTTTTAGCAAAATGTCCTGTGGAAGCCTACAGGGTCTAAAGACTATATGGCAGAAATGATTTGATTATATCTTACCAAAGTCACTGTATGCTTGTCTGGAAAACTGCTAATGAGAGGGAGAGAGACTGAAACAAAGATGAATCAGGGTGGATCTGGCAATGATTGGACCACTGCTCACATAAATGCACTCTTGGTACCAAATACGTTTTCTTATTCTTGTTGACACAACATTGCTTAATTTTTTAGGAATTGGATACAGCACGTGAGTAAGCCATCATTTTCAAAATTAAAAATTTGTGTATGTATCCAATATTAAAAATGCCCAATTTATCCTTTTACAAGCTAAAACTTTGTTTTAAAGCAATGTGAAAAATGCTGCCAGATGCTTTTTTTCAGGAGGAGTTCAAGGTTGTGGGAGAACATGAACTGATAAGAAATAATGTTAGTATTAATTAATAAATTTTAAATGAAAATTGGAATTCTGAAATATTCAATAAATAAAAGAAACATTCATTCTTCAATTCTCACTAGTAGTACAACTCTTATGGAAAAATAAATGTATAAAGTGATCATTTGAAATTTAAAAAGTAGCGTGTTTTAATTATGTTTCAAATGCAACTGCTTGGAAAACTTGCAGTGATATCAGAACAATGATATTTTATGCATTGTGACAGACTGAACAACCAGGAGGACGTTGAGCAAAAAGCTACACTAATTTTGCTGCTGAACTAATGCAAAATCTGTGGAAATAACTCTTTCTTTAAAAGTAAATCCCAGCCCAAAGTTTTGTTTCCTCTTTAAAGTGGAGAGACATTTTTACACCTTGCTTTTACCTCATCTGATATAATGACAGTGAGGAAGATGTTCAGTGAAATATGCATCATTGCTTACAGAGTTTAAAATTCATAGAAGAGGGGCGCCTGGGTGGCTCAGTCAGTTAAGCGTCCGACTTCGGCTCAAGTCATGATCTTGCAGTTTGTGAGTTCCAGCCCCGCGTCGGGCCCTATGCTGACAGCTCAGAGCCTGGAGCCTGCTTCAGATTCTTTGTCTCCTACTCTCTCTGCCCCTCCCATGTTCATGCTCTGTCTCTCTCTGTCTCTCAATAATAAATAAATGTGAAAAAGTTTTTTTTAAGGGGTGCCTGGGTGGCTCAGTCGGTTAGGTGTCCGACTTAGGCTCAGGCCATGATCTCAGGGTTTGTGGGCTGGAGTCCCGCATCGGGCTCTGTGCTGACAGCTCAGAGCCTGGAGCCTGTTTTAGATTGTGTCTCCCTCTCTCTCTCTGCTGCTCCCCCGCTCGCACTCTGTCTCCCTCTGTCTGAAAAATCAATAAACATTAAAAACATTTTTTTTTTTAATTCATAGAAGAAAATGTAACAGATAGTTGTGATTCTTCTCTGAAATGCATTTGTGTAACCATCCACATGGAGGACTGGATGTTTTCTATATACCTATTAGGGCCATTGAAGCTGGAGTTTTAAATTTAATTTTAGTAGTTTCATCATAGATAAGTAGAATGGGCTCAGACCTCAGCTTTTTTAAATATATGTGTCTGAATGTATATGTATAAATTTAAATTGACTCTTAAAAGTTTCTGAAATCCTTTAACTCACATATGTCTGTGCATGAAACAGTTCAAAGACCTCAGACATTAGCCAATAATAACGAAGCTAATACATTTTTGAAATGGAGTCAGCAAGGGAATGACCTTTAAAATAACCAATATAAATGAAACAAGTCTTTTCAAGTGAGAAATACCATAATGTTAACTCTCCAAAGATGAGAACAAAAATTTACAACACGACTGAGCTTAATATTGCTTTTTAAAAATGATGTCTGAATATATGAGTAATTTTAATTTTTGTGCTTAAGGAACCATCAGTATTTAAAAGATTGATTTCAAGGGGCACCTGGGTGGCTCAGTCGGTAAGCGTCTGACATCGGCTCAGGTCATGATTTTGTAGTTTGTGAGTTCAAGCCCGCGTCGGGCTCTGTGCTGACTCCTCAGAGCCTGGAGCCTGCTTCAGATTCTATGTCTCCCTCTCTCTCTGCTCTTCCCATGCTCATGCTCTGTCTCTCTGTGTTTCCCAATAATAAATCAATGTTAATTTTTTTTTAAAGATTGATATCAATACATCATTAACAAGTATATGACGAAGAAAATAAAATGCTAATTAATTTTTTGAAGTATTTACAATGAAATCCAACTTCCCTAAAGTTATCTAATTATCTAGATATAGATATCCTCAAATATCTAATATAGGTTTATTTCATGAATACCCATTAAAATAATTATAAGATTATTTTTCTTAAAATTTTGTTTTACTTTTATGTTTTAATCTAGGCTCCAAAGAGTCCTTTTCTTTAAGAATATTGTTTTATTTAATTAACATGTTTATTTTTTTATTTTTTATTATTAAAAAAAAATTTTTTTTAACGTTTATTTGAGACAGAGAGAGACAGAGCATGAACGGGGGAGGGTCAGAGAGAGGGAGACACAGAATCTGAAACAGGCTCCAGGCTCTGAGCTGTCAGCACAGAGCCCGATGCGGGGCTCGAACTCACAGACCACGAGATCATGACCTGAGCCGAAGTCGGCCACTTAACCAACTGAGCCACAGTGGGCCACTTAACCAACTGAGCCACCCAGGTGCCCCTTAATTAACACGTTTAAAAAAGCCCATAAGCTAAACTTTAATTGGGTTTAATATGTCCTTTTCATTACATGTAAGTCATAGAAATGGGAACAACAAGAATGTGTTTAGAGTTGCTTTTAAAGTGTAGAACTCTCTAAGTGTATACAATACTTTGCAAAACTAACTCTTTTAAACGAGGGAAGAAAAAGTTGTAAACTAGTAGCTTTTCATTAAATTTATCTTAGCTTCTTTCTTTTATCAGCAAATGGCCTTTGTTTTAGGGTTTTGGCATCTTTTCTGTCATGAATAACCTTACACCATTTTCTGTTCTATTTAATTATTCTCTCTGGCTTAAAGCATAATCAGCATTAAACCAGCTGTGCAACCTTGAAGGAATATCGTTTCAATAATACATTGATTTTTTAAAAAGCACAAGGTGACTATTAATTTTACTTGAAACTCTCCCTCCTGACTATTGCCTGCACACAATTTTAGAACCTGTATCCATTTGTTGCTAAGTAGTACTATCCCTAGTATACTCATTATACCAAGGAATTCTCTCAAAGTCGTACACTGGGAGTGGCCAGGCAACTACTAAAAGCCAGTAAAGACCATTTTTTGAGGAGAAGTCATCCTTGTCATCATGACTAACTAGGTCATGGAAAATCTTTTTAGTAGCACAAGAAACAGACCAATTTCTTGGAAAAACAAGGGGGGGTGGTGGTAATTTTCTGAAAATACATTCTACTAGGATATAATTAGTCCATATATTAAGATGACCCTGCATGTGAAGAAACCATAATCTTGTTAGAGAGGTGTTGATAATTCATTCAATCAACAGTAAAGTTAGATTGCAGGCAGAAAAAGCCTTAAACACTCCAAAAAGAAACACATTAATCATGAACATTTAGTGTCTAGGTTTGAATCTTGGCTAGTGATGAGGCATAGGACTCACAGAAAATGAATTACATAGGTTTTGGCATGAAATCTAAATACCAAATTTCACCTTGGGTGACACATGCAGGTTTATGGAATTATGAAACTCTAAAAAATGATTGTTGCTGCCATTCTACCCCAGAGATGATGTCATAAAATCATTGATTATTAGTGCTGTAACAAACCTTGATGGTCAGTCCAATTCATTAGTTACCTGATAAAAAAACAAACTGGGAGAACCCAAGTGAATTACCAAATATATAAAGCCTATTTATTTTTGTAATTTTTTTTTTTTTTTACTTTTACCATCATTACTACTGGGATTTTGAACTTTGGGTAAAATTGCACTTTGTCACATAGAATTATCATAATACTTATAATATCTATAATAACCCTAAACCTCCGCTCTTCCTTAATATAAAATGGGTTCAATTTTTTCTTATAAAAAGTCCAAACTCAGATATTTTATTTTTTTATTATTTTTTTAAATTCAGTGTTTTATTTATTCTTGAGAGAGAGAGAGAGAGATAGACAGAGCATGAGTGAGGGAGGGGCAGAGATAGAGCAGGACGCAGAATCAGAAGCAGGCTCCAGGCTCTAAGCTGTCAGCAGAGCCCAACGTGGGGCTCGAACTCACGAGTGGTGAGATCATGACCTGAGCCAAAGTCGGACGCTCAACCGATTGAGCCACCCAGACACCCCCAAACTCAGATATTTTAGATGACAACATTCATCCTGGTCACTCAGGATTTGAAGTTCGTTTAACATTCTGGTTTTACTGTAGAGTCTTGTCCTTTGCTGGACCATCTGTAATAGGCAGCACATGGAGGAAGACAAGAGTGTGGAGGATTATGCAGGAAAATTTTTTGTATCACGCCTGGAAATTGGATATATCCTTTGGTCATACCCTGGGAGACAGTCCAATATCCTCTCTCATTCTGTCTACCTTAGAGCTTTTCTGGTGATAGCTTCAGCAGGTCCAGCAATGACTGAACCAGAAACAAAACAAGTTATCAGCCCATAATCCATCAAATACATGATGGTGGAAGAAAAAAAAAAAGAGAATGAAAGAAAGCATGGAAATTTAAAGACAAAGCATTACAGATACATTTTAATGTTTGGCGTCCTGGTAGACATGCTTAATGGAGGCTCACATTGCAATAGAGGTTTGTAGGGAAAATTCATTGATTAGACTCTGATTTTGACTTCTAGGAGAAATATCCCTACTCTATCAATCATTTTCTGAGGGCTTTGGCTCCACCATTTTTGGGTCCTTTCTTACTGTCCTCAGTGATCATATCTTCCATGAACAAAGGAGAGTATGTTCTGATTGGGGTTGAGATGTGCTTGCAGTTTACTTGCTGTTTAGGTTTTTTGTTGTTTCTTTAGGTTTGAAAAACCACAGGCATTTTAGATGAGAGTCTTAGATTTTTTTTTTGTTTTTTTGTTTTTTGTTTTAAAAAATTATTGAAGTGCATTTGGCATACAATTTATATTAATTTCAGTAGTCTTTTTTTTTTTTTTCTTTTGGCTATAATTCCCATCAAAACTTGCAAAGCTTCTGATCTGAGTTCCATTAGTTCCATGGGATAATAAGCAAACCCAAAGTTCTTTCCTAAAATTCTTAAATACTTTGATTTTCTTAACTTGCTCACTTTGTTATGTTTTTTCAACTATTTCACTTTTTTACCCATTTTAATTTCCCTGAATCATTTTTGTTCACTTTTTTTTCCTCCATACTTAGCACTTTCTAGAGGAGAATCCAAAATAGTTGTCTTTCCAGTCCTGAAAGGATTTGATCTCTGGAAATTCTCCAATGGTTTTTAAATTTTTTAACATCATCTTTTTAGAAACACTTTGCTAAAGGCAGCCAATAATAACCAACACACATTTTTTATTCTTTTCCCAATCACTTTCTCAGTCACTTTATCTAGAGTAATAGTCTCATGTATGTGACTTGCTTTCCAGGTTATGGCAGATGGAAGTTTAACACAGTGTAACAGAAATCTCTACGGGTTCAGTCTGTATTTTTTCTTGTCCTATATAAATATCACATAGTTTAGTTTTTTAATGGTGGCACATCAATTACAGTTAATTTTTTTTGTATTATTTAAGGTAAATAATTGTTTAGGTTAAGTAAGTATTGTAACAAACAAACACACCTCTGAATTTCAGTGACATAGCACAATATAAATTTTTCTCTCTCACCTAAAGTACAGTGTGGATATTTCCATTCTTTGCATAGCCTTGGACTTGGTTGTCTAGGCATTTAGACTCCTTTCATGTTTTTCTTTCCGATCTTCCCAGTTGTGATAGGTTGTCCGCCTCTGGCTAGCAGTTAGGGGAAGGGAAGTTATAGAAATTATTTGTGTAAGTTGTTTTCTGGGCCGGCCCTGTAAGTGTTGTACATCAACTTCAAAGAAAATCCTTTGGTCAGAACTTGGTCATAGAGCCACATTTATGTGTAAGGGATGCTGGGAAATGTAGTCTGGTTTCTGTAATAGGCAGTAGAAACATAGTTCATGGACACAGAATATCTGCTGTAGAGTCTTACTGTTTATGTCTTTTTCACTATGTATTATAAAAACTATAACAAAAATTATCATGTGACATTATTGTCATTGACATATTTCATGAGTACCCTGGTTAATTTTATTTCTTGGCTACAGTATTCTTATAATTTCAAAATAAGATATGCAATATATTAAGTTATGTCATGTCAAAAAATTCTTCTGGGGAAAATGTATAACTTTATCAATTGGTTAAGATTAAGGATAAGCAGGGCACTTACATCCAAACAACTGATACTTGGAAAATAACTATTAACTCTTAGAGTATATAGATGTACACAACTAAATTGTACTTTGTTTCCATTCTCCTGAAATGTACCCTATAATTACATTTAATAGTCCCTAAGTAAATACCATGTAAACTAGAATCTTCTTTAAAGGAGAGAAGCAATCACATATTCACACTGTAATGATGGGGTATTTGCATGGCAATTACCAAGCCATTATATTGTCTTTCCTTTAATTTAGTCAACTTCATCTCCTGAATCTTGTTCAGGCAAAGTGGTTGAGCTAAATAACTTTTAACTACCAGAGTGTATACTTCTTCAAGCAGTTGTCATTGTCATTTTTGTAGTTATTCTGATATTTTTCTTATTTTAATAATTTGGTAAGGAACATTTTAGACATCAGCTAAACATTTATGCAAATAGCCTATCAAACTGATTGTTTCAAAAATATTCCAATCATAGTAATTAGCCACCTTCACTATGGAGAATTGAATATTAAATTATAGGTAGAGGGTACAATATACTCATTCCAAAATACAAACCTGGGTGAAAGTAATTAAAAAAAACCCACCATTTATTTATTATTGAGAGACAGAGAGAGACAGAGCATGAGCATGGGAGGGCAGACACAGAATCCGGAGCAGGCTCCATACTCTGAGCTGCCAGCACAGAGCCCCATGTAGGACCCGAACTCATAAAATGCGAGATCATGACCTGGGCTGAAGTTGGACGCTCAACGGACTGAGCCACCTGGGTGCCCCTAAATTTGGGTGAAAGTAAAACCAAAGATTAAATTATAAAATAATCCTTTTAGTTATGTGTCTGAGTATCATATTGCTTTTTAAACTAAACTTTTATTGAAATATAGCATGCATACAAACTTGCACAATTTATGAATTTATAGATGGATTTTCATAAATTGAATTTACCCGTATAGTAATTACTCATATTGTGAATAGAACATTATCAGCATCACAGAAACTCCTTTCATGCCCTATATGACTTACTATCTTCCTAAAGTTAACTTCTATCTTGATTTCTATTGCTACATATTAGTTTTATTTGTTTTAAAATTGTATTAAGTTGAAATTATGCAAACTGTAATGTAATGGATCCTGGGTTGTGTTATCCAAATCCCCTTAAACTTAAGGTACTTACTCCTATGGCGGTCAAGAATATTGGCTGCTGAGGGGCGCCTGGGTGGCTCAGTCGGTTAAGCGGCCGACTTCGGCTCAGGTCGTGATCTCGCGGTCCGTGAGTTCAAGTCCCGCGTCAGGCTCTGTGCCGACAGCTCAGAACCTGGAGCCTGTTTCAGATTCTGTGTCTCCCTCTCTCTGACCCTCCCCCATTCATGCTCTGTCTCTCTCTGTCTCAAAAATAAATAAACATTAAAAAAAAAATTAAAAAGAATATTGGCTGCTGACAGTTCCAATATGTGGCCCTTTCAGACAGTTAGTCTTAGAAAAAGGAAGCTGCATCATCTAAGATCACATATTCTCCATGGAGGCAACCTGCATCTAATGCCATGTGGGGTACAATAATTGATCCCCTTTACCTCATTTTGGGACCAATTTAAGGGCTATCTCAGCTCCAAAGTTTGAAGTGGATCATCCGGGACTTCTCTTGCAACATATTGCTGTTGAACATCTTCCTGTACTCATTTTAGCATCCCTCAATCCCTTCAAATATTGTTTCTGAGGTCATCCTCCACACTTCTGTCCTACAAATCTCTACCTCAGAGACTGTTCCAGAGAATGCATCTAACACAGTAATGGAAGTATTTCTGGGAAGAAGTCTCTAAAATGGGTGTTTGACTTTGGAAAAAAAAAAGAAAAAAAAGGGGGGACCAGTGCCTGGGTGGCTCAGTCAGTTAAGCATCCAACTTTGGCTCATGTCATCATCTCATGGATGGTGGGATCAAGCCCCATATCGTGCTCTGTGCTGACAGCAAGGAGCCTGATTGGGATTCTCTCCCTCCCTTTTTCTCTGCCCCTCCCCCACTCACACTCAACCTCTCTCTCTTTGTCCCCTGCCCTCTTTCTCTCAAAATAAATCAACATTAAAAATAAAAATAAAATGGGTTTTTGAAGTTGGAATCCCTACTAGCAGGCTGACAATGAGACCTATTTTTGAAAGTAGGTGGAAAACTGATAACTCTTGGAATACGCTAATGATACAATTGTCAAAACTCTCATTAGTGTTGAACGAGATAGTAGAGAATACACTATACAGTGCCTGATGTATTAGAGAAGTATGGGTTAAGGACTAATTTTAAGTATGATAGAATTGGACCACTACTGCTGGGTGTTCTCAAAGCATTGAAGAAAGACAATGAAATTCTGAGTTTGATTAATCACCAATTAAGATTAAGTTTGAAAGCCAGAAGTCCTCTTTGGCAGCTTGGAGGCTCTCATCTCTTGCAGTTGGATGCAGAAAGAGGTTGAGACATGATACTTAATTAAAAAGGGAAGCCGAACTCCAGTAGATTTTATATTCTACTCAAGTAGATTTTATATTCTAAGTATAGAATCTAAGCAGAAACTTGAGATCAACTCAAGTAGATTTTATATTCTAAGAGGGCTTCTTATTAGAAAGAATAAGGACCATGGAATTTGGCATGAAAGCATCTGGGTCAGGTTATTTGAGAAACTTGAAATCCTGAATCCCCATTTTTCTTTAGGTCTTTCCACATTTAATATCATATCAAGTTACCCTGAGGTGGGTCACAAAGGGAAGCAGGAATGAGGCTTAAAAGCAATGAGCAAACATGGAAAAATGAAGTCAGGATCCTCATTACAGATATTGAAGTTACTTATTATTGATTATTTGTTATTTTAATGTATGGATTAAATATGAATATTTTGGTTATTTTATTTTTATAGCCCAAGACTCACTTGTAATCTTTGTATAATTTAATTGATACCACTTTTTCCCAGTTAAAGAGTCTCCAGCTGACTCAGTGGTATTTTCAAGGATTGCTTTCTGAACTCCTATTTTGTCTCTTCAGAATGGTGAAACTGCTGAAAATCTCATGGTTTCAGTTTCATTTATATTTAGATTCTTGTTTCTTATCTCTCAGGTTAGTCTTTATATATTTAGAGTTTGGGGGGAAACTACAAAAGTTAAAGATTCAAGTTTCTCGGTCTCTGTTCTCTTTGGGAGCTTGGCCCCATATGTAGCAGGTGCTTTTGTAGCCCAGAACTCCAAGTCTTGCTTTCCTAGTTGTGTGAGGCTGCAAAAACTCTGTTGGTCCATCTTTCCCTTAATAGTAGCCTTTTGCTTAGATTTGTCAAAAACAGATTACATTCCTTGTGGCAAAATTGACTTCCTTTTTGTTTGATTTCCTTTTTGTGTGTGTGTGATCTTAGCACGCTAAGATTTTGGTCTCCAAAAGACAGATCTCCAAGTCTTAATTGTATCTTTATATCTATATATGTATATTCAGTTATCAATCTGATCATTCCAGTGGAGTGTTGGATTTCTGCAAGTTGTGCATTGCAGCTAGAAAGTCTTCATTCAACATTTTAAATTAAAATTTCCTATGTTCTTTTTAAGCCTTTAAAAAGCCTATTTCTTTAACAGAGAGAAATAGGAATATGAATACTAAGTGTCTAAAAACTGGTAAAGTCGAGTACAATTTATATAAAATGCTATGATAAGTCTGGGCAGTTGTAAATTTAATGTCATTACCATAATTCTTTATTTTGATATTTGATTCTTTAGTTCTACCTATTTTGTAAGTGACTTTCTTTTTTATAACTAAGTGATTTTTTAGAAAACACCATGATAATTCAGTTGGTTAAGTTCAACTCTTCACTTTTTTTAATCCAAGTCTTGGTATTTTAGCATTATCTCCAGTTAGATAGATTCTATAATTAGGTACTACGTTTTAGCATTCTGAAAATTAGTGAATATATTTATCTAATTTTACAATTAGATTTCGTCAACACTACAACTCCTTTTATTTACCATTTAGTAGAATATTTTGCAAGTAGAATCTTCTCATATTTAAACTCAAAATATATTTTACATTTATAACTATAACGTACTGCACTTTCTACCGATAGAGTTATATCACCCAGTTTTTAAAAAAACTTTCAATTCATATAAATTTTTTGTGTATTCCTTTAGAAAATGTTTGTTTTCATCTGTGTCAATTATCAGTTATTTGCAGCAGAAAACTAAGTTTTTTATTGTCATCTTTTACATTGAAAATCAGTACCACAATATAGCACTAATTAGGGATGTAGGGACATTACGTATCCTTTATGGATCTTTGTATTGAGGTAAAAATGTGCTTCAGATTATCTCATATGTTTTAGGATTCATAGCTTTTTTCACATATTTTAATACTAAAGGTATATTGATATATTTATTATTTTAAGATCTTAAATTTTTTACCATTTGTAAATTTTATAGAATTATAGTAAAACTTAAGATAAAAGTAATATTAGAAAACTTCAGTAAAAGCAATGAATGGGATTCAAAGGACTTGGGAGAAGGTATTTTGTTTTTATTTTTTTGTATTTTCCTCAATTATTTTATGTATGTAGGTATGTATGTATGTTTTTATTATCATTATTATTTTATTTCATATTTTGCTGTTGAATTTGAGGCATAGGCATTTTGTTCCTCTTCTTACACCTTGGAAATTAAGCTTTCTTTTCAGGCCTTAAAAATAAAGTGGGAATAGAGTAAATTTAAAAGCTGCAGGGTACCATTAGAAACAAACAGAGAAATGTGAAATGTTGATTAAAGATCAAAGGATAGTAGCAGAATTAATTATCTGGAAGCTGTGAAATCACTTATAAACTGCATAAAGCCAAGACAAGTGAATTGAAAACTTATTACTAATTAATTCTTATAATACATTAATATAACGGACAAGGCACATCACAATATTTTAGTGAAAATTTGGCTTTAGTATCCAAAATAATTTTTGACTGGTATATGGTTCAATTGATTAAAGTCTAAAATCCCGGTTTCAGAACGTGCACATCCAACTGGAAGGTAGGTTGCAATACAAGTGGAAGTGGTGTAGAGATTATGAGGGGGTTTAAAGATGTGAATGTCGTGGCATAATTATAATGAAGTGTGACAATACCAGTAACTCTGTAGGGGACGTAAAGTAATTAAAACTCAACCACTGAGCAAATGGTATAGAGCAAAGTGAGAGGTATAGACAAAAAGGCTAAGTTGTTTCAAAATGGAAAGATGGATTTATGCAAGAATTTATACACTGTGATTTTCAAGTGGAGTAATAGCTTTCAGAGTACAAACCTTCCAAAACTGGATTCCAAACTTAATACCAACAACATTTTTCCCCAAGACTATCAACTCTCTCAACTTGATGTTTATTCTTAAATTCTAAGTAGTCTAAGTATTGAATGAAAAATATTACCCATTTTCACCTTCATTGTTTTACCATCAATTGACATTGCTAGAGAAGAAGTGCACAAGACTTGAAGACTGGAGCTATTAAAGTCATACTTTCTAGATATACCTGGTATCTAAGCAAAGTCATAAAGCTGTTTGTGGTGCCATAGATTCTGCAAAACACATAGACACCATTCTTAACTATGGGGAAACACTGTGTCACTCTTACAAAGACAATATTTGTACCTGATATTTTAGAGATTGAAAATAATGTCAGAAAAAAATCCAAACCTTCCATCCCCTTTACTCCCTAATCTACTAATCTATTCCACTTTTCCATTTGGTCATAGAGGCTGTAATATCTCTTGTTTTTCAAAGCTCCTCTTTTCTTTACTTCTGCCTCCTACAAATATTCATCAGGAATCTTACACCCCTAATTACCTTCATTATTCATTCATTGTCTTTCTTTCTCTCTGTTCTCTCTCCTTTTCCTGTGTTGCTGTCCTTCCTTCTTTCTGTCTTTGACCCTTAGTTCTCTCTACTGTCTTTGTGCCAATTGTTGTGTATAAACATTTTTTCATAATGAAAACAACAAATTGACCCAGAGGAAGACTATCATTGTCCATTTCCTTTGAAAATCCTTATTTCCTTTACCACATATCATCTTGAAATAACGTTTTGTGCTAGTGGTTTTCAGCTTTCTCAAATTTCTCAGTGGCACACGTTTCTTAAGACATTGGCTATTACTCAAACTATTTTATTCAGTATTTTTAAAAATTATTTTCAATATCAGCTTATGTTATCAGCTTATACAAAATTATACTAGTTGATTTATAGGAAATGTTTACCATATTTTATCTCTGCAGTATTCGATGATGTTGTCAATATGCTGATTTTACAATATGTTCGACATTGGCTTCTGCAGTTCATTTCTTCTGATAGCACATGATTGTGCTACTAAATTTTTGACAGTTCTTGCTTTTGTGGGTCATTCTCCCCTATCTGCAGATGAAATGAGCACTCTCAAATTGGTATCTCTTTTTCTAAACTATACTGAATTTCAGAATGCCATTAATGAAAGTTCATACCACTATTTCCATATAGAATTCTCATTTAGAATTATTGTAACTCAAACTATTTTATTGAATTCATGACTTACCCTCACAAGATATTATGTAATATATGTAAATTATCTTGTTAACAAATTCTATTACTATTTACTTCCTCCTCCTTTTTTTTCATCCTAACCTGGTTTCATTAACATTTTTATAGTCATTTTATTAAATTTATTAATGAACTTGCTCTTGAATAAAGGTTTTCTTCTGTACTATACTGCCAGTGTTTAAATCACCACTGATTAACCTGTACTTGGAATATATCAAGAAAATTATTAGGTCTTGTCTACCAATAATCTCTTTTCATACTGGCTTACCATGTACTGTATTGCCAGATATCTTTTTTTTTCTAAATTTTTTAATGTTTATTCACTTTTGAGAGACAGAGAGAGACAGAGTGTGAGTGGGGAAAGGGGAGAGAATATGATGGAGATAGAATCTGAAGCAGGCTCCAGGCTCTGAGATGTCAGTACAGCGCCGGATGTGGGGCTCGAGTTCACAGACTGTGAGATCATGACCAGAGCTGAAGTTGGATGCTTAACCAACTGAGCCACCCAGGTGCCCTTATATTGCCAGATTTCTTCTTAAAAACCAATACACCCTCTGGAAACCAGAGGTGTGTCTATTAGCCAGGCTTATACTTACATATTTATCTGTGCCATAAAAGATAACATCAAATTATTTAGCTTAGCCCAAGAAGTTCTACATAATCTCTCTCATATCTTATTCCCATACTTGACATACTTTGCCATCCTTTTGTACTTTGTGATCTTCACATATGTTTCTGGAACATAAAAAGATTTTTAATGACTCTAGTGTTTCTGATTTCTCTTGTTGAATTCTCTTCTTGAGTTAGCTTTCAACTTGGAAAATTTTTGTTTGTCCCAAATTCTTACTCAAACGTTTTTCCATTTGTTATTTCCAAAAACATATTTTTCCTATCTTCTTTACTATAACTGAATGTTGCTCTTCTTGTCTTCTAGGTAAACTGCTTAAAAATCAAGGTATACTTCTTGAATGATTAGACAGGGCATGTCTAAAGAATTGATGGGTTTGGGGCGCCTGGGTGGCTCAGTCGGTTAAGCGTCCGACTTCCGCTCAGGTCATGATCTTGCGGTCCGTGAGTTCAAGCCCCGCGTCAGGTTCTGTGCTGACCGCTCAGAGCCTGGAGCCTGTTTCCGATTCTGTGTCTCCCTCTCTCTGACCGTCCCCTGTTCATGCTCTGCCTCTCTCTGTCTCAAAAATAAATAAACGTTAAAAAAAAATAAAAAAAATAAAAGAATTGATGGGGTAGATTTTTCAGGTATGTTATATGGGATTTATATGAGGACTTAGGGCCTTGTGAAGTGTAAGTGTATTTAAAAGAAACAGTTCCACATATTTAGAGTACTACACCACATCTTTTTCTAATCCTGCATTAATGTTAGGCCATTACTGTGATTAAGGATAGTGCTACAGGAAAAAAAAAAAAAAAAAAAAAAGGATGACCTTTTTGAGATGTTCTTTAGTTACACAGTAACTAAACACAGTTTACAGTTCCAAAGTTTAGTAGAAGTATCTTGCTTATTTCTTTTTGTCTCTAGTTTATTCCCCCAATTTCCTTTTATCATATTATCCTTAGTCAAATCATTGCTCCTGATAGAACTTGCTTATCTAAATATTAACAATAAGGACACCACACCATAAAACATGCATATTGATTGATAGTGGGCAAAATAAATACAATGGATAAAAGGTAGGTAAATGGTAAAAATAATATGCATGGTGTTCTGTAAGAACCAGATAAATACTACCCTCTATCATAAAATAGAGAATATGACAAGAAAATAAAGGCAATGAAAAATCATTCAGAAATTTAAGAAAGAATATGATAATAGCAAATAACAAATGCATTTTCACTTGAGTAAAAGATACCTAAGGTTTAAATAAAGACATAAAAGGATTAGAAAAGATACACCTTAAAACTGAGTTAGGGAAATGGATGTCAAGTGTGAAAAATTATATAATTTGCAGTAGATAAAACCTAGACAGGTAAACAAATAAATACATGTACCCCAAGAGATGGTGATGTATAAAATTTAGGAAAAGGGTTACAATTTAGGCATAATTGATGTACCTAAAATTATTAACTCTGTAATAGAGTAATATAGTTCCTACATAAAAATCTGAATCTCCAGATCAAATGACATATTTATTCAAGAAAAGTTGATAGAATGCTCTATATTTTAACTGATATCCTTGTATATTATTGAACCAAAAAGAGTAAAAAATTGAATTCTATTGAAATTTGGGGATCTCTGCTTTATTACCAAGATAAAAAAAATCCTATGAGTATTCAGGCAAAGACTAGGTACAAAAAGAGAAGAAAATATCTGGTTTGTCTTAATGTTCAACACTACACCATTCTATATAAGATGACCAAGGAGCTTATATATCTGAAGGGAAAATGAGCATGAACCAAGTATTTCTTTGGGTGGAGGGAGGAGGGCAGCCAAATCCTCATTTAAGTATAAAAATACAGAAAGTTGCAAATACATAAAGCCCTTGAAGATGGTAGCACCCAAGCATTCCTGGAAAACAAAATAAAAATGTTAAAATTCAGCCATGTTCTGTAATATAAATAAAATTAATCAGGGATTATGGTATAAAATGACTTTCAGTAAGCATTGCATGCATTTAAATGTGTAATAGAATGAAATATATGTTCTGTCGATGGAAAACTAGTGAAATAAAATATGGCAAAATAAAATATTGTGCAGCCTTAAAAAATGAAGTAACATTTTTCATACTAGTATGGAAAAGTATCAAGGATGAATTTAAAATTTCTTCTTTCTATAACCTATGAGTGTGGGTGTCTGAAATTCTACCATGTATAAACTATCTTTTATGGGGACGTGATTAGGTAAAGTGACATAATCTACTTATTGAAACATATAGCCCATAAAGTGGATAATGAGCCAAGCAGAATAGACTTTTATGATTTGTGGTGTAACTGCCCAAAGATAGATGTTTTAGATCAACAGAAAGGGTCCTACATAGTCATTCAGGAATGCAGACTGCAGAGTCTTTGCTTCTCTAAATGTGTGGTCTCAAAGGCCAACATGAGAATTTCTACCCTACCTTGACAGAGGAAGAATAGCAAAGAGGAAAGCAAATGGCTTTATGGTCTATATCTTTAAAGTTATAGGCAAAGTTACACACATTACCATTTCTGGATAGTACTCAAGTCTTGTATGTGGCTACACATACTTGCAAATGAAGCTGGGGAAATATATACCTAAGGAGAAGTGGAGAAAAGAAAAGAAGCTGTGTTTTTTTTTTTTTTACCATGGCGTTCATGATAAATAAATAAAATATATTGAGGATTATAACATTGAGCTGTTGGGGGCTCATGGGTGGCTCAGTCAGTTGAGCATCCGACTTCGGCTCAGGTCATGATCTCACAGCTCATGAGTTCGAGCCCCACATCAGGCTCTGTGCTGACAGCTCGGAGCCTGGAGCCTGCTTCGGATTCTGTGCCTCCATCTCTCTCTGCCCCAACCCACTCACATTCTGTCTTTGTCTCTCTCAAAAGAAAAATAAACATTAAAAAAATTTAAAAAATAAAACATTGAGCTGTTAAAATATGATCAGAATGTACTTGTTAGTCTTCCTTTTTATGTCTTAGGGGAAAGAGAATATTAATGCCAGAGGATACACGAAGGATGCTATTCTGGAATATGTGATAGAACACATGGAGGAAAAGTTGAAAGAAGAGTTCTTTACCTGCTTTGGGCTTTGCTAATCCTCCTGCCACCCCAGGAGGCACAACCACAACCACCAGGTCACCTAACCTTGGTCAATCCCATCGTGTTCTTCCCCAAAATCATCAACAATGAGCCTTTGGGCCATGTCTCCTTTGAGCTGTTTGAAGTCAGAATTCCAAAGAGAACAGACAACTTGTGCTCTGAACCCCGGGAAGAAAGGTTATAAGGATTCCTAATTTCACAGTATTATTCTGGGATTTATGTGGTAGGGTAGTGACTTCCCATGCTCCAGTGGCACTGGTGGCAAGTCCATCTATAAGGAAAATTGGATCACGAGAACTTCATCCGGAAGCATAGGGGTGCTGGCATCTGGTCCATGGAAAATACTGGACCCAACATAAACTGTGCCCAGTTTTTCATTTGCATGGCCAAGACTGAGTGCTTGGATGGCAAATGTGGTTTGTAGCAAAGTATAAGAGTATGTAGATGTTGTAGAAGGGATGAAGCACTTTGGGACTGCTACTGAACCCAAGATTGGCTCCTGGTCGCTTAAAGGGTCATTACTCAAGAGACAAGTTTTGATTTTGATTGGAAAGGAATTTGAACATTTTTCAGGAGGCTGGCCACCTGGGGAGAAGGGAGATTCTTGTCCAAAACCCATTTCCATTTCCAAGGCTTCTGTCTAGCCCAGGGGTTTTTAAAGGAGTTAGAGTATGGGGCACCTGAGTGGCTCAGTCACTTAAGCTCCTGACTTTGGCTCAGGTCATGATCTCATGGTTTGTGGGTTTGAGCCCCACATCGGGCTCTGTGCTGACAGCTCAGAGCCTGGAGCCTGCTTTGGATTCTGTGTCTCCCTCTCTCTCTCTACCCCTCCCCTGCTTGTGCTTTCTCTCCTTCTCTCTCTCTCAAAAATACATAATAAAAATTTTTTTTAAAGATAAAGTGGTTAGGGTAATCAGCAAAGGGAGTGCAGTGGCCTGCAATATTCATTGATTGCGTGCAGACTCAATGCTAGCCACAAACATTATCTCACTGCTCAGGGGTTGTACAAGGGGGTCCAGTTATTGTTTCATGATGTGCAAGAGTATTCTTTTTTTTTTTTTTTTTAAATTCAAGTCAGTTAACATACAGTGATACAGTGTCATATTAGTTTCAAGAGTAGACCCCAGTGATTCATCATTTCCATATAATGCCCAGTGCTCATCCCAAAGGTGCCTTCTATAATGCCCATTACCCAGTTAACCCATCTGTATGTTGATTTTATATCCTGCAACTTTGCTGAATTCATGTATTAGTTCTAGAAGTTTTTGGTGGAGTCTTTTGGGTTTTCCACGTAGAGTATCATGTTATCTGCGGAGTGAAAATTTGACTTTTTCCTTGCCAATTTGTATGCCTTTTATTTATTTTTGTTGTCTGATTGCTGAAGCTAGGACTTCCAGTACTGTGTTGAACAAAAGTGGAAAGAGTAGACATCCCTCTTGTGTTCCTGATCTTAGGGGGAATGCTCTCAGTTTTTCCCCATTGAAGATATTAGCTGTGAGTCTTTTGTAGGCCTTAATGATGTTGAGGTATGACCTTCTTTTTTTTTATTTTTTATTTTTAATGCTTATTTATTTTTTTGAGAGAGAGAGAGAGAGAGAGAGAGAGATAGAGAGAGGGAGGAAGGGCAGAGAGGCAGAGAGAGAGAGAGAGAGAGAGAGAGAGAGACAGAGACATGGAATCCAAAGCAGGCTTCAGGCTCCAAGCTGTCAGCACAGAGCCTAATGTGGGGCTTGAACTCATGAGCCATGAGATCATGACTTGAACCAAAGTCAGAAGCTTAACCAACTTAGCCACGCAGTGTTTCTATCCCTATTTTCTTGATGGTTTTTTATTAATAAAGGATACTGTAGGTTGTCAAAATGCTTTTTCTTCATCTATTGACAGGATTGTATGGTTCTTATCCTTTCTTTTATTAATGTGAAGTATCACAGTGATTGATTTGTGAATATTGAACCAGCCCTGCAGCCCAGGAATAAAATCCCACTTGGTCATGGTTAATAATTCTTTTAATATACTTTTGAATTCGATTTGCTGGTATCTTGTTGAGAATTTTTGCATCCAGATTCATCAGGGATATTGGCCTGTAATTCTCCTTTTTAGTGGGGTCTTTGTCTGATTTGGGAATCAAGGAAATGCTGGCTTCATAGAATGAGTTTGGAATCTTTCATTCCATTTCACTTTTTGGAACAGTTTGAGAATAGGTATTAACTCTTCTTTAAATGCCTGGTAGAATTCTCCTGGGAAGCCATGGAGTCTGGCCCAGGACTCTTGTTTGTTGGGAGATTTTTGATAACCAGTTCAGTTGTTTTCCTGGTTATGGATCTGTTCAATTTTTCTATTTCTTTCAGTTTCAGTTTTGGTAGTACGTGAGTTTCTAGGAATTTGTCCATTTCTTCCAGATTGCCCACTTTGTTGGCATATAATGTTTCATAGTATTCTCATAATTGTTTGTGTTTTTATGGTATTGTTTGTGTGTCTATGGTATTGTTTGTGTTTCTATGGTATTGTCCTCTTGCATTTGTGATTTTACCTATTTGGGTCCTCCTTCTTTTCTTTTTGAGAAGTCTGACTAGGGGTTTATCAATTTTGTTTATACTTTCAAAGTACCAGCATTTTGTTTCATTGATCTACTGGATTTTTTGTTTGTTTGATTGTTTATTTCTATATCATTTATTTCTGCTCTAATCTTTATTATTTCCATTCTTCTGCTGGCTTTGGGCTTTATTTGCTGCTCTTTTTGTAGCTCCTTTTGGTGTAAGTTTAGGTTGTACATTTGAAAACTTTCTTGCTTCTTGAGATAGGCCTGACTTGCAATGTGCAATGTAATTTTCTGTTACGATTGCCTTTGCTGCATCCCAAAGGGTGGACTTCATTTCATTTTCATTAGCTTCCATTTATTTTTTTAATTTCTTCTTTAATTTCCTGGTTAACCCATTCATTCTTCAGTAGTATGTTCTTTAACCTCCATGTATTTGAGGGTATTCTTGATTTTTTCTTGTGGTTGATTTCAAGTTTCATAGTTTCATAGTGATCTGAAAATATGCACAGTATGATCCAGATCTTTTTGTACCAGTTGAGGGCTGATTTTTGACCCAGTATGTGATCTTTTCTGGAGAATATTCCACTTTCTGGAGAATATTCCACGTACACTTGAGAAGAATGTATATTCTGCTGCTTTAGAATGAAACATTCTGAATATATCAGTTAAGTCCATCTAGTCCAGTGTGTCTTTCAAAGCCATTTTTTCATTGTTGTTTTTCTGCTTAATTTGTCCATTGCAGTAAGTGAGATATTAAAGTCCCCTACTGTTATATTACTATCAATGAGTTCCTTTATGTTTGTTATTAATTGATGTATATATTTGGGTGTTCCCAAGCTTGGCACATAAATATTTACAATTGTTAGATTTTCTTGATGGATAGACCCCTTAATAATGATATAATGTCCTTCTTCATCTCTTGTTACAGTTCTTAAAAATCTAGTTTGTCTAAATATGGCTACTCTGACTTTGTTTTGATATCCATTAGCATGATAGATGATTCTCCATATTCTCACTTTTAATCTGCAGGTATTGTTAAGTGTAAAATGAGGCTCTTGTAGGCAGCACATAGATGGATCTTGACTTTTTATTCATTCTGATACCCTATGCCTTTTGATTGAAGTGTTTTATCCATTTACATTCAGAGTAATTGTTGAAAGATAGGAATTTAGTGCTATTGTGTTACCTATAGAGGTGGTGTTTCCTATGATGTTCCCTAGTCTTTGGGGTCTTTGTTGCTTTGGTCTCCCTTGTTTTTTTTTTTTTTTCTCTCAGAGAGTTCCCCTTAAAATTTCTTGTAGGGCTAGTTTAGTGGTCATGAACTCCTTTAGTTTTTATTTGTCTGGGAAACTCTTTTATCTCTCCTTCTATTGTGAAAGACAACCTTGCTGGATAAAGAATTCAGCATATTTTTACCATTCAGCTCATTGAAAATTGACTGCCACTCCCTTCTCACCTGCCAGGTTTTAAGTCTGCTGCTAACCTTATGTGTCTATCCTTGTAGGTTAAGGACCTTTTATTCCTAGTCACTCTCAGGAAGTCCACATGGTAAAGTGAGGGCAGTCAACTCGCCCTGTGCCACAATTCTCCTGCATTTTTTCCTTCACGCTGAGCTGGGATTCCAAACCCGTGGTCTTACAGGACCTGGTACGGTGTGGATCTGCCCTCCTCCTCTGGAGTAGAGCCTCTCCACAGTGTCTGAAGCCCTCTGTCTCTGAAAAACAGCCCCATGCCTGCACAGTGCACTGCTAAAAGCAGCAAAGGTTATATTCCCTCTGGGTGCGCTTCTGTCCCCTGTTGATGAAAGGCCTTTGGCTGGTGCCTGTAAGGTCTTTTCTCCTTGGGGAGATAATATGCCCTCTTCCAAAGCTCCCTACACCACACCTATGCACTCTGTGGCCACCTCTCCCCTCCCCAGGAGTGTGCACCACAGCTCCACTCCAGAGAAAGTGACATACTTCCAAAACCTCAGAGTTTGAGCTCCACACTCTGTTCACAAAAAAACCCTGTGACGGTCACTACTTCTTGCTCCCCAGTCTGTGCTCCAGAGAGGTTTTCCTCCTGTGTGAACTTGATGCCACACTTTTTCAACTTCTCTCTCTCCTTTTTGTCTTTCCATGAAAAGGGTTCCCTCCACTCCACGGAATTGCCAGTTTTATCTCACTGTGTTCACTTCCACACACCTTGCACCTGCCATGCTGTCTCCCTCCAACTGTGAAGATCCTTCTGCCACTCCACAGATCGATTATTTGGATATTCCAAGTTGTCTTACACATTATAACTGTGTTTGAGGGACAAGGCAAGCCCAGGATCCTCCTACTTCTCTGCCATCTTAACTCCTCTTTCTGTGCAAGGAGGATGAAGTCTACAGATGGACAAAGGGAAACCAGTAAAATCATTTGTGTGACCTAAAAGAAAGAAAACATCGCAATAAAACAGAAACAAAACAAAACAAACAAACAAAAAAATCCAAACAAACAAACAAAACAACCCTAGGCTAATCATAGCTGGGACAGCTTTCAGACAGACTTGCTGGCCTCTGCAGCCCCTGAAACTTCTGGTTCTTCAGTCCTCAAGGCCAGAGTTTTGAAAATCTCCAAGAAAGCAAATTAGTTCTATTATAGGTCAAGGGCCTTGGGTCAGCAAATTAACCCTTAAGACTGGCCAGAGTGCTATAACAAGTTCAGGAATAGCAAGACCAGCAAGATCACCACTGACAACTGTGAACATCTCTAAAAAAATTCGACTTGTATTTTATCTGAACCGTCAGACTATTCCTTTTGTGGCTCAGGACAGCACCCCTCTACCTCTATCTGTCTGCTCTCAGTACCCTATCTTTGTACTCTCACTGCAGTTTTTTGGGTCCCATATTTTCCTTGTCCTCCTCCAAGTCTACCTAGATTGCAAGAGTTAAGTTCCTAATTATAAAATACAAACTAAACAGTTTAAAACTTTTTAACTCTTCTGGAGTTTTATTCAAATCTGACTAAAGGACAAAACTATCTTTCAAATGCCTCGGATTATTTTGTGATAATGAGTTCAGTTATTTTGCTACATGAAGAAGAGAATTACTTGACCCTTTTCAATTATAAAGAAAAATTCTGAAATAGAGACATTGAGCATTTACCCATATCTGTGTGGATATTCAAATGACAAAAGTCTTTTTTTTTTTTAAATTTACACTTGATTTTCCTTTTGTGGATGGTTTTTCAAAAGCTTTGTTCAAATACCGGATTTGATCCCTCACTAAACTTGGAACTTACTTTGTAGGGAAATGATTCTTTCTCTTCAGTAGATTGCCATTGCAGACAGTATACTTGAAGTTTAAAATCCCCATTTCCTTTCTCCTTTTTTGGTCAATTATTTCACATACTCATGAAACTAAAAATTATTGAATAACATAATTTTGAGCCCTAACTATTGAAATATAAGAAAACTTTTCTGAAAAATACGGTTTAAGGTACAACACCATCTTGAGATTTAATAAAACATTAATGCATTTTACATTTTATTATGTTTTATTGCTGCCTAGCACCTTATTTACAATAAAAAATAATGAACAGTAGAAATATCTATTAAGGGATTTCATGAGAAATGACTTCATTCTTACTACAAGACTAAATGTAGACAGCAGCACAGTATTGTTCAGGATAAATGACTATTTGATAAGATGATTATACCAGGAGGGATAACCTTCTCTGTGGTGCACAAAGATTCTTAGGCTCAGAAATCTAGTCAAATATAAGTAGGAATATCCCTGAGAGACCTTTTCTGGCAGTAGATGAAAGCTCTTTCCTTTAGGACATTCAGAGGTCAGTGCTTACAATTTCACCAGAAACCACTATCTATTTAAAACGTCCCTTGTTAGAAGAATGATGGGGATATAGGATCTCCTCAAATTTAATTCCAGAAGATAGAAAGTACTGTCAAGAACAAGCAAAAGAGAATGTGGCAAATGTATATAACAGTATAAAACTGAGTTCTTCTATACACCTGTAATTGAAGGCTTCAAATAAAAATGAATATGGTAGTCAAGTAGAAATGAAGCCATGAAGCTTAAAACCAAAATTATCCTGCGTGCTGAGAATCACTTCCAACCTTTCATTTTTAGAAGTGGTCAGAGATGTGACATAATTCTGGAGGATTATTTTGCAAGTATTTTCTGTTGTCATTCTCTTCATCTCAGACTTTGGAGTATTAATGAGTTGAACTGGGGATAAATAAGAGAATGCATATAGTGGCAAACCTAGGTACAATAAACTGTTGTACAATAATAATGATTTGAAAAACTTTACAATTCCCAAGGTTCACATGTGTGTTTAATCCCGGATCATTTTTAGAGTCACTTAGCTTGCTTATACGCCTTGGGGAGCTATGGGATAAACAAGATTTTTTTTCCCTGAAACTTATTAGAAGACACATTATGTGCATTTTGGGAGCTGAAGATCAGGAGGGGGCTAGGTAAGGAGAGCAGTGAATTTAAAGCTGTTTGTAAAGTCCTACCGATATGTTAGATCATGTGTTGCAGTAGTGAGTTCCCAGGCTCTCATGAAGAAAATCTGGACAATCCCTGGGAAATGTGACAAGGCTCTTTTAGTTGAGTACTCCATTTTCCTTAGTGCCACATAGGTGACATATGTATTATTTGTCTATAAACTATTGACTTATCTTTTACTCTTTAAGGGAAGGGTAATTGGAAAAATTTAAGTGCACCAGAGTATTTGTGTGTGTGTGCATGTGTGTGCACACGTTCTTGTGTGTGGCAGGGTCACCAAAATACTTGTTGGAAGACTTTTTGAATTGAATATAGTTATCTGCTATACTCCATAGAATAGTAATTTCTTAACATTTTTCCTCAAATCCATATTTCCTTCAATGCTGGAATTATTACGAATGAGACATTTTACATCATCTTCCTCCTGCTCCCATCTAGGAATTGAATGAACATTTGTCAGATAACAGCAGAATCTTGTATTTTGTTCAGTACAGTTCTCCTTATACGTGTCTATGATAACTTACAAATATTTTACCCAGTTTACCAGACATAGTTATAAAACCCTTTTGCAGTTGTACATTCTTTCTCTGTCTCTCTCAGTCTTATGTGTTCACTTTTGACTGACTTTACTCCATGTTTTCCCAATCCAAGTGAATCGATTTAAAATAATTGGGTCAGGCATATTTTCAAGCTGTTTATTCTCTCTGTACATTTCTTGTGGAACGAACAACATAGACATACTGTCTGTCTATACAAAACAGGGTTAGATCAGAATATTTCTTTTGTTTATAAGACATTTATTCAATGAGGAAGGATCCAAGTTGGTCAGAAGGACCGAGAAATCTCCGAGAATGAATAATCCTCTGGAGAATTCCACAGTTCTTTATATCTCAGCACACATTTGAGGTCAGGGCCGCTTACATCTCTAGCTCAGGAAAGAAGTTTAGCTTGGACTTTGAATTCTAGGATGATGGTGTCCTTTGAAATAATAAGCATAGGAAAATAACATTTCCACCTATTTAATTAAGATGTATTTCTGGGCCGCCTGGGTGGTTCAGTCGGTTAAGCTTCCGACTTGGGCTCAGGTCATGATCTCGCGGTTCGTGAGTTTGAGCCCCGTGTTGGGCTCTGTGCTGACAGCTCGGAGCCTGGAGATTCTGTGTCTCCTTCTCCCTCTGTCCCTCTCCTGCTCATGCTCTGTCTCTCTCTGTCTCTCAATAATTAAAAAAAAATGTATTTCCTTACTCCAAAAAGCTAAATTTGTATGTGACAAAGACATGCACTTTCTACTGAGAATTTCAACTGTCATTAAATTTCATAAATCCTTTGTAAATTTCATTTTCAAACTTGGATCTTCTAAATGCATACCATTTTCCCAAACCTTATATGTTTGTATTTTTTATAAAGTGTTATTTTAGGTTTTCTATTTTGTTCTTCACAAAGAACAAAGGCCTTCACAAAGGCATATATCATTCTGTTCATTTTACAGAGTAAAAAAAGATAGCTACTTAGCTTAAATAGTTGATCACTGGCCATATCAGAAAAGTCTTATCCTGATCCCTATTCACTGCTATCGACTATGTAGTTATATTAATTTCACATTCTGGGATTATATTTACTCAGACTCAACCATGTATTTTTTTTTTAAAAACTTGTGCAAACATTATTTATTTGTTTGTGTGTGTGTTTATTTATATTTTAGAAAGAGATAGCATGAGTGGGGAGAAGGGCTGAGGGAGGGAGGGAGGGAGAGAGAGAACCATAAGCAGGCTCCGTGCTGAGGGTAGAGCCAGACAAGGGGCTCAATCCCATGACCCTGGGATCATGACCTGAGCTGAAATCAAGAGTTGGATGCTCAACCGACTGATCCCCCCAGGTACCCCCAAATGTAAAATCATTTAAAAGGTGTTGAGTCACTTAAAAATATCTATGTAAGTGCTTCCTACGTATGAGGAACCATGAAGGAATAGAAAAATAAATATAGGGTATATTCAGTTAAACACAAGACAGAGAGGCCCTTTAGGAATTCTGCCATATTCTTAGTCCACCTCTCCCTACCAGAATGTTCCATCACCTGCAGTATGAAATATGCCTTATTTTGAGGCCCTATGAGTAATAAGCAGCAGAAGAGGGGGTTGTGGATGCTGGTTTAAGTCTCAAAACTATTCTTAAAAAAATTCATTTTATCTGTTATTTGCTTTGTGGACTTTTCTACTACCTTTTTTTTTAATCATTTAAAATCTTCAAGGTTTAAAAATATGTGAACCCATTTTGTGCACTTCAGCATTACTCCCGTTCTGAAGCTTTTAGTCATGTCATGTTGTCCATGAAATATTTGATAGATTTGCTCTTTTCTTGAGCATCAAGAAATGTTTGCTTCTACAAACATTCCTCAAAGTGTGAGGAATCTGTAATTTTCATCGTAACTGACAGGACTGGCAGACACACTTCTCTCAATTGACTTGGTGCATATTTTTGATATACATAAATTATGAAAGCAGCATTTATTTGTTTACAATTTGAAGTTCTCAGAGCAGCAAAACGGATTATAACATAGACTTGCTCAAAATTAAATGAAAATGATATTCAAATTATTTTAGGATAAAATACTCTAATTTATTGTAGAACATTGAAGGTATTTGAAACAACAAAAATGATACAGTTAGAAGAATGCAAAACAGGGACTCCTGGGTGGCTCATTCAGTTAAGCGTCCGACTTCGGCTCAGGTCATGATCTTGTGGTCCATGAGTCAAGCCCCACATTGGGCTCTGGGCTGACAGCTCAGAGCCTGGAGCCTGTTTTAGATTCTGTGTCTCCCTCCCCCACTCATGCTCTGTCTTTCAAAAATGAATAAGTGTTAGAAAAAAAATTGTAAATAAAAAAGAAGAAAGCAAAACTGATAAACACTGTCAAACACTTTGGGCTAATGGTGTACATACTGCTTTAAATACACATTGCTAAGCTGCCTTAACATCAAAGAGCATTCTGCTTTGTAAGTTCAAGGTAGTATATTGCTTCATGTTTCAAGTTTCAGCTTGGTGAAAATTGAATCAGCTGAGTTGCAAAATCAAATTTATCATAAAAGTGGTAACTGACCATTAACTACTATGTAATGCTGTAAACATGACCCTATCACGAAACTACAAGACCGCCTCTTCTAGAACATGACAAACAGTTAGGAGGAACAGGAAAAGTCAGTGTATTTGTCACTAAGAACAAGAAAGATAAAAGGAACATGATCTTGTGCTGTTTTATTGTTTTCTTCACAATTTTAAGACACGCACTGTGCTCTTAATGGCAAATGCCTAGAGGAACGGTGCCTTCATTTTAAATTACAGCTATGTATGTTTAAGACATCGTATCGGCATTTTCAAGGAGTTACTTTTCTATACTAGATATTTTGTTTTAAGTGCAGCAAAAGGCCAAGCTCAAATTCATTCCTAATGAGCCATGTGTTAATGTCAAAGTCTCTGCTGTCCACTCAAATGCCAAAGAACACATCTGACTTTAAAATGAGCCAAACAGTTGTCTCTTCATAATCTCTGTTAGCCTTCTGTTAGATAGCTGCATCCAAAATTTATAACACAGTGATGGAGGTTGTTGCTGTAATGGCTGAAATCCAATCAAAGATGTAAAACTTCCCATGTTGTGTCAATATTGTTACCAAGTCTTTACCATTCTATCTCCACATTGAATAAACTGGTGCAACCAAATCCAAATGGAATCTTGCCTGATTTTAATCTACTCTGTACACTAATGGGGGAGAGATCAAAACCAGATGACAGGCATCAAGGCAATCAGCCAGTGGCAGGGTGGTTGGAATATAGGCAAAAGTCTGAAATGGTACTGCTCCCCTCCACCTCCCCCAGAGAATACCCATTTCAACTAACCAGCTAATTTCTTATACTTTTAGGTTCTAAATTTGTTTGGTTCCTGATCTGACATTCACTGTCACTCAAAAAGTTTAACATTTCTCTTCTTTGATTCTCTAGATAATATGTCATACCTGCTTAACATGAAAATGAATGTCTTGACATAGTCATGGATAATGGATGGGATATCTAAAAATATGGGGGTTTGGGGATTTTTTGGGTGAAGTGCCATACATATACATGACATGACAACTGTGAGTTGAGATTAGATGTATAATTCAGGCAGATCTGTAAAATTGAGGGATGTTTCCATTTTTGTTTCCTTTCCTAGTGAATCAGTCTATATTCCTAGATAGATTTTTAAAGTATTTACCCTTAAGTTCAATCGGTAAATTAGCATATTCATACATAAGTTGGAAACATTTTTTACTTTGGTAGTGACAGAACTATGTAGAAATACTTCAGAAGAAAAACAAGAAATAAGTAGAAAATCTCACATTGGAAACAAATGCAGTCAAGTGTTACTGTCTTTGATGGATGAAAATATAAGAATTTACCTACTTGTATTTTGTGAATTGTCTGTAATGAGACTGCAGTTTTTAAGTTTCATTTGAAGTATATGAATATCCAGCTTCTGCCACCACACAAATCAAGCCTGATACTGGGTTTTACTCAATGAAAGAAGGGGGTCAAGCATGATAAAATGATGTCACTGCCTGAATACCTTTGCTGCATGCTTCAGGATCTAACTTTTTATTTTTTTTTTTAACAAGTTTTTTTTTTAAATTTTTTTTAATGTTTATTTCTGAGACAGAGAGAGACAGAGCATGAGTGGGGGAGGGGCAGAGAGAGAAGGAGACACACAATCAGAAGCAGGCTCCAGGATCCGAGCTGTCCGCACAGAGCCTGACGCGGGGCTCGAACTCACAAGCCGTGAGATCATGACCTGAGCCGAAGTCGGTCGCCCAACCGACTGAGCCACCCAGGCGCCCCAACAAGTTTTTTTTTTAAATAATATTTATTTTTGAGAGAGAGAGAGAGAGAGAGAGAGAGAGAGAACATGAGCAGGGGAGGGTCAGAGAGAGAGGAAGACACAGAATCTGAAGCAGGCCCCAGGCTCTGAGCTCTCAGCATGGAACCCAATGCAGGATTCAAACTCAGGAACCAGGAGATTATGACCTGAACAGAAGTCGGACACTTGACTGACCGAGGCACCCAGGTGCCCCTAACAAATTTTCTTAAACATGTTTTAGTAAAGGACTATAGCAACTAAAATGATAGTTTATATATACATTCTTTCCATGTATATGTTTATAAAATATGTAATTTTAATATCAAATATAGCAAATACTTAAGAATACTTTTAAAATGTGCAAAACTTGTACAGTAAATTTGTAGAAGGACAAGCTAATTCTAAAATTGGCATGAAACTGCAAAGGAGGAAAATAGCAGAGACGGTTTTGAAAAAGGCAAAAACTGGAGGGCTTACACTGTCAGATGTCAAACTAATTACCAAACTATTGTGATTATGGCAGTGTTGGCAAAGAAGAGAATGTAATTGTTGAAAAGATCAACTTAATTCAAAGCTAAATGTGGAAATTGGTGTCAGATGCACCTCCAGCTGAGGAATAAGGGAGAAGGAAGAGTGAGAGAGACTGATTCTCAAATTTGTATCTTTGGCTCTGATTTCTCCCTTGAATTACAGGTTCATATATCCAGCTATATACTAGACCATATCGTTTTGTTGTCTCATATTCACCTCAAGTTTAGCATGTTCTAAAGAGAACTGTTGACTTATTCTTTTCATGTCTATATCTCTCTTAGAAAATGTTATAATCCCACTCAAACAAAGATGTGGTCATGATCCTTATTTCCTTTGTTTTCCTAATTCCATCCAGTTTATATTTCTTTCTTCTCTACCTCTGCTATTTAGTCAAAAGTACATTTGTCGTGGGGCACCTGGGTGGCTTAGACAATTAAGCATCTGACTTTGCCTCAGTTCAATATCTCACTGTTTGTGAGTTCTAGAGAGTCCGGGGTTAGATTTTGTGCTGACAGTTCAGAGCCTGGAGCCTGCTTCGGATTCTGTCTCTCTCTGTCTCTCTGCCCCTTCCCCATTCACGCTCTGTGCCTCTCTCAAAAATACATAAACATCAGGTCCTGTGGGTGGCTCAGTTGGTTAAGCGTCCAACTTCAGCTCAGGTCATGATCTCACGGTTTGTGAGTTCAAGCCCTGCGTCAGGCTTTGTGCTGACAGCTTGCTCAGAGCCTGGAGCCTGCTCTGGATTCTGTCTCTTTCTCTCTGCCTCTGCCCCGCTCACACTCTGTCTCTGTCTCTCTCAAAAATAAATAAGCATTAAAAATTTTTTTAATAAATAAACATTAAAAAATTAAAAGAAAAAATATTAAAAAACCCTGCATTTATCTTTTGCATAAAGCAAAGCAATTGTTTCCTACTCGATTTCCTGATTCCCCTCTTGCCCACCTCTTTACAATTTGTTCTCAGCACAACAGACTTACATTTAAAAAACAACAATCACACTTCTGTACAAAATAAATATAATAATAAATATAATCCTAAGAGAATAATTGGCACCTTTCTAATCTGTGCACACTCTTTCTCTTACCTATACTGTACCACTATACACAGATTCAATGTGATTTTTATTCTTCCTTTTCTAATTTCATGAACATACATAGTTTCTATCTTAAATTCCTTTGAAAAATTTATTCATAATATTCTTCTTCTCGAAATTTGTCTGAGACTAGAATATAATAATTACAAGGTTTTCACATATTTTGAGTAGCTGTATTGGCATAGAACATTTACATCTATACTTTCTATTATCATACTAACCCATGTTGCTTGTATTAGATTATTGCATTGTCCTTTTGCCTTTTGTTCAAATCTGAACAGGTGTAATGAGTATTTACTCTTTTTTCTAAGTGGAAGTTAGATAGTTAGGAACTATGATGTGGGTTATCATCCAAATAATTTAATGAAACTCCTTTGCACCTGTAGTAATGAAAAACAGTACATAGCAAACACTACTTACTATTTTTTTTTCTTCATTAGGAAAACTACAGCCTATTCAAATAATGTAGCTTTATTTACAGCTTATAATGCCACCATTTAATTTATTCTAAGAATTGCTAATAAACCAATAGTAAAACAATAGAAGAATAAATGTTTTAGGATAAGCAGCATTCTAACTGTGATTCAAAATTATAATTCAATTCTCATAAACTGGTTCCCTCCAGGGGAAAAAAAAGGTTTGTGTTGTGTTATGATATTGCAATGTAAATCATATTAAATCTGTGGTTTAGATTTATGTTCTAATGAATAACTTGTGATAGAAGACAATCAAACAATTCAAGAAAATGCTTATCACCTGTTATAAAAGTGTAGTAAATATGAATAATTATCAAATACATCAAATGAATGTGATATTTTATCTAGGACTACCTCTGAATACATGGTAGTGCTATTAATCCTAATGAGATAGTTGTAAATTACTATGTTTGATTTTCTTTTTTTCTCTTTTTTACTTTTTGCTAGCAGTTGTTTCTGTGTTCCCATTCTCTTCATTCTGTATATGGAGATAATCCAATATGAATTACCCTTCTCATATGAAGATATAAATATTTAAAATAAGGAACGAGATCTTACCAGCTCTTGTGTCCTCCCTATATAGATATATGCATATGGATTTATTTATTTACCATAAGCATTTATGTGTTTACCATATACCTTAAATCAAGATTCATAGACATTTTCCAAATATCAGTAGATTTAATAAATATTTTCTCTTTAAGAGCATTTAGGATAGCATATTACTATTAAATATACTCTAATGCAATAATCATTTATTAAGATCAGCTGAGCAATATAAATGATATTTAGTAAGTTTTTTTTTAATTTTATGCTGTTTAAAATTTTAATACACTGTCCTTTTAATAAATATAGTAAAGCTCCTATTTTAACTTGTAACTACTTGATGGTATAGCTCACACTGTACATTTATAAAGCATTAAAGTTCAGTATAACTACTTTATGGGATGAATCAGTCGTTTAAGAACTATGTTACTGATTATCATCCAAATACTCTCCTTCCTTAAAATCAAAGGATCAGCCTTGGCAAAAAGTTAGGTTTTAAATCCTATGCAGCACTTAAAGATATGGTATGTATGTATGGTATGGTATGGTAAATGTGTGATTGCCATATATACTTAAAAGATTCTAGCAGATTGAGTAAAACTCTCAACCCAGATCTCAATTAATGTACATAGAGTAACAACTGTAGAAGGATAGAAGAATCCATTTACATCTATGCCATGTTACTGAACTCTTTCTTAGCTAATACCCAATCTATTCCCTGAACTATCCTGGTTGAAAGTTAAAACCCTGAGTTAGACTTTACGGGTTCAAATCTCCAGTCTGCCGCTTCACAACTGTTTGACCTTTGGTAATTTAGTTAATTTCTCTGCATTTCAACTTTCCTATTTGTAAGGAGGAGATAACAGTGGTATCTAGCTGTTATAGTTTGAATGTTTGTGTCCCCCTCAAAATTCTTATATTGAAATATTAACCCCAAAAGATAATGGTCTTAGGAGGTGGAGGCTTTGGAAAGTGCTTAGATTATGAGGACAGACAGGTTCTTCCATTATATTGTTGGAAATTTAATATGATAAAACCTCACAAAGAGAAGATTTCACAAAGGATGAAATAATGCAGCTTGTGTATCCTGTAATTTTTTCTCCATAGACAGCTGTTTCTTACATACAGAAAGGGCAGATACCATAGGACTGGGAAATTATCATTTGTAAACTCTTAAGAAAGTTTATACAGTTGAGAGTTAGATCTAGATACATTATTATTCCTATAATATTTCTTGAGCCATAAGTCATTCAACTTTTCTAACACTGTCAGCAAAAAAAAATCCATCTTTATTTTATTCTTCTGATCATGATAAGTGTACTCTTCAGTCCCCATCACCTATTTCACCTATCCCTCCGTCCACCTCCCCTTTGGTAACCATCAGTTTGTTCTCTAGAGTTAAGAGTCTGTCTCTTGGCTTGTCTCTTTTTCCCCCTCTCTCTCTTCCTCTCCTTTGCTTGTTTTGTTTCGTAAATTCCATATGAGTGATTGTCTTTCTCTGAATGACTTACTCTGTAGCTCTATCCATGTTGTTGCAAATGGGAAGATTTCATTCATTTTTGTGGAGGAATTATACTCCATTGTATATACATGCTACATCTTCTTTTTCGGTTCATCATTTGATGGAAACTTGGCCTGCTTCCATAGTTTTGCTAATATAAATAATACTGCAATAAACATAGGGAATTACTATTTTTATAATTTTGGGGTAAATACCCAGTAGTGTAATTACCAGATCATAAGATAGTTCTTTTTTTCAATTTTTTGAGGAATCTCCATACTATTTTCTGCAGTGGCTGTACCAGTTTGCATTCTCACCAACAATGCACCAGAATTCCTTTTTCTTCACATCCTTGCCAACGATTGTTGCTTCTTGTGTTTTTGATTTTAGCCATTCTGACAGGTATAAAGTGATATCTCATTGCAGTTTTTTTTTAATTTATTTATTTTGAGAGAGAGAGTGCACATGCACACACAAACAGGGGAAGGGCAGAGTGAGAGGGAGAGAGAGAATCCATGCTCAGCATGGAGCCCGATGTGAGGCTCTATCTCATGACCATGAGATCATGACCTGAGCTAAAATCAAGAGTCAGACGCTCAACTAACTGAGACACTCAGGCACCCTATCTCATTGTAGTTTTGATTTGCATTTCCCTGATGATGAGTTATTTTGAGCATCTTTTCATGTGCCTGTTGGCCAGCTGGTCCTCTTTGAAGAAATGTCTATTCATGTCTTCTTCCCATTTTTAATTGGAGTTTTTTTGGGTGTTGAGTTGTATCATTTCTTTATATATTTTGGATACTAACCCTGTATCTGATATGTCATTTGCAGATATCTTCTTCTATCCCATAGGTTGCCTTTCAATTTTGTTGATTGTTTCCTTTGCTGTGCAGAAGCTTTTTATTTTCATTTAATCCCAATACTTTATTTTTGTTTATTACCCTTGTCTCAGGAGACATATCTAGAAAAATATTGCTACTGACAATGTCAGAGAAATTGCTACCTGTGCTTTCTTCAAGGATTTTAATGTTTCTAGGTCTCACATTTAAGTTTTTAATCCATTTGGAATTTACTTTTGTGTATGGTGAATGAAAGTGGTCCATTTTAATTCCTGTGCATGTTGCTGTCTAATTTTTCCAGCACCACTTGCTGAAGAGACTTTTTCCCCACTGTGTGTCCATTACTCCATTGTCAAAGATTAATTGGCCATAGAATTGTGAATTTATTTATGTTTTTTTATTCTAGTTCATTGATTTATGTGTCTGTTCTTATGGTAATACCATACTATTTTAATTACTACTGCTTTGTAATATAACTTGAAGTCTAGAACTGTGAATTTTGTTTTTTTTAATTCTGGCTTAGTTTATATTATGCTAGGACCTTAGGATCTACATTTTGGGTGTGGTAAGGCATTAATATTCAAGGCATCAACTCATTGATTTTTTTTTCTGCTCATTTATTTTTTGGGTATGCATAGCAATTAGGAGATACCAAGCTGCATAGAAAATTCCTTACAACACAAAACTACAAAGTTCAAGTTAATAATGTACCTTGTGAGGACACATTCATATAAAGAAGCAATATGGTTATTTACTCACCACATTTATTCATTTATTCAACAATTAGGTTTTGAGCATCAGTTATGTCTCAGGCACTATTAAGCACGTTGCAGAAACATCTGAAAGCAACAGCGATCAAAACAAGCTTCCTGTATTGGAAGAGAGAGAAAAGTATGTAAGCGGATGCATAAATTAGATTGTTTTAGAGTGTGAGGAGTGGTATGAAAGATTTTGGAGAGGGTGACTGGAAAGAGAGAGAAGGAAAGGAGAGTCATCTTTAGTTAGCTCAGACTTCTTTGAAGAGATGACATTTGAACTGAGAACTGATTAATGAGCTAAGTCTAGTTGTGTGCGGATCTGGACAAGAGTGCCTCAGGCAAAGGGAACAGTTAGTCATGCTAGTGAAATAAAAATGATCTTATCTCGATAAGGAGCATGAAGAAGCTCTTTGTTTGCTGTAGCTGGAACAAAATGGTGGAAGAAAGTGTTAATAGGAGATGAAATTAGCAGAGTAGGAGGAATGGTATTTTTAAGTCTCCTTTGATAAGGAGACTTAAACTTTAGGAGTTTAGGATAAGAAGTTTAAACTTTAGGAGTCTCTTAAAGTCAGAGACTTTAAGTCTCCTGTGATAAGGTCTTTGGATTTATTTCTAATCATAAGAACATCTTAATTCTCTGGAACCTCATAGATACATAGAGATGATAGATAGATGATAGGTAGATAGATAGATATATAATCATGGAACAAAACTCCTTTAAAAAAACTTCACTGCCATTAATCTTGACATTAGCAATGGCCAGTGAACTGTGGCTCCTTCATATCTTTAAAATTTACCATGTATTCTGGCAATTATTTCTCTCCCTTGCCAAATTCAGCACCAAATGCTTCACTGTCTCTCTAACATATTAATAAAATAAAACATCTGACAACTTTTTCTCTTGGATTCTTGGCTCTAGTGTTATTCAGTATTGAATAGTATTGACTAAAAAGGATATAACCTGAAAATCTATAGTAGGAGCCAACAATACCCAACACCGTGCTCATAAATGGTTAGTGTATTCAAATATTTTATACTAAAAATCCTGGCTCCCTCCCTGCCCAAATGAAGGCATATGGTTTTCATAACAGTTATTGGTATTAGAGTTATTTTTTTTTCTTATTCATTAAGCATTTATTATAGCCAAACATATCTAATACACTACAACCTTTAGAGCTTTGAAGAAAACAAAAATGATAATTTGCATAAAAAGGTATTACAAATTTAGCTTAAGTAGAAAAGTGTGTGACAAATTATATAATAAATATGTCTGCAAATTCTTTGGGAACATAGAATAAATATCTCCAGTATTGAAAAAATTAGAGTCTAACCTCAGGAATCCAGAAAAGTTGGATTTATTTGTTTATATCTCAGTCCCATTTTCCAATAAGGATGTTGGACCTCGTTTAGAAATATACATACCCTCCTCCCTCCGTACTCCTCCCTACCACCCCCACAGTAGGAGCTAAAACAGTAGACTGGGCCACTGGACAAAGAGAACCAAACCTACTCTTAGTTTGGAATTTGTAAAACTTTAAACAGATCAAACTAGAAAAGTATAGTCATGGTTTTTGTTGATAGTGTGTTTGTTTTTTAAAGCTGTATTTCAGCAGGTAATTCCATAACAAGCAAGGACTAAAACTCAAACATTTACATAATAGTAGTATATATAAAGTGTCTTTCATAGAATGCTTGCTCAGTAAATACTTGAATATATAAGGAAATATATTCTGGTTGTTGTCCTGCTAACGCCTCCCTGACTGGTATCTTGCCTGCCTTTTGTAATGCCAAATTATACCCTTGGTTGTATTGATCAATTCTTGTTCATTGTAGTTCTTGCTTAACTGCAGAGTCCTCACCTGCATTTTTGGATGTCTTCTTGATACTGACTTCTATTTGAGATTATTCACATTCACTTTTAATGTGCTGGTTTAACTGACAATTGAGATTTTGGAGACAGGCTCCTATTTCATACCCTTTTTCTAAGGCCTACAGGCAACAAACACAGGTCTAGTGAACAGATTTTATAATGTGTTTCCTATTTGGTTACTCGATGTTTTTGACTTCATTCTATTTTTGCTAGATTCTTGCCATGCTAAGGTTAATTTACAGTGCCATTCAAATAACCTTAAAGTAAAAAGTGTATGTAGGTCCTTTTACCCAAAATGAACACTTGAAAACCATTGTGATTTTGATGCTGCTGTTAATTACAATATTTCCTTCAAGCCATTGTTAATTAAACTACCTTTAGATTTATTCTTTTCTGTCAAAAATTTTGTTGAGTTTTGTAGTATTTGTAACTCTAGTAGAAAGTAAAGAGTTTAATTCTATAATTATTATTTCCTCTGCCATTTTAATGAAAATGTTTCACCTGGGTACTTATATTTATGGCAATCCTAATTATAGCACTTAACCATTATTGTAAGTAGTCTGCTGTATATTAATATTCACTCATAGATTGTGAGCATCTTAATGGTCCTCATCATTTGTCCATTCTAGTTGTGCCAATGCAGAGCATTATGTTTTTCTGGAACATAAAATGTACTAAGTAAATGTTATTGAAGACATGGATGAATGAGAAAACCATATGAAAACTTATACCAACATTAAGAGCAAAGTTACATGGCATTGTGTTTTTTAAAAAAATGAATTAAAAAAATAATTAATTTTTTTCAGAACTTCAAGGACAATAACTTTAATCCTTTCTAAAGACAAAGTGATATATTGCTTTCTAATCTTTAATAAATACCAATATTTTCAACTTCGTCAAGACAAAGACATTTTTTCTATGACTTTGTCCATGACTTCACATTTTAATTCTCTTAGGATGTTCTGATAAATGCAATCTGGTCCTCTTGATTTACTCTAATTTCTCATCTGGCTTCATAATTTACTCCTTTGAGAATTTTGACTTTGCTGATTACATATTCAGATTTTTCTTAAAATACACCTTTAGCATAATGATTTCTCTTTGTCATATTACCCTAATATAAAAGGTATGTATGCAATAAATTCATTCTGTACTCTTAATTCTCACCATTTTTCTTTGATGCATTAGGGCATAAATAAAATAACACATTATATTTTTCTTCCAGTATATGGTTATTTTTTTATGTAATGCTGTTAAAATTCTTTCTGAGCATTTAATTTCTTTTTCTTTCTTTTTCTTTCTTTCTTTCTTTCTCTTTCTTTCTTTCTTTCTTTCTTTCTTTCTTTCTTCCTCCTTCTCTCTCTCTCTTTCTTTCTCTCTTTCTTTCTTTCTTTTTTGTTTTTTTTGCTTCTTGATATGTATTTTTCTTCGTTTTTTTCCCCAAGCTTTTATTTAAATTCCAGTTAGGAAACATAAAGTGTAATATTAGTTTCAGGTGTATAATTTAGTGATTCGGCACTTCCATATAACACCCTGTGCTCATAACAAGTGTTTTCTTTAATCCCCATCACCTATTTCACCCAGCCCCCAGCCCACCCTCCCTCTGGTAACCATCAGTTCTCTATAGTTAGGAGTCTGTTTCTTGGTTTTCCTTTCGTCATTCCCCCGTGTTCATTTGTGTCCTAAATTTCACATAGGAGTGAAATCATATGGTATTTTAGCATAACATTCTCTAGTTCTATCCCTGTCATTGAAAATGGCAAGATTTCTTTCTTTTTTTTATGGCTAATATTCCATTGTGTTACACACACACACACACACACACACACACACACACACACACCCCACATCTTCTTTATCCATTCATCAGTCAATGGACATTTAAGATATTTCCATAATTTGCTGTTGTGGATAATGCTGCTATAAACATCGGGGTGCATGTATCCCTCCAAATTAGTATTTTTGTTATCTTTTGGGAAAATACCTAGGAGTGCAATTGCCAGACCTAGGGTAGTCCTATTTTTAACTTTTTGAGGAAATTGCATACTGTTTTCCACAGTGGTTGCACCAGTTTGCATTCTCACCAACAGTGCAAGAAGGTCCCCCTTTCTCCTCCTTGCGAGCACCTGTTATTTCTTATTTTGTTGATTTTAGCCATTCTGACAAGTGTGAGGTGATATCTCATTGTAGTTTTGATTTGTATTTCCCTGATGAATGATGAGCATTTTTTCATATGTTGGTTGGCCATCTGGATGTCTTCTTTGGAAAAATGTCTATTCATCTCTTCTGTCCATTTTTTACTTGGATTATTTTTTTGAGTGGTGAGTTTGATAAGTTCTTTTGTAGAGTTTGGATACTAACCCTTTATCCAATATGTCATTTGCAAATATCTTCTTCCATTCCATAGGTTGCCTTTTAGTTTTGTTGACTGTTTCCTTTGCTCTGCAAAAGCCTTTTTATTTTGATTAAATCCCAATAGTTTATTTTTGCTTTTGTTTCTTTTGCCTCAGGATACCTATTTAGGAAGAAGTTACTATAGCCAAAGTCAAAAGATGTTACTGCCTGTGTTCTACTCTAGGATTTTAATGGTTTCAAGTCTCACATTTAGGTCTTTAATACATTTTGAATGTATTTTTGTGTATAGTGTAACAAAGTGGTCCAGTTTCATTGTTTTGCATGTTCCTGTCCAGATTTCCAAACATCATTTGTTGAAGAGACAGTCTTTTTTCCATTGGATATTCTTTCCTGCTTTGTTGAAGATTAATTGACCAAACAGGTGTGGGTTCATTTCTCGGTCTGCTATTCTGTTTTTTCCTTCTATACTTCTATTTTTGTGCCAGTACCATACTGTCTTGATAACTACAACTTTGTAATATATCCTGAAATCTGGAATTGTGATGCCTCCAGCTTTGCTTTTCTTTTTCAAGTTTTCTTTGGCTATTTGGGGTCTTTCGTGTTTCCATACAAATTTTAGGATTGTTTATTCTAGCTCTGTGAAAAATGTTGTTGGTATTTTGATAGGGATTGCATTAAATGTGCAGATTGCTTTGGGTAATGTAGACATTTTAACAATGTTTGTTCTTCCAGTCCATAAGCATGGAATATTTTCCCCTTTTTTGTGTGTCATCTTCAATGTCTTTCAACAGCATTTTATAGTTTTCAGAGTACAGATCTTTCACCTCTTTGGTTAGGATTATTCCTAGACATATTATGATTTTAGGTGCAAATGTAAATGGAACTGATTATTTGATTTCTCTTTCTGCTGCTTCATTGTTGGTGTATAGAAATGCAACAGATTTTTGTACATTGACTTTGTATCCTGAAACTTTACTGAATTTGTGTATCAGTTCTATCAATATTTTTTGGTACAGTTTATTTTGGTTTTCTAAATAGGGTATCACATCATCTGCAGAGTGAATGTTTGACTTCTTCCTTGCTAATTTGGATGTCTTTTATTTCTTTGTGTTGTCTGATTGCTGTGGCTGGGACTTCGAGTACTATGTGAAATAACAGTGTGAGAGTGGACATCCTTGTCCTGTTCCTTCCCTAATTAATTTTGAATTTTATTCTATATTTTGTGCTTTTACTCTTTCTGTTTTCTTGATTTCCAAATGTCATAAACATGTATTTGTATGTATATTTGGGTGTTGTAATTCAGTGTGCTTCAGGTTGTTTTTATTACTTTTATATGGGAACAAGATTTACACCTTTGCAGATGATATAATTTTGAACACTTAGTGTCATGCAGTACCTCTCTCTTTCTTACTCAACCCCTCTTTTGGTTTTCTTTAAAAAAACAAACAAACAAAAAGAGCAAAGAAACAGAAATCCAGAAAACAGGTAGAATTTATCTCCCTTCACTTTGAGTCTCTCAGGAATACCTTAATCCACAGTAACTCATCTTTTGGCCTTGAAATACTTTTAAAGCTAAGAAAGAAGAAAGAGATTTTTGTTATTTCTTTCTCACTGTTGCTATTTACTGGCATGACACCTTATGTGTTTATACTATTTTGTTCACCCTTTTCTCTTTCCAATTTGTACATTCAAGCTCATATATCCATCAAAGTAATAAACAAAATTTTAATATTGACAATTCCAACTCCTGGATTATTTTAGACTTTCCCCACTGAGATAATTGAGTTTCTCTTTCATTATTTGCATCAGTGCAGGAGCAATTTTTTACTCATTTATAACCATGACCTCCATGCCTGGCTCAGGTCTTATTACATATTAAGTGTTAAATAAAAGTTATTCAGTAATATGTACATCTGGATATTAATAAATCATATGGCAGAATTCTTGTTTCAATTTCAAGCATTTAGTCAGGCTTCTAATTGTAGGTAACCAATCTGTAAGTTGTCTGTTGCCGTACCTTCTGTGATTTAACATCAGTAAATATGAAAACAAATTAAAATTACATGATTTTAAATTACTCTTTAGAATCTTTCAGAGATTTAAAGTTCTGTGCTGCTTAGCAAGTCTGTTATGAGTTTAGTGAATACTTTATCAAGGAAAAATAATAGCAGGGCATTCCTGTACTTACTCTCCAGGAGAGCGGTTCTCCTTTTATTTGCTTTGGTTTGCAGATTACAAATGTGTTGGCTTTTGTAGTCATTTTGTACTATATGACAGAATGTTTTTTTACATTATTTCACATAGACTTGTACTAAAGTAACATATACTTAAAAGGATAAAAGGGACTAATGAGACATAAATCAAATATGGTAACGAGTCATAATTCAAACCTAGTATGTTAAAAATAAAAGTAAATAAAACACACATAAGTAAAAATTAGTGTTTACATACTCCCTGAGCCTAATAAAACTTTGAAAATGAGCAGTATGGAAAAATTATGAAGGATGGAAAATCAAGGTTTGCATTGTTAGTGTTTAGAAGTAAAGATTACAAAGAACTTTTAGTCATTTGAAAATTGAAGATAAAATGTCTGTGTCCCCATGTAGAAGCAGTTGAAATTTTAAGTCTAGTTAATTAAATGTGACATTTTTTCATAAGTCTGTTCCAAATTTTGTATTCAAAAGGAAGGATAAAATTGAACTGAATGTGGAGAAAATTGTAGAGTCACAAGGCAATTATGTTATAGTAATTATGTATAAAATTATAGAGTATTGTCTCATATTTAAGAAATATATATCATTAATAATATAATGTAAAATTATACGGTGTAATCTAGTAACCCATTTAAGGATAGGTACAGTGATACACCACAGAGTTTTTAAAACAAACATCTTTGTTATTACCTATAGAGTTTAAAACTAAAAAGGAAACACTTTGCAGATTTCGTATTTTCTGTATCTTCATGTTTACCAAAACACCACCCCTGCCCTAGGAAGATAATGTGTAAATGTAGAAACACATTCCTCTTTTAAAATTCTAAGTCAGAGCTTTTGTTTCAATATTGTATCTTTAACTGTGATTTTGCTGAAAACAAACGGACTTTTACAACAATAATAAAAATATGTGGATGGGAATTATGTTTGAAGCACAAAATGCTAAATATTTGACTGCATTTCTTAGATCCTCCTTCACCCCAATGCTTTAAAATAGCCACATGGAACTCAATTCTATGGCTTTTTAGTAAAAATAAATATATGCTCTTTTAGCAAGTCAAAAGACATGGAAGTTTCTGAAAAAAAAATCTGTTAACTGTTTTCATCTCACTTTCAACCCACACACCCTCCATCTCCAACCTGCCTTTCTAATGCTGTTTATGACTGTTTATGTAATTCTGTATATTTCTTTGATTATATGAACATTTATGCACACAATATTTAATTAATGTCATATGCCTGTTTTCAAGCAATAATAGGTTATACTCAATTACAAATAAACACCTATTGCCATGGCAATAGTTATAATGAAAAGTCCGTATTTTCAATTCAAATAACACAATTTCCCAGTTGTATTCCCAGTAGTTCCTCGGAAACAGCCAGTAAGAATACTACAATTTATTACTTCTGCATAAATGACTGCTTCTGTTAGAGAACATAAAAAATAATATATTGAAATAATAGGTATGCTGGAGCATTGAAGAAAGTTTTAGGCCAAAACTTAAAATCACAAAGGCAGAAAATAGAAAAATTAAAGCTTAGCTACCAAGGTTATCAACGTTGCATGTATTATAAAATGAAGTTCAACCTGAAGATGTTGAATTGCTGACAACTGCATATGCAGCTCTTCCAAATTCAAAATAACTACATAAAGACAAATCAGCATTTCTTTACAAAGAGGTACATGATTTTCACTGGAGATTTTTTAAACGATAAAATGTTTATAAGTTTTTCATTGATATTAACATAAATTTTTTAATGTAGCAAGTATATGGAAAATTAATATAATTTCCAGCATTTCCTAATATTTCATTTAATATTTTAGAATTTCAAAATAGTCATGCAGAATAGGGGGAATCTAGTTAACATTTAAATATTTTGAAATGAATAAACATTGAAAAATTGTTAGGGAATACATACATGGAGATTTAAAAATTTTTTTTTAACGTTTATTTATTTTTGAGACAGGGAGAGACACAGCATGAACAGGGGAGGGTCAGAGAGAGGGAGACACAGAATCTGAAGCAGGCTCCAGGCTCTGAGCTGTCAGCACAGAGCCCGACGCAGGGCTAGAACTCACGGACCGGGAGATCATGACCTGAGCCGAAGTCGGCCGCTTAACCGACTGAGCCACCCAGGCGCCCCATTTAAAAAGTAATTATATTGAGAAACTTATCACTCTACTCAAACGAATATCTTCTCTGGAATAATAAAATTTATTACTAATAAAAATATCTATTTTCCTGGCTCTTTAAGTCTAAATTGACTAAAGGGATAACACTGAGAATTCTTATCCCAAAACAGACTTTAGTTATTTCATTAGTCTTTAGGAAGTTTCCTTATAGCAAAACAAACATATGCATACATAAATAAATACATATATAATTTATTGAAATTATATTTATTGAATAAGTACAATCTGCCTAAAGGATATAAAGGATAAAGTGGGGGACAAGGAAAGAGTCTAAGCTCTAGAATATTAGTGAATATTAGGAGATATGGATGGAAATGAACAAAGTGTTCAAGGGTTTGAAAACTCTGATTCTGATGTAGACCTCAGTCTAATGCAATTTCATTGTTAATATCACATACCACTGGGGGGTGTTATATGCGTTTTTCTTTTTGACCTTTCAGATCTCCATTTTGGCAGTCAGTCATTTGAAGGAAGAGGTCATGTCCCAAGAACGTAATATAATAGTCTCTCATTGCTACAGAAACACTGCACAGTACATATATCAATAAAATATATTTGACATAAATTTGCCTTTATTTTGCAATTCTTCATATTCAGCATATTTTCTACCCAATAGGTTGGTACTTGCTCTTTCTAATAAACTCACTTTTGATAAGATGTGACAGATGAAATATGCTACCTATCCTAGGGGCATTTCTATTTTTAAAATAAGGGGGAAAAAATAAAATAAGAGAGGCTCTTCAATTTACTGTTGCCTAAACTTTTACAAGTTTCTATATAATAAACTTTTTTTTTGTAGTCTCCACACCCAACATAGGGCTCAAACACACAACTCTGAGATTAAGAGTTACACACTCTACCAATTGAGCCAGCCAGATACCCCTATATAATAACCTTTCTCAACCCAATTTTGAAGTAACTTAACTGAGTCATTTCTATCAAACAAGCTTCACTAATGCATAAATAAATCACTCAAGGTGGATTTCAAGCTTTTGTGCAGTAACAAACAAAAAAGTAAATGTAGAGGAAGGGCTTTTTACAGAATCCTTCAAATCAAGCCTGTGAAAGCCTGGCTACTTTGCGAACTGATAGGGTCAATCTATCTTGTTTCCTTTCTAGTCTAACCAGTGAACCCGAAGTGCCTTATAGAGCCTAACTAGAATTCAAATCTACAAAAAAAAAGTTGTAAAGCCAAATGGGAAAAAAATAATGACAGGTCTTCAATATTGAATTTGTTCATTTTGTGTCCATTTAACTCCTGGACCACATAAACTGTGCTCATTAGTTTTTTTCAGTTTCTTTTGCATATGGTTCCATTTTTTAATTGTTGAGAATTCCATATTATATATGGAATATATATATATATATATATATATGGCACAGCAGACAGTCCCTGCCCTCAAGGAGTTTACTGTTTAGGGCAAAGCAATGTACTTAGATAAAGCCAATTTGCCAAATGCAATGAAAGGAGCATAGATTGAAGTTATCACACCTAGTGTGATTTATTTAGTTATTGATTTAGTTTAAAGGAATGTTGGTGCTTGCGTTTTCCAAAAAAAAAAAGCAGTATTTGAACTAAGGGTTGAATGCTTGTGGAATTTAGGTGAGTAGAGAGTGGGCAGTATAAGGAAAAATAAGGAGGAAGAAAGACCAGCAAGAAGAGGGCTGTGAAATTTAAGATCTTAGAAATAAGAGAGGGCATGATGTATTCAAGAAATTCTGAGTAGGGGCACCTGGGTGGCTCACTTGGTTAAGCTTTGGACTTCGGCTCAGGTCCTGATCTCACCATTTCTGAGGTCAAGTCCCATGGGCTCTGCGCTGACAGCTCAGAGCATGGAGCCTGCTTCAGATTCTGTGTCTCCTTCTCTTTCTGCCCCTCATTCACTCATGCTCTCTTTCTCTCTCAAAAATAAATATTTTTTAAAAATTCTGAGGCTTAGGAAGTACATGATAAGCTCCAGTATTATTAAAGGTATAAAGAAGTCCTTGAAAAATGATGGAAGCCTCCCAAAAGGACACTAGAGCAAGCTTGAAGGGGCCCCCACTGGCCGAATCAGAGACAATTTTGGCAAAGGAACACATAATGTAGTATGAAGGATTGTAACTATAAGATAATATGTCATGAATCCATTATTGATACATACAAATGAAAAAAGAAGGGAAAACTCTTCCTTGAAGTTTAATTTCAAATAATAAATGTGGAGAGCATGATGGAATTAGAAAAGTCACTATTTAGAAAGTGCCATAGCAATACCTGTTTTAGGCAAGATTCATCAATGGATGTTACATTTTTAAAAAGTTTGTTTATTTATTTATTTGTTTTGAGAGAGAGCACACGTGTGTGAGTGGGGTAGGAGCAGATAGAGAGGGAGAGAGAGAATCCTAAGTAGGGTCTGCAATAAAAGTGCCTCGATCCCATGAATAGTGAGATCATGACCTGAGCTGAAAAGTCTGGCACTTAATGGACTGAGCCACCCAAACGTGGTGGATGTTACGGTTAATAAGCAAAAATATCATAATAATATCTTTATATATTACCAAAGTTTATCCCTGTAAGTTACCTATTAATTCAAAGAGAAAAGTAAAGAAGCCTGACAGCACTTAGTGAAGTGAACAGTGTGTACATTACCTGCAAAGGGACAAATCAGTATTATACTCCTCTTGATATATGTCCCTTGAAGGATACAGCATCACTTCTGTGCTATTTCTGCCCCAAATCCCTAACCTATATCAAATCATGATGACATTTCAGGCAAATGCAAAATGAGGGACATTGTACAAAATGACTTATCTATCTATACTCTTTAAAAAGTATTGAAGTCATGAAGAATACCTAAGGAAATGTTCCAGATTAAAGGAGAATGACAAGACCTGAAAACTGTTTATCATATGTGATTCTGGACTGAATTCTGATTAAACCATTAAGTCTTTGTTTTTGCTATAAAATATAGGATATTAAATAATTGTTGCCATTTGAATGAGATTTATATTGCATCGTAGTTAATTTCCTGAGTCTGATAATTATATATAGTTGTATAAGAGAATGTCATTACTTTTAGGAAACTCATTTTGAAGTATTAACAGGTAAAGTAAGATTATATAAAGAGTAATAACACAAATGTCTCAATGGTTAACATTTGTAGAACCTGGAAAAGTAGTATACAGGAAATCTTAGGGATATTTTTGCTTTGCTTTTTTAGAACTCTAAAATTATTTCAGAATAATGGGTATTATTAAAAATGAGCATCAAATCTAACTTAAACCAATGCCTTTAAGGTCACTTGTAATGCCAAATTTTTATGTTATTTTCTATTAAAGGAAAACATATTAAAATCATGCAATTCCTTATATCCCTTTTGCTATTTTTTATTTTCCTATTTTTAACTGAAATATAGTTGACAGAATCTTCTCTTAATTTCAGGTATACAACATAGTGATTTAACATTTAACATTTAACATATTATGAAATACTCACTACTAGTTGCCATCTGTCACCATACAAACTTATTACAATATTATTAACTATATTCCCTATACTGTACTTTTCATTTCTATGACATGTTTTTATAATTGGATGTTTGTATTTCTTAATCTCTTTATCTACTTCACCCCCTGGCCCACAACCAGTTTGTGAGTCCATTTTCTTTGTTTGTTTCTTTGTTTGTTTGTTTGTCTTGTATTTTTGGATACTTCTTATAAGTGCAATTGTAGGGTATTTGTCTTTCTCTAACTGACTTATTTTAGCTTAATACTTCCAGGTCCATTCATGTTGCAGATGGCAAGATTTCATTATTTTTTTATGGCTGAGTAATATTTCTGTGTGTGTGTGTGTGTGTGTGTGTGTGTGTGTATTTATACATAGTTGTCTTGATCCATCCCTCCATCAATGGACACTTAGATTTATTCTGTCTTGGATATTATAAATAATGCTGCAAAAAATATTTGGATACATATTGATTTTCAAATCAATGTTTATGTTTTCTTTGGGTAAATATGTGGAAGTGGAATTATTGGGTCATATGATATTTGTATTTTTAATTTTTTTGAGGAATCTCCATTTAGTTTTTCATAATGGCTGTGCCGATTTACATTCTCACCCACAATGCACAAGTGTTCTCTTGTTCACATCCTTCCTAATACTTGATATTTCTTGTCTTTTTGAGACTAGCTTTGACTAGTGTGAGGTGATATTTTACTGCAGTTTTGATTTGCATTTCCCTGATGATTAGTGATGTTGAGCATCTTTTCATGTTTTGGCCATTTGTATGTCTTCTTTGGGAAAAGGTGTAGTTAGGTCCTCTGCCCATGTTTAAATTAGATTGTTTGTTTGATGTTGGGTTATATGAGTTCTTTGTATATTTTAGGTATTAAACCCTTATTGGAGAAATCATTTACAGTAACTTCTCTCATTCAGTAGATCATTTCTTCGTTCAAAAGCTTTTTAGTTTGATGTAGTCCCAGTAGTTTATTTTTACTTTTGTTACATTTGCCTGAGGATACTTTGCCTGAGGATATATTGGATACAGATCATATATATTGCTAAGGGATCCCTGGGTGGCTCAGTCAGTTAAGAGTCAGACTTTGGCCCAGGTCATGATCTCACAGTTTGTGAATTCGAGCTGTCTGTGCTGACATCTCAGAGCCTGGAGCCTGCTTCAGATTCTTTGTCTCCCTCTCTCTCTGCCCCTCTGTTGCTTGTGCTCTGTCTCTCTCAAAAAATAAACATGAAAAAAATAATAACAAAAACTGTTGCCAAGATTCATGTCCAAGTGTTTATTGCCATTGTTTTCTTCTAGAAGTTTTATGGTTTCTTACATACTTCTTATTAAACTTAAATTTAGGTCTTTAATCCATTTTGAGTTTACTTTTGTGTATGGTGTAAGAAAGTGGTCGAGTTTCGTTCTTTTGCATGTTGCTGTCCAGTTTTCCCAATATAATTTATTGAAAAGACTGTCTTCCCCCATTGTATATTCTTGCCTCTTTTGTGGTAGATTAATTAACCATATAAGCATGATATGTATTTGAGCTCTCTATTCTGTTCTAGTGATCTATGTGTCTATCTATGTGCCAGTACCAAACTGTTTTGATTACTGTAGCTTTTTAGTGTATCTTGGAAATCGGGGATTATGATACTACAGCTTTGTTCTTCCTTCTCAAGATTGCCTTGGCTATGTGTGGTCTTTTGTGGTTCCCTACAAGTTTTAGGATTATTTGTTCTAGTTCTGTGAAAAACAGCAGTGGTATTTCAATAGAGATTGCAGTGAATCTGTAGATTGCTTTAGGTATATGGATACTTTAATAATATTCATTCTTCCAGTCCATGAGTATAACATATCTTTCCACTTATTTATGTTGTCTGAAGTTTCTTTCATCAGTCTTACAGTTTTCAGAGTCCCGTTTACAGAGTGCAGTTTTCACCTCCTTGGTTAAGTTTATTCCTATATATTCTTTTTGATTCAGTTGTAAATGGGATTGTTTTCTTAATTACTCTTTCTGCTAACTCATTATTAATGTATAGAAACACATCTGATTTCATTATAGTAGTTTTGTATCTTTCTCCATCATTGCTTTATGAATAAAATATAAAATTTTCATGGTGAGAATGTAGTGAATTACATATTTACATATGTAAATTACATACACTGTATGTAATACAATGTAAATTACACTACAATTACATATGTATTGAATTTACATATTTAAGAATATTTACATATTCTACATGTTTACACATACATTGAATGCATACATTATGTGTCCAAAATTATCATTGCATACACACACACACACACACACACACAGATTTGTTAGCTAAGGGAGAAGAGAGAAATCTAAAAGGATGCCTAACTCAAGTCCATGTATAATGATAACAGGAAAATAATGGATATATAATTATAGTTGATTGATTTTGAAAAGAGAAGAGAAAAAAAGAATCAAGAAGAAAAGGCCTTTGTGACTTCCATCATTAATGAACTAAGTTCCATTTTAAAACTAAATAAATTTTAGAGACCCACAGCTTGGTTTTCTGTGACCATTTGAGCAGGGAAATAACCTCTTTTGAAAGTCAATACTCTTACATTACTCTTCCCCTTTAATAAAACAATATTTTTAAAATACGAATGCTAGAACTTGTAGTCAAAGTATTAGACTACAATTTATATGTACTAGGCACTAAGTGCAAGTTCAGGAAGATAAGAATGTACCATCTTACAAACTGCTATACACTCTGTAGGAATAGAAGAGTCTGTCAAATATATTTTATCTTGTGTATGTCTAAGGTGCTATTTTTCAAGACCGATTAAATATTATGAGAACTTAAGAAGAATATAACATCAATTAGAAAAAAATTAGGGGTACCTGGGTGGCTCAGTCTGTTAAGTGTCGGACTTCTGCAGCTCAGGTCATAACCTCATAGTAGGAGTTGGAACCCCGCATCAGGCTCTGTGCAGACAGCTCAGAGCCTGGAGCCTGCTTTGGATTCTGTGTCTCCTTCTCTCTGCTAGTTCATTACTCCTCTCCATACACGCTGTGTGTGTGCCTCTCCCTCTCAAAAATAAATAAGCATTAATTTAAAAAAAAAAGAAAAAAAAAGGAAAAGGTGTAGAATTGTTTTTCAGAGACACTGTTTTAAATGTGTACATTTCTCCAAGTTACCACATATAAATTGCTAACTGCTATTTTAACCTCAGTTCGGATTACATATGAAAAGCAACATCTTTTAAAAAATGAACTGAATTAATGTAATTGAGTTTATATATGTGTGCGTGATACATTTATGTGTACTGAGTATCTTTGTCAGTATGAGATAAAACAATTCATAACAGATTTTTTTTGCAACTAAATGTTAATCTTGAACTGCTCTTATTTGGATATAATCTTGAAAAATAATAACTCAATCTATGTTGAACACAGAGATGACTAGATAGATAATAGATATATACAGACATTGATGTATTCTTTCACATTAAAGTAATTTATCCAAACTTTAGAGGGTTTTAAAATCGTGAAAATATAATATGTTCCATAACATAGTCAAAGAATGTCATCTAAAAATTAAAATAAATTCCATAATGATTAATATATATGAAAATTTAGTTAAGAAACATTATTTCCTGCCCTGCAGGCAAACAATGATCCATATTTTCAATTGTTTCCGTTCTAGTAGAATAAAATGTAGCATAGATACGTGTACACACACACATACCCCAAGTTGCTTTTAAGTCCTTAAACCCATGTAATAATGCTGAGCAATTATTTTTTATCTCCATTAATACATATCACTTATACACACCACTTAAAACCCATATTCATATCCTGTTAAGTAAGTGGATAGAAGTGATCAGATGAAGGGAATAGTTAAGCCTGGTGAGGGGAGTCGGGAAGGGAGACCTCAGATTTTGTTTGTTTGTTTTTGGATTCTAATCTAAAAACAGTAATTATAGGATTGCAAAAAATAAAAACAGTGTGAGTAGGCATTATATTTAATTAATTAATTGCTTGAACAATAAGTGCAGTATTCATCTGTGATGCATTGGCAAATGGTTTGAATAAGCCCTGAAGAAGCTAAGTGGAAGGCTGAAAGTGGAAACCTGAAAAGAATATAGGAACTCTAAGCCAGAAACACCTGTTAACTATTCTGAGTATCTTCAGTGCTGATTAATTCATTTCTTTTGGCACCCTTTGAATGCGTGGCATTGAAATTGTCTCCTGTCTAGCGATCTAGTTAAATGAGTGTACTGTGTTTTCCATCCCAGTTAAAAGCCAAGGGCTGGTGGCATTTTTATATCCTTATGGAAAACTTCCTTTTTTTTTAACTTAAATACCTAAAATTGAATCCTGCCTTTCTCTAATCAAAGAAACCTCAAATACTGTATCTTAGGCCAACACCTTTACTTCCTTTTCTCCTTTGACCACCTGCCTGACCTATTTTCTTAGTATCGACTTCTTGTTATTCAGTTAAGGATGATTGTTAGCAGTGAGGCCCAGGAACACTTGGTTCTATTTAAAACAAAAGCCTACTGTTGAATTCAGTGTCAGAGCTGAGGTTTATAGCATTGAAGAATTGCCTTGATAAATGGCCCTGACATTACCGCTTCCACGACTCCACCTTCAATGTCATCACAACACAGCGTAAGTGTTAAAGTATGGCCGTTGCTGCCTCCCCAAAACATATTAACTTGATGCTTACTCTATCTCCGGATCCCATAGGCGCAATAAATGGAGAAAATAACACATTTACAAACTGATAAAACCCAGCAAAGCTAATAAAATCAGACACTTTATAGCTTGGCTAATCGTGTCCTTTGAAGGGCATCAAATAACACATCATGTACTGCTCAGGGGGAAATCAAATTAGGTGCAGCAATGTCCCTTCAGAACGAACACATTTGAATAGACAGAAGCTATTGTGGCTAATCAGCTTGTATTGTGGATGCTTTATCATTAATACAATGTTTATGTTAAGTGAGCGTTATGCAGTTTTTCTATGAAAAGGGAGTAAAGTATTCCTTAAATTGTTGCTTAGTTTGCATTCTGAATCTTTTTGTTTGCTTGTTTGTTTTGTTTTGATTTTAGTTTTAATATGTCATAGTGTGGTGTGCATCCCTGTTAATCGTGTTTAAAAGTCATTTAGCCTATAAGGAATTGACCAAGTTACTCGGTTCGGAGATTCCCTGCCTTTCATTTTCCTCTCTTCTTATCCCCAACTCCAAATGATCATCATATCATTGGCTTAGGAAAACATAAAGAAATATTTATAACAAATAGAGCCAAGTATCTTGCTCCAGAATGTTTAGCTCTGTCTTAATGCAAAGTCTATAAAGAGAAAGTGCCAATACTCTTTCTTCAACAAATTCTTGAATTCAGAATTCACATTCTTAGTTATGTGCCAACTTCTCTTACATATAAAAAATTTAATTTTTAATTAGATAAAAAAATTTAAAATATCTCTTTGCAAGGAAGACAATTAAGAATCCCCAAAACTAGAAGTTATTCCTGGAAAGAGGTTATTAGACCATAGAAAGAGGATCTGGGAGTAAAGGTCTTAGAGACATTGAATTAACGTTCTAAGACAGGGGTCAGCAATCTATGGCCTCTGACCCAAATCTGCCCCACCAGCTTCTATAAATAAAGTTTTATTGGTTACAACCACAGTTAATTATTTTTAACATGTTGTCTGTGACTGCCTTCACATAGTTATAACAGAAACCGTAAGGCCCAAATTATTTAATAAAGCCAAGAATATTTAATATCTGTCCCCCTACATAAAAAAATTACTGGCCTAAATTTTAAGAGCATGATTCTATAGACTTTATTAAAGGGGAAAGGATGAAAAGAAAAAAGAGGATTCCTAGTGAGAATAAGGCCTATATATGTAACTGAAATTAAATAAAATCTTTGTCATAGATTAGGAACCAAGGAAGCCATACTAATACAAATAAATTATTTAAGAAATAAAAATGGAGAAAAAAGACAAATCTCCTATGCAGAAGAATTCCAAATGGTTTGTGTAAATATCCTGCCCTTAAGGAGATGGGACATTTACTTCTCATTCCTTAAAAGTAAACTGTACATAGAGACTTCCTTCCAAAGAGTACCATATGAAAAGGAGGAAAAGACAGAGTAACTTTACAGTGAGAAACCTAACAAACAAACATGTGGTGAAGATCAGTATCAACATCGTTAAGTCATGTTGATATGATATGAAGAAAGTGACATTTTAGTTCTATGGTCTTCCTCTCACAAAACACTTAAATCCAGTCTAATCATGGGAAAAACATTCGATAACTCCCAGCTGTGGAACATTCTATAAAATAACTGCCCAGTACTCGTCAAAAGTGTCAACGTCATTAAAAACAAGGAAATTCTGAGAAACTCTCACTATTATGAGGAGCCTAAGGAAACATGACAACTAAATATAGTATAGTATCCTGCATGAGATATCCTTGAATAAAAAAAAAAAAAAAAAAAAAAAAAAAAAAAAAAAAGATGAGCCTAGAAATTAGGATATATGAGTAAACCAGGGACTTTACTTAGTATTAAATGTATCAATATTGACTCTTAATTATAACACTTTCCATACCAAGGTAAAATGTGAGTAAGAGGGGAGAGTGTGGCATATATGGGAACTCTGCATTGTCTTTGTAATTTTTCTATAAATCTTAACATTGCTAAAATTAAAAAAATATATTTATAAATGTCTAGGAACTATATTATGAAAAGATCTGGTTCTAGATCTTTTCTATGAATTTAAACTCAGTAAAAACTCATTCTTCTCATACATAAGGAAGATTATAAAGTTAGTGCAAGTGAAGGAATTGTACAAAGTCTCGATAATATGAAGCTCCTTCATAAAAATGCTCAATGATTGCAAACTGCAAGTAAAAATTATTAGTATGTAGGTTACTACAAACCCAGACTCCACAATAAATTTTAGTTTCTGTAGTACTGTCCTGATATGTCCACCACACCCAAGTGGCTGCTGACAAGGTTCAATGACTTGGTCAACTCATTACAATTATTTTCTAAGCATCATTCACTCTTTAGGGCCTGTATCTTACTATCAAGGATAGAGAAGGAGTGACTGAATCTCTCTATTCATTTTCTTTCCGTTGTTACTTTCTTTCCTGCACTTAGGTTCAATCCCTACCCCTTTTCTTACTAGCACTGGAGACTTATTACCCCAGTAAATCTAACTGGGGGAGAGATACAGTTATACCTGTATTCTATGGTGTAATTTTCTCTTTGGAAAGTCAGTAGAACATTGAAAATTGGTATGCCAAGATTACAGAATTCATTTCTTAAAGTATATTATCTAATATACTCATTCTGAGCCTTCAAAAAGTGGGATGAAGTTCATTTTTTTACACTTAGATGATACTTAAAATTTATAAAATATATGTGTTCATATTTCTGACAACTTATTCATTAGAAGTTTGCAGCCAATGTAGATCAGACTTCAAACTGTTTATAATCTTTTTCTGGCCATATGATCTTTTCATAATGACAATTTATTTCAGTTTTGTCACCTTCATATGGGTATAGAGATGTTAAAGATATCACTAATGATATTACATCATTATGATATCATGACAGTATTCTTTCTGACAACTAGTAAATAGCCAATAGATGATAGCTGTAATTAATGACAATAAAAATATATTATAGCTATCATCTTCATTCCTTGGATAGCTACTTGTGACGCAAAATAATTAAATGACTTGTTGATTATTGTCCAACTAGCAAATGACAGTACTAAGGTTTAGCCATTGCCTTTGAAATATCCTTATTCATGCAGTTACTAATATAAGAAATACGTATTTATTATCTATTATCACCATCTATTTAGTTTCTGAAGCTTAGATTCAAATACAAAGGTAAGGAGCAATAAAAAAAGAATTACAAAATACATAGAAAATATATAGTAATTTAAAAAAGGGTATGTGTTTAAGAAGGGTAACAGGGGATATGGATGGCAGACCAGAAATATTTTAACATCTGAGTAAACTGAGCTGGGTCAACAAGAATAAAGACACACAAGACCAATATAAAAACAAAACAAAACAAAACTTTTTTATTAATAAAGGCCTTGTATCTTTCATTTCTAATTCTTTGTATTTAAAACATTTTATTGCTACGCCTGCCCCCCAACTTTAGACAGAAAGCCCTGTCTATATATTTTTAAATTTCAGAGATGAAGTCACAGCAAATGGGATGGTTATTAGAATGCGTCCCTAGGCTAATAGAGACATCGTTGTATTCTTTATTTTTTTCTAGAACTTACAAAGCACCTTTTATTTCAACTAATAGACAACCTTCTTTGAATAATTTTGTCTTTATGCTCTGAAGCATTTTTTTCTGCCATAACCTTGTCTACTTGCTAGATGATAACATGAAATAATCCTCTAAATTATCCAAAACAAGAGTTGAATATTTTTATTTAAAAGGTAGTTGACCACTGGAGGAAAAAGGACGGGAGAAAAATGGCCAGCAGTTCTTTAAATATATTTTTAAAGTATGTGAAAAAAACCCATATGAATTAATTTGCACAAGCTGGTTCCCACTGGTATCAGCAGCTCTGGAAAGCAATCAGATCTAGATCTATTAGCATAAAAATTAAAAACAAATAAAAAAATCAGATGTTGCATTTGTGATCAATCAACCATCATGCATTATTTTACTAAAGACTTTGCTTCTGCTAGCTATACCACTAACCACAAATTTGGAATGTCACTATTTTTAACATGTGTGTAATTAGTGTAAGCAAGAATATTGTCCAGAAAGGGAAATAATTACTTTGGCATCATTTATGAACTGATTTCACACATTTGTATTAATCTCCTTTCCCTGGAAGCATCATCCCCAATTCCTTACAATAAGATACAAGAAAAAAAGCAGACACTTGATTCTGGGGTATAGGAAAATAGATTCCTTTAAGAGGAGATTCTTGAAACTATTACATTTCCCTCAAATAAATAGAATTTTTACCATTCTACCATAAGGTTCATTATTTTCATTAAAGTCTACTGAGACTCAGAGAGAAAAGTATTCATAAACTCCAAAGGATTACATACACTGCTAAAATGAATTAGGTTTATTTTTCACACAAACATGTAATGGCTCTTCTCCCCTTGTAACTAAGGTTCATTGTCATATCATTTCTCTTAGCAAATCAGTGGACATTACTTGAGGTTAGAATCAAGTCAATTAATCAGGATCTTCAGCTGGTTACAGAAAATGGAAGTTTTCTGCTTGCCAGAACACCTGCGCTACTCAAATGGTCTTGGCGCTTAATTGTTTCCAGGTGCAGCACATGCTCATTCTGGGCTAACACAGAATTGTGAATTTCTGCTGCCAGAGGACCCACTTTGAAAGTTGGACTTCACTAGTAAGAGAATTAACCCTCAGTTAGAAGAGGTATCTATCTGTGCTGCTCAATCATTAAGATTGAGATTTGCAGAATATTCTTGATATTCAATTAAGGAACAGACTTTTTTTTTTTTTTTTAAGCTAACTGATCCTACCCTTGCAAGACTTCAAAGATCTGTGTACATGTGTTGGTGATAATTTTGTGAAGTTTACTCTATAAATATTTATTGAGCACCCTCTATGTTTCAGGACCTTGAAATACAGCAGTAAGCAAAACAAAGATTATTCCTGGAGGTTTTATTCTACTGAGAGAATTTTCTTCCTTCTTTCCTTCCTTTCCTCCCTTCCCTCCTTCCCTTTCCTTTCTTTCCTTTTTTTTTTTTTTTTTTTTTAAATCTTCTTGCCTACCTTCCTCCTTTCTGTCTTCTCTCTCTCTCTCTCTCTCTCTTATTTCCCTACTTTAAAATATCCTTAAGTAGGATAAACCTCTCTTTTTAGAATCTAGTTTCCAGGAAATAATTGCACCTAGTTTTATGCCTGCTTTGGAGTTTGGCTATGAGTGGATAGTCAGTTTGGTCTTGCTCTACAGTCTAACTTATCTCCAGTTTAGAGTACCAGGGAATAAGAAACCCTATTTTGGAACCCGGTCTGTTTCTTATTTTCTTACTTTATAAGAGATAATGTTTATACTCTGTTTTAATAGCCATTTTATATTTATTTCCCAATTGATTAGGACATTGGATCATCATTCACTATAGGCCTCTCCCACTGTATCCAGTTTTTTTTGGAAAAAAATAGTAGCCAAATTATATTTCAGAGAATCAGGATTTATACTCTTCTCCAGTGAAGAATGTGTGGTTTCTACCTCAAAGCAACAGATCACCAACAGAAACTTTGGAGGAATTTTGAGTTCAGTTTCCTTTGTTTCAGTTTTTACCCTGCTGTGTGGTATTACTAAGATCTATTCTCTGAGGAAGGGTAAAACCAGGAAAAGAAAGTATCATAGATTTAGGCAGTCATGGAGTCCACGTGATCAGCATTCATGAGGAGGATTGCTGATTAAAGGATCTAGTTCTTTGCTCATCTGTTTTCTTTCCTTCTTTCTTTTTTCTTTCTTTTTTTTTTTTTTTTTTTTAATTTCTCGTTATGCAAGTGTGTGCCTTCTAGCTTGTTTATAGTTAGAAAAAGATCAGAAACTTGAAAGTAAGTCTTATCTCTGATTAAGCCAGAAACAGACATCATAGGATTACTTCCCTTTTGGCTAAAGATCTTCATTTATACAGTAAGTGTTCTTCTCTTTTAGCTAGCTCTGTTTGAATTAGGAGATGAGAAAGGATGATGGTACAGGCAGGCAAACTATATCTCATTGTAAGGCTAACAACAAATAAATTACTAACTACTTTGGTATGAATCCATGATTATCTTAACTCTTTTGAATACTTCAAAAAATTGCTGTTTTTGTTATTGTTATTTTAAATAACATGTCAAAGCTGACTATTTATTGTTTACTTTCCAAAGACCATGAAGCTGTTTCTCAGGCAGAGCAGTTTGTATTATTTTGTAATGTATTTTTCTTCCTAGAGCATTTTAAGTGTTCACTGCATTTTCAGTTCCAAATATGTTAATGTTTAACTTAAACTGATTATTCTTTAGGGATTTAACCTAGTCATTTATATCTCTTTCTCTGCCTCTTTTTATACTACGTCATTTCTCTATATTGGCTTTTTTTTATTGTGTTTAACAGAAAACGAGTGTCTTCTGGCATATTAACTGCTATTACTCTAAAAAGAAACTAGTGGTTTACCAGAAATGGTGTCCATTATGGGTTTTCATAGTTATATGATATTTATTGCCTAATTGGCTAGGTCATTGGAAGGACAGTGGATAACACAAACACTGTTGGTGGTATATTCAATATCCATCCTTCCTTCTGTAACTAACAGAACTCTGGATTTCCTCCAAATGTTCACTCTCATTTCCCAGATGAGTCAAGCTTATTTCAGAGAGGCTTACCCCAGATTAGTTTAATGCAGTTATAGGGGTTCCATTCTCATTGCTTAATCATCAATATGTGGTGAAATTCTGGAAGTGATGAATGAGGAGAAATATACTCATGCTTTTCAGACACAGAAAAAAAGATAATCCCTTTGAATTTTGTCATATCTAAGTATTATTTTTATAATTGTTAAAACTCTCAAACATGCTTTCAAATTTTATATATTAATATAAGTGATTCTTTCAAGGACAACTGGCTACAAAGGAGTGCAGAGAGGTGGGGTGGAAGCTTATAACAATCGGGATGCTGATGAAAAAGATCCAGTAGAGAGGAAAAATTACGGTATAGAAGAGAATTAGGGAGGATTTCTGAAAGTAATATCCTTGAACAAGTAAGAATGGCTAAGAGACAAGGAACAAATAGAGAGATGGGTCTAGGTAGGAGCACAGTTAATCCATGCATGTTGTCAGTCAAAGGGTATTATGGGTACGCATGAAAGTAGGTGAGAACATACAGTTGTGGAATTCTTGAAAGCATTCATCTAATTGTTTCAATTTCTGAAATATTCTTATATTTGTATAATTTGTTCAGGGTCTCATCACTGATAAAGGCAAGAAACAGATTCAAACCCAGGGGTCCATTCATATGTTTTTCCTATAAGCATCATAGCATCTGAAAATAGGCTGGTGTTACAGACAATGCTGTCAAGGCAAGATCCCAAAATATCTACTTTCTTAACAAAAACTCAGTTATTTTGTGATGCAAATGTGAACAAATCTAGGCATTTGAGCATAATTGACTGAAAACAGTTAAAACAGTTCTCTTCTTCACTGTCCCAGCATCACTTGCAAATATAGGTGGTCCAATTCCAGACAATAAAGTACAAGTTTGTTGCAAATACCTCTGGAAATACTGCTTTCTTAATTAAAAGAGACCAGTGTGGTTAGTGCTATCCCTGTCTTACATTCTGCCTTTATAAATACATTGAACATTTATGATGGCTGGAGCTATAGCAGCCATCTTGCCATTGTTACAAAAGAGAAGAGGAGAGGAGAGGAGAGGAGAAATCCTGTACTTAGAGCCTGGTGAATTAGAAAGACGAATAAGTCTAGATTCCTAATGGCATCATAGGACAGCTGAACTGAATACAGACAAATAAATGACAGTTTCATTAAGTTATTACTATTTAGGTACTTGCTGCCTAATGAAGTTCTTACTGATATGGCTGGAATTCCATCCTTCTTTATCTTTTTGGAAAAAATAAAAATAAGCTAAAACTGTCAGTTACGATAGAATTCTCAAAACACAGATATTAATTATGAAGCTACTGCTCTCATGATTCTGCTGTGTTCTAAGAAATGCAAAATTAGTTGTAAATTTTTAATCTGGGTAGAAAATAAATCCTACCACTAAATGTTTAAGTAATGCTTGCCCCCTGTTCATTTAGCAATGTTATTCATTTCATGTACTGCTGACAGTCTGTTTTAAAATTCTTAAACTAAATTAACTTTATATTTGCTAGAATTAGGGGAAATTAGACATGAATTAAAAGTTTGAAAATTAAGACATGTGTCTAAATTAAAACCATGTTTTTAAATGGAAAATTTCTTTTAATACTACCTTACAAAATTACATAGATCAACTGGCATGCCAGGAACAGTATTTCCATGTATATTTTGATATAAGACTTTATGGTGTGAACTTGAATAATAATTTAAAAATTGATGCTGGCAGAGTGAAAAGAAGAAAGATCTCTTGGGTGTTTCCTAATTGTATTGATCCATTGAATCATCCAATTCAGAAGTTACTTTACTTATGTGTTTTGTTTTTGTTCTTTTGTTATGAGAGATGATAAATGGCAACATTGGTTAAACCACTTTGAATTGAATTTATTATTAATTCTAGCCAGTGTCCTAACTGATGAATAGTCAAACAATTCTGGAAAACACTAGAATTAACAATATTAAAGAATTTTTTAATTCTTTAATTCTAATGTTTGTTTGGAGGGTTAGTTTTAGTTTGTTTGTTTTTGTTTGTTTACTGCAGAACTTCACTAAGCCTTGAATATACTAAGGTACATATTGAATTCCCTAAGCCAAGAATAGAGTAGGTAGTGTTTTGTAAATTTATTTGACCATGGAAGTCGTTATCTTACAAGCCGCTCTCTCCACAGACACTCTCTAAAACACATATTAAGTGGATCTAGCGCTCACAGAATCAACATTCTAGCCCTGAAAGGGAAAAGAACAAGAAAGGGAAAAAAACAACACATCTAAAAACTCAGACATATGTGGTTTAAATCCAGTCTTCCACTAAACGCCATGTAGCTTTAGTTATGTGGTCTGACTTTTCTGAGACTTTGTTTCTTTGTCTGTAAATTGGAGGAAATAATATTCCTGTATAACAGTACTGGTCAGATAATTCAAATGTTGAAATTTGTTGAATATCTTGAACATACTGAGTACTGAGTCAGTGATGATATTCACAATAGTTATTTTATACTACCAGCAAGGTTAATGGATATTATTAAAGTGATATTTTAATATTATTATGTAATTTATCTATGCTAATCCCTGACCCTTAGGGGACCAATAAATGACTCCTGCCATCTTTGATAATTATTTTGCTCATGTTTTATATTATAAATCTGAGATTTATTGAACCTCAGGCAGGATAGAAACAAGGGACACATTTCAAATATGTTTGTTTTATTGTTGTTGTTGTTTTTCTGAATTATCCAAGTGCTAAGAGTGAAAAATTCCTTGGAACTTTAGATTTAGAGAGAATGCACTTGAGTTAGGGGGTTATAGTTGTTTGTTCAGTATTCAGCACAGAAATATTTTTTTTCATATACTAAATGGACGTGAAAAAGAATTTACTATTTGGTAGAAAAACAGGGAAGTTTCAAAGGATTTTACTGGCTTTCTACCACTGTGAGAGCTCTCACCTCACAGGGCAAGAATCCATTTTGGGAGTTACTTCAACTCCCAAGTATGCTCATCAAAATTTGCCCTCAGGGTGGGAAAATGGGCACTGGGAAAGTTTGTGGACCCAGAGGATACGTTTTAAACCAGACTAGCCAACCAAGGCTTACTACTTGGTCCCCATTATTTACCACTAGCTGCTGTGTGTTTCCATAGTGCCCCATTCTAACTGGGGGGACATGATGTCACTTCTGGTCTTTGGGCACCTGTATCAACTCAGCTGCTGTACCCAGCAGTCCTCAAAATATCTGAGCACTCCTCTTTTTTCTTTTGTACAGTTACCTGAGTAAATGGCCACAGATAACTTTGGAGTTGAACAGGAACACTTCATAGCTTTTCCTTACCATGCTGTTGCAAGGTCTGCCTCTTCTGTCAATTTGTTCCACATCCAAATGCTGACTCAAATCTGGGAACTGAGCAGTATATTGTCATATTTTATCCATACAATCACACACAGCTTCCTACATTTTCATTCTCGCCTTTTTATTATGGATGTTAAGAAGCACCTTTATTGGCTACCTATTTTTCCCCTGGCATTTTTAATATCTCCATGAGGATTCATTCCTATTGGCTGCCTTTCCATGCTTGCCTTCTGCCCTGCCCTTACAGTAACTGTAATCTCATGGATTCTTGGATTTAATTGTCACCACTTGGCCTGTTATTTCAGTGCCCCAGTGTCCCTGTTCACATGGAGACTAGCTCAGTGATAGCTAAGTTATGCCTGGACTGCAGAGGACATGGCTTTGGGTAGATGATATGTCCTCTGGGCTCTGCTGTGAAACATAATCCTGGGTCTTCTGGCTTTACCATCATGTACCCTTTCCAATATTCTCACTTCTTTAAACCCTATTTCTTTTCCTACCATCTTGCAGGGAAAGAAACAGAAGCAAGTTAGGCATTTATATTTCACTTACTGTGGGTCATTCTTATTCCAGGTTCTAGAGTCATTCTAGCAGCAAGTATGCCCTCTCCCCTGGGGTGCTTGTCACAGGTTATGTCCTATATCTTTGGAAGGACCCCCAAATTAATAAAATTTTAAATATTTAGTCTTACTTTTGGCCCCTTTGATGAAACATCCTAAAAATTCAATCTTTTCGATATTCCCTAGGCTCCTACCCATACATTCTAGTTAATCCTTGTATCATCTTCAGAGTGTAATCTCTTTCTTCCCTATCAGACCCAGCACATTCCCAACTATGTTGAGCTGCAATCAGCAGGATTTTGTATATTTCATTATATTATATTATATTATGAATCTAACGATTCATATTGTTAGATACGAAAATCAAAAAACAAGTGAATCCCTCTTATACATTGGTTTCTGCTTTCTTTCTAAATGTCACCATATAACCAGACTTATTCATGTTTCTCTTTCATTGGTTTTATTTTTATACTACAATTTTTGTACCTTTCTAAAAATGTAGCTCACTTTTTCGTTAATATTTGCTATTAACCATCATGATATAAAAACATTCCAATTTGGATTAATCAAGAAATGCCAGTATTGTTTTACAAACTTTCAATATACCATCTTTTTAAGGGATCATATTTTATACCCCCCTGTGTTCAACTATGATTGATTAAGAGGGAGCCCGATTCCAATGACTGCAGTATTGGAACTCTGTAGCCAATGTGGACCTCAATACTGGATTTGTTGCTTATTAGCTCTGTGACTTAGATATACTATAAAAACTCTAACGTAATTTCCACATCTTCATAAAGGGAATATGCTTGCTCTCTCATAGAGCTGATGTGATAATTTATGAAATAACTAGTACATTGAAAGCACTGAGCAAAGGACTTAGCATGGAATAAGTGCTCAACAAACACTACCTGCTAGAGGATTATAATGAGATGTCAAATCCTTTCTTACTCCCATTTAGGTATATGTCGTATGATCAAATCTCAGCTCAAATTTTGCTATTCATAAAATCAAAATAAAATATAGTTATAGCTAAAATAAGCTTTATTTTATAACCTCTCCTCTCCAGAGAGGTTTTTCTATACTTTGCTTAGATTGCTTATACACTTATTTTTTTTATATTTTGATATTCATATATCTTATATCCTAAGATATTATAGGTGTTGTTTTTGGGACAGACATTCTGGTTGGAATATTATTTTATGCTCTGACCCCATTCTCTATAGTGTCTTGTTACAAGTATTCAAACTTGTGTTCAAATGCTTGTATACAGGTGTTCAAATTATATTTTCTAAAAGAAATAAAGAGAACTAAATCTTAAATAATATTAATTTTATCAACAATAAAACAGTAATAACCATCCACCCAGTCTTATAATGACAGCAAGATTTAAATTATAAACGTGAAAACTGAATTGGGGAAAAAAGCAAACGTAGAAGTTAAGATAAAATTATATGCATTTGTCTCAAGGTTTCAGATTCTTAGTTTATTAGTGCTTATGCAATGAGTTTCATTACTTTCAAGGGCAAAGATGTAGGGAGATCATACTGTTGAATATTGCTGAAGTCAGCCCTCAAACAAGTGTGTAGTCCGTACCAAGTACTTAAGCTTTTAAATGAATCAGGCAAAAGACCATTTTTTTCAGCTTCATCCCTCCATATTTCATCATCTCTTTCTCCTTGCCTTTGTCTTATTTCTAAGCCTAAGTGAATCAAAAGAAAATAAAAATGTGCATTTGTCCTTACCATATGGGCCCTTTGCTAAAGCCTTTAATTAGCTGCTCCTTACAAAGAGGGAATTTGTATCTCTAAAATGTAGGATCCTTTACTTATCTAACTTTAAGTGGACAATGGGAACACAACAGTAGCTTCATTACTATTCCTCTTTTCCAGACAGCTTAATAAATGCATATCCACATTTAAGTACGAAATGCATATACATTTAATTTATGTATTAAAGGTGCCTCAGAATTATTGTTTTAGACTTTCCTTGGATATTCGTCCTCTTCTAAAAACAACTATTTCTTCTCTTTTTTATTTGCAAACTACCACGAAGCAGGAATGAGAAAATATTATTGACCCCACCTCCCACTTGTTTCTGGAGAATCAAAAAAAAAAAAAAAAAGGCAGTTTGATTGGTGTCATGGAGCAAGTTATAGCATCCTCACATTGAAAATGAAATCAATCAAGGGTTGCCTGGGTGGCTCAGTCAGTTAAGTGTCTGACTTCGGCTCAGATCATGATCTCACTGTCCGTGAGTTCGAGCCCCGCATCGAGCTGTGTGCTTACAGCTCAGAACCTAGAGCCTGCCTCAGATTATGTGTCTCCCTCTCTCTCTGCCCCTGCCCCTCTCCCGCTCAAGCTCTTTCTCTGTCTCTCTCAAAAATAAATAAACATTAAAAAAATGAAATCAATCAAGTACTACTATTTCCACTCACATACATAGACAGAAAGCATCAACAAAAATTCACTTTCCTACGTATGGCATTTGGATCTATGGTTAATGGTAACATAGATAAACTATAGTATAGTTTAGAATTGGACATTTTATTGGTTAGCAGTTAGTATAATCAGTTTATGAAATACATTTTTGTGTTTCTTTCTGTTCCAAAAACATTTTACCAAGTTTATCAATGATTATTTCTAAGTAATTGGAAGTAATACAGGTTTTACCTTATTCTTTATGTGAGAATAAACCAAGTTCAAGAAATTTCAAAGAACCACATAATCAGTGGGTACAGGTATTAAAAATATAAGTCAATATCTCCCTATTTTAATAGTTTACTTAATATACAGCTCCTGTTTTGCAAGAACAAACGTAGTATTTTTACTTTCTGTAGAAAGAAAAAATAAAGACTGAAAGAATAAAAAGTTAAACAAAAAAGGTACTTTGACAATCTCATTTATTATCATTGATATATCTGTGATCAATAATAGGAAGCATAACCAGCAGTAAAAGAACAGAATAGAAAAACTGTCATTAAATAACATGGATTCATACTACTGTGTTAGAGGCCATTCCTAGTTGAATTAAAACAATTGTTCTCGGATTATTTTTCTGTTTTCAGTCCATTCCGGACAAGAAACTGAATAGCCTAAGCACACACAGTACTTCCGGCTTACAGAATTAAGACCCCATTATTGCACTTAAAGAGTCCTTATCATGAAACTATTTTAGGACTTTACTACACTAATTATGACACGCTGATATTAATGTCAGCATGTACATTAGGTCACTGAAAAAGAGCAGAAAGTCCACAAGTATACAAATACGCATATGGTCAATGGATTTTTGACATTGCGCCACAGTAGTTCAGTGAGGGAGGAAGGAGTGTGCAGGGTTTTAGAAACCCACACCAGGTGGGCACTGCATGCCCGCATGACTCTCAATAAATGCCCCGCATACTAAGGCTTGAGTAAGCTTCCCTGGTTGGGAAAATTACCCAAGTGTTGTCATACGTCATTGCCAGAAGAATTAACAAATTCACGTGTGATTCCCTTGGGAGGAAATACTTGTAAACTTAAGCCTGTTTTCTCCTGGACTTTACCCCATATGCTTTTCCCTTTGATGATTTTATTCTGTATTCTTTCACTATCATAAACCATAACCATGAGTGTAACAGCTTTTCTGAGTTGTGAGTCCTTTTAGCAAATCTTTGAGCCTGCCGGTAGCCTTAGGGTTCTGGGACCCAATAGTTTTTTCACCAAATGGTATTGGAATTTCTGGATGTATATGGAGCCAAAACCAAAACCAAAAACTTAACCCTTACCTCACACCATAATTAAAAATCTATTTGGAATTGGTCACGGGTATAAATATTTAAGCAAAAACTATAAAACGTCTGAGTAGAAATATTAATAGAAAATGTTCATTAACTTAGGATAGGCAGTCATTCTTTATATATAATGCAGAAAGAAAAAATCGTGACAGAAAAAAAATTAAATTTTATGATATCCAAATTTAGAAGGTATTTTAACTGCTGTTGACTGAACTGGTTTACCCAAAATTCATATGTTGAAGCCTTCACTCTCAGTATGGCTGTATTTGGAGGTAGGGCCTAAAGAAGGTAATTGCTAAATGACTTAATAGGATTGAGGCCTTGATCCAATAGAATTAGTACCTTTATAAGAAGAGACACCAAAAAACTCATTCTTTTTCTTTTTCTTTCTTTTTTTTTTTTTCCCCTCTGCCATATGAAAACGCAGCAAGAAGGTAGCTATCCATAAGCCAGGAAAAGAGCTATCACCAAGAATCCAATCAGCCAGCACCTTGAACTTGGACTTCCCAGCCCCCATAACTTTGAGAAAAGAAGTTTTTGTAGTTTAAAACATAGACTCTGTAATACTTATTATAACAGCCAAAACTGATTAATATGGATGACAGAGGATTTTATATTCTAGAATAAAGAACCCTCACAACTCAGTAAGAAAAGTAGCCCCAACAATGGGCAAAAAAATTGGGCAGGACTTTTATTAAGAAAAAAGAAACACAGGGGTGCCTGGATGGCTCAGTAGGTTAAGTGTCCAACTTTGGCTCAGGTCATGATCTCACAATTCATGGGTTCAAGCCCCACATCGGGCTCTTTGCTGACAGCTCTGAGCCTGGAGCCTCCTTCTGATTCTGTGTCTCCCTCTCACTCCCCCCACTCACAGTCTCTCTCTCTCTTTCTCAAAAACAAACACTAAAAAAATTAAAAAAAATTAAGAAATATAAATTTTCAGTTAGCCCATGAAAAGACATTTAGCATCATTAGTTAAGAAATCCAAATTAATGCCTCAATGAGATACCAAGAACTAATCAGTAGAAAGGCTTTAAAAATACTAACAATACCAAGTGATGGAGAAAATGCATAACTTCAGCTTCATTCATTACTTCTATGAATTTAAATGATACAACCACTTTAGAAAATATTTGGCAATTTGTTACAGAATTTATTATGTACTTACTACATGGCTAAGCAATTCTACTCCTAGAAATTTATACAAAAGAGATGAAAACATATTTGTACAGAAAACCTTATATGTGAATGCTCATGGCAACTTTATTCTTGGGTCCCAAAATCAGAAATAATGTGTATATGTCTCCATAGGTGAACAGATAAATAAAATATGCCAAATCCATGCAAAATAATATAGTTGATAAAAAGAAATAAATTACCAATGTATAAAAATTACATGGGTAAAAGTCAGAAATATGAAGCAGAAAAAAAATCAGGCACAAGAAGTGTGCCCTTTGATTGCATTCCTGTGAAATTCTAGAAACAATAAAGCTAACTATCATGGCAGAAAAAAAGATCAGTTGTTTCCTAGTATGATGTGAGGGTGCAGGTACTGATTATGAAAGGGTAAAGATGTACTTTGGCAAAGAAAGAAATATTTTATATCGATTTGCATGGTATTTACCTTCCACATTTGTCATATTTTATTAATCCGTATGTTTAACTGGGTGATTTTTTTGTTTTTAAATGATACCTCCATAAGTTAGTTTTAAAAGGAGAGAGTGTAATATGAAACATGTGTATTTTATTTACATATGCAACTATTATCTCTGTTAACACGTGAGGTACTGCCACATTTAAAAAAAAATTAAGTTTATTTATTTATTTTGAGAGAGCACAAATGGGGTAGGGACAGAGAGAGCAGAGAAAATAGCAAGCAAGCTCTGCCCTCTCAGCCCAGAGCCAGATGCTGGGCTCAACTCAGGAGCTGTGAGATCATGACCTGAGTCCAAGGCAGATGCTTGGCCGACTCAGCCACCCCACCCAGGACCCCAGAGACACTTGCCAACATTGGCTGCTCCTGTACAGGGTAAATGTTTTGAGAAGGTTGTTTCATGGTGTACCTTAGTATGCTTTTTGAATTTTGAATTTATAAATGTGTTACCCATTGAAAAATTACATTTTTTCTTTATATTCCAGAACCTAACAACATTCCAGGAATAAAGTAGGTACCGTAAATGTACATTTAATTAAGACTATGAACTGGATCATGACTCACTGTTTACCACATATTGAACACATATTATAATGATAGCTTTCCACATACCTCAGAAGAAAATTATTTACTGGATAGTATTTCAAGCAAGTAATATTTTAGGATAATAATCGAAGAAAATTTTGGCAAATATCATTTGTTCTTACAGTATGCTACAAATTGGCATAAAGGAGCAGTAGCAATGAATCAGTACAATAGAAATCTTTAAAACATTGATGTAGTTTCTAGTTGGACAGAAGCCCTTATAATCAATCAAACAGAACATCTGTTTAAGTCAAGGCACATAACAGATAGTGGTAAAGATATATTTTTGTTCATAGAAATTTATAATAAAAACAATATGTAGAATTAGTTGACACATTTCTTGGGGCTAGTAAATTCCGTTATTCATTTGTTATGATTTTATATTCATTATCTTCTTTGATTCTGGAAACATTTATTAAATACCTACTGTGTGGGAAGCTACTTTTCCATCAATACAAAATTATTTTGCTCCTACAATAGCAGTTATAAATAAGTCAAATGACAGTAGAAAGAAATTAAATACAGATATATATATATATATACATATTTATATATATACATATATATACACACACACATATACATATTTCAAAATTATAATTTGGGAAATATATTTAAATATTAGAAAGTTTAGTTTTAAAACATAATTTTGAGAATATGTAGGAAGATCATTTATTCTGTTACTAATTTGCTTCTTTGAATATGTGCTACATCCATAATATTGCGAGTTTTTTTTTTTTCTCCTTATGCATTTTTCAAGGGACACTAACAAATTAGAATGTGTAAAAAAAGAAAGTGGCCTGTATAGTTAGTGGATAGCAACCTATGTTGCTGATAGTCAACTCTCCTAAAGATCACCAGAAAAAGTTGTGGATAACGTAAAGATGAATTTATTAGACTAACTTTAGGAAGGATGATCCAACCTTGAGACCATCTTAATAGTGTCTCAAAAAAGAAAAATTAGGGGAGGGCATCTATAGTGATTTAAGGCGTGGATTCAGTGATTTTAGAGTGGTGAACAGTGTGGATAGACAAAGTTTATGACAAGTTATCTTTGTATTAGTGGGCAGGGTGTGGTGGTGGTCTTGAAGAGAGCCTCGATCAGCAAAGTTTTCTTTTAATAAGTGAGCTATTTATGTAGGCTCGTGGCATTGCTTAGCACAGGAAAGAGTAAATCTCTTTTGTCTCAGAACTGTTTAGCACAGGGAAAGAAAGTATATTTGTGTTAGTTCTCTATGTCAGATGAATGGCAGTTTAAAAAACTGGGGCTTTTTAGTATAAATTTAACAATAGAATTCCCAGCTTGGATTACAGAAGAATGATGGTGATCATTAGTTTCTTAAATAAAAATCAATTGTAAAAAATTCTACAAGAGGGATTGAGCAACTGTAATAGTATACCTGACATAGTAGCCCCAGATTAATTTCTTGATGTCCTGAAGATAAGAAAAATTCTAACACTGTAGAAGTATAATAAATGTAAAAATGACTTGGAATCAGCTATATAAATTGTAAAAGAGTGCTGTTCTGTGTTTGTAAGTGTGCGTATTAATATAAAGTCACAAATTTTCAGTCATCTTTGTTTTACATTGTACTTAATACAGTATTGGATATTAATAGCATTCAGCATTTAACTGGTTTAAGGATTCAAATATTTTCAAGGAACTTTTGTGCCCTATAGGAAAAATAATCTTGGTATCTTTTCATATTGGAAAGTTTGACCTGCTATGAGACATGCCCTCAGTGAGGATCCAGTCCTCTTTGGTCTGTAAGAAAAACCACTGTGTTGGAGTAAAAACACTTAGATTTCTGATCTCTGCTTTGCTAATTAATTCTAGCTGTGTGAACCCCTTCTCATAATGACTGTCCTGCTTTAAGCAATTAAAAAGCCAAGTCATTAATGTTATTGACCTCAATGGTTCACTACTAAAATCTTTCTAATAATCTGAGAAAGAAATTGCATAGCATATCTGAAACATTATAAACTAGAACACAATTTACAGGCGAGCTAATATCATCTTTTTTTCCTTCAAACTTAAAAGAAGTTCACCCTGGAGATGTCTCACTTTGTCATCTCATATCTAGCATTGCTTAGATTTCTGCATTCCATTGTTCAGAGACTACAAATCTTTGGCTTCCTTATGTTAATGTGTAAATTAATATTTAAATTTGTATTTATAATACAAAATCCTGTGGAATCTGGTTTATAAGAAAAGCATATTTTAATAGTCTGTGTGTTTTTGTTCTTTCCTGTCCCAACGAATGTAAGCCATTGAGTTAAATAACTGCTGTGTTTCCCAATTCCCTAAGGTGTTTCAATTTGTACAAAGTAGGAAATGTTTTCTACCAAGTAAGACAATTTGGATTCAGGGCTTTTCTGGGCTGAATGGGGTACACACTTAATGTTGTAACTATTATTGTTCTTGCTATTTCATTAAAATGAGCTATTATAAAGTCTTTGAATTGTGTCCTAGCTAGATATTCCCTGATAAATATGTATAGAACTTTTTCATCTCTACATTTGTTATCTGAATAATTGTTTTCCATAATAACTCATGGTAACAAAAAGATTCCTGTGCCTTATTATCCTAGTGTCTTTAAGTTTCAATTTTATTCAAAATTATATATAGAGAATTCTTTTTTTTAAGTTTTTGTTTAAATTCAAGTTAGTAGACATACAGTATAACATTAGTTTCAGGTATACAATTTAGTGACTGAAAACTTCCATACAACACCCAAGTTGTCATCACAGCAAGTGCTCTCCTTAATCCCCAACCCCTGTTTACCCATCCTTCCATCCACCTCCCCTCTGTACCCATCACTTTGTTATCTAGAGTTAAGAATCTCTTTCTTGGTTTGGCTCCCTCTGTCTTTCTACTTTCCTTTTGTTTTTTGTTTTGTTTCTTAAATTCCACATATGAGTGAAATCATATTGTATTGTCTTTCTTTGACTTATTTTGATTGGCATACTACTCTAGCTCTGTCTATGTCATTGCAAATGGTAAGATTTCATTCTTTTTATGACTGATTAATATTAATTGTGTGTATATATATACACATATGTATATTATATGTGTGTGTACATCTATCACTTCTTTATCCATTCATTAGTCAATGGACACTTGGGCCGTTTCCATAATTTGGCTATTGTAGATAATGCTGGTATAAACATCTGGGTTAGTATTTGAATTAGTATTTTTGTGTTCTTTTGAGTAAATACCTAGTATTGCAATTATGGATCATAGGGTAGTTCTATTTTTAACTTTTTGATGAACCTCCATACTGTGGAGTCAACTTCCACATTGACTGTACCAGTTTGCATTCCCACCGACAATGTGAGAGGGTTCTTTCTCCACATCCTCACTAGCACGTATTGTTGCTTGTATTGTTTATTTTAGCCATTATTTGACTTAGTTTTTCTTGATTCTTTCCTCAGTCTTAAGGGCTTTCATGTCATGCACGTATAAACTTAATGCACCAAAGACTCAAGGAAACTCTCTTACATATCTTCGTAACCCCTTCTCTGTATTGCTCCCCACTCTGCACTGCTTCCCTGAAAAGTCTAGTCACCTCAGTTTCCTTGAACTCTGATCTCTGCCTCCTCAACTCAGCAAAAGATTGAAAGCATATGAGTTCATCCTCTGCACTGAGTCTTGGAGCACTATCACATAGCAGTAAGATAATAATTGTAGAGCTCATCACATTCATTTCTCTTTTCTCAGGAATGACAGTCCTGTACTGACCTTTGTCCAATGTCTGAAAACCATTGTTTATTTTTTTTTCTCTCTGGCTTTTTAATTGCTTAAAGCAGGACAGCATTCTTTTGGAAAATATTTCTTCATGAGCCAAAACATATCAGGTTGGAAGTTTCTGATGAAATTAAACATAAGCTTAATATATGAAACAGCAAAATGCCACTCCTAGGTATTTACCAAAGAGAAATTAAGTCATAGGTCCAGAAACAGCCCATACACAAATATTCATGGCAGCTTTATTTATAAGAGATACAATTTTAAATAATCCCAAAACCTACCAAACTTGAGTGGATTAACACATTTTCCTATATTCATATAATGAACTATTACTGAGAAATATAAGGATGTATCACTGATATACACTGCATTGAGGAATTTCAAAACCATTTTGCTAAATAAGGAGCCAGACAAGACAAGAGTGCATTCTCTATGATTCTATTCATGTAAAGTTCTAGAATGCACAAAACCAACCTACAGTGACAGAAATTGGACCGGTTGTTGCCAAGGGGTGCAGTTGGGAAATTGAACACTAAGAGCCATGAGGGATCTTTATAGAGTGGTGGAAAGTTGTCTTGTCTTGATTGATATAGTGACCACACACACACACACACACACTCTGTAAATTAAACATAAATACATTTTTAAATAAAAGATAACTTAGACCAGTGTGGTGGGATTGCAGATGAAATGAAGCATATGAATTTGCAAAATTTAATATATTTAAATAGACAGGATTTAGTGATGGAAATGACAGTAAAAGAATGGATAGTTTTTTTCCAAGAGTAACTCTGGGGTTTCTGGCTTGGGGAGAGGTACATTCACTGAAGCAGGAAACCCTGGACAAGAATTAGACTGGAAAAACCTGAGGGTAGCAGGTAGAGGGCTGTAGTTCCAACTGAAGTTGGAAGTACCTTTGATATATGCAAGTAAAGATGCCATGCAATCGATGGATTTATAGGATTGGAACTGAGAGGTATGTATTGGAGAATCTGTATACCATTAGCATTTAGGAATAATTAAACTATTAATGTAGATCAAGATATACCTGAAAAAATGAGAAGAGAAGTAGACTTTCAGGAATGGCAACTTTTACTGATATTTTAGGAGGATGCAGATAGAGGATAGATTTATTACTCTTTGGATTTATTCATTGATTCAGTAGATAATTTAGTATGCCTTTTATTTGCCAGATACTATTTATTGCAAGCACTAAGGATAAACTATAGATAAAATAGAGTCCTACACTTATGATCACAGATATAGAATGGAACCAGTTTGACCCAGTGTGTAATTTTTCCAACAGTTCATTCATTCTCTGTTGGTACATAATTAACATATTCATTTATTTAAGGTTGATTCATGATTAAGTTTCTATCATCCATATTCTAAACAACAACAAAAGTTAACAGACTGGAAGCATGATTTGAAGACTATGGAATCTGGATAATAGATAAGAAGGTATATAAAAATAAGGAAAGTCTATATTATGATTATAACAAGATTATTATTTCAGAAAGAAAAAATAGTAAAGGGTAGTGAAGATGTCTTCTCATGTCTTGGACATAGCATGGTTGCTCCTAACTCTAATCCTAACTCTACGATGCACTAAACTTTATGTTCCATCCATATTCAAAGGCACTATATGGAGTCCTTTTCATTTCATACAGAAGCTGGCCACATACACACACACACACACACACACACACACACATACACAGACACACACACAGACACACCAGTTGCTCTGCTGACCTTAATGTACCATCCTGCTCTTCCTTTGTATTGTTTTAAATTAATGGATAGTCAAATTACCAAACATTCAAGTAAACTGTCTTTCGACCAAAGAAAAAATACTTTGTAGAAAATAGAAATCAAGATCGGGACAGGCTTATTTTCTTAGAGAAATTCAACAGCTGTCTCAGGGAAAGAATACCTCAAAGGCAAAAAACATAATATGAACATTTAGAATATGTACGCACATCATTTACCTATAAAACAGATAAATTTATAATCTCTTGTGAAATAATGAACAGTTAACACAGAAACTTTTAAAAAATGATTAAATGTTGCAATTATATTTAAGAAAATAAAATAAATGTTCATTATAGCATTAAATTAAAACTGAGCCCGTTGAAGTGGCAGATACTTTCTGGAAGCAAAATAATAGGAGATGTTCATTAATCATACAGCCAGAGCAACAGCAAATGGAAAAGACACAGACCCAGACATGCAAACTGTCCTCTTATAGCAGAAAACTGTGTTCCTTTGACAAACATCTCCTGCCAGTTTCTTGACATATTTACAATTCTAGTTTTATTAAAAATACTTGTACAACTGTTCTGAAGAGTCAGTATTGCATTCACTTATTAAGTAGTTCTAATGCTTAATGTACTTGCTATAAAATAATTTCTGATATTCAACTAAGAGCTCCCTTAGTTTATATTTGTTCTTCAACTAAAATATATCTCACTATGATTACCATATTTGCGTAATTTGCATCAACATGTCAGTTCATACACAGATCCTCACCCAAACACATATGTTTTTTTTTTTTTATTGTTCCTTTGTTCCTTTCAAAAAATAGCTGTGTTGATCATCATTTGCAACTTATTTTGCTAAGTGGTTAAAAGTAGGATGAGGGTCCTCAGATATAATGGTAAATATCATAGGTCAGAGTCAGTTGCCTGTATTCAGTTCCTAGTTTCATGATCTGGTAAATGTATGATCTTGAGTAATTTTTTTAACTTACTAACCTTAACTTCATTATCTGTAAAATGGAGAGAATACTGATCATATTACCGAGCCTTTTCCAGGCAAAGGTCTAATGTTAATGTATTAACTCATTAATCCCCTCAATTACTCTTATGAGATTATTATCATCAGTATTTAGTTTAAGATGAGAAATTTGAAAAACCAAGGAAAGAAATAATATGCACTGTGCTATATACTTTGAATCAGGTTATGGTGACTTTATTTAATCACAAACACTGAACAGTGTCAAATCCCACAGCCCCACATGAGATCTACCACTTATTAGAATGCCTATTCCATAGTATGAGATCCAAAAATATCCATCTTCCCATTTGTTGTGAGGGATTGGCTGCCTCAGATTTTTCAGCTCATGAGGTAGTAAGCATCCTCTTTCTTCTTTGCATGTGAAGTTTTCCTCTCTCAAGCTTCAGATATAGTCACAATGTCAAAAATATAGAATTACCAAGAGTAAAGTATTAAAGTTCATTTAGATCCTCCTCCCAGTTCCAATCTAAATATAGTCATTATAAATGATTTAATGTGTTTATATGAAGTTGTTTTTACATTCTCTACTCACATACACATAGAAGGTCGTATACAAATACCTTACTTTCATTAAGTAATTTGATCATCATACAAATATGAGATTGTACTATATACTCTTTAAAGAAACTTCTTATTCATCATATTTAAACTAAAAGTCAGTTCATCTGTTCCTCCCATCTTCTACCCCTGCCTTTGTATCACCAGTCTGTTTGTTCTCTGTATCTGTAGGCTTGTTTGTTTGTTTATATATTAGAGTCCACATGTAAGAGACATCATAAGATATTTGTGTTTCTCTGTCTGACTTATTTCACTTAGCATAATGCCCTTGAGGTCTGTTTATATATATACTATTTTTTATCTTATTTAAACCTTATTTTGGTAAGCAGGTGTCCTGTTTAGGTACAGCCTGTAGCTTCTAGAGGCCTTCAGAAGCTGTATTAAATGTCTGGCGGTGGGTAGATAAGGTGCTGCTGTGGGAAGGTATAGGGGAGAAGAGGGATCAGCCTTCAGGGCCTTGCTGGCGATGCTGCCACAGAAAAATGGGCCTCAGCTGCTGTTAGATGAGGATCTTAATGCCAAGTGTCTGCTGCTCAACCCCTTTCCGGATCCCTTGGTCAAAGAAATCAGACTTTTCTTGTTTTCTTTTGTCTTTTCTTTTTTGCTGTTGTTGTTGTCTTTAATGTTCATTTTTTTTGTTTTCTCATTTGTTTTCCCGTCCAGAAAACGGGAGAGGTTGGAGGGTTCCTGACACTCAATTAGATACATATGGGACATGAAAATGAAACCCATATGAAAATGAAACAGCTGTCCCTGTTTAAGTCTTGTGCACCCTCGCCAGTCTACCTTCATCCTTTTACTCTTCAGAGTCCTTTTGTAGTTGTCTTTTGAATTATTTCTAAGGTATTTAGTTCAATTTAGAGCGAAAGAACAGGGGAAATTGGTTCTACACTGTCTTACTCCAGAACTGGAAGCTCATAGCATCTATTTTTAATTGTTTTTTTGTCATGAATGTTGCTCTTAGTTTTATTAAATCCTCTCTTCCACATCTTTTGGGTTTATTCCATTGCTTTTTTAAATTACTGACTTTAATTTCGAGCATGTTCCGTTAAATCTGGTTTTAAAATAAATTTGGCATTGGACGTTTTTATTTTGCATAGAAAACAAATGGGGTCATGTCCCAGAATTTTTATGTGCAGGGCTTTCAAAGTCTTTTGAAAAAGAAAACTCTAGTTCACCAAGTGAAATGCAGGCATTATTTTCCATAGACGGAGTTGACAGTGGAAAGGGGCAGCCAGCCAGGAACTGCCTTCACACTCCTTTTTCTTCTAGGAGTGGCCCTGTGACTATTTCTGGCCAGTAGAGTGTGAGCAGAGGCTTTTGTGCCACATCTGCCTAGTCAGTAAAACCTCTAACACGTGCAAAAACACAGTGCAGAGCCTATTAGCCCAAATTCTCAAATAACTCTTTGAAAGTTGACTTTCTTTGTTTATACACTCAGTACTTACCTGAAAAAGAAATGAACTTCAATTCTATATATCCCTATGTACATGTTTAGATCTATAATATATAAAGCTTGTTTGCAGACTGAATGATACCCTCATATGCAGATGAGTTATTCACAAGAGCCTTTCTTTAACTAAAAGACGTAATATTTTGATTAGTACTTCAGTATTATTTTCTAATTGCATTTATTGCATTTAAAAATTTAACATTAAAAATCTGCTCTTCGGGATGTATTGATATCATCTTTATGAATCCATACACAATTCCTGTTACTAATATTGCATAGGTTTTAGGGAAAAAAGAAGAATCTATGTAACTAGAGTACATTGTTCATGATTTATCTCTTAGATCAAGCTTACTAATAGGCAATTTATTTAGTCTGTATCCTTACTAATTTTTTTCCACTTTTGCTATTGATTTCCAAAAGGAGTATGTTAAATTTTCCAAATACAGTTATATATTTGATGATTTCAATTTTGTCTATATATTTCAAAGTAATGGTTAAATACATTAAAATCCACAGATATTATATCATTAATGCGTTTTTCTCTTTAGTAACATTTTTCTCATATTCATTTTCTCAAATACGATTTTATTTAATATTAATAAGTTAATTTTTGCTATATTTATGGCATTTAAAAATCATTGTCATAAGAACACTCTAGAGACATCTACCATCGTAACAAATTTTTAAGTGCTCAATACGGTACTGTTAGTTCTAGACACAATGTTGTAGAGCCAATTTCTAGAACCTCTTCATCTTGTGTAACTGAAACTTTATGCTCACTGAAAAGCAACCACCTCCCTTCACCCCTGGCAGATATCATGCCACTTTTCATGTTTATGAATTTGACTTTTTACATATAGTGGGACCATGTAGCATTTGTCCTTCTGTAGCTGGTTTAATTCACTTAGCATAATGTACTCTAGGCTCATTCATGCTGGTGCCTATGGAAGGATTTTCTTTTTTTTTTTTAAGGCTGAATAATCATCCATTGTGTATTTGTGTGTGTGTTTCTCTGTGTGTATGTGTTGTGTAACCACATTCTGTAATTTATTCATTGATCAGTGGACATTTAGGTTATTTCCATATCTTGGCTCTTGTGAATAATACTACAGTGAACAGGGAACACATATATTTCTTTAGGATCCTGCTATCAATTATTTGGGGTTTATACCCAGAAGTGGAACCGATTGATCATATGTTCATCTATTTTGAATTTTTTTTTTAATTTTTTTTTTCAACATTTTTTATTTATTTTTGGGACAGAGAGAGACAGAGCATGAACGGGGGAGGGGCAGAGAGAAAGGGAGACACAGAATCAGAAACAGGCTCCAGGCTCCGAGCCATCAGCCCAGAGCCTGACGCGGGGCTCCAACTCACAGACCGCGAGATCGTGACCTGGCTGAAGTCGGATGCTTAACCGACTGCGCCACCCAGGCGCCCCTTGAATTTTTTTTTTTTTAAAGGAAGATCCATTGTGAGTTCTATAGTGACTGCACTATTTTACATTACCATCAACACTATGCAGAGGTCCAATTTATCCACATCCTCTCCAACACTTGTCATTTTGTGTCTTTTTTATAATAACCATCCTAACAATGTGAGATAACTCATTTTGGTTTTGATTTGAATTCATTGATAATTAGGGATGTTGAGCATCTCTTCATATATCTGTTGATATACACATGTCTTCCTTGGAGAAATGTCCTTGCAAATCCTTTGCCTTTTTTTAAAAAAATTTTTATTTGAGCTTTTTCTTTTGAGATGTACGTGTTCTTTACATATTTTGGATTTTAACTCATTATCAGATATATGGCTTGCAAATATTTTATCTCATGAAAGTTGCCTCTTCACTCCTTTGATTGTTTCCTTTGCTGTACAGTTTTGTTTTGTTGTTTTTTTTTTTTTTTTTGGTTTTAGTTTTATATAGGCTCACTTGTCAATTTTGCTTCTGTTCCTTTTGCTTATAGTTCATTTCCAAAAATCATTGTTATGAGGCTTTTCTTGTACATTTTCTTCCTGGAGTTTTAGAGTTTCAGACCTCACACTTAAATCTTTAATCCAGTTTGTATTGATTTTTATGTATGGTGTAAGATAGGGGCCCAATTACAATGTTTGCCTGTAGATATCCAGTTTTCCAATATCATTTGTTGAAACTGAATGCTTTCCCCATTGTGTATTCTTTTTTTTTAATGTTTATTTTTGAGAGAGAGAGAGAAAAAGTACAAGCAGGGGAGGGACAGAGAGAGAGAGAGGGATACACAAAACCCAAAGCAGGCTCCAGTGTCTGAGCTGTCTTGCACAGAGCCCAACATGGGGCTCGAACTCACAAACAATGAGATCCTGACCTGAGCCAAAATTGGAAGCTGAACTGACTGAGCTACTCATGCACCGTCCCCATTGTGTATTCTTGACACACTTGTCAAGTAACAGTTGCCCTGGTTACCCTAATTCCAAAGTCAGACAAAGATGCTATAAGAAAAGAAAATTAAAAGCCAATATCTGTCATGAACATAGGATGTAAATATCTTCAACAAAATACTAGCAAACCAAATTTAACAGCACATTAAAAGGTTCATGCATAATAATCAAAGGGGATTTATCCATAGGATGCAAGGATCGTTCAGCATGTGCAGGTTGGTAAACACGATACACCACATTAACAGAATGAAGGATGGGGCGCCTGGGTGGCCTAGTCAGTTAAGCATTCAACTTCAGCTCAGGTCACGATCTCTCGGTTCATGGGTTTGAGCCCCACGTTGGGCCCTCTGCTGACAGCTTAAAGCCTGGAGCCTGATTCAGATTCTGTGTCTCCCTCTCTCTCTGTCTCACCCTTGCTCAGGCTAGTGTCTTTTTCTCTTAGAAAATAAGTAAACATTAATTTAAAAAAAAAAAAAAAGAATGAAGGATAGAAATCACATGATCATTTAAAAAGATGCAGAAAAACCATTTGACAAAATTAAACACTGTTTCATCATAAAAACACAGAACGTACTAGGTAGAAAAAGGATGTTCTTCAACATAATATAGGTCCTATATTAAAAGTTACACATATTAACTTTTTAGCTATTACCACAGCCAACATTATATTCAATGGTAAAAAACATAAAACGTACCCCCTTTTTTTTGAGAGAGAGAGAGAGAGAGAGAAGGTGGGGCTGAAGGAGAAAGAGAATCTTCAGCAGGCTCCATGCTCATCACAGAGCCCAACATGGGGCTTGATCTCATGATCGTGAGATCATGACCTGAGCAGATACTGAAAGTAGGAGGTTTAATAGACTGAGCCACCCAAGTGTCCCAAACTTTTCCTTTAATATCAGGAACAAGACAAGGATTCCCCCTCTCACCACTTCTATTCAACATAGTACTGGAAATCCTGGCCAGATGACTTTGGCAAGAAAAAGAAATAAAAGGCGTATGAGTCAATAAGGAAGAAGTATAATTGTCTCTTTGTATATGATATAATCTTATATGTAGAATACCATAAGATGCCTCCAAAAAATTGATAGAGCTAATAAAAGAATTCAGCAAAGTTACAGGATGCAAAATCAACACGTATGACATTGCACTTCTTGCTAACAACAGTGAAGTGTCAAAGAAATTAAGAAAATAGTCCCATTTATAATAGCATTAAAAGAATAAAATACTTAGGAATAAATTAACACAGAGAAGTGAAAGATCTGTACACAAAAAATTTAAAACATTGATGAAAGAAATTGAATAATATATTCATAATTTGAAGAATTAATATTGTTAAAATATCCATACTACACAGTGATCGATTCAATGTAATCTCTTATCAAGATTCCAATGTCATTTTTCACAGAAATAGAAGAAAAATAATCCTAAAAGGCATATGGAACTACAAAAGGTCCTGAATAGTCAAAAGAAATCTTGGACAAGAACAAAGCTGTAGATATCACCCTTCTTGTCTTTAAAATATATTACAAAGCTACAGTAATCAAAACAGAATGGTGCTGGCATAAAAGTAGATATATAGACCAGTGGAACAGAATAGAGAGTGCAGAAATAAATCTACCCATATATGTCTTCAACTATGTTTCCAAGAATACACAATAAGGAAAGGGATAGTTTGTTCAATAAATGGTGTTGGGAAATCACAAAATGCACATTTAGAAGAAAGAAATTGGACCGTTATCTTACACCATATACAAAAACCAACTCAAAATATATTAAAAACTTAAACATAAGACCTCAAACTATAAAACTACTAGAATAAAACATAGGAAAAAACTTGATATTTGTCTGGGCTACAGTTATGGATATGACTCCAGATGCACAGGCAGCAAACTAAAATAGACAAGTGGCATTGCATCAAACTGAAAGCTTCTGCATAGCAAAGGAAATAACACAGTGAAAAGGCAACCTAAAGAATGGCAGAAAATATTTGTAAATCATACATCTGATAAAAGGTTAATATCCAAAATATATATGGAACATGAATCAATAGCCAAAAAACAAATAAACTGATTAAAAAATGGGCAAAGGACCTGAATATACATCACTCCAAAGAAGATAAACAAATGGCCAACACCTGTATAAAATGGTGCTCAACATCACTAGTCTTAAGAAAAATGCAAATGAGAAGGGAAGCAAAAATAATATAAAAACAGGGAGGGGGACAAAACATAAGAGATTCAAATATGAAAAACAAACAGAGGGTTACTGGAGGGGCTGTAGGAGGGTGCATGGGCTAAATGGGTAAGGGGCGTTAAGGAATCTACTCCTGAGATCATTGTTGTACTATATGCTAACTAATTTGGATGTAAATTAAAAAAATTTAAATTAAAATTAAAAAAAAGAAAAATGAAAATGAAAATTCAAATCAAGATGAAAGATTATCAGTTATTATCAAGAAGACAAAAGATTACAAGTATTGGTAAGGAGAAAAGGAAACTCAGATACAATGTTGGTAGTAATGTAAATTAGTACAGTCATATGGAAACAGTATTCAGGTAGCTGCCCCAGTAATTAGAAATAGAACTACCATATGATCTAACAATCCTACTTCTGGCTATATATTCAAAGGAAATAAAATCACTGTGTACAGATATGCCTGTACTGTCATTGTACATCTACAAGATATGTGATGTTCATCACAACATTATTCACAACAATCAAGATATTGAAACAACTTAAGGGTCCATCAATGAATGAATGGATAAAGAAATTGTGTGTGTGTGTGTGTGTGTGTGTGTGTGTGCGCGCGCGCATATGTTTGTGTGGGTGTGTGTGCACATGTATATATGTGTGTGTGTGTTGGAATATTATTCAACCTTAAAAAAGGAACCCTTAAAATGTGCAACGACATGGATGAAACTGGGGAACATAATGCTCAGTGAAATAAACCAGACACAAAAAGAAAAATACTACATGATTTCATTTATAAGTAAAATCGAAAAAAATTGAACTCATGAAAGCAGGGAATACACTGGTGACTATTGTTAAAAATACTGTATTTTACACTTGAAGTTTTCTAAGCAAGTAGACCTTAAGTATTCTCATCACACGCAAACAAAAAGTAGTATGTTAGGAGTCGTGAATGTTAATTAGCTTGATTGTGGTAATCATTTTGCAATATATACATGTATCAAGACATCACATTGTATACTTTAAATATATATAATTTTTATTTGTCAATTATATGTTATTAATGTTGAAGGAAAAAACATACCGACAGACAGTGGAATAGAATAGAGAGCACATCTGATCTTAGACAAAATTGCCAAGAATGCACAGTGAAAAAGGGATAGCCTCTTTATATCATTTGTAGTTAAAATTTCCCTTTTAAAAATTGATAATGTTTAGCTGTACATAGCTACACATATATTATGATAAAAACATGTAGCTGTGGAAGGAACAGAGCTTAAAGAATGAAGAGTTTTACAAAGTGTAGTTGAATTTCCAGTGAATATATTATTGGTTCCCACTGTCTTGTTTTAGTAACACAAATATCCTGGATTTGTTTTTTATCACTTCCATGATTTCTAAGTACATTCATAAGTTTTAAGTACATTCATTTTATACACACACACACATATATACACATATATGTATGTGTATGTGTATATATATATATATATATGTATATATATGGTTTCTAAGAATTTATAGCATTGAGGTGAATATTTTCATACTTTTATAAAAGAAATCTACTTCAAAAACTTACCTTTTTGATAAAAATGAAGGTTGTAAATTTATCCATATTGTTACTTTTGCTACTATATATGACTACAATATATGTACATGTCTGTTTGCTTAACCATTCTCCTACTGAAAGATATTTAGTTTCCAATTTATTACTATCAGAAACAAATCTGCTAATTGATGTTTTGTCCTTCACTATTTTTAATACATGTATTCCTTCTATTAGATACATACACATGCACAAGCACACATGTACACAAAGGAGTGGGTTTTCTGAGTTATAGGTTTCATGCAATAAAACTTTTACTTAAAATAGTTGTCACAATAGTTTCTGAAGTGTTGTGTCTACTTACACCCTAGTCAGCACTGTATATGACACTGGCATTCCTTTAAATAATTTTAATATTTATTATTTAACTATAGATATAAATACTGATACAGAAAGCAATATATACCTGTATATACATATATATGTATATACATTTACACATATGTTGATACTAAGATATATATTAGGAAGAACTGAATATTTTTAATATTCTCCAGTCAGCATTAAACAACTTGGCAGTGTAGATCAAAAGCATTAACTTCAAAACATTGGCCCATATCCTAGGTTAATTTTTTTAAAAAAATTAGGCTTATTTGCAAAGATTCATTCACAAGATTATTTACTGTGTTCTGTATTTCTGGCAAAATTTGGAAAAAATACCTTTCTAAAATTACGTTGTTATAGACATAACAACATATGACAACTTGTGACATAATAACAGCATTCTGATATTTTATTAAGTCAAAACTGGAAATTGTAAACATTACTTATGAAATAATTTTTTTTTCATAAAACATCTAGGAGTTCATTGCTAGTTATATCGCTGTTTGTTTCCAGGCCTTGGTATTTGATTTTCTTTCTACCTGAAATAATCTTCCTTGATTTTCTTTAAAATCATTCAAATTTCTATATATATATTTTTTTCTAGACCTTAGAGCAAGATTAAACTGTAATTTTTGAAGTTATTTTTTCTTATATGATTACTTATGTCTTCAGAATATTTCCAATAAAACGTAATTGAAGGTGTTGAGTTAAGCCAGATCCTCATTAAATATTTTTCAGCCATTTATACCAGAGACATATTTATCCATTAAACCTTGGATGGTTTACTGATATTGTTGATAATGTTAATATAGTTATCCTACAACTGGGCCTCTGTCCATAGTCAAATAATTTAACAGCATCAAAGGAATTAGGTAACCATAATTGCTCAGAACATTAATTAAATGTCTGGCAGAATTTAAAATCTGAAATGTTGTTTAAAAATCTATTCAGTTTTGGTTGTGTTACAAATATATTTTGTTTTTCTGCATTGCAGATGTTGTCGAATTCATCTGTACTTAACACAAGCCAATATCAATCAAATATTAAAGCAATTTCAGCTAGTAGCTTCAGAATTTGTTGTTTTGATAAGAATAATATTATATTAACAATTAACAATATAACTTCTGAGAGAATTATCATAGTTTTTTTAACCTCATAATAGTATTTATCCAACATGATCAATAATTACTGATAAACTGAGATAATCCCTCTCCATTCAAGCATATGTATTCAGCACATAAATGTATGATGAAATAAACAAAAAAGTATCATTGTTTTTATTTTAGTAATTTGTTTGAATTTTCTAACTTAAAATATTTTATGACCTATAGTCTTCAATTGCAATGCACATTAACTGAATAGAAATTTTAGATGTGACACAAAATGCTATTTGTTTTCTATTTCATAGATTAGATTCTATAATGTTCCTTTGAGATCTGTTTTATTGACTTTTTATTCTTATGCAAAGTCATATGAATGGATCATAAACCACAACAAAATTATCATCAGTGTTTAAAACAATCTACATTTCTAAAAGGCCGCAGACAGCTATTGGAGTTACACAACCTTGGTATGCAATAGATCTTACTCCTACTATTGATACTTGAAACATCCTGGTAGCCCAGGAACCAAAGTATTAAAATATAATTTACATGGTTTAATATTTTGTTTCTTATATTAATTTTTAAGCAAGTGTTTTTTGGAGACAGTGAGATACAGCATTCTCCCCGTTCCTGTACTTTGCTCTTTCCTCCCCTGATAAAAGTACTACTTACAGTTCAAGCACTTGTTTAATTTCCCAAAACAAAACCCTTGAGGCATAGTAACAATTTCTAAAATCCATTTAGGAAGAGATAAATATATTTTTAAAAATTCACCGTCAAATACAGAAAAGTGATCAAAACTTCTACTATCTTTAAATTCTCCTGGATATGAAAATACTTTCATAGTTAATTATGAATTTTTCAAAGAGGTTAGTTATGCAACAATAAAATTATAGTTTCTCTGAGCAGAGCAAAGATATTTCCAGAAAATTACTGCATGCCTGAAGAAGAAGGAAGGAAGGATGGAAACAAGGAAGAAGCAAAGTTAACACATTTGACTTAGAAACTGTTCATGAATGGGAAAAAAGGAACAAAATTGGATGGCTTCAGAACAAAACTTCTTAGGCATGTACGCATAATAACATTTACAGTTAGCTTCCATTTTGTTAGATTCTGGCATCACCACTTAATCAAGGTTTCTGAAGAAATGTTCATCCAGCCCTTAAATGATAAAGATTTTGCTTGAAAATATGTATCCAGATGTCTGCTATATGTGATTTAGGATGGGAAATACATATTTTATTATTCTAATATATTTGTGATATTTTAACATTTTATAATTTAAGGTAGTATTTAAAGTCCATCAAAGTTGAGCAACTTACTGAAAAAAAAAACTTTTATCAATGGAAATTATATCGCATATGTATCCTATATTTAGGAGGAATAAATGGGCACTTTTTTTTTTATTTATTGAGAAAGACTCAAAATAAACTTTCTCATTCACTGTGGTACTTTATAACTCAATTTTAAAATCATGGTTTAGTTGCCTGTTGTAAAAAGGTCCCATTCCAGATACGACAGTGCGTGCCAAATTTAAAGCTGTGCTCAAATCACCAGCTATGTAAAATCAAATAATGAAAACAAAAATAACTACATTCATATATAATTAAATAGTGTTTAATTTAAAGTATAGAAAAACCCATATTTCAAATATATTTTAAAAAGGAAATTTTTTAAAAAGACTTTTTTTCTGAGCAGTTCTATGTTGACAGAAAAATTGAGCAGACGTACAGAGATTTCTCACGTATTCCCTGTCTCCACGCTCAGACTTCTCTATCAACATCTCCTAGAATGGTACATTTGTTACAACTGATGAACCTACACTCATAAATTAAATACGTTTAAATGTACCAGATAATAATAAACCATTATTGAAGTGCATTTATTTATGTATTTTCCTACCTATGTATATGATTCCTGTTTCTCCCCTACTTGTTTGTTATTCAGTCTTTTTATTTATTGGAAGTCTCCTTTGTGTAAAAGGAGTGTTTCATTGTAGTTTTAGTGTGCTTTCCCTGGTTAATATTTAGGTTGATATTTATTGATCATTTTGTGGAACAGAATACTTGGAAAAATTCTATGTGTAAAACACTGTTGTAGGAATTGGGGGAAAATGTGATAATATAGATAAGAATTCCTGCCCCAGGAAGCTGATATTCTATACAAATACCTGCTTGCCCATTTTTATTGAGGTTTAGACATTATTAGTATATACTGAATATTAGTATTTTATCAGCAGATATTTTCTCTCCAATTGCTGCTTTTATTTTTACTTACTTTTTGTCCTGAACTTGTATCTTTTGATACACAGAACTTCTTCATATTTTCAGTTTTATCTACATTTTCCTTGAGGATTTGACCTTTTGGTGTTTTTTTTTTTTAATTTTTTTATGACATTTATTTATTTTTGAGAGACAGAGTGAGATAAGGTGAGAGTGGGGGAGGGGCAGAGAGGGAGACACAGAACCCGAAGCAGGCTCTAGTCTCTGAGCTGTCAGCACAGAGCCCAAAGCAGGGCTCGAACCCACAAACCATGAGAGCATGACCTGAGCTGAAGTTGGATGCCTAACCGACTGAGCCACCCAGGCACCCCAACTTTTGGTGTTTTTTAAAAAGAAGTCTTTCTTATCTAATAGTATTTTTCCATAAGGTTAATCTTTTGTCCAAGTACCACTGATTGTTTACCCATTTTGTGCCAGAGATTGAGTATATAAACTTGGGTCTATTTCTGCCATCCAGTTTTTATCCCCTTTTATTTGTTGTCTTCCTGTGCCAATAGTATGTTCTCCAATTATCAAAAAGTGAACATATCTTGTAGGGTAAGGTACCATTACTTGTTTTTCATCATTTGTCTCATTGTGGCATTGTGGCTTTTTAAAGACCATCATTAGCCTATTAAATAAAGCTGTAAGTTCTTTCAAAAAAAAAACAACCCTATTGTCATTGTTTTTGAAATTGCACCAAATCTATAGATAAAATATGGAGAATTGAATCCTAGAAACAGACTTATATAATGACAGTGTTTTATTATTCCAAATGCATATATATCATTAATTTTAATACACAATTTTGTATTTGTGTTTTTACTTTCTTTTGAAAAAAAATTTAGTGTTTTTTATTTATTTTTGAGAGAGAGACAGAGTGTGAGCAGGGGAGGGGCAGAGAGAGAGGGAGACACAGAATCCAGAATCCGAATCTGTGTTATTAGCACAGAGCCCCACACGGGGCTGGCTGAACTCACCAACATGAGGCCATGACGTGAGCTGAAGTCAGATGCTTAACGGACTGAGCCACCCATGCACCCTTGTGTTTTTACTCTTTTAATGTGGTATTATTTAATGAGAAGTTACTCTTTTCTTCCAATATATGAAATTTATTGTCAAATTGGTTTCCATACAACACCCAGTGCTCAACCCAAAAGTATTGAGGAGAAGTTACTTTTAATGTTCATGTAATACAACTATCAAGTTTTCCTATATGTCTAATGTTTTTTTTTTTAATTTAAGAAATCTTTGCATACCATCATATTGGGAATATATTCCTCCAAGCCTTTCTTTTTGTTTGTTTTTATTGTTTTTCTGTGGGCATTTACATCTCAGACTGTTTAGAACTGATTTTTGTGTATGGTGAGAAATAGGGATCAAGTTCTGATTTTTTTCTCATAGATATCCTAATAACCCATCCAGATTCCATAAAGAATCCCTTTTATTTTTTTCTACACTGTCATCAATATTTTTAAAAATCTGTGTCTGGACTTTGAGTTTAACCAATCAGTCTGTCCTGTACCGATATCACATTTTGTAATTAATACAGCTTTATAATAATCTTAATCTGATAGTACAAGTACTCTAGCTTTGTTGTTCTTCATCAAGATTGGGATTGCAGGGGTGCCTGGGTGGCTTAGTCAGTTAAGCGTGGGACTTGGGCTCATGTCAGGATCTCATGGTTTTGGGGGTCCAAGCCCCGCATCGGGGTCTGTGCCCACAGTTCAGAGCCTGTAGCCTGCTTCGGATTCTGTGTTTCCCTCTCTCTCTCTGTCCCTTACCCGCTCATGCTCTGTCCTTCTGTCTCTCAAAAGTAAATAATAAAAAAAAGTTAAGAAAAGATTGCGATTGCTACTTTTACCTCTGGTATTTCTAATTTTCTAACTAACTTGTAAATTTCTACAAAAATATCATTCAATAATTTTTGTTGGAGTCAAAAATATTTTGTATAACTTCACAACCTTTCAATTTTGTCCTGTCAATCATGGACATCATTTTTCCTTTTGTTTTTGTATATCTTATTAAATATCTCCTCATGATATGTGGAGATTTTATTGTAAGAGCTTTACATTACATTGATTATTTTATGTTCTTTACTGCTATTATTTTTACTTTTTTTTTTAATTTTAACGTTTTTTTTATTATTGACAGACAGAGACAGAGCATGAGCAGGGAAGGGGCAGAGAGAGGGGTAGACACAGAATCCGAAGAGGCTCCAGGCTCTGAGCTGTCAGCACAGAGCCCCATGCAGGGCTCGAACTCACAAACCGCAAGATCATGAAGTGAGCTGAAGTCGGACGCTTAACCGACTGAGCCACCCAGGCACCCCTTTTTAATTTTTTTTAATGTTTATTTAGTTTTGAGAAAGAAAGACAGAGTGCGATCGGGGGAGGGGCAGAGAGAGAGAGGGAGACACAGAATCTGAAGCAGGCTCCAGGCTCTGAGCTGTCAGCCCAGAACAGGGCTCGAGCTCACCAGCTGTGAGCTGAAGTCAGACACTTAATGGACTGAGTCACCCAGGTGCCCCCGTTATTTATTTATTTATTTTAAATTTCAATCTATTTGTTGTTGGTACATCAATGTACATGTAAATATTGAATATCAATCTGGTTTTCGTAGCCTTAATATAATTTTGACTTGATACAGTCATAAAAAGCATCTTTGTCTATTTTTCAATCATATGAACACATATAATTTAATCATTAGCTAAGATAATTGAAGGTTTTAAAAAAGCTTTCTGTAAAGATACTGTCTTTTGTTTCTAGTTTGCTGTAACTTTTTATTGAATCATGAATAGATCCTGAGTTTCTTCAAATGATTTTTCTGTTCCTCTTGGGATGATTATTCCTCTTTTCTCCCTTTATTCTTTAAAATAATTCTAATTATTTATCCAAATATTCATTATCAGTCTTTATTATGATTATTAATTCTTAGCATCCTTACTAACATGGCTTCCATCATACATCTCTGGTCAGCTGCTGGTAAGATAAGTGGCTCTACTGATTTGACTGTTTTTTGCATAGTTTGAGACCTTGTTGAAATGGTTCAATTTTTCTCAGTTCGTCCTAAGATTCAGCAAGGAAGCTGAAGCTTGTCCTTTTGGGGGAAGACAAGGGCTAGAGAGAGAGAGACAGAGACAGAGAGAGACAGAAACAAAGAGAAAGAGCCTGTAAAGCTTTCTGAGACTTGGGCTTGGAACTGGAACTCACTTTGATCACATCATGTTCTTCAAAGCAAGTAACAGAGCCAGTCTAGTTTCAGAATTGGGGGTAGGAGATTCTACTTCTCACTGGAAGAATAGCAGTCTCCGTTGCTCAGATTATGGATAAAGGGATTAGTAAAAAAAGTTGGGACATTTTTGTGCTCAGGTTACCACATATATATAAACACTGTCACTCCTAACAACTTTTATTTTATAATTGAAGTGTTCCAGATATTGTGCGAAGTAGTCTATGCATAATCTGTTTGCATTTTTAACTATAGGGGGTTGTCTTAGCTCAAGCTGCTATAACAAAATACTGTAGACTGGGTGGTTTAAACAACAGACATTTATTTCTCACAGTTCTGAAGGCTGAGAAGTCTTAGATCCATGTGATAGCCACTTCACTTCGCCTTGATGGCTTTCTTTCTAGCTTTCCGACAACCACCTTTCTCACTGTGGCCTCACATGGTAGAAAGAGAGAGAGCTCTTGTCTTTCTCATTATCACATGGACACTAATAAAGACATCCCATCATGGTGGCTCTATCCACATGACCTCAACTAAATCAAATTAACTTTCAAAGTCCCCAACTCTATATACCATCACATTGGGTGTTGAGGCTTACTTAAGTATATGAATTTGGGGACAGCATAAACATTTAGTCCATATAGAAGTGAAAATTTTATCTTTATTTGGCATATGGTGTATTTTAAATTAAAATTTTATTAATAACTTTACTGTGGGTCTTTCAAGAAAAGTGGCATGGGAAAATTTGTATGTTGGTTATATAATGATTATAATAGGAAATACATATTGATAAATACTCCCTGGACATATGAAAAAAGTATATTCTTCATAGGAAAAAAATGAATTACAATTAATCCAAATAATTAATTTTTTACGACCTGCGTGATCAAAATTTAGTTTAGCTTCTATATAATACTTCAGTTTTGTCTTCTCCTAAATGTTTATCCTAAAATGAGGGCAAAGAAAAACAAGTTCTCAGAACAACAGAAAACTGAATTTGCCTCATCACATGCACTATAATAAATAATAAAAGGAATTTGAACAGGCTAATGATAAACTACCCCAGTGGAAGATAAGGGTAAGAAGGAATGGAGAGTATCAGAAAAGAAAATAGTTCGGTAAATGTAAAAGACTATCAACAGTTTGAAAAGACAATAATTGCAATATTTATAAAATGTGTCATAACAAAATAGATAATAATACTAAATAAGGTAAGTGTAGAGTTAAAAGAATTAAATAGTGAAAAGTTGTTCCATTTAAGGCGAACTAAGATAATTAATTTAAGGGAGGTAATTTAGGCAACTTTCTTGATTCCTAGGCAATTTCTGGGTCCTAATTTGGTAAGGGTTATATATGTCTGAAATATATCAAATTTATTGAGCTCAAGTGAAGACTTGTATACTCTTAGTTCATGTGTTATACTATATTAAAATTTAAATAAACATTTTAAGGTATTATAATTTTTATCCTTTTTATAAACTAAAACTAATCAAACAGCATAACACACTTTTTATTGTAAAAATAAAGTTAACTTTTTAAAAAAATTATTTTATTTTTGAGAGAGCACAAGCAGGGGAGGTACAGAGAGAGGGGTGGACAGGGGATCCAAAGCAGGCTCCATGCTGACAGCAGAGAGCCCAGTGTGGGGCTTGAACTCCAGAACCATAAGATCATGACCCGAGGTGAAGTCAGACACTCAACTGACTGAGCCACCCAGGTGCCCGAAGATAACTCTTATAAGAGGGTCAAAAATAGGATAGAATGAAAATATGTGTAGTTTTTAGGAATGAACTTAATCAAGTGAGTGAAATACTTGTATCTGCAAACTACTAATCATTGATGAAAGAAATGATTGATGAAGGACACAAATACATGGAAAGACACTGTGTATTAACGGATTGAAAGAATATTGTCAATCTGCTAATACTACCCAAAGTGATCTATAAAGTAAATGCAATCCCTTTCAAAATCCCAGACTTTTTTTTTTTAACAGAAATAGGAAAAAATTCAAAATTCCTATGGAACCACTAAAACCGAGATAATCAAATAAATCTTGAGAAGGAAGGACTAAGCAAGGGACATCACACTTGCTGATTTCAAATTATATTACAAAGCCATAGTACTGAAAACATTATGGTACTTGCAAAAAAATAAAATGAAACGTAAGAAACAAAAACATATGAACAGACCAATGAACCACATAGAGAGCCATAAATAAACCCACATGTAAACAGTCACCTGTCTCTGATAAAAGCACCAAAATACACAATGAGGAAAAGACAATTACTTCAGTAAATTATGTTGAAAAATATGTATATCCATATACAGAAGGATGAAATTGAAATCTTATTACCATGCACAAAAATCAACTCAAAATGTAGTGAAGATTTAAACACAAGACTGGAAACTGGAAAACTCCTACAAGAAAGTAAAGAGGAAAAACTTCATAATGTTATGATTGGCAATGATTTCTTGGATGTGATACCAAAAGCACGTGAATCAAAAACAAAATTAGAAAAGTATACTACCTCAAACAGAAAGTTCTGCACACAAAAAACAAATAAATGAAAAGGCAAAATATAGAATGGAAGAAAATATTTATAAACCATCGATCTAATAAGGGTTAATATCCCAAATATATGAGGAAGTCTTACAATTTAATGGTTAAGAAAAAAACCCGATTTTCAAAATGGGCAAAGGACTTGAATAGACATTCTTCTAAAGAAGACATAAAAATGAGGTATATGAGGTATATGACAACATGATTCTCAGCATCACTTATTATCAGGGGAATATAAATCAAAGCCATACGAGATACAACCTGAAACCTGTTAGGATGGCTCTTGTAAAATAAGAAAATAAAAAAGATAAGTGTTAACCAAGATGTGGAGAAATTAGAACCCTTCTGCACTTTTGGTGAGGTTCTAAAATGGAACAGCTATTATGGAACACAACATGGAGTTTCCTTAGAAATTTAAAAATTTGAGCTACCATATGATCCAGCAATCCCACTTCCGGGCATATGTCGAAAATAATTGAAATCAAGATCTTGAAGATACATATGCATTCTGATATTTATTGAAGCATCATAGCCACTCTATGGAAACAACCTATGTGTCCATCAACAGATGACTAAAATTGTGATATAGAAACATAATGGAGACATATCTAGTAGGAAGTTGCTACAGCTGTCAAAGAGGTTGCTGCCTGTGTTCTCCTCTAAGATTTTGATGGTTTCCTCTCTCACATTTAGGTCTTTATCCATTTTGAATTTATTTTTGTGTATAGTGTATAAAAGTGGTCCAGTTTTATTCTTGTGCATGTTGCTGCCCAGTTTTCTCACTACCGTTTGTTGAAGAGATTCTCTTTTCCATTGCATATTCTTTCTGGCTTTGTTGAATATTAATTGACCGTATATTTGTGGGTTCCTTTCTGGATTTTGTATTCTGTTCTATCGATCAATGTGTCTCTTTTTGAGCCAGTACCATATTGTCCTGATCACTATGGCTTTGTAATATACCTTGAAGTCTGGAATTGTGATGCCTCCACCTTTGCTTTCTTTTTCAAGATTGCTTTGACTATTTGGGGTCTTTTGTGGTTCCATACAAATTTTAGGATTGTTTGTTCTAGCTCTGTGGAAAATGCTGGTGGCTTTTTGATAGATATATAGTGGACTATTATTCAACTTAAAAAAAAAATAAGAAGAAGGATGTGTGCCTGGATGACTTAGTTGGTTGAGCATCTATCTGACTCTTGATTTCGGCTCAGGGCATGATATCACAGTTGGTGGGATTGAACCCTGCATCAGGCTCCGTGCTGACAGTGTGGAGCTGCTTGGGATTCTCTCTCTCTCTCTCTCTCTCTCTCTCTCTCTCTCTCTGTGTGTGTGTGTGTGTGTGTGTATCTCTCTCTCACTGTCACTCGCTCTCTCTGCCTCTTCCCCAATTGCATGTATGCACACAAGTACACATGTGCTCTCTCAAATAAATAAATACATAAACATTAAAAAAAAAGAAGGAAGTTCTACCATAGGCATCATGCATGAGCTTGAAGAACATTATTCCTATTATAGAAGGAAACATACTACATGATTCCACTTATAATGTATCATAAAACAGGTGATGCTGGTTGAGAGAAATACAAAGTTGCCATTCAATTGGTATAGAGTTTCAGTTATGATAGATAAGTAAGTTCCAGAGATCTGCTGTACAACCTTGTGCCTACAGTTAACAATGGTATACTGTGCACCTAAAAATTCGTTGAGGGTAAATCTCACAATGAGTGTTCTTACTACAATAATAGATAAAGTACTCAAAATATAACAAAGTAAATCCACCAAGAGTTTAAAATCAATACAAATGTGAGAATAAATTTCCTTTGCTGTAAATGAAAATATCTTAAAATGTTACTATTGAAAATAAATCTTATTTCTATGAAAACAAGACAATAACAACAAAAACAAAATTAAGTGTACAAGACCTCTACAGTGAAAACTTAAAACACGTTTTTGAGATTAATGGGAATCGAAATATGTAGAGGGATGTACCATGTATATGAATTAGAAGACTTAATACTTTTATGTATCAGTTCTTCTCTAATTGATATATAAATCCAGCGCAGTTCAAATCTGATAAAAAATCACAGTAAAGCTTTTCTAGGGAGATGGATGGATGATTCTAAGTTGCATATTGTAATACATATGGCCAAAAAAATAACAAATGTGATACTGAAAAGAGAAAACTAAAGGACTTATCAAACAAATCCTATGATAATATTATACTGGTATAAGGAAAGACAAATTAGCCAAAGAACAGTATAGAGACCAGAAACATTCACACACATACATAATAAAAATTATGATAAGTACGATATTGCCATATAGTGATAAAAAGATGATAAAGGCCTTTCATAAATAGTGCTGCTTTAATTAGATATTTATGTGAAAAATTATATCTTCATCTCTGCCTCATATCATGCATAAAAATCAGTTTCAGTCTGCATTATAGACCTAATATAAAAAGTGAGGGAAGGTAATATTTTCACAATGTTATACACAGTAAAGATAATTTTAAAAAGACACAGAAAAGGAAAAACTGATAAATTGGACTACATTAACATATACAAAACTCCTCAAGTAGTAAGGCAGATAAATTGATGTAAAAAATAGGCAAAAGGAACTGAACATAGAACCTCACAAAAAAAGAATATCCAGTTGGCCAATAAATTTATGAAAAGGTAGTCTATTCTATGAGATATAAAATGAATGCATATTCAAACCACAATTAGATACCGCTATACATATGCCAGACAGCTAAATTGTTTTTTAAAAGATAAATAGGAATAACTAATGATCATCTGGAATAACTTCAACTCTCCTGCATTGCTGGTGAAATGTAAACTGACATGCATTAGAAACCTGACAATGTGCATATGTACCTCAGTATATGCTTATACTATGCCTCAATGATTCTACTTGTAGGTCTATACCCAAGATAAATGAATTACATATTTTAAAAAAACTGTATGTATGAATGTTAGGTAACAGAATACTATTTGCAATAGCCCCAATTGGAAACAACTCATCAGAAGTCATATGTATAATTGATGATATATTCATATAATGAATTATTACACAACAATGAAAATTAGAATGAAAGTGTAACCGCATATACGACAGGGATGACTCTTAAAACCGATATTTTCCAAAAGAAGGTGGGTGCAAATTAAAAGAGTCATGCTTCTTTATTTTAATTATGGAAAGTTCACAAAGAGGTAAAACTAATTTGCAGTGTTAGTGGTCAAGACAGCCGTAAAACTATGTGTGTGTTTGTTAGGGAGACAGGTGTGAGGTAGGGAGGAGGACAGGAGATGGGTGATGTAATGGGATTGAAGGGAATTTCTGTTCTGCAATATTCTGTTGTTTCATCCATGCTGATTACACAGTAGTATTCATTTTATGAAATGTATTGACCTATATACTTTTTAGTGGAAACTCACAGCATAAACCATTTTTAAGCACATGATTCAATGGCATTTAGTACTTTCATATCATTGTGCAACCACCACTTCTATGTAGTTCCAAAATATCTTCATCCACGTAAAAGAAAATCCCATACTCATTAAGCAGTCCGTCTGTATGCTACCTTTTCCCCCACCCCCTGGCCACCACCAAATTGTTTTCTGTCTCTGTGGATTTACCTATACTGGATATTTCATATTAATGGGATCATACTCTATGTGATCATTGTGTCTTGTTTATTTCTTTTAACATAATGTCTTCCAGGCTTATCTATACTGTAGCATGAATCAGTACTCCTTGCCCTTTTATATGGCTAAATAATATTTCATTGTGTGTGTGTGTGTGTGTGTCTGTGTGTGTGTGTGTGCATGTAGCTATATACCTTTTACTTGACATTGACATTTTTCTTCCTAATAAATGTACATATTTTGATATTCTGTTGAGAATTTTTAAATCAATTTTTACATTTGGAGGAAAGCCATTAATAAAGATACAAATTTTTAAATTCTTAAAAATTAGTTTTGCTTTGAGAAAAAAAATGCTGATGTTTTTGTTCCTCCTAGTGATTTTGATATTATTAGCTAATAAAAACAGTTTTTCACTGAGAGTATTACAATGCACTTTTTATCACTTGAGAGTCACTGTAATAAAAATATGTCATAAAATTACAATTTGAGAGATTGTCCAGATACAAAATTAAAGAGGGTTTATATCAAATCTTTAAATACTCTTCAAATCTTACTTGATAAGTTTATTTATAACAATACTTCCTATAAATTTATACCTTATTTTAGAAAGTTTGACTTGCATCATGATCTTTTGACCAAATGTGATGTGGAATATTATATGTAATGAAATTCTAGCTTGCAACATACTGCAATTTTTTTTCCTCCCACTCTGCACTGACTTGCCTTATTACAGCTTTCTATATTTTCAACTTATTGATATACTTTAGATAGTGGAATTGATTTTCAGCAACCAATCTTTTCCCTCTTACATTATTTATTAGTTCACAAATTCAGTTGAGATGAGAGAAAGTCTTTTCACTTGACTTGTACATAGACTAACCTCATTTTCATGACATTGTACAGTATAATTTTGCTATTTATTCAGATGACTAAAATATTGAGCATGAAGAGTACTCATAATGAAAATGATGAATAAATAAAAACCCTATTTGATGATACACAATATTGGAACTCTCGTTGCATCTCATTATAAGAAATAAAATCTATCAATAGTCTAGGCTAACAATTTGATTAATTTTCAAAATAAGAAATACAAAGTTAATTTCTGCTGACACAGAAAATGTGAATAAATGTTTAAAAAACTTTTCTAATAAAAGAACTATTTCTACAGATAAGGTGATTAGGAAGAAATGAGGTAAATGAGAACTAACTTTATGATTCAAAAACAAATGTGTTAGTTGAAAAAAAAAATTCTTCAGACAAGTGCCCTCCTTAATCCCTACCACCTAGTTAACCCATCCTTTCACCCACTCTCCCCTGGTAACCACCTGTTCTCTATAGTTTAGAGTCTGTTTCTTAGTTTGCCTCTCACTCTTTTTCTTCCCCCTTTGCTTGTATGTTTTGTTTCTTAAACTCCACATATGTTTGAATTCATATAGTATTCATCTTTCTCAACTGACTTGTTTCACTTAGCATAATACTCTCTAGCCCTATCCGTGTCTTTGTAAATGGCAACATTTCATTCTTTTTCTATGGTATATTGTACACCTAATATCATGAAACTAATATCACACTGTATGTTAACTAACTGGAAATTCATTAAAAACTTTAAAAATACCACATAGGTAGTCATCTTATGCTAAAATAGGTTAAGACTGTAGTTATATAGCTCTGCTAACATTTTTTCATTAAGCAAGCAATATCATATATAAATTCTCATGCAGTTAACTCTTTTTTGGCCTACTGTAATGGAAAGGGCTTTGGACTTCAATTTGAGAGATACAGTCTTTATTCAACTACCAATGTCCTACATGCTAATAGTCATGACATAAGTCATAGATTATGGTTTTTCATCTGTAAATCAGGGCAGTTAATTTCTTTTTAAAAATTGTGTCCCAGGGTGCCTGGGTGGCTCAGGTTAACAATTTGATTAATTTTCAAAATAAGAAATACAAAGTTAATTTCTGCTGACACAGAAAATGTGAATAAATGTTTAAAAAACTTTTCTAATAAAAGAACTATTTCTACAGATAAGGTGATTAGGAAGAATCACCTTTAGTGATTAAGTGGCTGACTACGGCTCAGGTCATGATCGCATAGCTTGTGGGTTCGAGCCCCACATGGGGCTCTGTGCTGACAGCTCAGAGCCTGGAGCCTGCTTCGGATTCTGTCTCCGTCTCTCTCTGCATCTCCCTCACTTACACTCTGTCTCTCTCTCTCAAAAAATGAATAAACACTAAAAAAAGAAAAATTGTGTCCCAGGGGCACCTAGGTGGCTTAGTTAAGCATGTGATTCTTGGCTTTGGCTCAGGTCATGATCTCATGGTCCATGAGATCGAGCCCCATTTCAGGCTCTGCACTGACAGCATGGAGCCTGTTTGAGATCCTCTCTCTCCCTCTCTCTCTGCCCCTCCCCTGCTCGTGCGCACTCTCTTAAAATAAATAACATTTTAAAAAATTAAAAAATTTAAAAAAAATGTGTCCCTATCTCTAATTGTATGTTATATACATTTTGGATATATCAGCTACTTTCTCGTATCTCAGATTTCCTCAAAAATCATAGATTTTGGTTATAAACCAACATTGAAAGCAAAAGTATTTGTACTTTATTTTTTTAAGACCCTGAATATTGCCAGTACTTACAAATTTTGAATTCTGATCCAGCTGCATTAATCCTATAGTGAGTTGATAGGGGGACATATTCATTTTAATTTTTGCTACTTGTCCATTCATGTGCCACAACATCATTTATTAAAAATAATAAATTTTTATTTTTATTTATTCTTTTCTGAATTATTTTATTTTTTAATGTTTATTTTTGAGAGCAGGAGAGAAAGAGAGACAGAGCACGAGTTGGGGAGGGGCAGAGAGAGAGGGAGACACAGAATCTGAAGCAAGCTCCGGGCTCCGAATTGTCAGCACAGAGCCCAATGTGGGGCTCGAACATATGAACCATGAGATAGATCATGATCTGAGCCAAAGTCAGATGTTTAACTGACTGAACCACCAGGCACCCATGAATTATTTTAATTTTTTTTTTACTAAGGCTCCATTGACTTTTTTTCCATATGCCTTATACTAAGGCATAATTAGTACACATTGTTTTATTAGTTTCAGGTGTATAAATATTATTTTGACAGTTAAATGCATTACATGGTGCTCATTATAAGTATAGTCACTATCTGCAACCATACAATATTATTACAGTATTATTGACTATATTCCAGTGTTATATTTTCATCTCATGACTTATTTATCTACATATGGAAGTTTTTACCTCTTAATCCCCTTTGTCTATATGTCCCTCGTCTCCCGTCTAGTAACCACCAGTTCTCTCCTTTAAAGAGTATGTTTTTTTGTTTGTTCATTTCTTTTATTTTAAGATTGTGCATATAAGTGAAGTCATATGGTATTTGTCCTTATTTGACTTATTTTACTTAGCATAATACCCTCTAGGTTATATTATAACAATACTATCTATGTTATCACAAATGGCAAGAGTATATCCTTTTATGTGGCTAGGTAATATTCCTGTGTGTGTGTGTGTGTGTGTGTGTGTGTGTGTGTGTGTGTGTGTGTGTATGAGCGTGCACATACATTGTCTTTTTTGTTTTGTTTTGTTTCCATTTTAATTCCAGTTAGCATACAGTATTATATTGTGTATTAGTTTCAGGTGTACAATGTAGTGATTGAACAATTTCATGTATCACCCAGTGATTATCATGACAAATATACTCCTTAATCCTCATCACCTATTTAAACTATTCCCCCACCCACTTCTCCTCAAGTCACCGTCAGTCTCTTCTCTCTAGATAAGAGTCTGTTTCTTGGTTTCTCTTTCTTTTTGCTTACTTGTTTTGTTTCTTAAATTCCACATATGAGTTTAATCACATGGCATTTGTCTTTATCTGACTTACTTCACTTAGCATTATACTCTCTAGCTCCATGTCTTTCCAGTGGAAGATTTCATGCTTTCTTATGGCTGAGTAGTATTCCATTATGTATATATATCACTTCTTCCTAATCCATTAATCAGTCAGTAGATATGTAGACTGCCTCCAAAATTTGGCTATTGTAAATAATGCTGCTGTAAACTTAGGGGTACATATATCCATTTGAATTAGTGTTATTGTATGCTCTGGGTAAATACCAAGTAGTGTGACTGCTGGATCATAGGGTAGTTCTAATTTTAACTTTTTGAGGAAACTCCATACTGTTTTCCAGAGTGGCCACACGATTTTGCATTCCCACCAGGAAGGTTTCCTGGGTTCCCCTTTCTCCACATCCTCATCTACACCTGTTGTTTCTTGTGTTGTTGATTTTAGCCATTCTGACTTGTGTGAGGTGATATCTCATTGTAGTTTTGATTTGCATTTCCACGATGAGGAGTGATGTTGAGCCTCTTTTCATGTGTTGGTTCACCATCCGTATGTTTTCTTTGGAGAAATGTTTATTCATGTCTTCTACCCATTTTTAATTGGATTATTTGCTTTTGGGTGTTGAGTTGTATCAGTTCTTTATATATTTTTATACTAACCCTTTATTAGATATGTCATTTGTACATTTTTTCCCACTCCATACGTTGCCTTTTAGTTTTGCTGATTGTTTCCTTCACTGTAAAGAACTTTTTTATTTTGATGAAGTCCTAATACTTTGTTTTTGCTTTTGTTTCCCTTACCTCAGGAGACCTATGTAGAAAAAAAGTTGCTGCAGCTGAAATCAGAGAATTACTGCCTGTGTTCTCCTCTAGGATTTTAATGTTTTCAGGTCTCACATTTAGGCATTTATTTTGAATTTATTTTAGTGTAAGGTGAAAAAAAGTAGTCAAATTTAATTCTTTTGCCTGTGTCTGTCCAATTTTCCAAGCAGCATTTATTGAAAGAGACTGTCTTTTTCCTATTTGACATTCTTATCTGCTTTCTCGAAGATAAATTGACCACATATTTGTGATTTTATTTCTGGGTTTTCTATTCTGTTCTTTTGATCTCTGTGCCTATTTTTGTGCCAGCAGCATACTGTTTTGATTACTATAGCTTTGTAATATCACCTAAAGTCTGGAATTGTGATGCCTCCAGCTTTGCTTTTCTTTGTCAAAAATGCTTTGGCTATTTGAGGTCTTTTGTGGTTCCATACAAATTTTCAAATTGCTTGTCCCAATTCTGTAAAAGATGCTGTTGGTATTTTCTATTTTGATAGCTATTGCATTAAATGTGTAGATTGCTTTGGGTAGTCCAGACATTTTAACAATATTTGTTTTTCCATTCCATGAGCATGGAATGTCTTTCCATTTCTTTTTGTTGTCTTCAGTTTCCTTCTTCAGCATTGTATAGTTTTCAGAGTTATCAGTCTTTAACCTTTTTGGTTAGTTTTATTCCTAGGTATCACAATACCTTTGGTGCAATTGTAAATGGGATTGTTTTCATAATTTCTCTTTCTGCTGCTTCATTTTTTGTGTTTACAAACACAACAGATTTCTGTATGCTGATTTTGTATCCTGCAACTTTAATGAGTCTGGTTATTCTGTCAATTTTGAGTAGATTCTTTTGGATTTTCTATGTATGGCATAATGTCATATGCAAATATTTAAAGTTTTACTTCTTCCTCACCAATCTGGATGCATTTTATTTCTTTCTGTTGTCTGATTTCTGTGGCTAGGACCTCCCATGTTATATTGAATAAAATTGGTGAAAGTCAACATCCTTGTCTTGTTCCTGACCTTAGGCAAAAAGCTCTCAGGTTTTCCCCACTAAGGATGATGTTAGCTATGGGTTTTTCATATGTGTCCTTTATTATGTTGAGATATGTTCCCTCTAAACCTACTTTGTTGGGGTGCCTGGGTGGCTCAGTCTGTTAAGCGTCCGACTTCAGCTCAGGTCATGATCTCGCTGTCCGTGAGTTCAAGCCCCGCGAGTTCAAGCCCCGCGTCAGGCTCTGTGCTGACAGCTCAGAGCCTGGAGCCTGTTTCAGATTCTGTGTCTCCCTCTCTCTGACCCTCCCTCATTCATGCTCTGTCTCTCTCTGTCTCAAAAATAAATAAACGTTAAAAAAAATTAAAAAATAAAAAAAAATAAACCTACTTTGTTGAGGGTTTTTATCATGAATTGTGTTGTACATGTCAAATGCTTTTTCTGCATCTACTGAAATAATCATATGATTCTTATTCTTTCTCTTAGTGATATGTATCGCACTGATTTATTTGTTCATATTGAACCATGCTTGCAACCCAGGAATAAATCCCGCTTGATTGAGGTTAAAGATTTTTTTAATGTATTGTTGGATTCGGTTTGCTAATATTTTGTTGATGATTTTTGCATCTGTGTTCATCAGAGATATGGACCTGTAGTTGTATTTTTTGTGTGTGATGTTTTTAGTGGTTTTGGTATCAGGAATGAATACCAAATTCCAAATGAATTTGGAAGTCTTCCTTCATTTTTGGTTTTTTGGAATAGTTTGAGAAGAACAGGTATTAACCCTTCTTTAAATGGTTGGTAGAATTCACTTGTGAAGCTGCCTGGTCGTGAACTTTTGTTTCTTGGGAGTTTTCTGATTACTGATTCAATTTCTTTGCTCATACCACATCTTCTTTATCCATTCATTTATCAATGGACAGTTAGGTTGCTTCCATATCTTGTCTACTGCAAATATTTCTGCTATAAACATAGCAGTTCATATATGTTTTTGAATACATGATGTTTTTGTTTGCTTTGGTTAAATAGCCCGAAGTGAAATTACTGGATCATATTGTATTTCTATTTTTAATTTTTAATCCATACTGTATTCCTCAGTAGTTGTATCAATATACATTCCCACCAGCAGTTCATAAGGGTTGCCTTTTCTCCACCTCCTCTCCAACACTTTTCATTACTTGTCTGTTTGATACAAGCCATTCTGACTAATGTGAAGTGATATTTCAATGTAGATTTGGTATATATATTTCTCATTAGTGATGTTGAAGTTCTCCAAGCTCAATCTTGCTTTTTCCCCTCTTTCCTAACACTGGGGTCAGATTAGCATTGTGTCTGAAAGCTCCCCTTTTCAACTTATTGTTACTGTACCTGTTTTATGTCACAGGCATATCCCTCAAACTGGTTAAGCTCCAAACTCTATCTCAGTGTCTGCTTTTTGGAGGACCCAAGTGGCCTTATAATATTTTACATTCTGTACATTTGTACATTTGATAACTCTCTTTCTTTGCTGCAATACAAGCTCTATTAAAGAAGTATTTTTTGAAGATTTTCCTGAGCAGCTAGATAGGATCTGACACATAGTAAATATTCAGAAATATGCATTGTATGCATTGTATGACATTTGTTATGTAAAGCACCAAGACTACCTCCAAATATTAGGAAGCCTTGATTGTGTAGTTGATAAGTAATGTCCTATTTCCCCATTCTTTACTCCACACAACGTATAATTAGAGATGTATTCTAAGAACTCAAGAAAGTCTGACCTTGAAGAACAAAAGAAAAACAGAGGAGCATAATTTACTGTTGCCTTAAGATATATTAGTCAACCACAAACTTAAATCCTTTGAGCAGAGTAAGTGAGAATTAAGATGGCAATATAATAGCTTTCTTTTTCCATTATAGACAGCCCTCTGACACCCTCCCTGGTAAGAACAAGATGAGAAAGTAAATCAAGAATATGAAAGATATTTCACCCTTCTATTGATTTACTAATGCCAGCTTCACACCAACTTAGCCTACCCACTGAATGCATATCTAGAATAGAAGGATTCTGTGAAAGGATTAGAAATGAATCAAAGAGAAGAAAACTGAAAACACATTTGTAGCGATATTAAAATCAATTTTATAAATGTTGAACATAAATACATCTTCTCAAGCATCCTCCACAGAATGTATACATTCCCACTGAGCACTAAATATACATAACTAGATATTGTACCTATAATAATCATCATACAGTAAACAAAGCCCTCCAAATGAGTATACAAAAAATGTGTATCCTACTGAGATAAGTTATAAAATATTTCTCAAGCATAATTCCTCAGAATCCATGTTTATTAATTAGATTCACTAAGTTTGAGAGCTATAAGTTAACAATGTACAAACCTTTTGCACCAGAATCCTAATTTTATATCTTATACCACAGGTGTTTATTTTGTAACATGCAAAATAAGATTTGTGTGTGAGAGCATACATACATACATACATAGCAAAGAAAATAATAACAACTTAAATGTTAATAGTATACTAGTTAAATAGCTATAATAGATCCTGCAGTGTCATACAGAAAAAGGTATATCAGTCATTATGTAACAAAGTTATAATTTGTTTCCCTACAGTTAAAAGGGAAGGTTGAACAAATTTATGAAAAAAAATGAAAATATTATAACTGGAAAATGATTTTATTATATTACATCTATTAACTTTTAACTCAACACAATGAGATAGGTTCTATTATCATTTCTATTATATGAAGGAGAGAAAAGAGGCACAAAAGGGTGGACATATTTGGAAAGTTCTTTGAGTATACCTGATATATGTAAGTGTTCTTTGAAAATTAAATTAATTAAAAAATAAATAAGTATGGCATGATTGACTTTCAGTGTGAACTATTTTATGTAATAAAGTTAACTTTTTTTCAAAAATATTAACTTTTCCTAGTACTTGTACTGAAAATGAAGGGATTAAATTATGATACCATTCTTATAGAAACAAGTTGTAAGTTATAGGCAAAATTATGGTAATTAATTTTTGTGTCTGGTGTGTAAATGAACAATATTAAATTAGAATATCTTTAGTCCTTAATAATGATCAATAGATATTATGAGATACAATGTGCTGTTGAAGTCTGTGCATTCATTTTTCCTATATACCCTAGAATATAATTCTGCTCCTAAAGGCAGATATAGAATTTCTGAATAAAAGGAAGCATAATTTCTGCCCCAGTGGAAGAGTACAGCAGATTCACATAAATGAACAGAAATCTTTAGAATAAATTGTACTATATTTCCAAGAAAAAGCAGGATGTGACTCAAAGACTGTCAGTACAACTAATTTGTAGAAATGATCCTTGTTTTCCTCTCTTCCTTTATCTTAGTTTGGGCTGCTATAACAGAATACCATATGCTCATGGCTTTACAAATATTTATTTCTCAAAGTTCTAGGGGCTGGGAAGTGCAAGAGTAAGCGCCAGTAAGTAGCTTCAGTGTCTGGTGACAGCCTGCTTCCTGACTCATAGATGCCATCTTTTTGCTTTATCTTCACAAGGTCTCAAGAAGATGAGAGCTTTCTGGGGTCCCTTTTATAAGGGCACTTACCCATTCATGAGGGCTCCACCCTCATCACCTAATTACCTCCCAAAGGCCTCACCTACTAATATCATCACTTTCAGGGTTAGGATTTCAACATCTGGATTTGGGGGGTGGGGACAGAAACATTCAGTCCATTCCATTCTGCTTGCCTGCTCCCCCCACCACTCACCCACCCTCCTTTCTTCCCCTTCCTTCCTTCCTTCCTTCCTTCCTTCCTTCCTTCCTTCCTTCTTTGCTTTGGCCTATAGACCAAAGTTTAGTTCATTCTTCTAACCATTCCAGCCATCAAAGAGAATTCTGACTTACTGGGCTTCGTCTTGATTCCTGGATATTCTCCCCACTCTTCCCTTTTTGAGTTATATTAACTTATTTCTTCTGATATAGAAATGTTTGGAAATTTAGAATTGGTGATGAATATACAGCTGTTTGATATATACATAGTTTTATTAGACGATTAAATGTATCCTCCCTAAATCAAGGTCATATAAAGTTTCATTTTCTAAGATGTTTTGGAGCTATTGTTCATATTCCAATTCTCTGCACAGATAATAAATCTCAATAGTCTATTAATTAAGAACCATAGATTCCTTCAAATATTCCAATCAGAGAAACTGAACTATAAAGTCTTCTGTCAAGTGACAATATAATATAAAAGATTATACAAGATTTTCCAGCTTTGTTTCAAAAGGAGGCATCAAAGACAAAGAATCTTTCACAGAGAAGAAACTTTTTCTCTGGGCCCTGGATACTTTATCGAGATGGTAAACTGGAAAACTCTGTCTTGAGCTGATAAGGAAATTGAAACGAAACAGGTTTTGATTAGCTGATTAATCACATTGAAGCAGTGCCCCCCAAAGACTACATTAACTATATCATGCTCTATATCTCAAATGCAAAATTCCTCTTTTGCAGTTATAAAAATGTGCCTTGCAGGAAATAGTATTACTTAATACAGTATAACTATTATTTTTTATTTATTAAAATGCTATTGCCAATAAATCTTATTTCTTTCTGTTTACTTTGTTCTTTTAACTATATGTTAATTCTGTGAAAAATTCCAAGTTGTATATATGTGTCCTTCATAGCAGCTAATGGTTTTCAGAAAAACAGATTTTATTTTTTAAAAACAAGTTTTGGGGCACCTGGGTGGCTCAGTTGGTTAGGCATCCAACTATGGCTCAGGTTATCATCTCATGATTCATGGGTTCAAGCCCCGCATAAGCTTTGTACTGACAGCTCAGAGTCTAGAACCTGCTTCGGATTCTGTTTCCCTCTCTCTCTGCCCCTCCCCCAGTTGCACTCTCTCTCTTTCTCAGAAAATGACTCAACATTTTTAAAAGTTTTAAATTTTTATGTAGGTACCTATTTTGTTACAGATAAAAATGAAAAAAATCAATAAGAATTTTTAAGAAAAAAATACCTTACATTATTATAAAATTTCCTGGGTTATTATAATGAAAAGACAAGCTCAAGGAGAAATGGAATATTGTAAAATTTCCAGTGTTAAAGAAGATCCTTTCCATGCCACTATTTCCAAATGGATAATAGTATCCAATTGTTATGATATACTGATTCCATTGGATTCATTTTAAACAATGATGGCACTCTTTTATTTTAAAATGTAATATTTGAAATAAACTGAAAATTAAATACTCTTCAACTTCTTTGACTTAAACTAAAAAAATTAGAGATGTTAATTTATGTGTGAGGGAGTATGTACAATACTTTCTGTAAATAATATCCTTTTTTGTCTTTTGTTAACACTCTGACTGAAAGTCTATTTTGATTGATCTGTCTCTGTCTCTCAAAAATGAATAAATGTTAAAAAAAATTTTAAGTTTATTTTGATTGATATTAGTATAGCCACCACTGATCTCTTTTGGTTATCATTTGTATGGAATACTTTTTGCATGCTTTCACTTTTAGCTTATATGAATCTTCTAGGAACTGAATATTCCCATCTTCCCTGCCAAAATTCATATGTTGGAACCCTAACCCTCAATATGAAAGTATTTGTTAATGTGGCCTTTGAGAAGTAACTATGTTTACATGAGGTCACGAAATGGAACTTTCATGATGGGATTAGTGCCCTTGTAAAAGGAGACATCAGAGTGCTTGTTTTCTCTTTCCTTCTCTGTCCCTGTCTCTCTCTTCTCTCCCCTTTCTCTCTCTCTCTCCCTACACAAGCACCTTGGAAAAGCCATGTGAGGACATAGCAAGAAGTTGACTGTCTGCAAGGCAGGAAGAAGGTTCTCACCAGGAACAGAATCTGTTGATACTTTGCTCTTGGACTCCCCAGACTTCAGAACTGTGGAAGTGAATGTCTGTTGTTTAGGCACCCAGTTGATTGTATTTTGTTATAGTGGCCCAACCTGACCAAAACAGTGTCCATAAGTCTGAAGTGAATTTCTGGTAGACAGCATATAATTGGATCCTGTTTGGTTTTTCTTTCTTTCTTTCTTTCTTTCTTTCTTTCTTTCTTTCTTTCTTTCTTTCTTTCTTTTTTTTTTTTTAATTCTATTCAGTCAGGCTTTGTCTTTTAATTGAGGAGTTTAATCCATTTGCATTTAAATTATCAGGATGGAAGGGCTTCTTATTGCCATTTTCATGATTGTTTTCTATATGTCTTATAGCCTTTGTCCCTCCTTTTCTCTTTATTGTTTTCCTTTGTGTTTTATTAATTTTTTGTAAGGACATACTTCATTTCCCCGCTTATTCCCTTTTGTATATATTTGATAGATATTTTCCTTATGGTTACCATTTTTTGTTTGTTTTTCTGGCACTAACTCAAGTTTTTTACTCCCCAGAAGTGATGACTAAGGGGAGGGAAAGAAGGGCAAGAAGAAGACAGAACAAGCCAGAGAATGGAAGGTGATGGAAAGGGAAGGGACAATAAACCACTGTTCTGTTAAGTCTCAGGACTTGTTCAGTGTTGGTATTCCTTCAGCACGTATTATCACCGAGGAGGCATTGTCTTTTTTCATCATTAGGAGGCATAGTATTGATTTTATTATCTCTCAGTGTGATTTTTTTATTTACTGAGTTTTCTGTCTCCCTTTTTGGTAGCCAACAGTGTCTGTGGGAATAGCCCTATGGTACTAATTTTAATTTCTGGAAAGGGATTAGAGAGGGAGCCTGAATTAATTATTTACCTCTTATAACCTAAATATTGAGAGAGGTTTTTTTGGGTGGTAGAAGTTTGGGGTCCCATAACACATAGACAGCTGCCTAGCCTGTGAGGCCATCTATGGTAAGGGATGCCAGTAGAGTATGTACCTTAATCTGGTCTCCATCCCTTGTGGGTTGTAGGCCTTATAGCAAATTTATAAAATAAGGATAGACATTATTAAAGTAACTCATATAAAGGGAGTCTTCATATTACATAAAGGACAGACATATTCTTTGTAAATCTAGGTAGAAAAGAGCTATGGGAAGATTTTTTACATTGACATGAGGTGTGAATCCAAAAAGGGGCCTTAAATTAAGAGATATTAAAGCCTGGGGCAAGAGAGAGATCCATTTATGGGTGCGTTTGTTTGGTGTTTAAGAAAGAGATGTTTGAGGAGACCATCATTATCTGTAAGGCAAGCGATTTCTGAGTTCTTCACCCTGAAGGGAAAAAATCTTAGTTAATGAACCAATAGTTGAGAAGCCACATGAAGATGCAACCATTTCTTGGCTAGAGCATCCAGTGCTAAGATGACTGCCTGAAGTTGGGCCAGTTGGGTTTCTTCCTTTACCAGGGACATCATGGATAAGGGACAGAAAACAGCAACATTCAGTTGAACTCCAGTATTAATGATGGTGTCATTTTCAGCAGTACAGACTATGCGCTCCCATTGCTGTTTACTCAGTTAATCTCAAGGGACTCAGGTACCAAAGGCTCTGGAGAGGGGTGATCTTCAATATCACAATGGCGTTTGGCAAAAGACTGAGGACACAAGGCTACCCACCTCCTCCTGCAAGTGGAATGTGTCAGAGGGGCTAGGTTTAGCTCCATTCTGTATTAAAGATATCTTGATAGCCATGCTTAACTTGTGGAGTATCGCTTCTAAGATCCAAAGTATAATGGACAGCTGGATATGGAGGGTCACACTTTAAGGATCTGTGAGGGCCATTGTTTCCAAGAGACTCTAGTATGCAGCCAGCAAGTTTTACTTTAATGGTGTATAGCAGAGGGTTGAGAGAGGCAGTTTCTTGCATCAGAAGCCCTTGGGCAATTTATGGCCATTATAGGTGTGTCCAGAGACTCCAACATGCATGAGAGGAGGTTGTCAAAACCTCTACAGTGAAGAAGTCTCTGAGGACACTAAGAAGAGTGTCTGTTGATTTTAATTTTTCCATATTCTGCAGCCTTTTGTTGGAAGGGCCCCCACTTAAGGTAGACCGATTTATAAGTAACAACATCAGTGAAATTAAGTAAAATATGTTAAAGAGGACTATGTTGTCACCAGAACACAAAAAGGACTTTACCATATTGGACTTGTATGTCCTTAATGAATGTGTCAAACAAATTTTGGAGGAAGTTGTCATCAATTTCATGTCATACACCTGTACCCCTAGAGAAAGGTGGATACAGTTCATATTTTGTCTTCAAAGACTGTGCATTGAGGTACCCTCTAGGTAGCTTATAAAAGATGTGCTGTGATCCTTTGACAGTGAAGGAAAACTGCAACTAAAAGGCTGTTGAAACAGATCCTGAAAAGAATATATTAGACCTGCCTATAATAGCAAAACATTTATCAGTTATCATTTGGATGGAATAAATAATTTAATAATATTGGATATTGGGTGTAATTGACTTATTGGACCTCATTATTAAGGTTGTAGTAATCTGCCATGAGGAGAAATGTATTCCCTCCATGTTTAAAACAGGAAAATTTGGTTGTAAAATGGGGAGCAATGAGCTTAATCACCTTCTTATTAACTAGGTCTTTTATAATAAGTTTCAATACTCGAAGACCCTATTTTAACTTAAACTGGCACATATTCACATTTTAACTGGAGGTCCATAGGGCCCCATTTTATCAAGCCAGTTTGTAAATGTCAAAAACTTTAATTTGAATTTACTACTCAATGTATTTGAGAGTCTGTGCCAAATCTGGGATATTATAGGGCAATGGATACTATGACAATGGAAAATTTATGGAAGGCTATGTTTGAAGACACTCATCTTTATTTTTTTTTCTCTATTTTATGTTCATTACTTTCATAAGATTATAGGAGGTACCATGTTTAAATTTAGTCTTTTTAATGTTTATTATTTATTTTGATAGAGAGAGAGCATGAGTACAAGCAGGGTAGGGTCAGAGAGAGAAGGAGAGAGAATCCCAGGTAGGCTCCTTGCTGTCAGCACAGAGCCCAACATGGGGCTTGATCTCATGAACCCTGAGATCATGACCTGAGCTGAAATCAAGAGTCAAGACACTTAACCAACTGAGCCACCCAGGCGCCCAAGTACTACGTTTGAACTTAATGGGATACCCAGGTATAGGTATAATTTGGGCACCAGTATTTATTAAGTACATGAGCTATGTCAGTTGGTTCATTTTACAAGGTGTTAATCTAGAACCTATGTTGTAGAGACACAAAGCCATTCAGCGCCCTTTTTATTTTTTTGTTATATGAAATCTTTTTGCAAATTTTTGATTTCCATTTGGATCAAATTATAGATGTTTGTTTTGATTTAGTTATACATATACAACATAGGATATATCATATATACAATATTGTATATTACTTATAGATATAGTACAATCTTGGTTTGTGAGCATAATTCATGCTTGTAATCCAAATCACTTGTATATCAAAGCGGATTTAAATAAACATTGGCTCAGTTATGACCCTTTGACATTGGACGTCAGGTACTACTTGTATCACAAGTCATCACTTGTTTATGAAGTTAAAATTTATTAGAAATATTTGCTCATCTTGCAGAACACTAGCATAACAAGTTACTCGCAATCCAAGGTTTACTGTAATTTAATTTATATACTTACCTTTTATTTTCTTCCCTGTATTTGTTTTTTTAAAACAGTCTATCTCTTTCCTTTTTTTTCCCTGTTTTAGCTGCCTGAAGCCATAATTTTTAGTTTCTGTTTTTGTCTGACAGCTCATAGTACTGACTTTCAAGGTGGCCACAGGACAAGGCAGCAGTGGAGAAGGGGCACGATGGCCTAACTTACAGGTCGTATTCTCCAAACTTTCTCAGTCTACCTTCCAGCAAATGTGATTTGCATTTAGACAGCTATATCAGCCTTTCCTTGGGACAGTGCAGTCAGCCCCCATGTCCCAATTACCTATCCCATTTTTATTATCTTTTTGAACAAGTCTTTTTAGAATGGCTTGCATTTCTAGGTCAATAAAATTTCTAGTTTCTGTTTCAGTCTCTTGTCTACTCCTGATTGCTTTTACCCTTTGGTATTTACCGTATAAATTCTTGGTGGTCCATTGTAGTAAGCCTGTTTGTAGGCATCTGCCTCTGGTTCCAGGGTGTCCTAGTTGACCCCAACCCTAGTTGGGGTTGGCATCCAACCCCAAACAGCAATGCTACCTCTAGCAAGGATTACCAGGTTGTTTTATCTCAGTAACAAGCTCTTAGCCAGACAGTAGGCTTTGGCTACATTGACTCCATATACCATCCAGGGCTTGTAGATAGTCTGTGGGCAGTCTCCCACTACCCAATGGTAAGGTGACAATAAATTAGATTTTGACTCATCTATGCCAAGCAACTTCCTAGTAGCCTTAATATAAAACTTTGTATTCATTTTGTATTGCTTCTACTATAGAAAGCATTAGGATCTACTCAACTCTGTAATCACTCAATTTATCATTGCAGTGTAGTTATATAAATGTATAAAATATGCTGTGGGTGAGACATTGGATTATATTTACAAATTTTTTTAGATAAAAATACTTGAAGAACTTTATAATAACTACTGAAATATTCAGTTTCATAAAGGGAAGTGATATGAAGTAATTACATTTGGAAGCTTCAGTGAAGTTTTATGAGTAAATTACTAATACTATAAATTTATTGAAGACACGGGCAACCATTTCTTTCCTTCATTTAATTTTTCTCCCCATATCTAGTTTTAATGTATATTTACAATCGTTTCTTGTATTTTTAACTGTCATTTTCTTGTTTATTTTCTTTCTGTGCCCTATTTGTTTTTACCTATTTCTACCTTCTGTTTCTTTTTTCTGTAATCTACATTTCTTTCTTTCTTTCTTTTCCCATAATTCATATTATTTTCTTTAATTAACTATTAATAGTAAAAGGTTAAAGATCCATGTTAAATATTCTTTATTCAAGGTAAACATATTTTTTCTCTCTTCAATGTTTTCCTCATTTGTTCATTGAGCATACTATAAAATAATTCCTTAAATTTCTTATTTTGTGTGTTCTGTGTGTGTGTGTGTGTGTGTGTGTGTGTGTGTGTTCTTTGATAGATATATTTTCCTTGTGGATCAGTATCCCTCAATAGAACAATTTGCTGACCTTGTCTTTGTGCGAGTAATTTCTCCATTTTATTATAAATGCATAAAATTCATGACTTAGTCAATAGCCAAATGACAGAGGATATATTATAGTAATATATTTTCTCATGTATAAAAGAATGAGTGAAATGATAACTTTTTGGTGATCATGACAATACACAGTATTAGAATTTGCTCCAAAAATTACAAAGTATGTCATCTAGATTTCTCTCCATTTATGACAGTGACAATTATTAACTTTCTTTTTAACCATCAGCTAATTTCTAAAATTGAATTTGTGACCTTTGAAGCATGAAAGAGGGATTACAACAAATATATGTGTCCTTTTTTAAACACATCCTGAACTTGTTATTTTATTTTTTTCACAGACTGATGTAATGCTTTTCATTGAAACTGAAAAACAAAAAATAGTGTGACTTTACTGGATTATTTCAAATTTGCAGAATGAGGAAGAGGATATCTGTGTATAGTTTTTACTTTTGTGTCTTCATTTATAGAAATTTACTATGGCATTTTTTCATATTTACATATTTTATTACTATTAGGGTTAATAACCTTACAAAACCAAGTTACATGTGTCTTTAAAAGGCATATAGCACAGATTCTTGACACATAATATTCTTTTTGAATGAGTAAATGAATGTATGAATGAATTAATAAAGTTGGAAATACATTATTGACCCCGATGAGCAGTCAGAGCTGTACTCCATTACAGTTTTAAGACTTGTGACATTGAGTAAGTTACCTCAATTTCTAATAATTAGATCTTCTGCTTGGTGGATGGAAAGAGTACTTAGTTTAGAGGTATTTTGAAGATTATTTGGGAAAGTGTATATTGAAATCATTATCAAAATATTTGGCATACAGTGAATTTCAGGAAATATTAGCTCTTTTTTGAATGCAATTATAAAAAGAATGTAATATCATTTCTCTTTTCACATTGATCACTAGACTAGAAGAAATTTAGCATAATTTAGGACATTGAATAAGTGGGAAAACTTGGATTCAAACCCACATCTATTTGACCCCAGAGCTAATAGTCTTTAACAACCATTACAACAAAAACATATTGATATGTCATAATAAAATATAAAGAATAGGGAAAGTAAATGTAAAAAGAGAAAGACTTTAACAGGGACAATTAGCTATGAAATTCTGTTTTTAAATCCATTATCCTGTTCTTTACATGAAGCAACAATGTCAGTGATAACTTAATGCAGCCTGGAAAAGTGTACAATATACTGATATACTCTAGGTGGCTTTAAAATAATCACCTAATACCAGATGTTATAAATTATCATATATTGGAATAACAACCTGCCCACAAAGGATTCACTTCTACTCATGAACTACTGAAAGGTAGTAAAGTTCCAAATGATGATGCAAATGGGAAACAATTTATCAATCGTCACAAATTTCAACTGTAATGAACTATGGTAAAGTTAACTGTTCTGGGTGGACCTACTTTTCCTAAATTTATCAGATTTAAATAGCTCCAGAGCAACCAAGCTGCTGCTAATACCCTCTGTATTTCACTCTTTTCCCCTCCTTTACTGCCAACATATCTGAGATTTAAAAACACTACTAATGTTAGAATAGAAATATAGGAAGTTGGATTTACCTTATGCTGGATTTCACCTGATTTGATCTAGGATCCAACCCCTTCATTCATTATCACACTGACCCTAGGAATTGCTGCAATTTTATATTTCCATAATTTTTCTCCATTTAGTAATTAAAAGTTTGCTTGCAAGCCCCTAATGTATTTATTGTTACACATATACAGAGGAAAGAGAGATTTCTACACCTTCTTATTTGTCTGTGTGTATTTGTGTACAGAACTATGAATTCATACCGATGACCCCAACTCTAATCCAACACCACAGAGTTATTCTAGTCTGTCCCCCTTTTCTATTTGTAACTCCTTTCTCTAAGAGTGAGAAATCGCATTTATGCATATTTTATTTACTTGTGTACACAATCCTAGAATACACATAAAGTATTTCAGAATTACTAAGCTATGCCTTTGTGAAAAGCAAATTTACTAACTGGAGTACAGTATTTATATATAGCACTTTGTGTGTTTCATCTTAGACAAAGATGGCCAAAACAGTTTTCCAACTTTACTGAGGTTACTTCTTTCCTTTTCCACCCAGTTAAGAGTTTTTATGTTATTATTTATAATACAGTTAGTCTTTTCCAGTTTGTATTGTATTTGAGTTTTTTCTACATCCTGGTTGAATCAGGTGTAATTTTTTTTTTCTTATCCATCACTTGGTCATATAGAAACACCACTTCCCGCTCAAGGCCATAGGTGTTAGCTGAGGGAGAGAAGTCGGTGCTGCAGTTATGGATGACATAGCAGTCTAGGGCATATATTCACCTAACTCATTTGTGACCTGTAAACCTGTTTGAGCTTTCTCCTGAATGTACCATTTAAATCATATGAACTGCCACTATGCATATTATACCTTAGATCTCTTAATAAATTGTATATGCTAGGATGCTATGGTAATATACCACTTGGTATCTATGATCAGGCTTGTAGTTTCTACTAGAGCACATTATTATACCAGGAGCTGTCTTTGGAATAAGAATAGTTCTTTGCTATAGAAAGTATGGAGTTATTATAAAGCCATAAGAGTCTGCACAGTGCTTCCTTTCTTGGGGCTTGTGGAGGATGCCACAGTGACTATGAATGCTATCAGCACCCTGAAACAGTTACTATGAATGCTATCAGCACCCTGAAACATAATAGGCCATATAGGAAAGCGGGCAGGGCCACTTATACTGCAGTTAAAATCTAATACACAATATTCTCGTATTCTGAACCCCAATCAAAAGTACCATCAGAATTATATCATAAATTGGTAAAATTAGAATTTTCAAATGTATTATATGCTCTCTCCAAATTTTAAATCAGCCAACCAAGAGCTGTTACTCTTTCTTAGGGACAAGAATTGAAAGGTGCAATATTGTCTTTTACCATGTTGGAAATGACTTAGCATGCCAGAGTTTTTACCCACCATCAATTGGATTCTTATAATTTTTTGGCCAAACAAGTTATCAATATCCTTTGTATCATCCTAAGGATCCTTATTTGGTAAGAGAGTGGATGTCTAAGAAAAAGAAGTTGAAGGCATATAATAAAATTTGGCTTATCAAGTCAGTTACCTCTTTCATCAATTACATCTTATTTAAATAATTTTATTCAAGTATAATTAATAAACAGTGTTATATTGGTTTCAGGTGTACAATATAATCATTCAAAAATTCTATACATTTCTCAGTGTCCATCAAGATAATGGGCACTTTTTATCTTACCCTTTTATTTATTTCACCCATCCTCCACACTCCCTCTCCTTTGGCAACCATCAATTCTTTATATTTAAGAGTTGGATATTTTTTTCTTTGTTTTGTTTCTTAAATTACACATATGAGAGAAATGATACACATATTTCTCTTTCTCTAACTTATTTCATTTAGCATTAAACCCTCCCAAGTCCATCCGTGTTGTTGCAAATGGCAAGATTTTATTCCATTTTTATGGCTGAGTAATATTCCATAGTGTGTGTGTGTGTGTGTGTGTGTGTGTGTGTGTGTGTGTAATCGCATCTTCTTTATTCATCTATTAATGGACACTTGGGTTGCATCCACATTTTGGCTACTGTACATAGTGATCCAATAAACACAGGGATGCATATATCTTTTCAAATTAGTGTTTTTGTTTTCTTTGGGTAAATACACAGTAGTGGAACTACTGGATCATATGGTAATTCTATTTTTAATTTTTTGATGAATCTTCATACTCTTTTCCACAGGAGTTGCAATGATTTGTATTCCTACCAGCAGTCTACTAGGATTCCCTTTTCTCCACATCCTCACCAACACTTACTATTTCTTGTGTTTTTTAGCCATTCTGATGGGTGTGAGGTGATACCTCAGTGTGGTTTTAGTTGTATTTCCCTGATGATTGGTGATGTTGAGTATCTTTATGTGTCTGCTGGTCATCTGTATGTCTTTAGAAAGTTATCTCTTCAGGTCCTCTGGCCATTCTTTAATTGGATTCTTTGTGTTTTTCTTTTTTTCTTCTTTCTTATTTTGGTGTTGAGTTGTATGAATTCTTTATATATTTTGGATATTAACTCCTTATCAGATATCTCATTTACATATATCTTCTCCCATTCAGTAGGTTACCTTGTCATTTGTTGATGGTTTCTTTTGCTGTGCAAAGGTTTTTTATTTTGGTATAGTCTCAATAGTTTAATTGTGCTTTTGTTTCCCTTGCCAGAGGGGACATATCTAGAAAAATGCATCTATCAAAGAAATATCAAAGAAATCACTGCCTGTTTTCTTCCATGAATTTTATGATTTCAAGTCTCACATTTAGGACTTTAATCCATGTTAAATTTCTTTTTGAATATGGTGGGAAAAAAAAGTAGTCCATTTTCATTCTTTTACATCTAGCTGTCCAGTTTTCCCAATACCATTTATTGAAGAGGCTGTTTTTACCCCAATGTATATACTTTCCTCCTTTGTCATAGATTATTGACCATAAAACTGTGGGTTTACTTCTGGATTCTCTAATCTGTTCTATTGACCTATGTGTCTATTTTTTGTGTAAGTACCATACTGTTTTGATTACTATAGCTTTGTAGTATATTTTGAAATCTGGGATTGTGATACCTCCAGTTTTGTTATTATTCAAGATTGTTTTGGCAATTTTGGGTGTTTTGTGGTTCCATACAAATTTTAGGATTGCTTGTTCTATTCTATGAAAAATGCTATTGGTATTTTGATAGGGATTACATTAAATCTGTAGATTGCTTTGGGTAGTATGCATATTTTAACAATATTGGTTCTTTCAATTTATAAGCATGGAGTATCTTTCCATGTGTCTTATCTTCAGTTTCTTTCATCAGCGCTTTACAGTTTTTAGAGTACAACTCTTTCACCTCTTTGGTTAAGTTTATTTTTGGTGCAATTGTAATTTCTCTTTCTACTGCTTATTATTAGTGTATAGAAATGCAATGGATTTCTGTATATTGCTTTGGTATCCTGTGACCTTACTAAATGCATTTATCAGTTCTAGTAGTTTTTTTGGTGGAACATTTAGGGTTTTCTATATATAGTATATCATCTACAAATAGAAGTGTTGACTTCTTCCTTACCAATTTAGATACTTTTATTTCTCTTTTTGTCTGATTGCAGCAGGTAGGGCTTCCATACTGTATTAAATAAACATGGTGAAGTGGACATCCTTGTCTTGTTCCTGATCTTAGAGGAAAAACTCTCAGTTTTTCACCAATGAGTATGATGTTATCTGGGGGTTTTCATTTATGGCCTTTATTATGTTGAGGTATATTCCCTCTAAACCTACTTTGTTCAGAGTTTTTATCATGAATGGATGTTGTACCTTGTCAAATGCCTTTTTCTTTGCATCTATTGAAATGATCATATGATTTTTATCCTTCATCTTGTTATGTAATATATCAGGTTGATTGATCTGTGAATATTGGACTACTTTGCTTCCCTGGAAAAAAATCCCACTTAATTGTGGTGAATGATTTTTGTTAATGTATTCTTGGATTTGGTTTGCTAGTAGTTCGTTGAAGATTTTTGTATCTGTGTTCATCAGAGATACAGCCGGTAGTTCTCTATTTTTGTAGTGTTTTTACTGGTATTGGGATCAGGGTAATGTTGGCCTCTAGAATGAATTTGGAAGCTTTCCTTCCTCTTCTATTTTTTTTCAAATAGATTGAGAAAACTATGCATTAACTCTTCTTTAAATGTTTGGTAGAATTCACCTGTGAAGCTATCTGGGCCTGGACTTTTGTTCATTAGAAATTTTTTTTTGATTACTAATTCAATTTCTTTGCTAGTAATTGGTCTGCTGAGATTTTCTACTTCTTCCTGATTCAGTTTTGGAAGTTTCTATGTTTCTAGCAATTTATCCATTTCTTCTAGGTTGTTAAATTTGTTGGCATATGTTTTTAAATAATATTATCTTACAGTCCTTCATATTTCTGTGGTGTTTGTTATTATCTCTCCTCTTTTATCTTTAATTTTATTTATTTTAATCCCCTCCTTTTTTTTTTTTGGTGAGTCTAGCTAAAGGTTTATCAATTTGGTTGATGTTTTCAAACAAGTAACTCCTGGTTTCATTGATCTGTTCCATTGTTTGTTGGTTGGTTTGCTTTTTAGTCTCCTTTTCATTTAATTCAGCTCTAATCTTTATTATTTCCTTTCTTCTACTGGCTTCTGGGCTTTGTTCTTCTTTCTCTAGCTCCTTTAGTTGTATATTTAGGTTGTTATTAGAGGTTTTTCTTGCTTCTTTCAGTCGGCCTGCATTCTTTAATCTTTCATCTTAGAATAGCTTTTGATATATCCCCAAGATTTTGGTCTGTTGTGTTTTCTATTTCATTTTTCTCCATATATTGATTTTGATTTCTTCATTGACCCATTCATCACTTAGTAGTGTGTTAGTGAGACTCTACATATCTGTGTTGCTTCCAAATTTTTTCTTGTGATTGATTTCAAGTTTCATACCATTGTGGTTGGAAAAGATGCGTGATATGATTTTAACCTTTTTGAATTTATTGAGACTTGTGGCCTAACGTGTGATCTATTCTAAGAATGTTCCATGTGCCCTTGAAAAGAAAGTGTATTCTGCTGTTTTTGGAAGAATGTTTTGAATGTATTTGTGAGGTTCATCTGATTCATGTGTCGTTCAAAACCAATGTTTCCTTTTAGGGTTTCTGTCTGGATGATCTATCCTTGATGTAAATGAGGTGTTAATATCCCCTACTATTAATGCAATACTGTCACCTTCTTCATTTATGTCTGTTAATAGTTGCTTCATGTATTTAGGTACCTTCATGTTGGGTGCATAAATATTTACAATTGTTATGTCCTCTTATTAGATTGATCCCTTTATCATTATGTAGTCCTTCTTTGTCTCTTGTTAACAGCCTTTGTTTTAAAGTCTATTTTGTCTGATATAAGTGTTGCTATCCCAGTTTTCTTATTGCTTCCATTTGCCTGGTAAATACTTTTCCATCCCTTCACTTTCAATCTGCATGTTTCTTTCTGTCTGGAGTGAGTCGTTTACAGGCAACATATAAATGGGTCTGCTGTTTTATCCATTCACTCACGCTTTTTGTTTTGATTTGAGTATTTAGCCTGTTTACCTTCAAAGTAATTATTGATAGGTATGTAGCTATTTCCATTTTGTTACTTGTTTCTTCTCAGTTCCTTCATTTTCTTGCTCTCTTCCTTTGTGGTTTTATGACTTTCTTTAGTGATAATCTTGGATTCCATCCTTATTTTTTGTGGATCTATTACAGGTTTTAGATTTGTGGTTATCATCAGGCTCATATATAGCATATTATGCATATAGTATTGTATATTAAGTTGTTGGTTGCTTAAGTTTGAACCCATTCAAAAAAAATTGAATTTTTCTTTTTACCCCATGTGTTTTGTATATGGTGCCATACTTTATATCCTTTGATTTTGTGAATCCCTTGAGTTTTATGGATATAATTGATTTTACTGCTTTTTTTTTTTTTTTTTTTTTTTTTTTTTTGCTTTAACCTCTATACAGGTTTACAAGTGATTAATCTACTCTCATTATGTTTGTATTTACCTTGATTTTTTTTTCTTCTCATAAAGAAAGGCCCAGAGAAATTCTTTTACCCTTTCTTTTAAGGCTGGTTTTGTGGTGATGAACCCCTTTCACTTTTGTCTGGGAAACTCTTTATCTCTTCTTCTGTTCTAAATAATAGCCTTGCTGTATAAAAGCCTTGGCTACAGTTTCTTTCTTTCTTTCTTTCTTTCTTTCTTTCTTTCTTTCTTTCTTTCTTTCTTTCCTTTCTTTCTTTCTGCATTTCGAATATATCATACTACTCCCTCCTGGCCTCCAAAGTTACTGTTGAAAACTCAGGTGGTAGCCTTATTGTGTTTCACTTATCTGTAAATTTTATTTTCTCTTGTTGCTTTTCAAATTGTCTCTTTATCACTGCTTTTTGCTATTTTAATTACTAGGTGTCTTGGTGTGGACCTCCTTGGGATGATTTTGTTGGAGGCTCTGTACCTCCTAGATCTGGATATCTGTTACCTTCTTCAGATAAGGGAAGATTTCAGCTATTATTTCTTTCAAAAAATGTTCTGCCTCCTTTACTCTCTCTTCCTCTTCTGGGATCCCTATAATGCACATATTATTATGCTTGATGATATCATTGAGTTCCCTTAACTTGTTCTCATTTTTTATTTTATTTCATTTTGCTGTTAAGGCTGGTTGTTTCCATTACTCTGTCTTCCAGCATACTGATGTGTTCTTTTGTCTCCTCTAATCTACTATTGATTCCTTCTGAACTTTTAACTTCAGATATTGACTTCTTTATCTCTGATTGGTTCTTTATATTTTCTATCTCTTTGTTGAGGGTCTCGATGAGATTATCCACTCTTTTCTTGAGTCCAGTGTCTTTATGACCATTACTTTGAATTATTAGCAATTTACTGCTAACTTACTGCTTATCTTTGTTTCATTTAACTCTTTTACTGTGGTTTTGTCCTGTTCTTTCATTTGAAACATATTCCTCTGTCTTCTCATTTTGTCTAAATCTCTGTGTTTGTTTGTATTTTTAGGCAAGTCACTTACATCTCCTGATCTTGAAAGTGGTGGCCTTATGAAGAAGAGGTCCTGTGGTGCCTGTAGTGCAATATCCCCTGTTCACCAGGACCAGGTGCTGCAGGTTGTCTCCTATGTGGGTTGCGTGTGCCCTACGATTGGGACTGAGCCTGATTTTCCTTCAGTCGGCCTCATTGGCTCACTTTGCTTGTGGCCCGGGTTTGGTCCCTGTGTTTTAACAGGTCAGTCTGGGGTCTTTGTAGGCTTGTAGTTAGGCCTTGTCAGCAGCCAGACCGGATGCCCTACTTCAGCCAGTTTGCCAGGATTGTGGTCGCACCAAACCACAGGGCGTTCTCCCTGCATTGCCCAGAGAGGGTTTTGTTGGTTAACAGGACCATCAGTCAGTACAGATGCCTGCAGGGGCTGCAGATGCACTGATCCGTAGGGTACTCTGTCTGCCCTGCCAAGGTTTGGTTACTGGGACTGTGAATGTACTAGTCTGTGTGATTATTTTCCCCTGTCCTTATGGCAGGAGTCACATTGGAGCGGTGTCAGTCCCTGCTGGGGCTTGCTGGTAGGATGAGACATGGAAGGAGCCACTTTGGAAGGCCTCTTGCTGAGTGGGGTGGGTTGGATGGGGTAGGTCCAGAGGAGAGCACAGGGCCAGGGCGTTGTACTAGTCAGTTAGGTGGAGAGTGTTTCTGCAGGTTCCTGCAGGTGTCTGTGTATCTGGTCTGGGGTCAGAAAAGTGAAAGAGAGAAATTGCATCTGCCAACTCTTTTGTTCTTGGAGAACTTTCCTATAGATCTTGTCCCTCTAACATGCATTCTTATTAGGAAATAAATCTCCTTCACATATACCCCAGGCACTTTTCAAAGTGTTGCTTTTGTTGCTTATATGCTGTTATCTCAGCAGGGTTGTTTGTTATGCTGTCTCTATAAGGCGGGGGGCGGGGGGTGGACTCAGTTTCTCATCACCCTTGGGTTCTCCCCAAGCCAAACCCACTGATTTTTAAAGTACCCAGAGCTAAGATGTGCTGGTTGTAAAAACTCAAGAAGTTAAGCCACACGAGGTTTCAAAGCCAAATGTTATGCAGGCTCATCCTCCCAGCTCAGGTTTCCCATTCCATTGAATGTATGTCAATGTAAAAAAGGCCATATATAAAAAGCCTATAGCTAACACACTCAATGGTAAAAAGCTGAAAGTTCCATTCAGAGTAATTAGGTGAGAAAAAATAAATAAAAGGTATTCATATCTGAAAGAAAGAAGTAAAACTATAGATAACATAATTTTATGCATTGAAAATCCTAACTATTTCACCAAAAGAATGTTAGAACTAGTAAACAAATTCAATAAGGTTGCCAGATAGAAAAATCAATCTGCAAAAATCAGTTATGTTTCCATACACTAACAAGTTTTTGAAACCAGAAATTAAGAAAACAGTCTCACTTACACTTATATCAAAAAGAATAGAATACTTAGGGGTCAATTTAACCAAGGCAGTGAAAGATCTGTACACTGAAAGGTGTAAGACACTGCTGAAAGAAATTCAAGAGGACGCAAATAAGTGGAAAGATATTCTGTGTTCATGAGTTGGAAAAATTATACTGTTGAAATGACCATATTACCCAGAGAGATCTATATGGTACAATCATATCAGTAAGTATAATCTATCAGTACAATCCATATCAACATTTCAACGGCACTTTTAACATAAATTTTAAGAACAATATGAATATGGGCCCAAAAATACCCTGAATAGCTGAAGCAACCTTGAGCAAGAAGAGCAAAGCTAGAAGTAATCACACTTCCTGATTTTAGAAATAAACCCATGTGGGGAGCCTGGGTAGCTCAAGTGGTTAAGCGTCTGACTCAGTTTCAGCTCAGGTCATGATCTCATGGTTTTGTGAGTTCAAGCCCCGCTTCCGACTCTGTGCTGGCAGTATGGAGCCTGCTTGAGATCCTCTCTCTCCCTCTCTCTCTGCCCCACCCCCACTCTTGCTGTTTCTGTCTCTCTCAAAACAAATAAACCTAAATAAATAAATAAATAAATAAATAAATAAATAAATAGAAACCCATGCATATATGATCAATTAATTTTTGACAAACCACAAAGTATATACAAAGTATACACCTTTAATAAATGATGCTGGGACTGGGGCGCCTGGGTGGCTCAGTTGGCTGAGCATCCAGCTTCGGCTCAGGTCATGATCTCACAGTTCGTGAGTTCGAGCCCGGCGTCCAGCTCTCTGCTGAGAGAGCCTGCTCTCTGCTCTCTCTCTGCTCTCTGCTCTCCGCTCTCCAGAGCCTGGAGCCTGCTTTGCATCTGTGCCTCCCTCTCTCTCTGCCCTCCCCACTCAAGCTCTGTCTGTCTCTCTCTCTCTCTTTCTCTCTCTCTCAAAAAATAAACATTAAAAAAAAAATTTTTAAAGGTGCTGGGAAAACTTGGATTTGCATCCACTTAGTGAAAAACTACCCACTTGGAAAAGGATGGAATTGTACCCCGCTTTTTTATGTTTATTTATTTATTTTTGAGAGAGCAAACATGCATGTGAGCCAGTGAGAGGCAGAGAGAGAATCCCAAGCAGGCTCTATGCTATCAGTGCAGAGCCCAGTGAAGGACTGGAACTAACAAACTGAACCATGAGATCATGACCTGAGGCAAAACCAAGTGTTGGATGTTTAACTGACTGAGCCACCCAGGCATCCCTGTACCCCTATGCTACACATTACTTACCATACATAAAAATAACTCAAAATGGATTAAAAACCTAAATGTGAAACGAGAAACCATCAAAATCTTAGAGGCGAACACAGGCAATAACCTCTTTGACATTGGCCATAGCCACTTACTAGATATGTCTCATGAGGCAAGGGAAATAAAAGCAAAAATAAACTGTTGGTATTTCATCAGAATAAAAAGCTTCTGCCCAGCGAAGGAAACTATAAACGAAACCAAAAGACCACCTGTGGAATGGGAGAAGATATCTGCAAATGATGTATCTGATAAAAGTTTAGTATCCAAAATATATAAAGAACTTATAAAACTCATCACCCAAGAAAACAAATAACCCAGTTAAGAAATGGGCAGAAGACTTGAAGACATTTTTTCAAAGAAGACCTACAGATGACTAACAGACACATGAAAAGATGCCTATCTTGTCTGAAATTCCTTATATAGATAAAAATCTCTTTGTCTCTCATGATGGGGGAGGGGAAGAGAGAGAGAGAAAGATTGGGGTAGTTGATGTACCTTGTTCACCACATTTACTTATGCTTGGGGAGCGAACATTTTATGCTTTTTACATATCCATAGACCTACCTAGGAGAGTAAAAGGAAAAGGATTGAGGCTTTAAAAGTAATAACTTCCAGAATAGCTCTAATACAGATAAAAGAACATGAAAAAGTAATTAATTAATTAACTCATATTAAAGATGCTCTACCCCTTCTTTTTTTATCTTGATCAGTTTAAGTAACAGTTGGTTTCCTGTTGTGTCACTTTGTTATTGGAATGCATTGTCTTTTCCAAACCTTGCAAGTTTAAACTAGGAAAAGGATACACATAAAACCAGCATCATAAACAACCAAATGTCATACTCCTGTTCATAGTATGAGAAAAAGACAATTCCTTTTATAATTTAGGACTAGACTTCTTAGAAAGAATTCTGAAGGAAAGGTTGAATAATTAACACTGCAAACTATCTAATTCTTTTAGCAAAGCTTATTTCACAGTTTTGCTTCAGTGTTCACCAGCTGTAGAGGAGGCAATTCAAACTCCCTAAATTAATCCCAGCTGCAGTGCTTGCAACACAATTAACACATTTAAAAGTGATAAATATATGTTAAAAAAACAACAATTTGGGGTCAATTTAGAATGAGCTGTCAGAAAGTCGGAGATTGCCTAAATCCTTTTCATTTGTTTGTTAATTGTACATTTTCATAATCAATTTGGATTGGGGGAAAGGTTTTAAATTACTAAAATATTAATGCTATTTTCAAATATGTGTGTACTCTTTAAATTCAAGGTGAAGAATGCTACTAGAAGAATGCTTCTTAATTTCAGAGAATTTGGAAGTTATCAGCTTATTCATTTTGACATTCCTGAGAGAAGGGAGAAGAATAATTATGTACAATTATCAAAGGGATACCTCTTGGATAAATAGTTATAAATAATATACATGGCTGCTGTTAGACAGTTTCAGTCATCTGTATGCCATGTGATTTCCATGCCACACAACCTTTACAGTAGGAGGTAATTGGAAGCAATCACCAAGATTCAGGAAGTGATAGTTTGAAGATCTGTATACAGTGGACTAGTTTGGAGGCTTCCTGCTGCCATGTCTCACCTTAGTCCCACATCCCTGGAATCCATTTTTGGAAATACACCCAGCTTGGAGGAGATCATTTTTACTTAATAATAATTTGTGTTCCAGCGATTTTCAGGGTTTTAGCTACAAAATAGGTTGTACCTTTCCTTATGGAAACAAATGGAAGGTCTGTTGTGCACTTGTAAAAATTTTATCATTTCATCCTCACAATAACCGTTTGAGTATTACTGTCTCCATTTTTGTACTTGAAGAAAGTGAACCTCATAACAAAGATTTGCCCAGCAATGAAGAATAAGCATGTGCTAATAAAAACACACACCAGTCATTTTTTACTTCAGAGTACACAATGTTTTAAACATTTCACAGGTGCATCACTCTATATATTTTGTCTTCATGAAGTAAGTAAATAAGTGAAATAAGTGAAGAATACAGTTAAAATTAAAAACCACTTTTTATTTGAGATAATTTAGAACATTCATTTGTGGTGGGGGTTTTTCAGTTACTGGGCTTGAATTAGAGATGTGGCAGAGAAAATAGTTAACAAGGTCCAGTGATAACTTGTATATAAAGAGACAAAGCAGAGAAGTAGCAGCCTATTCACTGAGATTGGGAGTTTAAATGACTGGTAAAGTGTAGATTTTATACTAATAGCAACAGCAAGTTTATAGGAAGAAATTATGTTTTAAATTTTAACATGTTAGGTTTTATATTTGGAATGACTATTAAAGTAAATATAAGAAAATGAACACTTAGCACAATAATTTATAAATGGTAAATTTATATATGTTGGTCAACACTTTAAAGTGAAGAAAATTTATTTACGTACGTACTTACTTTCAAAGTGAAGAAAATTTAAAAGAAGGAATCAGGAAGGGGGGAGAAAAATACCAGCTGGAGAAAAAAAAGAGCTAAGAAAATATGACTAAACTAAAATCACAAAGCTGTTTAAACACATAATTGCAGAGATATCTTAGGAGATACAGTACAAAATCATTTACTATTTACAACAGCAAGAGAACAATAGCTATTGCTGGGTGATTATAGGAATTAACTAGAACTCATGGATGAAGTACTATGATGGACAACAAAATCTTTGTAGTAAAAAGGGAAGGTTACATTGTGAACATATGAAAATAAGAAAATATATATTAACGTGATTTTGCTGATTATCAAATGAAAACCAAAACAATTTCATACTGTTAGATCTTTACAGTGATCTGTTCTAGGCACTTATCTTAGTGCCCTATGGCCTCAGGAGGTAAAGGCTCCTCTTTTAAGTTTACATATCTAGATAAGCTAAGTGCCTGGCCAGTAGTGGCACCAGACAACTTGTGGAGCTGGGACTCAAACACGGAATTTCAAAGTTGATGCAATTCTGCTTCATATGATCTTCTCTATATCAGATTAATTTAGAAATAAAGAGATACAGTGAATAATATGGCCAATTTGTGGACCATTGAGTGATGAATGGATAAAGAAGATGTGGTGTGTGTTCGTGTGTTGTGTGTGTGTGTTTATTTGTGTGTGTGTGTGTGTATACATACATACACACATACATACATACAATGCACACAACATACACACATACACAATGGAATATTACTCCATGATCAAAAAGAATGAAATCTTGCCATTTGCAACAATGTGTATGGAACTAGAATGTATTATGCTAAGTGAAATAAGTCAATCAGAGAAAGACAAATATCATATGATTTCACTCATATGTGGAATTTAAGAAACAAAATAGATGAACATCAAGGAAGCGAAGGAAAAATAAACTAAGATAAAAACAGAGGGGGCAAACTATAAGAGACTCAAACGTAGAGAACAAACGTTTGTTCTGGGTTGCTGAAAGGGAGATTGGTTGGGGAAATGGGCTAAATGGGTGATGAGCATTAAAAAAAGCTCAGTTGTTGTGATGAGCGCTGGGTGTTATATGTAAGTGATGAATCACTATATTCTGAAGCCAATACTGCACTGTATGTTAACTAACATGAATTTTAAAAAAGAAATAAGTAACATGATAAAAAAAAATAGGCCTATGACTTAGCAAAATCTTGAAGTAATCATAAAGGTAAATAATATCTTCAGAAATTTGCAACAACTATAGTGATATAAAATATTTCTGTATTTTAATTGTCAGAGTCACAGGTGCTGCTAATATTGCTTATTTATATAATTGCAAACATTAAAAAAATAACATGTAATTGTTTTTCCCAACCAACTTCTCGGGCATTCTGAATTCTGCCCAATATCTTTTGGAGAGCCATAAAACAAGGTTAAGAGTCATCACACAAAACTTCTTTGTAAGGTAGAGGCAAATTCTCTTAGTGAGACAGTTCTGTAGCATGAGGATGAGAGTTGATTCTGAGTATCGACCTATGGTCTCTTTTTTTTTCATTTTTCACGATTAACCTATAGCTACACCTCTTAATCCTTTCTCCTTAGGCTAACAAGAGTGGATCCTCTTTCTGTAATAAGAAATGTATTATATATAGTAATCAGAATACACGATGCATCAAGGAATTCAGGAATGCGGGTATTCTATGCCCTTTCTCCAGCTCAGTTACAGTCACAAGAGGAGTATCAATATAGTTGTACATTTTGAAGTAACAGATGAGCTTTCCTTTGGAAATTGAAAAATATAAACAAGACAAAAAATTTGCATTGGCCAGGAAATTCACACATCAAAAGCTGGCACTTATATCCATTTTAATTTCATCCAACAGAAAGGCTATGCCACAGTGAAGTCCTAGATCTTTAAGAAGGGGTTATTGTACAACACTCATGTAAAAAACACAAATAAATTAATAATCGTGTTCTTATCGTGTTATTAATTAAGTAATTTTGGTGCTTCCCAATTTATATTTAATTCCAAATATTTCAATATATAAGTGAGAATACATAAAATGTAAATAAAGTACTCTAAAATTCTTAAGAACAAATTAGTGATACTGCTAGTTTCCTGGATATTGTTTTGCTGAGTTAGGGAAGAGAGAAATACTGAAGAGATTGTTTTGTACCTAATTAGGTTGGATTCTCTTTTCTATGCCAAGCAAACAACACCAGAATATGTGTGGGTGTGCTAGTAAATGGGAAAGAAACAGCAAGAGAAGAGACTTGGAGAGTTCAAGGTTCGTACCCAAATAATGTCGTCTGAACTATTACCCAAGGCCAACATCTGAGAGCTATTCAGATCAATTCTGCATTATGAAAGTTGATGTCCTAAGGATGAGGCTTTTTATGGATTTTTTTTCTTCATGCCAGGAACTTTATTTTCAAGGGAGATTCAATTGCATTCTGTCGGACCTCAATATATCTGGGCCAAAAAGTGAACTGCTGGAGAGAACGATAAAGCTGAATGAGATCTAAAAAGATTTACTATTAGTCAATGTGTGGAGAGAAATTTATTCAACCATTATAGATTATATTTTCCAACCAAAAGAGGAAAAAAATAAAGAAAATGACATGGGGGTCTATCTATATCAACAGATTGCTGATGAAATCCAGAGTTGTTAATTCAATAGAGGTCCACAGCATCACCTGTATCATCATCTGCATCTCGCACCATTCATTGATCTTCAGAGAAAAAATGAGAGCAACACACATTTTGTGGAATGCATCATCCTTAAAAGTACACATAGAGGAAAGCAATTCCCACCAGCTTTAACCTGTGAATTATGTCTGAAAATACAGTTATTACAATTTTCCATTTCTAAGCTGATGGCTGGCTGTGCCCACCTTTCCAAAAAGTTGAATAGCTGGTATGTGAAGCAGGAGGAAAAGTCAATATAAAATATTATAGAAAGTCTTAATGAGTAAACTTCCCAAAGATTGACCTGTCTTAAGATGGACAGCACTTAATGAAACACTTACCTAAATTTACTTTCCTTTTTTATAAATATTTTTCTTTAATTGTTCTATCAATTGTTTAGTAAATTCATGGAAACAATAGCTTAGATAGAGAGAGAGAGAGAGAGAGAGATAGTTAATTCACAGCTTTGTCACTTTATTGGTCTCTCCAAACCAATATTATTACTTTAAAAATGATTATTTTAGTGAGATGCAAAATCAGAGCTTAGGAATAATTTCTTCACGCATCTCTATCTTTACTAGCTTACTTCTAATTTAGGTCAGCATAAGTATGTATATATCACCCTCTGTAGATATATTAGCTCCGAACATTGTTTTTGACTTGATGAAATCAGAGGGGAAATTTATTTTGTGGTTAGAATAAGACAAAATCAAATGAGTCATGCTATGGATTGGGATGGATGGCTGGGTGGGCGGATGGATGGATGAATAGATAGATGATAGCTAGCTAGCTAGATAATATTTCACATGCAGAATTCTATCTAGCCTTGGTCCACTTCCAAAGATTGCTAGTAATAATACAATTGTTCAGCTTTTATTTTCCTGAAAACTGAAAATTAATATAATATAGTGTCAATATGAAAGAAGCAGTGCAATATATGACAATTTTATCCTCACTTTAAAAAATATGGATTTTATCTATTTGAACTTTCCAAAAGTTTATTAGTTCTTTACTTAGGAATGAAAAAACCTAAGTGTGCATTTACTTACAGTCTTTATATACATTAACATACAGGCTCACCTATCATCAAAGAGGCTGATTATCACAATTTTTTCTTAAAACGTTAGTACCATAAATGTGAACTTCAAAGGGTTACTCTTTATTTATATTTTTAACTGAGAATGAAAATTATGAAAAAACAAACAATAGATGACTATATTCTGTAGCCTAAAAGTATCACAGCAAGTTAGGAATAACAATAATATTCAATTCTCTCCTTGTTGTCTTAATTTATTCTATCAGTAAAGTGAATGTTTAGTAGGTTAGGTATATTTTCATTAGGTTATTTTAATAAAGATGTACATGAAATATTTGGCAGTACAAGAATAATACGCTGGTAGTATGGTTCATAATAAAACTACTAAATTTTGAAGTTCACTAAAGTGTTCTGCTTAAAGTAAAAAGGAAACAAGGGGAATCCTGATACTACCAATAATATTATCTATCACTTTAAAAAATTGCGTACTTATACTTCCAGATAATTTACCTACCAGTATGGTTCCATTTATCTAGGAAAGAACTAGCTTTGGTGGGGAATGTAATTAGAAGCTCAACTTGCAATATATAAATTACATTATAAATTACAGGCATATCTTGGAGATATTGCAGGTTCAGTTCCAGATCACTGCAATAAAATGAATGTCATAACAAAGTGAGTGAAATGGATTTGGGGCTTACCTAGTGCATATAACAGCTGTGTTGACACTATCGTCTATTAACTGTGCTATAGCATTATGTCTTGAAAAAAAACCCGAATATACATACCTTAATTAAAAGAAAAACAAAAATGAAGTCATCACAATTCTAGACTTCAAGTTATATTACAAAGCTGTAGTAATCAAAATAGTAGCGTACTCATACAAAAATAGACATATAGATCAATGGAACAGAATAGAAAACTCAGAAAGGAACTCACAATTATATGCTCAAATAATCTTCAACAAGACAACAAATATCCAATAGGAAAAAGAATGTCTCTTCAATAAATAGTTTTGGGAAAACTGGATAGCAGCATGCAAAAGAATGTAACTGGACCACTTTCTCTACATAAAAATAAGTTAAAAATGGAAAAAATGCTTAAATATGAGACCTGAAAATATTAAAATCCTGGAAGAGAACATAGGAAGTAATCTCTTTGACATTGGCTGTGGCAACTTCTTTCTAGATAGGTCTCCTAAGGCAAGGTAAACAAAATCGAAAATAAACTATTGGGACTACACCAAAATAAAAAGCTTCTGCACAGTCAAGGAAATAATCAACAAAACTAAAAGACAACCTACAGAATGGGAGAAGATATTTGCAAATGACATATCTGATAAAAAAGTTAGCATCCAAATCTATAAAGAACTTATTAAGCTCAACACCTAAGAAACAATCCAATTAAAAAATGGACAGAAGACATGAATAGACATTTTTCAAAGAGGACATCCAGATGGCCAGCAGACACATGAAAAGATGCTCAATGTCACTCACCATCAGGGAAATACAAATCAAATCTACAATGAGATACCACCTCACACCAGTCAGAACGGCTAAAATGAAGAGCACAAGAAACAACAGGTGTTGGTGAGGATGTGGAGAAAGGGAAACCCTCTTGCCCTGTTGGTGAGACTGCAAACTGGTGCAGTGACTCTGGAAAACAGTATGCAGATTCCTCAAAAAAAGCTAAAAATAGAAGTGCACTATGATTCAGCAGTCACAGTGTTGTGTATTTACACAAAAAATACGAAAATACTACTTCAAAGTGATACATACCCCGATGTCTATACTAGCATTATCTACAATGGCCAAATTATAGAAAGAACCCAAATTCTCACTGACAGATGAAAGGATAAAGAAGAAATAGTGTATGTATATATGTACATACACACACACACACATATATACACACACACACACACACATATATATATATATATATATATATATATATATGAAAGGATAAAGAAGAAATAGTGTATATATATACATATACATATATGTGTGTATATATATATGTATACATATATACGTACACATATATAAGACATCTTGCTATCTGCAAGGACATAGATGGAGCTAGAGAGTATTATGCTAAGTGAAATAAGTCTGTCAGAGAAAAACAAATACTATATGATTTCACTAATATGTGGAATTTAAGAAACAAAACAGATGATGAGCTAAGGGAAAAAGGAGGGAGAGAGTTAAACTAAGAAATAGACTTTTAACTATAGAGAACAAACTGATAAGTTACCAGAAAGGAGATGGGTGGGAGGATTAAGGAGTGTACTTGTAATGAACACCAGTTGTATGTAAGTGTTAAATCACTATATTGTACACCTGAAATTGATATTACATGGTATGTTACCTAATTGAAATTTAAATAAATACTTAAAAATATTTTTTTGCTAAAAATTGTTAACATAAAAAAAAAGCCAGTCTGAGCTTTTAGCAAGTCATAATCTTTTTTCTGGTAGAGAGTCTTGCCTCAGTTTTGCTGGATGCTTACTGATCAAGATAGTGATAGCTGAAGGTTGGCATGGCTGAGCCAGTTTATTTTTGTTTAATTTACTTTTATTATATTTTGACAATTTCTTACAATAAGACAACAATGAAGTTTGCCACACATATGGACTGTTGCTTTCAGGAATGAGTTCTCTGTAGCAGGTGATGGATGCTGTTTGATAGCGTTTTACCCACAGTAGAACTTTCAAAATTCGAGCCAGTCTTCTCAGACCTTGCTACTATTTTATTATCCAAGTTTATGTATATTCTAAAAACTTTATTGTCATTTCACCAATCTTCACAGCATCTGTACCCGGGAATAGATTCTATCTCAAGAAACGACTGTCTTTTTTATTAAGTTGTTAGTTAAATTTCAATTATTTATAATACAATGTAATACTGGTTTCAGGTGGACAGTTTAGTGATTCAACGCATATGTACAACACCCAGTGCTCTTCACAAGTGCATTCCTTTAATCCCATCACCTATTTAACCCATGTCCCACCCCAACTCCTTTTGGTAATTGTCACTTTCTTCTCTATAAGTAAGAGTCTGTTTCTTGGTTTTCCTCTTTTTTTTTTTTTTCCTATTATCATTTCTTTCTTTCTTTCTTTCTTGTTTCTTTTTTGAATATTTATTTATTTTTGAGAGAGAGGTAGAGAGACAGAGTGAACCAGAGAGAGGTCGAGAGAGAGAGGGAGACAGAATCTGAAGCAGGCTCCAGGTCTGAGCTGTCAGCATGGAGCCTGATTCAGGGCTCGAACCCACGAACTGTGAGATCATGAACTGTCCGAAGTCAGAAGCTTAACCGACTGAGCCACCCAGGCTCCCCATATGATCATTTGTTTTTTAAATTCCACATGAGTGAAATCATATAGTATTTGATTTTCTCTGACAGACTTATTTTGCTTAGCATAATATTCTCTAGCTGTATACATGTCTTTGCAAATGGCAAGATATTCTTTTTTTATGGCTAATACCCCATTGTGTGTGTGTGTGTGTGTGTGTGTGTGTGTGTGTGTGTACACCATTTCTTTATCCATTCATCAGTTGATGGACATTCAAACTCTTTCTATAACTTGGCTGTTGTAAATAATGCTGCTATAAACATCAGGGTGCATGTATTTCTTTGAATTAGTGTTTTTGTATTCTCTGGGTAAATGCCTAGTAGTGGGATTGCTGGATTGTGTGGTAGCTTTTTTTTAACTTTTTAAGGAAACTCTATACTATTTTCCAGAGTGGCTGTACCAGTTTGCATTCCCACCAAGAGTGCAAGATGGTTCCCTTTTCTCCACATCCTCACCAACACCTAGACTTTCTTGTGTTGTTCATTTTAGGCATTCTGACTGGTGTGGGGTGATGATACCTCACTGTAGTTTTGATTTGCATTTCTCTGATGATGAGTGATGTTGAGCATCTTTTCATGTGTCTGTTGGGCATCTGTATGTGTTCTTTGAAAAAAAATGTTTATGTCTTCTGCCCATTTATTTTTGAGAGAGTGAAAGAAAAAGCAAGAGTAGGGGAGGGGCAGAGGGAGACAGAGAAGGATAATCTCCAGCAGGCACCATGACAAGCACAGAGCCTGATGTAGGGCTGGATCTCATGACCATTAGATCATGATCTGAGCTGAAATCAAGAGTCAGATGCTTAACCTACTGAGCCACCCACATACCCCAACTTCTGGCTATTTTTTAATTGTATTATTTATTTCTTGGGTGTTTAGTTTGGTAAGTTCTTTATAGATTTTGGATACTAACCCTTTATCAGATATGTCATTTACAAATATCTTCTCCCATTCTGTAGGTTGCCTTTTAGTTTTGTTAATTATTTCCTTTGCTGTGCATAAGCTTTTTATTTTGGTGTAGTCCCAATAGTTTATTTTTGGTTTTGTTCCCCTTGCCTTAGGAGACTTATCTAGAAAGAAGTTGCCCCAGCCAATGTCAAAGAGATTACTGCCTGTGTTCTCCTCTAGGATTTTAATGGTTTCGGGTCTCACATTTAAACATTTAATCCATTTTTAATTTATTTTTTTGTATGGCGAAAGAAATTAATAGAATTTTATTCATTTGCATGTTGCTGTCCAGTTTTCCCAGCACCATTTATTTAAGAGACCATCTTTTTTCCTATTGGGTATTTTTTTCCTGCTTTGTAAAAGATTAACTGACCACATAATTGTGGGTTTATGTCTGGGTTTTCTGTTCAGTTCCATTGATCTATGTGTCTATTTTTGTGCTGGTACCATACTATTTGATTGCTATAACTTTGTAATGTAAGTTGAAGTCTGGAATTGTAACTATTCCAGTTTTGCTCTTCTTTTTCAAGGTTTCTTTGGCTATTTGAGATCTTCTATGGTTCCATATAAATTTTTGGATTATTTGCCTTCACTCTGTGAAAAATGTTGGTGGTATGTTGATAGGGATTGCATTAAATAAGTAAATTGCTTTTTGAAGAACAGATATTGTTCCTTGAGCATGGAATACTATTTCCATTTCTTTGTGTCATCTTCTATTTATTTTATCAATGTTTTATTGTTTTCAGAGTATAGGTCTTTTACCTCTTTTGTTAGGTTAATTCCTAGTTAAGGGATTTAGTAAAGTTGTAAATGGGACTGATTACTTGATTTCACTTTCTGCTGCTTCATTATAGGTATATAGAAATGCAACATATTTTTGTACATTGACTTTTTCAATTGTACTACTTTATTGAATTTGTGTATTAGTTCTAGCAATTTTTGGGTGGAGGCTTTCTGGTTTTCCATGTAGATTATTGTGTCATCTGCAAATAGTGAAAGATTGACTTCCTTGCTGACTTGGATGTCTTTTTCTTTGTGTTATCTGATGGCTATAACTAGGACTTCCAATATTATGTTAAATAACAGTGGTGAGAGTAGACGTCCCTGTCTTGTTCCTGACCATAGAGGAAGAGCTCTCAGTTTTTCCCCAGTGAGGATGATACTCGCTGTGGGCTTTTCAATTATGGCCTGTATTATGTTGAGCTATGTTCCCTCTAATTGTACTTTGTTGAGAGTTTTTATCATGAATAAATTTTTTAGACTTTTTCAAATGCATTTTCCGTATTTATTGAAAGGTTCATATTGTTGTTATCCTTTCTTTTATTAATTAAGTGTACTACATTGGTTCATTTGTGAATATTGGACCACCGTTGCAGCCCAGGAATAAATCCTACTTGATTGTGGTGACTGATATTTTTTAACGTACTGTTGGATTTGGTTTGTTAGTATTTTATTGAGAATTTTTGCATCCATGTTCATCAGAGATATTGGCCTTATATTTCTGTTTGTTGTTGTTATTGTAGTTGTTTCTTCTTGTTGTTGTTTAGTGGAGTTTTTATCTGGTTTTGGTTATCAGAATTATTCTGACCATAGCACGAATTTGGAAGTTTTCCTTCCTTTTGCATTTTTTTAGAAGAATAGGTATTAAGTCTTCTTTAAATGTTTCGTAAAATTTACCTACGGAGCCATCTGGCCCTGGACTTTTTTGGGAGATTTTTTATTGCTGATTCAATTTATTTGCTGGTTAATGGTCTGTTCAAGTTTTCTATTTCTATTTCAGTTTTAGTACTTTATGTGTTTTTGAGAATTTATCCATTTCTTCCCAGTTGTCCAACTTGTTGGCATATAGTGTTTCATAATAATCTCTTTTTTTGTTGATTGTATTTCTGTGATGTTGGTTGTTATTTCTTCTCTCTGATTTGTGATTTTCTTTGTTTGGTTCCTTTCTCTTTTCTTTTTGATAAACCTGTCTAGGTGCTTATCAGCTTTATTATTATTATTTTTTTTAAAGAAACAGCTCCTGGTGTCATTGCTTTGTTCTAATGTTTTTATTTTGTTTTTCTTTTGTTTGTTTGTTTTTTTGATTTTAAGTTTCAATATAATTTTTTTCTGGTCTAATCTTTATTATTTCCTTCCTCTGCTGGCTTTAGACTTCATTTGTTCTTTTATCTCCTTTAGACATAAGGTTAGGTTGCTTATTTGAGATTTTTCTTATTTGCTGAGGTAGGCATGCACTGCCATAAACTTCCCTCATAGGAATGCTTCTGATGTATCCTAAGGTTTTGAACCATCGTGTTTTCATTTTTATTTGTTTCCATGGATTGCTTTTATTTATTCTTTGATTTCCTGGTTGACCAGTTCATTGTTTAGGAGCATGCTATTTAACTCCAATATTTGTGATCCTTCTAAATTTTTTCTTGTGTTGACTTCAAGTTTCATCACGTATGGTCAGGAAATATGCATGGTATGATCTCAATCTTTTTCTACTTGTTGAGACCTGATTTGTGACCTATTATGTAATCTGTTCTGGAGAATGTCCCATGTGCACTTGAAAAGAATGGGTATTCTGCTGTTTTAGAATGGAATGTTCTGAATATATCTGTTAGGTCCATCTCATCCAGTACGTCATTCAAATCTATTGTTTCCTTGTTTATTTTCTATTAGGTGATCTATGTATAGTTATAAGTGGGTGATAAAGTCCCCTGTTATTATTGTATTTCTATCAGTGTGCTCCTCTATGTTGGTATTTGCTTTATATACATGGGTGCTTTCATGTTGAGGGCATAATGTTTACAATTGTTAGATCTACTTGGATTGGCCCCTTTATTATGAGATAGTGTATTCTTCATCTCTTGTTTTTGTGTGTATGTTTGTTTTTGTTGGTTTATTTGGCTGGTTTAAAGCCTAGTTTGTCTGCTATAAATATTGCTCTTCTGGCTTTTTTTTTTTTTTTTTTGATGTCCATTTTAGGATAAATGCTCTCCATCTTCTCACTTTAAATCTGCAGTTGTCTTTAAGTCTAAAATGAGTCTCTTGTAGGCAGCATATAAATGGGTCTTTTTCATCCACTATGACACCCTATGTCTTTTGATTGGAACATTTATTTCAGTGGCATTCAAAGTAATTACTAATAGATATGTTCTTGGGACACCTGGGGGGGCTCAGTCAGTTGAGCATCCAATTTTGGCTCAGGTCATGATCTCATGGTTTTTAAGTTTCAGCCCCACACTGAGCTCTGTGCTGACAGCTCAGAGCCTGGAGTCAGCTTCTGGATTCTGTCTCTCCCTCTTTCTCAGCCCCTCCCCCACTCGTTCTCTGTCTCTCTGGCTCTGGCTCTCAAAAATAAGTAAACATTAAAAAATCAAAGTAATTACTGATAGATATGTTCTTACTGTCACATTATTACTTTTTTGTCATTGTTTCTGGAGATTTTCTCTGTTCCTTTCTTGTCTTTTTTACTTTTTCTTGCAGGCTGATTTAGTGGTTACAAACTCCTTTAGTTTTTTTTTTTTTTTTTTTTTTTTTTTTTGTCTGAGAAACGCTTTATCTTTTCTAGTCTGAATGATAGCCTTGCTGGATCGAATATTCTTGGCTGCATTATTATCCCGTTCATCATGTTGAATATATCATGCCACTCTCTCTGGCATGCAATGTTTCTATTGCGAAATCTGCAGCTAGCCTTATGGGTCTTCCCTTAGCAGTTAAGGACAACTTTGTCTAGTTACTTTTAAGATTTTTTTTCTTTTTCACTATATTTTGCAAATTTAATTATAAAATATCCTGGCATTAGCCTGATTTTATTGATTTTGATGGGAGTTCTCTGTGCCTCCTGGATCTGGATGTCTATTTCCTTCCCCAGATTAGAGAAGTTTTCAGCTGATTCCTTCCAATAAGTTTTCTGCCCTTTTCTCTCTCTTCTCTGAGACTCCTTTTTTGGGGGGCGGGGATGGGCAGAGGGAGAGGGAGACAGAGAATCTTAAGCAGACTCCATGCCCAGTTCTTAGCCCAACATAGGACTCAATCCCACAACCATGAGACCATGACCTAGGTCAAAATCAAGAGTTGGACATTCACCTGACTGAGCCACTCACACATCCCCTGAGATTCCTATAATAAAAATGTTATTATGTTTTATGGAGTCTCTGAGTTCCCTAAGTCTATTCTTATGCCCCATAATTCTCTCTCTTTTGTTCAGCTTCATTACATCCCATTATTTTGTCTTCTGTTTCACTTACTAATTGATCTGCTTCTTCTAGCCTTGTGTTTATTACACCAAGCCTGTTTCCAATCTCAGTTATTTCATTTTTCGTTTCTGACTGATTTTTTTTTAAATGTCTTATATCTGTGGTAAGGGTTTCCCTAAAGTCTTCCATTCTTTTCTCAAGCCCAGCAAGTATCTTTACACTCCTGAGTATCCATCAGGCATGTTACTTATTTTGTTTTAGATCTCTGTCCATTACTTTGTCTTTTACTTTCATTTGGGATGGATTCTTCTGTCTTGGCATTTTGTCCAAGTCTCTGCCTTTTTCTCTCTGTTAGAAAAGCCTGTTATATTTCCTGCTTCTGAGAGTAATGGCTTAATGAAGAAGACATCATATAGTGTTCTAGGCCTTGTACCTCAGGGAGTGTCTCTAGTGTGTGCTGTGTATGCTCTGCTGTTGTGTTTTGGCTGCTCCATCATTCAGGCTAGTCATCTGCAGAGCTTCTCCTTGCCTACAGTTGACAGTATTTGGTCCTTGGCCAAAATGTGATGAGTTTTAACTAGGTGCACTCTGGTCTGCTTATTAAATGACACTCGACACTAATTCCACCAGAACCGAGACCCTGAAGAACTCTCTGGTCAGGAGACGTAGTGTAGGCAGGGTTATCTGCTGTTCTTCTGAGGCATGACCCACCTTGCTGAGACTGAGGCACACTTGACTTAGAGGAGCAGTTGCACCAGAGCACATGATGGTGGGACTTGGTGTAGTCAAGTGCGGCAGGCACTGTTGGCACAACTCTACTTCCAGAAGGTGGCTGAGGGCTAGGAAAAGGAAAGGATGACAGCCAGCTCCTTTTTCCCCAGAAACGTATCTTTGTGAATGCTGCCTCTCAGGAAGGCATTCCAAGAGGAGCAAATCATCTCCACCCTGTGTGCCCTAGGTGTTCTTCAGTTTGCTGTTTCATGCTGTCTTCTCCCAGGTTGTTTGCCTGGCTTCTCTCCATGACTAGGACAGTGCCTTCAGGGCTTTATTTCAGCCAAGAGTGCTGAACTTTAAAACTCCAGCCTTTAAGCCCTGCTGTTTGCAAGAATTCACAAAAATCAGCCCTTCTCCTTTTCCTAACCAATGGCTTTGGATAAATGTCCTCCTACTTCACCACTATCTTAGCTTCCACCTTCTAAACCACATTCTTTGTTCATTCATAAGAAGCAACTTCTCATTCATGAAAGTTTTTTCATGAGATTGCAACAATCTGGTCACATCTTCAGACTCCACTTCTAATTCTAGTTCTCCTGCTTTTATACCACATCTGTAGTTACTTCCTCTACTGAGGTCTTGAACCCCTCAAAGTTATCCCCAATATTGGAACCAACTTCTTCCAAACTCCAATTGATGTTGATATTTTGACCTCTTCCTATGAATCATGAATGTTATTAATGGCATCTAGAATAATGAATCTTTTAGAGAAGATTTTCATACTTTGCCCAGATCCATCAGAGGAACCTATCTATAGCAGCTATCATCTTATGAAATGTATTTCTTAAATCATAAGACTTAAAAGTAGAAATTATTCTTAGTTCCATGGCCTAAAAATGGATGTTGTGTTAGCAGGTATGAAAACCTCATTGTACATCTCCATCAGATCTCTTGGGTGACCAGGTGCATTATCAATGAGTAGTAGTATTTTTTCTGGGTAGTAGGCCTCAACAATAGGCTTTAAATACTCAGTAAGCCATGCTATAAAAAGATGTGCTATCATCCAGGCTTTGTTGTTCCATTTATAAAGCAGAGGCAAAGTCCATTTAGCGTAATTTGTAAGGGCCCTAGGATTTTTGGAATGGTAAATGAAAAGTGGCTTCAAGTCACCATCTGCATTAGCCCTTAAAAAGAGAGTCTGCCTGTTTTTTGAAGCTTTGAAGCAGGTATTCATTTCTATCTATAAAAGTCCTAGCTGACATCTTCTTTCAGTATAAGGTTGTATTGCCTACATTGAAAATCTGTTGGTTAGGGTAGCCACCTTCATTATTATCTTAGCTAGATCTTCTAAATAATTTGCTGCAGCTTCTACATCAGCATTTGTTGTTTCACCTTGTACTTTTATATTATGGAGATAGCTTTTTTCCTTAAACCTCATTAGCCAACATCTTCTGGCTTCAAACTTTTCTTATGCAGCCTTCAAAGAATTGACTAGAGTTTGGACCTTGTTCTGAATTAGGCTTTGGTTTAAGGGAATGTTGATTCTGGTTTGATCTTCTCTCTAGACTACTCACACTTTATATATATTAGCAATAATGTTGTTTTGCTCTTTTATCATTTGTGTTCACTGGAGTAACACTGTTTCTTTGCATTCTTTTTGGCCCAAAAGGCCTACCTTTTGGCCTGTCTTGGCCTTTGACATGCCTTCCTCACTAAGCGAGAGAGGTTTGGCTTTTGTTTTTACATGAATACCTGCAGGCCATTGTATGGTTATTAATTGCCCTTATTGCAGTGTTGTTGTATCTAGGGAATGGGGATGCCCAAGAAGAGGGAGAGAGATGTTGGAACAGCCAGTTGGTGGAGGAGTCAGAATTCCACATTTATTAAGTTCACTGTTTATATGGGCACAGTTTGTGGCACCCCAAAACAACTACAATAGTAACAGCAAAGATCATTGACCACAGATCACCATAACAAAGTAATAATAATTTAAAAATTTGAAATATTGACCAAAATGTGACATAAAGACATGAAGCAAGTAAATGCTTGAAGCAAAGATGCTGATAAATTTGTTTGACACATGGTTGCCACAAATCTTCAATTTGTAAAAAAGGCAATATCTGTAAAGCAAAATAAAGTGAAGCACAACAAAATACCCATTTCTTTGGGTATATATTTAGTGCTATAAGATGAAATTCCTTTATGTCTTCATTTAATAAGTTGGTTGGGAGAATAATCAGTAAAGTAAATTTAAAAAGATGTACTACATATTTTGCTTAAATAATGAAAAAATAATATTATAGAGTATAAGATAATTATTATATTCTAAATAGTCAGTAACATTCAATCTGACCAATAATTGATTTGAGAAATGGGTACTAGAGTTCTTACAATATATTTTTTTTTTTTATTTTTTTTTTTTTATTTATTTATTTTTTTCAACGTTTTTTATTTATTTTTGGGACAGAGAGAGACAGAGCATGAACGGGGGAGGGGCAGAGAGAGAGGGAGACACAGAATCGGAAACAGGCTCCAGGCTCCGAGCCATCAGCCCAGAGCCTGACGCGGGGCTCGAACTCACGGACCGAGAGATCGTGACCTGGCTGAAGTCGGACGCTTAACCGACTGCGCCATCCAGGCGCCCCCTTACAATATATTTTTAAAGTGATGCCAAAAGAAGGGACAATGAGACACACAACTGTAAGGTTTTAAGGTAAAGAAGTCTAGTTAGAAAATTATATATATTAATATTTAGTAATATTTTTTTCTCTATAACAAGGAAAGAAAATTCAAAATGACTCTAAAGTTTATACCTTGTATCATAAAAAATATAAGTATAGTTTGGATAGGAGTAGTTTTCCACATTTAATACATATCCTTTTCTGTAATCTTGAAACTTGAGGTTCCATGTCTAAAGAATAACATTAAAATGTAAATAAATAAGGAATTCTTCATTTAAAAAATGGGCTATGGTTTACACATTAAAGGATTGATGGAAAAGATTAACAAACAAGAGCCAGCACAGGGAAAAAGAAAAACTGGAATGAAGTCACAAATCAAGGGCAGTCTTTTAGGAAGATGGACAATGATGTGTAGAACAAATGCAAAAGAAATTTGCATAAAATTAACTTTCCTTATAATTTTTGGGTCATTGACAAATACTTGAGTCAGGTAGAGTATGACTTTACTCCAGGAAATCCCAGAAGTCTTAATATAAATGCCTTGCTAAAGGAAAAACAACCTTAGCTTGACATTAGCTAGGCCTCTAGCATCCTGTAAGTTTGAAACATTTGAAAATCTTTCTGGAAACTTCCTTTGCTTTACCTCCCACCAACTCCAAAGTATATAATCAATTGCTCCTCACAATCCCAGTGCAGCTCTTTCTGCTCACTGTTCCTGTCCCTGTGCTTTAGTAAAACCAACTTTTTTTGTATTGAAAATATCCCAAGAATTCTTTCTTGAGCATTCACTCTCAAACCCCACATCAAATTATGTCATTTTGGTGCCCCCTGTGGGGGCTGAATCACTAGGACAACTGCCAATCTTAAGACTCCTGTGTGAGGTTTCTTCCTCATTCATCTAATGTAATTCCCTCCACATCTCTGGTCTAACCACTTGTGGCCACAAGACCCTCACTGGGAGCTGGCTGAAACCAGTACCCTGTTGAATTAAAACCCTCAACTAGGAGCCATTTCCTAGGGAAGTCAGCTGTAAAGTCTATGTGTGTTGGAATGTTGTTTAGACAATGATGTATTTCTATTTCCATTGTTTTCCATCAGTGTCCCTTGCTAACTACTTAAATTACAAAATTGGGTAATTTCCCCTTTGTAAAACTTTTCTTATTTTTCCCCTGGGTTAAAAATGGCGGGTTCTTCCCAGCACGGCAAGGTGAGACAAGGTATGGTATCCTGGCCCATACGCTGGCATCCATTTGCAGTCTAGAATGCAATGGGGAAGTGGTGGGACACTGGCATACCTCCTACTGGGCAGGGTGGTGATCATAGCAATTTTGTTCCATGGGTGACTTAGGACACTTTGACACAAGGAACTTCTGACATATCCTGCATAGGATGCCACCAGGAGTTGGGGGTGTGTGTGGATTTTCTTGGAATAGACCTTCTCACTTCTTCGGTTCTCAAGGACTCTCCTTTGGGACTCCTTTTAACCCACTGGAGACAATTTAGATTGCAAGATTTAAGGAAATAAAAAAAAATCTAGTCTTCTTTTATAACACTTCATGACCTCAGTACTCCTTAGAAAATAAGGAAAAATGGCCCATTAAGGGGGCATTAAACTTCAGTACAATCTATCAGACCTCTTCTACAGGCAATGGACAGAATGTACCCCATGCCCATCCCTGCATGGCCCTAAAATCAGTACCCTGACCTAAGAACCTCTTGCAGAATGTGTTTGGCTGATAACCAGGCTAGTAAATCTCCTCCTGCTGTATTGGATGATAATAATTTTCTAAACATGTCTTCAAGTAAACCCAGATTGCTGGAGAAAGCACAGGCCATTCCTAACTAAGGGGACATTGACTCTCTCTTATACTACCTCCTTCCTAACAGACTCAGCTTACTCCTATATGTGGGAGTTTCTCCCTCATTCATTTCATGAGTTAGTGGCTATGATAATTGAAGCCAACTATCTCTAATTAGTGTACCTCAGGATGGAGACTTGAAGGAATATTCCTAAACTGCTGCTGGAGCTCCTTTACTTCTTTTGTTTTGGGGAAGGTTCCTGTCTTCTCCAGGCTGATATGGACTGCCTAATTCCACGAGGTGGAAGGAAAATCTGTCTTTTCATCAGTCCAACTTGATGAACTTTAGGACCTGGAGACCTCTTTCCCCATCCTCCAGATTTTTATCATCCTCCAGCCTTCCTGATAGCACCTCATGTTTTCTGCCTTCCCCTTTCATCATTCTGTTTCTGCACCACCTCAGGTGCAACCTGCATAACTGGCTCCTTTACCATCCTGGGTGCCTCTGGCACCATTGGCTCCTGCTTCTCCCCTTGCTATTAAAAGTAAAGAGCACCCCCTTGGACCTAACACCCCCCAATTCACATTTCCCCACTGGTGCCCCAGGAAAACGTTGGCAATGGGGAACAAATTGATTATTATCAGCATTATATATGAAACTTTTATTCTACCTAGGTTTACTAAAGGTCAAATAACATCACATTGTGTCTGTTGCAATTTGTCAGCAAAAAGATGACTTAAAGTGATCATTAATTTTGTCTGTCTCAAAGTTTTCATGGGTAATTGTTACGACAGCTTTCAAAGTCTTTGGTAACCTGAAACTTTAAAGTTGTGCTTGGAGAATAAAGCGGATTGTATTCACTGGGCATCTAAGTCTTTACCAAATGAGATAAGATACTAAAGCAATGATTACTGAAAGTAGCTTGTGCTTGGCAATCTTACTGCAGAGAAGCTGAGGATACTTGGGTCTGTTGGTAAGTATGCTTTGTGCTTTATTGAAAGATTGTGCTATGGAAAAACCCATGTTTTTAAAATTATGAAATATATTTATAAATTTCAAATCTAAAGAATTCTGGTATAACTGTTCACAGTTGGTTCCTACTTACTTTTCACTGGAGACTAAGATTTCTAACAAATAATAAGCCTTAGATTATGTTGTTTGGGTAATGTTATAACTGTTCTAGAGATTATATGTAATTCCTGAACTTAATGTTTTGGTATGAGGCCATCATTGGATATTCTGATGCTGGAAGTGTTATGAGTCACAGAAATAACCAGATTTCCTTGCTAGCTGACCTCTCATCAGATCTTGAACCATGTCCATTTCTGAGTCTTTTGTCATTTGTAATTATTATTCTTATTCTCTTGCAAAATGTGTTTCATCTTCAAGGAGATTCATACAAGGTGCTTTTGACACATACAGTTTTTTTATATCTTTAAAATTGTTAAGAATTTCCAGAACTAACTAAAAAAGCTGCTTTTATCCTCAGCCAAGAATTAGTAACATGGGATTAAATGAAATGAGGAAGATGATTAGGGTTTTTGTGACTCGTGTTTGAAACATTGCTGGTTCTGTAATGTTTACTCTTCCAGATTAAGTAAACTTCCTTTTAAAATAGCCATGATATACATCAATTGGATACAATACTCCTCTGTGAACAAATTGAAGCATTTAACTTTTCTCTCTACCTGAACCCTCTGAAATTCAAAAACTCTCAGTGAGTGTTCTTTCTTTCATGGCAATTGAAATTATTTGCCTAAGTTCAATAAGAGTCTGTTCTCCTTGTAATAGGACACCATTGGAAATATTGGTTATTCTACCAATGCTTTTGACAGGAATGCTTGAATGTCATATTTGAGGGACACAAATAGATTCGGATATGACCATACGGCTTTAAGAAAATAGGGTTGACTTTATGAAGCATGAAGCCAATAGAGCCCCCTTGGAAATGTTGGCCTGATACCTTCTTATAGAGTTGCGAGCAGCCTTACCAGGTGAGTAAAAATGTCACTTCCTGGCAGATGCATGAACCTCAGGATATTTTGGGGACCTTGAGTAGAGCAATTCACCCAAATCTACAGATATCACAGGCATGTCTGATGGCAAATATTTGGCTTGGCTGCTGGCCTACAGAGGCTACTAAAACTTCAATCTCGAGATTCCTTATAAAAAGTTCTAGCAAAGCATTTTAAAAGAAATTATGTAGATAATTAGGCCAAGTTTACTAAAATTGGTCTTGTTTTACAAACAAATTAGTCTTGATTTGGCTATCTCTGATTAAAAATGAGGGTGATTGTAGAGAGAAAATATTTCAATAACACATCTTTGTAGATATTAGATTTTAAGCACTCAAGACTCAAGACACTGGGTTTGTAATTTGCTCCAACCATTAACTTATATTTTTATTTTGTTTCCATAAAGGTGCCTCTTATTACCTGATGGCTTACTAAACAAAACAGAGTGTATGATGGCTAACACCACTTACTACACCATTAAGACCTTAAATGACTCTCAAAATGCCATTAGATATTTTAAATACTACACAAGATGGAACATGGGCTAGCAGAAAAACAAAATGTTGTGTATATATTCCAGATATCACAAAAATATAGCAGGATTGCTAAAAGATATAAATACTCAAATTGATACTTTAAATGATCTCTCTCTTCCTTTAGTGATTGGTTAAACTCGACTGGAGGAAGATTTTGGTTCGCTATCAAAGGCCATTTTTATTGTGTTTCTTTTTCCTATATAATATTAACCTTCAGTGTCTCCCTGCCTGGTGCCAAAACTTTCACTGCCATAAACTTCAAGCCAGTAAATAATCCTTTGTACTTAAGGAGGTTGTCTACCTTGGATTCAGCTGCCTCTGCCTTTGGTAGCTCATGTATATATATACACACTAACGTGTGTGTGTGTGTGTGTGTGTGTATAAATCCCCCATTGTTGACCCATAGGCAGGGACATCTCCATGTCCCTATTCAGCAGGAAGAAGTTACAGAAGATAAGATCCTCCACCCTCAGCAAACTTAAAGATTTAAGGTCAAAATTGTTTAGGGAGGAATGATGTGGAGAACAAAGGCTAAAGGAAATATAGATAAAATTAAATTTCCTAATAATTTGCAGCCCATTGACAAATACTTTAGGCAGGTAGCATATGACATTCCTCCAGGAACTCCCAACTGTGTTAATATTAATGCCTTGCCAGAGGAAAAAACAACTTAGCTTCACAATAGCCAAGCCTCCAGGATCCTGTAAGTCTTCCTTAGCATATGAAAATCTTTTTGGAAACTTCCTTTGTCTTTACTTCTCCCATGTCCAAAGTATATAATCACTTGTACCTCACAATCCCACTGCAGCTCTTTTTCCCTCAGGTCCTGTCCACATGCTTTAATAAAACCACCTTTTGGGGCACCTGGGTGGCTTAGTTGGTTAAGAAGCATCCCACACTTGATTTTGGCTAAGCTCATGATCTCACGTTTCCAGAGATTGAGTCCCTCATTGAGCTCTGCCCTGACAGTGCAGAGCCTGCTTGGAATTCTCTCTCTCCCTCTTTCTCTGCCCTTCTCCCACTTGTGTTCTTTCTCTTTCTCTCTCCCTCTCAAAAAAAAATCAATATTAAAAAATTAAAAACACCCTCTTTTTTTGCACTGAAACATCTCAAATTTGTTCTTGACCATTTGTTCCCCAACCCCACATCATAAGACAGTATGAGCAGAAGGCAGAAAATGTTTTTGGAAGTTTTATAATTTAGCTTAGTGTAACACATAATTCATAGACAAATTGGTTTCAATACTTAAAGTTTCATAATGTCCTAATTTCTTTATATTAAAACCATATTTCATTCTGTATTTGTAAATATTCCGATTTTTTTTTTTAATTTTTTTTTCAACGTTTTTTATTTATTTTTGGGACAGAGAGAGACAGAGCATGAACGGGGGAGGGGCAGAGAGAGAGGGAGACACAGAATCGGAAACAGGCTCCAGGCTCCGAGCCATCAGCCCAGAGCCTGACGCGGGGCTCGAACTCACGGACTGCGAGATCGTGACCTGGCTGAAGTCGGACGCTTAACCGACTGCGCCACCCAGGCGCCCCAATATTCCGATTTTTAAGGCACTATTTATTCACTATCCTTTTATTTGTCTCTCTTCTTCTTTACAATTTGGGCATTAGCTTCTTTCATTTCCTTCACATTAACACATCCCTAGATTCCTGCCATTTGCTTATTATCACCTCCATTGGAGAAAACCAAAAAATAAATAAATAAAAAATATACACTAGTCACTTATTTGAAATCTTAATGCTGCTAACACTTTAAATAAGAAAAGAAACTTAAAAATATAGGCCGTATTAAAGCTTCAAGGTTTTCTATGAAATTTAACTACCCAGACAGTGGCATTTTAGCAAACGTCTTTTAGGAGAAAGATTACAATTTAAAGGAAGGCTATCTTTGAGTTTGTTGTTAGCAAATAGAGGAGTATTTGGTAATATTATTTTTTCCTACTTACACTATTAACCACAAAGAAACAGATCTTGAAATATATATTTATGTCTGGGATATAGCTTTTTAACATATTGTATGAAATAAATTTTAATATTCCTAACAGTTTATTTCAAAGATTTGAATTTTGTGTGATTGGGGGTGACTATATATATCTTTATACATATATAATGTATATAATATACTATATATTATCAGAAATATTTATCAGAAATAAAGAGTCAATTAACTTCTATTTTGAACTGAATATAAGGGAATTCCTGAGAAAATAATGGGTGGATTAGCAGAATGTGTTAAGGAAGAATATGAACTCCTCTTAACTAATATTTAAAGATTTATTGTTGGGCCAGAAAAGACAAAGAGCAGTCCTGTCTACATTCAAAGGCAGAATATATTAGAAATCTTCAAACTTTTGATTTTTGTGAACCGGAAAGACAGACAATATTTTCATTTGCTAAGAAAGACCATTGAAAATAACACTGAAGGGGCACCTGGGTGGGTTGGTTGGTTCACTATCAGACTCTTCATTTCAGCTCAGGTCATGATCCCAGGGTCATGGGGTAGAGACACTTATCAGGCTCTGTGCTGAGCATGGAGCCTGCTTAAAATTCTTTCTCTTTCTCCTTCTGCCTTTCTCCTCTACTTGTGCGCTCTCTCTCTCTCTCTCTCTCTCTCTCTTAAAAACAAAACAAAACAAAACACAAATGACTGAAAATGGTAACTGATTATCTCTGGAAATGAAAGTGAATTTAACTAAAAGGCAACCGACAGAATGGGAGAAGATATTTGCAAATGACATGTCACATAAAGGGTTAGTATCCAAAATCTATAAAGAACTTATCAAACTCAACACCCAAAAAACAATACAGTGAAGAAATGGGCAAAAGGCATGAATAGACACTTCTCCAAAGAAGACATCCAGATGGCCAACTGACACATGAAAAAATGCTCCACATCACTCATCATCAGGGAAATACAAATCAAAGCCACAATGAGATACCACCTGACACCTGTCAGAATGGCTAACATTAACAACTCAGGCAACAACAGAAGGTGGCGAGGAAGTGGAGAAAGAGGATCTCTTTGGCATTGTTGGTGGGCATGCAAGCTGGTGCAGCCACTCTGGAAAACAGTATGGAGGTTCCTCAAAAAACTAAAAATAGAACTACCCTACGACCCAGCAATTGCACTACTAGGCATTTATCCAAGGGATCCAGATGTGCTGTTTCGAAGGGATACATGCACCCCCATGTTTATAGGAGCACTATCAACAATAGCCAAAGTATGGAAAGAGCCCAAATGTCCATCGATGGATGACTGGATAAAGAAGATGTGGTGTGTGTGTGTGTGTGTGTGTGTGTGTGTGTGTGTATACACACACAATGGAGTATTACTCTTCAATCAAAAAGAATGAAATCTTGCATTTGCAACTATGTGGATGGAACTGGAGGGTATTATGCTAAGTGAAATTAGTCAGTCAGAGAAAGACAAAAATCCTACAACTTCACTCATATGAGGACTTTAAGAGACAAAACAGATGAACATAAGGGAAGGGAAACAAAAATAAGATAAAAACAGGGAGGGGGACAAAACAGAAGAGACTCATAAATATGGAGAACAAACTGAGAGTTACTGGAAGTGTAGTGGGAGGGGGATGGGGTAAATGGGTAAGGGGCACTAAGGAATATACTCCTGGAATCATTGTTGCACTTTATGCTACTGGTTTGGATATAAATTAAAAAAAATTAAAAATAAAATTAAAAAATTAAAAACTAAATAAAAAAATTTTAAAAAGAAAGTGAATTTAAAGGAGATAGAGGGAATATATATTTAGTTTTTATTCCACATTCTTAGATACTACTTGTTTTATAAGAGCTTATAATGCTTTTGCATAAAAATACTAAAAATGAAGAAAACTAGTATTTGTCATTATATTTACTTATGTGGTATTTATAGGATATTTATTTCTCTGTGTTTAAATGACATAATCATTTAATAACAGAATTATTTAAAGTAAATTAATTTGAAGCAAAACCTCATTATGCTCTATTATATTGTTTTTCCATGGACCCATTAATAATAACCATAATGATGATGAGGGTAGCTGACAGTTAAAAGTACATACTATATGCTAAACACTGTTCAGGATACCTACATACAGATGTGTGTGTATCCATTTATTTAACCCTCAAGAAAAAAATAAAAGCAAAAACAGAAACTATAATACAGGTACTACTTAATTAGCCCATCTAATAGCAGAAAATTTTAAGATTTAAAGAGATTTAATAGTATTCTCCATATCTCACAATTATATAAATGGGACAGGATTAAACACAGGCAGTTATTAATGGGTGGCCTCCATCCTTACTTAATATTTTATGTATGTAAGGTGTTGCCAAAAACTCTAAATTGCTAGAGGGAGGACTCTGTGAAACTAATGAAAGCAAAGATTGTGCACATGCAATTTTGAAAACTCTTGGGGAAAAATACCAACAGTAAGGTTCGTTTTGAAAGAAATGTGGTGACACTCTGATCCTGAATCTTAAGAGAGGGATGCCTAACGAATGTAAGGACTGTTGTATTTCTCTGTGTTTCAGGTTAGTAAATAAAGGATTTCTACTTTTTCCAGTAATTTGTGTTTTTCTCAAGTTTATATTACTGTTGCAAATAGATCTACTTCAAGTATCCTGTATCCTTCAAATATACATTTTGGGTGAATGCTGAAACTCAGTATTTTGATATGTTAGTTGCCATGAATGCATTTCAAAGTCTATATATTTTAAATTCAATGATATTCTAACAAGAAATATACATTTAGATATAATCATATGTGATATAGTTATTAGTGGGCATCTGGTAAGTTTAACATTGTGATAAATTGGTATACACATGTTAGTTAAAACTTTTAACAATAATAACAATATTAGGTGATAATATGTAACATTTTGAGCTTCTCTTATTGATCAGGCTATCTTGACATATATATATCTAGAGTCCTGCTAATTTAAAAGCAATTTTATATTCAATTTTTACTATTTTGATTTTAAACATATTTTCAATATAGTTTTAAAAATTCATTAGTATCCGAAGTTCCCGGACCCTGAAGTATGATTTCAGTCATAGATTATTAGACATCTTGGAATTCTCTGAATATGTGAGAGTAGGATGACTAGTCCAAAAAGTCACCACTGTTTTTTGTTTTGTTTTGTTTCCAATTTTGTAGTGAATGCTTTGTCTTTTTGGCTCTGTAAGAGCACCATCTGGTGGCACCCCAGACTTTGAAAATAATGTTTAGACATCATTGTTGCCAATGATTTTGTTGTGTATAGCAGAAAACTTGTTAGAATGCAGATTTATATCTTTTAGATTTGTTTTGTTTGTTCCAAGTTCAACAAGGCAGTCATTTATTATTTTGAGTGAATAATCCATACATGAAGTCAAATTCCATTAATGAAGTACATTAAAGCTAGACTTTCCACAGGAGAAAAAAATACCTTTTCTTGATTACTGATTATTAGATAGAAGTTTACAATGACTAGGACTTAACCACAGAGAAATCAACTTGCTTCAAATTGAAATGTGTATATCCCTGCTAAGACTATATTTAGGAGCAGAGAAGCTGTTAAAAATCAGACTAGTTTCACTGCAAAATATTTTGCTTATTTCAGCCCTTTGTAGGTGCAAGAAATGTAATACTTGCAATAACTTTTTACTGAAAGTACTACTAAATGTTAGGATTATTTTAACTGAACTTTTGACACATCCGTTACATTCAGTCTTGTAAGCACCATCTCATAAAAGTACGTTTTATGTAAGAAAATGTTTAGAATCATGAATGGCCGATTAGCTTGTGATAAGATATAGTTCCAATAGAATATGATTCCAGCTTTAACAAATATATTATCCAATGCTTTACTAATATCTTTCTTACAAAAATACAATTTTCTAGAGAAGCAAATTCAGTTTGTAATACCTAGAGAAAAATAATAATATAAACATTGTCTTAAGTGGACAGTTACTATTTATAAGTTAGGAATATAAGGCACCAATTTTTAAGTAATTTTGTTTCCTTTGTTAAAATAAAGTATGCATCAATATTTCTTCTCTTTTGGTTAATGATGTGTGGTGTTCTCCTATATCAAGTGGAAAATTAAAATTTATTTATATAAACACATTTTATAAATTTTCATGTCAGCTAATCTCTTCCCAGCACGTCCTTTAGAATTCAAAAGATTACCACTTACTCAATACTAATTTTTACTCATTATTGGCAGATTTAAAAATAATGGAAAAAAGGCCATGGTAAACAATTTAAGGTTTGGAATCAGGCTATCTGGGTTTGATTCAAGGCTATCTCTTACTTCTTTCCATTCATGTGCTCTTGAACAAATTATTTCTCTAGACCATAGTTACCTTACCTCTAAAATGGAGATAAAAGCTTCGGTCTCAGAGTTGTAATAAGGATTAAATGACTTAATACAGATAAAGAGATGGAGTCGTGCCTACTTTAATCAAAGCACTAAATAAATAGTATCTAATGAAATATTTTCATAAGAGGTATTCATTTGACTCCATTTGTAATTTCCTATAGAAGTACATTTAACGAATATTCCTTTTGTGTGTTGATGCAATGTAAGAGAGTAACTTTTGCAGTGGGAAGTATATTTGTATGGTAAAATTTCCTAGCTAATGCTGAAAATGAGTTCCACGTTCTTTGGCCATTGGTGAGCAGAGCCCCTCAGTTTGTTTCCATTGACTATGGGCACCCTTCTTTGTCACTAGAGTATGTTGAATAAATGTTTCTGGTCTTCTCTGTGTAATGACATGTAAATGTTTGGGAAACATTGCTCTAAGTTAGTGTTGTGAAGCAATCATACATATTTCAGTAATTTATCATGTTGTTAGAAAGACTTAGGGTTATAATTCATCATAACAAAACCAAAGCAAATTCCAAATTAGAGATTTTAAGTGAATAGTTCTTAATACATAAATGCATGGAATTCTAGTGAGTATCTCTGATTGCCTCTTTGAAGGATCAAAAACCATTGTCAGTTTCCTTACTAAGAGTTGTTATTTCCATGACACCAGGTTATTAGAATCCTAGATTTTCTCATAAAAATGAGCTTTTTTTCATAAGCATCAACATCTTCTACCTGTTTATAAAAATGTATTTTTTTCATTCTATGTTTTTTTAAACAACTTCACAGTGTTTGACTCCCTATTGATTTTTTTTGTTAAGATATCATCTCACTCAAATCCACTTTTAAGTATTTCATTTTGGGTATGACCTAGCAAATGAAAACAACAATTTATATATCAAGTGAGTCAAATTTCTACACATGAAGCCAACTCGGAAATATAAAAATTGAAAGGATAAAGTGAGTATTTCATTGTTTTGATACGAATGCATATAGTCTAAACCAGAACTCAATAATTTTATTTTGAAAATAACGAGTTAATGGGAAAAACAACTTTTTGCCAAATTGATTGCACTTCTTAAGATTTGGATATAACCAAATAATTTACCAGGTTCCATATTCCTCTATCTGATTTTTGCATATATGTATTCATTACCTAAGGATAATACTGTTTAAATAGGAATAAAATTTTATAGAGCAAGAGATTACAGAAATGAGTTGTGTACAAATAAAGCACAAATAAACTAAGGCTATCTAAAAGTATAATGAACTGTTGATTAATAATACATTAGCAGTTAACACAAAAATCAAATTAGTCATCTAAAGAAGTTTGCATATATATGTTTCCCTTGTCATTGATGGGGCTGTAATAGTTTTTAAAGCAAGTATGCCTGTATGATGAGTTCATTTGGTATTCAGTGTAATAGCACAGATAATAATGAAGTCATTTGGCTTCCATTATATAAACATTAGATAATGGATACCTATATTAAAATGCAACTCTTATGTTTGTGCTTATTTTTGTCTTCATTTGTACACAGTACTAAATCTTTAAAGTTGAGCTTTTATGCAAATCGTTGACATTTATAACTCGGGATCTCAAGTGAGTTTTATGGACAAAAACATTCCATTATATTGTTTTAGACTCCAAGATAAACAGCAGTTGGATTTGTTTAAAAAGGGTTCTCTTATACCATTACCAATTGTCTAATCTAACTCTCCCCCTCTCACTTTTTGTTGGTCTCTTTAATGGAAGCAGACATTTACAAAACATCTTGACAAAATACACCATTACATAATATATTTGAAATGTTTGATTTTTATTTTTTATTTCTTGGGTTTTTGTGTGCTGTTTCTTTTGTTGAATACTTTTATTTCATTCAAACATCATTAAACAAATTAAGTGAAAATTATATTTTAAAATTATAATAAGATTTTTCCTTTCCAAAGTCTCCTACAGCTAGAGGATAATGGTCAAAAGTGACAAATACTTATAGCTTCTTATTCTCTTGAATGACATTACTTATTTCTGCCACTTGACATAAACTCTTTCGAGAGAGGAAGGATTATACTTGTTATACTTCTGTGTGTTTGTGTTTCTAAGAAATTGCCCATTTCAGAGTTTCGAGGCACCAAATACATGCTGATTTTCTAATTTCAAAAACCAAGCAGACGCACAAAGCATATTACATTTTTTGTTGATTATGTATATGTTCAATATTTTGGCAAATCCTTGTTGTGTATGCATATTACAACATACAGGTAAAAAGAAACTATACAGGTAATTACAATAGTATACTAAGTAATTATACTTTTAGAATAAAAATTGCACTGTAGAACATGAAAAATTTGTATTACTCTTCATTTTTCATGGTCTGTTATAGAGAATTCCAAAAGAGGGTTTACTTAAATTATAGAGAGGATAGGAAGTTTAGATTAAACTCTTCTTCTAAAAATGCTTTCTCTGTATAATGAGAAAATTCCAAGTGTGGCACAGCCTTCAAAGTTGATAAGAATGAAAGAAGTAAAGAGATAGGTAGAAAGAGCTTACATTTAATGAATAGAATTGGTAAGTCTTCCTGTGTTTGATCACTCCTTTCTCTGACACCATTCACTGTAAACCTGCTCTTCCTTTAGGTCTCAGATTTGAAGAGGAAGCCCCCTTTAGCCCTTCCTCAGTTGGATGCTCCTCAGACAGATTTTCTAATCTCCCTGTGCATTTAAAATGATGTGATAGGTTGGTTTGTTTTAAGTGTACAAAAAAACAAAGTCATCCAAACTCACTAATACAGATGCGTAGTTGGAAAAGAGAATGGTATTTTAACTGCTGTTTCAGATAATGGTGGATATTCTTTGGTTCCACAGCCAAATTCAACAGTGGTAGTTTCTTGAAGGTCATCTGCAATGTGGAACCTAAAAACATACCAATGAATTTTCATTAGGTGCTATACAAAACTCCATTGGCCTGTCTTGCATTTTTAAATGTATCTTTTATCTATGTATGATACTGTCATAACACACTTTGATCATTTGGAAAATATAGAAAATAAAGGTTTGTGGAATTATACGGATGTTCAAAATAATGATCATTTCATTATAAAAATAAAAAATTCATATTTGTTAATATCATTAAGAGTCCCATCAAAAAAAACCTCTAAGTATTAGGAAGTTCTTAAGCTCAAGGTGGCAGACACAAGTTTTCCAAAATTTCAATTCTCATTTGAAATGGTGAGTATTAATATTGGTAACCAATGTCATCAGTTTTGTTTGTTTGTTTGTTTTGAAGCAGCAGCCTTACTTAGCTTATTTGTTAGAAATGTCTACCAGATACCCACATGTGGGTAACTACTGTTTGTCCATTGGCCTTTCATATCAAAATGGTTTTGTATGAAAAAAGGGCACACAAACACTTTTCTTCACAATCATAACATAAAAGTATATAGCAGATATGCTTTGTGCATACTTCTCATACTGTAACAATATATTAAAAAGACATGTACTCACATGGGTGGTATATAATAAAATGTTTACTCTGTCAAGGACATTTTTAAGTGAAAACAGCTTTTTGTTTTGTGTTTTCTTACTACAAATGTGTGGCAGTGTAGAATCAAAATCATCAAAGTGAACATCTCTGGTAACAGGTACAACTTAACACGGTATTAGCTTTTCAATATGATATTTTGAAATAGACACAGTATCATTCTGTGACATTCTTACTAAAAATTCATGACCTAAATTGAATCATAGGTAAACTTAAGGCAAACCCAAATTGAAGATCATTCTGCAACGTAGCTGTTCTATTCAAGAGTCAAAGTAAAAAACAAAAACTGAGGATCTAATTCGATAAAAGTAGACTGAGGAACATGACAGCTAAATGAAAATGTTACTCTCTGTTGGAATCTGGACCAGGAAAACGTTTCTCTTCATTTATAGGAGTTAAAAAAAACAAAAACAAAAAACAAAAACACCACACACACACACACACACACACACACACACACACACACAAAACACAAAAAGGAAAATTCTGTTTTACATTTGTGATAACTCCATATATTCCAATCAAATATTTTATCATAATTTACTTAAAATATAAGTACTAGGATATCAAAGGCATAGCAGATTACAATAAATTATAAAATATAAGAGCAGGACAAGAACTCAAACATCTCCAGAGAATGGTTAACGTCTTAAAGCATTAAACTGACAATATAAAATCGAGATTTTTATTAATTTATGTTATTAACTCTTTCTTGAAACATAAAAGTAAAGGACAGCCCCAGGAAGTCATATTGTTGGTAATGGCTGACTGTATTGTTAGCTGTTTGGTGATGCACTGGAACAAATAGCAATTATGAGAGCCACAACATGGAAGATCTCTAAAAATAAGGCTGAACTGTTAATGGAGATACTCCCCCACACCCTGGTCCCCATTCTCTACTACTTTTCTCTCAGTTTTTTTTAACACTTCTATATTTTGTTTGCTGGAACAAGATTCAATACCATTGTTTCACTATGATATTTATTATCTGTGCTGATATGGACACCATACTCTATGTAGTCAGCATTTCTTTTTCAATTTTTCTCAGAGGCTCTGGGTTTCCCAGTATCTAGCTAACGTGATCTGGAAAACCCAGAAATAGTTTTTAGACACATTATTTACCTTGCCTGGTTTTGCAAACAATACTACCACCACCACCAACAGAAATGGTTTCTTTGTCAGTGTTTTCTGTTCTCTCCTATCAGAATGGGAAGTACAAAGATGTCAATTCTCTTATAGTCTCTCTCTAATTTAGATGCTAGTCTTTTGCACGTATAGGGCAGATTTTGTCTTTTGTTGTTCTGTTTGTTGGGTTTATACAGAATTTCCATTCTCCTATACAAAGCCATCTCCTGTGTGATTGATAGATATCAACAATAATTATTTCTCGATATTTCCCAGTGGTTGTCCTGTGTGTTTTCATAACTGTAGTCTTTGCCTCTTCCATGATTTTGCAGTTCTTGCCCTCATTCCCTTTGGCTAGTACTTATTGTCCTAGAAAACTATGGAAGTAGTATCTGTCTCTACTACTGTTGGAAATTTTCTTTGTGAGATTACCAATGCATGTGCCAGGGCTTCAAATATTCCCAGAGTGGTCTTGGATTCTTTATCTAGGTTTGGAAAATGGCTCATTTTGCATGCCCAAGGAACAGGTGATCAACTGGGCTCTGAAATAGTATTGCTTGCTTCCTGAATCTCCATATATCTGGTAAGAAAATCTTCAGGTGTTAAAAACAATACACAAAAACCCAACAAAAATATGTTAATCATTGGAGTGGAAAAGTATCCAACCAAGTCCCATCTCCATGCTTTCCTTCTTCAATACTTCCATTCCAAAAGTGACAAAAACCAAAAATCTCTTGAACAAAGCAATAATGACCTTAAGACACAATTTAATCTCTTTCACACAGCAATTTTCATTTATGAAATACAATATCTAACAACAGCATTTAGAGTTAAAGTTGATTTTGTAGCTTTCCAAAAAATGCTTTTAACTTGGGTAACTAAAGTTGTAATAGTGAATTTTCTTAAACAAAGATATTTTTGTTCCAAAGGTCAAGTTTAATCTTTACCTCTAGAGACATGAAATGGCTTGTATTTCTACTTTCATCTTATTTTATGTTTTTAAAGTTTTAAAATGGAAGAGTTTACTCTTGGAAGTTGACCCACATTCTTTTGGTCATCATGATTCTCCTTGGGCACAGAATAGTGGAAGATTTAATCCTGACTTTCTATTTACAAATGATCTAGATTTCTGATGTGGCACTCAATGAGTAATATGTTCCAAGGTATTATGTCTTTTCTTCTTTCCCCATAAATAGTTCATGGTTCCTCTACAAATGTAGATGTGTATGGATCTTGTCAGGGTCTTCCATAAAATTGGAAGTAATGACAGTTTTAATCTGCAGTAATAACAACTATTTATAAGCATTGTTTCTGTAACTATGCTCTTAAGGCCTTGTACTGAATGTGTAAATGACATTGTCTAAGCACTTAATTCAAAACCTCAAGCCCCAAATTTTATGGTATTCCTAAATTTGTGTCATCTGTGGTGCAGTTTTGCAGTGAAGATCATGGCAATAGAAGACAGTGTGTAGGGGACTGAAAGCTACTAGTAACAACAAAAGCCCAGATACATGTGGTTAGAATGGTGAAATGCAAAATGGGGGTGGGAAGATGTGATGTAATATTCAAAAGAATGATTGGCCTGCTGATCACAACATGCCTCAAGTTGGGTGCATCATATGGTTTTCTTATGATATTAAAAACAAGGATACAAATAGAAAAAAATGGAAAACTAAAAATAAAGCTTGTTGTATAGGCAATGAAAGGAACTCATGATTTTACTCAAGAAATAAAAGAGAAAAATCAATACATAAAGTAGAATACATCAGAATTTTTAAGAAATACATTTACATAGAAAAACCAAACCAAATCAAACTCAGCAGCTGCAATCTGTAACATAATGCAGATTGGAAGCCAAGTTGCTTAAGGGCATGGAATCAGACTAATCTGGGCTCATATCTGGCTCTGTTGGTTACAAATGTGATTTCTGGAAAGACCTTTAGCCTCTCTGAGCCTCTGATCCTCAGGAGTTCTTAGAATCTCCTTCATAGCAATATTAAGAGGAATGAAATGAGAATTACATATAAAAAGTGCCTGGCACAAAGTTGATAACAAGTAACTGGTTGTTATTAACAGTAGTAACAGTATCACAAGGTCAGGAAAAAAGTCATAATGCCCTCTTCAGCTCTAAACTCATCTTTTTTTACAATGCTTTCCACTTGATAGGCCCAGTGCAAAATGGTCATATCCAGAGACTCTTAAATTTTAATCACTGCTGATGAATTATATAGTGCAGGAGCTGCTCTGAAGGCAGCTTTTGGAATGGAGACTAAACTTTCACTGGTGGTTGGAAGTGGATAAATTAATTTATCTTTTCATCTCGGGTGAGCCCTTGGAGGAAATCATTATCATAAAACATTGTAAATCTATAGACTTGGCAGCTTTTGCCCTGCAGAGTCTCGGGACTTGAGTAAATATGGAGATTTAGAGATTTACTGTCGTTCCCTTTGAAGAGGTTATTTCCCTTGGTAGGAAAAGACGGACATGGCAATAGGAAAAAAAAATTTCTTGTTTTAACTTTGAACCTGAACCAGCTTTGAAATACATATATCTTTTTTACCAGGATAGCTTTCACAGCTGCAAAGCCATTTTTATTAAATTACAATATTAAACTTTAGAGCAGAGATGAGCTGGGGGAAAAGATCTTACTCAATATATGCACCTATCAAGAATCAACATTAAATGCTATGAACTATTATCAACATTTCCTGTGAGGCCTGGTGAGACAGAGAAACATCATTAGTATACATTGTCAAGACAGGAAATTGAAAATAGAAAATAAAAGTAGCCATTCAGCCTAAAAGTTAAAAGTTGCATTTGTTTGTAACAAACAAAAAAGTTTGTTAAGAAAATATTTGAGTAGATTTTCACAGTAATTATCAGAGTGTTTATCTAAATTTATCCTGAGATACACATAGTTAAAGCCATTACATATTCTCTCTATATATAATATATATATATCATATATATATATATATCATATATATATGATATATGTATCTCATATATAGGTATCATTTAATTTAGTGAAATCAGTTTAGAAAGCCTCCTGAAGAATGTCTAAAGGGGGGGGGGCATTCTTTACCAGAGAACGTGTATCCTTGAAGTTAAGAAATTTTCCACCTTGAATCAATTCTTCATTACAGCACATAAATTAGAAGTAAGATTCAAGCACAGTAGGACTTTGTACATAGAACAACAACAACAACAAATGAAGGAAAATAAGTTTTAGAAAGAAAAATGTTGGTCACTCTGAAATGGAAGAACTTGTGTCATAGAACAGGTTGGAATTTTTATGTTTCTGTGGGGTGCGTGTGTGTGTGTATGTGTGTGTGTGTGAAAGAGAGAGAACGAGAGAGAGACTGAAAGAAAATGAGAGGGAATGTATGTATGTGTCATCTTGATCCAAACTCTCCACCTTAATTGCTATTGAGCAGCCAGAGGCTGAACCTTCTTCATGTACTAAGAGAACCCTCTTCTTTCTTTTGTCCCCTTTTTCATTAATCCTATTGAAAATGATAGGTCACTCCAAAATCTATAAAGAACTTACAAACTCAACACCCAAAAAACAAATAATCCAGTGAAGAAATGGGCAAAAGACATGAAAGACACTTCTCCAAAGAAGACATCCAGATGGCCAACCGACACATGAAAAAATGCTCCACATCGCTCATCCTCAGGGAAATACAAATCAAAACCACAATGAGATACCACCTGACACCTGTCAGAATGGCTAACATTAACAACTCAGGCAACAACAGAAGGTGGTGAGGATGCGGAGAAAGAGGATCTCTTTTGCGTTGTTGGTGGGAATGCACCTGGTGCAGCCACTCTGGAAAACAGTATGGCTTTTCCTCTATTTTAGTTCCTAAAAACATAACTACCCTACGACCCAGCAATTGCACTACTGGGCATTTATCCAAGGGATACAGGTGTGCTGTTTTGAAGGGACACATGCACCCCCATGTTTATAGCAGCACTATCAGCAGTAGCCAAAGTATGGAAAGGGCCCAGATGTCCATCGATGATGACTGAATAAAGAAGATGTGGTATATATATACAATGGAGTATTACTCTGCAATCAAAAAGAATGAAATCTTGCAATTTGCAACTACGTGGATAGAACTGGAGGGTATTATGCTAAGTGAAATTAGTCAGAGAAAGACAAAAATCCTATGACTTCACTCATATGAGGACTTTAAGAGACAAAACAGATGAACATAAGGGAAGGGAAACAAAAATAAGATAAAAACAGGAAGGGGGACAAAACAGAAGAGACCCATAAATATGGAGAACAAACTGAGGGTTACTGGAGGGGTTGTGGGAGGGGGATGGGGTAGATGGGTAAGGGGCACTAAGGAATCTACTCCTGAAATCATTGTTGCACTATATGCTAACTAATTTGGATGTAAATTAAAAAAAAAAAATGGTCACAAAATTGGTTTATAAACGTACTAGAATTTTTTTTCCTCTGAATATGACAAGTACAGGTCAAAAGCAAATGGGAGTTTTTAAAAAGATAGGGCGCTTGGGTGGCTTAGTCAGTTAAACATCCAACTCTTGATTTCGGCTCAGGTTATGATCTCATAGTTTGTAAGATCAAGCCCCAAATCAGGCTCTGCACTGACAGTTCCGAGCCTGCTTGGGCTCCAATCTCTCTCTCTCTCTCTCTCTCTCTCTCTCTCTTTCTGCCCCTTGCAAGCTCTCTCTCTCTCTCTCAAATAAATAAATAAATAAATAAATAAATAAAATAAAAATTTTAAAAATTAAAAAATACTTAAAAACATTTAAAAATTAAAAAAAAAAATCATATATGAACATCAAGTAGATATACCATGTTATGCCTACCTAATACCCAACAATATCTAGTGACAGGTCTCAAGAATATAGAATACATATTTTGTGATTTCTAGAATATATGATATGCATAGTTCTCTAAGAAGAAAAAAGTTGAACTATTTATAGTTGATATATCCAAAATGAAGGAGTCTCCTTAGGAAATTTTTCAATATTTAGAACAAAACAACCTACATTAGTTTCTTACAACACTTTGATAATTGGGGTAATAAAACAGGAAACATAAGAAACATATCTTCTCAACAAGGAATTCTAAACACCAAATTGTGAAATAAGTAATTTATTTTTTGTTATTATCTCCAAGCATACATCTCAATTAGGCACTAAGGACCCCAAGGTGGAAAATTGGTTACCGTCTTAGGCCAACTGCCTCCATTTCTGGACTTTGTCAAATAAAGTAGCCTTATGTCAACTGTAACTTTGGAGAGACCTTGTAGATTGGAGGCCAAGAAGCAAAACTCTTAATAAAACAATAACTTATTAATGGTTTACCACTTCTAGGATTCTTTTTAAGTCTATATGTTGGTTTATGTTTGTATAAGTATGGAAAAAGTTTGAAGGATACTTGGGCTAGTGTCTGGAAATGTGTCATAGATTCCTACCTCCCTGATTGCCTCAGGAGAGTAAGAATTAGAGTCAGAGAGAAAGTAGGGTATTGACATGCTATATTAATCTTTCCATTATTTGACTACATGTAATGATTATTAATACATTCTCAGGAAAAAAAGAACAGTTCTCTAAAGAATTGTCCAAGTCTTAACCTAAGGGTTTTCAACCACTGCTTTAGGTTGCAGAGTTTCTTCCGTCTTCTGCTTCTCCTTATATTTTTTTTCCCTCTTCTTGTATACATTCTCCTTTTTCTTTTGTCAATGATTAAATGGACCCTTACCTGAAACTTTATTATATAAACCAGAGGAAAAGAAGTAAGGGCAGCAAGATCAACACATAGATAAGGACAGGAAACCAAGTCTTAAATAAACACCACTGATGATCAGTGCCTCTTTTCCCATCTATAGGATATGCCCAGGCCATATAAACAACCACACAATTTTAAAGAATTCAGTTTGAAAACTGTGTGCTTAACTAAAAGAAAAAATGCAATAATGCTAAAATTTCTCTTACTATCTTAGAATTTCATATGTATATATATATATATATATATATATATATATATATATAATATAACTTATTGTCAGATTGGTTTCCATACAACACCCAGTGCTCATCCCAACAGGTGCCTTCCTCAATGCCCATCACCCACTCTCCCCCACCCCCCAGAATTTCACTTTCTTACTTTATAGTTATTTTATCAATGAAGTTGTCTGCCTGAAAATTCAGATAATTCCACTAAGGCAATAATAACTTCTTCCTACTCCACTTTTATTTCTGAAATTTTAATCTATCTTTACTTTTGAAGCTAAATGTTTCATATTAGCTTGTTGGTGATCATAAGATGGAACTTGAATTCCTGAATAATGTTATTCAAAATCTTATAGTAATCATGTTACTTTTCCCCAGTTAATAAAAAATGCTTTGAAAATAATTTTCTAATGTTTTGATAAGTAGACTTATGTATTGCAGTATTGGATAATTTGCTTGTTTTTGTAAAACAAATACACTGCCTGAACACAATCTAGCAGACATTGAAATGGTAGTCATGTTCATGTCTTTTGCTCTTCTCCTTTTAAATTAGTGGTCTTCTCATCTATGTTCATAGGTGCAACAGAGTAAATCATCTCTAAGTCATAAATAATCAGTATGAAATAGGGCTACCTGGGTGGCTCAGTCGGTTTAGCATCTGACCTTGGCTCAATTCATGATCTCGTGGTTTGTTGGGTTCAAGCCCTGAATCAGGCTCTGTGCTGACAGCTCAGATCCTGGAGCCTATTTCCGATTCTCTGTCTCCCTCTCTGACCCCTCCCCTGCTCGCTCTCTCTCTTTCTCTCTCTCTCAAATAAAAAATACACATTAAAAAAAAGAAATCAATGTACATAACTCTGATGGTCATAACCATCTGAAATTGAGGATAATGGAGAGTCATTATGGAGGAAAGAGAGGAACACAGCATATACTCCTAGTGTAACCCCCATACTACCTTGTTCAAAAAAAATAATTCCTCAGCTAATTTATCTACCTCCTTTTACTCTTCTATAAAGCAGTTTATCTTTATCAATTTTTCTCTGACCATCAAAGATATTTTTATATTTGTCCCTCAAAATTTCTGACTCTGAGAGTGGTGGAGTTACTTGACCAAAGGTCAATACTTTCCACTACATTTTCACCATTAATATCAGTAGATACAAATTGATTAAGACATACTAGGGAGATATGACCTAGGAATGGTTTAAGGCAAACCAATACATTCTATCATCTTATCAGATGGTGATTTTGATTATCAATTTTGAGTATTTAATTTTTAAATATTTGACAGCCTTGCTGACATCTAGCATCTTGAATAATAAAAAAATAAATTAACTGAAAAATCAAATATTTATAAATACTCTAAGAAGACATACAAGTAAATTAATGAATATATCACAGGCAGAGTAAAAAATACTAGAATCTATAAATAGATACAAAGCAAATAAATATCTATATTACAAATAAAATTGGTAAAATATTTTCAAGTAGGTCTGGAAATAAATGGAAGGAATCCTCTAGAAAAAGTATTGAAAAACACAAAGATAAAAGCCAAAGGAAAAAAAAATCCAGAATATATGACCAGTCTAAGAGGTCAATAGCTGATGCGTAAAAGTCCCTGAAAAGAGAAGAATAAAATTGGGCCACCATTAATCAAAAATATTAAAAAGGATTTTCCCAGAGCTGAAGACATAAATATCCAAATTGAAAGATTCTACCAAGTGCCCAGAAAAGTGAACAGAAATAATCACACTTAGATTCCTTATTATGAAGCTTTGTGGGGGTACTGAAATAAGGAAATCTAAAAGCTTCTAATGAGAAAAAGCAATAAAGGTGGTCCATACTCCTTCAGTTTTAGTAGTTGTACAGTATACTGACAACAGTACAATAATTCCATCAAAATCATGAAAAATAAACCATTTTCAATCTAGGGTTTTATTATTTGTGAGAACAACATAGATTGATTTAGCTATGCAAGGTTTTGGTAAATTTGCCTTCTACAGACTTTTACTAAATTATAGAAAGACTTACTCCAACAAAATGAGACACAAGCTAAGTAAAAGCAAGACATATCCTTAAGGAGGCAGTGCTTCCAACTCTGACAAGCAATGAAAGAAAGTTCCACCATAATTGATATCATCAGGAGTAGAAAAAAAAGAATGGGTTTGTATGGAGCCAGAGAAATCTAATCTGCAAAAGTTTTTAAGAATATACGGACTAGATTAGAGAATAGAAAAGTTTGAGAACTGGGAAAGATGTACGAAAAGTTTGAAGTACTGAGAATCTTGTTTTATAAAATAGGGGCTTATTATTGAAAAGGTGAGGTTTAAATAAATCTTTGTTTAAGCGTATGATTTAAAGTTACATAAAATAAGCTGGAGAAGAACTAAATAAGAGTAACACTGATATGTATATAATGGTCAGGTATCTGGACAGAATTGTCAAGTATCTGGCAGAGAGGATGGAGTGGATAATAGTCATGAGTTATGGATTATCATTTAGAAAATCAGAAAGTATCATCAGGCTATATTTAAAACATCAGTTACCTAGCAAATGAAAGCAGATTTGAGGTGATAAATCGATGCATATATGAGTTAGGTTGCTCTGATACTACGACGAATTTATATTGTAATGCAGATAATAGGAAAAACAATGTTAAAGATACATGATGAGTGCAAAAAACACAGCAAAGCAAAATAAAATAAGTAAACACTAGATTTTTTTTTTTTTTAAGTGGTTATTCACCAAATGAAGAGAGGCCTGTTTGAAGTTTGCTGGCGGGAGAAAGAAAATGGGGGCTGAAGTGACTGCTGCTGTTTGGTGATATGTGCCCGTGAGAAGGGTAAGCAAAGTAATAAATGTTTAAGATTTGCTAAGAGAACATGGTTCTTTGGGGCATAAAGAGCTGAAATACAACTGTCTTGACTATACACTCTCTTAACAAAAATGCTCAATTTAAGTACATTTCACTGGCACGTGCAAGTTGATTCATTATAGCCAGTTTTACATTCAGATAGCAAGTTTTGAATAAAATATTTGTGAGTCATCTAAGTGAATATTAAGATAATGGGAATTCGAATGGCAAGGAGTGTCTGCATTAATTTAAAAATATTTATGAAGTGACATATCCATTCTTTTCCTCTTAACTCCAATTCAGTAGGGATTTTTTTCCTCCAATGTGTGGATCATGGGTTTACATTTCCTTTGTTGTGTATTGAACCATTAAATGTAAAATTTTAATTTCTGGAATGCAGATATTTTTCCAGTATTCCCTCTAAATGTAGCCTACATATCCTGTTTTAATCGTTGTTTCTTTAGAACTTATTGCTCTAAATTGAAACAATAGCTATCAAATTGAAAATTTTGTTTAGGTTTTATAAGTGATGAATGTATAAACTATTTGTTAGTCTTTTTAAACTAGTATTTCATTTAAAAATAACCAAAGTTGTTCAAGCCCCTCATCGAGCTCTGTGCTGACAGCTCAGAGCCTGGAGCCCGCTTTGGATTCTGTTTCCCTCTCTCTCTGCTTCTCCCCCACTCACGCTCTGTCTCCATCTCTCTATCTCAAAAAATGAATAAACGTTAAAAAAATTAAAAAGAATAAAAATAACCAAAGTAATTTTTATAGGGGAAAAGAAATATAAGCAGTTAGCTCAATGCCTGACATAGAACAAAAGTTCTAGATACATTTGTTTTCTGTTACTGTGTCATGAATTGAACCATGATGCACTGATATTTTTTATGCTCTATATGTTGCTAAATAATACATTGATTTAATAAGAACTTAGAGGAATATTCTATGAGCAAATAAGGTTGTTTGTGAAAAAAGCTTTCAGCAAAATTCATATTAATTGCAAATGCTCAAGGCCTTCCATTAGAGAATAGTTTGATGGTCTCATTTGAAGTACCATAAATTCCTTAAAGCAATATGTATAAGGTGAAATTATAATTTGCTATTATTTGTATTTTCTTTGTCTCTAATGATTCCAGATTTGTAAGATACTCTAGTATTTGTAGTTTGTGCGTTGCCTTTAACATGCAAATGGTATTGCTTAAGTTAAAATAATTCATTAATTTTTAGGAAGGTTAAACATTCATTTGCTGGCCATAAAGTTTTTTATAATATCAAGCATTCACTTTTCTATATGTCTTGTAATATATCTCAACTCTAAACTAAGAAAAATGCCAAGTTGATTCACTTTTACTTAATATGGTCTGAATTCAATATATCTTGTTGAAACTTTGTTCACCTGATAATTTGTTTTTTTATTTTTAAGTAGTATTATCTCTACTTTCTATGTGATTATATCTACCTTTTGTACTTCTTTAGTACCGGAAAATATTTTATTTATAATCATTAATTCAGCAAATATTTACCTTTCCAAAACAATAGTGTTTCATTAGCCTTCTCAAGAAACACTAGTCTAGTTGAAATATACATTTTGTTTCTTTTCATTGCTAACATCTATCTCCACATTCCTGGCGACTTTAAATGCTGTCTATGTACGATTTGTGTTCCCTTTGAAAAAAACAATTAACTCCTCCCTAAATTGTTTCTCTTTTCCATTAAAATAACAAGACATGTTAACATTGCTCTGTAAGAATTGCTTTGACAATGTATGACTTACTGAATTGATTTTCCATGATTATTCAGATGGTTAGTCACTTCTGAATTCTCTCTGGCATCTCTGATAAGCCTCTTACAGAGCACAACATTTTCCTGTTCTTGATTTGAGACTTATCATCAAGACCTGTTTGTTTATCTGGTCACATTAACTTTATGGTTATTTAAAGAAACATGTTGATTATCATTTTGGAATATGTTTAAAGTAAAATTTAAAACATTTGGCTGAAAGTGTTAATTTCCACTATTTAAATGAAACATTCCCTGTAGTAATATTTGCAAAATAACACCTTTACTGCTACTGATTTAGACAAATCTCAATAATTTTTGTCATAGATGTAATCCTCCCTGCAGGCAGGAGCTAAATGACTCCTCTTTTCTGTATACTGACTTTTCAGGCCGTGAAAATACTATCTAGTGTGTCGAAGTAGTCATATGTTGAATGGCACCCTAGTGGCCTAGAAATGTTAATGTAGATTCCAGAAGTTCTATTGAATAACATGTACACTGGATTAAGAAAATCTTTTTCAAGACATAACTAAAATAAAACAAACCTAAGTGAAATAATATATATTTCCTAAAACTCTTAATTTTCTTGTCTCCAAAATCCTATCCTCAGGCTAAAGCTCTTTGAGAGCTATTCAGCAAGTTTAATACACACATTATATATTAGTACTTATTATAATTATATAGTACTTAAAAATCTTTGAAAGTGTATACTAAGGTTCTTAGTTGTGTAATCAATTCAAATTGATTTTAGAGTGAGCAAGAGTTCCTAGATTAAAAACAAGTTGAAGGTCATAGAAAAGATAATGCAACTGTCATTTATTAAGATTAATGAAACATTTCCCAAAATAATCACCATAGGCTCACACTTGGTTCAATATCTATATTATAATTCTAGAGATGAAAACACATAATGTCATAAGGAAGTGATCACACTCTAAGCTGTTGAAATCATCGAGGCTAAATCAAAGTATTTGAGAGTTCAAAGGAGAATATAAGCAACCAAAACAAAACAGGGAAAAAAAAAGAAAAGAAAATGATGAAATTTTAAATCTGAGTATTTTTGTGTACTATATTTTAATGTGTTAATTTGCAGTGGAAGAAGGAAAATGACCTGGTGTTACATGTGGGATCAGTTTCTAATTAGTTAGATTAGCTTGGATAATACAGATTATAATAATGGTCTGTTAATAATAGTAATAATTATAATAAAAACAATAGCTGAGTTATTGAGGGTTTTCTGCTAGTCAGACATTATTAATCATACCTGTGCGTTATCCCATAGTTTTTCTAAAAGACTGCCTATAATTTTATCACCATTTTAAGGACGAGAAAGTCAAATTATGGAAAGCCAAAGTAACTTGCCCAAGTTCATACAGCTTGATAGTGGTGGACTGACAATTTAAATTCAGATTGTATAACCCAAGGGATTAAACTCTTAAATTCTAGATTATGTACCTTCTTGTTATTGAAGTTCTCTCAAGATCACTTTCTTCACTTACAGGTAGGAATTATAAATTTAAAGGCCTAGGACTGCTGTGAGGTTCAATTTTCAATAAAAAAAAAATATTTAAAGAATGCATCCAATGCACTGAGGATACCACTCACTTCTTAACCATTATGGTTTTGGTATACTGAGCAATAATAATAAGTAAGCAAATAATTAAGATAAAGTGTGATAAATCATTCATCATAGTGCTCCTTCCTTTATTCCCATATTCAATAGTCAGCAATTTTTTTTTTTTTTTTTTTTTTTTTGGCTCTACTTCCCCATATATAAACCTAAAACCTTATCTGCTCTGCTGCTAAAATCCTAGGTCAAGGCAAAATCAGTGTATCCTTCAGGGTACATAAAAAGATTTTTAACCAACCTACTTGCTTCCCAAGCTCTTGGCCCAGGACAGACTGATAGAGAAATGAGGAAGAGGCAGCTAGAGGAGATTTTGAGGGTTAGGTTCTAATAAGACTGTTGGAGAACAGTCCCTTCAAGGTCCTTCTAGTTGTACAATGAACCAAACTGACATGAGATAGATTAACAGGAGAAAATCAAATTTAATAGCATATGTATAAGGAATCAACAAGACGTGGAAATTCTAAGACAGGCAAGATGATGCTTGTATGAGCTAAGGAAAGGGGTAGGGGTAGGAGGATACAAAGAGGAGAAAGACCTTTAGCCAGGAAGGGAAAAGATTTTTGGAAAACAGAGGTTGCCTTATTGTGTAGATAAGTTTCTTAGATAAAGAGGAATCTCTGTTAACAGCTATATCTTCCAGAGGAGGGCTGGCAGTTGCGGTAAAAAGCTGCTTCTGATTGTGCTGGCTTTTGATTGCTTTTAACTCAAAATGATGCTCATGCCACAGTGGCCCTTCTTATGGCGGCTGCCCTTGTTCCCTACAAGAGTCTACAACAGCATCCTCCGCATGTTTAAGATTTAACTATGATACAGTTCAGGAAGGAGGATGGAGACTCTTTCAGGAAAGGTGAATCTTAATGTAAGGAGAAAGAGAAAATGTAGCATCTTACCAAAACTAAAGAATTTCAGTTTGTTGGAAGAAAAATAGGTCATAGGAGAAATGAAAGAGATTAGGTCAGATCATAGAGTCTGGTAGGAGATATTGAGGATTTTGTAAATCATCTTCTAAGTTATGGAAATTTATCAAAAAGTTTTAAGCAAGAAAGAATGTAGTAAAGGCTGTGAAGTATTTCATTGTCTTAACAATGGTGTTCACAACATCTGAGGTATTCATATCATTTGCATTTAATGTGAGTTTTGATATTGTTAGGTTTAAGTCTATCCATGTACTGTTTTCTATTTTCCCAGTCTTATCTTTGTTCCCTTTATCCTTATAATGAATTTAGTTATGCTGCTCTAGGGTATTGCTGCCTCCACATGCATTCTGTTTGGCCAAGCAGCCTGTGGGGTCCTTTACCTGCATATAAGTGCATGACAGAGATAACAGCCCACCGAAACAGGAGCAAATGTAAATTCTAGATATGGCTTTTCCAGCAGCCCTTGTGATAATCTCCCCTGCCTCCCAGAGACTTCCCTTGTGTAGCCTTAGATAAAACCCCTGTAGAACTTCACCAAAGCTCCACTTTTTTTTATTTGAATTGACTACTCTGGCCTTAAACCCAGAAGCACTCCACACAGACCCTAAAGAAGACCTGTGCTTCTCATCCTACTTTTCTCTCTGCCAGCAACCTGCTTTGACTTCCCTGTGCGTTCCACACTGCGTTTTCTGTAGGACCTGCTCATTATAAACTTCTGTCTCACTTTCCCTTGTGGTCTTTTGTTGAACCAAGTCTCACTGTCCACTAACGAATGTTAATTGAACAGTCACAGCAATCCTCTTTTTCTGTCTTCTTATGGATTAATTTAATCAAACTGTGAATCCATTGTACCTCCTTTTCTTTTTTTTTTTTTAACTTTTTTTTTTTTAACGTTTATTTATTTTTGAGACAGAGAGAGACAGAGCATGAACAGGGGAGGGGCAGAGAGAGAGGGAGACACAGAATCTGAAACAGGCTCCAGGTTCTGAGCTGTCAGCACAGAGCCCGACGCGGGGCTCGAACTCACGGACCGTGAGATCATGACCTGAGCTGAAGTCGGATGCTTAACCAACCGAGCCACCCAGGCGCCCCTGTACCTCCTTTTCTAGCTTATTAGCTAAAACTCATTGTTTTGTCGTTTAATGGTTGCTTGACATTGATAATATACTTTATCTTATCACATTCTACCTTTGAGTGTTACTGTATCACTTCCCTATCTCTGCCCTCCTGGATTTGTGTTATTATTGTCATGCCTTTTACTTTTATGTATATTTTAAATCCCCCAATACATTATGATTTTTAAGTATAGTCATTTATCTTTAAAATAAAGTTAAGAAAAAAGAACAAGAAAGAAAAAAAACATAAGAAACAAAGAATGAGAAAAAAATCATATATATTTGCCCAAATAACTTCCATTTCTAGTGCTTTCATCCCATTTTACCATCTGGTTGTCTTTTCTACCTCTGACTGAAAGAAAATGGCTTTTTTGTCATGATGGTCGGGAGGTGACGTCTAAAAAAGTCTTTTTTTCACACTTTTTGGAGAGATTTTTTTTTTTTTTTTTTTTTTTTTTAAATTTTTTCCCAACGTTTTTTATTTATTTTTGGGACAGAGAGAGACAGAGCATGAACGGGGGAGGGGCAGAGAGAGAGGGAGACACAGAATCGGAAATAGGCTCCAGGCTCCGAGCCATCAGCCCAGAGCCTGACGCGGGGCTCGAACTCACGGACCACGAGATCGTGACCTGGCTGAAGTCGGACGCTTAACCGACTGCGCCACCCAGGCGCCCCTGGAGAGATATTTTTACCAGCTAGAGAGTTCTAGTTTGACTGCATTTTCATTCATGACTTTGAAGATACTACTTCATTGTCTCCTCATTTGCATATTTTCTATGGGAAGGAACTCATCCTCATTTTGCTTTTGTACATATGTATTGTGTTAGATACATGGTTGGGTTAAATAAGATGTCTTGTTTGGGGCCATTTAAAAAATGTTCCATCACTGGTTTTTAGAAATTTGATTATGTTGTGGCGCCTGGGTGGCTCAATATCTTGAACAACCAACTCTCAATTACTACTCAGGTCATGATCCCAGGATGATGGGATTAGGCCCCACATCAGTCTGTGCTCTAAGCCTGGAAACTGCTTGAGGTTCTCTCTCTCTCCCTTTGCCCCTCTCCCCCACTCACACTCTTGTTCTATCTTGCTCTCTCTCAAATTAAAAAAAAAAAAAAATTGATTATGTTGAACCCTGAAGTACTTTCCTTAATGTTTCTTGTGCTTGAGATTTATTGAGATGTTTGAACTTCAATTTTTTTTTATTTGTTTGTTTAATTGAAATACAGTTAACACAATTTTACATTAGTTTTAGGTGTGCAACATAGCGATTTGACAAACACTATACATCATGCTATGTTCACCATAAGTGTAACTACCATCTGTCACCACACAATACTATTACAGTACCAATGACTATATTCCCTGTGCTGTACATTTCATCCCCATGACTTAATCATTCCATAATGGAAACATGTACCTCCCATTCCTTTTCACACATTTTCTCATCTCTATGTCTTCCTCCCCTCTGGCAACCACCAGTTTGTTCTCTGGATTTTGGGTCTGTTTCTGTGTTTGCTTTTGTTTGATTATTGGGTTTCTAGTTTTCGTCAATTTTGGGGAAAAACTCAGCAATTATATTTTGAAATTTTTTCTGTCCTTCTTTCCTAATTTCCTATTTTTTTGTCTCATAATGAGCAATTTTTCTTTCATGCCTCATATTTTTTTATTGGATATGAGACATTGGTGCTTTCATCTAGTTAGGTGCTGGATATTTTTTATACCTAACATCTTTTTGAGCTTTGTTCTAGGATGCAGCTAGATTACTTGAAAACAACTTTATCCTTTGAGATTATCATTTAAAGAGTTTTCAAGGCACAATAACTGGAGATGTGTTAAGTATCTCTCATGGGCAAGGAGAGCTGAGTATTCTCCATGATGGAGGCAAGACCTTTTGTGTACTCTACTCAGTTTTCTGAGAATCGTAAGGCTTTCTATTCCTTCTGGTGGGGAAAAAAGTACAATTTCTAGTGCCTGTAAGCACCAGCCACTGTTACTTTCAGTCATGTCCCTTGCTTTATTTACCAGTATTGGACATTTTCTGCAGGCCTGTACTGATGAGTTGTATGTTGAATACTGCAAGGATATCCTCTATAGACTTCAAATGTTTTTTGTTTATGCCACCCCCCCCCCCCCCATATTCTCTGATAATCTGATCTGCAAGATCTAACTGCCTAGAAAATTCTTGTTTCTCCTGATGCTCAGATCCACCTTTTCAATTCAGGGAATCTTCCTCAATCTGGATAGGTTCCCCCTTCTCTGCATGGTGAGCTGGAATCTCTGTTGAGGCAGTAAGCTAGGGTGGTTTTCTGGCTGACTTCACTTGATTCACATCTCTTAGAACCTCCTTGTCCACAATCAGCATCTTAAAAACCGTTGTCTCAAATATTTTGTCAGGTTTTTTGTTTTTTTGTTTTTCTGTTTGTTTTTTTTTGTTTGTTTTTGTTGTTGTTGTTGTTATTTCAGGCAGAAGGATAATTTGGGTCCTTGTTACTCCATCTTGTCCAAGCCAGAAGTTCTTTCTTCTGGGTTTTAGCCAGGTAGACAACCATCTAGCTAAAGACTACACATATTTACTCTTATATACTGGTGTATCCACGTGAAGAATTATTGGTGGATGGGGTAAACTGAGTTATATGTGCACATTCTGATGACTGCCACTTACAGGGTTGCACCTGGATTCCCCTCATCCTTTCCCCCAGTTAGCTTGTAATGATGAGAACAAAAAAAAGATGCCTGGACATTGAGAACAGCAGAGCTATTTAGGTTGACAATAGAGGGAGAGACAGAAAACCTCATACTTTGATAAAGCTACTGAATTCTTGAGTCTTGTTTTATAGCATAATAGTCTATACTCTAAATAAGAGAAAAAAGATGTTGTGAAGAAAACCTATAAATCCAGAGGATTGTTGAATTTAAAGTCCTTGTGGAGAAGGTGCATTTGGGTGGCTCCGTCACTTAAACATCTGACTCTTGATTTCACCTCAGGTCATGATCTTACAATTCATGAGTTCTAGCCCCCTGTGAGGCTCTGCACTGGCAGTGGGGAGCCTGCTTGGGATTCTCTCTCTCTCTCTCTCTCTCTCTCTCTCTCTCTCTCTCTCTCTCCTCTCTTCCCCTACTCCTCTCATTCTCTCTCTGTCTCTCAAATAAATAAACTTAAAAAAAATAAAATCCTTGTGGAGAGGATATATAAATGGGGAAGATTCTGAAGCCCAAGACAGTGTTCCAGTTGGAGACACAGACTCGAAAGCAACCAACATACAAATAGAAAATAAAATCATACTGTATGAATACACAGTGATAAGAGAGAAAGGAATAGTCTAGAAATCTGAGATAATGGTTCTCAAACTTGGCTGCACTTTGGAATCAACTAAAAGTTTAAGAAATTATATCGAATCCTGAGTTTCTCCCTCAGATATTTGTATTGAATTGTTATAGGGTATGTTCTGGGCATCATGACACCTAGAAGCTCCACAGGTGGTTCAAATATGCAGCAAAATGGACCTCTGCTGCTCTAAAATGTATTAAAAGAAAAATATATTAAGGAGAAATAGAGATGTGCTCACAGAGGAGACAGGGAAGGAATAGGGAATGTGATAAGAGGAAATCTAAGAGAATGCATTGTTTTGAACCAATTTTGCATACGATAGACCCCAATAAATAAATGCTTATGTTCCAATTCTGAATTTCACATGTTATCATATAGCTGGTTTGAGAATACGTTTTTATCCTAAAGCAACTCACCAGATCAGAACCTCAGTACAATCAGCTTTAAAATGTGGATAATATTACCCATTCACTTTCACCTCATCACTATATGGATGACACTGCCTTGCAAACTATAAGGTTGCACCATTCTTGAGTGAGGTATTTAGTCAAATTATATTCCACTCCTGACTTCCTGCCTTTCTAACTTTCTTAGGAAAATTACATTTATGTTTAAGAAAAGTGACTCAGGTGGGGCGCCTGGGTGGCGCAGTCGGTTAAGCGTCCGACTTCAGCCAGGTCACGATCTCGCGGTCCGTGAGTTCGAGCCCCGTGTCAGGCTCTGGGCTGATGGCTCGGAGCCTGGAGCCTGTTTCCGATTCTGTGTCTCCCTCTCTCTCTGTCCCTCCCCCGTTCATGCTCTGTCTCTCTCTGTCCCAAAAATAAAATAAACGTTGAAAAAAAAAAAAAAAAAGAAAAGTGACTCAGGAAAGAGGAATTTAGGGTGAATATAAATGACAGATAATTGTTTGTGTTTCCTTTCCTTCCTAATGGCACAACTTCATCACCACTATGATTACTGTAACAGTTCTGTTAATCATGTTTCTGATGAAATTGGCAGTTACTAGCAACAGAAGACAGTCTCGCTAGAAACAGAAGGCACTTCTCTCATTATTGAACTAATAACAAAGAACTCAAAAAATTTTGGGGGTAATGGCAAGACGAATCATTATGGTTCATATGTAAGAGATACTGGATACTGATCGGAGTATATTATATGATTTCTGTTCCTTCCAGAGAGATTCCTGGTTTAGCCTTGGGGTAGAAGCATTAGAAGACACACTTATTGAACCTCTTTAAAGTTCAGAGTGACAAAAATGTTTTTAAAGAAAAAAATATACCATGGGGAATAACCCTGCCCAGAGAAAAGATGAAAAGGGCGACTTAGCAGGTTGTTTACATCTCTAATTTCTGTGACTCCATTGGAATTGGAAGTAGCAAAGTGATCTTGAATATTCTGATTAAAACACTTACTGGGAGCAAGCAATTAAATCCCAAGTGAATCAATAAGTGGATAGCCGGGGCGCCTGGGTGGCGCAGTCGGTTAAGCGTCCGACTTCAGCCAGGTCACGATCTCGCGGTCCGTGAGTTCGAGCCCCGCGTCAGGCTCTGGGCTGATGGCTCGGAGCCTGGAGCCTGTTTCCGATTCTGTGTCTCCCTCTCTCTCTGACCCTCCCCCGTTCATGCTCTGTCTCTCTCTGTCCCAAAAAAAATAAATAAAAAACGTTGAAAAAAAATTAAAAAAAAAATAAGTGGATAGCCATTTAAGTGCAGTAAAATAAGGCTTGCATAATCATCTAAATATTAGATACCAAAGAGGAGAAGGCAGTGCAGCTATATAGGTATATTTGGAGAACACATCTAGATTTCCATGGCTTGATCTTCCGAGGCAGACTTAAAACAAATCTTGAACAGAAGATAGAAAAACTTACACCAGGATAAACTGAAGAACTACATCATGGTAAAGTTTACATGATGAAAGATAACATTTTCATAGGTTGAGGAAGAAGCTTCAATTTAAAAAAATCTGATTGCACATAAGATACGCGATCTAAAAATCAGGCATTAAAAAAGAAAATACTTAGTCACTTGGAAAGTATATGATTAAATTGATGATTCGTATACTTGGAAAGTATATGATTCAACTTTCTCAATTTAATATAAAAATCTTGTGAAGTGGTTTGTTATTGGAATTTCTATCTTAACAGATTTATGTCTTTGCTCACTAATCCATCAATAATGTGTTATTAGATGTCTCTTTTATTGTGGTATATGTGAAGGTTAATTAAGGTTTTGCCTTTCAAAAACTTGCATCTCTATAGGACAGAAACAAAACATGTATTTAATTATAAAATAGAGGATATGAAGTGATGTAGATCACATAGTATAGGAGTAAAATTATGTAGGTGGGAGATGATATTTGCAAATTTAACAAATAATTCATTCATATCTAGAATATATAAAGAACTCTCAAACTTAGCAGAAAAACCAAACAGTGAAATTATAAATTAGGCAAAATCATGTACAGATACTTCAGTGAAGATGGTGTACAGATAGTAAATAAGGACAGGAAAAGATGTTCAACATCATTAGCCATTACAGAAATATAAATTAAAGCCGCTATGTGATATTAGGTATTACCTATCAGAATGGCTAAAATAAAAATAACAATAACACAAAATTCTAGGAAAGATTAAGGAAAACTTAATCACTCATCATTAGTGGTTAGAATGTAAAATGATACAGCCCTCTGGGAAACAGTTTGTCAGTATCTTACAGAACTAAATACACTTTTATCATATGACCCTACAATCACACTCTTATGCATCTATCCCAGAGATGTAAAAATGTATATTCACACAAAAACAACACACAAATGTTTATACTAGCCTTATTTGTAAACCCCAACCTGGAAATGACCTAAGTTTTTTTCAATGCATAAATGGTTAAACAAAATGTAATACATCCATATCATAGAACATATTATTCATCAATAAGGAGAAGTGAATGATTGCTACACACAGTAACCAGAAGTCTCAAAGGAATTAAACTGAGTGAAAAAAACTAATGCCAAAAGGTTACATACAGTATGTTTCCATCTGTATAACATTCATTAAATAACAAAATTACTGAGATGGTGAATAGATTAGTGGTTGCCAAGTGTTAGGGATGAGTAGGGAGGAAACTATGTAGATGGAAATAAGTAATATGAGGGAATCTTGTAATTGGTGATGAAACAGTGTTGTATCTTAATTGTGGTGATGGTTACAGAAATCCACGTGTCATAAAATTGTATAGAACTTTATACACATCTATTCAACAAAAAATGGGTGAGTGTAAAATTGGTGAAATCTGCATAAAATCTGCAGATTATACCACATATCTGGTTTTTATAAATAGTACTATAGTTTTTGCAAGATGTTACCATTTTGGGGGCAACTGGATAAAAGAAATATGGGATTTTCCTCAATAGTTTTGTTTTGGCTTTTATTTATTTATTTTTTTACTACTTCCTGTGAATCTGTATTTCAAAATAAAAAAAATAAATAAATGATATGGTATTCAGAGTAAAGAAACAAGAGGTAATTTCATGAAAAAAAAAAAAAAGGAATGGAACTTTAAGAATAAGGATTTGGCTTGTTCAAAGTTTAGAGGGCTCCATGTTTAGGAGAGGGACGTTAATAAAGACTATATGTAGATGGAAGTGTTTAAAAGATGGAAGTCACATGAAGTAACTCTTTTGGAAGGAGCTTAGGGTCAATGAAGTAGTGAGAGATAAGTGTTTTGGAATCTAGGTCAGGCTTAGATGTTATGGAGCTTCAAATGTTAGGATAAGAAGTCTGATACCATTAAGTTTGAAGCTGATAGTCCTGGAAGGATTTTGAGATGTTAAGTAATATGATTAAAGCTATGCTAAATGGATTCAAGATAAAGTAAACACAGGGAGGAAATGCATGAAGGCTATCTCAGTAGCACAGATGACAGATAATGAGATAAGTGTATTTACTAAACCAACATGTATGGGTATATGTTAGTATTATCATGAATGAAAGTGTTATTATTTCATAGAAGACAAAAGAGAAAATAAAGAACAAATGCATTTCTTTTAGCCTATGCTGTATAAATATATCACAGAGCAATGAGTATTTCACTCACTTTATATTCATCTGTATTCTGTTAGAACATTTATTAGAATTTCTATTATTATTATTATTATTATTTATTATTATTTGAGAGAGAGAGTGTACATGAGCAGTAGAGGGAGAGGGAGAGAATCTTAAACAGGCTTCATGCCCAGTGCAGAGTCCTACGCAAAGTTTGATCTCACAACCCTGAGATCATGACCTGAGGCCAAATCAGGAATCAGATGCTTAAGTGAACCATCCAGGCGCCCCTAGAATTTCTTTGTTAATGTCATAAACTTGTAATAAATATGCATATTTTGTTGCCATAGGTAAATATTAAATTCATAGACTTTGAAATTAGTCTGGATATATCATCAAAATGTGTACTCCAAAATATCATTTATGTCCCTGACTTGGGAGTTACAGGTAGAGGGATAGTGCAGTTTTTGAGAAACCAATATTAATATCTTATTCACCTTTTGGTTTTTGAGATAACACACTCTACTTTCAAAATACTATGTAAAATAAATACTAACAAACTGAAGAATACTCTACCTCCCTCCCTAGCACCTAAATAAGGACTGAACTCATTAAACTCAAACTCTTTCCTTCTCCTTATTACAGATCAATACTGGACGTACACTATAAATCTAGTATCTTTTAACTTTATTATATTTAAGATAATTCATTCCCTTTCCCCAAATCTTAACGTATACATGTAGGCTTCTGCAGACCACTGAACATAATCTGTATGTTATATCCTGAAGCATCTACTTGAAGGGAAATTATAAAAGTCATAGCACAACCTAATCCTTTGTCACAATTGAAAGCACAGGTTGAAAGAATGAAACTCTGCATGAAATCCATACTGTCTATGAGGTATATGGATAAACATCTGCCATATACACATATGTAAAATATATATATATATATATATATATATATATATATATTTATGGATCATTCTTCCCCCTTAAGGAAGCAGAATTTGCCACCCCAGAATAATGCCTCTTTCACATAAAGATTGTTTTGAGCTGATTTTTAAGAAATAGCAGCTACAGAAAAGGTTTTGAAAAATGAGTAGAAGTTTCCCTTTTGTAAGAGACATTAAGTATTTGTAAGGGTGTCTCCCTCTTGGTACCAGGAAGAAGAGGATAATCAAATCTCCAGAAATTCTTACCAATGGAGAAGGCAGGAATTTAATCCTATAATAGTCATACCTATGCTTTGTCTGACAACCTCCCACACATGGCTCTCATGCCCCTCAATATCTTTCTTTGGTCTTAAACCAGAGATCGCATTTAAAGTAATGACTTGGGCCATTTCAGGAAGTTACTCAGTTTTCCTGGGTCTCTCTCATGTATATTGGAGATAAGCATGTTATTATACTTCTGTTTGTTTTTGTCCCGTTGATCTATCCTTGTCTAAAGGTCAGGGTGGGTGGAGCGGGTGAGAGATCTCAGTCAAAAATTTAGAAGAGTAGAGAAAAAATTATTTTTCCTCCCATACAAATCAAACCTGAGATTCTCCCCATTTCATACCTGAAGAGAAAAATGCCGTTAATGCAGAGAAGTAAAATCCTTGAAAACTTTTCAACCTCTGTTCTCATTTTGTCTCATTAATCCTGAACTATATGAGCCTAAACAGAACAAGTGTTTTTCCTAATATTTACCTTCTTGAGGCTTGTTAATAAATAGCTAAACAAACTAGAGGGAATAGTAACAAAATATTACTTACCAATGTAAGATTTTTAAAAAATTCAGAATGTTACCAAAAGAAAACTATTTATAAACATTTTGTTGCATATAAATTTAGAAACATGAGTTTGAGGACATGGATTTGAGTTGAGAAAACTTGTCATCTCTTTTCTTTTATTTACTGAGAATAGTGATATTTCAGACACATACTTTGAAACCAGTTTGAAACTTCTTTGGCTTAAGAAGTTTTAAATATGAAGACAGGAGGTTTGGTAGTAGAATTAAAGAAATTAAAAAAAAAAAAAAAAAAAAACAGGGGCGCCTGGGTGGCTCAGTCGGTTAAGCGGCCGACTTTGGCTCAGGTCATGATCTCGTGGTCCGTGAGTTCGAGCCCCGTGTCGGGTTCCGTGCTGACAGCTCAGAGCCTGGAGCCTGTTTCAGATTCTGTGCCTCCCTCTCTCTGACCCTCTCCCGTTCATGCTCTGTCTCTCTCTGTCTCAAAAAATGAATAAACGTTAAAAAAAAAAATTAAAAACAAACAAGCAAAAAAAACCAGCTGCAATGATTAACTTAGGACTTACAGGTTGAATGTAATGAGTAGGCAGATAAGTATAAGAGACCTAGAAATGCAAGATATACAGAGTGACCTGAGATGAAAGCCTGGATCCAGAAAAAAAACATTCTATAGACATAGGCCCAACCATGATGTTTTGGGTGTTTGAGTGTGATATTTACATGAATGTTTCCTTCAATATTGCTTTCCTCAAATCACAACACTTATAATGTCATTAAAATTAATAATCTGTAATATAACCCTGAAAAAATAATTAGAACATTGAGTATCCAGATAACTCATATTTCTTCAACTAAAAAAATTACTTTATTTCTATTAAGGTTTTATTTCTTTTTTCATTGTTTTGGGATAATTATGTGAAATAGTTCTGCACATGCTGTAAAGTAGGCTTGTTCTAAAGCCGATATCAATACAAGGACATGGGTATAAAGTAGTCTATCTCCAATGTAATCCAAGGTGGTACAAGTGAGAGAATAGTAAAGTTAGACAGGGAATGGAGAAAAGCCAAGAACATATATAAATGAGTAGATTATCATTGTAAGCAACAGAGCAAAAATACATTGGGAGCCAGTTAAGAGACTATGTGGAACACACCTTCGAGTTGTCCTACAAAAGGATGGGTATGCTGTTGTTGGAAGGAAGAATTTAACTACCCTTCAAGGTCCTTCTATCTGGACTAAGAACCAAATTGACCTGAGACAGATTAACAGGAAAAAATCAAATTTAGTAGCGTATGTACGGGGAATCCACACAGATATGGATATTCCAAAGACAGACCACATGATGCTTATATGGGCTAAGGAGAGGGGTAGCAATCTGAGGACACAAAGAAGAGAAAAACCATTAGCAAGAAGGTGGAAGGAGATGTTTGGAAAACAAAGGCTGCCCTATTAGGCAGATAAGTTTTTAGGTAGAGGGGGAACTCTGTTAAGAGCTCTCTCCCTGATATAAGCAGGCAGTTGAACATGATAGTTTCTTCTGAATCTGCTGGGTTTTGATTGCTTTGAATTCAAAATGATGTTAATTCCAACATGGCCCATCTTGGGATGGTCTGCCCTTGGCTTCATATTGGTGAAGGTTGTCCTTGGGCCACTGCCTCCTTCATTCTTCTAGATTCCACTTGGGCACAGCAAGCCGTCTCCTGAAGTACATGAGGGAGACTTCCCCCAAATTCTTAACTAAGGGGTGGAATAATGCAGGCATTCAGTAGGAAGCTATCAGCATGCCCAAACTGTGTGCCTCTACCCCTACCATAACTTCAGGTAACTCACATGGGCCAAAGGGATATGGGAGAAGGGCATCAACAGTATCTGCTACAATTGATGATTCTACATTTAAAGTCTAATATCGAATCACCAGGTGTTGGAATCGTATGTTTGCTTTCTTAGAGGAAACTCGTCAGTTTAATCATGTCATCTGTAAAATCAGTGATAATTGGATAAATCTACAGATTTCTTTTTTTTTTTTTTTTAACGTCATTGTGTAGGCAAAAAGTTTATAGGAATCTGGCCACACATTCAATTTTGGTGTGTGAGACTGAGGTTTGAAGAACTTATAAGTTTCTCTGGCAAGGTACAGAAGAAATACAATAAAAGCAAATTTTTTTTACTTAATCCTTCTTGAGTCATAAATGTCTAGTCTAGCACATCTTGATCAAAGGAATCACCTTTGTGCTAGAAAAATCTTCCTACTTTTACTGTTTTTTTGAAATGTTTATTTATTTTGAGAGAGAGAGACAGAATGGGGGGAGGGGTGGAGACAGAGGGAGAGAGAGAATCCCAGTCAGGCTCCATGCTCAGCTCAGCCTGAGAGCCCAACACAGGGTTCAACCTCACAACTGTGAGATCGTGACCTGAGCCAAAATCAAGTCAGACACTTAACCAGCTGAGTCACCCAGGCACCTTGCCTACTTTTACGGTTGCTGAAAACTGACTTCTGTGTTCCAGAGCCAAAATATATAACACAAAAACAAGTTTAGATATAAAGGAGAACAATAGCTTTTTTGCTTTTCCAGGCAGAAGAGGCCAGAGGAAGGGGCTCAGGATTTTATAGGGAAATACACGATCCAGTTGGCTTCAACAGGAATTGTGTGTGTGCTGCCATCCTCTTTCCTCATGTTTTCAGGATGGTACTGAGTTCCTGAAACAAAAACTTAAGAAGGGAGGGGGAAAGGTTTGCAGAAGAGAGGCAAAAGGTTACAAAGTTTAAAATTGATCCTCCCTGAAGCATTAATGCAGCCATTTTGATTTTTGTTCAACTTTATGCTTTTAAGCAGTTTCATTACCAAGGAAGTTAAGTACCTCATTGTACTGAATTTTCTTAAATTTAGTGAAAAAAATGTTATGAAAAACTGGTCAGAATTATATTCAAGAAATAGAAATCAATATAACATTTGCACTATGCAAGAAGACATATAGGGATAATAGGTAAAACAGGTATATGTGTTATTCAGCTTGAACTCTAAAAATATTCATAATACTTTAGGAGTAGAAAAGTTTACCCTTCTTCCCTTTTAGGTTCTTTGGCTGGTCTAATAATTAAATTGATATAAGACAGATTAACAGGAAAAAAACCCAAGTTTATTAACATGTATACCATCTTGTATATCTGGGAGAGACTCAGGAAAACCTAGTAACTCTCCAAAATGGCCCAAGGTGTCCCTTTAAATACCATTGTCAGCTAAAGACAAGAAGATGTTGGGAGTGGGGAGTCAGTTATGGGAGGATGCCAGGAAAAACACAGCAACAAAGGTAAGGTGCTTATGTAGATTTAAACTGTGGTCTTCTCCATTGGTAAGAGTTTCTAGAGGTTGAATCATCCCCCCTCTTCCCGAACACAGCTGGGACGGCACCCTTACAAATGGAGAGTTCCTTTATAAATGTACCTGTCTTTTACAAAAGGGTAACTTCTGCCCAGTTTTCAAAACTTGCCCTGGGTCTACCTTTCCTTAAAAATAACAGTTAAAATAATCCTCATGCCAAAGAGACACATTTTGGGGTGGCAAATTTTGCTCCTCGTCAACACTTTGTACTTAAAATGAGAGAATGTCTGTGTTCACAAGATTGCTAGGTACTCTTTAAACTATGGAATTACTCTATTTCTTTGAATTCAATAGGAAGAGCAGAATGTTCATCAAGGCAAGTAGGAAACTTCATGCACAATTTCTGTCATTTTTATGGAAATTCTGTCTTTAACTCCCCTAGTTTTCAATAAGCACATCTCTTAAGATGCTTTAATCTATTTAATTGTTTTTGAAGTTTGATATTTCTTCTATGAAAATGGCTTTGCTACTGAGTTGTTTTTATTCAATTCTGAAGAAGTGAAGCATAGCCATTTTATTCTCATTTTAAGCAAATGTCTTTTAAAAATACATCAAAAAGGCAAATACCATTAATGAATAACACTAGACATTTGAAAATCCAATAAAATGTAATAAGCATGTTGTTTTCAAGTATAAGAATATACATATGTATGTCTCTATTATACATTTGTATCTTATGTATCCTTCAATATTAACACATTCATGTTTTTGCAAAAACAAAATAACTAATGAGAGATTAATGAGAGTTTGGAAAAAGAGAATAGATTTTAAAAAGGAAATAATCAAAACAGGCTATGACCATTTTTTTTTTTCAAAACAAAAGGTACAAATTTCTTGGTTTAAAAGACTTTGAGAGGCACCTGGGTGGCTCAATTGGCTGGGCATCTGACTTTGGCTCAGGTCATGATTTTGCGGTTCATGGGCTTGAGCCCCACATCAGGCTTTGTGCTGACAGCTCAGAACCTGGAACCTGCTTCAGATTCTGTGTCTCCCTCTCTCTCTGCCCCTCCCCCACTCATGCTCTGTCTCTCTTTCAAAAAGAAACACGAAAAATATTAAAAAAAAAAAAAAAAAGACCTTTGATTACCAGTATTATGGTGGGAATGAAAAATGATACTGCCACATTGAAAAACAGAATGACAGCATCTTCTAAAGTTAAACATTTATCTACTCCTAGGTATTTATTTAAGAGAAAGAAAAATACATGTCTACACAAAGATGGGTATGTAAATGTTCACAGCAACTTTATTGAAAATACTCAAAACGCAGAAACCACCCAAATGAACATCAACTTGTGAATGTATAAGCAAAACTTGTATCTCTGTGTAATGGAATACTATTCATTGACAAGGAATAAACTACTGATAAAACATCAAATTGGTTGAAACTCAAGAGCAATATACTAAGTTAAAGAAGCCAGACATGAAAAACCATGGGCTTTTGTGAAATTCTAGGAAAATAAAAACTATGGTAACAGAACGGGGTGATTGAAATGTTCTAATTCATGAATGAAAGGCTATTTAAATGATTTATACATTTGCCAAATCATGTAGAATTATACACTTGAAACTGAAGAATTTTACTGAATATTTATTTCACCTCAAAGAAGTAACTGTGCACCAAAGCATATCATCGTGTAATTTCAAAGCTTTAGGACAAAGAGAAAATACTAAGGGCTTCTGAAAAGAAAAATCAAAGCAAAACAAACAGAAGATATGCAAAGGATTAGTTTAACTGAAATTTAGAATTTTATGTAACTCTCATGTAACTAATTATTTTGTAACTAAATGATTTACCAATAAAAAGATAGAATAAAATTGTTTCCTGACTTGCAAAAAGCAAAAACAGCATCCAATCAGTATCCCCTATGCACCTTCTCCAAAAAGATTCTGGCTGATGTGCTACAATTAGTATAAACCAAGAACATACTTAAATAGCTAATGTAGCAAAGAAGGGATCAAATATTGGAATATGGATTTCCCAATTCATGACCAAGGAGTTCCAGTCATTATAGTTGGGATGATGGGCCTAGAGAGCAGCAATTTCCAACAGCAGCATGAGTGACTCGAGTTCTGATATGATATTAATTGGAATTTGTTCAAGGAAGCAGAAAGCAGTGTGTGTAATCCATGTCAGAAGGATTTGAATAGATGGAGTTAGAGGCTAGCACATCTGTTTGGAGACATTAAGAAGTGATGGTCAGGAGGCATACTACTTAAAGGCTCAGCCTAAAAGGTTCTAAAATATTACATAAGCAGGAAGCCACTGATATTTTCAATTTAAGGAGGTTCTTGAACTTTCAGCTTTGCTGCAGAGAGACTGGTCCTTTGGACACCGTAGTGCTCCTTGCATACGCCCAAGCATTTGGCTACAACAACCTGCTTGACTAACATCGTGTCCTTGCCTTCCCTTCTGCCTTTGAAATCTTACATGAGTACTTACTGGCTCATTCTAACCTGGAACCATATGAGTAAAAAGATATTGAGAAATGTAGGTCTCAGCTTCTCTTCTGAATAGTAGAATAGAGGTTTGAGGCATTAGTAGTGATACAGAATTAACAGAACTGATATCGTCAAGGAAAAAAAATAATTGCCATCAGAAAAATTTTCTTTTATGTTAGAAACAGAGTTAGAAGTTACATTTGAAAGTCGATCTCATTCAATGAATAGAAAACAAATGAAAACAAGAAATTAATGATTAACTCCAAGGAAAGCAAAACTTGTCCAAGAAATGAAAAAGATAATTGCATTGTACTCTAAGGCATAGCTTGAATTTAATGTCAGTCTGCAATATAAACATTAAATTATGACTTAACCAAAAATTTATTTTTACATATGGACAATGGAGTGGAGAATATTATTTCTAGGTTGGTTGGGAGTGGCAGCAAGATGATACCCTAAATTCTCATCTTTCATAATAAGCACTAATAAATTATGTCTAACATTGGAAACAAAATAATAAAAAATAGCAACACCACTGCAACTTACCTGACATTTAGTAATCAACAGACATGCTGTCTCCAACATGGTATGGATCTCAGTCTTTGCCTATACCCCTTTGGGCATTGCATGAACTCTTCCTTACATTATTTGTATGTTACTTAGAATTTGTTTTGCCAATACTTCATTACCCGATCCCAGTTATAGTTATTAATTCTTCATATTGCATTCCCTGTTATTTGTTTAAATTACTCCGTGGTTTCTGTATCTTTATTCTATCATAAGTGATATATTCATTAAGATTAGCTTTTTAAGATTAGCTTTAAAGTATAAAGTGGAATTCCATTTTGAATAAAAATGGGATGCATTAAAACTCAAACGGCATAATGTTTTTCTGAAATCCAGATGTTTAAGCAAGAACAATCTAAGTTTTAAAAGAATATTCTTAATTATATTTCAAAGATATTTGAGAAGTATATGATGGGATAATAGAGCACATTAACATAATTACCTGTTTATTGTAGTACTGCCCAAAGTTGCATAAGGAGACATAAATGTGCATCATCTCCTTTGCTCAGTACAGGGAAAAGTAATAATAATAATAATAATAATAATAATAATAATAATAATAGCAACAACAACAATAATAATATTCCTGGAGTCCTTTAAAAAAAAAAAGAACTCGTTGGGTACCTGGTCATTCAGTCAGATGAGCGTCTGACTCTTGATTTCTGCTCAGTCATGATCTCCTGGTTTGTGAGATTGAGGCCCCTGTCAGGCTCTGTGCTGATAGTGCAGATACTGCATGGAATTCTCTCTCTCCCTCTTTTTCTCTCTTCCCCTCCACCCCCCATCCCCCCAGCTGGTATACTCTCTCTCTCTCTATCTCTCTCAAAATAAATAAACATTTAGGAATAAAAGAAAAGTACTAGTATAAATGACAGATATTGTGTTGTGTAAGTTTCCCCTTACAGTCTATAATAGTTTGGAAAAACATAAGCAGTACATACTTAAGCTCTATTTGAAACTATATCGTTACAACAAAATTTTCCATCATACTCTTACTTTGAGATTTTACCGCTTAAAGGTAATAAGTTTGATATTCTTCCCTGGTGTATTCAAAAACTGTCCAGTTGATTGAATGAGCTAATTGCTTTTCTTCCTGTCTTTTGGCATTTTAAATGGTTGTCTAACCTTCATGGGTTTTCATACTTCTTAAGGAGGAGAAGGAAAATTAGAAGACAGTAAAAATAAATACTGCAAACTTCAAAATTGTTTATGTCTACACTTCCTTGTACAGAATTATAACTATGTCCTTAATGATGTCTAAAATTAAAACGACATATAAGTGGTTAATACCCTACTTAAAATAAGAAAAATGTTACTAAAATATGGTTTAAAATTTTGAAGTATGAAAATTTCCAGTGCAATTTTTGTTCATAGGTATTAATTTTATTTGAAACACATAATGTTGTCTTATGTCAAAAAGTATATTTTATTTTTTATCTGATTTATTTGTTAAAGCAATATTTATCAAATTAATATAAATTGATCATTCCGTTAAAAATGCATAAGGTCTATGTAAATAAGTTCGCTATGCAAGTAAATTATAATGGTTTACATACAGGTAGTATAACAGAATTATGAAGTGGAAAATTAAGCAACTAAAACTATCTAATACTACAATTTGTTAAATAGGTCAAAAAAGATAAATGGTTTTCTCGGCTTAATATAAATTAATGACAAGAAAGCACCATAATTCATTTTCTTATTATTCCAGTGCTCGTTCCTTTATGTCACAATATCATGAATATATTCATTTATTGAATACATCTATTATGGGCTAAATTATGCCCCCCCCCCATAATTTATATGTTCAAGTCCTAATTCCCAGTACCTCAAATGTGACAGTGTGTATAGGTGGAACCTGTAAGGAAGCAGTAATTAAGGTAAAATGAGGTCATATGTGTGGGCCCCAATCCAATGTGACTGACTGATGTCTGTATAGGATAAGGAGATTAGGATATAGACACACATGCACGTAAAGGAAAGAGCATGTGAGACAGAGTGGACATTTGCAGTTCAAGGAGAGTGACCTTAGAAGAAACCAAATATGCCAACACTTGTAGACTTTTAGCCTCCAGAACTTTGAGAAAATAAATTTCTGTTGTTTAAACCACCCTGCCTGTGGTTCTGTGTAATGGTGGTCCTAGGAAATTACTATAATATCTGTATGCCAAATATCATGCCAGATGCAAAAATGCAAATAGGAATGAGATGCCTTTAACTTTTAGAAACATATTTTAGTGGGAAAAAGAAATACCAAATACATAATTACAGAATAATGCCAAAATAATGATATAAGTTATGAAGAAATCACTGTATCAATATTTTTTAAGGCATGATTGGTGGAATGGTTGTACACGAAAAATTCTGGAAACTAATTCTGACAGTGACTACCTAAATAAGCAGGAAAAACACACAAACAGACACTTGTTACTATATGAACAGAATTTATTAAAAACCTGCTTCAAGACCTTCTACCTGGAAACGAACCCCTGTTATCTGGTCTGCTAATTACATCATGCTGTAATATCCCCGTTGAGAAATAATGTAATTGCAAAGTAAAGCCCTGAATTTCAGTTGTTTATAATACACTTTTTACAGAATTATTATAAGTAAACAGAAAAAAATGCACGTCATAATTCTCCAGTTTTACTGATAACCACAAAATGAGCACACTTGTGTAACCCCCAGCCACATCAAGAAATAGGATATTGCTAACACTTAGGAAACTTAACATGCTACCTCTCAGTTATTACACTTTCCAAAAGTGACCGTAATTCTGACTTCGTAATATTAGTTTCATGGCTGAATTTTCCTAAAGATAATTATAGTATGTATTCTTTTGTGCCTGATATCTTTTGCTTAGAAAAATACCTGTGAGATCCAGCTATACCACTGCATATATGCTAGTTCATTGGATTCTCCATTGGTAAATAGCAGCAATTCTCAAAATGTGCTCCAGGGATACTCCAAGTCCCCAATATGCTTTCAGGAAGAGTGGGAGGTTCAAATTGTTTTCATAATATGACTAAAACATTATTTGTCTTCTTCATTGAGTTTACAATTCCACTATTAATGCAAAAACAATGGTAGATAAAACTGGTGGCATCAAGTCAGGGGCCCCAAACTGCAGCAGTTGTCAATATATTCTTCAGAGCCACACGTGGAGGGAAGATATATGCAAATTTCACTTATGAATCCCTTCAGAAATCTGCAAAAACATTAATAAAATTCTCACCCTTGATTACATATCTTCTTACGTTGTATGTGACAAAATCAGTATGCATAAAGCATTTTCCTTCATATCAACATATGATTATTGTCTTGAGGAAAAACACTTATGCATTTGTATTATTACGAACATGCATTTGACATTGCTGACCCCCTGAAAGGGTCTTGAAGATCATAAAATGTTCCCAGACAAATTTCAAGAATCATAGTCCTAGAATAACTCCTAAAGACAATAACAAGCCAATAGGTAATGGTAAGAACCAATAGGGCAAATAAAAGGGTTCAAAAAAATTTTTTTTGTTTATTTATTTTTGAGAGAGAGAGACAGACAGAGCACGAGCAGGGGAGGGGTAGAGCGAGAGGGAGACACAGAATCCGAAGCAGGCTCCAGGCTCTGAGTTGCCTGCACAGAGCCCAACACGGGGCTGGAACTCGTGAGCTGTGAGATCATGACCTGAGCCAAAGTCGGCCGCTCAACCAACTGAGCCACCCAGGTGCCCCAAATAAAAGGATTTTTTAAGTAATCTCTTGGAAGCCAGGAAAATACAACAACAACAACAACAACAACAACAACAACAACAACAAACCCAAGAACAGATAGAGAAATTTTTTTAAAAAATTAAAAAAAAAAACATGTGATAGATTTAAACCCAGCATTAACAGAAAGTAAGTTAATTGTAAATGTGTTAAAAACTCCAAATAAAAGGCAGAGATTGGTACACTGAATTGAGAACTGAGAGTAAACTATATACCGTTTTTAAGAAAGTCATCTTAATTATAAACAGGTCAAAAGTTTAAGGAGCAGTTTTACTAACATAAAACACACACACCCTATTAAAGAATAGTAAAAAATATACCTTACAATCGTTATTCAAAAAAATCTGATTTAACTATATTAATACCAAACAAATTAGATTTCAAAATAAGGTATGTTAATTGGGAAGATCAAGTAAGTTTTTTCAATGACAAGTTCTTCATGAAGATGACTTAATACTCTTAAATGTGTATGTGTCTATTATCAAAGCTTTGAAGTAACTGTAGCCAAAACTGAAAACTGAAAGCAGAAATGGATAAATCTACAATTTAAGGTTGAGATTTCAAGAAACATCTGTTAGTAGTTCAGAGAACATTTATAGAGAAAACAAATAAGGATATAAAAGTTCTGTATTATATTAACAACTGTTTTCCCCATTGATATTTATAGAACATTCTACCCCAAAACAGAAGAGTATACATTCTTTTCAAATGCAAATAAATATTCATCAAGATATAACATACACCGTATTTTGTTGAATTTAAAAGGACTAAAATCTTCTATAGTATATTCTTTGACCACCATGGAATAAAGTTAGAAATCAGTAAATTAGACACTGATAAAATCTCCTAATACTTGGAAATTTTGCAACGTACTTCCAGGAGACTTCTACTCCTGAGAAGTTGGTAGATATCCTACTCCTCCCATAGAGTATAACTAAAACCTGGCACATCATATATAAAACAAACATAAGAAGGTTGTAAGTGGTGAAAGAAGAAAGCAGACCAGATAGGGACCTTAGAAACAAAGAACAGTATGATGATGAACACCCTGGGCTTTTTGTCCGATATATACCACCCTCAGAACTGAATAAGTCAGCCAACTGGAAATGTCAAGGAGTGCAGACAAAAAACTCCAACTAAAAGGTTAGGGAAAGACTAGGAAAGGGGCAACCTAGCAAGAGAAGAAATCTTTACGTAATAACTACCTACTCCAGCCAAATCCTGATATCAAACAATAGCCAACACAACAGCAACAAAAACAAAAACAACAACAAAAAACAAAAAAACAAAAAAACACCTATGGCTCCATTCCCACCATGCTTGCAAAAGTTGAGTGGAAAGTCTTGACTTTCATCCTCACAAGGATGTTGTAAGACACCATAAAATCATGATGTCAAGGAAGGCCAGCTATGGAGCTGAGACTTATATTACCATCAGATGGTAATAAGTACTCCTACTCAGCAGTGTCAGTGAAAATCATATTGAGAACATAAATTTCCAACTCATCTGGTAGTAATTAGGTGCCTATCTAAACCAAGGTAGACTCAGAGGAGGCCATTGGAGAATTAGGAATTTCACCATCACCTTGTGGTAACAAAGCAACTTGCACCACAATGTCAGTACAGTCTGGGAAACCAGAACTCACACTCCTGCCTAACAGTAATAAAGAGCCCACTTGAGTGTCAGTGGAGAATAAGTAGGAAAGCTGGACTTCTCTTTCTATCTGGCAGTAATAAAGTTTTATTACTACCTACCCTGTTGGAGCAGTGTCACAGAAAGCATGTTAAAGTTTAAAGATGATAAGTGTGCCTGGGTGACTCAGTCTGAGCCTCTGACTTCAGCTCAGGTCATGATCTCCTGGTTCGTGGGTCCAACCCTGTTTCGGGCTTTCCGCTGTCAGCGTGGATCCCACTTTGGATCCTCTGTCTCTCTCTCTCTCTCTCTCTCTCTCTCTCTCTCTCTCTCTGCTTCTCTCTCTCTCTTTCTCAAAAATAAATAAATAAATAAATAGATAAATAAATAAATAACATTATGAAAAAAAGTTTACAGATGATAATAGTGTCTCATACCATAATACAAAAATATCAAGCTTTCAATTATAAATTACTCATTATGTCAAAAACTAGGAAGATCCCAAAATTAATGAAACAGATGACCAATAGATGTCAACACTGAGACTACAGAGATATACAACTTCTCTGAAAAATATTTAAAGAAGTTATGATAAAAATGCTTAAGCAAGTAATTGCAAAAAGGCTTGAAACAAATAATAAAAGTAGAATGCCCTAGCAAAAACCAAAACATCTCAGCAGAGAAATAGGAAATATAAAGAAGAACCAAATGGGAATTTTAGGGAAAATATTCAATTACCAAAATACAAAGGTCTGTGAATGGAAGGGTCAGTGGATGGGCTCAATAGTATAATGAAATGGTGAGAAAAATGGATCTGAACCTGAAGATAAAACAATAGAAATTACATAATCATTGTGAGACTATAGCAAAAAAAAATCAAATTTTATGTTATCAGAATCCTGGGAAAACAAGAGCAAAGACTGGGGCAGAAAAATTACTTGAAGTAACAAAGGGGAAAACTTCCCAAATTTGGCAACAGACATAAACCTACTGATTTAAGAAGCTGACTAAATACCAAACCTAAAGATATTCATGCCATCAAGATAAATCATCATTTAATTTCTGAAATGACATCTTGACTATAGAGGAAAGACAAAATAAGAGCAAGTATCCTTCAGAAACAACAAAGGCCAAGGAAGTGGCATAATATTTTTCAAGTCCTGGAAGAAAAGAATTGCCAAATCAGAATCCTATATCTACTGAAAAAATTCTTCTGGAATAGAAGGGAAATCAAGGCATTCTCACATAACTGTAAACTAAGAGAGTGTCACCAGCTGACCTAATCTAAAAGAATGGCTAATGGAATTTCTCTAAAAAGAAATGAAATATAAACATGAAGGAAACATGTAATATTCTGAAATAAGAAAAGAATAAGAAAAAATATCAGCACACACAAATACCTTTCTTCTCCTTATGAGTTCTCTAAATTATTATTGACATCGGATCAAAAATTATACAGATTGATTTTGTTCTAAATGTATATAGAACAAATATTTAAGAACATTGTATTATAAAAGGGAGAGAGTAAAGATGTAAACAGATATAAAATTTCTGTGCTTCACTTGAACTGGTAAAATGAGGAGACCAGTAGACTGGCAAATTATGTATATATGTTGTCATGCCTAGAGCAACCATCAAAAAATTCTATATAGGAAAGTACATAAATACATGAAAATATAGAAAAATAGAAATTAAATTTCTAAAAAAAATGTTAATGATCATGAAAGCAGGAAAAAGAAAAAAGTGCAACAGAGAATAAAAAAAATAAAATGATAGACTGAAGACCAAACTTATCAATAATTATGTAATATAATTAAATGTAAGTGGTCTCAATTCACCAAATAAAAGATGGTTTGGCAGAGTGGATTTAAAAACTTGACCCAATTATTTTCCATCAACAAGAAATTTAACTGAAGTACATGATACAGGCAGATTCAAAGTAAAGGATGGATAAAGCTATATCATGTAAACTTGAATCAAAAGGAAATAAGAGTGACTACAATATTGGAAAAGTGGATTTCAGAGCAAAAAAGAAGAAATTACCAGAGACTGAGAGGGACACTATAGAGAGATAAAGGAGTAAATCTACCAAGAAGACAGCATTCCTCAAAATGTATGCACCAAACACGAGAGCTGCAAAATATGTAAAGCAAAACTGATCAAACTGAAAAGAGAAACACAGAAATCCACAGTTATGGTTGGAGACCTCAGCATTCCTCTCTGAACAATTTAAAGACCAACTAAACAGAATGTCAGCAAGTACATATAAAAACTCAACAATACTATCAAACAACAGGATCTAATGAAAATTTCTAGAACGTGCTAGCTGACAACAGAATACACATTAATTTCAAGTGCCTACAAAACATGTAGACTTGTTCCTTTAAAGGCACAGAAATCATACAGAGCATATTCTTCAGTCACACTGTAATCAAACTAGAAATCAATAACAGATAAGAAAATCTCCAAATACTAGAAGCTAGAATACACACATAAAAATAATCAATGGGTCAAACAAGAAGCATCAATGGAAATTTCAAAAATACATTGAGGAGCGCCTGGGTGGCTCAGTCGGTTAAGCGTCCGACTACAACTCAGGTCATGACCTCGCGGTTTGTGAGCTCAAGCCCCACGTCCGGCTCTGTGCTGACAACTAAGAGCCTGGAGCCTGCTTTGTATTCTGTGTCTCCTCCTCTCTCTGGCACTCCCATGATCATGTTCTCTCTGTTTCTCTGAATAATAAATAAACGTTAATTTTTTTTTTTCTTTAAATACGTTGAGATGATGGGATGCCTGGGTGGGTCAGTCAGTTAAGCCTGGGACTTTTCATTTCAGCTTAGCTCATGATCTCAGGCTTCATGAGATTGTGACCTGCATCCAACTCCATGCTGGCAGTGCGGAGCCAGCTTGGGATTCTCTCTCTCCCTGTTTCTCTGCACGCACCCTCGATAAATAAATAAACTTAAAAAAATACTTTGAGATGAATGAAAATGAAAAGGCAGCATACCAAAATTTGTGCTACACAGCTAAATCAGTGCTGAGAAGGAAATGTATAGCAATAAATGCAGACATGAGAAAAAATGAAAATCCTCAAATAAATCATGTGCACTCCCACTTCAGGAACACAGAAAAAGATGAATAAAATAAACCCAAGGCAAACCAAATGAAGGAAACAGTAAAGATGACATCAGAAATCCCTGAAATAGAAAATAGAAAAAATAAACATTGGAAATCAGTCAATGAAACAAAGAATTCATTCTTTGAAAAGGTCAATAAAATTGATAAACATCTAGCAAGACTGACAAAAAGAACAAAGTAGCAATATCAGGAATGAAAATAGGATATCAAGACAGATCCTGCAGACATTAAAAGGATAAAAAGGGGGGCAGTTAGGTGGCTCGGTCAGTTAAGCATCCAACTTTGGCTCAGGTCATGATCTCACAATCCTTGGGTTCAAGCCCAGTGTCAGGCTCTGTGCTAACAGCTCAGAGCCTGGAGCCTGCTTCCGATTCTGTGTCTCCCTCTTTCTCTGCACCTCCCCCACTCATACTCTGTCTCTGTCTCTGTCTCTGTCTCTCTCTCTCTCTGAAAAATAAATAAAAATTAAAATTTTTTTTTAATTTAAAAAAGGATAAAAAAGAAATACTAAGAGCATTTCTAAAACACATAAATGTAACAACTTAGACAAAATGACTTATTCTTTGAAAAACTTTTCCACCACCCACCCAAAATAAAATAGATAATTTGAATAGCCTTATAGCTGTAAAGGAAGTGGATTTGTAATTTAAAACTTTCCCTGAAAGAAATCTCCAGGTCCAGATAGTTTCCATGAAAAATTCTACCAAACTTTTAAAGAATGAATACAAATTCTATACAATTCTTTCAGATATTTAAAGAGGAAACACTTCTTAATTGATTTTTTGAAGCTATTATACTAATACTTTATACCCCACAAAGACGTCCCCCCTCATCCCTAGAGAGTAATGTCATTTATGAATATAGGCACAAAAATGTTTAACAAAATCTGAAACTATACAAAATGTAACAATTATATACCATGATCCAATGGGGTTATTCTAGGGATGCACAGCTGGTTCAGTAGTTACAAATTATTTAATGTCATTATTAATAGGCTAGAAAAGAAAAATGACATGATTATATCAATCTAAGCAGAAAAATTATGTGAATAAATTCAGCACTCATTTATGATAAAAACTCTAGAAAAATAGGAATAGAAGTGAACTTCCTCAACTTGATCAAGAGTTTCTACAAAAAACCTACAGTTACCATTACATTTAATGGTGAAAGACTGTCTAGTAAACCAGTCATTTCAGCATAATCAGGAAAACCATCAAGTTGACCAGAGATATAGTAGTCATTGATCCTGCATAGTTTTGCAGTCCCCTTCTACTCTGGGGTATAAAAACGCTGTAAATAACCTCCTCTATTTTGAGACTATGAGAGGTGAGGCAAGGTTTTGAGACACTGAATATTTTACCTAGAGAGACTTTGAAGTGTCATCCAAAAGAGGTTGTTTCAGTTAGTTGTGGTCGAAAGTTGTATTCCTATTCCATTGCTATTGTAACAATTTACCAAAAACTTAGTGGTTTAAAACAGCACAATTTCATCACTTTACAGTTCTGAAGTTCTGAAATCCAAGATGAGTTAGTAGGCTAAAATAAGGCATCAATGGAACTATATTGCTCCTGAAACCTCCAGGAGAAAGTTTGCCCTTACCCTTTTTCAACTTCTAGAGGCCGCCTTCATTTGTGGGTCCACAAATGAATATGGTCCATTCCCCCACATTTGAAACCAACAGTGTAAGAACTTCAAATCTTTCTCACTGGTTCCAACCCTTCTGCCTCCCTCTAAAAAGGACCTTTGTCAATCATTCTATGAGCCCACTGGTTAATCCAGAATAATCTATTGCAAAATGCTTTGTCTAATCATATATGGAAGTAACTTTTGCCATGTAAAGTAACATATTCACAGGTTATGGGAATTGAGATATCTTTGAGGAAAGGCATTATAATGCCTACCATAAAAAGTTGGAATAAATCAAATATATACAAAAAAATTATCTCATGGACCAAAAGTTAGCATTGTTATTTACTTATTTTTCCTCTTATCAAAATGGAGGCAAATCTTTTAGAAAAGAGAAACTACATATTTCTCAGCATATGTGAGAATACAGATTTTCTCATTCCATAAGTATAGCAAAACAAAACAAAACAACAAAAATCCTCCACAAATTTCTTTTGCATTTTTCACAATATACAGTGTGACTAAAATGTAAAAATAACACATTCTTTCTCTTCTTCTCTCATTCTCATCCTCTCTCTCTCTTTGCTACCCTCTCTCTCTCTGTCTTGTCTCCGTCTGTCTTGTCTCTCTTTCTCTCTCTCTCTCTCTCACACACACACACACCCACACACCCAAGAACAAAAGAACAAAGTTTAGTCCTGATAGAGTTTAGGGTTGAAATTATGTTTCAGACAAATTCACTCAACATTACAAGTTTATGGAATAATGAGTCCATTGGTATTTATCAAATTCATTCAATGTAAATGTATACGTAAGAATCTACTTTGCTGAAAATTGACTAGACAATAAAGGGATCCATGAATGAATAAAGTCTGATATGATAGTGTAGTTAAATAAACAAGAATTCTTCTCAATAATTATATTCCCAGGTAACAATAGCTCAGCACAGCAAAGAAAGTTAAAAATTTCAGGTGAAGGAGGGATTACTTTGTGTGAGTAGTAATAGTCAAGATTATATAAGATCAAGATTCTGTGATCACTGAAAGAGCTATGAGTCAGAGATTTACTAAAACCTCAGGTTCCCTTTGCATTTTCTTACATTTGTTATGTATTTACAGTATTTTGTAACAGAGACATCACAAAAAAAGTTCCTCTCGCATTGTTTGCTAAATTTTTTGGAAAAAAATACTTTGCAGTTAGTTTTTTTTTTTTTTTTTTTTTTGAGCACAACAAACTTTTAATTTATAGGTAGCTATTTAACAACCATATGTTTTACAGAATAATATGGTTATTATATTAATTGAAAATAAATACATAGAGTGTATTGAGCCTAAGTTCAATATAGGTTCTTTGGTCTGCTGATTCCAATATTTAGCTGCTCTGTAGGTAAGTTTCTGAGTCATTGCTTCAGCAGTCATTCTTAATTGTCTACCCAATGTCTGTTGTTCCCTTTTGTTCTCACTGAAAACACCCCATTGAAGTACCTAGGTGCACAGCTCAAAATACACACTTTTTACATTCTCTAACAGCAAAGTTTCATCATGTTATGGAATTGTAGGCATTAATATGCAAGCAGAATTCTCCAAGAGGCTTCAGGGAGAGGTTTAGTGTCTCCCTGATAAAACGTTTCACAAATTCCTCCTGTTTGCCTTCTTCTGTCTCCTTGGAATACAGATTGCTACCAGAAGGAGCATCTTGCAGCTATGAGGAAGCAGTAAACACTTTTTTTTTTATGTTTTAGCCACTCATACTAGGTTTTTTGTTACTTGCAGCAAATATATTCTTTTTTTTTTCTTTATTTACTTATTTTTGAGAGAGAGACACACAGAGCATGAGCAGGGGAGGGGCAGAGAGAGAGAGACAGGGAGACACAGAATCTGAAACAGCCTCCAGGCTCTGAGCTGTCAGCACAGAGCCCTACACGGGGCTCAAACTCATGAATCATGAGATCATGACCTGAGCCGAAGTCAGACTCTTAAGTGGCTCTTAACCCACTGAGCCACCCCTGCACCCATGCAGCAAATGTATTCTTAATTCAATTACATGTTTGTTGTGTTTTAAGTTGCTATTTTTTTTTTTTTTTTGCAGATTAAATAATAAATCTAGTGCTGGTGTATCAGTTCTTAAACTAGTAGTTCAACACCCCTGTTGAGTTGATTAAATTACCCCCACTTGTTTTGTTTTGTTTTGTTTTGTTTTTTCTGTTAACTTGCTATATTTAAAATTACTGAATCTTCTGAAGTGCTGCTCTGGCTGTCCTTTAGGTATCTTGTTTTTAACTGAGGCCTAGTGCTCTACGTAGATGATTTTGTGAAGGTCCAGGAAAGCTTGGATTAGGGTGTGCCATACCCGACATTATTTCTTGATTTTTCCTTCATACAAGTTGGTCCTCAAGAGGTGGACAAAAATAATGGAAGAACTTCCCTATGATATATGTAATTTTAGATATTTCTCAATGAAGTAAGATAATTATCAGGATAATTAATCAATTGTTTTACCATCCAGTCTTGATCCCAGATTTCCTCTGTCAGTCTCAGGAATGTCATCTTGCCTTCTACCATGTTTTCCAATATTTGACTTGCTACGATTTCCTCTACTACCAGGTATTAAGTTTCTTTTCCTGAATGCCTTCCAACATCAGTTTTTAATAAAAAGAACCAGATCGTACATAGGGATGAGTTGTTTAAAACTAATGGCATAAAGATATGATTAATAGTTTCCCAACATGTTAGAAAGTAAAGAGTGTTAAGGCTTATGATTTCAAAATATTTATGAAAACAGGGATAGAAAGACTTATAATATGCAGATATGAAAGCAAAAATAGAGTAATGCATCAGGTTTCATAGTTGCATATGTTAGCACAAAGGGTCTGTTTACCAAGAAGACTCATGAATCTTGAGATCTCACTCAATATCAAATTTTACTAATTTTAAGGACATGGATAATTGTGAAGCATGGGGGAGGCGTGGAGAAATCAAAGAGTGTCTGCAACTCTCCTCATGTCCTTCCGTTTTATTTTACCGTGTGTCTGACATGGATTTAACACACACCTTCTCTCCTGTTCTTGAAGACCACCACTTACACAAAGGGAGCTATGTATGTGAGTTATGAAATATTTTCATTTTTACCTGAAAATTATCTAGCCTATATGACATTCTCTAAAGAGATATATCAATTGTATCTACATTAAGCAATTTGGATGGAGCAGGTACAGTTTGTGTAGGGCTAAAGTGTATTCCCCCAGATTCATGTACTGAAACTCTAACTCTTAGTATCTCAGAATGTGACAATATTTGGTGACTGCTCCTTTATAGCACTGATGAAGCTAAAATGAAATTAATTACATTAAAATTAGGGCCATTAGGAAGGTCCTAAATCAGACAAACCCAGTCTGATTTGTGTCATCTTAAAAGGACAGAGACACCAGGGTTGCAAGCAAACCGCAAAAAGACCATGTGAGGACACGCCAAGAAGGCAGCCATCTGCAAGCTGAGAAAATAGGCATCAGGAGAAACCAGACATGCAAAATCTTGATCTTGGACTTCTGGTGTCTAGAACTGTGAAAAACAAATTTCTGTTAAGACACCCATCTGTGGTATTTTGTTATGGCAACCCTAGAAAACTGATAGAGTTTTCTAAAATACTCCTAACATAAGGGCTTTCTTACTGGGAAATATCAGGATGGCTTTTGCGGAAGGATAGACATTAATATGTTTCCAAGATGATTTGAGTAAGGCATCTTTCTGTCCCAGACATACAGATAGGTGGGAAAAAATAGATCACAGGCCTTTTCTTCCAAAAACTATGACACCGAAACTCTACTTGGTATATATCCAAAGACATTACCATACAAGTATGTTTTAGGGAATGCTTTAGTGTATGTTTTTTGTGATGAGATTTGTTGTAGCACATTGTAGATCATTAGGCAAGTATACAGTTAGTTTTGATGAGCATTCACCATGGAACAATAGGCAGCAGTTAAAGCAGCAGACTGCATATGGGTAAGGCAACAGGGATGGACCTTCAAAACCTAATGTAAAGTCGAAAAAACAAACAGTTAATTATTTTGAAATTGATTACACATTTCCGTTCTGTAAATTACAAGTACTGAATATAAATGCTTGTTTTAAAAGAACGTATACCAAAAAATCGTTCCCATATTGAACATTACAGAATGGCTTTCTGAGTGGTATGTGGGAGAGGGGACTGCAAGTAAGGAATACAGAATAAAATGAATTTTAAAAAGCCTAAGAATTGTATGACATACACCAGTGATAATGATGTGCCATGAAATGAGGAGTATTATTAGTTCAATACACTGCATCTGAATTCCAACTTTAGAAGCTTATTTTAAAAATAAGATTTAAACAGAAAATCCTGAACCAAAAACCTTAAATAAATCTTAGTCACAAATATAAAGACATATTTTATAGTTAATTCTAAAGAAAGTAACCTAAAAAAATATATAAGAAGAGAAGATACAGTTTATTTTGGAGAGCTAATTACATAAAACAATAAGGAAATCCAAGAAAATAAAGACTTCATTAGCTGCTATTCATAAGAATGTGTATTACACATGCCTTTGGTGGTTGAAATTCTCATAGGAATTGAAAGGAAGGGAACAACAAGAATGAGGAAATTGCCTCAGGTTTTAGATACCAAATCTAAAGATTTTGGTGACCTACTTACTGATTACATAGGAATATAAGAGAAGTCAAAGGTAACACTGAGGTAAGAAGAAGAAAAGCACTGAAGGTAGTATTGGTAAAAAGAAGGACTAAGCATTTTCCCATTTCCCTACTTACTTATATATTTATTGCTTATCTTGCCCACAAGATTATACCATGAAGGCAGAGATCTTGTTTGTCTCTTTTTTCTCAGTAAGAAACCATCCAATCCAGGGTCCATATGTTCTGGAAATAATGTACACTTAATAACTGAGGAGTATATTTGAGATGGAGAGAAAGAGAGGACAGCTTTATCAAATAGCGTGGAAATTCCCTATAGGCAAGTAGCACCACAGGGTATTAGATCTAGAGCTTCTTGGTAAAACATTTGTTTCACTGACTCTTTTAAATGTGACCTAAGGCACATCGTTGTATTGGGAAGAATTGTATGGGAAGAATGTTAGGGATTGTATTGGGAAGAATGCAGTGGCCAGGCAGACCCTTGTTCCTTATCTTCTCTGGCTAGGAGAAGGCATGATCTTTGTTCCTGTGATTTCTTCATACCAAATAATAACCTGAATAAAATTAGACATTGCTTTGTCATTTTAAAATTATCTTAACCTATATACACTTAATATGGTAGATTCAGATTGCATGCCCCATGAAATTCTAAATTATCTATCGAAACACTCCCAAAAGGTGTGCCAGTGATATGTAATCTGTACATATATATGAATGTGGCCCTTTCACTTACTTTGAATTAAAGTTCTTTCACAAGCACTGTTCCTCCCTGTCTATTTAAGATTGACAATGGCATTTGTCTTTACTCATGCAGAGATGCCTGATAACTCACTTCTATCACACACTCCACAGTCATGAAGTTTTAACACAATAGATCAAATCTGTCTTGGATTTCTTTTTCACTTTCCCTATGTTTGCTGCTTGGAGAAAACAGGAAAAATGGAGAGTAGCATTAATTCATAACGTAAAATAAATTATTTTTGGATTATTATTCTGTAATAGGATATAAAAAAACCTCTCAAATACAATGACAAATTCAGCAATACATGGTTTTATGACTCTGGCCATCGCATGGTTTTGTTCCTATGACTGTGGTTTTCCTCTGGTGTAGGTCAGATGCACAAACGCACACGTGCACATACTATATCACAACATGTCTACTGGTGAGTGACTGGGCACTGAGGTCAGAGTTTATTTTTGGATTGGAACTGAACACTATTATTCATTTACCTTCTAATCATGGTATGATACTTATCTATGCCTCATTTTATCTCAGCTATAGATATCAATAAAATACGTATAGAACTAAAATGTATTTAAAGATTAAAAGAAACTGCATAGTTCCTGACATAGAGTAAGAACTAAATAAGTGTTTTCTAATAACACATGTATGTGCGTTCTGTGTGTCTGCATATATATGCATATACATGTATGCACACATGCAGGTATATACATATACCTATGATATAATTGCATATTATGCATCTTTGAATAGGACAAATACGAATTGCACTTAGATTAAAAGTGTAACATCTCCTTCATTGTTTTTAACCACACACATCAGCTTTTCTTTATGAATTTTACTTGCAATGTATGAAAGTGTAAAAATACCCATATATCATAAGCAAATAAAATATTTAGGTAAAAGATTGCTTTAGTTTCTGAGAAAAAATGCTTCAGGCTCCATATGCCTTATAACTAAGGGTTACCATATCATTCAAAGTAGGGCAGCTTAAGAGTAAAATGTGTGTGCTTTTAATAATCACTCAGGCAAACCAGGAAGAAATGTCACACTGCTCAATGAGAAGCAAACATTTTACGTGTTCCAAGGACAAAGGCATTTAAACAAGTGGTCCCAACTCTTCTTGGTGAAATAGTGTCATCTGTTTATGCTATGTCTACAGCTCGGGCTGAAATTATAACTCAGGTAGAATTGGCCATCTTTAATTTTCAGATTATTAGTAGTAGTAGTAGTATTATACATAATGCTTTGCGTCTCATGGCAAATAACACTTGTTCTAAACTTTCCAGTGTTGCTAAGGGGCAGCTGCCAGGATTTAGTGTGGATCACATTGTTTGAGGCGTTTGCTCAGCTGTCTGTTGAATCCCCTGAAACTAATGCTCAGTCTATATTAATGTCTCAGTCCCGGGAAACCTCAGCCTATTCTCTCCTATAATTAATCTTGCAGGTACTGCCTTGACATTATTGGTTCACCAACAGAGCAGAACTGCCTCGGCCATCAATAATAATTCAACGCATTAGGGTGAGGCCTATGTACGGGCCACAGAGGGAGCCAGATCTGAACGATCTCCTGCATTCCTATCCAGTGGATGGGAAACTCTGCAATTGAAACTAGTTGTTTTGGTGGCTCGATAATTTGTAATAGAGGGGTCTTGGTGTTACTAATTGTTTTGCTTTATGCTTTTCTCCAAATGTAGCCACTGCTTGGCACAATGGGAGTGATTGTCTGTTTACTGAATCTTAATATTGAGGCTGTTACAAATTGTCTTTCACAGATGGTGGGAGCTTTTCAGATCGAGAGAGGCAGGGAATTTATTACTCAATATTTCTGTATTACTGATTGGGACGTGAGGAGCATAGACAATCTGTCCTACTGCAGGGTTTGCCGCATGGTTTTTTTTCCCTCTGCAAAATTATGGCTGGCTCTAGACGTTTTTCTCATTTTGTATAGATAGCAGCTGTGTAATTTCAAGCAGAATGTTTGCTTTGATCCCCCTTCCTTTAATTGAAATCCACAATTATGAGATTTGTTTCTTTTATGTTTGCGAGTTTATTGGTTTAATCTACAAAATGTGCTGTCTTGCTGTCTTACACAGTTAAAGGCTACAGCACAGTTGGGACTTAAATGACAAACATTGGAAGGAGGGGCTTTCTTTTTTTCTTTATTGGTTGGCCGTGGAAAGAAACCAATAGATACCTCTCCCCTCAGATAGCAGGCTACATGACAACCGCATAAACTGTCATTCTGGAGAATTTGAAGCTACATGTCTTGTGTGTGGGTGTGTGCGTATACGTATATATACATATGAATGATTAAGCTCATTTCTAAAAATGTGTGCGTGTGTGTGTGTGTGTGTGTGTGTGTGTGTGTGTGTGTTTAGAACAGAAGGGTAGCCAACTGACATAGGATCATCCCTTTGATTAGAGTAACCAGTACCATTTACAAAAAGTCAGCCTTAGCATATTTTAGGGGAAAGAGAGCAAAGGATTATAAAGTAGATAGATAGATAGATAAACAAGATTGCATGGCCTCCAAGAGCATTTCACAACAAATACCTTCACTGATTACATGTCAATATGCTCTACCCCTGGATAGGACAGGTTTCCTAAACGGAAAATTTCCAGACACTTGGAGTTATTTTTGATCAAAATAAATGAAAAAAAAATTCAGGTGGAGAATTAAAAGATTCTGTTGCCAAGTTTACATCCTTCCATTCATAATCTGTCATACACCCATAACTACGTTTGTTTTTTTTTAAACAACAATTCTTGTTAATATTTTATATATTTGGTAGGTACATTTTTTTTTTCTGGTGCAGTATGGTGAATTATAATTTGGAAATCTTATCTGTGTCTATAGAAAAGAAATCCTGTATAAACTGGTATTAGGTCAGTTAGTTTGTAAGTGAATTAAACTTTCTATGCAAAACCCTCATCCCACTTCAACTAATTGAATTCGTTTAACAGCCTTGATATCATTTGGGCATTTCTTTTAAATGCTCACGAATAATTAATTCACTTTGACTTCATAAACCAAGGAATTTCTCACACAACTCTTCCATTTTTTATTATTTCTTTGGAGGGGGCAAGAAAAACAAGTAATCATACGAATTTTTTTAAACTTTAGAACTGTACATTATGAACTGTATCTGCAGTTCACTGTGTTGACTCCTAATTATTACATGGTGAGGTCTAAAATCATTCAACTGTAGTATATATTCTTTACATGTTGTCTGTGTGGGCTGTGTATTTTGAATTCAGAATATATTTGGATATTTCCTATATCCCATAGTAATAGTTGTATCCGAAGAAAAAAAATTAGCCATTTAATAGACTACTGCAAAGTCCTGATATCTACTATTAGAATAACTTCTTAGTAGTTATAATTTAATTAAATTTCCAAACTTCCAGGAATTTATTTATAACAAAAACCTTGGTAGTTTTAGATATTTGCATTTTACATATGGAAAAAAAAATTAGACTAATGAATCTTATTTGCTCAAGAACATCTAGAAAACTAAGGAAAAGGAACAGAATTCAAATCTATATCTTTCTGCAAAAACTGTGTTTTCTCTAATCTGACCCTACCTGTTTACCATGGGTTATGTAGTGACTTAAGAAACTAATGCCAGGCTTTGCATTATTTGATGGAACTTCAGAAAATTTAAGAACACGACTAGCCTGAAGATGGAGGGGGAAGGTGGATGGGAGAAAGAAAAATAGTGAGATCTGGAAACAGAAAGGAAAAAATGGAAAAGGGGATTGGAAGGTAAAGAGAACTCACGGTAAACTACCTCATTCACCATGTTTTTATGGGCAAATTCAGCTCATGTTTGAATAAAAACTATCCTTATGGATAAAGTGTTGATTTTGGCGGGGGCGGGGGGTGTCATGCTCACCTTTTTCGTTTCCTACATGCAAGTTGGATTTCATTTATGAGGTGTTACATGAACTCTTATGAGGGAAATGCGTTGAATTTGCATAAAGAGGTTTCTAAGGTAACATTGCTTCACATCTGGCTTTATTCACACCAGAAGGAAATATTCTCTCTCATTGCTCTCTCTAGTGGCTTCTAGAGTAAGAAACTCACTCCTCCAGAGAGTACAGTAAGGAATACAACTTCCTATGTCTGCTCTCTCTATTCCTTCTCTCTCAGGAAGCCGCGAATTATCAGATTGGTGAGATTGAGATAAAAATAATTCCAAATAGGTGTTTCAGCCACTGCCTCTGTTGGGACAGTCTTTCTCAGTTCTTTTTCGTTCTGTTTCTCAGTGTAGTGAGTTTACCACACAGGCTCTGCCCCCTACCGCATGGGAACACAGGCTCTGTCCCCCTACTGTGGGACGTGGCTCTGTTTATTTCTGAGAATAAAGTGTGGTTAATCTGGCCAGACATCATGTTGGTGTCTTGATTCACCTTTGCTGGTAACTAAGCCGTTCGTGTTTATGACATCTATTTCCTCAGAAGTATAATTTCACTAGTGTCGCCCCAAAACATCTAAAGACATATTGATATATCTCAGGGTATTTTTAGCTGTTGCATAATATTTTTTCCAGCGAACTCCTTATAGGGATCCTGGTTGTTTCCAATGTGTTATAAGTTACAAATATGATACCAAACAAGTAATATGATAATAAACCTCCTTGTTTATAATTTAGCATATGTATACAAGTGTATTTTAGATTGAATTTTGAGATTCATAGCTCAGTCAAGCCATATGTACACTTTAAATTTTGCTCCATATTACCACATGTCCTTGCAAGAGTTACACAAATCTATAATTCTACAAATTATAATTTTCCCCACACCCCACTATTGCCCCACACCCTCACCAAACCTTGATTTTATAGAAGGTTTTAAAATTTTTCAATGTGAAAAATGTCCTTGCTGCTGCTGCTGCTGCTGCTTCTCTTCTTCTTCTTCTTCTTCTTCTTCTTCTTCTTCTTCTTCTTCTTCGCCTTCTTCTTCTTCTATTTCTTCTTCTAATTCTTCCTTCTTCTTTTTTTTTTTTTTTTTTTTATTTTGGAACACATTTATTTCTTTGACTTTAAAATTTCTTATTTTAATCTACTGTTTTCTCCTGGATAGATTCTTATTTTATAAAAACATTATTGTCATTTCATTCTTCTATAGAATTATTCCTGGGGGCATTTTGTATTTTTCGTTCATTATATATTATAGAATGAATTCCCAATCTGCTGCTTGCATGTTCTTTTGTTGCCTTGTCTTCTTACTGTAAAATGATTTCATACTTGCCATGATTTGCAGGCCTGCCAGGCCGAAGATGGACAGCTATTTCACTCTAATGTATTGTGGACAACTTTGAACTTATTTTTCACATTTGAGCTACAGTTTCAAGACTGGATTTTGAAATGTGTCCGCTTTTTTTCTACCTGAGTGTGTAGGGAATAGGCAGATGATCTCAGCTGGTATGCAGCATTGGTTAAAGGACCTGGACTCTTGTTCCCACATCTGAAATTTCATTAAAGCCCCAATATCAGACTTTGCTTCATCTTCCCACAAGGAAGTTTTATTTCCCAAGAGAAATAGCCTATCTTTTAAATCATTTCTGTAATTTAGCATGAAGCCACTAAGGCTTTGCCTGTATCAACAAGCCACCTCAGACGTTTCCATCGCCCTATTTTGCCAGTTCTTCCCTTTCTACCTCTATTCCCCACCCCAAACCTTAGTGGAAGATAAGGATTTGGTTGAAAGGGGTATGATGTCTTATCTTGTGTGGCACAGGACAACCTGTTCATCCAAAGTTTAAGGTATTTTCTTTGTTCTCTTCATTCTGCTAGAGACATAGGTTCTGGGGGTATTTATGATGGTGTCGCATTCCAGCCAGAGACATTAAAATAATAAGCTGTAACTACTTTCCTATTTGTGATAGGAAATGAAAATTAATATTTCATGGAAATTATCAGGTATCTGTCAGGCTGCCTACATAAACCCTCATATCACCTGTCTTTAAATACGGGCATTTCTGAGATGTTTTGTACCTTTTGTTTTTCAAAATAAAGGTAAATGCCATATGCTCTCTGAGAAGCACATCCCCCATCATTTTCCTAATATAGCCTGTGTTTGAGAATTAAAGCCTTGTTTGGACACTGGTTTAATTACAAGCGTACTTTTTATGTTCCTTAAAAAAAATCTATTGTTTTGCATCTCCTAGTAGTCATTAAGGTGAACCCAAAACTTTTTCCCTCTCATCTCTGCTTCCCACTAAAGTCCATCCTCCAACAGAATTGGACATGCCCTTGGTTAAGTGTATTGAAAACAACAATCAAGATGAAACCCACAAAGATAACTATCGCAATCAGTCAGAACTGGCTTCCAATCATGCTTTGTCATCTGCTCATTGTCTGAAAAGGAGTAGATTACTTAACAACTCTGAGAAATGTTTTAACAGTCAAAAAGGTATAATGATGTGTATTTCACAGATATTTTGTGATGAGGGAATGAGATATTTTATCAAGGTAATTATAAAAACTTGAACAAGAATCACACTTTCCCATGTTTTCCACTTCTCTAAGCCCATTAATTTTTCTCAGCTATATTTCATTTTACATAAATACTAGTTTCACTTTATACAAACATTTGCATATGTACCATATAGTCTGAAATGTGCAAATGCCCTTTATGTTTATAATGTTATTTTCTTTAAGAATTTAAAGAGGTACATTCTTTGCTTTTATTTTTATAATCTAGTTATGAATGAAACTTTATTTAGCTGGAAATGAATTTTGCTCTATCCACCTATGAAAAAATATCTACAATTTAATACAGGGCAATTTGGTAGAAGGGTGAGCTGCTCTGCCAAATATTTAAAAGAATAGATATTAAGGTTGCAGACATTGAGAGAATGCTGGCATTATCTGGGGCCTCAAGCATGTGGTATCCAAGCAAATGTCACTTTAAGTTATGCTTCTTAATTCTCTGAGGGTATTGCCAGGATGGGCTAAATTTTTATAGCAGATGTTAAAAGTTTATAATTTTATGACTCCAAGCTGATTTGGTTGTCATACATTTTATTTGAATCCATCTTACACTTATGTATTTGCTTCCACCAGGAAGAAACATTGGAAATTAGAATTTTCATTGTAATTTTTCTCCTTTGTATTTCAATTTTGTTTAATTTACCTGAAATTTCTTTAGAACCCAAATTTAACTTCTTAATTATTTTTCTGTACTTTTTGTTTGTTATGCTTGTTCTACCTTTAAAACATTCTCAAAATAGATTAAGAGTGGTACCATAAGGATTTAGCACAAAAAATAATTATAACTGTCTTATAATTTAAAAACTGATTTTTTGAATGCTGAGTTAGATGAGTTTCTTCAGTTTAGACTTTTTCCCCCAAGGAAATAATGCATTACTTATTCTACCAATATATCTCTCTACCGTGAAAAAGTGAAACTATATCTTACAAAGTTCCAAGGAATGTTGATGGAAAATCTGGCTATAGATAACACTAGAACATTTTATGCTTTTAGTTTTGTATTTCTCAAAAAAAAAAAAACAATAAAAAGTACACAACAACTTAGATACAGTTACTTAAAAACACACACACACCACTTGCACACAAATCTGAGTGGTATTTGCTTTTCATATGGAAATTTAAACCATTTACATTTATTGTTATGAGGGATGTTTGGTTTTGATTCTCTTATCTTTTTTATACTTTCATCCTGTAGTCTTCCTTTTGCTATTATCATTTTCTTAGGTCTTTTTTTATGTTGTCCACTGATTTTACGATTTATATTCTTTTTATTAACTACTCTTAACATATGCAAAAATATGATTTTTTAGCAAAGAACTTAGTGATATTTCTCTTTACTTCTCAGTGTTCTATTATATTTTAGAGTTTATAACTGGATAGTTTTATTAATTTTTTAATATAACATGGTTTGTTTTTCATGACTCATACTTCGTATAATATTTCTACATTAATTTTACCATTAATAAAAAGCCACTCATATCCTTTTTACTTTCCCGTTTATTTACCTAGGAACAAGGTATTTTGCATATACTTTACCACTAGAATATTTCCAGTTAGAACCATCATTAAATTTATTTTGTATTGCGAATTCTGATCTCTCCAACAGAATTACAAATTTTAATTCTCCTATAAGACTTGTTATATTTCTTGAAATTATTTCTGATGTCATTCACACCCTTTTCCAATTCATTCTGCTGTCCATTCTCCTTTCCTTTTATTTTCTTCTCCAAGTTTTTTGAGGCCACATTTCCCACATATTTAATTATTCAACCATTTCCTAATATGTTTTTATCATAAAACATTTTCACAACCCTTTTTCTCACCAAGTAATAAAAAATCATCTAACTAATTTTGTTATCAGAACTAAATATTTTGTGTCTGAGCTTATCTTTGTGGCTAATATCATTTTAGTATTTCTATTTGCATTTCCTGAAATTACAACTGCTTTTACTCACTGGTTATATTTTATAACAAACAAGATGGAAGGTTAGTATATTTCCCTTTTGTCTGGATAGACTAAGAATATGAAGTTCCAGATGTGAGAGAAAGTTTTGCTCATTTAAATATTTCTCATGCTTTCTTTTTAGATCTTGCATGTTGCCAGGTGCAACGTAGATGTCAAAAAATAATTTCAAACAAATGAGCTGATTACTTGAGGGAAGTTATTCAGTGGGAATATGAGAGGGAAAATGTCAAGTAGAGGAAGATAGAACAAATGGGAGAAATGTTAGGATAAAATAAAATAATAGGACTCATTTTAAGACCAGGTTAAGTAGAGGAGTAATATAACCATATTTATGTTTTATACAATCATTATGATTGCAAATTGACAGTACTGGAGAAGGATGATCAGTTAGGAGGTGAGCATAACTCAGAGGATGGATAAAGGACCAGACATAAAATTTAAAAACTACTTACAATATACAGTTGTTACTACTTGCTGACTTTGTGTATGTGTTACATGTGCATGCATGTGATAAAGGAGAGAAGAACAAAGACAACATTCACGTTTCATGTATGGTTGTTTTCTGATAGGGAATTTGGAATGCATCTTCTATTGTCATTGATACTTCCCTGAGAATCATAATAAATGACGTATATGTAAAACTAGAATCTCCACAATATAATACCACTAAAATTTTCCATGACTTTAACTCAACATGTGTTAGTATATTACCTGGATATCCAAGATGAATTATGCAAATGCAAGGCACCTATATGTTCAATCTATACTCTCACTATTCATTGTCCCATTCTGAGACTTGTGCTTCTCAAATAAATATTGACATTTTGTATGAAAATAATGTAAAATGAAAGAAACTAACTCTGAATTATTGACAAAAAGTAGCTTTATAAATCTTTTTAAATTTTTGAGTTTTTACTTACTTCTGAGTCTTTAAATTGTTCTATAGGAATCTTGAAGTTGTCAGCTCAGGAAGCATTAGCCATAAATTAAAACACTTTGTCATTAAACATCTAATATCTAGTTGTGATATGGTTCCCTTTAGTGAAGTCATTTGAAAACCAACCTGATTCATTCTTCTGTTAGTTGCTGTATACTCTTGACTACTTTATTTCCACTAGATAATTACCTTATCTAGGTACACAAGAATAATATAGCTCTTTGGCATAGCATCCTTTTGTTATTGAGTTTAGATTATAGTTAACAAAGATTTCTCAGATACACCTTTATAAAAGAGAATGACATATGAAAATGTTCTGTTTTGTAGTTTTCATTATCATCTGACTGGGTTACTTTGGACAAGTCTTTTCAATCCTCAATCTTTATTCTTCTCATTAAAAAAAGGGAGCATGAGTGGTAATGGCCAGTAAAGCTAAGATTCAGAGATATCAACTTGCTATTTAACTTATTTTTTGTATGGATATAAAAAATAGTGCCCTTATTTCCACATTCTATCATTTTCCAGGACATATTAAAAAATATTAGCACTGAGTCAATTTGCATTATAAATTATTCTCTCTCTTTAAGCCGAAAGTACATAGAAAAAATTAAGCACATTTGTTGTCTTGTGAATATATGAAAGATTACAACAGGAATTCATGATGCTTATCTAAACTATTCCCACCTTTCATTTGGCCCATTTGTGAAATATCTGAGCTCTACAATCAATGACAAGTGTCTCATTTTCTTTCTTGTCTCCTTTAATTCCTGTTTTATTTAATATCTCTTTAGCAGATATTGAAATATGACAGGATACTTAAGAAATAATAAAGCAATCATATTTGAAGTCAAATATAATAGCTTTCCTCAGCTCACATCCGATGATCAGAAACTCAGGGAAATTTTTATATTTTTAAACAGTTTTTTTTAGTAGTTAAAATTTGTAGGTTAAATTTACCTAAGCATACTATCATTTGTAGAAATTTAAGTCATTATTTTCAAACAGTGGATTTTACTCAACGTCCCTATTCATGTAAATATTTAAATATTTGAAATATATATGCCCAAACTATCTTCTGAAAAGCTCAGTGTCTGATACTGAACAGAGTAAGGCACACATGGCATAACAATGTATAATAAAAGATGTCTAAAGTTTCATCAATTAAATAAGTTAAATTGTATTGAACAACTACTATTATATGGGCATTGGGATTAAAAATGCTAAGTGATATAACATTAATATTATCAAGTAATTAGTCAATCCGTCAAGAATATTATCCTAATTTTATAATAAGTAACAACATAGCTATAAAATATATTAAGAAAAAATAGAATTAAAAGATGTACATACACTCACAACCACAGGGAATTTTGATACATCTGTCTTAACGGTTGATAGAATAAATAGAAAATAAGTAGTATAAAAAATCTGAGCATAATTTATGAATTAAACTATAGACATACATAGAACACTGCAGAATCTACATTTTTCCCCAGTACACAGACATGTATAAACTAGATGTATAGTGAACCATTAAAGGAAGCCTCAATAAAAGATTAAAATCATTCAGAATATTTTCTGACTACCATAAAATGAAATTAGAATACAATAACAAAAGAAAAAATATCCCAAATATTTGGAAGTAGCAGTAGCATTTGACATAACCCATGAATCAATGAAAAAAAAATCTTAACAGAAATAGAAAGCATTCAATTGGATGATAATGAAAATAAAACATAAGAAAAGTGTGGAATGCAGCAAAAGTCATCAGGTTAGGAGATTTATAGCATTAAAATTATGTATATAAAAATGTTGAAAATCAATTACTATTCATATTTAGAAGTTAGGAGTAACAAAATTAGAACAGAAATGGATGAATTATCAAATAGGTTGTTATCCAAAAAGTTATTAAAACAAATGTGTACTAGAGAAAATAGAGATAAGGTAAAAAATTCGATATTAAAATACTAATATAATCTCTAGTAAGAGAGCTTTTATGTATTTAGTATATATGCCATTACATATCTGACATAGTATATATTATATATTCTATATTATTAACATATTTGTCTAGAGTTCAACTGAGCTGGAAGAGTTAGGTCTGAATTGCCAGGTATTAGAATTAGCCAATTAAAGCAAAAGCCAAAAATGAATAAAAGTGATGAGAGTGGGCATCCTATCTTTTTCCTGATATTAGAACAAAAGCTTTCTGAATATCACCATTGAGCATGATGTTAGCTGTGGGCATGTCATTTATTGTTTATATTGAGTGTTTTCCCTCTATGCTCAGTTTATTGAGAGTTTTTATTAGAAAAGTCGAATTTTGTCAAATGATTTTCTTCATGTATTGATATGGTCACATAATTTTTATCCTTTATTTTCTTAATGCGGTATATAACATTGACTGATTTGTGGATATTGAACCAGCCTTGCATCCCTGGAATAAACCCCACTTGATCATGGTTTATGATCCTTTTCATGTATTGCTGGATTCAGTTTGCTAATATTTTGTTGAAAAATTTTTCATCTATGTTCACCAGGAACATTGGCCTATTTTTGTTGCTTTTTTTAAATGTCTTTGTCTGGTTTTATTATCAAGGTAACGCTGCCCTTGTAAAATGAGTGAAGTACTGGGTGCCTGGCTTGCTCAGTTGGTGGAGCATTTGACTCTTAATCTCAAGGTTTTTGAATTTAAGCCTCAAGTTGGATGTAGAGATTACTTTAAAAAGAGTCTTAAAAAAGCAATTGTTCTCTCTTCTTTTATTTTTTACAATAATTTGAGAAGGATTGATAGGTATTAAGTCTTCTTTAAATGTTTGGTAATCACTAGTAAAGCTTCTGTTCCTGGACTTTTGTTTGTTGGAAGGTCCTTGATTATTGATGCAAGTTCCTTACTTGTAATTGGTCTTTCCTATTTCTTCATGATTCAGTCTTGGTAAGTTGTATGTTTCTAGGAACTTACTCATTTCTTCTGAGTTGTCCAATTTGTTGGTATATAATTGTTTATAGTAATCTCATGATCCTTTGTATTTCTGTGGTATCAGTTGTGATGCCTTCTCTTTCATTTAAAATTCTATTTATTTGAATCTTCTCTCTTTTTTTTTCTTGGTTATTCTAGCTAATGGTTCATGTAGTTTGTTTATGGATTTAAAAAAACCAGCTTTTAGTTTCCATAATCTTTTCTATATTTTAAGTCTGATCTTTGTTATTTTCTTCTTTCTGCAAGTTTTAGGTTTAGTTTATTCTTCTTTTTCTAATTATGTAAATTATAAAATTGGGTTGTTTGAGATTTTTAGATAGATGTTTATCTAATATAGATGTTTATCTAAAAAAATCCCTCATAGAACTTCTTTAATGCATTGCATAAGTTTTGGTATATTGTCTTTCCATTTTCACTTGTCTCAAGATATCTTCTGATTTTTCTTTTGTTTTCTTCTTTGGACCATTGTTTGTTCAGGAACATGTTGTTTAACCTCAACGTATTTGTGAATTTTCCAGCTTTCTTCTTATAATTGATTTCTAGTTTATTACCATTGTGGTCAGAAAAGATGCTTGATTTGACTTAAATCTTCTCAATGTTAAGATTTGTTTGTAACTCAACATGTGATTTATCCTGGGAATATTTAGGTGTGAAAAAGAAATTTAAAGAGGCATCCAAAACAGAAAGGAAGAAGTAAAATTTTTCTATTTGCAGATTACATGATACTATATATAAAAAAAATTCTAAAGACTCACCAAAAGATTGTCAAACTAATAAACAATTTCAATACATTTTCAGGATACAAAATCAATATATGAAAATCAGTTGCATTTCTATACAATAATGAGCTATCAGAAAGAGAAATTAAGAAAATGATCCCATTTACAATAATATAAAAAAGAATAAAATTCCAAAGAATAAATTTAACCAAGGAAGTAACAGACCTGTACATTGAAAATGATAAGACCTTGATCAAAGAAACTGAAGAAGACACAAAAATTGAAAAGATAGTCTACATTAATGGATTAGAAGAATTAATACTGTTAATATGTTCATATTACCCAAAGTGATCTACAAATTAAGTGCAATCCCTATAAAAATTCCAGTGTCATTTTTTATAGAAGTAGAAACAACAACAACAACAAAACAATTGTAAGTTTTGTATGGAACCACAAAAGACCACAAAAACCTGAAGCAATCTTAAGGAAGAATAAAGCTAGAGACATCGCACTTCCTGATTTCAAACTATCTCACCAAGCTATAGTAGGGTATTGGCATAAAAATAGTCAAATAGATCCATGGAACAGAATAGAAAGTCCAGAACTAAACTACTATATGTATGATCAGTTAAATTTCTACAAAGCAACCGAGAAAAAAAAATGCGGAAAAGATAATCTCTTAAATAAATGGTGTTGGGAAAACTGGACAGTATATACAAAAGAATGAAAGAGTAAAAGTAGATCCCTCACTAACATCATACAAAAAATCCACCCAAAAATTGAATAAAAACTTGTACATAAAACCTGAAATCATAAATCTCCTAGAAAAAGAGGGTATATGCTCCTTAAGGTCCTCGACATTGATTTTGGCAGTGATTTTTGGGGATTTCACACCAAAAGCAAGGAAACAAAAGCAAAAACAATGACATGTACTACAACAAACTAATGCATTTTTATAGCAAAGATAACCATTAACAACATGAAAAAGCAACCTATGGAATGGGAGAAAATATTCACAAATCACATATCCACTAAGGGGTTAATATCCAAAATATACAAGGAACTCTTACAATTCAAACCAAAAAACAAACAAAAAATCAATTAAGACAGGGGTAGAGGAACTGAACAGACTTTTTTTTCCAAAGAAAACATACACATTGTCAATAGATGTATGGAAAGCTGCTCAGTGTGGCTAATCATCAGGGAAATGAGAATCAAAACCATAATGAGATATGACCTGACATCTTCTAGGATGACTATTATCAAAAAGACAACAGATAGCAAATCCTGGTGAGGACGTACTGAAAAAATGTTCATTTCTACACTGTTGGTGAGAATGTAAACTGATACAGCCACTATGCAAAACAATATGGGCTTTCCTTAAGAAATTAAAAGTAGAACCATATGATCCAGCAACCCCACTTCAGGACACATACCCAAAGCAAACAAAGTCTTTACAACAGAGAAAAATTTGTACTCCCATTATTAATAGTAACATTATTCACAATGGTCAAGATATGGAAATAATTTGTCCATCCCTGAATGAATGGATGAATGTTTGAATATATACATAGAATGGAATATTTTATTCAGCCCTAAGAATGAAGAAAATCCTGCCATTTTCTATACCATAGATGAGCCTGGAGAATATTATGCTAAATGAAATAAGACAAATACCATATGATACCATTTACATGTGGAATCCCAAAAAAGAAAGAAAAGTTTGAGCTCATAGAAAAAGAGAGTAGAAAGGTGGTCGCTAGGGGCAAAGGGTTGGGGAAATATGGACAGATTGGTAAATGGCACAAACTTTCAGTTATAAGGTGAATAAGGTCTGAGGATCTAAGGTATAATGTGGTGACTCTGGTTGGTAATGCTATGCTGTATAATGGAAACAAAGATATAATGCACAGTATAGTGAATATAGACAACAATATTATGTTTTAATCATCAAACTTGCTGAAAGCCTGGACCTTAATTATTCCAGCGGCAGAAAATAAATGATTATTATTAATTTGATAGAGGTATGGCAATCTACAATATATAAATGTATCAAATTAACATGTTGTACACATTAAATTTACACGTTATACGTCAGATATATTTCAATAAATAAAAAATAAAAACCAAAAAATAAAATAAAAGATACTTCTTACTCTTAAAACATCAAATATTCAATAATTTAAATGAACAGTTGAAGAAAAGATAAAAGAAATTTGCTGAAAAAAAATAAGAGAATTAAACCTTTAATTATTACTGAGATGGAATAAGCAAGAGTCCAAACTTGAGAAAGCACTGACTCCTTCTGTTCCATTATCTCGTGTGGCATGGCAGATGCTTGAGGGTCAGGTGGAACAGCCACAGACGTAGGGGTCATGTCACTGTTGAGGAAACTGCAAACACAATGCTCCAGCAGTTTTCTGGACCTTGATGTGGAGGCAAGAAGTGCACGGAGGGGGAGCAGTGTGAAGGAAGACTGAGTAGAAAATACAGGGTACTAAGTCTTAGTGGGGGAAAAATGTCTTCAAGGTTTCCCTTTTCTTCCATGTAAGGAGAGCTCTTCAGAAGCACCTGAAGAGGACTTCTGCCTGAGGGCTCAGTTAAAAAGACCTGGGAATGAAGGTTCTGGGGCTGACAAGGTGAATATATGAGAGAGCATGACCATCCTGGGGCCTGAGACCTTGAGTGTGACTCCCTTCAGAGACCATAGTCATTAGTTGTGCTCCAAGTTGAGGGCAGCTGTCCCCCATGAGATGTGTCAGGTAAAGCCTTTTTAATAGCTTATTTTCAGGCCTGAAAAATCACACCTAAATTTTTAACCAGGAGCCAGCCTCCTCAATCTTGAGTGATTTTATGCCAATTTATTTTGGAAGATTTGGGCAAATTCCTAGAAAACATAATTCACAAAAAGGACACAAATACAGTTGTATATTTGATCAGTCCTGTATCTGTAAAATAAATGTAATCCATATTTTATTTATTTTTTAATGTTTTTTAAAAATTTATTTTAGCGAGAGAGAGAGCGTGAGCAGGGAAGAGGCAAACAGAGGTAAAGAAGTGTGACATATGAAACAAATCATGGCAGTTGGAATTCACATAAGCCCTCTCCATTTCACAGCACCATTATCTAAAAGGAGTAATAAGGCCCTTCCCTATTTTAAACATCAAACTTTTATATTAATTATTTTGAATGCCAGTTTTTCTTAATTGGCTGCATTTTTTATGGCCTGTGTATACTGTGTAAATTCAATTATTTCTTTATAACTACTTATAAACTAGTGTGTTTATGTGTGTGTGTGTGTGTGTGTGTGTGTGTGTGTGTATGAAACTTTTCAGCATCTCTTGGATATAGAGATAGTCTCAATATTTGGCTATTTTTATGAAGGTATGCCATAATTGAGTGTTAATGTGTTCATTCCTGGGGCACCTGGGTGCCTCAGTCAGTTAAGCCTTCCACTCGTGATTTTGGCGCAGGTCATGGTCTCACAGCTAGGAAATGCAACCTCATGTCAGGCTCCATGCTAGGAGTGGAGCCTGTTTGAGATTCTCTCTCTCCCCCTCTCTCTCTGCAACTCCTCTTCCCACATACACATACTCTGCATGCTTTCTCTGTCTCAAAATAAACAAATAAACAGACAAAATGTTAATATTTTCATTCTTTGTATGTTATTAAATAGTACAAGCCTAAGGTGAATTTATCTTGTTAAATGATAAACTGAGATACTTTAAAATGTTCAAGAGGTTGTTTTTTGTTGTTGTTGTTTTTGTTTGTTTGTTTGCTTTATCATACATCCCTTCAAATCAGGCAACACCAAACCAAAAGTGGTTAGAAACACTCCCCAACAGGATCTAAGGGAGAGTTTTTTATAAAGAAGACTAAGGAGGGGCGCCTGGGTGGCGCAGTCGGTTAAGCGTCCGACTTCAGCCAGGTCACGATCTCACGGTCCGTGAGTTCGAGCCCCGCGTCAGGCTCTGGGCTGATGGCTCAGAGCCTGGAGCCTGTTTCCGATTCTGTGTCTCCCTCTCTCTCTGTCCCTCCCCCGTTCATGCTCTGTCTCTCTCTGTCCCAAAAATAAATAAACGTTGAAAAAAAAAAAAAAAATTTTAAAGAAGACTAAGGAAAGCAAGGAAATTATTTGATTGGCTATAGCTTAAGTGGTTGCCTTATTTGGGAAAGCCTAGTTGGTTGTTTGTGATTGGTTGTTTTTAATTTAATTTTCTTAGATTTGAGTGCATTGATTTTTGCTTAGGTTTTGGTTTGCTTATGCAGGCTGCCAAGACATTAGAGCCACCCTAGTCTAATGACCTCCTTGTTTACTAGTTTAATTACTTTAATAACCCCAATGTAGCTTGACCCAACCCCCCCCCATAATCTTATACAAAAATCCATTCCAAGTGGATTACCAACATAGATATAAAAGAAAAATAAATCTCTAATGCTTCCAGAAAATGCTAAGAGAATACATTCCTAAACTGTGGTGCAGAAAGTTTTGTTTAAAAGGATACATAAAACATCATCCATAAGAAATTAATATATTGGAATGTGTTTTCATTAGAAACTTCTCCAATGACAGCATTAAAAAGAGTATACATGCCAGCTATGGACTGGGAAAAGGTATTTGCAATGCATGTAAATGAAGAACGACTTAATCAAGTCAACAAGACCTTTCTGGATCGCAAACATAGTTATACCTGAGGTCAAATTTTACACATTTCCAAAGTTTTGAAAGAACTCTTATTTTAACTTAACTACTTCAGCTTTCCTAAAAGTAGAGCAAAAGTAAGAGTGCAGATTAAACTGTATAATGAGCAGTTAACTCAATAACTTTTAATGACCATAAAAAACGGATATGTCCAGGTCTGAAGCACAATCTCATCCAGGGTCATAAAAGTCTATTTTATGTGCTGTAAATCTCATGGGAGCTGTGAAGTATGTGTCCCCTCTCCCAGTCTGAAACCTTGTGGCTTGTCTGATTGCCCTTTACAATGAGTGAGGTTAATTTCTCTTGCCTATAAAATCTCTTGCCTATTCTGTTAAGAAAAAATTGTGAAGATTTCTTTATAAAGAGAGATTGTGAACTGTATACTCACATTTACTAACATAAGATATTTACTCAATACCTTTTATTTAAAAATAATTCAATTAAAAAAATCATATCCTAATTTTTTTATGTTCTTAGAAAGACAACTTTATTTTTTATAGTACATTTCAGGTTGAAAATTCAAGTTTAATACCATGGTGCTGTTAATGTAATTAAATATTATTCATTCTCACTAAGAATATGGGCAATGACAAGTTTCACATAACTGTCTAGAATTTATTTTAAAGCCTGGACAGTTCAGTACACAATCTAGGCAATTAAGAAAGAAAAGAAACAGGATTTGTTTTACTCTAGGTAATGTCATTTGGTTCTTTATTTCACTTTGCATGTGTCGGCACTGTTTATGGAATTAAATTAGCAAAAAAATATATGAACATCTGACCCACAAAAATCAGGTGGACAATTTTTTGTCAACCTTTTCGCTGTTAGTTAAATACAAACATTCCATTAACTGTAAAAGAAGGAAAACTCTCTAGCAGTTTTAAAGTATATATCCTAGACTGTGAGAGAAAGCTGTTTTTTGGCTATTATTTCCCATAAAATCTTTTTAACCGTTGTTTATTATAGCTACTATTTATGATAATGCTGTTGTATGCATTATTACAACCCTGTATTTTCAGTAAAATGCTCAATAAATGTATTTTTTAAAATGCATTCTTCTCTAACTGCTTGATATAAAATGTTGCTGTCATTTTACTGAACTGCGCAAGCACATAAACATGGCAATAATAAATGTTTTAAAATTTCTAAAGCACTGAATGGTACGAAATTAATCTGCATCATCACAACCTCTTTCATAACATTTTTTAATGAGTCAGATTCATCTACTCCATTTTGATGGCAAAAAGTGGATCATTTCTTCAAGAGATACGTCAGCACAAAAAGCAATGTGAATTTGCCCTGTACTTCAAAGGTCTGAAAATAGGGAGTGAAACTTTTCAATTTAGTACAGAATATAACTTTTTATCTACCTTGCCTTCTTCCAAGATCACAGATTCATCATTTAACCTAGAACTAGGTGTTCTAAATGGGAAAAGGGAAGCATTCTAAAATTAATGTTACAAGGTGGTATTTGTTCCAGTGAATTTAAAGCAATTCCCTTAATCAGCATATGTCCTGATTTTGCTGCTGCCAAGATGAAATGGAACAACTGAGATCTTAAGAAATAATACTATTTATCACATTACACAGAAATTTCAGGACAAGAAATATAGTCTTTAGTAAAATCCTCTAGTATACTTCAAATATAGTCGCATTACGTGAGTAAAGTACCACAAGGCATAGTTAGCACTTTGCCTCTTTGGAAATACTTCTTTATTTTTCTGATATATTTTATAATTTCATCATGCTTTTCTAATGAATGAATTCCATGAGTTCTTAATAATCTGACAAAGGCACTGAATATAACCCATTTATATCTCATTTATCAAAACTTTTCACAGAATTCATGTATACCTGCAATTTATTAGGCTTCTCAGGGTTTTATGGACCCTATGAACACATTGTTTTCCAGAGATTTATTAGTACTACATGTAGCGATCATTAAGGTTTTTCACAAATATTCCAGTTCTCTCCTGTATGCTTGTAGGCGATTGACTGTAATTCCCCACTCCTTTGAACTTAATCTTGGCCATTTTCGGTTTGAGCTTTACTTGCTCTGGAAAATGCAATTTGAAGTATTTGAGAACCAGATTCTATACCACTGTCCCCCCCCTTTTTTCTTTTTCATGTGTAGAAGTACATGTTGAAATGAAACCCGTATCAGCTTGGCTCTGTAAGTTGTTGACATATTAAGAAGAATCCCCTGAATTATACATGTAGCATGAACCAGATATAAATATTTGCTATCTTAGAACTCTAAGAATTTTTAAGAGGGAGGAGGATTGTTATGCCACATACTTTAGGCTATCTTGGCTCATAGTGTATGCTCTTTTATTAGTCATAATGATAATATAATAAGAAAGTTGTATATTTCTAAATAATGCTTTTTTTCTCCTTGGTAGCTCTAAGGGATTTAATTTTTTAAGAAAGTAAGATAACATTAAGTAATAATAATGTTGAGCATAAAATATATAATTGGTATTTAGGGTAAAAACCATAAGATATGATATATTTCTAAGCATATAAGTGACAACTCATGTGTCCATAGAGTAGCCCTCAAACAGTGAATTAGGAGAAAGTTCTTAAGACTGTCTCTCAGTGTGTGGATATTTTTTGTAGAGCCTTCTAATAACCTTTGTTCTCTTCTTTTCAAACCTAAAAATAAAATATTGCTAACCACAAATTAGGATCGGTCATACTTACTGATAGTTGCCAGAAGGGGGTAAGGGGAAAAGCTACAACAATGGTCAAAAGAAACGAAAAGGAACACTGGACATAAACCCATTTTGTTCAACAGGAAAGAGCCTCAAATGTATCAATAGATATTTGGGAAATGTAGTAATAAAATAGGTAGGTTCTATAAGTATCCATTTCCTGATACTAAAAGCTACACTGAATTAAAGTCAACATCTTCGATTAGTACATCTTTATAGTAAGGTTTGGAATCAGGAAGTGTGAGACCTCTAACTTTTTCTTTTTAAAGACTGTTTTGGCAGTTTGGGATCCTTGGGACTCCATATGAATTTTTGGATGGCATTTTCTATTTGTGAAAAAGAAAATCATTGGGATTTTTATAGGAATTACATGATATCTGTAATGGTTTAAAGGTCACTTTGGGGGGCATCTGGGTAGTTCAATCAGCTGAGTGTCCAACTCTTGATTTCAGTTCAGGTTATGATCCTGGGGTTAGGGGATCAAGTTGTGTATCAGGCTCGCACTCAGCATGGAGTCTGCTTCAGATTCTCTCTCTGTCTCTATGTCTCTCAGTCTCTCTCCATCTGCCCCTTTTCTCTACTTGTGCTCTCTCTCTAAAATAAATAAAAAATTAAATAAATAATCACTTTGGGTAGTAATGGAATTTTAACAGTGTTAAGTTTTTCAATCCATGAACATGGGATATTATTCCATTTATTTGTGTTCGTCCTTCCTTCCTTCCTTCCTTCCTTCCTTCCTTCCTTCCTTCCTTCCTTTCAGAAATGTTTTGTAGCTTTCAGTGTACAAGTCTTTTGTCTTCTTGCTTAACTTAATCCATAAGTATGTTGGTTTTCTATGCTATTGTAAACGGAGCTGTTTCTTAATTTTCTTTTCTGTTTGTTTATTGTTAGTGTATGAAAATGCAAGTGATTTGTTTATCCTGCAACTGTTTTGAATTTGTTTATTCTCACAGTTTGTGTGTGTGTGTGTGTGTGTGTGTGTGTGTAATTTCTGGTGTTTTTTACATAGAAAATCATGCTGTCTGTGCACAGATAATTTTACTATTTCCTTTCCAATTGAATACATTTTATGTCTTTTTCTTGACTAATTGCTCCAGCTAGGACTTCCAGTATCATGTTGACTAAAAGTGACAAAGGTGGGTATCTTTATCTTACTCTTGATCTTGAAGAAAATGCTTTCAGTCTTTCATCATTGAATATGATTTCAGCTGTGTTTGTTCATGTTTTTTTCTTTTGGTAGTTTGCATGAAACATTTTCCCATGATTTTCTTTATAATTACAAAGCCTTATTTTAAGTTACATATCTTACAAATACTGTATTTTTTAAAACTTAAATGTACTTTAATAATCTTTGTTTTTGTGATTGTATTTTTAGTCTTTATATAGTTAATATTGTTACAGATATATTTCAGCTTAACAGTTTTCTAATTTTTTGAACTAGCACATTTATAATGCTTTATTTCTCCTTGTCTTTTTAAAATAAATCACACTATTTCATATTCCATGCTTTCCTTTATTAACTGTTATTCTAAGTATATTAGTATCAGACAATTTTACCTTCAGTAAGGGAGTTTATTCATTCTCTCCTACACAAATGCAATAGGGCTGACCAATGTTATCAAATTCGGGCTGGACCTGATTTGTGATATGACTTCTGTTTTGACAATATTCATTTTACCTCTATTTAGCCATATTCTTTATGATAATGTAATTTATGCCCTGGTGATTTCACCGTGGCCTCTAGAGCTTCTAGGCCATTAAATCTAATATTTATCTCTTGGATTTCTTGAAAAAGTTCTAGAATGTCCTTGTTACCGTGGCATACTTAATCATATTACCAATTTCACTCTTAAAATTGTTGAGTATCGGGGACGCCTGGGTGGCTCAGTCGGTTGAGCGTCCGACTTCAGCTCAGGTCACGATCTCACGGTCCGTGAGTTCGAGCCCCGTGTCAGGCTCTGGGCTGATGGCTCAGAGCCTGGAGCCTGCTTCCAATTCTGTGTCTCCCTCTCTCTCTGCCCCTCCCCCATTCATGCTCTGTCTCTCTCTGTCCGCAAAATGAATAAACGAAATAAATGAAATGACTGAATGAAATAAATAAATGAAAAAAATAAATAAATAAAATTGTTGAGTATCATACATATAGCTATAGCCATCCTTGTTACAGTCATTCTATTTAGTATAGTAAATAGAACTATAGGTTCTATAAAACTGTAGGTTTTATAGTATATAAAGCCTAGTTTCTCACGGTAGCTAAAGCCAGCATTTTAATGAGAACGGTATTTATTAATGATATACGGTATTTGTGTGTAATAACGTGTTGAAAATGAAATTCACACAGAACAGGTGGAATGTGAAGTTAAATTAAAGAAAGACCTGGTATACCTTATACATAAGTGAAATTCAACTTGGGCATTTCATTTAATTTTGACAAATTCACTTATTGAAGCTATATTATATGCCGGGAAATAGTCTATGCATTTTGCACGCACCAAGTAATTTAATTCTAATAACAAAATTTTGCTGCATACCACTTTTATCCATGTTTTATACCTGAGAGAAATGAGTTACAGACAAGGTTAAGTAATGTGCCCAAAGTTGCAGATGGAGCAACCGGTAGATCTAGGATTTAAATTCAGGAAGACTAGTGCCAGAATCCATCATTTTAACCACTATACTGTACAGTCTTGTCATACATATGTGTATGTGCGTTTTACATATGATTGACAACGTTTTATGCATAGTTCTTGTTGCTGAGAAATAACTGATATACACAAGTGAAATCTGTAACCATGGCAACGAAGATACGTGATAGCCTGAGGCTTATACTGTGTGCTGCTTAATTTATCTTTCAAAATAGGAGATATTTTCAAACATACTACTCAGACGAATGATCTAAACATGAATTATTTTATGTTGTGAGTTCATGCTACTATTACCATCTTCCTAATATACCATTGGAAGCAATCAGAGGGGAAGTACAAAAGAAACCTAAGGTAGATTGATCTATTGTGTTAAAGCTTCATGATTGTGGAGAATGTGATAGATGTAAGTGAGTTATCAAGCATCTCCACATGAGTAAAGACAAATGTTATTCCACTCCTAAACAGACAGCGTTGAGCACTTTGCTTGTGAAAGAACACTTATTTCCAAGTAACAAGAGATTAAAGTCATATATATGTAGAAATCACACTACGCTAGCTCTCCTATAGAGTATGTTTCGGTGGAAAAAATAAAGATGCTGGCAACCCGAATTCCCCCATGCAAAGTAGTATATTGAGAAATTAGTTTGCTCTAGGAAAGCACTCCTTGCTCTGAGGAGAACACATAAGTAGAGAATCTGGCATATAGTAAGCAGTGAAGATGAGAAGTCACTATGTTCTTTCCATAGTGTCTTAGGTTACATTTAAGAAACTAAGTTGACAGGAAGCTCCAGGCTCTTATGTCCAAACATAAACATCAAATAAACAACCACAGACTGACTAAAATAGCTATAGGAGCCCTAGAAACCTGCAAATATCCCACATCAACCAGGTAAACGCCCAAACAAGAAAAAGTCCTATTCAAAATGGTAGGACATTTTGTGGCATTTTTATTCACTCTTGCCTCACTGTCCACCCCCGCCCCCTAATGCTGCATAATTGGGAGGTTCTTTGCCTTGTTCCACAAAAAGTAAAGTAAAATATTTGACATATGGCTTCCTGAGGGACTGTATCTATCTTGCCTGATGGAGATCAGACAGGCAGGGCAGCATTGCTAGGATCTTGGACTGGAAGCCATAGGGGCAGTGGCGGGTGGTGTAGCACCTGACAGCTGAAGGAAGACTTCAAACCTACACATTCCTGGAGCACGGATTGTGAGCAAAAGAACATGATAGATTATTTAGGTCCTGAGGAGATTCTGGGTGAGACTCTTTGGAAAATTAAGGCATTTCGAAACAGCTGGGGGAAATTAGAAAAAGAAGCACACACACACTCAGGTCCAGACACGACATATGACCTGAGACGACCATAAGCCTTTACATCAGGCAGATCACAAGGCTTCCGATTCTGATGATTAGTAATGGTCTTCCATACCAGATAGCATGACTGAGAGAGTCTGTTGATTCTTCAAATGTCTAATTTCAACAAAAGATAATAACACATACAAAGAAATAGGGAAACATGGCCAACAAAACAAACAGTGCTGAGGAAAAACACACCAGACATGTTAGGAAGTGATTTTAAAACAAGTTGTTTTAAGTATGCTTAAAGAGCTAAAGAAACACACAGAAAAGAGCTGTGGGAAATAAAATAACTCATGAACAAAACAAGAATGTCAACATAAGAGACAGAAATTAAATAAAAAGGTCAATTCACAAAGAAGATATTTACCATATACGCATGAAAAATTATAATCAAACACCAGAGATCCAAAATACATGAAATGAATGTTTACAGAATAAAGGGAGGGGAAAACAAAACAAAACAAAACAGCTCTACCACAATAGTAGGAAATTTTACTTAATGTTCCACTTTCCACAATGGGTAGAATAATCAGACAGATGATCAATATGGAAATAGAGCACTTAAACAATGCTGCAGATTTCTTGTACCTACCATATGTATACAAATCACTCCATTCAATAACAGCAGAATACGCATTTTCCTCAAGTGTACATGGAGTATCCTCCCTGATTGACAATATGTTAGGCCACAAGACAAGTCTTTAGAAAAGAGAGAGAGAGAGAGAGAGAGAGAGAGAGAGAGAGAGAGAAACTAAGTTAAGAAAATAGCTTAGAAATTTCTAAGGGCAATATGAAGAGATCACATAATTTCTCTGCAGAAAACAAGAAAATCTGGTATGCAATTTTCTAAGTCAACGATTTAAGGGTATTTGAAATATATGATAAATGGGAGATACAAGTATGAGAAGAATTACTTCTTAAAAATTGTTACAACTTTGTGTAAGAAAATGAATCTTATCCTGCTCCCACCAGATCATGAGATTCTTGGCTGTGGGGATAAACATCTGTAGTTGCCAGAGGTGAAAGAGTCAATTCAAAATGGAGGATGAAAACCAGTGTCCCACATCAGGACTGGAAAAACATTTTCTAGTCCATTTTGGAGTGTTTGGAAGACCAGCCAGAAATCTGCTTGGAAGAATCTGGAAGCGAGAAATCTATAGGACTAAGGTAATGTCTTCACACATCCCTGGCTAACTGATAAACTATTTTTATGTTCAGGAGACTCAAGAGAGCACAGCAAAATATGACCCAAGGGACACTTAAGAACTGGCTGCAAGTCTGTTCTTCAATCAGAAGATATCATCTTCAATCAAAACTTAAAGCATGTGATCACAACATTTGCCAAACTATTGGTTGACCGCTAAACTATGCAAACAAAGGTCCCTCAGAAACCAGGCTAAAAAAAATGTAAATTACATTTATAAAATCTGATGAGAAATATCAGCTTTGGGGAAACAATGTAGAAGAAGGAAATACCACGATTTAAATCTAGCCAAGTTAGCAAACATACAATAGCAACAACAAAAACCCTCAAAAATAAAATAAATCCCATTCCAGAGTTGCTTGATAAAATGTTATCTAAAATATATGATTTTCAACCAAAAATAATAGATATACAAGACAAAGAAAATTGTTAACTTGACCCACACTCAAGATTAAAAAGTATTTAATAAAAACTGACGTTTAGTAGGATCAGATATTGGATTTAGAAGAAAAAGACTTTGGGAGCACCTGGATGGCTCAGTTGGTTAAACGGCCAACTTCAGTTCAGGTCATGATCTCACACTTCGGTGTTAGAGCACCGCGTTGGGCTCTGTGAGGACAGCTCAGAGCCTGGAGCCTGCTTCAGATTCTGTGTCTCCCTCTCTCTCTGCCCCTCCCCCATTCATGCGCGCGCACGCTCGCGCTCTTTCATAAATGAACATTAAAAAAAAAGGAAAAAGACTTTGAAGCAGTTATAAATATATTCAAAGAATTGAAGTAAACTATGATTTAAAAATTAAGACAACATGTGAACAATGATTCAACAAATAAGGAGTATGAACAGAGTAAAAGAAATTAATCATAAATAAACCAAAGGAAAAGCTGAGGGTGGAAAAGAACAGTAACTAAAGTGAAAAACTCACAAAAAAATCCTCAACAGCAATTTTGTGATGGTGAAAGAAAGAACCAATTAACTTAATACAGACTAATGAAAAAATTCCAATGAATAGAAAAAAGAATCCTCAAGGAGAAATGAACGGAGTCATGATAGGAGGAAACAGTACAATATACCTGTCGTGGAAGCAGTAGGAAATTAGAGAAATGAGAAAAAGAAATATCTGAAGGAAAAGGAAGAGAAGGAAGACCAAGCATCACATGATGTCATTTACATGGAGCTGGAGCCGAAGTTGATGGGCTCAAGCCATGGCCTCACTCACCACCCTCCAGCCAGCAATGCAAATGAGCCAAGTTAGTCGTGGATATTCCAATCCATTCTTTCCCCACCTGACCCTGCACGAAGCAAAGACCAGGTATTCCCCACAAGCCCTGCCCAAGCTGAAGATCTGTAAGCAAAACAGATGATTTTTGTTTTCAACCGCTGTAGTTTTAAGGTGGTTTGTTACACAGTAATACGTAACTGAAGCAATGTGCATAATATTTTAATTTATAAATCATCCAGTAATATGTTTTATGATAAATAAATAGACATATAGCAATTTGGGCCTTTCGAGTTTAGAAGAGGCTTATAATTGGCCATGGTCAGGTTAACAGTGATAAATACACACTCTAATAATGAGCATAAACTTGTATGCCTCAAGGAATGCAGTTCATTGCTGCATGGGCAGTTGAATTACAGAGAGGTAGTTTGTGAATGTTATGGCATTGCAATTTATTTAAAAAAATTTTTTTTTTACATTTTTATTTATTTTTGAGAGACAGAGAGAGACAGACTTCCCTACATAGTTTCAAAAAGAAAGCAAAATACTACATTAAAATATTTTATTAAACTTATTTACATTCTATGTTTTAATGCTTTACAGAATTTGATGTTTATGAATCAAATGACACATATCCACAGTTATAATCCTTGTATTATACCCATAGTGCATAATATTACTACTTACATTTAAATTGCAATGTCATAGGGGCGCCTGGGTGGCTCAGTCAGTTGAGCGTCCGTCTTCAGCTCAGGTCATGATCTCACGGTTTGTGGGTTCGAGCCCCGCATCGGGCCCTGTGCTGACAGTTCAGAGCCTGGAGCCTGTTTCAGATTCTGTGTCTCATTCTCTCTCTGCCCCTCCCCGACATGTACTCTGGTAGAAGAAATGTTAAAGAGGTTAATTCATGCATCTTTGTGAAGTAAGGTGGGCTTTATCTGTATTGCCCAAGACAGATGTGGTTACACTACCCTTTACAAGCTCTTAACAATTTGGAGGCTGCCCAGAGAAGAAAAAACGTTAATTAAGAAAGGGAGCACAGACTCAAAAAATGGCCAGTGGTGGGAGTTGTGAAGAAGAATGGCATCTGACAAACACTTCCCAGTATAGGCAGAAATTTATCATTTCTGTTTTGTTTACTATTTGGCAATTTGATGTGACTTTATTTTCTCAACCTACGTCTCATTAGATCTAGTCACTAAAAGGCTCTGTGGGAGTGCTGGTTTTTTGAAGAGGGGAAACTGAGAGAAAGTGATTTCAAAGACATGGAGTGAATTTTATATATGATAGGAGTCATGTTATAGATGAATTTGTGTCCCATCCCCAAATTCATAAGTGGAAGACTTAACCCCAAAAATGTCTGTATTTGGAGACAGAGCCTTTCAAGAAGCAATTAAGCTTAAATGAGATTTTAAGTAAGGGGCCGCAATCCAATACAGACTGGTGTTATTATAAGAGGAAGAGACATCAGAGATCTTTCCCTCTCTGCATGCACACAAAGGAAAGGCCATGTGAAGACACAGCAGAGATAGATAGATGATCATCTTCAAGCCTAGAAGAGAGGCCTCACCAAAAACCAAACCTACTGGCCCCTTGATCTTGGACTTCCAGCTTTCATAACTATGAGAAAATAACTGTTTGTTGTTTAAGTTGCAAAATCTGTGATATTTTGTTTTGGCTGCCCTAGCAGACTCAAACAAGGCAGTAGCAGGGGCATGAGAACAACCATCTAAAGTAATATATAAGTAGGATCAATAGTTTGGTGGAAACTGAAAATTTAAGCAAGAGGTAATTTTGAAAATGAGTTCACAGTAACTTAAACTTCAGGAGTGCATTAGACTTCCCAGAAAATAGTATAGAGGATTTAGCCAATTTCAATGAACTCATGTGATACTTAGAATTATTTTAGATGATTTCTTTGGTATATCCTGGGTTATTCTTTTAGAACACCATGAGGAGTAAGAGTAGCATTAAATTTCCTGACACAATATGGTTTATTTGTTTTGTTTCTGTTTTATTTTGTTCCATTCCAAAACTCTATTCCTATGAATGTCTGTTCCTATGTCTATCTTGTTTATGGTTTTCATCTGAAACACAGTGGTAATACCCATAAGACTTGTTTTATATATTGGACAGTTTCAACTATACCTTTCAATATGGAATCTTTGTGCATTCAATTTGATTGGAGATTGACATAATTTGAATGTTAGGGTGAAGGATGTTCAGAGTTATCTGCCTTCAGTTTAATGAATTTTATTGTCTAAGGTATGAAAATTAAGGGCTGTGCATCTCTTTCAACCGCATAATTGAGTAAGAAAAGTGATCCTAGCTTTTAGACAGTGAGTGCCTCAAGAAGTTTACATCTTATAACTTCAGATTATAAAGAGATTAGCAATGCTTTTGTGTGACTAAGCAAAATAAAAAAAAAATCTCTTCGCTAAGACTGTTAATCAAATTACTTGACAGCAGAAGGAAAGCAGAAGATTTGGGGAATTGATTAACAGATTTTGCCAAATATAAAATCAGAAATCTGCCTAAAATCCTGTTTAATGAAATTTAACATGCTATATTTTCATTGTTGCATATTATTTTTTAAGTAAAAAACATTTAAATCACATACTTTACAGAGTACGTGAAATTAATGTTTGTGGCTTTTCTATGTCCATGCATATATAAACTTTAAAAATTATTGTCTAAAACATATGGTATATTAAAGACTAATACATCTGTACGTTTAACATTTAAAGTAATTACTTTCCATATCATCAAAATGCGCCCAAATTTCTATATGTACATATAGTTTCACTAGATGAATAATGATAATTTAAATATTCTCCCACTTGACATATTATAAATAATAATGCAGCTAACATATTTATGATGAAATACCTATCTGCATTTCTCTCGAACTATACATTAGATGCAAATAACTTTTTATCTATTGATAGTTCTTCCTGTACAGAAGTATGTTCAATGCTACTCTTCATCCATCCTAATATAATTAAAAACAATAATAATAATAATAATAACTAAGTTTGTTACCTAGAAGGTTTTTGTTTTTGTTTTTGTTTTTAATTGATTCTTGTCCAGCAGACTATTGTGTAAACAGAGTAGTCATAAGTAATGTAAATATAAATTATCTTAAAGAGATTATTTTGGATGAAGGCCTGTGATGAAAATAAAAGGCATCAAGAAAGAGCTATCTTATGCTATTCTGAGAAGGTCATTTCCAACATTAAAAAAAAATCAGCAATCTTAAAAGAAATATATAATAAGAATTTACAGTGAATGTAAATGTTTATAATTTAAGAGTACACCTAACATAGTGTTCTTCTTAAAATATACTAAAGGTCGAATTGTATTGATTTTATTAATCATTACCAGTGAGGGGCACCTGGGTGGCTCTGTTGGTTAAGCGTCCGACTTCAGCTCAGGTCATGATCTTGCGGTTTGTGAGTTCGAGCCCTGCATGGGGCTCTGTGCTGACAGCTCAGAGCCTGGAGCCGGCTTCAGATTCTGTGTCTCCCTGTCTCTCGGCCCCTCCCCTGCTCATGCTCTGTCTCTCTCTCTTTAATAAACAAATGTTATAAAATTTAAAATAAAAATAATTACCAGTGAAATAAATTGATAATAATTCTAAAACAAATAATGTGAATTAAATAAACGCTTTTTAAAAAGAATTTCACATCGACAGTATTTTACTGAAATTGTAACAAACTTCAAATTATGAACAAGCTTCTCATTGCACATTCACCTTTATGTATTTTTCATGGCATCTTTCAATAGATTTTAATTAAAAGAAATGTGATACATACACGTATACATACATGTATCAAAGAACTACAAAGTATACAAAAAGAAAACAGCCAAAGATGTGATCAGACAGCATTTTAAAAATCATTTATGCTTGACTAATTAGCGTAAAAATAAGTCAAGATACCTAAAGTAGCATGCACAAAATGAATATCAAAAGGTATTTTGTATATCAATAAGTGCCTATAACACATTGAAAATAATTTCATAAATCCAAAAAGGAGCAGTAAACAAAATGCCATTTGTAGTCATAGCATCTCTTTTTAAACGCAATTTATGTGCTTTGAATAAAATTACTTTCATCAATAAATGATAAAAGCTTCATAAAGGAAATATCTAAAAATAACATTGAAATTAACGTCTTGGAAATTTCTTTCATCTAAATGTTATTTTCTCCTGTAATATAAAGCAAAAAAAAAAAAAACCTACAAATTAAAGAGCACCTGAAATAACTTCAAATATCTTTTTTAGGAGAATTGATTCATGATGCATACCATGCAGACCTCTGAGCGACTTCAAAATCAAGATTAAATTTTCAAAGACATTTTCTTCAAAACTGAAAAAAAGTCAAGTTGCCTGTCAAATGATTTTTTTACAGCTTGCATTTTATGTCAGCTGACCCTTCATGAATATCTACATTTCATGCTGTGTAAATAGAACCTCTTGTACTATTTTTCTCAAAATTGTCTGCATCAGTCCAATCTGGAATCCTAGCGACAGACCACTTTGCTATGTGCTATTTCTCTTTTTGAGCAAATAGCTTCTAATTGTCAGATTGCAGAGATTCAGAAATGAATGTCACCGAATGCTTGACATCAGCCATTTAGTGCCCTGGATTATAATCTTCTCCCTCCAGAATCTTAATGAAAGCCTTCTTATTAAATCACTTAAACATAGATTTTAATGATTCAATTTACTTTTTTTTCACTTACAAAACAGTATGCAACTATCATGGGAACATATTCTGACAAGCTCCACAGAGCAAAACTATGTGAATGTTCAGTCTCTTTAACCGATAAATTCTTTGTTTTAGACACCACCACGGACCATGGTTAACAATTTAGCTCATGTTAACTTGGTTCTTTTTCTATGTATTTGATGAACATAATTATATACATAAACCTCCACAAATAAACATTTTATTTATAGAAGTCTGTATCATTCCATATTTTTTCTGACTTGTATTTTTTACTTAACAATATCCCTTTGAGATTTTTTTCGTACCTATAGTACTTGGCACAAAATATATATTCAATATTGTTACCTTATTTTCTCATGTAAACATTTGTTTTTTCTCTTTGACAGATTTTTAAAAATGCATTTACATTTTTATTTAGGAACAATCAGAAGATTTGAAGTATCATTTTGGCCAAGATAAACGTCTATTAGGAGTTTGGCCCTGCTACGTCCCTTATCCAAATCCACAGATACAAAATCTAGGCAATGTGCAATTTGCATCTTGGAAACAGCAGCATTCCCACAGGGGACCTCGTGAGGCCTGGAGACTCAGCCCAAAGCAGGCAGCCCACTCCTCAGCCTTGCACAGCCATGGTCCAAAGGCAATGATAGAGTTTTTCAAGTATAATTGTGTGGATGAAAGCTATGTATGCAAGAGTGCCATGAAACTTGTGACAAATTGTAACATTTGTTAAATAATTATTAGTATGTTTTTCCCATTGACATTCCTGACAACAGAATATTTATTTTGTTGATCTCAGTGTTACCTGTTTGTGGAGTAGGGTATGTTTTGTGAATGGGAGTTACAGATTTTCCTAGAAGATCAGGAGAAAAAAATCTAACTGTCAAAAATAGGATTATGCAGTAATATGAAGGCTTTGAAAGCCAGGGTAGTTTCTCAATATAAGACTTTGCTAATTATTTTAATGCACATGTATCATTCTCCAGTTCAAGGGAGTAGTACCACTTTGTAAAGTAGACAAGATTGAGCTTTCATCTTCTGCAACAATGTCTTGAAGGGGGTGTTCTACAGTAAAAGGATGCAATATAAGAGACATAAAAGGAAAGCCAAATACGTTTCCAGCTGCAGGAGTTGCAGAGCCCCTAAAGCTGATCAGGTAACTGAGAGTCAGATTGAGAGTAGAGCTTTGAAGGACTAATATGGGACAAATAAATCAAAGAAAATTTGACAGCAAATGTTCACATAGAAGGAGGTCCTATAATTTAGTGTCTTAATGTTTCTTAGCCCCCGTTAGTTTCCTTGAAGAATGGAATTGAACCAGAAAGCTGAAAGTGCATCTGGGAACTTGTCAAAGGAGAGCATTCTGACAGGGTCTCCCTTGCTTTGCCCTGAAGGCTGTATTATAGACTGACCTGTCTGGGACCAAATAAGTCACAACACATTTTTCAAATGTTTGCAGTACTGCAAGGGCCTGGGATGTCATGGAGTTAGCCTGAGACTCTCACCCAGGCTCTGACCAGGACAGGTGTTATGCCCAGAATTCGTGATCCCCAAAGACCACTAGGGAGCCGAGTCCGATGCAAAAGCAAAAGAACCTTTATTCGAGCTAGCTCGAGCTCAAACCCCTACCTGCACCAACGCAGCGGTGAGATACCAGGGAGAGAGAGCGAGTTTCAAAAGCACAAAGGTTTTATAGGGGTCTAGGGGCAGTTGGTGAGGTAATGGCTGTGGCCTCAGCCGATTGGCTGGGGAAGGGTCGGAGTCCTGTTACTGGGTGTGTTTTGATCAGGAAGTTTGAACGGGTGAGCGGGAGGTTACTCAAGGGGAGGAGGCGCGGTCTGAGGTGTCTGTGATTTTCCCGGAAAAGGGGTCATGTCGGGGACATAGTCACTCAAGGTGGAGAACACAGAACAAGATGGAGTCGGCCGGCGTAGGCCCGCCCTTTCATTCCCCCCTTGTCATGTAACTTACGGACCCAATCATGGGACCGGCTGCATTTATGGTGACAAGGGGAACAGAGTTTGGAGGTTTACGCTAAGTTCTGGGAAGCATGTGTCCCTGGGGTGGCTCTGGGAGGTCTGATTAAGTATTGTCCCTGAGCTGGTATCTATGATCTGCCAGGTGATGTTTTGGGGGGTGTGGGGACTCCCGGTAGCATGAGCAATGACAAGCAGAGTTAACAGAGTTACCAATATTAGGTGGGTCGAATGCGCTGTAGCTTGAGCTTGAGCGGGTTGTGTTGGTCCCGACTGATGGCCCATCGCGTGACGAAATCCTTCCGGATCGAGGAGGGGTCCGCTGGCCGAACGTGGGTGTGATGGACCCAGGTCGCGATGCTGTCTACTTTGAGAGCGGTGGGGGTTGTCAGCACTACAATGTAGGGTCCCTTCCAGCGCGGCTCGAGAGTCTCTCGGTGGTGCCTCTTGACATAGACCCAGTCTCCAGGCTTGTACTGATGAGGTGTCGGGGTCGCGCCAGCCTCGTAGATGGCACGGAGGCGCGGCCAAATATCCTCGTGCGCCCTCTGGAGCCCTCTCAAGGAAAGAAAAAGTTCTTGATCTTTAAACTCTGCAAGAAGTTCAGCTCGAAGGCTGGGAATAACAGGGGGGGGCCTGCCAAACATGATCTCGTAGGGAGTAAAACCCAGAGTGTAAGGAGTGTTTCTAACCCGGTAAAGGGCATACGGTAGGAGAGTCACCCAGTCCCCGCCAGTCTCCATGGTTAATTTGGTAAGGGTCTCTTTTAGGGTTCTATTCATTCTTTCTACCTGTCCTGAGCTCTGGGGCCTATAAGCACAATGTAATTTCCAGTTTGCCCCCACCGCCTTGGCTACTGCCTGTGTTACCTGAGAGATAAAAGCTGGTCCATTGTCTGATCCTACCATGGCAGGAAAACCATACCTGGGTAAGATGTCTTCTAGTAGCTTCTTAGACACCGTCTGAGCCGTTTCATGCTTGTTTGGGTATGCCTCCACCCAGCCAGAGAAGGTGTCTGTAAATACTAAAAGATATTTATAACCATACTTTCCTGGTTTGACTTCAGTGAAGTCGACTTCCCATTGGGCTCCCGGTCTGGTGCCTCTGAGCCTGGTTCCTTTTTTATTTGATGTGGCTTTCGCGTTGGTGAGTTGGCAGGTCTTGCAGGCAGATACAACTTGCTCTATTTTGGTGTCCTGTTGGTGAATCTTGATTCCGGCATGTCGGATTAAGTCTTTTAATTTTCGTCCCCCATGTGAGTAGACCGATGCATGTGCTCTAATATTGAGACTCCGAGCTGGTCTGGCAGCACGAGCTCCTTGTTAGGTGTGTACCACCATCCCTTTATCTCCTGGGCCATGGGGAGTTTCTTGATCTGCTGTAACTCCTCCTGGGAGTATTTGGGCTGGTCTGGTAAAACTGGGTCTCCCGGGTCTGGTAGTTGTATGGTCATGGTGGGGACTGGAGTAAGGGCTACTGCCTTGGCTGCCTGGTCAGCCTTTCAATTACCTCTAGCTACTGGGTTATCAGCTTTTTGGTGCCCTTGGCAGTGGATAATGGCTAGCTTGGCAGGAAGCCATAAGGCTGTAAGCAGGTTAAGTATCTCCTGCTTATTTTTTATAGTCCGTCCTTCTGCCGTCAGTAACCCCCTCTCCTGATAAATTGCCCCATGAATATGAGCTGTGGCAAATGCATAACGGCTGTCTGTGTAGATGTTAAGCCGTTTTCCAGCTCCCAGCATCAGCGCCTTGGTGAGGGCTATGAGCTCCGCTTGCTGGGCTGACGTTCCGGAGGGTAGAGCCTCCGCCCATACGGTGTCCGTTTCGGTGACCACCGCTGCACCCGCATACCTGTGTCCATCTCGCACAAAGCTGCTGCCATCAGTGAACCAAGTAGCCTCGGCATCGGGGAGGGGCTGGTCGGTCAGGTCCATCCGGAATCCATGTACTCGTTCCAGGATTCCCGCACAGTCATGTAGTGGAGCACCTAGGTCAGGGTCGGGCAGTAGGGTTGCAGGATTGAGGGCTGCACTGGGGTGGAACCGCACTCGTGGAGGGTTGAGTAGGAGGCTCTGGTAATGAGTCATACGTGTATTGCTCATCCATCTATCAGGAGGCTGTTTCAGGACCCCTTCAATGGCGTGTGGGGTCGTGATCCAGATCTCCTGTCCTAGGGTCAGTTTGTCTGCATCCTTGACTAGGAGTGCTGTCGCCGCAATAATTCTTAGGCATGGCGGCCAGCCGGCAGCCACTGGGTCTAGTTTCTTAGACAGGTAAGCCACTGGGCGGTTCCAGGGGCCTAAGGCTTGAGTTAGAACCCCTTTTGCTATTCCCTTATGTTCGTCTACAAAGAGGTGGAAGGGTTTCGTAATGTCTGGTAGGCCCAGGGCTGGGGCACTTAGGAGGGCCTTTTTTAACCGATTAAAGGCAATTTCTTCTTTTTCAGTCCATTTAAATGTTTTCCCCTCTTTGGTAGCTTCATATAGGGGCCTGGCGATCTCAGCAAAACCTGGAACCCAGAGGCGGCAGTAGCCGGCTGATCCTAGGAATTCCCTCACTTCTCTTCGGGAGGTGGGAGTAGGGATCTTTAGGACAGTTTCTTTTCTGGCATCTGATAACCGCCGCTGTCCGCCCTCCAGGATATATCCCAGGTAACTTACCCTCTCCCTGCATATCTGAGCCTTCTTCGCGGATGCCCGGTACCCTAAAGCCCCCAGGGTAGCCAGCAGGTCCTGGGTCCCTCGCTCACAGTCTTTGGCCGTGTCGGCAGCAATCAGGATGTCATCTACGTACTGTAGGAGGGTGAGGCCAGGGTGCTCCCTTCTGTACTCACCCAGGTCCTCGTGTAATGCCTCGTCGAAGATGGTGGGTGAATTTTTGAATCCCTGAGGTAGCCGTGTCCAGGTGAGTTGCCCACTGTAGCCCTCCTCCGGATCATGCCACTCGAAGGCGAACAGGGGTTGGCTCTGGGGTGCCAGCGGCAGACTGAAGAAGGCTTCCTTTAAATCTAGTACAGTATACCAGACCCTGGAGGGCGCCAAGGAGCTCAAGAGAGTATATGGGTTGGGAACAGTTGGGTGTATGTCCGCGACCCTCTTATTTACTTCCCGGAGGTCTTGTACCGGTCGGTAGTCATTTGTGTGAGGCTTTTTGACCGGCAGTAAGGGGGTGTTCCAGGCAGACTGGCAAGGAACTAGTACCCCTAGGCTTCGTAGTCTCCGGATGTGTGGCTGGATCCCCTTCCGGGCCTCCTGTGACATGGGGTATTGTTTGATCCTTACTGGACTCTCTCCTGGCTTGAGCTCTACCAGGACTGGGGTCCTATGAGCGGCTAGTCCCATCCCCCCCCCAGTCTCTGCCCAAACCGAGGGGAATTCTTGTAGCCATCTGTCTATATTATCCTCTCTCGGGAGCGCCTCCTGGTGGAGGAGGTATTCATCCTCCAGTTTCATGGTCAGTACCTGGATGGGGTGGCCCTTGCCATCGGTGACCTGAGGCCCCCCTTGTCTGAAAGTTATCTGAGCTCCAATCTTGGTCCGTAAGTCCCGTCCTAACAGCGGGTAGGGGCATTCTGGTATTACCATAAAGGAGTGGGATACCCGGCCCGTTCCCAAATCTACTGTTCTTCGGGTAGTCCATGAATACTGGCTCATACCAGTTGCCCCTTGTACCCAGGACTTCTTGCTGGCTAGTTTTCCTTGTGGGGTGCGGAGGACCGAATGTTGTGCTCCGGTGTCGACAAGGAAGCCAACAGGGGTCCCCTCCACTTTAAGAGTTACCCTGGGTTCGGGGAGAGGGTCCGAACCCCGACTCCCCTAATCACTTAGTTCATCTAGCTCTAGGACTTTTACTCGGTCAGTCTTGCTTCCTTTCCCGCCGGCCCTTTTCAGACAATCTCGGGCCCAATGCCCTATCTCCTTGCAGTATGCGCACTGATCCTTCTGCAGCCTCTGCTTCCCCCCCTTGGTGGTTCTTTTACCTTTTCTTGCGTCGTCTGCCAGCTGCCGGAGACGGCGGTCTCATTCCTCAGGGGAGTCAGCAGTAGTAGCTAGTAGTATTCTGGCCAGGTCTCGAGTCTGCTTACTGCTGGCAGCCGCCATGGCGCGAGCCTGCTTATCCTTAGGAAGCTCCCGGTTATTATATACCTTTTCGGCTACCACCAGTAAGTCCTGCAGACTTTTTTCTCCTAGTCTATCTATTTTCTGTAATTTTCTCCTAATGTCTATGGCCGATTGGTTTACAAAGGCCATGATAACAGCTGCCTTGCTTTCCAGAGCCTCTGGATCCATGGGGGTATAGGTACGGAATGCCTCCATGATCCATTCTAAAAAGGCAGACGGAGATTCATCTTTTCCCTGTTGTACATTTCCTACCTTGGCCAAATTGGTTGGCTTTCTAGCAGCCATTCGGAGACCCCCCATTAGAGTCTGGTGGTAGACCCGGAGCCTCTCCTTACCTTCTGCCATGTTGAAATCCCACTGGGGCCGAGTTAAGGGGAAGGAGGCATCTATCTGAGCCTGGTTGGTGGTGGGACTCCCGTCTGTGCCCGGAACTAGTTTTCGGGCCTCGTTGACGATTCTTTCTCTTTCTTCAGTCGTGAACAGGACCTGCAAAAGCTGCTGGCAATCGTCCCACGTGGGCTGATGGGTAAAAAGAACAGAGTCTAATAAATCAATAAGCCCTGCCGGTTTCTCGGAAAACTTAGGATTCTGAGCTTTCCAATTGTAGAGGTCACTAGTGGCGAAAGGCCAATAGTGATGGGGCTGATTTCCCTCCGCGTCTGGGGGTCCGGTGACTCGCAGGGGCAGAATAGTGGAGTCGGCGGCGGAGGTGGATTGCTCCCTCTGAGCCCTTTGTCTGGTGAAGGGCGGGCTTCCCACTGGAGCGTTTCCGCCTCCCGCTCTCGGAACAGCGTATGCCTCCCCCGGAGGGGGAGGATGGTGTTCTTCCGGCATCCTAGAGGGGTTATACGAGGGAGGAAAAATTAATTCTTCTTCAGTACCCCCCTGTAAGACAGGGTAGAGGGGTGCTGAAGGCTGGATAAGACTTTTCTTCTTCTTTGTCCCCTGCAAAGCAAGAATGGGTTTTGGCTCCGGAGGGAGCGGGGCTAGGAAGGGCTTAAGCCAAGAGGGTGGGTCTTCCACAAGGTCCTGCCAAGTGATAATGTAAGGGAGCTGAGCAAGATGGCCCGTCTTAGGCTGAGAGATGATACTCCTGACTCGGTGGATGGTAGGGAGGTCGAAGGTCCCCTCTGGTGGCCATCCGACATTGAAAGTTGGCCACTCGCTAGAACAAAAAAACTGCCACCGACCCTTTCGGACTTCCACACTGAGGTTGTTAGCTCTTCCCCTCACATCCTTAAAGTGATCAATCATAATACTTAGAGGAGTAGTCTGAGTCTGTCCCATAACGTCCGTCCAATAAGTCCACAGAACAAAACAGAGAAACACAAAAACAGACAAACAGAGGGCCCCTAGAAAATCTTCCAACTCCATGGAAGCAAAACTGAAAGCTAGCTTAGACATTTGAGGGGATTCCACGTCCCTCCAAAACCGATGAGGGGATTCCACGTCCCTCCAAAACCGATGAGGGGATTCCACGTCCCTCCAAAGACGACGGCCTCACGCCGACCAGCGGGAGCGACCCGCCTCGTCTCAGACCTTTGAGGGGATTCCACGTCCCTCCAGAAGGGAGAATCGGAACGTCTTCCGAAACTCCCGGCCTGTGGTCCTCCAGTGCGTCCACTTAGACCGCGTCGGGCACTACCAGAACTCCAGAAGTGAGCTCACACAGAAAAGACAGAACAAACAGACAGACACTAACCGTGGCCAGTCAGGCTCTCTGGGTCGGGAGTCCCTCGGGGTCTTGGGGATCCCGGACGAGCCCCCAAATGTTATGCCCAGAATTCGTGATCCCCAAAGACCACTAGGGAGCCGAGTCCGATGCAAAAGCAAAAGAACCTTTATTCGAGCTAGCTCGAGCTCAATCCCCTACCTGCACCGACGCAGTGGTGAGATACCAGGGAGAGAGAGCGAGTTTCAAAAGCACAAAGGTTTTATAGGGGTCTAGGGGCAGTTGGTGAGGTAATGGCTGTGGCCTCAGCCGATTGGCTGGGGAAGGGTCGTGGCCTCGGCCGATTGGCTGGGGAAGGGTCGGAGTCCTGTTACTGGGTGTGTTTTGATCAGGAAGTTTGAACGGGTGAGCGGGAGGTTACTCAAGGGGAGGAGGCGCGGTCTGAGGTGTCTGTGATTTTCCCGGAAAAGGGGTCATGTCGGGGACATAGTCACTCAAGGTGGAGAACACAGAACAAGATGGAGTCGGCCGGCGTAGGCCCGCCCTTTCACAGGGTCACAAGTTACACCCTTTGCAAAATTCAGTCTTGAATGCAACAATGCAAGCAGAGGGAATATAAGAGATATTGCCCCATAGAACATGAGTAGGATTAGATAGCATTATATTAGAGGGGATTAGATGTTTTGTTTTGGGTTTTCCCTCCCTAGATATTATTTATTCATTTTATATTTTGCTTTAAAAATTTTTTTTTTACATTTATTTATTTTTGAAAGACAAAAAGAGACAGAGCATAAGTTGGGGAGGGGCAGAGAGAGAGAGGGAGACACAGAATCTGAAGCAGGCTCCAGGCTCTGAGCTGTCAGCACAGCGCCCCATGCAGGGCTCAAACTCATGAATCGTGAGGTCATGACCTGAGCCAAAGTCAGACGCTTAATTGAATGAGCCACCCAGGTGCCCCTGTTTTATATTTTGCTTTAATTAATTTCCTCAAAACCAGAAAAATACAAAATGGAGATGTAGCAACTTTTCATCTAGAAGTGATTTTACAGATTAAAATGTCTCTCTAAAATTATTTTAAATAATAATATAATAAAATCATATGTTATTATTTTTATCTATTTTAATTTATTATAATTATTATAATAACATGATTGTAATAACATAATTTAATAATAAGTGTTCCTAAAATTTTTTTTAAGGTTTATTCATTTTTCAGAGACAGAGCGTGAGCGGGTTGGGGGCAGAGAGAGGGAGACACAGAGTCTGAAACAGGCTCCAGGCTCCAAGCTGTCAGCACAGAGCCCGATGCGGGGCCCAACTCACAGATGGCCAGATCATGACCTAAGCCGAAGTGGGGCGCTCAACCGACTGAGCCACCCAGGCGCTCCAATAATAACTGTTCTTTTAATAATTGAATTGAATACATTGTTAGCCAAATGGATACTTAGTTAAGTTTTCCAGCTAGCCAGCAAGCTGAAGGCTTAAAAGAAAGGCCAAATTGTTGAAAAAAAAAACAGTAAGATTTAAAATTTTCCTTCCAGGTCCAAACTGCAGCATGAGCGAATCTAGCTAAGAAGCTCTTCTCTCTTTTTTTTTTTTTTTTTTTTTTCCAAGTTTGCTAAGAAATGTTTCGTTGTTGTTCTTCCAGTTGTTTTATTTTTATTCAGGAATGGGTTTGGGGTTTTGCAAATGCTTGTGTATAGCATTTTGGAGATAAAATATATTTTGTCTGTTCTCACTCATCATTTTACATTTGGTCAACATTTCCTCAAATTGCTTCACTCACTACAATGAAGGAATATAGATACTCAGCGCTCCATAAAGAAAAGATTCCAGGGAGAGGGAAACTAGTTAAAAGGAAGATGGATAAGAAAATGATACTGGCAGGGATAAATGGTTTCCCTTGAGGTCCCATGACTTTGATTCATCCAGGACTTACTGTATTTAGTAGAAAAGTGTGACTATTCCAGCAAGGGGCAGTGCTAATTACTCTTCCAAATCCTATTCCTGAGATTTTTTAAAGTGATCTTTGTTTAATGAAAATGTAGTGGCTAAACAAAAATCACAGTAATTCTTTCCTATTCTATATACATTAGTAATATTACATTATAAGTTATATACACATTATGTGTATGTGTGTATAACAACTGGCTCCATAGTCTGTATTGTTTTCCAGACATCTTCTCCCACATTTTAAAGGACAAATAACCCTATAGTAAATAACTAACCAGATGTTTTTAACTTTGAGTCTACAATAACACTAATATCCAAAATTGAGCAAGAAAAACAACAAGGGAAAATTATTTGGTTAATTTCACTTGGAGTTCTGGGTTTAATGACATACTTTCCATCATTACTCTCCTTGATATATTCAACACTAGTTTCTTAATTTAAAAAAATAATAAATGTTTATTGAGTCTACCTGGCTATATATATTTTATATCCATTACCTTTTTTTTCCCCCCACACACCTATAAGACAGGGATCATTACTAGATCATTTTACAGGTGAGGAGGCATAAACATCTTAAGATTTAGTGCCCACAATTCTTGGATTTTCTGTTTTGTTTTTTCAGTTTTTTTTTTCCTCTTTACATTTCAGTTTTGGAAATTTCCATTGAGATATCCTCAAGCTTAGTGATTCTTTCTTTGGTTATATCTAGTCCACTAATGAGCCCATCAAAGGCATTCTTCATTTATGTTGCAGTGTTTTTGATATGTGGCATTTCTTTTTGATTCTTTCTTCAAATTTCTAACTCTCTGCTTACATTGCCCATTTGCCTACTTTATCCCTTAGAGACCTTAGCATATTAATCATAGCCGTTTTAAATTCCTGGTCTGAAAATTTCCACATCCCCATCATATCTGAGTCTGGTTTCAATGCTTGATGTGTCTCTTTGAACTATTTTTTTGTTTGTTTGTTTGTTTGTTTGTTGTTTGTTTTTTTTTTTTGCCTTTTAATACGCCTTGATAGTCAGACATGATGCTCTGGGTAAAAATAACTGTGGTGAGTAGGCTTTTAGCAATGTGGTGGTAATGCATGGGGGAGGGGAAGCATTCTGGAGTCCAATGATTGTGTCTCAGTCTTTTAATGAGCCTTGTCAACTTCGCAAGTGCTTCTCAGGTTTTCTTTTCTTTCTTTCTTTCTTTCTTTTTTTTTTTTTATGTTGGAACAAGATGACTAGAGTGAACTGGAGTTGATTGTTTCCCTCACTCTAGGTTGGTTAGGCTCTGAAAGAACTCCAGTACTTTGGCTCTGGTAAAATGATTTCTCCCAAGGGCAGACCTTGTTAAAGAGAAAATAATACTCTGGCATATTTCAAAATAGTATTCTTTCTCCTTTCCCTGCCAGAAGCACAAAGGAATTTTTCTCCAATGTTCACTGTGAGAATCTGGTCAATCTCTTGAAGGTACAACTTAACAAAAGCTTGGAGCCCTCCATGCCTGGGTTGCCCTGAAGTTTTTCATTCTCCAACTTCTTTACACTGAACCTCCAACAATTTGTCAATTACAGTTTAGGTTTTCCTACTCCACACTGGTGTTCATGAATGTTTTTGCTTGTGGATGTATGAGTTAGTAAGTTGCAATTCTTAGTATTCACCTACCTGTCTCTCCAGCAGATAGGCCCATGACATCAATTCTCTGAAGTATCTATCAAGAGTTGTTGATTTCTTCAGTTTGTGCAGCTTTTTACTCGTTAGAACAGAATAGTGACTTCAAGCTCTTTACCTCCTGGACTATTAGCTGAAAGTCCCTCACACAAATTTTTAAAGTTGAAATGTATTTAAAAATACATTTTTTTAAAACCATGAAGACATAATAATGAAAAGTATTAAGAATGACATCAAGATACTATTCTTATCTTACCATTCCCACTCTCCCTGCCTGTTGCAAATTAGGTTCCATCTCAGACAAATTCACTGATGAGTTCTTTCAAACTTTCAAGAAAGACCTAATGCCTATGCTAACTGTCCTCCAGAGCCCAGAGAAAGTACCTTGTCTTCTTAATACATTTGACAAATAGTAGCTGGTAACACTAATACAAATGTGGGTGGGGGCTGGGGAAGGAGATGGTCATAATTTTTAAATGAAATTTTAAAAATTCTTGAGCTACAGGATGGGTTATATTCTTTGTTCAGCCCTTCTGTTGTTAGTGAGCCAGAAAATCAGATAGGGAGGAGCAGCAAATAGGTATCATGCCCTTTTCCTTTAAAATTGACTAATTTGAACAATCCCCAAATGCATGCCCCTGTCCGCTTGTGGCCATTGTAGTGAAAATTTAACAGTATCAGGCAAGCTGGTATAATCAGGAGTAGGAACAGCAGAGTTGGAGAACCCACTTGCCTTTTCAGTTTCTCCTCAATTATCTTTGTTTTAATGCTCCAAGATAGACTCCCAGGTAAATGATTATGGTTTTTCTTTTGTACTTTCTTAACACCTAGATCTCTTTTGATGAGAATTAATCGTCTAGAGAGATTAAATTGATCTCTACAAAAAATTTCTTCCTCATCCCATTCTGGGCCCTTTTGAAGAGAAGAATGTGGGTTCAAGCAGGATATTTCCCATCTCTCATATCCTACCAAGATTCCCATCCAAGCAGAGTTCACTGGAAGGGAATCTATAGCACATTCTAGATAGAAGGATGAGCATAGAGTCAGTCTGGCAGCCTTCCAGTCTTAGCTCTACAGCTTGCTGATGCTAGGACCTAAAGTTTGTTAATTACTGCTATGCACTCTCTCAGGTCTAATATCATTTCCTCAGGAAAGCGTTCTGTCCTATCTCATCATAGTAGTAGTTTACTTACTGCCTTTTAGGTTTATTGAACTTTTGTGACTCTTTGAAAAAGTCCTCCTTCCTCTCTTCAACTATAAAATCATGAGAGTAGAGACTGAGTTCAGTTTATAAACATATATCATCAACTAGCAGAGAAACTAACCAGGGGTAGACACTCAGTACATAGGTGTTGAGTAAGTGAACGTATTACACCATAGCTTTAAAATTTTGTTTGCACATAGACTCTTAGCTTATCACCAATACTATTGTGTTGAATTTTATTTGATAGATGATGTATTAACATTGATGTGAACGTAACTCAATATAGTGGATCTATGTGATTTTATTTGAAATAATTTCCCGATGATAAAAATTAGAGTTCATGGCTTTTTTGATGCATGTTAACTGTATTTTAAATGACAAAAACTGAATATGTAGAGAGGATACTGTAAACTGAGAAAGTAAATATAGTTATTGACATAGATATAGTGACAAAATTATTTTTAGAGGAGCACAATAGCTGTTATTTTCCCTGATTGAGGTAAAGAAACTTTGAAGTTTGATAAAACACAGAGATAAAAAAATTACTTTAACCATTGAATGATTTACAAGGAATTCATTATCTCTATTATTACTGATTTTAGCAAAAAAAATTTTTTTTGAATATTGACTTACTCTTGTTAAAAATACGTTATATATTTTGCTCTAGAAATTTTGCATATGTTTCTTTACACCATAAATTATGATCATGGTTAATTTTTTTCCATTATAGCACCACTAAAACTTGATGCATAGTTGAAATTTCTTTGAATGGCTACATTTTATATTATGATATTTAAACAAATTGGATCCTCGACTCCATAATACAATAGTATCTTTTTTGTTACATTCTATCATGTATATTTATATTTTAATGACATTCCATTGAGTAAATTTGACACTTGAGGATCAAACTTTACACATTTATCCTCTGGCTTATTATATCCATGGAACAATGTCAATATGTCTGAGATAAGATATCCCACGATATTATAATTTTGTACAGAAGAGAAATCTGCTTAGAAAAATATGACCTTTACATTTTCATTGCAGTAATATTTTCAGGAAAAAATTGACCAAAATTTAATTCCTCTATAGATGTCAAGCTTGAGAGTTCTTTTCATAGTTTAATTTCACCACTTAATTGTACCAAAAGAATGTTTTATGTTATTTCTGTGTTAAGGTTTTTGTTAAGAACCCATTTAAAATGGAAAAAAAAAAAAACAAAAAAACAACCAGTATTCATTAATCTATATTTATCTAGCTACAATAGCTTTAGGCTATTTGTGAATTTGTATCTTACTTCTATAAACATACAAATGGCCAAATCATTGATGCAGGCTTTAATACTAACAAATGATTAAAATGAAGCAGAGAGCACAAATACCATTTATAACAGGAGAAAAGAGTATTGTTGGAAAAACTTCCCTTTTGGAACTTTAATTTAGGATATCAAATAATCCTTGTGCTTTGTAATCATAAAGTTTGTAACAAATTCATTATATCATCAGAATGAGGAATGTTACATATAAAGAGGTCTGGAAAGTTTTGGTTTATGGGCATAGAATTATTCTTAATCTGAAATGTTCTGTCCAGTTCTAAATAGTGTTCCTGTCCTAAATTTTTTTCATAGAATGACCTTGCGAGATAAGACCAGCTGAAGTCCCCACAGGCTTCACAGTTTGGCTTGCCTGAATTGTTTGTTATTGGTGTCTTTTTCAGGCTATTGCTCTATAACCTTAACATCCTGCAGGAGTCAATATCAGACCCAAGTCCATCTGAAAGTTTCTTTTTACTCTCTGGCTTGAAAAAATTGACACATTGACTCTCACTTTGTATCTCCTTTAACCTCCATTTCAGGGCCTGTAAAATCTGGGAAACAGATTAGAATTCATTGGTCCCACTATTTTCTCTAGGTCATTTGTCTTGCCTAAACTATCTGATACAACAAAGAGCAGTGTCGCCCTAGACTAGATGGAAGAGAACTAACAAAGTAAGGGCAGGAAAGCAAAATATTTTGCATAGCAACCCCAGAGTTTGACCAGCTCCTGTGAAATTGGCATACTTCTTGAACTTTCTTTTCCCACTGGGTTATTTACAGTCTGAGTCAGAATTAAAGAGTATTGGTGGGTATATGGTTATTGACTATCACAACACAATTTGTGAATACTTGTGTATAGTTGATAAACAATTGGATTATTTTCCTAATTCCCCAAAGAAATTTACTGAAAGCTTGCTAATGAACTACAGATTAACATGTTTTGCATTAAAATCACTCACCCTAAATAGAGACAATATAGGTTACAGTATCAATTTTACTTTTGGTGACCAAAAATAAGAATTTCCTGTTGTGAAGGGAGACTGAAATGTAATTTTGAATGATCTTGTTTATTACATTGAATTAGGTTTTAACACCACTTCAATTATTTCCTAATCATTTTCACTACTTTAAAAAAGGTATAGATGAGGGTAAAAGATGCTTAATGAATAGATAATATTGACAAATTTAGTAAAATAATTTTATTTTTGGATTATTGAAGGATATAGAATATTTTTGTCTTAGATGCGAATCTTAGTAGGGAAGTGATTGACATGTAGGAATAAATATGTTTATTGGTCATAATTAAACATTTCGGCTATTTGGTCATTTAAATAATCCCCGTGTGAAATTTGGTGTTTATTTTTTAATGAAGTGATTGAGTTTGTCAATCTAGACATACTCAATAATTTGTCACATTGATAATTAAAATCTCCATTTTAAATAGAAAACCAATATTTTCTTATATCTGTACAAAATATTAGAAGTGAGATTTAGGGATAAAGAAAATTATAAAGTATGTGGTCACACAATATGCAAAAAGTTTGCAATATCTAATCAATTCTCTGTGCAAACTCATTTCCAAGTCCACTGAATGTAGAAAGTTTTCAAACAAAGTTGATGCTAAGATATACGTAGGATTAAAAAGTGTTTTATCAAAAGTGAACTTATAAAAATATTGAGAAGGTACCTAATGCAATGCTAATTTATATCAACAGAAACCTGCTTATGAAAAGAATTGTACCAAATTATATTTGTCTACAAATTACAGCAAAAACTGACTAAACACTGGTTTAAATAAACTTGGGTTTAGAGTTTAGAATAGAATTTGCTTTCACAGAGGAGTATCAGTCAGGCTGGAGATTTCTGGAGTGTGGCACATACCCACATACAGACGGTGGTTACATATATAAAAATGCATATGGCCACATACATATGGTATACATATGGATGTATATATTTGTAAAAAGCCACCAAGATGTATACTGAAAATCTGTGTACCTTGATGTATGTAACTTATGATTTTGTAATTAAAAGGAAAGAAAAAAATAAAAAGAAACAGGAGTTTATCCTCATGCAAAAAAGAAGTCTCTTATGGTGAGCATCACTCTCTGTGCTATCACAGGATAGCACAGTCTCTGGGACTGCTTTGAGGTTCTTAGTTGCATGATGGTTTCTGTTGCTTCAGCAGCATATTTGTGTCCTAGGCAGAGAGGAGGAGAAAGGAACACTGGGTATGTATACAAAGGTATGGGGGAGTCTTTCAAGAAAGAGAAACTTTTTCAGAATATGCCAGCAAACTTCTGTTGACGTTTCATTAGCTGGTTTAGCCACATGGTCAAATCTAGCTGCAAGGGAAGGTGGGAAATAGAGGTTTCATTGGATATATTTCTCCCTTGGGAGGGAATGGCCTCCGTTAATAAGGGGTAGAATGCACAGAGTGCAGACAATTAGCAGTGCTTGCCATATCACAAATGTGTGATTTTATTAGAATTATTCTAAGAACATATTCTCTGAGCCAATTATAGATTGAATGTGTGAAATATACAAGTGAATAATTGTCATTTCCTAGTGAATTTAGATTCATTATGTGCTTTTATATCTTGAAATATTATTTCCTTGAAAATACTTTATGATTCAATTTTTAATCCTTTCAATTGGTTTGTCTTCTGCTAGTTTGAGCAAGTGATGCTGTCTGTATTAGCAACTGCTCTTTTTTTCTTTTATAGAATGTTGAGGAATAGCTAAGTAACAGGTAATGGCAAAAGCTAAAGATGATACATATATGTGCCTTTGAGGCCAAAATCAAGTTGGGTGAAAAAAATAAAAATTCTACCATGCACACTGATCCTATAAATCCATATGATTGAGATTCTAGTTTAAATCTGGTTGAACTTTTTTAAATAAAACACTTGAGTTTTATTTTTTAAAATTAATACACACAGGTATATGGATAAAATTTAGGGCTGAAATGGCAACGAAAGTGTCCTAAACCAGATGACATAAAAAAAATAGGTTTCAGATTTATGCTTCCGTATCATCTGCCAGCCTGGCAGCTTAATTCCCAATCCTCTCGGCAGAAAATCTTTCATTTGAAGCGAGCTTCTGTTATGTGATCTTTTTCCCCCTGGCAGATGATGTGTTAAAAATGTACTATCTGGGAGATGGACCAGAGGCAGGTGCACAGGTTTTGATGTGGAAGGCTTGGCAGGTGTGACCCAGAATGGAATATATTCTCCTCAGAGGGACCCATTGAGATCAGATGTTCACCAGAACGACAATGCTCAAATTATTCTAACATGCATATAATTATTTCTTAACGTGGTATTGTGACCTTGCTGTAATTTGCACACCAGCAAATACATTTAAGCCATGTTAATCACATGTGAACTATAATGTTTCTGGATCGGTACAAACATGAAATTGCATTTCTATCTTTTGTTGTACTTATGAAATTAAAGGGTAAGTTAGTTGCCTCCATTAAAAGGGAAACATGATAGTAACTAGAGTTACTTGTAATTTTCTGCCCAGTAAAATGCCACTCTTGAGGCACTTTGCACCACGGTTTCAATTCTTCGTGCTCTCTTCTTCACAGTCTCTGTGATTGCCCTTTCCCAAACACAGGGCCCCTGTGCAGAGCTCCCTCCCTTGACCTGAGACTTATCTCTACATGTCTACTTCATCTTTCTTTCTTTTTTGTTTTTAAGTTTATTTATTCTGAGAGAGACAGAGCAAGTGGGGGAAGGGTAGAGAGAGAGGGAGACAGAGAATCTCAAGCAGGCTCGACACTGCCAGCACAGAGCCTACTGCAGGACTTGAACCCACGAAACCAGGAGATCATGACCTGAGCCAAAACCAAGACTCGGATGCTTAACCGACTGAACCACCCTGGCGCCCCCATGCTACTTTATCTTTCTTAACATGACAGAGATTTTCAAGTTTTGGGACTTAACGGAAGTTCTACCAAGTGTGCTGCTAGCAGGTCACATGATGGGTATTTAGTATACATTTTTAAATTAATAAAGGACCATATAAATGAAGAAGGACACTCACCATACTGCAAGGTAAGTTAGCCTTTCTTTTTGTTTTTACTTCTTTTTCTTTTTACTTCTCCAGAATGTAGTAGGCTGTGTTTAGTATTCAAGCTAGGTATATTACCAAAAAATATTATGACCTTACATATGTTCTCATTTATGTTTGCAAAAAAAATTATAATAAGCTCCAAATTATTTGGTATGACATCATTAAGATTAAGGTTAAGGGCAACTGGGTGGCTCAGTTGGTTAAGCTTTCGGCTCAGGTCATGATCTCACGGTTTCATGAGTTCAAGACCCTCCTTGGGCTCTGTGCTGACAGTGTAGAGACCGCTTTCAATTCTCTCTCTCTCTTTCTCTGTCTCTCTGCCCTTCCCCACTCATGCTGTCTCTCTCAAAATAAATAAATACATAAATATTTTTTAATTGAAAAAAATTATAGTTAAACCACTGGCAACAAGTGTCAGTAGCTGTTAATAAAAGACTGTGTAAAGAAGTTGTTGACAAAAGTCCTTGTTAGAATGCAAAGCACCAGAGCTTTGTCCTTGTGATTAGAATAATTTTTTAAAGATCAGCAGATATTTGCATAAGTTATCAAAAAAGGACATTAATGTATACTTTTTTGTGTCATTTCATCATATAGTTAAGTTTCTGTTTGTTTAGTAAAAAGGGCAATGTTTTTCTGCGACATTGAATAGATATTTAAAGTTAACTTCCAAAAATTAATAACTAATAACTTTGGAACTATGTATGCATTTGTAAGGAACAACATTTGTTGACATGTTTGTTTTGAAGAATTGTGTTTATTTACATAAACTTGTATAACATGGTTGTCAAGAGAAGTTGAATTTGCTCACTTATTTTGTGATAATTGACAGAGCTAATCATAACTTATTCAGTGTATAAAATGATGTGTCTTCTTCTCTATTAAGCATGTTTTCTTAGACAGCTGTTTTGCATAAAGTTTACCCAAGTCAGAAATAAGCACCTGACTTTTTATTTATTTATTTTTTTAGGTTTATTTATTTATTTTGAGAGAGAAAGAGAACATGAGCCGGGGAAGGACAGATAGAGAGGAGGGAGAGAATCCCAAAGCAAGCTCCGTGGGGTCAGTGCGCAGAGCCCTTCAGGGGGCTCCAACCCATAAAACCATGAAATCATGACCTGAGCGGAAATCAAGAGTCAGTTGCTAAACTGACTGAGCCAACCAGGCGCCCTGCATCTGACTTGTAAAAATAAATTTTAAAAACAGCAAAACTCTCCCTCTTCCACAGTATGGAGTTTCAAGGTTTTTGTTGATGTTGTCAACAAAATATTAGATGTATGTGTCCAAAATGGCAGCTAAATGTGTTGTTTTGTTGGGGGGACTTCAAATTTCAGCAATGAAACTTAAACTTGAATATTCAAGATTAACAAAAAGTCAGTGATACCAGTCCTTAACAGGTCTTTCTTTGGCAGCGTGTTTTTTCTTTTCCAACTTAGAATCAGTTTTTAAATGTCCTGTTGCTCAGGGTGTCTGGGTGACTCAGTGGGTTAAGCTACCAACTCTTAATTTCGGGCCCAGGTTATGATCTCAAGGTTCATGAGACTGAGCCCCGCATCTGGATCTGTGCTTCAGCTCCAGATTCTCTCTCTGTCTTTCTCTCTCTGCCCCTCCCCTGCTCACACACTCTCTCTCAAAATAAATAAATAAATAAATAAATAAATAAACAAACAACAACAACAACAAAATGAAAACTAAATGTTCTGATGCTCTCTTCTCATGTAATTCCAGCATCTCTCCCCCCTTTTCTTGCTAGTTTGTCATTATTCTGAAGTCCAGAGTTGTGGTGGAGAAGTACATCTGCATGCTTTTGCTCCCCATGTTTACTTCTGTTTTATCTTTGTGTTTGCTTTGTTCCTCCTGTTTTTATCTCATGTCAATGGGCCTGCTTAGAAGTACTTAGTAATTCTAGGGCATGTGGAAAATACGGCTTATCTGATTGGTCAGCAAAATTAGAAAACTTGCAGTTCTTTCACGCTAAACATTTCTTAAAGGCCAGCAAGTGATCACTGGGAGTGTGAGCATTGCTATGCATTGAAATTCATGATATTACTAATTTATCAGTAGATGCTCTACTCTTAGGAGAAAGCAAAGGGTATTAAACACAAAGGAGAATGTAGTGGCCTGGGTAACTTCTCTGTAAGCATTTTTGTTGCAAGCATTTTTGACATATAAATAACTGGCTGTAAAACAATTTTGTCATAAAAGATAAAATAACGAAAAATAAGAGGGACATTTAAAAGGATGTAATCAGGGGCACCTGGGTGGCTCAGTCGGTTAAGCATCTGACTTTGGCTCAGGTCATGATCTCACGGTTCGTGAGTTCAAGCCCCGCGTCAGGCTCTGTGCTGATGGCTCAGAGCCTGAAGCCTGTTTCAGATTCTGTGTTTCCCTCTCTCCCTGACCCTCCCCCGTTCATGCTATCTCTCTCTGTCTCAAAAATAAATAAACGTTAAAAAAAAAAATTAAAAGGATGTAATCAGGGGTACCTGGGTGACTCAGTCGGTTAAGCGTCCTACTTCAGCTCAGGTGATGATCTCGTGGTCTGTGAGTTTGAGCCCCGCTTCAGGCTCTGTGCTGACAGCTCAGAGCCTGGATCCTACTTCAGATTCTATACCTCCCTCTCTCTCTGCCCCTCCTCTGCTCACGCTCTGTCTCTCTCAAAAATAAGTAAACATGGAAAAAAATTTTAAAAAGGATGTAATGAAACATGAAAACTTAATAAAATTATTAATTTCTTCCTTTCTTAGAAGAGGTATTAGTAAGATGCATGTTTGTAACTGAGCTTTGTGTTGCTTTTGTGAAAGCTTTCTACACTGTTGTTTATTCTTGGCATATTGTCACATGTGTGTTGATAGACTTTCCAGAGTTCTAGAAAAAATGTGAGTGAAAAGCCAGTGCTGGAATGCATTTATAACTGACCTTTGTTGTTATTGTAACTGATATGTTATCATTTTATAGTACATTATAGTATGTAATCTGGGTTTGCACTCTCTTATTTCATACTTCCAGTATGTTTTATCACCATATTTTTTATCAAGACAACATATGGTGCTCAACACCATTGTTTACAGACAAGAATATGTTATTTTGGGGCTTATTTTGCATTTTTTGTTTAATTGCTTTCATCAGTGTGTGCAATTAACTTGTGCAAATGTAAGTTGCAAGCTTATATCAGTGTTCTGGTATATTAAAATATAGATATTTAAATTATTCTGTATCTGACAGCTTTCCAATCTCTTACATTAGACTATTAAAATGAACAATAATAGCAACCTCAAAACCCTTTTAGGAATATATTTTTTAATCCAAAAGTTTCATTATATGGACTTTTTTTTAAATACTCCACAGTATCTATCAGACAGGGTGCTATGTCCAGACCCTGGGGAGTCTAGCTTATGAGGACATGATATCTAAAGCTAGATTTGAGAAAATACAGGAGAAAAGATAATGAATTTCAAGTAAAGCACAGTAATTCACCAAGAAGTTGATCAAAAATTTTATATTCTGTAGGTCTTTGTGTCATTACATATTTTAATCTCTGTGACTTTAGTGGCCTTGTGAACTTGTGCAGTGTGTTTCCTGTAGAGATGATGTTATAGGATTTTTTACCACAATACCTGGGGTTCGCTGTCTCGCCGCTTGGAAGAATGAAGACGTAGACATAAAATGAACAGCAGGCCAAAGTTTATTAGAGAATAAGATTAGAAAGTAAGAATAGTAGGAAAGCTCTCTTTACAGAGAGGGGACATTCGACCTTGAATGCCTGAGGACTCCAGGTGAGGGTCCTTGTTTTATAAGATTCTGGTCAGCCCTCTCCCATCCCTTCCCTCTTGTTCCTTCTCAGATTCTACCCTTATTGGCTTGATAGCTCTAGGTGTTGGGTTGTCCATTCCTGATTGGCTTGTTTCCATTGTATGAGAGGTGGTCTATGGCCCCACTTAGGTCATTTGTCAAATTCCTGAGAGAAACCTGAGGGGGAGTGGGTGGAGGTGTGTTCCATTCTTAAGAGGAGCCTTAAGCCTGAGAGGGTTTGCTGTGGTCAGACACTGCTAGCATTGTTCCAAAATAGGTGTTTTTTTCCCCACCCAGGGACCTCAGGTGCTAGTCTTTCCCTCTCGGCCTACTGAATCCTATCTTCTCCTATCATAATAATATGCCTTGACTCCTGCCCAAGGAAATGGAGAAGGTAGAGAAAGCCTATCAACTGCTTTGATGAGGGATCTGGCAGAGTGCTGCTTTATGATATTCAGAACTGGGGGAACAAGGGGTACGTGATACTTTACCACGGAGTAGATTTGTGCCTGTGAGAGAGAGAACCAGTGTGGAATTATCTTGAGTCTTTTCTAGTCATGCTACAAGATAAACAAAGAGATTTTTGCAGACAGTTCTTGAATTTAAGGTACCTACAGAGACAAGTCCCAAAGACACACATACACAGCACATGAAAACTCCCCACAAGAATAAAGAACACTGGCTTTAAATACCTACATCATCAGAAAGGGGAAAACCAGCTTCGAAAGTTTTTAGCCCAAGTGACATTTTAACCACTCCTGTTCCTCTCCCTGGTCTCCAAACGCTAGCAATGCAGGGACTTAGCAAGGTGAGAGAAGCAAGGCAAGAAACAGCAAAAGCAATTAGATAGCCCTTGCCCACAGCAGAATTCCAGCCCAAAGCACGACCAAGCAGGGGAAGGGAAAACATATATTTGGTCAAGTTTTGAGTTTTAATTATTTTTTTATTTTTATTTTTTATTTTTTTTTAACGTTTATTTATTTTTGGGACAGAGAGAGACAGAGCATGAACGGGGGAGGGGCAGAGAGAGAGGGAGACACAGAATCTGAAGCAGGCTCCAGGCTCTGAGCCATCAGCCCAGAGCCTGACGCGGGGCTCGAACTCAAGGACCTCGAGATCGTGACCTAAGCCGAAGTCGGACGCTTAACCGACTGAGCCACCCAGGCCCCCTTGAGTTTTAATTATTACATGACGCTAGGGGCATCCCAGTTTTTTAATTGAGACTACTTCTGACTTAATGTGATGGTGGGACTGTTTGTTACCTAAGAGTGAACAAAAAAGTTATGGATTTGCCAGAGTTGAGATCTAAAGACAGGGTAGGATCACCTCTACTGAATAAAATTTGATGGGATGGCAGAAGAAAATCAAATTGCATTTTGATGATAATCCATGTGTCATGTTTATTTAACATACCAGTTTCACATGCTTCTCCACTGTCTTTCTATACTAGCCAGGAGAAAAATTTATCACAACACTTATTACTGATTTACTTGTCTGCCTCACTTAGAAGATGAATGATAAGATACAAACTCATTCTAAAGAAGAGCCAGTAATAGGAAAATAGTTACGCTTCATAGAAAGTTTTCTATCAGGAATCAGGCTTGCTTGAAAGCGGGAAGGAAACTCTGATCTGCAGACGTTTTATTTGAAAAGAAAAAAAAAAAAAGCACATTTCTTGTATTTGTCAGAATGCCACAAAAAAGGAATTTTGAAACCATTGGCAGAAATATCTTTGTTTGTTGTGTAAACACTTGCTAATATAATACCCAGTCTTTGCCTCAAGGGCCTCTAGAGCAATTGTTCTGCTCCCTTGTTTGAAATGCTCAAATCAGCAAGCATTCATTATTTGATCTTGTTATTTAAGTTATAGGGGTAGATATACCAGACTGGTTTTCTTGGAAAGTTTTATGATCCATATCAAACTTACTTTGAGTTTCAGTACTACTGACAACAACAAATAGGAAAATGGAAAAATTAATGATGCAAAGGCTTCAACATTATAAGCAAGTTATTACATGTCTAAATCATTCTGAATACTTGAAAATGGAACTGTTAAAAACCAAGAAACATAAAGGACTCTCTGGTTCTGAGATGAATTCATTTATTGAAATTCAATAACATTCTTCCTAGGAAACATTGACCTTAAGTGAAGACTTATCTGTTGTAGGTTGAATTCTCCAGGATTGGACACACTGAGACGGAGTCAGGAGTGTAAGATGTTTATTGGTGATAACACCAGGGAAGGAAGGGGGAAGGTACATGATTAGGCAGAGGAAGAAGTTCAACTGCAATATAATCCTGAAAAAAATCAACCCTGCCAGAAGCTCCAGAACATGCACTGGTCATCAGATTGCCTAAAATTACACCAAAAGGTTGAGTGGTTTTATCTCAATCTTGCTTGATCAACAGATAAGGGCTGTTTGGGGAAGTGTTTGCCCTTTTTGGCAGTTTGCTGTGGCTATGGCTGACCCTAAAAGAGTTGACAACTGGAAGGCTGTTTGCTGACCACCCTCTTTGCATCTGGCCATCCTTTCTTCCTGAGGAGTAGGCTGTGCATTTATGCATCTACTGTATTATCCGCTACAAATTTTGTACGCAATAAGCTTAGTTAGCATAGACACGTATTTACAGAAGATGTTTCTGTGTGTTCAGCATTTAAAATAAGTGAGTATATATTCAATGAGAATTAAATCTTAGTATGTAGAAGTGTCTACCTGAGTATTATTCAAGAAATGTATAGATAAATCAACCTCCTCTAACTCCCTAAACTTGAGGTGTTCATGACTTGATGATATAGTTGCTCAATGAAAAAAAAAATTGTAAAGATAGTAATTTGAAAAACATTGAATATTGAGAGTAAATATAATAGCTATGAGCCATTGCTATCATATAACATTACATATGAATTCTAAAAGTTATGCTATGCAAAATAGCACAATAAAAACTACAGGCCTTGAGGAAAATATCGATTTAGGGACACAACACCCAAAATGTTCATCAATGACACATTACTAAATATCCCCACTAAGTGGGATGTTTAGGGGATGATTAGGTCATGAAGGCAGAACCCTCGATTAGTGCTCTTATAAAAGAGGCCTGTGATAGCTCCCTTGTCCCATCCACCATGTGAGGACCAGAGTGGTGGTCTGCAACCCAGAATGCTTTCACCAAAACCCAACCCTGTTGTCACTCTGATCTTAGTCTTCCAGCCTCCAGATCTATGAGAAATACAATTCTGTGGTTTTACAAGCTACCCACTCTCTGGCATTTTGTCATCACAACCTAAATGGATTAAGATTCGAGTGTGCACACCCACACACACTCGAAGATGGGCCATGATGAAAACATCAACATAGTTTGCTCAAGTGAAATTGTTAGGCAGTGCCCAAATACTATAACAAAAATGGCACTTTACCTGGAAAAAGACCTGAAGTTTGCTTGCAAAAGTGGTCATAAGATGGGTTGAACCTTGTAAGTTATAGATAGTGGTTATCTGAGATCAGATAGAAAGGCATATCAACAAATATGGATGGGTGTGCCTCATCTCTCTCTCTCCCCACCCCTGTTTCTCTATCTCCCTTTCTCTCTCTCTCTTTCTCTCTGTCTCTTACACACACACACACACACACACACACACACACACACACAGTGTGTTTGGGAAGGGAGATGTTATTCTTGCATGACTCAGTTCAGCTGGGTGCACTTGTATGCATTCACCTCCTGTTTCTCATGGATGAAATTATGTATAAACAAGCTCAAAATTTGTTTTATGCTCAAATTGTTTCCATTAATGGAATAAATTTGCATTTCCAAAACAAACCTTATAGCAGAATGACTGTCCTTTTAAGACATGCTGTTTCCTCTTTGTTCTTTAATGGGAAGACATAGCTAATAATATGCCAGATGTTTTCACTTAACAGCCATTTAATCATCTTATCTCATTCAGTTTTCTGGGTAGCCTTGAGAGGTAAATGTTATTGTCTTCAGGTTTATAGATAAGGAATAAACTGAGAGCATTGAAGGAAATTTCCAAAGGCATTACGTCCATCAGTGGGGGGGCAGAAATAAACTCAGATCTGTCAAATTATAAAGCCCATGTTCATTGTGCAGATTACACTGTGTCTCCATTATTTAAACAAAGTGAAGTGTGAGGCAAAAGTGGTAACTTAAAAAATTTTTTCCACTAGTACGGCTCTACATTTTAAGGCAATAGGTAACTATATTTTCAAACAGTATAAACATTAGCATACTGTTATAATTTTTATGATTTTTTATGTTTATTCTTAGCCATTTCCAAAGAAACCGCTATTTCTGTGAATGATATTAAATATTTTTCTGCTGAAAATGCTTTTCCTTATCTACCTAATTTACATATTTCTTAAAAGAAAATGAAATCGTAATAGAAAATCTATGGGACAGTGAAAAAGAAAAAGTCTTGAGTCACGTATATACATTTTGGTCAGTTAGTTTTCAGACATTAGAGTAGTGGTATGTTACACCAAAACGCATTATAAATAGAGCAACTGAAAACCCATCATTAACATAACTCAAATGACTTGCAAACTTCTTAATTTGCTCTTTCTCATAATCTAGTATATGAAATATAACACCACTACTTTACAGCTAGTAGCATCATTCCCTATGTGCCTATGTGCATGATTTTAAGAAATTTTAAAGCACTCCTCTTCATTTCTTTTGATTCCGTAAATGATGGAGACCATAACCGTGTCATCTCATGCTGTAGAACCATGTCACAACCACAGAAAAAACATTGCCTTCCTCCGTAGATTAAGGAACTTGCTTAAGCATATGCTGTTCCATAAGTGCCCTGCTCCTTTGCCAAAAAGCAGAAATTACAACTGGGTAAAGTGCGGGGTCATTTAGAGTATATAATATCAAGTGTACAACTGAGACTTCTTGTTTCAAAAATAATTTTAAACACCTGACAACCGTAATAATCCTAATTGATAGATTCACCTGAACGCATGTAGGTATAGAGGTATTTTTCTTTTATAGCTATATTTGTTTCCTTAGAACTAAAAATACCCTGCGAATGATTAACCTGTTAAGTGGCTGTTAGCCATTAACGGCTTTGTGTGCATATACTTTCACCTACCTCTGTGTCTCTCTTTTCATTGTGAGTTTGTGTTTCTGCATTAACGTGTATGTGTGTGATAACCATTATACAGATACACACTCTTTTGAAACTTCTTTTCACCTGTTACATCATAATAGTCTTTTATGTCAGTATATTTTCATATACAACATTGTTTCTATGGGCTGAATATTATTCCATTGTATGGAAACATCATCATTTTTAACAAGTCTGTGTTTTGACAGTACCTCTATTTTTAAATTTAAAAAAATTAATATTTATTTGTTTTTGAGAGAGACAGAGCATGAGAAGGGGAGGGGCAGAGAGAGAAAGGGAGACACAGAATCCGAAGCAGACTCTAGGCTCTGAGCAGTCGGCACAGAGCCTGATGTGGGGCTCAAACTCACGGACCGTGAGATAATGGCCTGAGCTGAAGTTGGACATTTAACCGACTGAGCCACCATTTAAATTTTTAAATACTTAGAAGTATGCTATGAAGGACCACCAAAAGTATAAATGTGCACAAATGAATTCATACTCTCTTTAGGTGAAATACATGGAATTTTTAGGTCAAAGGGTGTGTACTCCTTATGACATTTGCAATTATTTCTGAAAAGGCCCACCATAATTAGAACAAATATATATCTATAAATATGAGACGTCCTTCCATACTTAATAACCAGTAATAGGTTGTACAATTTTAAAAGTTATATGCATTCCTTGGTTGTTTATTTTATGTGATGCTTTTTTTTTTTTGCCCGTTGTCTACTTTTACATTGAAATTTCACCTATTGTTCTCATTTTTTTTCCAAGTTGATGTTTTTCTAAGTCTGTTTGAATTTGCTTTTGCTAAGCATTTCATGTAAATGGAATAATAAAATCTGTGATCTTTGTCACTGACTTCCTTTACTTAGTGTGTTTTCAGGGTTCATCCATGTTGTAACATGATCACTTCTTCATTTCTTTGTATTGCCGATAGTATCCGATTGTGTACATATACCACATTTTGGTTTTTGTTCATCAGTTGTTGGGTATTTGGTTTTTTTTCCCTCCACTATTTCTTTAGGGTTTTTTATCTTGAGAGAGAGAGGGAGAGAGCAGAGGAATGGCAGGGAGAGAGAATATCAAATAGGCTCTGCACTGTCAGTGCGGAGCCCAGCGTGGGGCTTGAAATCATAAACCTCGAGGTCATGATCTGAGCCGAAACCAAGAGCCAGCCACTTAACTGACTGAGCCACCCAGGCGCCCCTTTCCTCTACTTTTTAACTACTATGAATAATGCTGGTATGAACATTTGTGTGCAAGTTTTTGTGTGGAAATATGTCTTCATTTTTCTTAGGTATATACCTAGGAGTGGAATTGCTGGATCACATCTATATTCGCCTTTATGACAAACCACCCAATTCTTTTCCAAAGTGTGAATTTCTGTTCAATTTCTCCACATCCTCATGGAAATATGTAATTGTCTTTTTTTTTTTTTTTTTAAGCCCTCCTAGTGCAGTGAAGTAGTATCTCATTCTGGTTTTGATTTGCATTTCCCTGCTAATGATGTTAAACATCACTTCATGTAGTTAGAGGCCATTTGTATATCTTCTTTGGAGCAATGTCTGTTCAAATCCTCTGCCCATTTTTAATTTGGGTTACTTGTCTTTTTATATTGAGTTGTGACCATTGTTTATATAATTCTGGATACAAATCTCTTATCAGATAGGTGATTTGGAATTTTTTCTCCCATTCAGTGGATTGTCTTTTTTTTTTTTTTTTTTTTTTAATGGCGACTCTTGAAGCACAAAGTTTAGCTTTGCTGTGGTCCTATTTATCTGTTTTCTTCTGTTGCTTGTGTCCTATCTAAGACACCATTGCCTAACCAGTTCAGGAAGACTTCCAACTATCTTTTCTTCTAGAGTTTTATAGTTTTAATTCTTACATTTAGTTCTATGAACAATATTGAGTTAGTTTTTATATGTGAAGTAGGAATTCAACTGTATGCATTTGTATATGGATATTCAGTCGTCCCACCACCATTTGTTGAAGAGACTTCTCTTTCTTCACCAAACTGTCTTGACACACTTGTTAAAAATCAGTTGATCATAAATGCAAGTGTTTATTTGTGGACTCTAATTTCTGTTGATCTATATGTCTATTTATGGTACTGTACTGCCTTGTTTACTATGGTTTTGTAGTAATTTTTGTAATAGGGCTGTATGATTATTCTGACTTTGTTCTTCTTTATAAGATTGTTTTGGCTGTTCTAAATAGCCATATGAATTTTAGGATCAATGTGTCCATTCCTACAAAAAAAGGCAGCTGGGGATTTGAAAGAAATTGGGTTGAATCTGTAGATCAATTTGGGGATTATTGTCATCTTAATAATGTTATGTCTTCTGATCCCTGAACACAGACTACTTATTGAGGTCATCTTTAATTCCTTTTAACAGTGGTTTTTAATGATTTTCAGTGTATAACATACCAAAGTTGTGCCATCTAGAAAGATGTCTTTGTCAGTCACAGACTAATAAAAAGATGGTTTTGAGATCATTATTCAGCTTCTTTAAACTTTGGCTAGAAAGTAAAATATACCATTCTGTCCATAGCTTGTTAGACATAGCTAGTTGGATGACCCTAACTAACAGCAAGGGCCTGGGGAATAGGAGAAAATGGATGGAATGCTTTCTGAGCACCTTTTTCTCTGATACAAACTGATGTAGGAAAGAACCATCAGGCTTTATTGCTATGTGGGGGAAGGAGGGAGGAAGAGATGAGAAACTGCATTTATTCTAACATTTGTGTAAAAAGAGGGTTATGTGCATAGATGTGTTTGAGTTTGTGTGGAAAATAAATAGCATGGTACACAAAAACTGGTAAGTACATTTGCCTCTAGGAAGGTAAACTTGAGAACTGTGGGATAGGACTGGATATGAAATTTATTTTTAGCTTTATACCATATTTTACTTTTTTAACTTTGTGTATTTTATCATAGCAAGCCACATACAAAAAATTAAAACCTGAAATCATTTTCATTAAAATCAGGAATAAGCATTTTATATTATTGGAGAAGTTTGATATAACAATACTAGATGAGAAAGTAAATTAATAATACAGATAATTGAGAAGAATATATATATATATATATATATATATATATATATATATATATATATTTTGTAGAAGATATGATGGATTTCTCAGGGTTGCATGGGTGACTCAGTCAGTAAGTATCTGACTCTTGATTTCAGCTCAGGTCATGATCTCATGGTTCATGAGTTCAAGCCCAACATCAGGCTCTGCACTGACGGTGTGGAACCTGTTGGGAATCTCTTTCTCTCTCTCTCTGTCTCTGCCACTCCCCTTCTCATGCTCTCTCTCAAAATAAATAAACTCAAAAAAAAAAAAAAAAGAAGATGAAGAAGAAGAAGATATAATAGATTTCCCAGAAGAACAGACCCAACTATAGAGAACAAAGTGATGGTTACCAGAGGGGAGTTGGGTGGGCAATGGATTAAATAGGTGATGGGGATTAAGGAGAGCATGACACCCATGTATAATAACTCTAATGAGACTTCATTTTACATAAACCAAATATATACACATGCCATACTTGAATTTGTAAAGGGTAAAAAGTCTATTAAAAAGTGTTCCATGTAGACTATATATCTTATAATAAAAGATTTATATAAAATAAAAATTTCCTAAATATATTTATCTTTATTCACTAAATAAATGGAAATAAATTCATTGCAATATAGTAGTATTTAATTTAACTATAGCAAAAATCAAAATAACTTTTGTAAAAATATAGTAATATAAAATCTGTTTAGAGATGTTAATGTTGCCTTTGAATTTTGGAAACCTTTGTTTTGTAACTAATGTAGTATTTGTGGGGCGCTTGGGTGGCTCAGTTGGTCAAGTGTCTGACTTCAGCTCAGGACTTGATCTCACCATCCATGAGTTCGAGCCCTGCATCAGGCTCTGTGCTGACAGCTCAGAGCCTGGAGCCTGCTTCAGATTTTGTGTCTCCCTCTCTCTGTCCCTCTCCTGCTCACACTCTGTCTCTTTCTCTCTCTCTCAAAAATAAATAAACATTGAAAAAAATAAATAGGGGCGCCTGGGTGGCTCAGTAGGTTAAGTGTCCGACTTCGGCTCAGGTCATGATCTCGCGGTTCATGAGTTCAAGCCCTGCGTCGGGCTCTGTGCTGACAGCTCAGAGCCTGGAGCCTGTTTCAGATTCTGTGTCTCCCTCTCTCTCTCTGACCCTCCCCTGTTCATGCTCTGTCTCTCTCTGTCTCGGGGATAAATAAACGTTAAAAAAAAAAAATTAAAATAAATAAATAAATAAAGTGATATTTGAGAAAGTCATTTCATATCTTTGGTCTTTAAATTCCAGTTGAAAAAAATAAAAAATCTGTAACTTCTGCTTCTCTGCCATATGTAGTAAAGAAATATCAATAGTGCAGAATCAGATCACTATATACATGCAGTCCCTTTAGACAAAGGTGACACAGCAAGGTAGTGAGGAAAGAATGATCTTCCAATAAATAGTGTTAGTCAATTTGCATCCCATATCAAAAAAACAAAACAAAAAAACCCAAAAAGGAGTAAATTCTTGTCTTATACATAAAATTAACTCCAGAAGAATTGCAGATTTAAATGTGAAAAATATAACAATAAACATTTTAGAAGAAAACATGAGAGAATATTTTCATAGCCATATGGTATGCAATATTTTCTTAAATAGGATGAACAAAGGTTTAATTATAACCAAAATAAAAATTTTTAGACTACGTTAAGATCAACTCCCTCCAGGGATGCCTGGGTGGCTCAGTCGGTTAAGCGCCTGACTTTGGCTCAGGTCATGATCTCGCGGTATGTGAGTTCGAGCCTGGCATCAGGCTCTGTGCTGACAGCTCAGAGCTTGAAGCCTGCTTTGGATTCAGTGTCTCCCTCTCTCTGCCCCTCCCCCACTTGCTCTCTCTCTCTCTCTCTCTCTCTCTCAAAATAATACATAAACATTAAAAAGAAAAAGATCATCTCCCTCCAGTAAGAGTGTGAATAAACAGCCCACAGAATGAGATTATTTGTAATACATATACTTGCAAATGATGTGTCAGAAAATATATAAAGAACTCTTGGAAATCAGTAAGTAAAGGAGAGAAATCCAATATAAAATCAAGCAGAAGATATAGACAAGCACTTAAAAAATGGATATTCAAATGGCCAACAGACATATGTGTTTAAATTCATTCATCTTCAAAAAATTATAAAATGTAACTACAATATGCTACTATTAAAATCAAACAGAAGCCAATGCCAAATGTTGGTAAAATTGTGGAAACATAAGCTGACAAAAAGACTTTGAAAACCAATTTGGCACTATTTACTGGCAGTGATCATTTGCATACGCTGTTCCTCAGCAATTGCACTAGTAAATACATACTCCACAGAAATATGTACGTACACTAAATAATAGAATGCTCACAGCAGCACCATATAGAATAGCTAAAAACTGAAACTACCAGCTGTAGAATGGATATAAATGTGTGGTGTATTCACACATGAAACAGCAAAACATGGTGAGATTGAACTGTGAGTGCCTTCATGGTTGTGGTTGAAGCTCACACACACAGTATTGCATGAAGGAAGTCATATCCGCAAGAGTTCATGCTGTCAGAACCTTTTGCATATAGTTCAAAAACAAGAAGAATCTTAATTATACTAAAGGCCAAAAAACAGTTTACCTTTGTTATGTGATTGCCTGTCTGGGAGTTCCAGTGAAGTTGTTCCTTGATCTGGCTGCTGGTCACCTGGGTGTGTTCGGTTTATGAAAAGTCACCCAGCTCTGCCCTTATAACTTGTGCACTGTCCTTTGTATACCTTATTCTTCAGTAAGAAGTTGAAAATATATTAAGAAGTCTGGCTAAAAAATATATTAGGAAGTGTGGCCCAGAGTTATTTTGGAATTTATTTCCTGCATTAACCTGCATGTAGAGAGAGGTACTAGAAGATTCCAAACCAAAAAAGGAAAGTGGAAAGGAACATTTGGAACCATGGTCTGCTGAGAATAATACAAACTTTGTTTCCTGTAGTGAGATTAAGTGGAAATATTTGTCTCAGATTAGCTCACTATCTTTTTTAGAAAAAAATTAAAAATTAAAAACTTAGCATTTCAGGCTTTCTTATCGATTCAAAAATCTTTATGCATCTTCTAAGTGCTGGTGCCATCTTTTCATTAGTTGTACCATATCTGCAGCAAGCCCATCCATCGGGACAGCAGATGTGCATAGGCATTTAAACATTGATCAAAATGTAGGCAGATAAAACATAAATAAGTAGATAAGACTTGTTATATCAGGGATCCTACATCAAAACAATATTTTGAATGGAAGAGTTTCTTAATAATAATTTCATATCCTAATCTATGGGAAAAATTCCATTTACTCTACCTGCTATGGGTATGAATTTTCAATCTGACTTTTGTATTAAGGCTGCAGTGAACAGATTCTCTGTAAAGATGAACCGAGTAATTCATTTCTTGCCCCAGTCGTAAAAACCCTATCAAACTTGACTGAACTCAAAATAGCAGTCACTTGCCTGGTAATCTGTATTCAATGTTATGTGATGTATAGGTCTTGCTAAATCTGATGGCTCACTTAGGTCAGTAATCCTGGCTTTATATGTCAACTACTAATAATGCTAAGAAATTGAATGAAAATAGACTTTCAGATCCAATCTGGAGTAAATAGATGTAGGGATTTTCTGAGTCTCTTTAGGCATTTAAATTCAAGTTACATCAAAAACTCATCAATATTTTCTGTTCTAATAGTTATTAGTGTATGAATAAAGTTTGCCATCAGTTCCTTCATTTTTTTCAAGAGCAACTCAGCACAATAAATTCTTTGAATCTCCAATTTTCTTTAAAGGATTTCTAGGTATTTATAATCAAGGAATCATGATTCATTTTAAAGCTATTGGGAGATTAAACAATTGGAACTTAAAATGTTAATTTTAGCAACTAGAAAACTATAGTATCTTCTTAATGTGTTATCTTGATGAGGAATATACTAGGCAAATGTAATAAATTTGTGCAAACTAATGATTACTGATAACATATGATGAACAGTAGCCCATGTGTTCTATGCTGGTCAAATTTAAGTTATATCCAAACTATTAGATGGTCCAAAGCCTGTCATGGTGTTTCTATCTGTGGTGTTCATGGTGTTTCTATCTATCTATCTATCTATCTATCTATCTATCTATCTATCCATCTATCTATCTCTATATCTATCTATCTATCTCTATATCTATCTATCTATCTATCTCTATATCTATCTATATATCTATCTATCTATCTGAGGGTGACCATACCTCCTGGTTTGCCTTGGATAATCCCTTTTGTCCAGGTATAATTGTTAATACTGCCTCATTTTTCCTTCAAAAGTATCCCATTTAGATGCAAATTATATGGCAACATAATCATCCATGATTTTCGCAGCAGTAATCATTGTGTTCTGTACATTTTATTTATAAAATGGATGTGGAATGCAGCTTCTTCTCTCCATCTCTACTGCTGTCATTCTAGGTCTGTTATCACACTCCTGGGACAGTTTCTAGCACCTTCCCCCCTTTGCCCTTCAAATCTTTTGTCTACACAGTAGACCCAGTAATCTTCTTAAAGCAAAGCAAATGCCTATTTTTAGTTGTTTTTATTGCTCTTAGAATGAAATCTAAAATCCTTACGCTAAGTCCCTAACTGACCCAGTCTTACCCTACATCTCTGGCCTCATGAGAGAAGAGCAAGGTGTGTTTGAGAAACCTCATCCTTAAGGTTTGTGTTTGTGTCACCACTTAAGAGACCTTTGCTGTTCAACATATCTAAAGAGATTCCTTTTTTATTCTTTATCATATTGCCATATTTATTTCTGTCATAATTCTTATAACAACTGGGGGAAATGGTTTTTGCTCTTTTTTTTTTTCTGACTGTTTCATGAGAACAGACTGTTTACTAGTCCACGTTCAGTGGTGAGCAAAGGGTCAGGCATATGGTGGTATTTTAAGCAACCAGCAAGTATATTTCAAACGCCTGATTTACCCTGAACCTTTTCCAGGTAATGGAGTATGGTGAGGAAGACAGTGTCATCTTTACCCTCAATACATATATTCCAGTGTAATTAAACTGGTATATGTTACGAGGGCCATAAAATCGAGTAGCGAATTAAAGCGAGACCAGAGGAGAAAGTCAGTCTTTGCTTTCACTCTAGTGCTCAGAGAAGTCTCAATGAGAAAGTGCTATCAGATGTAAGACCTACACTATGAGTCAGGGAGGGCTCTATCAAGAGACCCACAAGGAAGAGAGAGAGAGAGAGAGAGAGAGAGAGAGAAAGCTGCAAGGAGAAGGAAATCTTGTACAAAGCTCCTGAAGCCAGAGGGCACTTGGCATTTTTTTTTCAAAAAAAAATGTTTTTTAATGTTTATTTATTTTTGAGACAGAGAGAGATAGAGCATGAACGGGGGAGGGTCAGAGAGTGGGAGACACAGACTCTGAAACAGGCTCCAGGCTCTGAGCTGTTAGCACAGAGCCCGACTCGGGGCTCGAACTCAACAGACCGCGAGATCATGATCTAAGCCGAAGTCGGACGCTTAACCGACTGAGCCACCCAGTCGCCCCAAGGGCACTTGGCATTTTAAAAACAGAAAGATGGTGAGCTTGATGACCAAGTGAATAATTCATTCAACCTTTCATATAATTGAATAGATGTTTATAAAACATCTGCTGTATGCCACTGATTGCTCTAGGCTTTTAGAATTCATCAGTGAACACAATGAGGAAAAATCTCTCTCCCTGGGAGCTTTACAATTTTAAAAAAGGAAGAGTAAATTGTGATATTTAACAGCAAAATAACTAGGTATTTTAGAATCAGTAATTTCTAGTGTCGCTTCTGATGCTCAAAAGTGAATTAAGTTTTTAAATTATAACACATTGAACAGTCTTCATATGTCACCTAAGGAATCAGGGAGGACTGTAAGCCTAGAGCACAGATTGACTTGGTTCACTAGACGATCACCTCATTCTAAAGGAATGAGCAGTTTCTTGCTATATGAGTTGTGTTTCCTGAATTGTCAAATCTGATTTTATGTTCACCAGTATGCTGAACTATTTTTTACCACTCTAGTCACCTTGTCATTAAAGGAAATGGTACGTAGTCTAGCATGTTGATTTCTGTGACTTTCTAAGGGCTAAGAAACCAGAGACAATTCTAAGTTTATTCTTTTCTGCAGGAGCAGAAAAGTAAGAGTGTTATCCAAAGACCATATTGAAGAGGCCTGCAAAACAAGAATTTTTCACTTCAAAGATCATTGAAGGAATTTACCTTAGGTCTGTTCTATTTATGACACTGTTATTCCTTTCATCAATGCCTTATCACTTTAACCAAAGACTAATTGAATAGAGCTACAAACTCTATTTGTTCTATAAGAAAAATATGACCTGTTTTGTGTTTTTGTTTGTTGGAGGGGAGGAAATTTAGTGACAAAGCCTGAAATCCTTTAGATCAGAGGTTATGACCCACTGGTCACAGCATTTTTTAGCCTGCACAATGTAAAGTCAGACAATACTTTGTTTAGATGTTATTTTTTTTAATTGTAGGCATCCATATTTTCTATTTCAGCCCAAAATAAATGACTATCTTGCAGCAGGAAAAGGGATATTGCTCTGTATTTTCATACAAAATGATGTCTAAAATTACCCTTTTGATTTAAGTCTTATTTGAATTAAAATCAGCATAAACTATCTTCTCCCTTTCTATAATGTTCTGATATAATCCTATCTTTCTAAAACTGTGAGAATAGTTTGAGTAACATGCTGATCAAATACCTGAAGTGTGTGACCCTGAAAAGGCATAATGGAGTGTTAATGTGGCTTCTAAAAATTATAATTGTTTTAGGTTATATTAGTAGAAATACAGTAGCATAAAGAAGGTGATAATCCTGCTCTACTGTTCACTAGTCAGGTTTCCATAGTAGTATCATGTTCAGTTTTGAAGAATATCCTCTGTGATGTTTAATTTGTGTCAATTTGAATGGGCCATGGGTTTCCTAAATACTTAATTAAACCATATTCTGTGTGAGTGTGTGAGAGCATTTCTAAGTGAGATTCACATTTGCTCCTGTAGAATGAGTAAAGCAGATTGCCTTCCCCAGTGTGTGTGAGTGTGTGTGTTGGGCTGGGGGGGGTGGTGTGTGTGTGGCAGGGGAGGGGACAGATTCAGGGGCTTCATCTAATCCAATGAAGACCTGAATAGAACAGAAAAGGCGGAAGGGAGAATTTGCTTTCTTTGCCTAATGATTGTCTTTGAGCTGAAACATCTGTGCTCCTGCCTTTGGACTTGGACTAAAACTGTATTGGCTTTCTGTGGTCTCTAACTTACAGATCTTGATACTTCTCAAAACTGCATGAGCCAATTCCTTATGATAAACTATATCTATCACTATATTTATCTTTATATCTGCTATCTAATCTATGTAACTTACTGGGTTTGTTTATTTGGAGAACACAGATTAATATACTAAGAGTGGTGTTGGTAAAATTAAAGTTATTTATAAGATATGTTCAGGATGGTTATGGAGTATATTAATTATGGAAGTCTAGGCTAGAATAACATACAGACACAAAAACTGTGTAACTATTTCAACATAACAGTTTAGCTCTCATAAGGGTTCAAGTTGATTTGAAGATATGAATCGAGTTTAGTTCCATGTAGTCATTTAGAGTCCCAGTTGGAGAGAGGCTGTACTGTTTTCAGTTATGTGGGGTCCACAGTCAACTTGGGCATTTCCATCTTAGGCAAGTAGAGGGGTAAAATAAAAATGCAAGCACAGATTCTCATGAGTCTAGCAGTGGAGACAAACTCCAGAAATCATAGAACATCAGTGAGAAGTTTCTCTGTTTTGGACTTGGGAGAGGCTCCACAGATGATGCAGAAGTTGAGCCTGATGATGAAGTAACCTGCTTCGTGGGACCTGCTCAGGGAAGTTTCATAGCATTTAAAAATCACACTCCATGTGGGACACCTAGGTGCTCATCGGTTAAATGTCCGACTTTGGCTCAGGTCATGATCTCATGGTTCATGGGTTCGAGCCTCACATCCGGCTGTGTGCTGACAGCTCAGAGCCTGGAGCCTGCTCCGGATTCTGTGTTTCCCTCTCTTTCTCTGCCCCTCCCCCACTCAAGCTCTATGTTGCTCAAAAATAAAATAAATATGAAAACTAAAAAAAAAAAAATCAAACTCCATGTGATTCTTATAGATATGAATATCCATATATATTATGTGGAATTTTTACTTTCTGTTAAGTCTTTTGTTACTAGTACAATGTCTCTAACATAGGTGTTTTGAAGAAACATTTGTCTAGAGTATCCTCATGTCTCACTATCCCCTAACTCAAAATTCTGTTCCATTTGGTGACTGCTACTTGATATGCAACAGGAGACAGATGTTTCTATTTCCCAGATAGATAGCACCTCAAATCCTTATTCTCATAGATGAAATAATTTTAGTATAAATTACCAAGTATTTCAGTGATTTCCATCAATCTCTTCCTTACAGGTTTCTATAAGTAGCTTATTTGGAAAATTTCTGAATGGGGATGGTATAAAAGAATCAAGTAATGGATAAATAAATAAGTAAATAAATAAATAAGTAAATTGAAGGTATGTCTTAGAAGTTTTTGTCTGCCTCTATTCAAAGTCTATTCAAAAAATCTTCATCTATTATAGACTTTACATTATGATATTACTTTGGATCAGTTCTTTGCCAGAATATAGGACTTTACTCTCTTGTTAGCAAGTGAGGATGAGAAATAATCCAACTACTCCCCCTGTGTGTCACAGTGTGTCTGTTAATCATAAATACTATAATAATTAATAATAAATGAATGACACTGGGATATATTACAAATTCCCAGTAGGATTTAGAACAAAGACAAAGGAGCTCTGAGTTAGTAAATAAACAGCAATGGCAACTAAAAAACTCTTCTTTGTTAGGAAACAAGCTAGATGAGAGAACATCTTATCAGATAAATATGTGCTGAATAGAAGTTTAAAAAAAAAGCGTAGTAGGCTATTGAACTTCTATTTACCTCATTTTTACAGAAAACAACTGTGAGTTGATTCCAGCCTACATTTGAATAATGTTTGCAGTTAATTCTCCCCTGGAAACTTTGGAGCTGCTTTTTTTTTTTTTCACCCCTGAAGAAACCTACAGGTTATTAGTGAAATTTCTGGTACTGTTGGCTTCAAGTTGTTCTCTGTTGGCTGCCTCATAGACATGCTGTCCTTCATTTATGCAGATGGCACGGATGACCCACTATCAGTAGGATATTGCATCAATTAATGGCACATAATTGAGAAATAACAGATTGGGGTTAGGGGTGCAGTCCGTGAGTAGAGAGCAAAGTTTTCCCAGTCAGGAGTATACTGGCCCATATGGAAATTAAATATGTGACCTTGACTTTAATACCACCAGGATCTAATTGAGTTAACCATCTCTGTCACACAATGTCGTATAAATAACTAATATTCTTGTCATTATCACCCCATGATATCTGTTAATGTTATAAATCTCTAAGTTTCACTATTCAAATAATACTGTTTCCATGATGACATTTCTGATGGAAATGATTTTTCTTTTTACATAGTACAGATTCAGTATTGTCCTGGCACCACTTTAAACTTTTTAAAGTTATAATTATTAAATGCCCCTTTAAATCAAAATTTATAATTTAAACGGACTGCTTAAAAGACACTTGGAGAAAGTACTTCTAAATTCTAACTCACAAGAGGTACTGCATAATGGTTGCTTGTTAATAAAATAATAGCTGTCTCATTTTGGGCTTTAAGGAGACATAACACTATTGTCTTCTCATTGAATTTCAGGAACCAAATGAGGAATAAGACACAAGAGTCACTACTAATCATCCCACATAGGGGTGATCATACCAAAATGCATTTTTTTTCTATAGGCAGGCCAATTCAAAAGAGAGAAGATCTAGAAAAGACAGAAGCAAAGAAGTGGAGTTTCTTCACTCACCCTCACCAAGTGGAGTGAGGGATGAGGAAAAAATTCAGATTTCTTTTCCTGAATTCCCTTACCAAGGAAACCTGGAGAACAGACGGTCTCTCACTCCAAACATTATACTTACCTTCTCAAAGCAGATGAACAGCATGTTTGATAATATGATAAACTGTTTACGTGGGTGGCCTCACATTGTTTTCCAGGTATGTCATGAGTCAGTTTTTATTGTCTCCAAGAATAGAGGAGAGATTAGAGGCCCAAATAAGTCAGTTAATTTTCTCAAATATCAAATGAGAGGCATGATTCTGAATTCAGGACTCTCCAATTCCGAAGGCTATTTTCTTTATTTCTATAATTCTCTGCAAGTAAGTTATTATGTATAATAGCAGCAGCCAGATGCTGGCAGATGGAGTAAAATTATTTCTTCTTTTTGAATGATTTTGTAACTTCAGATTTGCAGAAATATATTCAAAGCTGCTAATAAGCTTGATAAATGCAATCCCCAGCTCCCTGTTCCTATCCCCAATTCCCTTCCACTCTCGTGTCACTTTCTCACATGTAGGAGATCCAGAGACAGGTCTAGGAATCATGTGTTAGAGAAAATAAACTCATTTCTCCCATCAGTCAGTATTGCTCCAAATACTTACTCTACATACATTATATGCAAATGTTACTATCTATCTATCTATCTATTTATCTATCATCTATCTACCTATCATCATCTATCTAATATGTCATTATCAAGCTATAGCATTTTGTTTTTTGAAGTCTGATTTTATTTGTTACTCTCAGAAAATCTCATTGTTGACTGGACTCAGACTAGAGGAGAAGCTCTCAGAGAGGACAGCCTCCATCTCTTGGCATTCTGTTCCTGGAGTTTTAATTTGGCCTCCTTCATTCACTGGGCCAAAAGTTGAGGATTTTCTGCAGCCTTGTCTTTATTTTTCTTAGTACAATGTTTCTTCAGAGCAATAGGTGAACATGTGTGTTGGCGGACACAGGAAGTAACAGGATGCTAAATCTTGGGTCCTTTGGTTCTAGGTCTCTTATCTTGGTTTACGGACTTTCTCACAACACACTGGCCAACATCATCTTTTTTAGAGAGATTGGCAAGTTTGCATATTCTGCTAGCTCTTTTGGGTCCCAGGTGATGAGGCACAGTGGTATCAGTGAGTCCAGGAATATCCTTCTCCCCTTTTGTTACAATGACCAAGTTGACAACACTGAGACTGGCACCCACAATGCAACCTCAAATAGATTTGTGCTCTTTTTCCCCAGTCCTTCTTGGTCTGTAGCAGGAATGACCCTTAATGAGCAGCAGGTAGACATGGCCATGGGCCAAGACACCCTGCTTCATGGGGAAGCATTGGTTGTCATTGCCACCACTGATTTGGACCAAGTAACCCTTCCATTCTTCACCCAGAACATCAGCAGCAACTTCTGTGGGTATGCCCTTCTCAGAAACGGTACAAGTTTTGCATTCATCATCCACTTTAAGGAGATTCTGGCAGCGAGTAGCTGGGAGACAGGTGTTCAGCTTCATCCTAAAACAGCCTGCTGCCTCTAAGGTGCCATGGAAAAGAGCAAGCTTTAGCATTCAGGCGTACCTTTGACAAGAGCTTAGCTTTTCTTTTTTTTTTATTAAAAAATTTTTTTAACATTTATTTATTTTTGAGAGACAGAGAAAGAGCATGAGTTGGGGAGGGGCAGAGAGAGAGAGGCACAGAATCTGAAGCAGGCTTCAGGATCTGAGCTGTCAGCACAGAGTCTGACAGGGGGCTTGAACTCACCAACTGCGAGATCATGACCTGAGCTGAAAGTGGGACACTTAACCTACTGAGCCACCCAGGTGCCCCAAAAACTTGGCTTTTCTGATCAACTAATTCTGTTCAACACTTGTGACATTATTGGTATCCATTTTGACTGGTAATTTATGCAAACTAGAGTTTCTTAGATAACTTCAGTCTAAAAAGTCTTTTAGGTAATCCTACCATTGTTTTTTTAACTAAAGTGTTTTGTTTTTATAAGTCCCATGTTGTGACTGACCATAGTTTCCTCATGATAAATATTAACTTGAGCATATCATGCAAATTTCTTTTCCATTTCTGAAGGTTATGTTCATTTCACATCTTCCTTGACTCTCTCAGCTATTTCCTCTGTGTTAAATATTCTTCTTCCCTTTTTGTGGGTCAGTGAAACTCCTACTCTTTATTAAAGTCTCAAAATGTTAAGCTACTCAGTAAAGATTTTTAGCTTCTTGTTTTCCCACTTCAAATTGTATCCCCTTCTATGATCAGCATTTTTACATAATACTTAATTTTCACTTGTTTCCATTCTTTCATGTACTAAAAAGAAGAGATTACATCTTAATTATTTGCCTATACATTTATTCTAGTATATTTATTGACCTATATATATTTCTTAAATTAAAGTTGCTTTCTCTTTGTTTGTCTGTTAGAGACAGAATAGTCATGTGTTGTTAGGAAAACTTCTGATTTTTATGAATTGAGTGTGCTCTCTGTTCCATCATCAGTAAAGTAATATTTGATCAAGTTTCTTCATCTTTCTTTAGCCAATGTGTACTCCACATCTCCAGTTTTATTGTCATCTTCTTAGTCCCTCAACACTAGATATTTTTAACTTATGGATAATGAGGTATTATGTCACGTGCATGTCTTTCCATCTCAAATTTTGAATTAATAGCTCTCAACAAGCTGTTTCCTCAATGCTTTGTTTTCACAACTGCATAACCATTCATTATGTTCCTCTATGGATTTTAATCCTCTTAAAACCTACTCTTTTCTAAATTTGGCATTGCCTAAATATCATAATTTGTTTTCTTTTATTATTTATTTTGATTGTAATAAAATTTCAATCCATTTACTTATTTTTCCTGGTTTCAGGAATAGAATTTAGTAATTCATCACTTATATACAACACCCTGTGCTCATTCCAAGTGCCCTCCTTAATACCCATCACCCATCTAGCCCATTTTCTCCCACCTCCCTCCATCAACTCTCAGTTTGTTCTCTATCATTAAGAGCATTTTATTATTTTTCAATCCATTTTAAGTCTATTAGTCTTTCTCATCATAATTACACAGTGATGTAATATGATAATCTGATGAGGAACAATGCAGTGCAATGTAGACATGACTAGCTCATGCAATGTCATTGTCTTCTAGGAGAACCTGGCAGAATGATTCCTTTGCTTTATATTCTCTGTCAAGCCTCTTTCTATATTAGGGAGGCTATTCTCAAATTTATGTGAATCCAGTTCAGTCCAGGTACTTGATGATTCTTAATTCTGCACAATTGCACCCTGCAAAGTTTTCTTTGAAGAAGAATGGATTAAGTCCCAGCAAACATATATATGTGTGTATGTATATATATATACATATACGTATATGTATATATACGTATATGTATATATATATATATATATGTATTTTTCCCCATCTCTGGTGATAATACTGCTCTTATAAAAACATTGACCAACATTCGAAAAGTAAGGCTTACAGCAAATTAGGGATTATAGTTCATAATTTACAAAAATTCTTCCTGCACCTTGGTGACTGATTTTACTCAAAAACAAGATGTTATAAGTTTCTGTTGTTTCCCCAAACAGTCCTAGTCAGAAACTAGTCCTTGTTAAAAAGTTATTGCAAATTGACTTCTGCTCTATTCTGCTTGTATAACTACAAGGCAATTCTATGTAATCACAACCTCCAGAGAGCTAAAATATTTCTCTGGATTATTACTTCCAAAAAAGGTAATATACCATTCACTAGGTAAGAGTAGAACTATTTATTTGCCTCTTGCAACATATATTTACACATATGTGTCTCTGTGTGTGTATATATACATACATAGAATTTTACTATATGTAAGGTATTTCAGTACCTACTACTTGAGTAATACATAGTAGTTACGAGTGGGTTCTTTCCTATCAGACTCATCATATCTCTCTTTGTTCTGCTGCTTATGCAATTCGTAACCTGGAGCAAATTATTTAATATCTCTCTCCCCCATTTTCTTATATTCAACATACAGAAAACAATATCTTCCTAGTGTTGTTACAGGCATTTCATGAGGTAATATAGGTAAAGCAAACCTTCACACACCGCTAGGATAATCTGACAGGCAGAGGGAACATAAGGATTAAAACACAGTTTCTGTCTTCCAGGACTTAAATCTACATCTGCTTATATAAACTGAAAAGAAAGAAGTTAGAGGTGTATGTTAGGATAAATAAATAAATCATATAATTGATAAATGATGACAATATTTAAACCTTTTATGTGATAACTCTCTAATACTCTTCTTCCTAAATTCTTTTCATTTAATGCAAGCATTTTAACAAAGCAATGTAAGTTCAGAAAGTACTGAAAGGTCAAAAATTTGAGGTACCACTGGCTTAAATGTAAGAAATGTTCACATGAATGTTTTTATGCTGTTCACATGTTAGGTATTTTAGCTTTTAGTATCTTTGATCATGTACTATGTAAATATGGTACTTAATAGAGAAATAAAGTAATATCAGCATATTGAGGATCAAATTTCTGGCAAATTCCTCAAAGGCAGAACTTGACAAGGAATAAGAGAGTCATAAGAATATTCACTGTGTTATATTGACCAGAGGAAAGATGGGGAAAAAATGAGAACATGACATTAAGCCCAAGCCTGGCTCAGTAACAAACAGGAAAACCTTGTCAGCGTCAAACACTGGAAAACAAAACAAAACAAAACAAAACAAAACAGTGAAATTTGGGTGGTTTTATAAGAAGAGAATTTGTATTTCCCAGAGCGTTTTTCTTACAATCTGTAACAAGTTTGATATCCTTTTTATACTAATCACAGTCTGTTCTCCTCTGTATTGCATGAGCACTTTCCTGGTCAAGTTAGGAAATTTGTGTGCAGATATCACCATTTTACAGTTAGAGAAACCCAAAGAGAAAGCATGGCAACTTTCTGAGATTCAAATTCCTATGAATTTCATGCCTTTGAGTGCAGGTTTCTTTTCTTCAAAAGACTGTGACATAGGACAGTGGCAAAGTGTTTGTAAACAGCCTCTGGCCTTGGCCAGTTGTTCCTTATGTGGAACTCTAAGGCCCTTTGTTAAGAATACTTATCATGCAATGAGTAATTAATTGTTGAAAGTACTTTACTTACTGGCTTTTTGCTCTAGTTCAAGACTTAGGTATGTGCTTCTAATGATTATGTTCAGTAATAGTTAAAATGATTTCATTACTGACAAACTTGGAGTAAGTCTGCACAGTTCATTATATCTTTTATATTATTTCACAATAAAAATTATTATTTCACAATTCATTATATCTTTTATATACTTCTAGATTCTTAGGAGTCTAGAATTGCAGCATTAAGAGACATGATGATTCTTTTCTTCTCAGTACTATCATTTGATGATAAAAGTGAATTCCTTTGGGTTTAAGGAATTTGAGCATCTTATCATGTAACACTTTGAAGTAAAAACCATGAAGTCCTCATTTTTTGTTAAGCAATGATCTGATGATGTTAATGTGTTATACATACTTTTTGGATTCTGCAGTGCATTCTTGGGAAGTTAGCAATCTGCAGTCATTCACAAATGAGAAATAAGAAGCCAAATACAAGAAGATGTTAATTTCCTAGGTTATAGGGAGATTTAATGATTAGCTGCCGGTGTACCTCAAAGCATATTGCCAGGAAGCCCAATGTATCCAAAAGGTATTCCAACTAAAGCTTAGTTCAGACCTTTCCAGTAAAGTGACATTTCTCTCTTCTCAGTAATCCTAGACTCTTTATGGGCTCATGGTAACAAAAAGGAAAGAAATCTGTGTCTTGAATAACTCAGGAGATTTGATTCCCATTGACATTAAAAGAAATGTTGACGTAGCATCTCAAATACTTCTCAAATAATAACACAATACACAAAATAATAACATGTATACTTTATAAAAAGGAAGCAAAGAAATAGGTTTGCACTGTAAAAATAATAAATTATCAAAAATAGTAACAAATATCAAAACTGTATCATCGAGGACAAAATGGTAGACTTCTATTGCTTATTGTAAGTGGCAAATATAACTACCATTTGTGTATCCTTCTTTTTAGGTTATGCTAACATAGTTAATACTTAGTTTGAGGTTGAAAGAATACCATCATCAGAGTTCTAGGTGAAATTATTAGTCATTCCAAACAAGTCGTTCCAAATATGGGGGAATACTGTACGTGGGTGATAATACAAGGAGCAGAATACAGACATGGGAAACATTGTGATGACTGCTCTCGGGGTTGTGGATATCCAAGTCATTGATGTGGCCCTAATTTGAGAAGAGTGCGGGAGTAGTGAGCATTTACAGAATAATAAAAGGGGCGGGAGTTGAAGGTGGACCGAATGGAGACGTTGCAGAGGGCATATGGATACCAAACAGTTGTGACGGAGCAGCCCAATCTGATTTCTAATGATTAGCATTCATTCTGAATTTGAGTAGATGCCGAGCAGAAATTGATGATCTTCTGTGTTGAGCATAGGAATTACGGTTGTAGGAGATTCTAAACTTCAGAGTGGGACTCCTATTTCATTTATTTGAAAGGAAATGCCAAAGTCCAAGAAAGTAAATTGTAGCTAACATAATGAAAAAGTCATTTGCTTTCAGATGGACTGTACAAATATGACGAATACCAAATTAAAATAAGCACCGCCATCTTTGCTCATTGGTATGACACGCATTCCTACTCATTCAAGGTTATCTTTCTATCCGTCATATGTGGTACCTTAGTTACCAAGGAAAAGAGACTGCTGGCTGGCCTTGTTCTGCACAGAGTACAATATAACATTGTGGAAATACTTACTCTCCCCTAAATCGGACCTTTTAGCAGGAACTAGCTATTAGACATGGTAGAAGGTTAACACCTTTTTGGTTTGCTTTCTGGTCCAGGTTTTAAACTGTTCCCTCTTCTTTTCTGTCAGCTTTTTGGAGTCTTTTTGTAAATCAAAACACAAAGACCTTGAGCCACAATCTCAAAGTTGCAATTCCATCTTTTCAACAACTTGTTATATATATTTGGCAATTCATCTCTTTGTGATTCCCTTTCTCATCCTAGAAGAGAAACTAATAACTGTCACTCACCTTCATTCTTACCCACATTGTAAAGAATCAATTATTAATGACTGCAAAGCACTTCCCAAACAGAAAGCAATAGATGTTCTTTAAAATAAGTATTTTTCATGATATAAGCTATACTGCCTCTTTGTATTTGGTAGAGATGTTCATTTATTTATGATTCATTTTATAGAAAATAAAATATTTTACTGGGGAAAAATAAATATCATCACCAAAGAAATAGTTAAAAGCTTCCAGCCAGAGTTTTCATTTTTATCTCTTTGTGTATAGACTATATGCAACAGTCCATACTTTCATTTGGTGATTTTCATAACATTGACACATAAATAAAAGGAGTTAGAACTCATATCTTGTGCGTATTTGACAAGCTCTAACAGAATTGTTTGCAAAATTTTATTGAAATCCCTGCCTTCATTTATCTTTGTTAGCACAAGCCTCAGAAACCAGTGGTATGGAATTCTTGTAAAATTTAACTCTAAGAGAATTAGGTGTGCAGGTGTTCAGAGAATAGCCTATTTTTCTAAGTAAATAAAATCTTTTGGGAGAAAATATATTATTTTTATTACCTTATGAAAGAATATCCAATTGGTTTGATTCATTTCTAAAAGAACAAACAAAAAATATATTGCCAAGAAGCAGATGAGAAACCAAGAAACAAAAATGCAATTAGTTGCCAGTAATCTCACGAACTTGAAATAGTATAACAAAGTGAAATTGCTCGAACAGCTACAACAAAGAGTGTTAGAGCTGCAATGCTTCTTAAGATTGCTATATTAAACAAGGGCATGTGCACATTTAAGCTGTATTTCAAAGATTTTGATCTGTGAGCACTTTTCTCCTTGCCGCGCGCTATCCCAAATTCATCATACAAACATTCGCACTCTGGAGAGCAGAGGGAAACTTAGGAAAGATAGTCCTTGTAAAAACTTCAAGTGTTTCTCTTTCCTCTCCACTTGGTAGGCTGGGCCTCGTGTAAACTTTCCTAGATAAATGAGTTTCAAGTGCATTTTGAAAGGTCTGTACAAAAGAAATTTAGTACTTTCCATTTTAATGGCTTGCAGTCTTGATGGAAGTTCTTTCTCTTAGCCAACCTAAACGCTTTATACAACATTTCAAGCTCACTTATTCTTGTTCTGCCCTCGGTGGCATCGGAGTACCGATCAGCACCTTCTATGTAATAATCCTTCATGTAATTGAAAACCAACTTGTTTCCCCAGCCTATTTTCCAACTTAAATAATATTAGTTCCCTTAACCTTTCCTCTGAGATTCTATTTTCCAAGCTATTAATCATGTTTATTGCTTGTCCTTAAACCTTCTTCAAGTTTTCCAAGGTCTTTTTAACTTAGTGAGTCCAGGCTTGCACACGGCACTGTGATTATGCTAGGAGAATTACTTCTCACATCGTATGCATTGTTCTTCTGTTTCTCTGTCCAGGGAGTTCGAATTGCTAATTCACCTTTGAAATGTGACTCTTAACACTCTTGTACTCCTTGCTGTTGCCTTCCTACCACCAAATCCATCGTTTCCCATATAATGATCAGAGTTTACCTTTAAGTACACTACTTTTGCCTTTAATTCTGAACGTTTCTAGTTACAAAAAACATTTTTAATTTTCTATTTCTTGTTTAAAATGGAGTGCCTGCTCACCTCGCCTTAGTACTTGTTTGTTTTTTTCAGATAGGTGTTTGAGACTTAAGATACGCATACAATTTTATATCAAAAGAGGCACTGTTATTAGATTTACAGCAGGCTAACATTTCTTTATTTGGCAGCTTTCAGCTTCTTGTGTCTTCCGGATTTTATGTGTGATTCATTTTAAAATGAAATAAAATTTAAAACATGGGCACATATTTCTTGCATAGCTGTAATCACCACAATGCTTTTCACTTCCAATATCATCATTGTTACTTCTCACAAAATTAGTATCTACAAATTTCTTAGTTGCGTATTTTAGGCTTTCTACAAACTTCTTAGTTGTATTTAGACTTTCTCTGTTCCTACAATGGAGCATATTTGGCTCCCACTAATACTTAGAGTCCTCAGCATGTTGATTCCAATCTTCCTTACATTCTTTCCTCCATTTTTTTCCAAACGAGAGCAATAGGAAATATAATTACATTTCATTTCCCTCGTATATGATTTCCTTCATGCAGTTCTGCAGATATTTTTTTATCATGCCTCACTTTCCAGTTTTTAGCCATTTTCATATGCTGTAATAAAATATACATGCATTAAACCAATATGCCACAAATGATTTTTTCTCTATCAATATTTTTTAAAAGCTAAATAGACCATCCATGCATTTTACAAACGCATCTACACAATGCAATGCATCATTTAAAAATGAGCCATATATTGTTAAATTTTTCTATAGCTACCTAATTCTGAAACTAGTTTAAAACCCATTTGTTTGCAGAAAAAAAAAAAGTTATCACCTTGTAAAAACAGAGGTGTTAAAATAATGAGGTATGGTTCCTTCCTTGCCATGGTCAAAAACCTACTGAGATTCTGTTTCCTTAAGCTAAGATTCTATTTACCTTAAGAAGAAATAGATTAAAGATTTTATTGTTTATCCCTCACCCTTTTCCACTTATTTTGAATAGTACAAATATTTTGGAATTTATGAAAACTAGAGATTCCTCTGAGTCCCTTTCCAATTCTGCTGAACATTACAATTTTTGCTTTGGCTTTAGATCATGAAGATCCTATCTTTATGTAGCTTTTGTTTAGAGAATTTTGTCTTAGCTTGATTTCTAAGAATTTGTAAGGTATGTGCAATTTTTAAAAGTATGTACGAATAGGTTGAAATAGTATGCCACATGTTCATTTAACCTTCCTAATAATTGTTGACACGGAGCATTTTAGCATAATATTTACATGGTTTATCTCACGCATACTCACAACAAGCCACAATTAGTTACTACTGTCATCATCCCTGTGTTACTAAGACATGAAGTGGGCCTGTTTCTGAACTGTTTATAAAGCCTAGAAGTGGTGATTATATGTTTCTGAACTGTTTATAAAGCCTAGAAGCTGGGATTTTGTCCCAGGTAACGAAACACTAGTGCCCATGTGCCTCTAACTGAGCCACCCAGCAGGGAAGAATTGATGTTTAAAATGCAACTGATATCACAAGACATACCTAACTGATCCATGATCAGCCGTTCAATACGGATTCTGTTAATTCTCCTTGGGGAGAAAATAAGCAAAGGTCTTCATGAGTGTTATTCTGCTGCAATTATATGTTAGTTTTCTAAATGACTTATTGTACCATTAGTTTACAAAATACAGTCACGTTTATTGTTTACATTCCTTTATAAGGATACATTGGAAATGTCTCACTGCCATTTAAAAATAAGATGAACTGATGTTACATTTCTAAACTATATATAATTTTTCAAAATAATATTGTAAAATCATAGCTTTTAAAGTAATTAAATACACATGATATACTATAATTTTACGTATCAGAAACTTTAAAAGGAATCTCTTATGTTGAATATTCTTTTTTCAATATATGAAATTTATTGTCAAATTGGTTTCCATACAACACCCAGTGGTCATCCCAAAAGGTACCCTCCTCAATACCCATCACCCACCCTCCCCTCCTTCCCACCCCCCATCAACCCTCAGTTTGTTCTCAGTTTTTAAGACTCTCTTATGCTTTGGGTCTCTCCCACTCTAACTTCTTTTTTTTTTTTTTTTTTCCTTCCCCTCCCCCATGGGTTTCTGTTAAGTTTCTCAGGATCCATATAAGAGTGAACACATATGGTATCTGTCTTTCTCTGTATGGCTTATTTCACTTAGCATCACACTCTCCAGTTCCATCCACGTTGCTACCAAGGGCCATATTTTGTTTTTTCTCATTGCCATGTAGTACTCCATTGTGTATATAAACCACAATTTCTTTATCCATTCATCAGTTGCTGGACATTTAGGCTCTTTCCATAATTTGGCTATTGTTGAGAGTGCTGCTATAAACATTGGGGTACACGTACCTCTATGCATCAGTGTTCCTGTATCCCTTGGGTAAATTCCTAGCAGTGCTATTGCTGGGTAATAGGGTACATCTATTTTTAATTTTTTGAGGAACCTCCACACTGTTTTTCAGACCAGCTGCACCGGGCTGCATTCCCACCAACAGTGCAAGAGGGTTCCCATTTCTCCACATCCTCTCCAGCATCTATAGTCTCCTGATTTGTTCATTTTAGCCACTCTGACTGGCGTGAGGTAATATCTCATTTTGGTTTCAATTTGTATTTCCTTGATGAGGAATGATGTTGAGCATCTTTTCATATGCCTGTTGGCCATCTGGATGTCTTCTTTAGAGAAGTGTCTATTTCTATTCATGTTTTCTGCCCATTTCTTCACTGGATTATTTGTTTTTTGGGTGTGGAGTTTGGTGAGCTCTTTATAGATTTTGGATACTAGCCCTTTGTCCGATATGTCATTTGCAAATATCTTTTCCCATTCAGTTGGTTGCCTTTTAGTTTTGTTGGTTGTTTCCTTTGCAGTGCAGAAGCTTTTTATCTTCATAAGGTCCCAGTAATTCATTTTTGCTTTTAATTCCCTTGCCTTTGGGGATGTGTCGAGTAAGAGATTGCTACGGCTGAGGTCAGAGAGGTCTTTTCCTGCTTTCTCCTCTAGGGTTTTGATGGTTTCCTGTCTCACATTCAGGTCCTTTATCCATTTTGAGTTTGTTTTTGTGAATGGTGTGAGAAAGTGGTCTAGTTTCAAGCTTCTGCATGTTGCTGTCCAGTTCTCCCAGCACCATTTGTTAAAGAGATTGTCTTTTTTCCATTGGATGTTCTTTCCTGCTTTGTCAAACATTAGTTGGCCATACTTTTGTGGGTCTAGTTCTGGGGTTCCTATTCTATTCCATTGGTCTATGTGTCTGTTTTTGTGCCAATACCATGCTGTCTTGATGATTACAGCTTTGTAGTAGAGGCTAAAGTCTGGGATTGTGATGCCTCCTGCTTTGGTCTTCTTCTTCAAAATTACTTTGGCTATTCGGGGCCTTTTGTGGTTCCATATGAATTTTAGGATTGCTTGTTCTAGTTTCGAGAAGAATGCTGGTGCAATTTTGATTGGGATTGCATTGAATGTGTAGATAGCTTTGGGTAGTACTGACATTCTGACAATATTTACTCTTCCAATCCATGAGCAGGGAATGTCTTTCCATTTCTTTATATCTTCTTCAATTACCTTCATAAGCTTTCTATAGTTTTCAGCATACAGATCTTGTACATGTTTGGTTAGATTTATTCCTAGGTATTTTATGCTTCTTGGTGCAATTGTGAATGGGATCAGTTTCTTTATTTGTCTTTCTGTTGCTTCATTGTTAGTGTATAAGAATGCAACTGACTTCTGTACATTGATTTTCTATCCTGCAAATTTGCTGAATTCATGTAGCAGTTCTAGCAGACTTTTGGGGGAGTCTATTGGATTTTCCATGTATAGTATCATGTCATCTGCAAAAAGTGAAAACTTGACTTCATCTTTGCCAATGTTGATGCCTTTGATTTCCTTTTGTTGTCTGATTGCTGATGCTAGAACTTCCAACACTATGTTAAACAACAGCGGTGAGAGTGGGCATCCCTGTCGTGTTCCTGATCTCAGGGAAAAAGCTCTCAGTTTTTCCCCATTGAGGATGATGTTAGCTGTGGCCATTTCATAAATGGCTTTTATGATGTTTAAGTATGTTCCTTCTATCCCGACTTTCTCAAGGGTTTTTATTAAGAAAGGGTGCTGAATTTTGTCAAAGGCCTTTTCTGCATCGATTGACAGGATCATATGGTTCTTATCTTTTCTTTTATTAATGTGATGGATCACGTTGATTGATTTGCAAATGTTGAACCAGCCCTGCATCCCAGGAATGAATCCCACTTGATCATGGTGAATAATTCTTTTTATATGCCGTTGAATTCGATTTGCTAGTATCTTATTGAGAATTTTTGCATCCATATTCATTAGGGATATTGGCCTGTAGTTCTCTTTTTTGACTGGGTATCTGTCTGGTTTAGGAATCAAAGTAATACTGGCTTCATAGAATGAGTCTGGGAGTTTTCCTTCCCTTTCTATTTCTTGGAGTAGCTTGAGAAGGATAGGTATTATCTCTGCTTTAAACGTCTGGTAGAACTCCCCTGGGAAGCCATCTGGTCCTGGATTTTAGGTTGAATATTTTTAATAAGCCTTTTTGTAATTAAGAACTCCTGAGAATATTGTAATGCTCTGTTATAGTCCCCAAACCATCTAGTTCGCTTTTATCAATGTTGGATTCCTTTACTTTCCATTCCGAATCTAAGACCAGGCTAAACCAGTCCTGGTACTGGTATTTTTGTTCTTGCCCTTCATGTCCACATGAATTGTAAATATGTATATGAGGGAAACGCATGACCTTTTGTAGTCAATCTTTTAATTTAGGCTATAATGATAGGGATTACTTTGGGAGTTGGTGTGCATTGGCAACTCCACAGTGAAGCAAACAGAGGTAAATAATGTAATCACAGCAGCAGCTGGGTTGCGGGCATGCCAACAGTGAACTTAGAGCTTCCTAGGCAGCTGGGGCAGGTGTTAGTGATCTAAATGAGGTTGGTGGAACGACTTTTATTACTTTACAATAGTTCTGGCAACTAGACCTATGTTCCTGCCATTCCAGTCCTAGTTCCTACTTTATTTTCTGTGGTTTTCCAGCAGGTTTTTAAAAGTTTTATATCACCCCCAACAGCTTTACTACCACCTCTCTCTCCAGGCCAGATGAAGAAGTAATGCACAGGATTGTAGCACTTCATTTTGCAGTATACGTTAGAAGCATAACCATAATTTAAACATCCTGCCAGTAGTTCTTTTAGTAATAAAGTGACCCCAGACATAATGGCAAACACTACCCCGTTTTGCAATAACAGGGATGTATTATCTTTTTCTCTAACACTAAATCAACAAAATTGATGGAATGCCTGCCATATATAAGACACTTTTATAATAACTATTTAGAAGTAGTTTCCCTGTCTTTAAGGAGTTTAAAGACTGTTGAGAAAGCCGGCTATAAGCTATGAAATAAAACTAACAATAGATGTTAGCGATTGGCCAGTGCCAAATTAATGGTATAGATAAGAAATTCTATAGGATTTTCAAGGTGATCGAAAGTATATAGAAAATTCACATACATGGACTCTGTGGACTTGGTAAGGCATAAAGATAATGAGAATTTAGATAAAGTCAAAAGAAAAATAAACATAGTGTAAAATTGGCATCCATTCCAGTTTATCTCTAGCAGATAGCTTCTGTTTGACAACAATGGGAGATAATACAGAGAAAATAATGGAACAGTTGTGTGGCAATAATTATAGTTACAATAATAATGATATTAAAGTAGCTAAAATATAGATGCTTACTGTGAGCTAAATACTATATGTTTTCTTTGTGCTAAATTGTATTAGTTTAATCCTCAGAACAAAATCATACAGCAGATAGTATGATCTTTCTGAAACTTATGTATAAGGAAATTGAAACTTAGGGAAAGTAAATACTTGTACAAGGACATATTCCCTTAATGATAAAGCCAAGGCTTGAATGCATATCTCTTTGATGTAAGAACTTTTTTATTTAGCAAGAGCTCACTTTGCCATCGGAGGAACAACTTAAGGCATGGCAGCATGAGGGCAGAACTAGGATAAGAGAAAATTATTTAAGAGGATAAATAGGTTTGTAGATAGACAGAGATAGGTCTCAGATATGTCATCGAAGATAGACATATCTATATCTCAGACAGATATATCTCAGGTATATATTGCAGTAAGGAGAGACAAAAAGTCATTTGGAGTACCGTGGACTCTCTCACCTCCTTTTTTTGCCACTCTCCCTTTGTAGATCCTTCTACCCTCTTTGTTCTTTCCCAAATATGGAAGAGATCTTAGGGCCACGAGGGCTTCCTGACTAGGATGTACATGTTGTTCTCTCTTCCTCTGGAAGGAAGTATGGTTTTCTCTCTGTCTCTTACAAGGTTTTACTCAAATATTACTTCTCATGGGGGCTTCTCTTGACAATTCTGTTAAAATGCACGAATCTCCTTCTCCAGGTACTTCTGATCAACCTTATGTTACTTTGACTTTTGCTTTTATTCCATAGCATTTTTCACTTCAAAAAATATTCCATAATTTAGTTACTTATTATGTATGTTGCTCATTGTCTCTCTCTAACCTCTCCAAAATATAAACTTAACAAAGGAAAAAGATCTTCTCTGTTTTACTCATTGATATATCCAAGAGCCTAGAAGGCAGTCAAGTATATATAGTTGTTCAAATATTTTTTGAATGAATGATTATATCATTAAAAACTTATTACTCAGATAACTAATACCCATTCTTGAGCCAAAGCATAAGAGATTCTTAGAAACTGAGAGCAAACTGAGGGTTGATGGGGGGTGGGTGATGGGTATTGGGGAGGGAACCTTTTGGGATGAGCACTGGATGTTGTATGGAAACCAATTTGACAATAAATTTCATATATTGAAAAAATAAATAAATAAAACAAAAACAAGACAAAAAACAAAACAAAACAAAAAAAACTTTAGAAATATATAAAGCATCATAAAACATTAAAATAACCATAATTTCACCAATGATAAATATTATTAACATTTATTATTACAGTTTTATGCATTCATATATTTCTATTACTAAAAAACAGTTCTGAATCTATCCATTTTCAAAAATATTAGACATTAAAAATATCTTATTGAGATTATTTTTGAGACATTTTCATTTGGAATAATATTTATAAATATGAATTTTAGTTATTCAATGTCACCAAGACTTTTGTTTTCACAGTTTAGATGGATTTTATGATTGTATGTCTTTAATTATGAATGTAGAATACAATTGGAGATATGATGATCAGTAAGATTTTTTCATTGACAATAAAAGCATTGTTTAAAAATATTATCCAATGGTTTATAATCCAAAATGTAATTTCAAAGTAAAAGTTTTCAGTGAGATGAGGCAAGGAAGATGAATGTAGAAATGATACTGCTGCTAAAACATTCCAAATGTCCAGACCAGTAAGCTACACAAATGAAAGCTTTTCAATATTTCCATATTCATTAACCTTTAATATAGCATCCATCACCTTGAGCAGCATTTATTATTTATACATCTCTATGTCTTGTATATTATTTCTCTCTAAATCATTCTCCATATTGAAGGGAGTGAGGAGTGATATACCTGATATATCTTAAAACCAAATATGTGACCTACATATATATATGAGCATTTATAATTTAAACTAAAAGCCTAAACTAAATAGTAATAAAACATAAGAAATGTAATTTTATGAAAAAACTGAAATATTACAGACATAAGTGCTATGAGTAAGGTAGACAAGGCATGTCCATAGCATGAAACAGTGAGAAAATGCTTTAGATTTTGTGATGAGGTAAAGCCTCTCTAAGCAGGTGAAATTCTAGCTGAGAACTGGGGGATGAGAAGAAATCAGCTAAACAAAGTCTATGGGAGAGATTTCTAAGCCAGCATGTTTTTCTTCATCATGAAAAGTGTACTCCTCAATCCCCATCCCTTATGTCACCCATCCCTACACCCACCTTCCCTCTGGTAAGCATCAGTGTGTTCTCTATACTTAAGAGTCTGTTTCTTAGAGCATCTGGGTGACTCAGTTGGTTGAACATCCAACCCTTGATTTCAGCTCAGGTTATGATTTCTCAATTCATGAGTATGAGCCCCCGTTGGACTCTGTGCTTACAGCTTGGAGCCTGCTTGAGATTCTCTCTTTCTCCATCTCTCTTCTCCCCTTCTCTCCCCTCCCCCATTCATGCTCTCTCCATTTCCTTCTAAAATCAGAAAGAGAGAAAGAAAGAAAGAAAGAAAGATAACAACAAAGAATAATCTTTGAATACATATTCAACCTACCAAGATTAAATCATGATGAAATAGAATAACTGGACATACAGATTACTAGAAAAGAAAGAAAGAAAGAAAGAAAGAAAGAAAGAAAGAAAGAAAGAAAGAAAGAAAGAAAAGGAAAATGCAGTGCAGAAAATGCAACTGGAGCTCATTAAACAAAAGAGACAGTGATGTGAGTTGAAGTTGGTGAGATTGATGGATGCCAAGATGATAGAGATTCATAGTGTCTAGTAATGAGTTTAGATTTTACTCTCTGTGAAGTTAGAAGTCCTTGGATGATTTTAGCATAAGGTGTTATATTATTTACTTTAGGTTTTCCGAATCTTAATCTAACTGCTTAATGCTATTGGATTGAAGAAAGGAGTGGTTGTAACTGGTTATGTAAGATTAGAAGCTATACATTGTTGTTAACAATATTATATGCTTGAAAGTTACTAAGATAGTTAATCTTATATGTTCTCATAACACACACACACACACACACACACACACAAATGGTAATTATGTGATTATGTGAATTGATGCATGTGTCAACTAACCTTATTGTGGTAATCATTTTGCAACATATATGTTATGTTTTACATACCTTAAATTTATATAATGTGATATGTCAATTATATCTCAGTAAAACTGGGCAAAAGAAAAAGAAGCACAGAGACGGTGGAGCATGAATGACCTAATCAGTTGGTCTAACCAAGATTTTGAATCTTGAGACCAGAGTTGAAGAAATTAGCATATTTTACCTGATTTCTGATACTTGGCCATACATTTACATGATTTGGGAATGGGCATATTTTCATATTTATTATTTTTACATTATACACAAACATAATGTTCACAAGTGTGTATAAAAATAAGTAACAATCTTTGAATACATATTCAAAGATTAAATCATGATGAAATAGAATATCTGGACATACAGATTACTAGGAAAGAGATTAAATCAGTAATCAAAAAACTTCCAACAAACAAAAATCCAGGACCATATGGCTTTACTGGGGAATTTTACCAAACATTCTAAGAATTAATACCAATACTTCTCAAACTCTTTCCAAAAATAGAAGAGGGAAGTCTTCCAAACTCATAAGGTTAATACTACCTTGATACAAACCTGACAAGGACGCCATTAGAAAAGAAAATTACAAGCCAGCATTCTTGATGAACATAGATGCAACAATTCTCAACAAAATATTAGCAAACTAAATTCAGGAATACATTAAAATAATCATACACCATGACTAAGTTGGATATATCCCAGAGATACCAGGATGGTTCAACATCTACAAATCAGTGTGATACACCATGTTAACGAAATGAAGGATAAAAATCATATGGTCATCACAATAGATGCAGAAAAAGCATTTGACAAAATTCAATATCCATTTATATAAAATTCTCATTAAAGCAAATATGGAGGAAATGTACCTCAACATTACAAAGGAAATAAGCCCGCAGCTAATATCATATTCAACACTGAAAAGCTGTAAGTTTTTTCTCCAAGATTAGGAACAAGACAAGAATGCCTACTGTGGCTATTTTATTCCATATGGTATTGGAAGTCCTAGCCTGATCAATAAGGCAAGAAAAAGAAGTGAAAGACATCCAGATTGGAAAGAAAGGAGTATAACTATCACTATTTGTGGGTGATATGGTATTATATATATAAAAAAACTATAAAGAATCCATCAAATATGGTTAGAACTAATAAATGAATTCCATAAAATTGTAGGATACAAAATCAATACACAAAAATCTTCTTCATATCTATACACTATTAATGAACTGTTATAAGGAGAAATTAAGAAAATAATCCCATTTACAATTGCATCAAAAAGAACTAAACGCCTAAATTTAACAATTTTTCAGTGGTCTTTTACATCAACTCCATGTTTCAGAGATTAAATATCATAGTTTTCTTGAAATGGCTTTCCTATTTGTGAGTTAACTCATCTTTCATTTGGCCAAAACTGTATCTTCACATAAATTTTTCTGTGAATGTATATGATTACATTGTTGAATCATTAAATAGCTTAAAATTATTTTCTATTTCCTTTGCATATAAAAATAAACCTACTCAGGAAGAGTCAACACTGTCTTTTTTCCCACAGTGACTTGTCAAATTTGATCTGTTGGCCTCTGGCTTCTGATATTGTTAATGTGATGTTGAAAACTATAAAATAATTCCAGTTGTTTGTTTTCTTTGTGGGCAATATATTTTTATTTTTCTTTGTGTCTTTTTTTTGAAATCTAAGACAAGTCTTATGTGCTCTTATATATAAAAGTTTTATAGGGGATGAGCTATTTTCTTTGGCAGATTAAGAGCAACTTGCTTTTCCAAAGTATCTTTTATTTTTCCAGAGAAGAGTTCAAGTTTCACTGGACTAAGCAAGGACAGCTTTTAAACAAACTATTCCAGTGTTTTGTATGAATCCTGGACATTTTTACTAGGATCAAAATAATACTTTTTTTTTTTAAAGAAAAAAAACATCTTTTAAATGTTTATTTACTTTTGAGAGAGACAGGGAGAGAGAGAGAGAGAGAGAGAGAGAGAGAGAGAGAGAGAGAGAGAACGAACACGTGCATGAGCAGGGAAAGGACAGAGAGAGGGAGACACAGAATCTGAAGCAGGCTCCAGGCTCTGAGCTGTCAGTACGGAGCCCAACATGGGGTTTGAACTCACAAACTGTGAGATCATGACCTGAGCCAAAGTCGGAGGCTTAACCAACTGAGCCACCCAGGCACCCCAAAATAATACTTCTAATTATACATTTTTTCTAATTTAAAAGTAAATTTATAAATAAGAATGAAAACTAAATATTTTACAGTCTTTTAAAAATAAGTGTTCAAATTATTATGAGTAAATTATTCAAAATGAATGAAAGAAAATTGATAAAATGGAAAAATGAAAAATAGTCATTTAGCTAAGAAGTTGGAGTGTGTACATACATCTGTTGAAATGATTTTTTGAGGGTGATTGAAAATATCTTGTATTTTCCAAATGTTTATTTACATTTACATACATTTATTTACATAAATGTTTTTTATTTATAACTAAAAATATAAAAATCATGATCAGGAATATACTATTGTTTTTGAGAAAATTTGTCTATTTAAAATTTTTGGCAATACTTTGCCTGGTTTTGAAAACCAGAAGTTTTGTGACAGCAATAAAATTAAGCTTTTGCTCACTAAAACCTATGTCTAAGTTGTAAAAATTAAGCAGTTAGTCAAAATGAAATGAAATAAACTAGTATTTTATAATTCCCTTTTATTTATGTTTCCATGGAAATAAGCAGCTTCATCTATTTGAATGTTTAAACTGGACTCAGTAATTTGATGTTTAACACATTCACTGGATATCAGTTATGTGTTAGGTATAGCAAAATGATGTACATTTCCTTTTGTTCTAGTGTTCCCGAGAGAAAATTTAGTTAGCTAGTGGCTAGAATTGACTGGTAGTGGGAGATTATAAATCTTTTTGTGAGGTCTTATTTGGAAACTTGGTAGTCAAGTTTACCTGCTCAAAAATTATTAACAAATGGAAATTCTTCTTTTCAACATATTTATTTGTATGAATACAAATAATGAATGAATACATTTGCTGTTACGATTACGTACAAAATGTTGCAGCAAAATATTTGTAATAGTCGGTCCATGTACTTAGCCCATGTGTACTAGGAGAAATTTGTCTGGCTAAGGTTTCAGGTGGATGCTTTAATTTGCTTGCTAAATTATATCAGTTAGGTTTATATTCAGCCATCGAGAGAGAAACTCAAAATAATTGTGATTAAAAAAAGGTAGAGAGATTTATTTCTTTCTCAAATAAAAGGCCAGAGGTAGATTGTCAAGGGCTGTTATCATTTTCTGCGGTGACAGTTTCAGGCTTCTTTTATCTGTGCTCTGCTGTGCATGTACTTAATTTCTAGGGTCATTTCATGGTCCAGAGTGGGAGCTCCAACTCTGATATCACATATGAATTTCATGAGCAAGAAGCACAACACTTACGTTTACCTCCCACTGGCCAAACTGTAGTCACCTTTCTATAACTAGTTGCAAAGTACAAGGAGAGAAGCAATCTTCAGGCTAACTGGAATATATCCTACCCAAAATGTAAGTCTGTATTTCTAAAGAATTTGAGCAATTGATTCTGGGAAGCAAATATTCTCTGACAGATACCATTGTTAGGCACACATGGAATTTGGCACGCCACCTTATTGCTATAGATGAGACACTTCCTAAATAATAATAAAAAAAATCTATAATAGAGTTCACCCTGTTTTCTACCCCGTATACTTCCACATTTTATTTTCCAAACAGGTGAGTAATTGTATTAAAGGACAGGTAAGTCTTGTTATTTATCTGCCCTTACACTTCCGATGGCTACCATCTCACTCAGAATAAAATCTGTTCTTCATCATGGCCCTTAAGGCCATCCATGATGTTGCCTCTCACTATTTCCCTTCCTATGAAGCCCAGTTCATCTTTTTTTTTTTTTTTTTTTTTTAGCTACCTTGACTCCTTCTTATTTCCTAAATAAGCCAAGCACGCTTCCAAATTAGGGCATTTACATGTCTTGAGAGATACTTTCCTTGACCAGTGCGTTATTGTTAATCCCTTAGCCTGCTTCATTTTTCTTCATAGAAATATCACCTCCTGGGGCACCACCTCCTGGGTGGCCCAAATGGTTAAGCATTCTACCTCTGCTCAGGTAATGATCTTCCAGTTCATATGTTCAAGCCCCTTGTCGGTCTGTGCTGGCAGCTTGGAGGCTGGAGCCTATTTAGGGTTCTGTGTCTCTCTCTGTCTCTTTGCCCCTCCACTGCTCATGCTCTGTCTGTCTCTCTCAAAAATAAAAATAAACATTAAAAAAATTGAAAAAGAAATATCACTTCCTAACTCACATTAAGTATGAAATTATTTTTATCTCCTCCCATTAGAATATAAACTTCATGGGAAAAGGATCTTTGTTCATTGTTAATTTGTATCTACTCCAATTTCCTATTCCTGTAAATAATCACCACCCTTTTGCCTATTCTCCTAATCAGATATAAATGACTAATATTTATCTTTTTAAGATAACTATTTTTAATCACCGAGATGCATTTTTCCTTAACTGTGGCACTTTAATTTACTTCCTCTTTCAAGAGGACATGATCTTTATAATCATTTTACCTTCTCTCCTCCCATCCGCTAGTTTTTGTTTCTTTTTTCCATTACCCCTGTAGAATACATTTACTTCCTCCCTCTTAGCCTTCATTTCCTAGCATTTTTTTCTTTCCTAATCCTTCATATCTAATAGAAATTCTTTTTTATTTTATTATTTTTATCATTATTATTTTTTAAAAATATAATTTATTGTCAGATTGGTTTCCATACAACACCCAGTGCTCATCCCAACAAGTGCCCTTCTCAATGCCCATCACCCACTCTCCCCTCTCCCCCACCCCCCATCAATCCTCAGTTTGTTCTCAGTATCCAAGAGTCTCTTATGGTTTGCCTCCCTCCCTCTCTGTTTATAAGTATTTTTTTCCCCTTCCCCTCCCCCATGGTCTTCTGTTAAGTTTCTTAAGTTTCACATACGAGTGAAAATATATGGTATCTGTCTTTCTCTGACTGACTTATTTCACTTAGCATAATACCCTCCATTTCCATCCATGTTGCTACAAAAGGCCATATTTCATTCTTTCTCATTGTCATGTAGTATTCCGTTGTATATATAAACCACATCTTCTTTATCCATTTGTCAGTTGATGGATATTTAGGCTCTTTCCATAATTTGGCACATGTACCCCAATGTTTATAGCAGCACTTTCAATAATAGAAATTCTCTTAATCTGGACTCTTCTGATTCAGCAGACTTTCCTTAATATTGATATTATATACTTTGAAGAGACTATCTTTCTTCATTAAATATGTACATATATAGTATATATCAAGGTTCACGTCTTTTCTTAAAAAATTGTTTTTAACGTTTATTTATTTTTGAGACAGAGAGAGACAGAGCATGAATGAGGGAGGGGCAGAGAGAGAGGGAGACTCAGAATCCGAAGCAGGCTCCAGGCTCTGAGCCATCAGCCCAGAGCCCGATACGGGGCTCGGACTCACGGACCGCAAGATTGTGACCTGAGTTGAAGTCGGACGCTTAACCCACTGAGCCACCCAGGCGCCCCTCAAGGTTCACTTCTTACCACTATTTCCTCTGCTGTTAATCTTTCCCCACATTGAGGTCTCTCTTTCAGTTTTTTCATTATTTTGGGTGAACTCTCTCCTCAAGTACTTGAGTAATAAGGTTTCTTGTTTTTTTAATAGCTCCATATAATATTTTCCCCTCCCATAACAGTTATGATATGGTTGGAATAATCTTTTTCTTTCTTATTTTCTCATTTCACTCATTTTCTCTTTTAATTCATTGTTTTCTACATTCTATTTTTGCAAATGAGAAGTTCAGTGCTATTTTTTTCTTTTTTCTTTATTCTTTTTTAGTTTTTTAGTGGCCTCTCGAATTTGAGACCTGTGTTTTAAATATCAATATGGATAAACTCTCTCATTTGGTGAAGGCAGAAATGCTGATTAATGGCTCTCTGCTGACCATTTCCAGTGTCAAGGACACCAACAGACTCCTGTTGAAGTTCTCTTTAGACTGAAGTACTCAGACTAAGCTCTTCCTGAGGTCTGTTGGCCAAGCTCTACCCTTGATTTCTCCTGATTACCCTCCCCCCAAAGACTACTGAGGAAGGAGCGCTTGGAAAATTTAGTAGAAGTAATGCCATTCCAAGTTGTTTTCCGGTTTTAGAAGAATCCTGGCTAAGCAGGTGCAAGCAAATTGTAGTTGGGTTTGAAGGGTAAGGAAGGTATACTTAGGTGTCCATATTCCCAGAATCCCTCAGCAAGAAAGAACCTCTTGTTAACAGCAGGGTGTTGAGATTAAACAAGATATGGCTTTTTTCTTCTCATAGAGATTTCCAGATAAAACAATAAATTATAAAGTGTTTATATCGAGAATGTTTACTTTCAAGTGATTTGATTATTAACTATGGAAATTATTTATTCCGTAAGATAACCCTTTGTTGGAATAATGAAAATGCTTAAATTTTATTTTACAGTGGTAAGAACAAAAATAAATTTAATTGTTAAACATTGAGAGAGTACACTAATGTTATTATAAATCACAATGACTTTTACAATTGAACTTTTGAGCAAAGAAAGGTTAACCTAATTATTCTGTTCTGGCAAGATTTTTTTTTTTTTATCTGAAAAGAAGGAGGTAGGAAATCTAATTAAGAATATTTCATGGATTTCAGAGAAGGGTGGTAGCATAAGAATAGACTTACAAAGATATACTTTAAAAATCTGACCTAAATGATTAAAGAACGATGAAGATGCCTAAAATCATTTTAGCATCATTGAAACAAAAAATCCTTTCTGACTGTAAGATTTAATCTCATGAAATTGCTTATATTCAACCATTTTTTGTCCTACAAAAATACCAATTTCATATGGTTCAGCTTAATATCAAACACATCCTTAGGGAAAATTCTGCAGACACACTATAATTTGATCACATATGATAGAAGAAACACACAACTAATATTATAAAGAGAATTATGCATTGTTGTAGGAAGTTGTAAAAATGTAATAAGTATCAAGTTTTTCATGACACCACTACCCTTTAGTAATTTCTTAATTTTAATTAAACAGTCAGTTGGCTGGGTTACTTGTTTAAAACATTTGTTCTTCTTTTAAAAAAGTTGTATGCATGATATCTTTTCATAACTGCTGAGTATTTAAGGATATATCTTGTGTTTTAGTCATTTAACGTGAGGAATATTGTTCTCTATCAAAAATATAGACTTAATCTTTGTTTTGCTCCTTCAGAGGCAAATTCCATGGGCAAAATAACTCTCTATAGAATTTTTTATTTTTTATTTATTTACTTATTTTATTTTTTATGGGCCACCTGGGTGGCTCAGTCGGTTAAGCATCCAGCTTCAGCTCAGGTCATGATCTCAAAGGTTCGTGGGTTCGAGTCACACGTTGGGCTCTGTGCTGATAGCTCAGAGCCTGGAGCCCACTTTGGATTCTTTGTCTCCCTCTTTCTATCTGCCCCTCTCCTGATCATGCTACCCAGGTGCCCCTAGAATTATTTTTTTAATCCATGTGGGTCAATATGCTCATCAGGATATATCTTAATCATTATGCTCTGTCTTTATTGTGTGTGTATTGGATAATTTTTATCTAAATTTTCAGGCATTCCATTATTTCAAGAACATTTCATTAAATATTGAAAAAATTTTCCTGTACCATTTTTGTCCTATCTTCTTCAGACATACTAATTATTTCTACACTGAATCTTGGTTTTCTCCCCTCCATAATGATCATCTTCTTACTAAATCCCTTGAATTCTACCTGAAATTTACTATGATTTTTTGTGATTTTTCTCAAGCTTTTCATTTACTACTTTCAAAAATATTTTTTACTGCATAAATATATTATCTAGTGTTGGGGCACCTATGTGGTTCACTCAGGCACCCAACTCTTGATTTCAGCTCAGGTCATGATCTCATAGTTCATATGAGTTTGAGCCTCACGTAGGGCTCTGCACTGACAGTATAGCCTCTGCTTGGAATTCTCTGTCTCCCTCTCTATCTGCCCCTCCCCCACTTGCTCTCACTCTTTCTCAAAATAAATAAACATTAAAAAAATATTAATATATATATATTAATTACCTAGCGTTGCTTGTAAGAGAGGAAATTAATACTCTTTGAATAACGTAAATACATATGTATTTACAAACTGTGAAAAAAGTACATGGGTTTTGAAAGTACACATGAGAAGAATCTTATATTTTTCAGGTGAAATATGGGGAAAATTAATAGGAATTTATTAGCAAAAGTAGTAAGAAGAAAACACAGTTCTACCCAGTGAGAGAGTTGAGTTGAGTTGATGGTCCTGAGATGGGAAGGATCATTTCACATTAGAAAATTCTACTCCAAGGCTGATGCTGCTAGACTATAGAGGTAGAATGGGATTCTCACAAACAGAAAGCTGGAAAAAAAATAGGGCATTTGGGGCATTGTTTGTTTACTCAGATTTTAATCTAAAACTAATGAAAAAAAATTATAATCAGGGGTATAATCAGACTTAAAAATGTATCACTTCAGCTGCAGTACTAATAATGAATTTGATGGAGAACCAAAGGAGGAGGAGTAGAAGTCTATTGAAGTAGTGAAGTGAGAATTAGCAGAATATAGAAATAGAATATAACATAGAATGGCACTATGGTATTAATCTTATTTTTCCAACATTAAAAATGTTGGAAAGTCATAGAGAAAATATGTTTGATTTCTTTCATATTTGAAATATAGACACACAATTATAATGATAAAGCTTATGGGAATGATGTTCCATAGAGTCTACTCTGGAAAATAAAGGTAAATTGAGAGAAGGCTATAAACTGACACAAATAAGGAAAGAATAAAAAAAACTGGAGTTTTCAATACTTTGCTGATAATTTATATAATTATTACCACAATCCCGTAAGGTAAATACTAGTATTATCCTAAAGATAGACAGATAGATAGATAGATAGATAGATAGATAGATAGATAGATAGATAGAAAAGGAAAATGAAGTACAGAGAAGTTAAGGCACATGTTTCATCTTGTAAATTTGAGAGATGGTATAAATCAGATAAAGCACACAGAAGGAGGGAGAAGGAAGCCAGATTGAACATCGCATCCTTCCTGGACAGGTGATATGGGCAGCACATATCCATGTTCCTCATAAATCGCAATGGGATAGTCTTGGAGTAGTTTTCTTTTTCTTCTTCTGAATTCTAGTAACTTCCTTTTATTCTCATTCTATATCACTATAATGCCTTTTTTGATTTCTTATTTCATACCTACCATGAACTTTAAAAATTCTCTTATAGATCAAAGCCATAGAATGTTTCTTTTGTTTTTTAAACTAAATCATCTTCCAAAGTGGTCTCTTCATGCCTTTGTTTTTTTTTAACATATCATATTCCTCTTTCATTTTGAATAGATTCCATATTGTGTCTTTTATTTCATATCATCTCTGACTTATGACTATTTTGTCTGCATGTGGCTGATTCTTCCATGAGGTAGCATTCATGCAGATTATGAAGTATATAGTGCTTCATAACTTATGTGGTGAGTGAGTCCTCTGTTTGGTCTTCCCATTTTAAAGGAGCAGTATAAAAGTATTTTTCCTGATCCCAGCAGGCTGATTTACTTAACTTCAGGGGTTCTTACCAAATATCCTGAACTATAAAATGGCTTTTATTTCAATGTCATTTAATGTTTAAGTGTACTAGGGAAAAATTAGGATAATAAACAATCACAGTCTGAGTATACACTCTCCCCAGTGATTACCCTTCATTTCTCAACTCTTCTGCCTCAGTGTATCTATTCTTGTAGTAGAAAAGGGGTGCCTCCCTTCCAGCACTCACACCTGCTCACTTGCTTCTTTTCATGTTTACCCTTTCTCTGATGCAATGCCAAGAGTAAACCCTTTCAAGAGGTTAGGCCAGGGGCTTCTGGGTGGCTCAGTAGATAAGGTGTCTGATTCTAGATTTCGGCTCAAGTCATGATCTCAGAGTTTTCATAGGATGTGGGATCAAGCCTCACATGTGCTGACAGTGCAGAGCCTGTTTGGGAATCTCTCTCTCCCTCTCTCTCTGTCCCTCCCCCTGCTCAGGATCACTTGCTCTCTCTTGCTCTCTCTTGCTCTCTCTCGCTCTCTTTCTTCAGCTCTCAAAAATAAATAATACTTTAAGAGAAAGAGTTTAGGTCATTGCAAACATTTGAGTTAAACAGACATTATGCCATAGATTTTTGTATATATTCCTTTATTCAGTCTACTTTGGTTAGCAGTTATAAAAATGGTTGTAGAATTTTCTTTTCTATCTTTCCAGCCTGCCTCAGCAGACTTCTGTTTCTCCCTCTCCTTTACTAAAGTCTAGATTCAAAAAAATAAATAAAAACAAAAATGAAAACATTCACTAAAACAAAAATTGAGGGACCACTAGGCCTTCTTTTCAGCCCTGTATTCCTTGCTATTGAACTTCATCACAAAATAAAACATTTGTGCCTTAAAAGGTACTATTATTTACTTTTCCCTGAAAGTACTGTTTCCATCTTTGTACTTCTGCTTATAGTAATCCCTTAGACTATGAAGTCCTTCCTTCTTGTTATGACTGTAAAATCTTTTTGTTAATTAATATTCAGATCAAATGCCATTTTCTGTAAGAACACTCTTCTGATTTCCCAATGAAGAATTAAATAATTCTCTTCTTTCCTCTCAAATGCTTAAAATCATTTCTTAACTCTGCAATTAGTATAGTACCGATTATATCCTGCTGCATCTTATAGTTATCTTTAAGTTACAATCTGGTAGCCAACAAGCGTGTGATCCCCTTGAGGACAGAGATCATGTCCCTTTTATATTTTAATTTACCACAACATTAAGCATATTGGTTTGTTCATTGGTTAAATAATGATTCTCTTAATAGATAGCAAACAAATATATCAATATAGCCAATACTTCTTCCTTACTTAACCTAATAAAAGAGTCAATGTAAAAATTCGGTTTCATAGATATAACTGGAAATGGTGTCAGTCTCTACCTGTGAAAGCATTGCAAACCAATCAAAGTTTAGATTCTTAAAACAGATGCTGAATAACTAGATTAAAAATAGATCGAATAGGTTGAAAATTATTTCCTGGTCCTCTGTAACTGAAAGCTTAATGTAGGACCCCTATTTCTTGGAATCACCTTCAGTATTTACAAAATGAAGTATAACACAGTTAGCCTTGTACAAGGGGATCTTTTACTTTTTATGAGAAGCATATTACAAACAAGTCATTCATTATGAGGAATTGTGAATCACAAAGGTGAATAGATACAATTTTTTTATTTGAATAGCCAACTAGGATCTATAAATGTCCACTAGCTAAATTACAATAAAGTAAGCTAAATCTAGGAATGCATCCTAAATAAACAATTTAAGATGTAGACAAAGATTATGTGCAAAATTGTTCCTTGAAATACCACTGTGGCAGAAAGTGGAAGTAATAGGCAGAGTATCTATTAGTGTGTGTCTCCAGTTTACTTTCTACCCTTCCTGACGCTGCTGGGACTTGGGATACTGACTTGCACGGACTGTATCAAAAGACTCCCCTTAACCTCTGGCTTCAGGTTAGGTTCAGCCTATGAGAACCCTTGGGGGGAGACAGAAAGAAAAGATGAGAGATGTCATAGTATTTATTCGGCTGATTAGTTCCCCATAAGATCTCCTTCACTAAGTGTATCTCTCTACAGAAAAGCACTGTTATTCTTGAAGTGGCCCACACTACAGCTCCCTTTTTCCCCAGGTTTTACTAATCTCTTCTTTTCTCATCTAGCCCCAGTTCCAGATTTATTGCTTGTAATTTCCTTATGCTCTTTCCTTTGTATTAAAACATCCTCAAGTTGTTCTTAATTGTTTACCATCTGTTTCCTATAGAGACTCTGACTAAGACAAAATGTAAACACTCTGAAAGTCAGGTCATGCTTTCCTATGTTCCCTTTCTCCTGTCTCTATGACCCTAACTGGCTACATTGGAAGGAGGAGCCCCTCCTTGTCCTGTTAGGAATGTAGCCTACACTAAAATCAACCTTTTATAAACCACTGATATTTGGGATGTTTCTTATGATTGTATAATAGTCAAACTTGTCGTGACTAATAAATATTCACCTGTCAGGCAAGGTTCTAAGCATTGTGAAGAAAATAAAAAACAAAGCCCCTGGCCACAGGGAATTTATATTTTGCTATGTGAGAAAGATAACTAAAAAATAGAGAATATGCTCTTAATTTTTGAGTAGTAAGTATCATGATGAAAAAAAAAACGAGTAGTGGTAGTTGCATACTTTACCATTTGTATTAGTTTCTTAGGGATACTAGACAAAATACCATACACTTAGTTGCCGAAACAACAGAAATATATACTCTCACGGTTCTGGAGGCTCTTAGTTCAAAATCAAGGTGTTGACAGCACACTTCTCCTTCTGAAACCTGTCTTCGGAGAATTCTTTCTTGCTGCTTACTAGCTTCTGGTGGCAGCCATCAGTTCTTGGCATTTCTTGGTTTGCAGCTGCATCATTCGAATTTCTGCCTGTGATGTCATATGACATTCTCCCTATGCTTCTATGTCCTCTTCTTATAAGGTCTACTCCCGTATGACATCATCTTAGTCCTACCTGTCATGACCCTATTTCCAAACAAGTGTACATTCTGCAGTCCTGGGAGTTAATACTTCAACATGTTTTTGGGGGCAGACACAATTCAACCCATAACACTGCTAGGGTCAGTACCTCTAAATGCAATAAGGTAATAGTAACTATAAAAATAAATATTCAAATGGAGCACATCCTACATTTGATATATCATTATAAAATAATTTATAATTGCTAAAGGCCTCATTGTTATATAATATTTACAGCAAACTGATGTTTTTCATGTTCTCTGTAAACATGTTTTTTTGTTGTTGTTGCAGCCACAATGTCTTCACCTATGAGAAGTGTCCTCAGAACTTTTATCAACACCTAATTAAAAAAAAATTTTTATGTTCTTTTAATTTTGAGAGAGAGAGAGAGCGTGAGCTGGGGAGGGGTAGAGAAAGAGGGAGACACAGAATCTGAAGCAGGCTCCAGGCCCTGAGCTGTCAGCCCAGAGCCCAACAGAGGCTCAAACCCATGAATCATGGGTTCATGAGATCATGACCTGAGCTGAAGTTGGATGCTTAACCGACTGTGCCACCCAGGCGCACTTACCAACACCTAATTTTTTAACAAGTTGAAAACATAGTAAATAATTCAATTTACCCTGTGAATGTTTTGTTTTTTGTTTCTTTGGACTGAATATCCCTGTGATTGACAGGATGAAATGTTTAACAATGAAAAGAGCCATATTTCTTATTGTGATGTTCATCACTGGGTAATTTTACTTTTATTGTGTCAATTGTGTTTTGCTTGGAAACAAAAATCCAATGAATATTACAGCATATAAATGTTAATACATTCCTAAAAATTAATAATTTCCTATTACTTTACCATCATATCTTCTGAACAATAAAAACATATTTAATTGATACCTTGACCTGTTAGGAAAGAGCCAAACTAAATTAAAGGTTATTAAAAATGCACCCTGAAGAAGAAATAATATAGAAGGAAAACATAGGAAATTTACCTATTTTAAAAAACTAAATTGTATATTACCAAGACAATATGCTTGGCTTAGAGCATGTGTTTTGTTTGTTTGTTTGCTTGTTTTTATTAATTAGTGGAGTGTATTTATTAGAGCAGCTTTGGTTAAGAGAAAAGGTGACTAGAAAGTATAGAGTTCCAATATACCCTCTCCCTTTATTATTTATTTATACCCTCTCCCTTCCCCCCATTTCCTATTATTGACATCTTGCACTTGTGTGGTACATTCATTATAATTGATGAACCACATGCATACACTGTTATTAGCCAAAGTCTATAGTTCAGAGTTCACTCTGAGTATAGTACGGTTCCATGGGTTTTGCGAAATGCGTAATGTTGTGTATCCACCATGGAGTATCACACATAATAGTTTCTCTGCCCTGAAAATCCCTGTGTTCTACTCATTCATCCCCCCCACATCTATACCCCGGCAACTACTCTTTTTTTTCACTATCTCTCTAGTTTTGCTCTTTCCAGGGGGTCATGTAGTTTGAATCATACCATATGAAGACTTTTCAGATGCTTCTTTCATGAAGCAATATGCATTCAAGATTGCTCCATCCCTTATCATGACTGAACAGCTTATTTCTGTTTAATTCCCAAATGGTATCCCACTATATAGATGTACCTGAATTTAGCTGTTGTTTGTCCATTTACCTTTTGAAGGCCAACTTGGTTGCTTCCAAGTCTTAACAGTTGTTAATAAAGCTGAAATAAACCTTTGTGTGCAAGTTTTTGTATATAGGCATGGTACAGTATGCTGTGTCTTTGTTCTAAAATGCTACTGTGTAAACAAATCTGAAGCAAGCACTGCATTGCTGACTTTGGTTTCTAATCCTTAAGGCAACCTGTTTTTATAAATTTTGAAGAGAGATTTTTTTTACTGTCGATTTTGTAAAATAATATACTGTCCTGGCCTTGACATAATAAGTCACTAGGTTCACTTTCCATTCTTACTATGTTCAAGAAATTAGTCAGCACCCATATCCTTAAACCAACATCTAGATTACAAGAAGGAAAGGGAGAACAAACACTTCCTGAATATGTGCATCATATCAGAAATGATGCAAAGCATTACAGTTCTATAATCTCTTTATTAAGGTAGGGAACATAATGAAGTAATGCTAGTTGATTCATATTTTTAAAGGAGCAATCTATATTCAAACTCACTTACTTTTACTGAAAAACTTCTGTACCAAACGAAACAAACAAAATCACTGTAGTAATTCAAATAATTCTTAATTACATATTAACTCTAAACTACATGAATCATTATACAGATTGCTTTTCCTTTGGTGTATCAAATCATATACAAACCATTGTTTGCTGCTGCTCTTTTATTTTATTTTGTTTTAGATTCTATTTTATTTCTAGTAAAATATTAGCTGGTTGATTGGGATATCAAAAGGTGAAGAAAGAGAACACAGAAGAAATATTTGAAGCAATAATGGCTGAACATTTTCCAAAATTAAAAACATACACCAAATACAAATCTAAGGAGCTCAGAAAATGGCAAGCACAATAAAAGCCAGATTTTAAACTTAGGTGTGTCATATTCAAACTGCAGAAAAGAGGGGCGCCTGGGTGGCTCAGTCGGTTAAGCGTCGGACTTCAGCTCAGGTCACCATCTCGCGGTCCGTGAGTTCGAGCCCCGCCTCGGGCTCTGGGCTGATGGCTCAGAGCCTGGAGCCTGGTTCTGATTCTGTGTCTCCCCCTCTCTCTGCCCCTCCCCCATTCATGCTCTGTCTCTCTCTGTCTCAAAAATAAATAAAACGTTAAAAAAAATTTAACAAACTGCAGAAAAGGAAAGACAGAGATATTTTGAGAGGAGACAAAAATAAGCAAAACAACTTTTCTACAGAGAAGTAAGTATGACAGTAGATTTCTCATCATAAACCATGGAAGCAAGAAGAGAGTGGGGTGACATTTAAAGTGTTTAAAGTGAAGAAAAAATCAAAACCTAAATTTCTATAGTGGGTGAAATTATCCTTCAGTAGTGAGGAATAGAGATCTCAGGCAAACAAAAACTGAGAAGCTTCATGGCCGGTAAACCTGCCTTCAGAAATGTCAAAAAAAAGTACTTCAGGGAGAAGAAAAGTTACATAGGTCAGAAAAAGGGTCTGCAAATAGAAAAGAAGACTATCAAAGAAACAATACATGAAAGTAGAATAAAATATTTTCTTATATTGATCTAAGAGATAATATCTTGCTTAAAGTAATAATAATAATGTATTGGGTGATTACAGCATATGAATAAATATGATAAATGTCAACAATGTCATAAAGAATGGGAAGGAGGAATCGGGGATACTTTGCTATAAGGTACTGACACTATGCACACAGTGATATTTGTATTATTTAATTATTATTTTTTAATTTTTGAAGTTTATTTTGAGAGAGGAGAGAGAGTGAGCAGGGAGGGGCAGAGAGAGAGGGAGAGAGAATCCCAAGCAGGCTTTGAGCTGTCGGAGCAGAGCCGGATGCTGGGTTTAGCTCACAAACCGTGAGATTATGACCTCAGATGAAACCAAGACTCGGATGCTTAACTGACTGAGTCACCCAGGCACCCCGTGTTATTTATTTGAAATGTTATTTGAAGGTGGGCTAAGATTAGGTAAGCATGTATATTACAAACTCTATGGCAACCACTAAAAATTTCTTTTAAGTGTGTTAGCATTCTAACGGAAGAGATACAGTGGAATAATGCAAAATGTCAGTTAGAACCAGAGAAGGCAGAAAAAAGAGGGGAAAGGGCAAAAAAAAAAAAACAAGTGATATTAATAGAGAACAGCTACAAACATGGCGGATGTCATCTAAATATATCAATAATAACTTTAAATGTACATGGTCTAAATATACCAATTGAAAGACAAATATTGTCAGCACAAATAAAAATATAAGACCCAACGTCTAGTTGGCAGCTTTCCCTTTATTTATGTTATAAATCTGGACATCATTTCAAATCTAATTCATAAATTTAAAATTTCATGTTGATGAATGTACTTTATCTTAAATTGTTCGGTGATTTTTATATCAACATCCCAGGGTAACATACAAGTAATTGATATTTGCCATTTAAAATCCCAGCATGTATGTGACACTGTAGTCTTTCTTGTGGTTATCTGCCCAGATATATCTTTGAATAGTCTCTTCCCTACTGAAATTCCATGACATTCATACATCAAGAATTCATATTGAGGTAAAAATCAAGTTTATCCCCTCAAATTTTTACATATCCAATTTTTATTTACTATTCTATATCAAATTCTAGAGAAAATTACAATTAGAAAAATCACATAAATTTTAAGAAACCATGAATCTTTAAAATAGGAGATTCCGTAATTTGTGCTTACATATTCTTGTACAAGACCTGCATATTGTTTTTATATTTTCCCCATGGTTAGCACCAATCCATGGTTTCTGTATCAAAAGAGGCAATTTATTTAACAAGGCATTTACTAGACAAGGTTTGAGTGACCACAATGCCTATATAGAAAAGTGAACAATTGGCTCGTTTCTGCTTTTTTATTATTAGGTAAATACTTATAAAGAATGACAGAAAGTAATATGAGAGAAGGAATATGACGGATAGTTGATAGAAGAGAGATATGATGGGAAATATAGAATTGGTTAATGTACAACTCAGTTGTTTTGAAACCTACTTGCTAGGGGTGCCTGGGTTGCTCGGTTGGTTAAGCATCTGACTTTTGATCTCAGCTCAGGTCATGACCCCATGGTTCTTGAGTCGAGCCCAGCATTGGGCTCCATGCTGATGGCATGGAGCCTGCTTGGGATTCTGTCTCTCCCTCTCTCTGCTGCTCCTCTGCTGTCTCTCTCTCTCTCTCTTAAAATAAATAAATAAACTTAAAAAAAGAGAGAGAAATGAAACCTACTTGCTATTCTGTGCTAAATTGTGTGTGAGTTTTATCAGGATGAAGTGGTCTTCTGTATCAGAAACGATAGTGTAGAAATAACAGAATTATTTTGGATTTCTAAGTAGTAATAATAAGGAATAGATAGATCTCTTCTTCATAGTTAGAAAAAAAGTCAATAGCATCCTAAATCTACAGGCACATGTGTATGTATAATTTACACTTTTACAAAGCATTTAGTTTTCTAGAAATGATGATTTTTGAGCCAATGGACTATCATGTGATGGAGATAATAAAAGAGACTCTTAGTCACAGGCAAAATCTGTTGCTGAAATGGCTAGAAATTGAATATGCACAACTCAATATCATTAACAAGAAGGGGAAATGCATAAGTGACAGAATATAGAACATGGCCCTAAAGTCTGTTGGGGTTCCTACGTCTCCCAGCTAATGTTTGACTTTATTGGTGTTTTTATGGAGACCATCAACTAGCTTATATACTAGAAACCATTTGTTGAGGAAGAGCATACTTCAGTGCATGCAAAGTCTATACAAGTTTCTTTACTGATCTCCTTTCAAGCAATGGGAACTTTCTGGAAAAGAAAGATTCTTTTATTGCAGATCCACAGAGCAATCTACAGTTCATAGTTGTTACTGTTGTCTCACAGCACCCATATTAATACCCAGGTAGAAAGTAAACCGAAAATTAAAAGAAGTAGCTGAAACTTCATTTTGTCCTCAATTTGAGCAAACTTAGGTAAAAATTGATACATTAACCATGATATCTAGAAAAAGTAGGCGACTGGAAAGAACATTTGGCAAACCTAAAATATTTATTATTAAGGATTTAAATGTTTTTCTTTTAAACTATTGGAAATAAAAGTCAAATATGTCATCCATAGTAACCATATACGTACTAATTACATTGAAATCTTAATTGACCCACATAGCTGACTAAGAATGAAGTGTCAAAAGTTTTTGTAATTTGTAATTGGAATCATAGGAAAGGATGATCATTCAATGATAAATATTAAAACTAGTTTTCTAATTTTTACAGTGATTTATACAGAGGAAGAAACATCATTTACATGAAACATTTTTCTACATATGAAAATAAATTTTGCTTGTGAAATCTGTACTATTTTACATTTTGCTAAATATATTTAACCACATGAAAAACATAGAATAGAATCCATATCTTGATTTGTCTCCTGTCTTCATAGATTCTAAACATTGAGTTAGGACTCAGAAAAGACCAGAAAGCATTTAGTGAATTTGAATGTTGTATTCTAAATAAGACCATGCTGATTTGATCTCGTCCTTTGCTGTTCTAATGCATTAAAGTAGCAAATTAAAGTTTCGTTGCTATAAAGGTTAACTAATTACTACCAAAAAGTCTGTCATTTTTCTTAATGGTTGCAACTGCCTTTAATTATCAATATAAAAAAGCAAGTTATTTACTACAAGTGAAAACATTATGTATGTTAAGAGTTGTTTATTTGAACTTTTTTTCTTAATACAAGCATTTATAGCATAATTTCATTCTAACATCTGCTTTTGCTGCATCCCATAGGTTTTGGAATGTTGTGTTTTCTTTTTCTTTTGTTTTGAGACATATTTTGATTTGCCATTTGATTTCCTATTTCACCCCTTGGTTGTGCAGTATTGTGTTGTTTAATATTTATGTATTACGTATTTAATATTTACATTGTTAAAAAAAGGAGTATACACACACACACACACACACACACACTTTGGAATATTATTCAACCATAAAAAGAATTTGCCATTTATAGCAACAATGATGGATCCGGAGGGCATAATGCTAAATGAAATAAGTCGGAGAAACACAAATATATGATTTCACTCATATGAGGAATGTAAGAAACAAAACAAAGATAGAAGAGACAAATAAAGAAACAGACTCTTAAATATAGAGAACAAACTGATGGTTAGCAGGGAGGAGGTGGGTGCAGGGATAGTTGAAATAGGTGAAGGGGATTAAGAATACACTTACCTTGGGGCGCCTGGGTGGCTCAGTCGGTTAAGCGTCCGACTTCGGCTCAGGTCACGATCTCACTGTCCGTGGGTTCAAGCCCCGCGTTGGGCTCTGTGCTGACTGCTCAGAACCTGGAGCCTGTTTCAGATTCTGTGTCTCCCTCTCTCTCTCTGACCCATCCCCGTTCATGCTCTGTCTCTCTCTGTCTCAAAAATAAATAAACGTTAAAAAAAAATTAAAAAAAAAAAAGAATACACTTACCTTGAGTACTGAGTAATGCATAGAACTGTTTAATCACTATGTTGTACAATGGAAACTAATATAACACTGTATGTTAATTTAACACATACACACACCACACTCACACAAAGGTATTTTCCAGTAACATTCAGGCCTATGTCAATTTGAGTACTTTGTAGGTCAGGATTCTAATAAGTAGTAAGTGAAAAATTACTTATTTCTATCCATAGCATGCTTGAGTCTATACAGTAAGTACAGTTCTGCACCTTTTGATGGCTCCCAACTAAGAATAGTTAGGGAACAAAACTGCTACATATATGTAGCAAGCAATATATGAACAATGCTAAATTGTGCAACTATTTTATCCACCAAATAACATTTTTTGAGCAACAACTGTGTTAGAAATGTGTGCTGCAGAAATGAAGGAATGAAACTAGTGTGCATTTTACTCTTGGGAGAAGGATTATGAAAAAAGCAGAAACCAAAAAAAAAAAAAATCAGAGCAGAATCAAATAAAGCATGAAGTATATGTATGCAAAAAAAAATTGAAAAACATTTCTTTAGGGAAGCGATAAATCTTTATGATGAAATTGTACTTAATTTGGACTTAGGTTGAAAGAAATGCATTTAACTCTAAAGGTATAAAATACTCTGAAGTACAAAGGGAACATAAAATGAGTAATTACTTTAAGAAATATTCATGCAGTCATTCACTCACTAAGCATGTGTAAATCTGGAAGTGAGGAAAAAAATACCCTTATGAATGGAGCATGAAGGGGAACATAATAGTAAGGACTGGGAAGGGCATGATGAAATCAATGGCTAGAAGGTCTTAAATTCCTTCCTAAATGAATGCTATAAGGCAAGTTAGAACCCATTCAATCTATTCCAAGCCTCATCATAACAGTCTGGAAACTCCCAATAGATAAAAGTGGGCACAGAGAACAAATTAGTATGAATGCAGGCCAATAAAAGATATCAGGAGGATCTGAATTGCTTCAGACCATTGTCCTTCCAAACAGTAATGCAAGGAACTGTAATAATTAAAATAATAATGATAATATGCTTCATTAATCACTTTGATTTAAATATAGTCTATCCAAGAAGTAATGGGCTATTAGAGCTCAGTATGTTTCTACGGCAGGTGATCTGTAGAAATCCTAGGCTATAAGTCACATTCTTCCACTTCACAATCAAAGCCTTCCTATAGTGTACCCCAGTCATTCTCCCAGACGGGACACAAATTATTTATCTATGATTGTGCTGATTGAAATAGAGCATCCAGTGCCAGGACCCAATTCTGGCTAAAGAGAATCTGGTGTAGGACTTTGGTTTTAATCATAAGTTTGGAAAGCTTTTCCTAGCACTAAATTAAACAATTTTTTTAATGTTTATATTTTTGGGAAAGAGAGAGAGAGACAGAGAGACAGAGCACAAGCTGGGGAGGGGCAGAGAGAGAGGGAGACACAGAATCCAAAGCAGGATCCAGACTCTGAGCTGTCAACACAGAGCCTAATGTGGGGCTTGAACCCACAAACCATGAGATCATGACCTGAACCAAAGTCGGACGTTTAAACAACTTAACCACCCAGGCGCTCCTATAGCACTAAATTTTAAGTGAGATATTATATGGTCTTGTACATGAGGGAAGTGTTTCTGTGAAAATGGGTCCAAACCCAAGGAAGGATAGATAACAAAGATAAGCTGAATTCTGATTACTTCTTTTGGATCTTTACATCACTTTACCTGAAACCAGATTACCCCTTGGCTTAGTTATATAAGTCTTTTGTTTTTCTCATTTATGTTAGTGCCACCAAAAAAGTCTTTTTTTTTTTCTGGTCTGAAGCCATCTTTATTTTCATTTTTTAAAGCTTTATTGAAGTATAATTTATATACACAACACTGCACATATTTAATGAATACAATTTGATGACTTTGGGCATATGCATATGCTAATGACACTGCAATCAAAATAATAAACATATCCATCACCTCCAAAAGTTTCCTTAGGTCTCTTTTTGTTTGTTTTTTCATCCTAAGAACACTTAACATGAGATCTAACTCTTAACAAAATTTATGTTTTAAAATTTTTTTAAATTTATTTTTTAATATAATTTATTGTCAAACAGTGTGTATAGTGTGCTCTTAGTTTGGGGAGTAGATTCCCATGGTTCATCACTTACATACAACACCCAGTGCCCATCCCAACAAGTGCCCTCTTCAATGACCATCAACCCACTTTCCCCTCTCCCCCACCCCCCATCAACCCTAGCTTGTTCTTTGTATTTAACCCTCTCTTATGGTTTGCCTCCCTCCCTCTCTGTTTATAAGTATTTTTTTCCCCTTCCCTTCCCTGATGGTCTTCTGTTAAGTTTCTCAAGTTCCACATATGAGTGAAAACATATGATATCTGTCTTTCTCTGGCTGACTTATTTCACTCAGCAAAATACCTTCCAGTTCCATCCACGTTGCTGCAAATAGCCAGATTTCATTCTTTCTCATTGCCAAGTAGTATTCCATTGCATATATAAACCACATCTTCTTTATCCATTCGTCAGTTGATGGCCATTTAGGCTCTTTCCATAATTTGGCTATTGTTGAAAGTGCCGCTATAAACATTGGAGTACATGTGCCCTATGAATCAGCACTCCTGTATCCTTTGGATAAATTCCTAGTAGTGCTATTGCTGGGTTGTAGGGTAGTTCTATTTTTAATTTTTTGAAAAACCTCCCCACTGTTTTCCAGAGTGGCTGCACCAGTTTGCATTCCCACCAATAATGCAAGAGTGTTCCAATTTCTTCACCTCCTCACCAGCATCTGTTGTTTCCTGAGTTGTTAATTTTAGCCACTCTGACCAGTGTGAAGTGGTATCTCAGTGTGGTTTTGATTTGTATTTCCCTGATGAGGACTGATGGTGAGCATCCTTTTATGTGTCTGTTGGCCATCTGAATGTCTTTTTTGGAAAAGTGTCTATTCATATCTTTTATTTCTTCACTGGATTATTTGGTTTTTGGCTGTTGAGTTTGGTAAGTTCTTTCTAGATTTTGGATACTAACCTTTTATCCAATATGTTATTTGCAAATATCTTTTCCCATTCCTTCGGTTGACTTTTAGTTTAGTTGACTATTTCCTTTGCATTGCAGAAGATTTTTATCTTGACGAGGTCCCAATAGTTCATTTTTGCTGTTAATTCCCTTGCCTTTGGAGATGTGTTGAGCAAGAAATTGCTGTGGTTGAGGCCAACGGGGTTGTTGCCTGCCTCTAGGGTTTTGATAGTTTCCTGTCTCAAATTTAGGTCTTTCATCCATTTTGAGTTTATTTTTATTTATGGTATAAGAAAGTGGTCCAGTTTCATTCTTCTCCATGTTGCTGTCCAGTTCTCCCAGCATCATTTGCTAAAGAGGCTGTCTTTTTTCCATTGTATATTCTTTCCTGCTTTGTCAAAGATTAGTTGGCCATACATTTGTGGGTCCAATTCTGGGTTCACTATTCTATTCCATTGGTATATGTGTCTGTTTTTATGCCAATACCATACTGTCTTGATGATTACAGCTTTGTAGTAGATGCTAACGTCTGGGATTGTGATGCCTCCCGCTTTGGTTTTCCTCTTCAATATTGCTTTGCCTATTCAGGGTCTTTTGTGGTTCCAGGCAAATTTTAGGATTGTTTGTTCTAACTTTGGGAAGAATGACAGTACAATTTTGATTCGGATTGCATTGAATGTGTAGATTGCTTTGGGCAGTATTGATGTTTTAACAATATTTATTCTTCCAATCCATAAGCATGGAATGTTTTTCTATTTCCTTGTGTCTTCTTCAATTTCCATCATAAATTTTCTGTAGTTTTCAGCATACAGATCTTTTACATCTTTGGTTAGGTTTATTCCTAGGTATTTTACGGTTCTAGGTGCAATTGTAAATGGGATCAGTTTCTTGATTTCTCTTTCTATTGCTTCATTATTGGTGTATTGAAATGCAACCGATTTCTGTATGTTGATTTTGTACCCTGTGACTTTGCTCAAAGTTCTAGCAGACTTTGGGTGGAGTCTTTCAGGTTTTCCATGTAGAGTATCATGTCGTCTGCAAAAAAGTCAAAGTTTGACTTCTTCTTTGCCAATTTTGATGCCTTTGATTTCCTTTTGTTGTCTGATTGCTGATGCTAGGACTCCCAACACTATGTTAAACAACAGTGGTGACCCTGTCGTGTCATCTGATCGTGTTCCTGATTTCAGGATATCCCTGTCGTGTTCCTGATCTCAGGGAGAAAGCTCTCAGTTTTTCCCCATTGAGGATGATATTGGCTGCGGGCTTTTCATATATGTCTTTTATGATTAGAAATTTTCCTTCTATCCCGAATTTCTTGAGGATTTTTATCAAGAGAGGATGCTGCATTTTGTCAAATACTTTTTCTGCATCTATTGACAGGGTCATATGGTTCTTATCCTTTCTTTCATTAATGTGATGTATCACATTGATTTTTTTTTCTCTTTTTTTTTATTTTTATTTTTTATTTATTTTTTTTCCACTGCTAGAACTGATACATGAATTCAGCAAAGTTGCAGGATACAAAATCAATGTACAGAAATCAGTTGCATTCTTATACACTAACAATGAAGCAACAGAAAGACAAATGAAGAAACTGATCCCATTCACAATTGCACCAAGAAGCATAAAATACCTAGGAATAAATCTAACCGAAGATGTAAAAGATCTGTATGCTGAAAACTATAGAAAGCTTATGAAGGTAATTGAAGAAGATATAAAGAAATGGAAAGACATTCCCTGCTCATGGATTGGAAGAACACATTGATCGATTTTGAATGTTGAACCAGTCCTGCAGCCCAGGAATGAATCCCACTTGATCATGGTGGATAATTCTTTTAATATGCTATTTAATTTGATTTGCTAGTATCTTGTTGAGAATTTTTGCTTCCATGTTCATTAGGGATATTGACCTATAATTATTCTTTTTTGTGGGGTCTCTGTCTGGTTTGGGAATCAAGGTAATGCTGGCTTCATAGAATGAGTTTGGAAGCTTTCCTTCTGTTTGTATTTTTTGGAACACCTTGAGAAGGATAGCTACTAACTCTGCTTTAAATATCTGGTAGAATTTCCCAGGGAAGCCATCAGGCCCAGGACTCTTATTTTGGGAAGATTTTTTGATAACTGATTCATTTTCTTCACTAGTTATGGGTCTGTTCAAATTTTCTTCCCGTTTCAGTTTTGCTAGTGTGTGGGTGTCTAGGAATTTGTCCATTTCTTCCAGGTTGTCCAGTTTGTTGGCATATAATTTTTCATGGTATTCTCTGATGATTGCTTATATTTATGAGGGATTGGTTGTGATAAGTCCATTTCTGTTCATGATTATATCTATTTGGTTTTTCTCTCTTTTTGAGAAATCTGGGTAGGAGTTTATCAATTTGCTTATTTTTTCAAAAAACTGGCTCTTACTTTCATTGATCTGTTTTACTGGTTTTTTTTGGAGGGGTTCTATATTATTTATTTCTGCTCTAATCTTTATTATTTCTCTTCGGCTGCTAACCTTGGGGTTTCTTTGCTGTCCTGCTTCTAGTTCCTTTAGGTGTGCTGTTAGATTTTGTATTTGGGATTTTTCTTGTTTCTTGAGATAGGCCTAGATTGCAATGTATTTTCTTCTTAGGCCTGCCTTGCTGCATCCCAAAGTGTTTTAACTGTCATGTTTTTATCTTCATTTGTTTCCGCATGTTTTTTTAATTTCTTCTTTAATTGCCTGGTTGACCCATTCATTGTTTAGTAGGATATTCTTTAACCTCCATGCATTTGGAGGTTTTCCAAACTTTTCCCTGTGGCTGATTTCAAGTTTCATAGAATTGTGATCTGAAAATGTGCTTGGTTTGATCTCAGTTCTTTTATATTTATTGAGGGATGTTTTGTGGCCTAGTATGTGATCTATGTTGGAGAATGTTCCATGTGCACTCAAGAAGAATGTGTATTCTGCTGCTTTAGGATGATAAGCTCTGAATATATCTGTCATGTACATCGGGTCCAGTGGATCATTCATGGCCATTGTTTCTTTATTGATTCTCTACTAGATGATCATGTCAGTTGTAAGTAGACTATTAAAGTCCCCTGCAATTACCACATTCTTACCAATAAGATTGCTTATGTTTGTGATTGTTTTAAATATTTGGGTGCTTCTGAACTGAGTGCATAAACATTTATAATTGTTTTTAATTGTAGCTCCTCTTGGTGGATAGACCCCATAATAATGATATAATGCCCTTCTTCAACTCTTGTTACAGACTTTAGTTTAAAATCTAGTTTGTGTGATATAAGTATGGCTACTCCAGCTTTCTTTTGACTTCCAGTGCATGATAGATAGTTCTCCATCCTGTCAATCTGAAGGTGTCCTCAGATCGAAAATGGGTCTCTTGTAGATAGCAAATAGATGGCTCTTGTTTTTTTATCCATTCTGATACCCTGTCTTTTGATAGGAGCATTTAGTCCATTTACATTCAGTGTTATTATTGAAGGATATGGATTTAGAATCATTGTGTTATCTGTAGGTTTCATGCTTATAGTGATGTCTCTGGTCCTTTGTCTCTGGTCTGCAACATTCCACTCAGAGTCCCCCTTAGGATCTCTTGTAGGGCTGGTTTAGTGGTGATGAACTCCTTCAGTTTTTTGTTTTTTGGTTTTTGGGTTTTTTTTGTCTGAGAAAACCTTTGTCTCTCCTCCTATTCTGAATGACAGGCTTGCTGGAGAAAGGATTCTTGGCTGCATATTTTTCCTATATAGCACATTGAAAATCTCCTGCCACCATTTCTGGCCTGCCAAGTTTCAGTTCATCGGTCTGCTACTACCTTTATGTGTCTACCCTTGTAGGTTAAGGCCCGTTTGTCCCTAGCTGCTTTCAGAATTCTCTCTTTATCTTTGTATGTTGCCAGTTTCACTATGATGTGTTATGCAGAAGAGCGATTCAAGT